>NC_058524.1:233774533-235055416 GCF_904849725.1 Hordeum vulgare subsp. vulgare | reverse complement strand
CCAAAGGTGATCCAAGTATTCCGGTTTGGAACAACATGGGGACCAAGAAATGAATGGTGATGGCGAGAACTATCACCATATCAAGAATTATTAAGAGGTGTGCAAGTTTCACGACATTCTTGACATACGAGATAGTAATACTCCAAGGTAGAAGATAACATAAGCTGAATTAGCAAGGAACTCAAAGGACAACATAAAACATGAACACAAAGGATTTTCATGAAGGCTGCTAGACATATGGAATTAACCATAACACAAGCAGGTGAGAAAGGTCAAAAGCAATAGGTACTACGGCAACAAAAGTCCTTCCCCGGCAACGGCGCCAGAAATCTTTCTTGCTACTTCTCAAACAACAGCGCCAGAAATTGACACGTTGACGGAGACTTGCTTGCGTTGGTTTTTCCCTTGAAGAGGAAAGGGTGATGCAGCACAGGAGCAATAAGTATTTCTCTCAGTTTGAGAACCAAGGTATCGATCCAGTAGGAGAGTCTTGTCAAGTCCAGAGTACCTGCGCAAACACAAACGAGCTTGCACCCAACGCTATAAAGGGGTTGTCAATCCCTTCAAGATTGTTTGCAAATGAGATCTGAAGGCGAAAAGTGCAACGAATTAAAAAGTGTAAGGCTGAAAATATGGTGTGGAGTAGACCCGGGGGCCATAGTGTTCACTAGAGACTTCTCTCAAAATAGCAAATATCACTCTGGGTGAACAAATTACTATCGAGCAATTGATAGAACCGCGCAAAGTCATGACGATATCTAAGGAAATGATCATACATATAGGCATCACGTCCGAGACAAGTAGACCGATACTTTCTGCATCTACTACTATTACTCCACACATCGACTGCTATCCATCATGCATCTAGTGTATTGAGTTCATGACGAACAGAGTAACGCTTTAAGCAAGATGACATGATGTAGAGGGACAAACTCAAACCAATGATGAAAACCCCATCTTTTTAACCTTGATGGCAACAACACGATGCGTGCCTCGCTACCTCTTCTGTCACTGGGTGAGGTCACCGCAGGGTATGAACCCAAAACCAAGCACTTCTCCCATTGCAAGAATCATAGACCTAGTTGGCCAAACAAAACCCAGAACTCGAAGAGAATTACAAGGATATGAAATCATGCATAAGAGAGATCAGAAGAAACTCAAATAAGATTCATAGATAATCTGATCATAAGTCCACAATTCATCGGATCTCGACAAACACACAGCAAAAGAAGATTACATCGGATAGATCTCCATGAAGATCATGGAGAACTTTGTATTGAAGATCCAAGAGAGAGAAGAAGTCATCTAGTTACTAGCTATGGACCCATAGGTCTATGGTGAACTACTCACGCATCATCGGAGAGGTCATGGTGTTGATGAAGAAGCCCTCCGTATCCGAATCCCCCCTCCGGCAGGGCACCAGAACGTGCCCCAGATGGGATCTTGCGGAGATAGAAGCTTGCGGCAGCGGAAAAGTATTTTCGATGATCTCCTGATTTTTTATGGATTTTTAGGGAATATATAGGCGAAAAACCTAGGGCAAAGGAGCGTCTGGGAGCCCACAAGCCTGGTGGCCGCCCCCCCCCCTGGCCGCGCCGTGAGGGCTTGTGGGGTCCCTGGTGGCCCCCTACCTTGATTCTCCGGCTCTCCGATCTTTTTCTGTCCCGGAAAAAATCTTTTAGGCACTTTCATTCCGTTTGGACTCTGTTAAAAATCCTCCTCTGAAAGGGGTCAAAACATGGAAAAAACAGGAACCAGCTCTTGGCACTGAGTTAATAAGTTAGTCCCAAAAAATATATATAAGGCATGCAAAACATCCAAAGTTTGACAAGATAATAGCATGAAACCATCAAAAATTGTAGATACGTTGGAGACGTATCAAGCATCCCTAAGCTTAACTCTTGCTCGTCCTCGAGTAGAGAAGTGATAAAGAATGAATTTTTGATGTGGAATTCTACCTAGCATAGTTGTCCTTTGCAACTTCTTTCACGTGACATGAATGTTCAGATCCGTAAGATTCGAAACAATAGTTTTCTATTGACATGAAAACAATAATATTTCAAGCAAACTAGCAAAGTAATTATGAACTTTCAAAATAACAAGGCCAAGGAAAGTTATCCCTACAAAATCATATAGTCTGGCTATGCTCCATCATCCTCACACAACTAATGTAAATCATGCACAACACTAGTATTGGCCAAGTAATTGTTTTCGCACTCTTACTTTCTCAAACTTTTTATAACTATCAGGCCATACATGAGCGTGAGCCATGGATATAGCACTATAGGTGGAATAGAGTGTGGTGGCGGTTGTGAGACAAAAAAGAGGAGATGGTCACATTGACTCGGCATATCAAAGGGCTATGGAGATGCCCATTAATAGATATCAATGTGAATGAGTAGGGATTGCCATACAAGGGATGCACTAGAGCTATAAGTATGTGAAAGCTCAAAAGGAGAACTAGTGGGTGTGCATCCAACTTGCTTGCTCACGAAGACCTAGGGCAATTTGAGGAAGCCCATCATTGGAATATACAACCCAAGTTATATAATGAAGATTCCCACTAGCATATGGTAGTGACAAAGCAAGAAGCTCTCAATCATGAAGAACATGGTGCTATTATGAAGCACAAGTGTGGAAAAAGATATTAGCATTGTCCCTTCTCTCTTTTTCTCTTTTTTTTATTTGGGCACTTGGGCCTCTTTTTTCTCTTTTCTCTTTTTTTTTATTTAGGCTCTTTGGCCTCTTTTTTTTATTTACTCACATGGGACAATGCTCTAATAATGATGATCATCACACTTTTATTTACTCACATCTCAAAGCTCAAAACGATGATGACTCTATAGGAAATGCCTTCGGCAGTGTATCAGGATGTGAAACGATCTAGCTTGGCGTATGACGTTGGAAACATCTCGCTAGATATCTTACAATCATGCAATGGCAATGTGAGAGTGACGGAACAAGTCATGAGATGGAACGGTGGGAGTTGCATGGCAATATATATTGGAATGGCTATGAAAATGCCATAATAGGTAGGTATGGTGGCTATTTTGAGGAAGGCATATAGTGGGTTTGTGTACCGGCGAGAATTGCGCGGCACTAGAGAGGCTAGCAATGGTGGAAGGTGAAAGTGCATCTATACCATGGACTCACATTAGTCATGAAGAACTCACATACTTGTTGTGAAAGTTTTTACTAGTAATCAAAACAAAGTGCTAAACGCATACTCCTAGGGGAAGGGTTGGTAGGTGTTAACCATCGCGTGATCCCGACCTCAACACAAAGGATGGCAATCAATAGATCAATTATGCTCCGACTTCCTAACATAGTGGTTCACCATACGTGCATGCTACGGGAATCACTAACTTCAACACAAGTATTTCTAGATTCACAACACCCTACTAACATAGATCTTAATATTACCAAATCCACGTCTCAGAACTAATTGAGAGGAAACAAAACTTCTCTTTCTACTCAATGCACATGAAGATGGAGGTTTTGTATCCTCTTTGGGTACCTATCACCTTTGGGACTACTTTCATAGCATAAGCCAACTACCAAGTTACGCACCACCGTGCTCTAAAATATATAAGTGAAGCACATAGAGCAAAAGTATCTAGCTCAAAAGATATAAGTGAAGCACAATGAGCATTCTAGCAAAATCACGATGAGTTCATGTCTCTCTCTATCTCAAAAAGGTGTGCAGCAAGGATGATTGTGACAAAAAAAATGAAAATACTCCTACGATACAAGACGCTCCAAGCAAAACACATATCATGTGGTGAATAAAAATATAGCTCCAAGTAATGTTATCGATGGATTGAAGACGAAAGAGGGGATGCCTTCCCGGGGCATCCCCAAGCTTAGGCTTTTTGGTGTCCTTGAATTTAGCTTGGGATGCCTTGGGCATCCCCAAGCTTGAGCTATTTCCACTCCTTATCTCTTTGTCCATGAGAACACCACCCAAAACATGAAAACTTCACAACACAAAACTTAAACAGAAACTCGTGATAACATTAGCACAAGAAAACAAACTACCACTTCTTTTGGTACTATAGAAAACTTGAATTCTATCTATATTGGTGTTGGGCTACTATATTCTCACTTTTCCATGGCTAGTACCCCCCCCCCCAGATACTAACCATAGTTTCATCAAAACAAGCAACCAACTCAACAAAAACAGAATCTGTCAAAAACAGACCAGTCTGTAGCAATCTGTATACTTCGTATACTTCTGATACCTCAAAAAATATGAAAAATGACGACTGCCTAGGAAAAAGGCATATCAACCAGCAGAAAAAAGAATCAACTCAAAAGCTCTTTCTAAATAAAAATGAAAAATCATCTCGTGAGCGAAAAGTTTCTGTCTTTTTCTAGGAGGATCAAACAACCATCACCAAGACTAGTCATAAAGGTCTAGCTTGGCTCAAACACAAAAAGAAACACAAAAGACACAATCATAACATAATTATGATGGTGTGGATGCAACAAAACAGAAAGCAAAAGATAAATTCATTGGGTTGCCTCCCAACAAGCGCTATTGTTTAACGCCCTTAGCTAGGCATTGATAAACCAATGATGCTCACACAAAAGACAAGAATTGAAGCACAACGAGAGCATCATAAAGCATGTGAAAATCACATCTAAGTCTAACATACTTCCTATGCATATGCATTTTATAGGAAAACATATTGTCAAGACAACCAATAGTTGCCATATGCAAGGAAGAAGAAAGAGACAATAGCAATCTCCACATAACGAGAGGTAATTTGGTAACATGAAAGTTTCTACCACAATATTTTCCTCTCTCATAGAAATACATGTGAGATCATAATCAAATTCAACAAAATAGCGACCACAAAGGATATTCTTTTCATGATCCACATGCATGCAAAGTTGACGCTCTTCAAAAATAGTGGGATTATCATCAACTAAAGTCATGACTTCTCCAAACCCACTTTCAATATTATTGCAAATATCATTGCAACAAGTAGTGGACCTAGCAAAACTAGCATCCCCAAGCTTAGGGTTTTGCATATTTTTAGCATCATTATCATTAATAGAATTTATAATGAAATCATTGCAATCATTCTTTTCATTCAAGGAGCCCTCGTGAATCATTTCATAAATTTCTTCATCACGATTTTCAGATTCACGCATCTCAAGCAAAACTCCATAGGGAAAGTCAAGTGCACTCAACTCACTAGCAATTGGTTCCACATAAGTGGATCTCTTAAAGAGATTAGCAAGTGGATGAGGATCCATATCAATGGATTTTTAGCAAGCAAAGATGCAAGCTAATAGAAGGCACATGGTAACACAAGGAGATCCGGCGAGAAAAAGGCGAATAAAACGGCAAATTGGTGAAGTGGGGGAGAGGAAAACGAGAGGCAACTGGCAAACAAAGTAAATGCAAGAGATGAGTTTGTGACACCTAGTTGGATCAGTTCTTGACTTGATCCTCCCCGACAACGGCGCCAGAAATTCTTCTGCCACGGCAACAAAAGTCCTTCCCCGACAACGGTGCCAGAGATCCTTCTTGCTACTTCTCAAACAACAGCGCCAGAAATTGACATGTTGACGGAGACTTGCTTGCGTTGGTTTTTCCCTTGAAGAGGAAAGGGTGATGCAGCACAAGAGCAGTAAGTATTTCCCTTAGTCTGAGAACCAAGGTATCGATCCAGTAGGAGAGTCTTGTCAAGTCCAGAGTACCTGCACAAACACAAACGAGCTTGCACCCAACGCTATAAAGGGGTTGTCAATCCTTTCAAGATTGTTTGCAAAGTGAGATATGAAGGCGGAAAGTGCAACGAAGTAAAAAAGTGTAAGGCTAAACATATGGTGTGGAGTAGACCCGGGGGCCATAGTGTTCACTAGAGACTTCTCTCAAAATAGCAAATATCATGGTGGGTGAACAAATTACTGTCGAGCAATTGATATAACCGCGCAAAGTCATGACGATATCTAAGGCAATGATCATACATATAGGCATCACGTCCGAGACAAGTAGACCGATACTTTATGCATCTACTACTATTACTCCACACATCGACCGCTATCCAGCATGCATCTAGTGTATTGAGTTCATGACGAACAGAGTAACGCTTTAAGCAAGATGACATGATGTAGAGGGATAAACTCAAACCAATGATGAAAACCCCATCTTTTTACCCTTGATGGCAACAACACGATGCGTGCCTCGCTACCCCTTCTGTCACTGGGTGAGGTCACCGCACGGTATGAACCCAAAACCAAGCACTTCTCCCATTGCAAGAATCATAGATCTAGTTGGCCCAACAAAACCCACAACTCGAAGAGAATTACAAGGATACGAAATCATGCATAAGAGAGATTTGAAGAAACTCAAATAAGATTTATAGATAATTTGATCATAAATCCACAATTCATCGGATCTCGACAAACACACCGCAAAAGAAGATTACATCGGATAGATCTCCATGAAGATCATGGAGAACTTTGTATTGAAGATCCAAGAGAGAGAAGAAGTCATCTAGTTACTAGCTATGGACCCGTAGGTCGATGGTGAACTACTCACGCATCATCGGAGAGGTCATGGTGTTGATGAAGAAGCCCTCCGTATCCGAATCCCCCCTCCGGCAGGGCACCAGAACGTGCCCGAGATGGGATCTTGTGGAGACAGAAGCTTGTGGCAGCGGAAAAGTACTTTCGATGATCTCCTGATTTTTATGGATTTTTAGGGAATATATAGGCGCAAAACCTAGGGCAAAGGAGCGTCAGGGAGCCCACAAGCCTGGTGGCCCCGGGGCCCCCCTGGCCGCGCCATGAGGGCTTGTGGGGTCCCTGGTGTCCCCCTGCCCTGATTCTCCGGCTCTCCGATCTTTTTTTGTTCCGGAAAAAATCTTTTTGGCAGTTTCATTCCGTTTGGACTCCGTTCAAAATCCTCCTCTGAAAGGGGTCAAAAACATGGAAAAAACAGGAACTGGCTCTTGGCACTGAGTTAATAAGTTAGTCCCAAAAAATATATAAAAGGCATGCAAAACATCCAAAGTTTGACAAGATAATAGCATGAAACCATCAAAAATTATAGATCGAATAGGCTACTGAGGATTCTGGAAGATCGAATAGCAGTTCGAAGGACTTTCGAAACCCATGACAAGTGATGACGGACGGATCCCCGATAAGATAATTTGCTGCATCTTGTAAAACAAGAGCAATTGGACAAGAAAGTATGGATGACATTTACATGCAGTCATACATAAGGGTTGACGGAGGAAGGAAAATCGCAGAACCAATGAGCACTAGATTCTGAGAGAACATCGGAGAGTATCTTCGGAGTCTTCTCAGGAATCAAGCCATCGTCTTGAATGGGGGGCTCTCCGGGAAGAAGTATTTACGATAACCTAACGTTAGAGTTAGCAAAATCTTTAACCCGAAAGAGAAGAGAGAGTAGAGCCGAGAGTATAGGAAAGGAGTAAAAGATACTAATACCACCCAATTGAGATGTGGGCCCGTAAGCCACAACATCAGTGTTAGTGAAGTTTTTCAAACACTAGACTCAACTTTGGCCAAGGAGTTGGAAAGGGGGCTACCTACAGGCAGTCGGCTCTGATAAGAACTTGTGACGCCCTCGATTTAATCGTACGCTAATCATACACGCAATTGTGTACGGTCAAACTCAAGGACTCACGGGAAGATATCACAACACAACTCTAGACACAAGTAAAACAATATCAGCTTCATATTACAAGCCAGGGGCCTCGAGGGCTAGAATACGGAAGCTCCATAAACACACAAGTCAGCAGAAGCAATAATATCTGAGTACAGACATAAAACATGGGGTGCCTTAGAGAAGGCTAGCACAAAAGATACAACGATCGAACGAGGCGAGGCCTCCTGCCTGGGAACCTCCTAACTACTCCTGGTCTTCAGCGGCCTCCACGAAGAAGACACCATCGGGGCGGCAGGCGTCGGCAGGAAAACTCCATCTCCTGGGCTCCATCATCTGGTCGCAGCAACGGATTAAGGGGGCAAAGGGGGAGCAAAGCAATGGTGAGTACTCATCCAAAGGACTCGCAAGACTTACATCAGAACTATGCTAATTATGCAACAGTATCAAAGAAGGGGTTTATGTGGACTGACTGCAGCAATGCGAGAATAGAGAGAGAAGGCCTAGTCCTATAGAAGACTAGCATCTTTAGGGTCTTGCAGCAATAGACGAGAGTAGAACAGGTAACACAAATATTATAGACATATTGTTGCAGCAATATTAAATAATGAGGTCACGCCCACAGATCCTCCCTCGACTCGGTGCGAGGAAGCAATCCCAGGGCAACAAATTCTAGTTAAGTAACAATTGTAGTTGTATAAGATCAGGGCACAACTCCAAGTCGTCCTGTAACCGTGGACACGGATATTCGAATAGATAAGTTATTCCCTGCAGGGGTGCACAACATATTCCCCGACGCGCTCGATAACACTCTGGCCGGACACACTTTTCTGGGTCCTGCCTGGCCTCGGAATATTGAGACGTCGCAGCCCCACCTAAGACTCAACAAAGAGGCCAGCCCGCCGGTCTAACTCCTAAGCGCAAAGGGTTCATGGGCCCACTTGCCCTCCGCGCTCCTGCACGATGCGTGGGCGGCCGAGGTCAGTCCTAGCATCCCTTAATCACAAGCGCGATGCATCTTGGGACCACTCAGGCGCGCGCGGCTCCATTGTTGACATCTGAAGAAGCTTCGGCTGATACCGCGACGTCGAGTACCCATAATTCTTCCCACGCAGACGGTTAGTGCGTAATAAGGCCTTTCGACCAACCCAGATCAAATACCCAAATCCATTATCATTTTAATTAGGCCATCAACACAAACACGCGGGAATCCACCTGGCTAACATCTAAACACGAATGATCCGAGTAAAATGGTCAAGTAACTGTGTGGTTGTAACATCAGGGGGAATCCAAGGTATCACCCTTGTTGGATTCCGAACGATGTATCTGTCAAGGTGGGCTCAGAGGAATCACGCTCGGGGGTCCCACACTTGAGGGGTTGCAAGACAGAGGCATCGTCGAAAATGGTGGAAGAGGAATCACCCTCGATAACCACGCTCGACTAGCTGTACTACAGAGATATCATCAGGAGTACTTAGCGAGGTGTCACCCTCGGTACACGATATTATCTGTGCAGCGTCGCACAGCTAAGGGGGTGTAAGTGCTGTGACGGGTCTGGCTCGTCGATCAGGGATCGAGATTTGAAACCAAAGCGGGGCAACTGGACTACGGGGTCAGAGGGGAAGACTGCTCCACCTATACTAAGCAGGTTAAAAGTACAGTACTGAAAGTAGCACTTCATCAAAAACAGGCTATGCATCAGATATAGGAGCTAACTACAATAGTAGCAAAATTCTAATGCAATCATGAGGAAGAAAGAATAAGCGATATAGGGATGATCAAGGGGGGTTTGCTTGGCTTGTTGCTCTCCAGACAAAACGGATCCTCGACCGGGAAGTAGTCGATCACCGGATCATCATCGGTCTCAGGGTCTACCGAAAAGAAAATAACGAAGGGAAAACACAATAAATAAGAGAGAAAGCAAACACAACACAAGGCATGACAAGGTAATACACCATGCCAGGGGCGACCTAACGCAGTACTAAACGTTATAGACGAAGCGGGGCTATTACCGAGCAGATGAACCTAATGCAAAATTTCCATGCTCATCATGCTCCGAGCATGTGATAGATGAACGGACACCATATTCGGATTAGTATGATTTTTCTGAACAACTTTCATATATAAATTATTTCATTCGAGTTGCGAATTATTTTATATGAATTTTCAGAGTTTTAAAAATATTCTAGATTATCCTAATTCAAAAACAAATGCGGAAATACTTTTCTCACATGGTGCTATGCTAGCCAATGGTATGACCGTGGGGTCAGGGGTCTAGTTAGCAGTAGTTGACCAGTCAATATTGACTGGTCAACATGGTCAATGGGGCCGTGTGTCATTGACTATATCTCAACAAATAATTTCAAACTAACTTTAATTAATATGGTCCACATGTCATTTGTGCATTAGACTAAATAAATAATCAACTAACCTAATTAGCATTAACTAATTGGAAGAGGACCGGCCAGCCGGACACACATGCACGCATATGGCCATGCTCATCGGCTTGGCATGCCATGCTAGCATGCACAGCACACAGGCCATGATGCCTAGCGGCACAAGCAGCAACAGCAGCGGGCAGCAGCCGTAGCAAGCAACAACAGCAGCTCGCAGCAGCCATAGCAAGCAGCAATATCCAGCAACATCCAGTGACAATACCATGCGACATCAGGCAGCAGTAGCCAACGGCAACAGCAGCGGCAAGGCGGGAGCAGCAGTGGCAAGCAATGGCAGTAGCTAAAGTAGGAGCCAGCAGCGGAGCAGCAACGCAGTGAAGCCCGCAACAGCTCAGCGCGGCAAGTGCACGCGTCAGAATCGCGGGCGACGAGCGTGGCAGTGGGCACGGGGCTGCGCGAGCATGGGGCGGGGCGTGCACGCGGACGGCTCACCAGAGGCGGGCGCGACAACTGCGGACAATAGCAGCAGGTGCACGGGCAGCCAAGGCAGCAAGCGCAGAGCATGTACGTGCGCGTACGCGTACGTTCGGACGAGCTCGGGGACGACAGCTACGGCGACAGATCGATGGGAAAAAGGGGGGAATCGATAAGAGCACTCACCATGGAGCTCAAGGACATGGTTAGGGAGCGCCGGGTTGGCCGGACGCGATGAACACGGTGACGAGATTTGGCGGCCGTGGGCGAAGACGACGACGATGGCGAGCGAATGGGGCCTCCTAGATCGAGCCCTTCCACGTGGGGTTGAATTCGACGACTACGAAGGTCCTGGACATGGTCTGAGTCGATGGGGAGGTCGTTGGTCGCGAGGACGGCGATGGCCATGGCGGCTGTAGCCACGGGTGTGCTTCAGATTGACGGACAAAAACGAGGAGGAAGGTTGAGGGGATTAGGGTTCGTCCACGGCGTCGGGGAGGGTCTTATCTACCCTGGGGGCTCCTTGGATGCTCGACACGAAGGCAAGGACAGCCATGGAGGCGGGGATGGCCGCCACTCACAGGTTCTGCCTCCTCTGTGTATAGAGGAGGAAGAAAAGGCCTCTTATGGCTTGGGCCTTGCACCGGAGCAACATAGGGTCCACTTGCGTAGTAGCTTTTTAATATTTTCCTTTTCTTTTATTGTATGTATTTTCTCTCCTGTTTTGTATTTTTGTCGTACCAAACAAATTTTATTGCATATCAAACTTGTGGCATAATTACTAGAGAATATATTAAGCTAGTACAAAAAGTTTGAGGCCAAATTGAAATGATTTGAATTATGTTAGATTTTAAATAGGTCACTTAGGTGTTGTTGGTTTAATTCAAAAATAGAGAAGGGCAACTTTTATGTTTCAAATGATGTTGGTTTCTTATTGAAAATTACTTAGGGAATATTTTCAACTCAATCATGATTTTTATTTTATAGTTTTAATAAATAATTTATTTGACTTAAATTTTAATTTTAATTTTGTTTTGGTTTTTGTCAAGTGGTAATTTGGCTTAGCTAATTTTGATGACATAGCACCATTAGCATGTGACTAAAATTACTGTAGCTTAATCCGAGGATGTCCGAGACGTCCTCCAGGGCCTCGAGCTCCCGCACCTTGCTCGCTTGGACCGTGCGGGAGATCTCTTCGTGAAGGGTCGCGACCGTCTCCAGCGCCTTGGTCAACTGCGCCTGCTTCTGGATCAGGGCCTCCTCCTTTTCCTACGGGGCGGCGTCCTTAAGCGTCATCTCCTCGAGATGGGCTGTCTTAAGACGCTCCTTGTCGGCAGCGTTGGAGGAGTCCTTCTCCTCAAGTGAGGCGCGCAGCTGGTCTAGTTCGGCCTGAAGGGCCGCCTCGCGATCCTTCTTCTCCATCTGGAGAAGAGTCAGCTGCTGCTAGAGCCGCTCGCCCGCCTCGCACAAGACGTCTCGCTCCGATACGGCCACGCCCAGCCGGCCCTGAAGATAAGCAACCTAGCCATCAGTCGTCTGGGTCTGAGCCCGCAGCATGTTGTACGCCTGCACTTGGGCGTCATGAAGATCCTACGGGCAAAAGCAAAAAAGAAATAAGATTCAGCTCGGCTAATTCATAGCCGACCCGATTCTCGGGGGCTACACCGAGTGGGTGCGCTAGCACGCCCCCACTAAAAAGCAAAGACATGGCACGAAGAGATTCGGCCCGCCCAAATGCTTGGCCGGCCCGATTCTCGAGGGCTACACCTAGTGGGTGCGCTGGCGCGCCCCCACTGATCCAAGAGAAGAAAAAATAAAAACCAAGACGAGGAAAATGTAAAGGATAAAACACTCACCCTGGTGCGCTCCTCCAGGCGCTCCAGATCATTGTGGGCCACCCTGGCCGCTTGCTACACCTTGTCCCGGCTGCTGGCAAACATCACCACCAGCTCCAGGACACCGCTGAACACGACGCCTGGGGCCAACGTCAGGCGCTCAGCATTAGCCACGCGCCAAGTCTTCATGGGCCGACTCCCAGAGCTGGAGCTGGCTCCTGGAGCAGATGGACCACGATTGGTCACGATGATGGCGCCAGCTTCAGGTAGCTGGTTGGTGGCCGGCTCCATCGACGCCCGAGCCGACGTCGTCTCCGCAGCAGGGGGTGGATCGGCCGCGTCCTGCACGTCCATCGCCACCTCCGGCGCCTCTAGGTTCAGCTCCGGTGCGTCGGCCACCGCCTCGGCCTCCGGCGTGCTGAGGATCACCCCAAGGTCCAGAGGCGCGGAGGCGTCCGGCTCGGACGGCTTGGTCAACTCGGCCCTCTAAGTACGCCTCGGGGCCGCCTCGCTAGCTGGCTCCTCCATGCGAGCACGCGTGGAGGGGTCATGTCTAGCCTTTGTACGCTTCTCCTTGGGCTTCTCAGCCCGGCTGGGCTGAGATTGGCCTGCGGACATCTTCTTTGCCGCCATCTCCCAGCATCGGGCGGATTGATCGTCAAGGGCTTTCTGGGCAGCCTCAGCTGCTGCCCAGCCGGCCCGTTCGGCATCGGAGGCAGTTTCTTCCTCCACGTCTTCTGCCTCCATGCAAGGCATGATTTGAGGAACCCATCCTCATTCAACAAAACTAAAAGAGGGCAGCAAAGGATCCTTACCCCGCCATGACGAGCACCTGCTTCCTGAAGACGCCGGCTCGACGCTTCTTGGCGCTGCCTGCCCGCCCTCCGGCTGGAGGTCCAGGTGCGGCGCGTTTGGGGGCGGCTTGGAAGCTGTGGCACCCTTGCCCTTATTCTTGGCCACCTCACCAGGCGCGGCCGTCTCGCCAGCATCACGGCGGCCTCGGGTCATTGGAGGGCTGGTGACTTCCTCCACCTCTTCAGCACCCTCCCAAAGGTTGCATCACATGAAGATGGTGGCATCTCGTCATCATCCGTCCAATCAACAATGGGAGGCCTTAGGTGCTCACCAGATGGCTTGGAGCCTTCCGACTCCAGCGCCTCCTCCGAGATGGCGTCCCGGGTCTCGATCATCCCCTCGTCTTCAATCTCTGAGGGGTTTGACGTCTCCACGTCTAGAGCCGGCGGGGTGAGCCCTTGCAGCTTCCCAAACAGCTGGCACAACAACAAAAGTTGGTGACCGGCTCAAACAAGAAGAAACAACAGTTTCAAAACACAAAAGCAAATACCAGATCCATAGGGAACTTACCATTGGGGGAGGTTGGTTCCTATCATAGGGGACCAACCCCCACTCCCACTCTCCTCCTTCAGCCATGTTGGAGGAGGAGATCTGGTTCACGTTCTTCGCCACCGCCCCAAGGCGGAAATTCTTGGTGGAGAGTCGTCAAGGATCATGCCATCCACTCATCTGGCATATCAGATGAGGCCGTCCGTATTGGGGCAGGATCCGGCGTGTCATCATGGGGGTGAGCAGGCCGCGGCCCACGAGGCCGCGGTTCTTCAAGCTGTCAAGGTAGGCGCCTATCTACGCCACCTCGGGAACTGGCTTGGGGGTACTTGGCCTGTCAGTTCTTCTTCGCCGTCGGAGGCTCGATGGCGAAGGGGGGCATGTTGATGGCGTCGCGGGTGGGGCTGGCATTCTTCACGTAGAAGAAGCCCCTCTGTCACTGTTTGATGTAGTCTTGGAGCAGCATCAGGGGGAGGCCGCACTTCGTGCGGTGATGCACCAGTGCCGCGCCGCACGGGGTCATCGGGCGAGGGTTGTCGAGCTTCTCCAACTTGGCGTTGTCCATCTTCTTGGACTGCTGCTTGAAGAAGAACAAGCTCTGCCAGAGGTCGAGGCGGGGCTCGATCCCCAGGAACCCGTCACACAGGACGATGAACGAGGTGAGTTGGAGGATGGCGTTCAGCGCCAGATGATGTGGTTGTAAGCCGAAGAAGGTGAGGAAGTTATTGAAGAAGGCGCTCGCCGGGAGCCCGAAGCCTCGGTAGAAGTGTTCATCGAACACGACTACCTCTCCCTCCTGCGGCTTCGGAGAATTTTCAGCTCCGGGGATCCGCACGGTCACAAGGGAGGCTGCAGGGAGCATTCGGCGATGGCGGAGCACATCGATGTGCTCGGCGGAGATGTCAATGCGGAGCCAGGCACCGTTGTGCTGCCCCTTCTTGGAAGAGCTGCTCGACATGGCGGCGAGCGGCGAGAACTCGAAGGGATGGCGGCGGTCTGCGTGATAGCAAAGACGAAGAAGAAGACGAAGTCTCTCTCTCTAGGCTCAGGGAGGGAGGAAGCGCAAGTGCGGGGCGAGAAGGGGGCGAGTAGCCTCCTCGGTACCCCCGCACCCGATTTAAACCCCACGAAGGATCATGGGGGGGGGGGAATCCGGTGCGCACCGGTCCCATTACCTCCGATTATTACGGAGGCTTTTACGACTTCCGAAACCCAACCGTCGCGGAGTAAATCCGGAGAGGATCCTCCGCGCGGGGGCCGAGGGGGCATCGTGGTGGGACCCAGGGCGCAGGCCCCGTCCCGTCAAACTGAACAAACCATCATCACGTCAGGCCTGACCTGGCACGTGGCGTGATTTACGCGACCTATGACGAAGCCGAGGCGTCGCTTGGAGGCCAGCCGGCTTCCGAGCCGGCGTCCCCTGCTGCACGCGGCGGCAGGAATACAACAACTTAAGCCGGCGAGGACGCCCGCTCCAAAGCGGTGGGCCTCCCCAGCTTCGAGGCCTACTGTCGGGGGATAACCCCGGGGTAGGCTCGTCGAGCCTACTCCTTTGCCTTCGGCCAAGAAGGAACAACAAGAACCATTCTATAAAGACCAAATTGTCCTAGCCGGCTAGGAAGCACCTGCCGGCTGGGGGCGAGATGGCCAACTCTCTGGCCGGCCAGGAAGCACCTGTCGGCTAGAGGCCAGACGGCTACCTCTCCATGGCCGCCTAGGCCAAGCCAGCCAGCTAGGGGCGAGGTGGTCGTGCCAAGGCCGGCTAGTCAAGGAGGCTAGCCGGCTGGGGATCACAAGTCACATTAGACCGTAGGTCATGACGAGACCCTACAGTTAAAGGTGGCTACGCGTCAGCAAAGGTATTGGATCGGGGTGCACGACAGGTACAAGCGTCGGCGGCCACACCACTGACCTCCTCCGGTTCCGATCCATCACCCTGTAAAGTGTCGGCCCGTCAAACTCCCACTCCATTACTGCACTTAGCGTGGGAACAGTGGAGACGTCCGCACTGCCTGCCCATGAAGATCCTCGCTGGACGACGCCGGACGTACCACACATGTCCTGCGACAACCTTACGCGAGAGCCTTATTGGCTAGCCTGCGGGTCCCACAGCAAGACGGGACCTCGCAGCCGGCGGCCCCCTCCAACGACAAGACAAGACCCCGTGGGCCCCCTGGCCAGCCACCGAGGCTGCCAGCCGGGTCCCACTCTTGTACCTTTTATCCATATTGTAGGTCGGTGGGTTCGTCTATAAACCCCCCGCCCCCCTCCATGCAGAGGGTCGGTGAACTCAGCACACACACCAACCACATAGGAGAGGCAAACGCGAGCCGACAGCTCCTTCTTCCTCCTCCGCTATACAGCTCCAGGAGCACTTTGTAGTCCCATTCATACATCATACACTCCGGCAGGATTAGGGGTGTTATCTCTATGGTGAGCCCTGAACCTGGGTACATCGTGTGTTCCATGCTTGTACCATCCTCGTTCCCGACGCCCTCCGGTGCCACTTCGGTTCCCACCATCTTTAGCCTACCCATGGCTTATGTTGTGAGTAAACACCGACACCAGGCGAGCTGGAAGTACAATCGAGTGGTTCTCCCTTTACCCTCCTAGCCGAACATGCGAAATGTAAAAGGGTAAACACAACAGCCGGGCAACCCAACTATTTACCCAAGACATAATTCTGAACCGATTTATATAATGCAATATCTGAGATGCCGAGCACATAAGATGAAAAATAGTGCCAGAATAATGCTTGGGTCGAGCTTTATAGTCAAGCCCCCAGTCAATTAGTCGGCCGCATGTAAGGAAAGTATGTATCAAACTAGCTTGTTTCGGTGTCGAAGAGTGGAAAAAGGTTATGCAACTGAAATGACTGCAATGGGACAACAGGAAGTGGTCTTTATTTCCAATGAACTCGTGACATCTATCCATATGATCCAAACTTCCAAAGAAACGGTTACAAATACTTTATTTAGAAATTAACATACATAGGAAAGGCTTACACATGGCCTTTACGAGTGGTTTAACGTCCTAACTGTGCCCTGTTGCATGTTTGTGCCTTTGCTCTTGAGGTAGTGATCGACGAACGGACCTTTGAGAGAGGGTCTTGAGAGGTCGTCGTAGTATGTTAACTTGATGTTGGGGTAGGTCCTAGATGGTACCTACTTTTGCCTGAAGACGTGTTTGACCATAGCTCGGTCAAGCCGAACACTTGTACCTTGTATAGTATGTCCCCACAACTGCCCATGGTATTTTGAGTGCAAAACTGTGCCTCTGAGGCATATACTTTGCGGCTAGTGGGGCCATGTTGTGGGGATCATGTTCCTATTTATGTTGAGCACGAGAAGACTTCGGAAGTTGCGGTAGGGCTCGGGCTCATTTGCTCGCCCCTCGTGCCTTCATGGCGGACTACGATTTCGGCGCAACATTGCTCACCTGGACTTCGGCTGCCAGAGCCGCTGTGTGCTACTCAGTTCGAAGTGAGCACTTTGTGTTGCCATTGACAGTGATGACACCCTTGGTTCTAAGCATCTTAAGCTTCAGACAGAGTAATGTGGGACGACATTGAAGCGAGCAAATGTTGTACAATCAAGAATTGTTTGTTAGCCGCTGCGAAAAGGGACCACACCTACTACCCTTGTTAGAGGTGGGAGTACTGTCCTTTGAAGGAAGTTGTTATCAACGGGCGGACCTTGAGTAGAGGGTCTTGAGAAGCTGCTCGTGAAACAGAGAAGCTTGACGTGTAAGGGTTCTTCACGATACCTTTCTTTTTATCCGTAGAGGTGTTTTGGACCATGGCTCGGTTGAACCGATCACATGATCCATGGCGGGTGGCTCCCATGGCTGCCCATCGAATTTTAAGGATGGTATTGTGTCTACGAGGGAGATACCTTGAAAGTGTTCTGGCCATTCCATGGGAGGCGTATCCCTATTTACTCTGAGCCGATGATGTCTCCGGCAGATCTGATTGAGATCGTGCTCGCTTTCCTTCCTTCCGTGCCTCGATTGTCAGTCTGTGGCTTGATGTTTCGCTGTCATGTTGGCACTCAGTTGCTAGTGCGACTGTGTGCTCGTTGGTCCAGAGAGAATGCTTTGTATTGCTATTGAAACTAATGACTCCCTTGGGTCCGGGCGTTTTGAGCTTCATGTAGTCGTAGTGGGGCAGAGCATTTAAGCGGGCGAAAGCTATGCGGGGGAGCAGTGTGTGGTATCCGCAGCGAAAGGGGATGACATTGAAGATCAAGTCTTCGTTGTGGAAGGTTTCGGGTGAGCCAAGCACAACCTCAAGTGTTATCATACCAGAGCAGCGGGCTTCGACGCCTGGAATCACTCCCTTCAAGGTAGTGCGGCTTGATTTTATTCATGATGGGTATATGCCCTTGTTTTTCACCATATATAAATAAATCAGATTAAGGTTACTTCCTCCGTCCATGAGGACTCTAGTTAGGTGGTACCCATCTACAATGGGATCTAGGACGAGGGCGTCCGACCCTCCATGACGGATACTGGTCCGATGATCCTTATGGTCGAAAGTGATCGGGCAGGCCGACCATAGATTACATTTCGGTGCTACGGGCTCTACGGCGTATACCTCCCTAAGGGCTCGCTTCCTCTCCTTTTTGGGTACAAGGGTGACATAGATAATGTTCATGGTTTTGACCTTAGGAGGGAACTATTTTGGGCCCCCATTGTTCATGCCGCGGGGCTCCTCGTCGTCTTCACTTCGTGAGCCCTTGTTCTGTTCGTCGGTGGCCAACTTGCCAGCCTGTTTGAACACCCAACAATTACGGTTGGTGTGGGTGGCAGGCTTGTCTTGGGTGCCATGGATGTGGCATGGCCGTTCCATGATTTTATCCCATGGAGTTGGTCGGTCCGTGTTCCCTTTGAAGGGTTTCTTCCGCTGTCCTGGTTTCGAACTGTGGAATAAAGCATTTACTGTTGTGTCGTTGGCATCACCATTACAGTGGTGGCATTTGTTCTTGTTTTTTCTTGTCTTGTCGTTTATGTCCTGAACTTCGCAAGTTTCGAGGTCGCCGCATTGTGGTTGCATCCAGCTAGCCAATTATCTTCGCCCACTCAAAAGTGGGTCATGAGGGAAGTAAGGGTAGACATTGTTCTCGGCCTATCCTGGTCGAGCTGTTTGGCCAGCCATTCGTCCCGGGTGTTGTGCATAAAAGAGGCTATTGCCTCGGCATCCGGACAGTCCATGATTTGATTCTTCTTGATGAGGAACCGGTTCCAGAATTCGGTGACTGATTCTCCCGCTTTTTGAACGACATTTCTTAGGTCGGATGAGTCCGGTGGCCGAACATATGTTCTCTAAAAGTTAGATAGGAAAGCCTCCTCGAGGTCTTCACAGCTTCCAATGGAGTCTTCAGGTAGGCTGTCTAACTAGTGTTGTGCCGGTCCTTTGAGTTTTAGGGGTAAGTATTTTATGGCGTGGAGACCGTCTCCTCTGTCCATAATGATGTGGAGAAGGAAATCTTCTATCCACACGGCGGGGTGTGTCATCCTGTCGTATTGCTCTATGTTTAGGGGTTAAACCCTTCCGAGAATTGGTGATGCATGAAGTTATTTCTAAAACACAATGGGTGAGCTGCGCCTCTGATCTGGGCTATGATGTGCCAGATATCGGCTCCGGGTTGAGTCTGGTATGGTTCCCGACCTCTGCTTTTGTAAGCGGCCCGAGGTGGTTCGTCGTCCCATCGAGTGGGGGAGTACCTCCTGGATCCGTAGATGGATGTGTTGTGACCTGATCTGACATATCGTGGGCAGGTCTGTCCCAGGGTGCTTATGTTATTTTTCTTTTCTGTGGGGAGGCTCGGGTCTATACTCATTCTCTCCGGTCGTTCTGTCGTGCCCTCGGGGAGGCCGGTCATTTTGGTCATATTCCGTGCGCCGGGGGACACTTGTTCTGGGACCTCATCATCGAACTGAGGGAGCACATGTCGATGCGGGTAGGTTTTCTTTTGGCCCGAACACTCCGTGTCGTACCCCTCTTCGGCCGCCAGGATTTTGGTCCACCTGTTGTTACTGGTGTCATGTCCGTCTTGGAGCTGTTGTTGCTTTGCTTTTAAGCTTTGAGCGGTAGCTATAATCCGTTGCCGGACTTGCTCCTGGCCTTCGAGGTCTTCGGGGATTACGAGGTCTTCAGCTTCAAGGTCGTCTTCGTCGTCAGCTGGGGGAGGTAGTCGTCATCGTCTAAATTGTTGAGGTCGTCTGGATTGGCATTGGCTGGTTCCTCTGGTTGTTTCTCGGGAGCTTCGGGATTTTTCATGGTCTTCTGGTGTCTTGTTTTCCACTGCAGCTTGTGCGGAGCCCCTTCCCTTATTTTCTTTGGCACGCTTACGCAGCTTTCGGCGCTTTGAGAGCTCCTCCCCGGGCTTATCACCAATTTCTTGGGTGTGACGTCGCCTGTCTCATGGGGCGTGTCTACCATGTAAACGTCATAGTTAGACGTTGCGGTCCACCGCCTAGTGTTTGCGGGGGTGGGGTAGTAGGCCTCATCGTCCATGTCCTCGAGCTCTTCTGAGGCATGGTCTAGTGTGTTGGTTAAGTCTTCGACGGTGGCAATCAAGTGGGTGGTCCGTAAAATTCCTCATAATCCACCTCAGAGCCGATCTCCGCACATGTTGGGCTTCGGTTAAGTGAGATTTGGAGTCACAGGATCTGGTCGAGCGTCTCGTTTAACATCGATAGGCTGTCATGATCGATCTTTTTGAGATTTCTGGAGTTGACCTCCGTGACTTCCGCAAGGGATGACAGTTCAGCAATGGTCGTTTCCTGTTGTCCGGACACAACGGTCGGGTCCGAGCTCAAGGCTAACTCTTCTACAAGGAGAGGACCGAGGCCATGGCCGGACGGGGACCTAGATTCAATTCTTAGGGATTTTGATTTTCATCGGCCGAGGTTGTGACTTCGGCAGGGGACAGATTTCCCCACAAGTCGACGGAAAATTCAAAGTCTCCAAACCTAATTTCCTGACCAGGGACGAAACCTCCGATCTGGCGTGGAAGGCCGATTGAGTCCACACGCATCGTGATGCTGTCGAGCGTGGGAACCTGTCCGGGGGCGAATATTTCCCCTTGCAGATTTGATCGCTGATGATCAAGCGAGCCATCGACCCTTCCAGTGATCCAACGACGGAACCCTCAATGAAAGCACCAATGTCGGCGTCAAAATTGGCAGATCTTCGGTAGGGGTTACAGAACAGTAGACGTCGGATCGATGGATTGCACGAGAGTAGAGGAGACAGTATTTACCCAGGTTCTGGCCCTCTCAAGGAGGTAAAACCCTACGTCCTGCTTGATTATATTGATGGGGAACGATGGTTACAGAATTGATCTACCTACAGACCGTATGAGCTAAAACCCTAGATGAGATCAACTGCCTCTATGCCTAAGAACCTCTGGTTTATATAAACATCAAGGTTCCTAGGGTTACATGTTATCGACCTTAACCGAGGATAGTCGGGCCGAACTGGTCCTCCTCGCTTGGAGTGGATGCCTAGTTTTCGGAGCTTTCCATCTTGATTCTGAAGTTGTTAGACAATCCGTTCTTCAATGATGCAGCCCATATGGTTGGCCCATAGGGGATACCTCGACCACCCGAGGACCCCTTAATCCAGAACTCCCTTGGTCGTATCTTGCATCCAAGGCTCTAAGTATCTTCTTGATGATGAATTTGTCAGTCATCTCTTCACTTCTTAAGCCGACAATCTCATTTGGGATGAGAGCTAGCCTAGAGTACATCTCAGTGACTCCTTCACCATCCTTCATCTTGAACTTGTCAATCTAACTATGAAGCACATCCAACTTAGATTCCTTGACAAAATCAGTTCCTTCGTGCATATGAATCAAATATCCCAAATTTCCTTTGCATTCTCAAGGCGACTGATTTTGTTGAATTCTTCAGGACACAATAAGTTGAACAGAATATCACACGCTTGAGCATTGAATTGCAGCATCTTGAGTTCTTCCGCTGTTGCATCATGATATGGTTCTTTTCCTTCTCCGAAGAAATCACCTTGCGCACCAACACGAACAACAGCTAAAACGACATGATTATGACCAAGAATATGCATTTTCATCTTATGCTTCCAACTAGAGAAATTAGTTCCATCAAAATATGGACCTCTACGGTGATAATTTCCCTCACTAGACACCATACTCTCCTAGGTTGTGAAACCAATGCAATGGAGACCAAAGCTCTAATACCACTCATTGGATCGAAAGTATGCCTAGCGGGGGGCGATTAGACTACTTGACAAGATAAAAACTTAGTCTTTTCCCAATTTTAGTTGTGGGCCATTTTTAACAATTATGACTTGTCAAGTACACCCTACACATGGACATCTCAGAGTATAGAAGTGGAAAGTGAGACATGCAAATGTAAAGTAGAGGGTAAGGTAGGGAGATCAAACGCAAAGGTTGACAGGACGATTTTTGTCATGGTTCCGATAGGTGGTGTTGTCGTACATCCATGTTAGTGGAGACTTCAATCCACGGAGGGTAACGGCTGCGGGAGTCCACGGAGGGCTCCACCCACAAGGGGTCCACGAAGAAGCGGCCTTGTCTATTTCACCATGGCTTCCGTCCACACAGGAATAGCCTAACTCACGGTAGATCTTCATGAAGTAGGCAATCTCCTTGTCCTTACAAACATCTTGGTTCAACTCCACAACATGAAGTAGGAGGATCCCAAGTGACACCTAACCAATCTAGGAGGCACCACCCTCCAAAAGGTAATAGATGTGGTAGAACGATGAACTCCTTGCTCTTGTGCTTCAAAATATAGTCTCATCAACACTCAATCACTCTCTCTCAGATTTGGCAGGGGTAGGAGAGATTGATCTTGTGGAAAGCAACTTGGGGCGGTCAGAAGTCAAGGTTCAAAAGGTTGGAATGGAATCTCTTGATCCCAACACATGAGTACGTGGCTCTCTCTCAGAAAAATGGATCTCGCAAGTGTAAGTGTGTTCTGAGTGTTTCCTCTACGAATGAGAGGTAGGTGGAGGGGTATATATAGGCATCCCCCAAAATACAACCGTTAAAACATTATTGCCCAACTCGGTGACACCAAAATGAATATCGGTGGTACCGAGTTGCATTAAATGTGGCAACTTTTGAATTCTTGGTGAGACCAATATAGGAATCTCGATGGTACCGATACAATGACCTAGACCAGTTTCCAAATCTCTGTGAGATTGATTTCATACTCGGAAATTCCGATTCTTGAAATCTTCAAAACAGAAAGTTGGTCACTTAATCTCGTCCGCACCAATGTGAAAGTTGGTGGTACCGAGGTGATAGGGTTTGGTATAGGATCTGTCAAGTGTAAAATTGATATGGCCGAATGGAAATAGTTGGTGGCACTGATTTTGCAGGTTTGGGTTTGGACAGAGATATTATGTGGGAGAATGGCTGAGTATTTTTGGTGGCTACCTCTATCATTTGAGCAGACAATTCATCGTAATATCTCATCCCCTTTTAATAGTATTTGGCTTTCCTATGGACTCAAAGTGATTTCTCACAAATATAAAATGTAGAGTCTTCTTGCTTGAAGCTTGAGCCAATCCTATTCCTTTCTTTTAATCAAGGCGCATCTCCTCACAACCCTATAGTCGAGGCATCTTTGAACTTTTGTTACATACTTGGATAAGATCATTAGTCCGATGATGCATATGTTGTTATTAATTACGAAAACCACGTTAGAGAGCAATTGTGCTTTCAAAGATAAAAAAGGAAATTGTACGATTGACTTACACAAACCCAATACGACATGATAAGCTTGTGTGACCACCGGTACTTGCAACATAGACAAAAAAGAGCAACCTCAGCAACATTAGATCGAAGCATTCCACGAGGACCAAAATACAATGCAACATCTTCAACGGTAGCTTCACACTCATTGTTTTGCAACATAACCTTTGGTCTAAAAACATGAAAACAATAGCATCAAATGTGGATTCATTCAACTATATATTCAACATATGCTTTAATGAACTAAGAGAGCGTACAAACATAAAGAAGTCAGGAAGTTCAACTATAAAACCTCAGGCAACTCATAAGTTAGATGCCCTTCTTATATTCAAAGTATGTTTTAATGAACTAACAGAGCATACGGACATAAAGAAGTCAGGAAGTTCAGCTATAAAACCTCAGGCGGTTCATAAGTTGGATGCACTTCTTATATTCAAAGTATGCTTCAATAACTAACATAGCGTACGGACATAAAGAAGTGAGGAAGTTCAGCTATAAAACCTCATGCAGATCATAAGTTAGATGCCCCTTCTTATATTCAAAGTATCCTTTAATAACTAAGAAAGCGTACATACATAAAAGAAGTTAGGAAGTTCACCTACAAAACCTCAGGCAATTCATAAGTTAGATGCCTTGAAATTCAGAAAAGGTTGAACTCACCTCTTAGTACGATGATTCCTAAGCCTAGTTACACTGTAATAAAAGTCATCAACCTTCTTTTTGACAGCCGCAATATCACTGTTTGCACAGCAAAACAACACCATAAGTACAAGATACAAAAAATAACTAAATTACATACGAGGAAACAGAGGTCGAACATACACATGAATAATGGTTTGAATATAGACACAATTTAGGTAAGAATGTTTGGGTATGAATCAAAAAACAAAACAATTCCTCGATCTAGGTATGAGGAAAACCTTACAATGAATGACACAAGTGCTAACTTAAAATGTTGATATAGCCATGCACACAACTAACAAAAGTTAGTTTCAAACACATAGAACATGATAGTAGCTAAAATAACACAAAACAAATTCAGCTGATGCATCAAAAGATAACCCACAAAAATTCTAAACATCACAACCATGTTCAATGCACACATTACACAACATAGAAGCAACTGCACTTCACTTTGTTTACAGTCACACAAAACATTTTCGCATTATATGACAAACCAGAAATTCAAATAGAAGCACACATGCAGTACATATGTATATTACAGGTAAAAAAAGCATGGGGATGGGGAAAAGAAGACAGAAGCGTGCTTCTCTCTTCTATGGATTCTTGCCTAAAGCAGCTACAGAACTTGAAAGATCTTCTTCCTTTCCAGAAATATCAGTTTTGGTTTGTGAATCATCGACTTCTCCTGTATGCATTGTATTATCATCTTCATTTGCAACAGTAGCACGTGGCAAGTCTGAAAGAACAAAAATAGTTGGTTCTTGCACAGTAGCACGAGATGGAGAATCAATACCAACAACCACTTATGGTTGTGTTGCAAGAGGCTTCACACGTACCGCTTGAGTTCTACTACGCCCAACAGCTGCCTCACTAGAATCTTTCTCAGGAATGCTAGCATTAATGATGGTATCACCTCTAGTTGACTTTCCCTCCTCACCATCAAAAAAATCCCATCACCAATGGGAAAATTATGTTCACCTCGATCCAGCGGATCAGAGCAGCCAATGTCTGACACATCTTTGTTCTCAAGCTTTTCCAGAATCAACAATAACATTGTCAAACCACAACAACAACAACAAGAGAACTCAATCAAAGATGGGGACGTATAGCAAAGAAATGAACTAAAAATAATGAAATACACACCTCGACAATTAAGATGCTACCTTTGAAACATCACTTGCAGGGGCAGGTTCTTTAAGATGAGCACTTGCACTTTCAGGTAAAATATTGTCATCTCTAACACCATCATCAACAACCTACAAACACCATACAAAACATAAAAAATAAAAAGATTTGAAGACAAGCTAGGACAATGTTAAATTAGAGGAAGTTCAGGTTCACTTAACAAGGAAAAATAATCTTTAAAAAATAACATGTGAAGGATGTCCATCAAAATTGAACACATATGGTCAACTTTGAAAAATAACACTTGACACGAAGTTCACATGCTGTAAAATAAAGAAGGTAAAGGTTTGAAAACAAAACAAATCATGGAAGTTCACAAACATTAAATATACAAGGTAAGATAACAACACTAACTTGTCAAATTAAGAAGTTCAAATAATCTAAACAAAGAAGGTCACGAATGAACACAAAAACTAAACAACGGAAGTTCAAACACATGAAAACAAGAAGGCCACATGTTAAAAGAACTAAAAAGTGGAGACAACCACCAAACATTAAATGAAAAGAAACAAATCAATATAAATAAAACTAACCTCTCCAGCACGATCCTCATTGCCTCCACCATGACCCAAATCAACAACACCAGGCCTTTCAATCTGACTGATAACAACCCTAGCCTCTTATTCAATAGGTATGCAACGAGCATACTGCAACTGCTTGAACATTCCAAAGTTGGTACGGAGGTGGACCATGCTCGGAAGAATCTCAACAATAATTTCATCCTTAATAGACAAAGCCTCTTTCAAAGACTCCACATCAAAACAACGATCAGGTGGAAGAATACCATCAACGCGACTAAGACGCTCAACCGTCGTCGGAACAAGTACAATCTCCCCACAAATAGTGCTCAGAAGAGCATCAATCCTACCAAGGCAAACACTGGCCGCATCGAAGGAACCCTTCGCAAAATCTAAAGAAATGCTTGTTGAAGCATTCATATGTGCAGAAGAACCTCAAGGTACTTCATTGGAAACACCAGGGCCGGGCCCACAGTGCTTCCACATGTGCGGCCCGCACAGGGCCCATACTTATGAGGGGCCCCAAAAAATTTATGTAAGTCTAGTATAAAAACACATAACTATTATTGGGCCTGCTGGCACTTTTGTTGGGCTAGAATCGGAGGCAACCTGGCTACGTCGCGAGAAGGCCATCCGCCATCGAGCGCACACCTCAACTCCTCGTGAGTTTCTTCTAAAAAAACTGCTAATGAGTCATACCTCATCAGATCCAATTGCTACTCGGAGCGGCCGAGCCGGTCGGGATTCCTAAAAAAACTACAGACGATCTCAATCAGGATTGGGGCATCAGCAATGCCGCGACGGGCAACTACAGAAAAGAAATCGTTGCCTGGTGCCCTCGTCGCTTGTCCCCTCATCTCGTCGCCAGGCCTGCTCGTCGCCACTCTCGGTCAGCCCTGCTGCTCTTCTCCTAGTCCAGTCATCTCATACAGTCATCCCTGGTCATTACTAATTAGATTAATTGGAATTCGGATTCAGGTCAACATAGTGACATGCTGCTACCATCATTTCCTTCGTCGCCTCCTCTCTCAAGTTCCATGCTCGTCGACATCGTCTCATCGAATTGATCGGTGATGGACTCCAGCCTCCACGTGCTTAGCGACTCATTTTTATGAATTATGATTATTTTTGGTTCCTATTACTAATTCCTAATTTTCTAATTAGGAAAATAGGTGAGTTTCACACTTCGACTAATTGCCAAACATCGAAGTATCATCTCCAACTGATATATACTACTCCCTCCGTAAACTAATATAAGAGCGTTTAGATCACTACTTTCGTGATCTAAACGCTCTTATATTAGTTTACGAAGGGAGTACTTTATAACTTTGATTTTATTTTATTCATCTCTTCAATAATAAAAGTATGAGTCATTATGGAAAAAATCAGTCCGGTGCCTATAAATGCAAGAGAAAAACACAAGAAGAAACTTTAAGAGTGAAATGTTGGAGAAGATTATATTATACATTATGATTTTTTCTATGATATATATATACACACATTATAATAGATCATTAGTTTTTTATAAATTAGGGCCTCATTTTTTAGTTTGGCACGGGGCCCCGGATTTTGCCGGCCCGGCCCTGGGAAACACCAATGGGAACATCCTAGGTGGATACAATTCTAGGGACACCTTCACTACCAAGACCGCTAGCACGGGGCATGGTAAGAAAAGGTCCTTCAATTTGCACAAAGAACACAACCTCAGCTTGTGTCTTCCACTACATAAACTAAAATAAGAAAGAGTCAAAAAATGAAGGAACAAAAAACAAAGGTGAACATAATATCAAAAGTTCATGTTATACTGCATAGGAAAAACAATAATGCATAAGAAGACTCACACGGAGATTCCCAAAAACCTAGTTGGCTCAGTCATCATCACCCTTATTAACCAAGTCAGCAGCAACAAGCTCAGATAGCTTGGCCTAGTCCATGAAATTGATGCAAGGAGTTCTTAAATCAACAACAGGCTTCTTACCATGGATAAGACAATCAAGATACATAAGAAGTGGAGCAATGCCACAACTTGTAACAACTTTTCCCCTAGTAGTCCCTTGTTGATACCTAATAACAGCCCTTTTAAGATCATCAACAAGCAACTCGCAATAGTCCATTTGGGACATATCCTGGAAGAAAAGATTCTCAGCCATTCCTGCCCCCCTGTAAACCCGTGTAGACGTCCCATGAATAACAACCTTCATGAAAATAATCTAGTAAAACACTTGGAGAGCCAGATCATCATTCTTCTCATCCTTCACAAGATGCTTTAGTATATTCCACGGGTCCTTTGTTTTGGTATCAGCACACCTCTTATAGCCAAGTTTGACCTTCGGCCTCATAACAGCATCATCAAATCCATCCTGTGAGAGCCAAGGAGGGGTAGAATCTCCTTGAGGGAAACCAAAGAGATGATGAATAGCATCGCTTGTAATGCATAATTTCTTATTAGACTCACCTGTGTCTAAAGTCATAGTTGAAGGATCAATTTTGGTGTAAATGTGGCCCATCAAAGGATGAGATATGTTCGAATCAATCTTCAAATCAAAAACACAGCCAAAACCAGACTTAACAACCCTCACCTTGTGCCTAGGTTGTAGCAAATTTGCGCATACCTTCACCTCTTTTAGTGAGCAGCGAACCGTCTTGTTAAAACGTTTGGCATCAACTAATCCTTCAGTAGCTTGTTCCATTGACTTAGGTCCTCTTTTGCTCCTCCGAAGCCTTTTCACAAGCAGATATTGCAAAAAATGCAAAAAGGAACAAACAACGATAGAAAAATGTGTTCATCAAAATAAACCAGAAATTCAACGAATGTTAAACCATGAAGAACTACATAAACAAATATAGAAGGGCAAAATAATATCCATGTATACCAATTCAAATGCAAAGAAGTTGAGGAATCAATAACAAGGTAGTTAAATGAGAATATGCAAAAAGTTCAATTGTTTTCCATGATGAACGGTCGGCAACACTCCTACAATTTTTCATCTGTGGACACGTCCATGTTAACAACAATAATATACCAGAAGTACAACAACACAGAACAAGATAGTTCAATCATGTATATTCATCAGTTCAACAATGTACAACTTCTGGTTTCATATACAAGAAGTTCAACAAAGAAATAACAAGACAGTTCAACCATACATATCCACAATCTAGACTTCAAAGTGTTTTCCATGTTAACAAAAATAGACCAGAAAATACAACAATGTGGAACATAGGGTATTATTACAAACACAAGATGAAACAAATAAGAAAATAAAACAATGAACATAAGGAAAAAACATATTTATACCTGATCCACACAATCATCATCAGCATCCTCATCATCAGTGTGAAAATCATCATCATCATGGGCACTCGCGGTAACATGACAACGCTTCTTGCAACCCTTGTTAACCTTTGTCGGACCACCCTTGTGCTTAATGCCACATCTCTTGCCCTTCCCAGATAAACCAGAACCAATCGAAGGTGAAGGCTTCGCAAATGCAAGAACACGAGCACTATGTCGTGGGGTAACACCAGCAGCTTGACCACTAATTTCAGGAAGTTCAGATACACTTTGACTTGCAACTTTAGAAACACGTGGGGTCTTCCGAGGAATAACTTCACCAATGAAATGCTTCTTCCTTACGGTGCGCTTGAACTTCTTCTTCACATGGACAACTATGTTATCTGCAAGATCACCATATTCAGAAACATTAGACCCTTTCTGTATGTGGGCAACATTTTTCCTCTCAAAAGCTTCTAGATTTTTACTCTTGCGTTCATCCTCTAGAAGAAGATGCAATGGCACATCATAATCTTGCTTGACATGTTCAGTGACATCAACAGATTGGGACTGCATCACTCACAACTGAAGAGAGCATAAATGATCTTCAATGGAATTGCAATATTCAGCTGATGGAGCCACCTGCTCAGCCTCAGCAGTCTGCTCAGAACCACACAAGTCAGATAGAGCACCATTGATGATGCTAACAACATCTACACAGGCTGCATCTACATAAACACAAAAAACAAATTAAAAGGAAAAGAGTCAACAACAAATAATACAAAACATGATAGGAACAAGTTCAACAACATAGCTCTAGAATTAAGAATTTGAAAAGGAGTTGCACATATTAGGTGAAGCAATGGCTGCAAATGCAATATCTTCGAGATTTAAATTTTTGTCAATACAGGAAGAAACATTAGCAACTAAACACAATGTGGTAGTTGATTTAGATGTATCAGACTTTGGATCAGCAACATTAACTTCATTACAACCATATTGATCACAACCACTTTTATCAGAATTTTTAAAATCATCACCAACTACAAAAAAAGAAAAAGAGAACGAAAAGTTTTAAAAGGGAAAATGGCTTTAGATACGAAAACACAAAAGAAAAAAGTAGAACTATACAAAACAAGATGGATATTCACATAAAAATCCATAACAAAAAATAGCCAGAAGTTGAACAAAAACTAGAAAATAAGTTAACCAATTAAATATCGAGAAATTCAACATAAACTAAAAACAATGAGTAGTAAGAAGTTCAACTAGACCTTACCAAGCAGAAAAAATAAAGAACTACGAGAAGTTCAAGAAATTTCCATGATAAATTAATAAATAAAAACCAAAAAATGTATAACAAAGTTAACATGAAAATTATTAACACAACTTCAACAATGAAAAACAGTGTACAACCAAAAAGCACCACTACCACTTTTCATTACCGTGAAAATTACAACACAAATACAAAAGCAAAGTACTAAAATTAAAACACTAGGAAGTACAAACACACTTAATGAGGTACTTCACTCGTAATTCCGTCAAAAATCCACTAAAGCAAAACTATGCTAACTTTAACTAAAATACATACACATCAACTATATAAGAAGTTCATACTGTAAAACATGGGCAGTTCAACATGCTAACCATGTGAAGATAAGGGAAGCCATATGAAATAAAACTCCTATTCATAAGATAAGATGCATATGCATATACATACTTGAAGAAGGTACTGAAGCCATCACAACGCCACTCACTCATGTAAGATAGTCCAAGCCCTAGATCCACCTACAAAAAAAACACAGAAAACAGAGGAAAAACATCTTATAAGCAAATAAAAAATCAAACCAGAGTATAGAAGTAACTAAATAAAACCCTAGAACAAAACAACTAAAATCGCAGCAACAACTATGAAGATAAACAACCACTCATCAAGCCAAAGCACATCAACAAAAACAGTAATGAGAAAACTATTAGTATGTCACATACTCAAACTAAACCGCCAAATCAATAAGAAGAAAGGATAAAGCTACATCAGATCCAGCAGCAACCACGACACCACACATCTGATCCAGCAACAATCAAAAGAAAGGGGGCGTGGATGCTAGAGCGCACACAAGAAATCCGCTACATCTCGCGAATCCTAATGGCGACCTTTGGGAGGAGGCAGCAATTGTACCTCTCCAGACGACGTTGAAGAACGAATCCGCGGAAGCTATTCCACCCCACACCTCTAGGTCGTTGGCGGCTTCGCTTCAAAAGAAGAACATAGCGTCCCGAGGGAGGGAGAGTGGGGCGTCGGGCAAAAATAGGAGCAGGGCGTGCACCCAGTTACTCCACCCACGAGCGCCCGACAATGCGGCAACAATTTCGGAGGAAGTTTGTGTTGGAAATATGCCCTAGAGGCAATGATAAATAGTTATTATTATATTTCCTGTTTAAAGATAATCGTTTATTATCCATGCTATAATTGTATTGAGAAAACATAGATACATGTGTGGATACATAGACAAAACAATGTCCCTAGCAAGCCTCTAGTTGGCTAGCCAGTTGATCAAGGATAGTCAAGGTTTTTTGGCTATGTGCAAGTGTTGTCACTTGATAACTGGATCACGTCATTAGGAGAATCATGTGATGGACTAGACCCAAACTAATGAACGTAGCATGTTGATCGTGTCATTTTGTTGCTACTGTTTTTCTGCGTGTCAAGTATTTATTCCTATGACCATGAGATAATATAACTCACTGGCACCGGAGAAATACCATATGTGTATCAAATGTCACAACGTAACTGGGTGACTATAAAGGTGTTCTACAGGTATCTCCGAAGGTGTCCGTTGAGTTAGTATGGATCAAGACTGGGATTTGTCACTCCGTGTGACGGAGAGGTATCTCAGGGCCCACTCGATAATACAACATCATACACAAGCCTTGCAAGCAATGTGACTAAGTGTAAGACACGGGATCTTGTATGACGGAACGAGTAAATAGACTTGCCGGTAACAAGATTGAAATAGGTATGCGGATACCAACGATCGAATCTCGGCCAAGTAACATACCGAAGGACGAAGGGAATGACATACGGGATTATATGAATCCTTGACACTGAGGTTCAACTGATAAGATCTTCGGAGAATATGTAGGATCCAATATGGGCATCCAGGTCCCGCTATTGGATATTGACCGAGGAGTGCCTTGGGGCATGTCTACATAGTTCTCGAACCCGCAGGGTCTGCACACTTAAGGTTCGATGATGTTTTAGTATAGTTGAGTTATATGTGTGGTTACCGAATGTTGTTCGGAGTCCTGGATGAGATCACGGACGTCACGAGGGTTTCCGGAATGGTCTCTAAACGAAGATTGATATATAGGATGGTTTCATTTGGTCACCGGAAAGTTTCGGGCAATTCCGGCAGTGTACCGGGAGTGACGAATGGGTTCTCGGAGTTCACCGGGAGGGGCCCAACCACCCGGGAGTGAGCCCAAGTCACTAGGGTGGCGCCAAAAATCCCTAGTGGGCTGGTGGAGTCAGCCCAAGGGGCCCATGGCGCCACTTAAAGAAATACCAAAATAAAATAAAAGGAAAAAGGAAAAGGGGAGGTGGGAAGGAAGAGGAGGACTCCTCCTTCCCCAAACCGAATTGGAGGAGGAGTCCTCCTCCTCCTAGTGCCGGCGCACCCCTTGAGGGCTTGGCCCTCAAGGAAAGCCCCTCCCCCTCCCACCTATATATAGTGGTGATTTAGGGCTGATTTGAGACAACTTTTGCAATGTGCAACTCAACCCTAGACGAGATAGTTCTACCTCTAGATCGGATTTCTGCGGAGCTCGGGCGGAGCCCTGCAGGAGTAGATCATCACCACCACCAGAGCGTCGTCACGCTGTCGAAGAACTCATCTACTTCTCCATGTTGCTTGCTGGATCAAGAAGGCCGAGATCATCGTCGAGCTGTACGTGTGCTGAACGCGGAGGTGCCATCCGTTCGGCACTGGATCGGACGGATCGCGGGACGATTCGTGGGACGGTCCGTGGGGCGGTTCGAGGGAAGTGAGGACATTCCACTACATCAACCGCATTTCTTAACGCTTCCTTTTTTGCAATCTACAAGGGTACGTAGATCCAAATCTCCTCTCGTAGATGGACATCACCATGATAGGTCTTCGTGTGCGTAGGAATTTTTTTGTTTCCCATGCAACATTCCCCAATAGTAGCATCATGAGCTAGGTTCATGCGTAAATGTTATCTCGAGTAGAACACAAAAGGTTTTGTGGGCGGTGATGTTCGATTTGCTGCCCTCCTTAGTCTTTTCTCGATTCGGCAGTATTGTTGGATTGAAGCGGCCCGGACCGACATTACTCGTACGCTTACGAGAGACTGGTTTCATTGACTAACATGCAACCTGTTGCATAAAGATGACTAGCGGGTGTCGGTTTATTCAACTTTAGTTGAATTGGTTTTGACCAAGGCGGTCCTTGGAGAGGTTAAATAGCAATTTGCACATCTCGGTTGTGGTTTTTGCGTAAGTAAGATGCGATCATACTAGATACCCATAGCAGCCACGTAAAATATGCAACAACAAATTAGAGGACGACTAACTTGTTTTTGCAGGGTAAGCTTGTGATATGATATGGCCAATGACGTGATCTGATATATTGGATGTATGAGATGATCATGTTGTAATAGTTAATATCGACTTGCACGTCGATGGTACGGCAACCGGCAGGAGCCATAGGGTTGTCTTTAAACTAACGTTTGTGTTTGCAGATGCATTTACTATATTGCAAGGACGTAGCTTTAGTAGTAATAGCATATGTAGCACGACAACCTCGATGGCGACATGATGATGGAGATCATGGTGTGGCGCCAGTGGCAAGAAGATCGTGTCGGTGCTTTGGTGATGGAGATCAATAAGCACAAGATGATGGCCACATCATGTCACTTATGAATTGCATGTGATGTTAATCCTTTTATGCACCATATTTTGCTTAGACCGACGGTAGCATTATGAGGTGATCTCTCACTAAAATTTCAAGACTAAATTGTGTTCTCCCCAACTGTGCACCGATGCTAAAGTTCGTCGTTTCGAGACACCACGTGATGATCGGGTGTGATACACTCAACGTTCAGATACAACGGGTGCAAAACAGTTGCACACGCGGAACACTTGGGTTAAGCTTGACGAGCCTAGCATGTGCAGACATGGCCTCGGAACACATGAGACTGAAAGGTCGAGCATGAATCGTATAGTTGATATGATTAGCATAGAGATGCTTACCACTGAAACTATTCTCAACTCACGTGATAATCGGACTTGAGTTAGTGAATTTGGATCATGTACCACTCAAATGACTAGAGAGATGTACTTTTTGAGTGGGAGTTTAGCAAGTAATTTGATTAGTTGAACTCTAATTATCTTGTACATACTCTAAGTCCACTTTGAAATATTTGTGTTGTAGGTCAATGGCTCACGCAACAGTCACCCTGAATTTTAATACGTTCCTAGAGAAAGCTAAGTTGAAAGATGATGGAAGCTACTTTGTAGACTGGGCTCGTAATCTTAAGTTGCTCCTACAAGTTGGGAAGAAGGATTGTGTCCTTAATGGTGCGCTAGGAGATGAACCACCCGCTACGGCTGACCAAGATGTTAAGAACGCTTGGTTAACACGTAAGGAGGACTACTCAGTAGTTCAATGTGCAGTCTTGTATGGCTTAGAGCCGTGACTTCAACGTCGCTTTGAGCGTCATGGAGCATTTGAGATGTTCCAGGAGTTGAAGTTTATCTTTCAGAAGAACGCCCGAATCTAGAGGTATGAGACCTTCGATAAATTCTATGCTTGCAAGATGGAGGAGAATTCGTCTGTCAGTGAACATGTACTCAAGATGTCTGGGTACTCAAACCGTCTAGCCGAGCTGGGGATTGAACTCCCGCAAGAAGCTATCACTGACAGAATTATTCAATCACTGCCACCAAGCTACAAGAGCTTTGTGTTGAACTATAACATGCAAGGGATGAACAAGTCACCCGACGAGTTATTCGCGATGCTGAAAGTCGCAGACTCAGAACTCCGTAAAGAGCATAAAGTGTTGATGTTGAATAAGACCACTAGTTTCAAGAGAAACGGCAAAGGCAATAAGGGTAACTCCAAGAAGAGCGGCAAACCTGTTGCCAATCCGACGAAGAAACCCAAGGCTGGACCAAAGCCTGAAACAGAGTGTTATTATTGCAAGGGACTGGGTCACTGGAAGCGCAACTGCCCCACGTATTTGGCATCGGAGGAATACCTTGTGTGCATCAAATGTCACAACGTAACTGGTGACTATAAAGGTGTTCTACAGGTATCTCCGAAGGTGTCCGTTGAGTTAGTATGGATCAAGACTGGGATTTGTAACTCCGTGTGACGGAGAGGTATCTCGGGGCCCACTCGGTAATACAACATCACACACAAGCCTTGCAAGCAATGTGACTAAGTGTAAGTCACGGGATCTTTTATTATGGAACCAGTAAAGAGACTTGCCAGTAACGAGATTGAAATAGGTATGCGGATACCGACGATCGAATCACGGGCAAGTAACATACCGAAGGACGAAGGGAATGACATACGGGATTATATGAATCCTTGATACTAAGGTTCAACCGATAAGATCTTCGGAGAATATGTAGGATCCAATATGGGCATCCAGCTCCCGCTATTGGATATTTACCGAGGAGTGCATCGGGGCATGTCAACATAGTTCTCGAACCCGCAGGGTCTGCACACTTAAGGTTCGATGATGTTTTAGTATATTTGAGTTATATGTGTGGTTACCAAATGTTGTTCGGCGTCCCGGATGAGATCACGGACATCACAAGGGTTTCCGAATTGGTCTGGAAACAAAGATTGATATATAGGATGGTTTCATTTGGTCACCGGAAAGTTTTGGGTAATTCGGGCAGTGTACCGGGAGTGACGAATGGGTTCTTGGAGTTCACCCAGAGGGGCCCACCCACCCGGGAGTGAGCCCAAGGCACTAGGGTGGCGCCACAAGTCCCTAGTGGGCTGGTGGAGTCAGCCCAAGGGGCCCATGGCGCCACTTAAAGAAATACCAAAAGAAAATAAAAGGAAAAAGGAAAAGGGGAGGTGGGAAGGAAGAGGAGAACTTGTTGGAATTATGCCCTAGAGGCAATAATAAATATAGTTATTATTATAATTCCTGTATCAAGATAATCATTTATTATCCATGCTATAATTGTATTGAATGAAGACTCATTTACATGTGTGGATACATAGACAAAACACCGTCCCTAGAAAGCCTCTAGTTGGCTAGCCAGTTGATCAAAGATAGTCAGTGTCTTCTGATTATGAACAAGGTGTTGTTGCTTGATAACTGGATCACGTCATTAGGAGAATCACGTGATGGACTAGACCCAAACTAATAGACGTAGCATGTTGATCGTGTCATTTTGTTGCTACTGTTTTCTGCGTGTCAAGTATTTATTCCTATGACCATGAGATCATATAACTCACTGACACCGGAGGAATGCTTTATGTGTATCAAACGTCGCAACGTAACTGGGTGACTATAAAGATGCTCTACAGGTATCTCCGAAGGTGTTAGTTGAGTTAGTATGGATCAAGACTGGGATTTGTCACTCCGTGTGAACGGAGAGGTATCTCGGGGCCCACTCGGTAATACAACATCACACACAAGCCTTGCAAGCAATGTAACTTAGTGTAAGTTGCGGGATCTTGTATTACAGAACGAGTAAAGAGACTTGCCGGTAAACGAGATTGAAATAGGTATACGGATACTGACGATCGAATCTCGGGCAAGTAACATACCGAAGGACAAAGGGAATGACATACGAGATTATATGAATCCTTGGCACTGAGGTTCAAACGATAAGATCTTCGTAGAATATGTAGGATCCAATATGGGCATCCAGGTCCCGCTATTGGATATTGACCGAGGAGTCTCTCGGGTCATGTCTACATAGTTCTCGAACCCGCAGGGTCTGCACACTTAAGGTTCAACGTTGTTTTATGCGTATTAGAGTTATATGGTTGGTTACCGAATGTTGTTCGGAGTCCCGGATGAGATCACGGACGTCACGAGGGTTTCCGGAATGGTCCGGAAACGAAGATTGATATATAGGATGACCTCATTTGATTACCGGAAGGTTTTCGGAGTTACCGGGAATGTACCGGGAATGACGAATGGGTTCCGGGAGTTCACCGGGGGGGGCAACCCACCCCGGGGAAGCCCATAGGCCTTGAGGGTGGCACACCAGCCCTTAGTGGGCTGGTGGGACAGCCCAAAAGGGCTCTATGCGCCAAGGAGAGAAAATCAAGAGAGAAAAAAAAGGAGGAGGTGGGAAGGAAGGGGGACTCCCTCCCACCAAACCAAGTCCAACTCGGTTTGGGGGGGGAGTCCTCCCCCCTTGGACTCGGCCGACCCCCTTGGGGCTCCTTGAGCCCCAAGGCAAGGTCCCCTCCCTCCCACCTATATATACGGAGGTTTTATGGCTGATTTGAGACGACTTTTCCACGGCAGCCCGACCACATACCTCCACGGTTTTTCCTCTAGATCGCGTTTCTGCGGAGCTCGGGCGGAGCCCTGCTGAGACAAGGTCATCACCAACCTCCGGAGCGCCGTCACGCTGCCGGAGAACTCTTCTACCTCTCCGTCTCTCTTGCTGGATCAAGAAGGCCGAGATCATCGTCGAGCTGTACGTGTGCTGAACGCGGAGGTGCCGTCCGTTCGGTACTAGATCGTGGGACTGATCGCGGGATTGTTCGCGGGGCGGATCGAGGGACGTGAGGACGTTCCACTACATCAACCGCGTTCACTAACGCTTCTGTTGTACGATCTACAAGGGTACGTAGATCACTCATCCCCTCTCGTAGATGGACATCACCATGATAGGTCTTCGCGCGCGTAGGAAATTTTTTGTTTCCCATGCGACGTTCCCCAAGAGTGGTATCGGAGCTAGGTTCATGCGTAGATGTCTTCTCGAGTAGAACACAAAAGTTTTTGTGGGCGGTGATGTGCGTTTTGCTGCCCTCCTTAGTCTTTTCTTGATTCCGCGGTATTGTTGGATTGAAGCGGCTTGGACCGACATTACTCGTACGCTTACGAGAGACTGGTTTCATCGTTACGAGTAACTCCGTTGCTCAAAGATGACTGGCAAGTGTCGGTTTCTCCAACTTTAGTTGAATCGGATTTGACCGAGGAGGTCCTTGGATGAGGTTAAATAGCAACTCATATATCTCTGTTGTGGTGTTTGCGTAAGTAAGATGCGATCCTACTAGATACCCATGGTCACCACGTAAAACATGCAACAACAAAATTAGAGGACGTCTAACTTGTTTTTGCAGGGTATGCTTGTGATGTGATATGGCCAATGATGTGATGTGATATATTGGATGTATGAGATGATCATGTTGTAATAGAAATATCGACTTGCACGTCGATGGTACGGCAACCGGCAGGAGCCATAGGGTTGTCTTTATACTAACGTGTGTGCTTGGAGATGCGTTTACTATTTTGCTAAGATGTAGCTTTAGTAGTAATAGCATGAGTAGCACGACAACCCCGATGGCAACACGTTGATGGAGATCGTGGTGTGACGCCGGTGACAAGAAGATCGTGCCGGTGCTTTGGTGATGGAGATCAAGAAGCACGTGATGATGGCCATATCATGTCACTTATGAATTGCATGTGATGTTAATCCTTTTATGCACCTTATTTTGCTTAGAACGACGGTAGCATTATGAGGTGATCTCTCACTAAAATTTCAAGACGAAATTGTGTTCTCCCCGACTGTGCACCGTTGCTACAGTTCGTCGTTTCGAGACACCACGTGATGATCGGGTGTGATAGACTCAACGTTCACATACAACGGGTGCAAAACAGTTGCGCACGCGGAACACTCGGGTTAAGCTTGACGAGCCTAGCATGTGCAGACATGGCCTCGGAACACATGAGACCGAAAGGTCGATCATGAATCATATAGATGATATGATTAGCATAGGCATGCTTACCACTGAAACTATACTCAACTCACGTGATGATCGGACTTGAGCTAGTGTAAGTGGATCATGAACCACTCAAATGACTAGAGAGATGTACTTTTTGAGTGGGAGTTTAGCGAATAATTTGATTAAGTTAAACTCTAATTGTCTTGAACATAGTATAAGTCCACTTTGAATATATTTGTGTTGTAGATCATGGCTCACGCGACAGTCATCCTGAATTTTAATACGTTCCTAGAGAAAGCTAAGTTGAAAGATGATGGAAGCAACTTTGTAGACTGGGCTCGTAATCTTAAGCTAATCTTACAAGCTGGGAAGAAGGATTATGTCCTTAATGCTGCGTTAGGAGATGAACCACCCGCTACGGCTGATCAGGATGTTAAGAACGCTTGGTTAGCACGTAAGGAGGACTACTCAATAGTTCAATGTGCAGTCTTGTATGGCTTAGAACCGGGACTTCAACGTCGCTTTGAGCGTCATGGAGCATTTGAGATGTTCCAGGAGTTGGAGTTTATCTTTCAGAAGAACGCCCGGATCGAGAGGTATGAGACCTCCGATAAATTCTATGCTCGCAAGATGGAGGAAAACTCATCTGTCAGTGAACATGTGCTCAAAATGTCTGGGTACTCTAACCGTCTAGCTGAGCTGGGGATTGAACTCCCACAAGAAGCTATCATTGACAGAATCCTTCAATCACTGCCGCCAAGCTATAAAGGCTTTGTGTTGAACTACAACATGCAAGGGATGAACAAGTCTCCCGGCGAGTTGTTTGCGATGCTGAAAGTCGCAGAGTCTGAACTCCGTAAAGAGCATCAAGTGTTGATGGTGAATAAGACCACTAGTTTCAAGAGAAACGGCAAAGGCAAGAAGGGCAATTCGAAGAAGAGCGGCAAGCCTGTTGCCAATCCGACGAAGAAACCCAAAGCTGGACCTAAGCCGGAAACTGAGTGTTACTATTGCAAGGGTATGGGTCACTGGAAGCGCAATTGCCCCAAGTATCTGGCAGATAAGAAGGCGGGCAAAGAAAAATCAGGTATATTTGATATACATGCTATTGATGTGTACTTAACCGGCTCTCGTAGTAGTGCCTGGGTATTCGATACCGGTTCTGTTGCTCATATTTTCAACTCGAAACAGGAACTGCGGAATAGGTGAAGGCTGGCGAAAGATGAAGTGACGATGCGCGTAGGAAATGGTTCCAAGGTTGATGCAATCGCCGTCGGCACAGTGTCACTTCAGTTACCGTCAGGATCAGTGATGAACTTAAATCATTGTTATTTAGTGCCTGCATTGAGCATGAACATTATATCTGGATCTTGTTTATTGCGAGACGGTTACTCTTTTAAGTCAGAGAATAATGGTTGTTCTATTTCTATGAGTAACATCTTTTATGGTCATGCACCGAATGTGAGAGGATTGTTCATATTGAATCTTGATAGCGATACGCATATACATAACATTGAGACCAAAAGAGTTAGAGTTAACAATGATAGCGCCATATTTTTGTGGCACTGCCGCTTAGGTCATATTGATGTAAAGCGCATGAAGAAACTCCATGCTGATGGACTTTTGGAGTCACTTGACTTTGATTCACTTTACACGTGCGAACCATGCCTCATGGGCAAGATGACTAAGACTCCATTCTCAGGAACAATGGAGCGTGCAAGTGACTTGTTGGAAATCATACATACCGATGTGTGTGGTCCGATGAGCGTGGAGGCACGCGGCGGATATCGTTATTTTCTCACCTTCACTGACGATTTAAGTAGATATGGTTATGTCTACTTGATGAAGCACAAGTCTGAAACATTTGAAAAGTTCAAGCAATTTCAGAGTGAAGTGGAAAATCATCGTAACAAGAAGATCAAGTTCCTGCGGTCTGATCATGGGGGTGAATATCTGAGTTTCGAGTTTGGTGCTCACTTAAGACAATGTGGAATTGTTTCACAGTTAACACCGCCTGGAACACCACAGCGTAATGGTGTGTCCGAACGTAGTAATCGTACTCTATTAGAGATGGTGCAATCTATGATGTCTCTTACTGATTTGCCGTTATCATTTTGGGGCTATGCATTAGAAATAGCTGCATTCACTTTAAATAGGGCACCATCAAAATCCGTTGAGACGACACCATACGAACTGTGGTATGGCAAAAGGCCAAAGTTGTCGTTTCTTAAAGTTTGGGGATGTGATGCTTATGTCAAAAAGCTTCAGCCTGAAAAGCTGGAACCCAAAGCGGAAAAGTGCGTCTTCATAGGTTACCCAAAAGAGACAGTTGGGTACACCTTCTATCTCAAATCCGAGGGCAAAGTGTTTGGTGCTAAAAACGGAGCTTTTCTCGAGAAGGAGTTTCTCTCGAGAGAATTGAGTGGGAGGAAGATAGAACTTGACGAGGTTGTCGAACCTCTCATCCCTCTGGATGGTGGCGCAGGGCAAGGGGAAACCTCTGTCATTGCGACGCCGGTTGAGGAGGAAGTTAATGATGATGATCATGAAACTCCAGTTCAAGTTTCTATCGAACCACGCAGGTCGACGAGACCACGTGCTGCTCCAGAGTTGTACGGTAATCCCGTCTTATCAATCATGTTGTTAGACAACAATGAACCTGCGAATTATGAAGAAGCAATGGTGGGCCCAGATTCCAACAAATGGCTGGAAGCAATGAAGTCCGAGATAGGATCCATGTATGAGAACAAAGTGTGGACTTTGGAGGTACTGCCTGAGGGCCGCAAGGCCATTCAGAACAAATGGATCTTTAAGAGGAAGACAGACGCTGACGGTAATGTGACCGTTTATAAAGCTCGACTTGTGGCAAAGGGTTTTTCACAAGTTCAAGGAGTGACTACGATGAGACTTTCTCACCCGTAGCGATGCTTAAGTCCGTGAGAATCATGTTAGCAATAGCCGCATTTTTCGATTATGAAATCTGGCAGATGGATGTCAAAACGGCGTTCCTTAACGGTTTCCTTAAGGAAGAGTTGTATATGATACAACCCGAAGGTTTTGTCGATCCTAAGAATGCTAAAAAGGTGTGCAAGCTCCAGCGATCCATTTATGGACTGGTGCAAGCATCTCGTAATCTTAAGTTGCTCCTGCAAGTTGGGAAGAAGGATTGTGTCCTTAATGGTGCGCTAGGAGATGAACCACCCGCTACGGCTGACCAAGATGTTAAGAACGCTTGGTTAACACGTAAGGAGGACTACTCAGTAGTTCAATGTGCAGTCTTGTATGGCTTAGAGCCGTGACTTCAACGTCGCTTTGAGCGTCATGGAGCATTTGAGATGTTCCAGGAGTTGAAGTTTATCTTTCAGAAGAACGCCCGAATCTAGAGGTATGAGACCTTCGATAAATTCTATGATTGCAAGATGGAGGAGAATTCGTCTGTCAGTGAACATGTACTCAAGATGTCTGGGTACTCAAACCGTCTAGCCGAGCTGGGGATTGAACTCCCGCAAGAAGCTATCACTGACATAATTATTCAATCACTGCCACCAAGCTACAAGAGCTTTGTGTTGAACTATAACATGCAAGGGATGAACAAGTCACCCGACGAGTTATTCGCGATGCTGAAAGTCGCAGACTCAGAACTCCGTAAAGAGCATAAAGTGTTGATGTTGAATAAGACCACTAGTTTCAAGAGAAACGGCAAAGGCAATAAGGGTAACTCCAAGAAGAGCGGCAAACCTGTTGCCAATCCGACGAAGAAACCCAAGGCTGGACCAAAGCCTGAAACAGAGTGTTATTATTGCAAGGGACTGGGTCACTGGAAGCGCAACTGCCCCACGTATTTGGCATCGGAGGAATACCTTGTGTGCATCAAATGTCACAACGTAACTGGTGACTATAAAGGTGTTCTACAGGTATCTCCGAAGGTGTCCGTTGAGTTAGTATGGATCAAGACTGGGATTTGTAACTCCGTGTGACGGAGAGGTATCTCGGGGCCCACTCGGTAATACAACATCACACACAAGCCTTGCAAGCAATGTGACTAAGTGTAAGTCACGGGATCTTTTATTATGGAACCAGTAAAGAGACTTGCCAGTAACGAGATTGAAATAGGTATGCGGATACCGACGATCGAATCACGGGCAAGTAACATACCGAAGGACGAAGGGAATGACATACGGGATTATATGAATCCTTGATACTAAGGTTCAACCGATAAGATCTTCGGAGAATATGTAGGATCCAATATGGGCATCCAGCTCCCGCTATTGGATATTTACCGAGGAGTGCCTCGGGGCATGTCAACATAGTTCTCGAACCCGCAGGGTCTGCACACTTAAGGTTCGATGATGTTTTAGTATATTTGAGTTATATGTGTGGTTACCAAATGTTGTTCGGAGTCCCGGATGAGATCACAGACATCACAAGGGTTTCCGAATTGGTCCGGAAACAAAGATTGATATATAGGATGGTTTCATTTGGTCACCGGAAAGTTTCGGGTAATTCCGGCAGTGTACCGGGAGTGACGAATGGGTTCTTGGAGTTCACCCGGAGGGGCCCACCCACCCGGGAGTGAGCCCAAGGCACTAGGGTGGCGCCACAAGTCCCTAGTGGGCTGGTGGAGTCAGCCCAAGGGGCCCATGGCGCCACTTAAAGAAATACCAAAAGAAAATAAAAGGAAAAAGGAAAAGGGGAGGTGGGAAGGAAGAGGAGAACTTGTTGGAATTATGCCCTAGAGGCAATAATAAATATAGTTATTATTATAATTCCTGTATCAAGATAATCATTTATTATCCATGCTATAATTGTATTGAATGAAGACTCATTTACATGTGTGGATACATAGACAAAACACCGTCCCTAGCAAGCCTCTAGTTGGCTAGCCAGTTGATCAAAGATAGTCAGTGTCTTCTGATTATGAACAAGGTGTTGTTGCTTGATAACTGGATCACGTCATTAGGAGAATCACGTGATGGACTAGACCCAAACTAATAGACGTAGCATGTTGATCGTGTCATTTTGTTGCTACTGTTTTCTGCGTGTCAAGTATTTATTCCTATGACCATGAGATCATATAACTCACTGACACCGGAGGAATGCTTTGTGTGTATCAAACGTCGCAACGTAACTGGGTGACTATAAAGATGCTCTACAGGTATCTCCGAAGGTGTTAGTTGAGTTAGTATGGATCAAGACTGGGATTTGTCACTCCGTGTGAACGGAGAGGTATCTCGGGGCCCACTCGGTAATACAACATCACACACAAGCCTTGCAAGCAATGTAACTTAGTGTAAGTTGCGGGATCTTGTATTACGGAACGAGTAAAGAGACTTGCCGGTAAACGAGATTGAAATAGGTATACGGATACTGACGATCGAATCTCGGGCAAGTAACATACCGAAGGACAAAGGGAATGACATACGGGATTATATGAATCCTTGGCACTGAGGTTCAAACGATAAGATCTTCGTAGAATATGTAGGAGTCAATATGGGCATCCAGGTCCCGCTATTGGATATTGACCGAGGAGTCTCTCGGGTCATGTCTACATAGTTCTCGAACCCGTAGGGTCTGCACACTTAAGGTTCGACGTTGTTTTATGCGTATTAGAGTTATATGGTTGGTTACCGAATGTTGTTCGGAGTCCCGGATGAGATCACGGACGTCACGAGGGTTTCCGGAATGGTCCGGAAACGAAGATTGATATATAGGATGACCTCATTTGATTACCGGAAGGTTTTCGGAGTTACCGGGAATGTACCGGGAATGACGAATGGGTTCCGGGAGTTCACCGGGGGGGGGGGGTCAACCCACCCCGGGGAAGCCCATAGGCCTTGAGGGTGGCACACCAGCCCTTAGTGGGCTGGTGGGACAGCCCAAAAGGGCTCTATGCACCAAGGAGAGAAAATCAAGAGAGAGAAAAAAAGGAGGAGGTGGGAAGGAAGGGGGACTCCCTCCCACCAAACCAAGTCCAACTCGGTTTGGGGGGGGGGAGTCCTCCCCCCTTGGACTCGGCCGACCCCCTTGGGGCTCCTTGAGCCCCAAGGCAAGGTCCCCTCCCTCCCACCTATATATACGGAGGTTTTAGGGCTGATTTGAGACGACTTTTCCACGGCAGCCCGACCACATACCTCCACGGTTTTTCCTCTAGATCGCGTTTCTGCGGAGCTCGGGCGGAGCCCTGCTGAGACAAGGTCATCACCAACCTCCGGAGCGCCATCACGCTGCCGGAGAACTCTTCTACCTCTCCGTCTCTCTTGCTGGATCAAGAAGGCCGAGATCATCGTCGAGCTGTATGTGTGCTGAACGCGGAGGTGCCGTCCGTTCGGTACAAGATCGTGGGACTGATCGCGGGATTGTTCGCGGGGCGGATCGAGGGACGTGAGGACGTTCCACTACATCAACCGCGTTCACTAACGCTTCTGTTGTACGATCTACAAGGGTACGTAGATCACTCATCCCCTCTCGTAGATGGACATCACCATGATAGGTCTTCGCGCGCGTAGGAAAATTTTTGTTTCCCATGCGACGTTCCCCAAGAGTGGTATCAGAGCTAGGTTCATGCGTAGATGTCTTCTCGAGTAGAACACAAAAGTTTTTGTGGGCGGTGATGTGCGTTTTGCTGCCCTCCTTAGTCTTTTCTTGATTCCGCGGTATTGTTGGATTGAAGCGGCTTGGACCGACATTACTCGTACGCTTACGAGAGACTGGTTTCATCGTTACGAGTAACTCCGTTGCTCAAAGATGACTGGCAAGTGTCGGTTTCTCCAACTTTAGTTGAATCGGATTTGACCGAGGAGGTCCTTGGATGAGGTTAAATAGCAACTCATATATCTCCGTTGTGGTGTTTGCGTAAGTAAGATGCGATCCTACTAGATACCCATGGTCACCACGTAAAACATGCAACAACAAAATTAGAGGACGTCTAACTTGTTTTTGCAGGGTATGCTTGTGATGTGATATGGCCAATGATGTGATGTGATATATTGGATGTATGAGATGATCATGTTGTAATAGAAATATCGACTTGCACGTCGATGGTACGGTAACCGGCAGGAGCCATAGGGTTGTCTTTATACTAACGTGTGTGCTTGGAGATGCGTTTACTATTTTGCTAAGATGTAGCTTTAGTAGTAATAGCATGAGTAGCACGACAACCCCGATGGCAACACGTTGATGGAGATCGTGGTGTGACGCCGGTGACAAGAAGATCGTGCCGGTGCTTTGGTGATGGAGATCAAGAAGCACGTGATGATGGCCATATCATGTCACTTATGAATTGCATGTGATGTTAATCCTTTTATGCACCTTATTTTGCTTAGAACGACGGTAGCATTATGAGGTGATCTCTCACTAAAATTTCAAGACGAAATTGTGTTCTCCCCGACTGTGCACCGTTGCTACAGTTCGTCGTTTCGAGACACCACGTGATGATCGGGTGTGATAGACTCAACGTTCACATACAACGGGTGCAAAACAGTTGCGCACGCGGAACACTCGGGTTAAGCTTGACGAGCCTAGCATGTGCAGACATGGCCTCGGAACACATGAGACCGAAAGGTCGATCATGAATCATATAGATGATATGATTAGCATAGGCATGCTTACCACTGAAACTATACTCAACTCACGTGATGATCGGACTTGAGCTAGTGTAAGTGGATCATGAACCACTCAAATGACTAGAGAGATGTACTTTTTGAGTGGGAGTTTAGCGAATAATTTGATTAAGTTAAACTCTAATTGTCTTGAACATAGTCTAAGTCCACTTTGAATATATTTGTGTTGTAGATCATGGCTCACGCGACAGTCATCCTGAATTTTAATACGTTCCTAGAGAAAGCTAAGTTGAAAGATGATGGAAGCAACTTTGTAGACTGGGCTCGTAATCTTAAGCTAATCTTACAAGATGGGAAGAAGGATTATGTCCTTAATGCTGCGTTAGGAGATGAACCACCCGCTACGGCTAATCAGGATGTTAAGAACGCTTGGTTAGCACGTAAGGAGGACTACTCAATAGTTCAATGTGTAGTCTTGTATGGCTTAGAACCGGGACTTCAACGTCGCTTTGAGCGTCATGGAGCATTTGAGATGTTCCAGGAGTTGGAGTTTATCTTTCAGAAGAACGCCCGGATCGAGAGGTATGAGACCTCCGATAAATTCTATGCTTGCAAGATGGAGGAAAACTCATCTGTCAGTGAACATGTGCTCAAAATGTCTGGGTACTCTAACCGTCTAGCTGAGCTGGGGATTGAACTCCCGCAAGAAGCTATCATTGACAGAATCCTTCAATCACTGCCGCCAAGCTATAAAGGCTTTGTGTTGAACTACAACATGCAAGGGATGAACAAGTCTCCCGGCGAGTTGTTTGCGATGCTGAAAGTCGCAGAGTCTGAACTCCGTAAAGAGCATCAAGTGTTGATGGTGAATAAGACCACTAGTTTCAAGAGAAACGGCAAAGGCAAGAAGGGAAATTCGAAGAAGAGCGGCAAGCCTGTTGCCAATCCGACGAAGAAACCCAAAGCTGGACCTAAGCCGGAAACGGAGTGTTACTATTGCAAGGGTATGAGTCACTGGAAGCGCAATTGCCCCAAGTATCTGGCAGATAAGAAGGCGGGCAAAGAAAAATCAGGTATATTTGATATACATGCTATTGATGTGTACTTAACCGGCTCTCGTAGTAGTGCCTGGGTATTCGATACCGGTTCTGTTGCTCATATTTTCAACTCGAAACAGGAACTGCGGAATAGGCGAAGGCTGGCGAAAGATGAAGTGACGATGCGCGTAGGAAATGGTTCCAAGGTTGATGCAATCGCCGTCGGCACAGTGTCACTTCAGTTACCGTCAGGATCAGTGATGAACTTAAATCATTGTTATTTAGTGCCTGCGTTGAGCATGAACATTATATCTGGATCTTGTTTATTGTGAGACGGTTACTCTTTTAAGTCAGAGAATAATGGTTGTTCTATTTCTATGAGTAACATCTTTTATGGTCATGCACCGAATGTGAGAGGATTGTTCATATTGAATCTTGATAGCGATACGCATATACATAACATTGAGACCAAAAGAGTTAGAGTTAACAATGATAGCGCCATATTTTTGTGGCACTGTCGCTTAGGTCATATTGGTGTAAAGCGCATGAAGAAACTCCATGCTGATGGACTTTTGGAGTCACTTGACTTTGATTCACTTTACACGTGCGAACCATGCCTCATGGGCAAGATGACTAAGACTCCATTCTCAGGAACAATGGAGCGTGCAAGTGACTTGTTGGAAATCATACATACCGATGTGTGTGGTCCGATGAGCGTGGAGGCACGCGGCGGATATCGTTATTTTCTCACCTTCACTGACGATTTAAGTAGATATGGTTATGTCTACTTGATGAAGCACAAGTCTGAAACATTTGAAAAGTTCAAGCAATTTCAGAGTGAAGTGGAAAATCATCGTAACAAGAAGATCAAGTTCCTGCGGTCTGATCGTGGGGGTGAATATCTGAGTTTCGAGTTTGGTGCTCACTTAAGACAATGTGGAATTGTTTCACAGTTAACACCGCCTGGAACACCACAGCGTAATGGTGTGTCCGAACGTAGTAATCGTACTCTATTAGAGATGGTGCGATCTATCATGTCTCTTACTGATTTGCCGTTATCATTTTGGGGCTATGCATTAGAAACAGCTGCATTCACTTTAAATAGGGCACCATCAAAATCCGTTGAGACGACACCATACGAACTGTGGTATGGCAAAAGGCCAAAGTTGTCGTTTCTTAAAGTCTGGGGATGTGATGCTTATGTCAAAAAGCTTCAGCCTGAAAAGCTGGAACCCAAAGCGGAAAAGTGCGTCTTCATAGGTTACCCAAAAGAGACAGTTGAGTACACCTTCTATCTCAAATCCGAGGGCAAAGTGTTTGGTGCTAAAAACGGAGCTTTTCTCGAGAAGGAGTTTCTCTCGAGAGAATTGAGTGGGAGGAAGATAGAACTTGACGAGGTTGTCGAACCTCTCATCCCTCTGGATGGTGGCGCAGGGCAAGGGGAAACCTGTGTCATTGCGACGCCGGTTGAGGAGGAAGTTAATGATGATGATCATGAAACTCCAGTTCAAGTTTCTGTCGAACCACGCAGGTCGACGAGACCACGTGCTGCTCCAGAGTGGTACGGTAATCCCGTCTTATCAATCATGTTGTTAGACAACAATGAACCTGCGAATTATGAAGAAGCAATGGTGGGCCCAGATTCCAACAAATGGCTGGAAGCAATGAAGTCCGAGATAGGATCCATGTATGAGAACAAAGTGTGGACTTTGGAGGTACTGCCTGAGGGCCGCAAGGCCATTCAGAACAAATGGATCTTTAAGAGGAAGACAGACGCTGACGGTAATGTGACCGTTTATAAAGCTCGACTTGTGGCAAAGGGTTTTTCACAAGTTCAAGGAGTGACTACGATGAGACTTTCTCACCCGTAGCGATGCTTAAGTCCGTGAGAATCATGTTAGCAATAGCTGCATTTTTCGATTATGAAATCTGGCAGATGGATGTCAAAACGGCGTTCCTTAACGGTTTCCTTCAGGAAGAGTTGTATATGATACAACCCGAAGGTTTTGTCGATCCTAAGAATGCTAAAAAGGTGTGCAAGCTCCAGCGATCCATTTATGGGCTGGTGCAAGCATCTCGTAATCTTAAGTTGCTCCTGCAAGTTGGGAAGAAGGATTGTGTCCTTAATGGTGCGCTAGGAGATGAACCACCCGCTACGGCTGACCAAGATGTTAAGAACGCTTGGTTAACACGTAAGGAGGACTACTCAGTAGTTCAATGTGCAGTCTTGTATGGCTTAGAGCCGTGACTTCAACGTCGCTTTGAGCGTCATGGAGCATTTGAGATGTTCCAGGAGTTGAAGTTTATCTTTCAGAAGAACGCCCGAATCTAGAGGTATGAGACCTTCGATAAATTCTATGCTTGCAAGATGGAGGAGAATTCGTCTGTCAGTGAACATGTACTCAAGATGTCTGGGTACTCAAACCGTCTAGCCGAGCTGGGGATTGAACTCCCGCAAGAAGCTATCACTGACAGAATTATTCAATCACTGCCACCAAGCTACAAGAGCTTTGTGTTGAACTATAACATGCAAGGGATGAACAAGTCACCCGACGAGTTATTCGCGATGCTGAAAGTCGCAGACTCAGAACTCCGTAAAGAGCATAAAGTGTTGATGTTGAATAAGACCACTAGTTTCAAGAGAAACGGTAAAGGCAATAAGGGTAACTCCAAGAAGAGCGGCAAACCTGTTGCCAATCCGACGAAGAAACCCAAGGCTGGACCAAAGCCTGAAACAGAGTGTTATTATTGCAAGGGACTGGGTCACTGGAAGCGCAACTGCCCCACGTATTTGGCATCGGAGGAATACCTTGTGTGCATCAAATGTCACAACGTAACTGGTGACTATAAAGGTGTTCTACAGGTATCTCCGAAGGTGTCCGTTGAGTTAGTATGGATCAAGACTGGGATTTGTAACTCCGTGTGACGGAGAGGTATCTCGGGGCCCACTCGGTAATACAACATCACACACAAGCCTTGCAAGCAATGTGACTAAGTGTAAGTCACGGGATCTTTTATTATGGAACCAGTAAAGAGACTTGCCAGTAACGAGATTGAAATAGGTATGCGGATACCGACGATCGAATCACGGGCAAGTAACATACCGAAGGACGAAGGGAATGACATACGGGATTATATGAATCCTTGATACTAAGGTTCAACCGATAAGATCTTCGGAGAATATGTAGGATCCAATATGGGCATCCAGCTCCCGCTATTGGATATTTACCGAGGAGTGCCTCGGGGCATGTCAACATAGTTCTCGAACCCGCACGGTCTGCACACTTAAGGTTCGATGATGTTTTAGTATATTTGAGTTATATGTGTGGTTACCAAATGTTGTTTGGAGTCCCGGATGAGATCACGGACATCACAAGGGTTTCCGGATTGGTCTGGAAACAAAGATTGATATATAGGATGGTTTCATTTGGTCACCGGAAAGTTTCGGGTAATTCCGGCAGTGTACCGGGAGTGACGAATGGGTTCTTGGAGTTCACTCGGAGGGGCCCACCCACCCGGGAGTGAGCCCAAGGCACTAGGGTGGCGCCACAAGTCCCTAGTGGGCTGGTGGAGTCAGCCCAAGGGGCCCATGGCGCCACTTAAAGAAATACCAAAAGAAAATAAAAGGAAAAAGGAAAAGGGGAGGTGGGAAGGAAGAGGAGAACTTGTTGGAATTATGCCCTAGAGGCAATAATAAATATAGTTATTATTATAATTCCTGTATCAAGATAATCGTTTATTATCCATGCTGTAATTGTATTGAATGAAGACTCATTTACATGTGTGGATACATAGACAAAACACCGTCCCTAGCAAGCCTCTAGTTGGCTAGCCAGTTGATCAAAGATAGTCAGTGTCTTCTGATTATGAACAAGGTGTTGTTGCTTGATAACTGGATCACGTCATTAGGAGAATCAGTGATGGACTAGACCCAAACTAATAGACGTAGCATGTTGATCGTGTCATTTTGTTGCTACTGTTTTCTGCGTGTCAAGTATTTATTCCTATGACCATGAGATCATATAACTCACTGACACCGGAGGAATGCTTTGTGTGTATCAAACGTCGCAACGTAACTGGGTGACTATAAAGATGCTCTACAGGTATCTCCGAAGGTGTTAGTTGAGTTAGTATGGATCAAGACTGGGATTTGTCACTCCATGTGAACGGAGAGGTATCTCGGGGCCCACTCGGTAATACAACATCACACACAAGCCTTGCAAGCAATGTAACTTAGTGTAAGTTGCGGGATCTTGTATTACGGAACGAGTAAAGAGACTTGCCGGTAAACGAGATTGAAATAGGTATACGGATACTGACGATCGAATCTCGGGCAAGTAACATACCGAAGGACAAAGGGAATGACATACGGGATTATATGAATCCTTGGCACTGAGGTTCAAACGATAAGATCTTCGTAGAATATGTAGGATCCAATATGGGCATCCAGGTCCCGCTATTGGATATTGACCGAGGAGTCTCTCGGGTCATGTCTACATAGTTCTCGAACCCGCAGGGTCTGCACACTTAAGGTTCAACGTTGTTTTATGCGTATTAGAGTTATATGGTTGGTTACCGAATGTTGTTCGGAGTCCCGGATGAGATCACGGACGTCACGAGGGTTTCCGGAATGGTCCGGAAACGAAGATTGATATATAGGATGACCTCATTTGATTACCGGAAGGTTTTCGGAGTTACCGGGAATGTACTGGGAATGACGAATGGGTTCCGGGAGTTCACCGGGGGGGCAACCCATCCCGGGGAAGCCCATAGGCCTTGAGGGTGGCACACCAGCCCTTAGTGGGCTGGTGGGACAGCCCAAAAGGGCTCTATGCGCCAAGGAGAGAAAATCAAGAGAGAAAAAAAAGGAGGAGGTGGGTAGGAAGGGGGACTCCCTCCCACCAAACCAAGTCCAACTCGGTTTGGGGGGGGAGTCCTCCCCCCTTGGACTCGGCCGACCCCCTTGGGGCTCCTTGAGCCCCAAGGCAAGGTCCCCTCCATCCCACCTATATATACGGAGGTTTTAGGGCTGATTTGAGACGACTTTTCCACGGCAGCCCGACCACATACCTCCATGGTTTTTCCTCTAGATCGCGTTTCTGCGGAGCTCGGGCGGAGCCCTGCTGAGACAAGGTCATCACCAACCTCCGGAGCGCTGTCACGCTGCCGGAGAACTCTTCTACCTCTCCGTCTCTCTTGCTGGATCAAGAAGGCCGAGATCATCGTCGAGTTGTACGTGTGCTGAACGCGGAGGTGCCATCCGTTCGGTACTAGATCGTGGGACTGATCGCGGGATTGTTCGCGGGGCGGATCGAGGGACGTGAGGACGTTCCACTACATCAACCGCGTTCACTAACGCTTCTGCTGTACAATCTACAAGGGTACGTAGATCACTCATCCCCTCTCGTAGATGGACATCACCATGATAGGTCTTCGTGCGCGTAGGAAATTTTTTGTTTCCCATGCGACGTTCCCCAACAGAACTCCTCCTTCCCCAAACCGAATTGGAGGAGGAGTCCTCCTCCTCCTAGGGCCGGTGCACCCCTTGAGGGCTTGGCCCTCAAGGCAAGGCCCTCCCCCTCCCTCCTATATATAGTGGTGATTTAGGACTGATTTGAGAGAACTTTTGCCACGTGCAACTCAACCCTAGACCAGATAGTTCTACCTCTAGATTGGATTTCTGCGGAGCTCAGGGCGGAGCCCTGCAGGAGTAGATCATCACCACCACCGGAGCGCCGTCACGCTGCCGGAGAACTCATCTACTTCTCCGTATTGCTTGCTGGATCAAGAAGGCCGAGATCATCGTCGAGCTGTACGTGTGCTGAACGCGAAGGTGTCGTCCGTTCGGTACTAGATCGGGATGGATCGCGGGACGGTTCGTGGGGTGGTCGCGGGACGTGAAGATGTTCCACTACATCAACCGCGTTCTTAACGCTTCCTATTGTGCGATTTATAAGTGTACGTAGATCCAAATCTCCTCTCGTAGATGAACATCACCATGATAGATCTTCCTGTGCGTAGGAAATTTTTTGTTTCCCATGCAACATTCCCCAACAGTTGGAGGAATGGAGCGTCCAACAGAGAGGGACAAGAGAGCGAACAAGATGATGGATTTTTTGGTCGATTCACAGGCGAGAGGAGGGGATTTGTGACAAAGAGTCTTCTGGATACAGCGGGAACCACTTTAAGACGGATGGTGGAGAGGCAGGTATAATTACGCATTAACACATCCACCACAAAAATAAATACATGTAATATAACATAAATGCACCATTTCAACAACACTACAAATAAAAATGCACAATTTAATCGGCACAAGTAAGAACACAAAAACACAAAATGCACATGAAAAACACAATCTCCAATACACTAAAAAACAAAGTACATATATAAATTAATACTGAAAAAACCTCATATGAACATGTTGAAAAAGAGAACAATTTATATTGTAACAAAATTTAGTAAGTTCAGGTTACAAACCTAGTGAAGTTCACTAGAGTTTGAAGAATGAAAACATAAGAGAAAAAATAAAAAATATGCGTGCATACTTGGACCAATCTCATAATTGCACATGGGACAAAGAAAAAAAAATCAAAACCAATTCAAGAATGAAAATGACAAATATATATATATATATGGAGGACAATGCTGCATCACCCTCCAATGTGGAAATCGAGAAGCTCAACCATGAATAACAAAAAAGTCTAACTTCTACTACACATCGTGGATGATCCAATAGCTATCCATGAACGAATTTTGTAAGAATCATATATCCTGTTCTTCTACATAAAACACGTCCGCCAAACTTTCAGCAACACATAATCAATCTCTTAAAAAAAACAAGCGTGCAACCGTCGCGGGCGGAACAAAAATCAAATCACCATAATTCAAAGTGGATGAACAAACCCGACTGAAATTGACGATGTAGTAATGCATAAATTTCACTAAAATACGCAAATCAGCCGACAATTTACACAACAAAACTACAATACAACAGAAGCGGATCAAACCATTCTCGTGGATGAAGAACATAAAACGAAGTCAAATCTGTCAGGAATAACAAGAAATTGTCCATGAAACTCATACCTAAATCCAATTACAATCGTTTTAGAGGTTCGAGAACATCCAGAACGTGCATTGAACTTGTAAAATGCATAAGTTCATCAGATCCCTAGAGCACATCAGCTAATGAGCGAGATTCCGAAACAAGACGATCATTTACATGCTACAAAGTGTATCCCGATTACACTTGCATCACAAACAACACGAAAAATTGAAAAATTCATGTGGGAAGCCACGGTTGCAAAGATAGCACGAAGGTTTGGTTCCTACACACGGCAGTTCAGGTCGAACAACACAGGAATTTCAACCAAGGATCAGAATAATATTCTAATCCCAGTATCAATTTAGTGTTTATATATATGTATGTATGTATACATGTATGTGTCTATGTATGCATGTATGTGTGAAACTCTATTCATCACCCAGGGTGCAGATTAAATTATTCCTCACCCGAGGTAATTTTATGACCATTTCATAAATAAATTAAATTTGAAATGCAAATAGATATGTTTATATTGATTTAGTACAAAAAAATTGACATAAGAAAACAAAAATATAAGTCATAAGACCAGAAAAATCACATTTTATTTATAATTTACACTATGTTTTTATGTTTGTAATTTTACGTGATATAAAATATTTTTTACGATGAATATGTATTTTTTTACGGTCTCTTTTTACGTATGAGATAAGATTAAAATTTCAGAAACGTAAAATTACAGTGTATTGATGTGAAAAGGGGGTGAAGAATAACTATTCCTCACCCAGGATGACGAATAGTACGACACACACACACAAAGATATATATATATATATATATATATATATATAAGGGTTCCGAATGTATAAGACAAAGTGTACAATATGTATGAAACATGTAGGCGAGCGTTGAATAAAAGAAATAGAAAACTAAGAAGAAAACCAATAAAAAAGATAAAAAAACAAAAGGAAAAGCAAAAATAACAAAGAAATAAAAAAATTATAATAAAGAAAATAATAAAAGCAGAATGAAGAATAAAAAAAAGGAAATGAAGAAAAAGGCGGTAAACGGTCAAAAACAAATAAAATAAAAAAAAGAAAGGAAAACAAGAAAACCATAGTAACCCGGATGTATAGCAACTGCGAGGACTATATCTCGCATTCAGCAAGACATTGTACCTTCTCTGAAGCAAAGCTAATCACCAAGCTGACCCATTCATGCAGAAATAACTAAAATAAGTATAGAAGGACAAATGGAAAACGATTATAATCTCTCGCTGATTTTTGTGCCCCATCAGTCATCCGCTGCGCGGCCGGATCGCTTAGTCCGATTCGCTCGTCCGGTTGCCTATCGAACGTGGTAAACCTTATACGTGCATGGACTCGACAGTTATCCTGATTTTATTTTGCCTTGTTATTTTTCCACAGGGTCGCCATGCATTTCTTGCTTGTGCACTACACTAGTACATATAGCATGAGCCATTACCATTAGCTTCTGAGTAAACCACAAAACTAGCACATGGTAAATTATAGTGCACTTGTTTGTGGGTGTTTTGTCCCGAAACATTCATGTTTTAGCATACTCGTCGTTGTTCCGGGGGTCGGTGCCAACAATGTGTGTCCCTTTGTGGAGGTAGGCCACCATGGTGCTGCAAACAGGTCTCCTGTAACGGGGGGCGCCGCCGCTTCGGGCCATTGTTCAAATCCGTCACAAGGGCAACCACTAGCACAAGAATGGTATGGGAGTAGGGAGGGGTGTGGTGTTGCAAACGGGCTTGTCAATGCTCGTCGATGTTGGAATCGTGTGTTGTTGGGTTCCGTCGGTGTTCCATAAAGGTTGTTAGTTCTCGCCGATGTTGCAATGGTGTGTTCGTGGGTTCCGCCGGTGTTGCAAATGGGGATGTCGATGCTCATGAGGTTGCAATCGTGTGTTGTTGGGTTCCACCAAACTTGGGAACGGGGTTGTCGATGCTGAGTAATCTTGCAATGGTGTGTGGTTGGGTTCCACTGATGTTCCAAACAGGATTGTCGATGTTCGTCGATGTTGTAATGGTGTGTTGTTGGGCTCTGCCGGTGTTGCAAATGGGGTTATTGATGCTCGTCAAGATTGCAATGTTGTGTTGGTGGGTTCCGTTGGTGTTGCAAATGGGGATGTCCATGCTCGCCGAGATTGCAATGGTGTGTTGTTGGGTTCCGTTGATGTTGCAAACAGGGTCGTCGAAACTCGCTAATGTTGCAATGGTGTGTGGTTGGGTTCCGCCGATGTTGTAAACAGGGTTGTCGATTTCGCCGATGTTGTATTGTTGTGTTGCTGGGTTCCACCGGTGTTGCGAATGGGGTTATTGATGCTCGACGGGGTAGCAACGGTGTGTTGGTGGGCTCTACCGATGTGGAAAACGGGGTTGTCGATGCTCACAGATGTTGCAATGGTGTGTGGTTGGGTTTCTTTGATGTTGCAAAAAAGGTTGTCGATGCTCGTTGATGTTATAATGTTGTGCTGTTGGGTTTCGTCGGTGTTGCAAACAGGGTTGGCGATGCTCACTGATGTTGAAATGGTGTGTGGTTGGGTCCACCAATGTTCAAAAAGTGTTGTCAATTTTTGCCGATATTGTAATGGCGTGTTGTTGGGTTTCGTCGGTGATGCAAATGAAGTTGTCGATGCTCGATGATGTGGCAATTGTTTGTGGTTGGGTTCTGTCGATGTTGCAAATAGGGTTGTCAATTTTGTCGATGTTGTAATGGTGTGTTGTTGGGTTCCGCCGTTGTTGCAAATGGGACTGTCAATACTCGCTGGAGTTGCAATGTTGCAATGCTGGGTTCCACCAGTGTTGCAAACAGGGTTGTCGATACTCACCGATGTTGAAATGGCGTGTTGTTGGGTACCGCCGATGTTGCAAACAGATTTGTCGATGCTTGGCGGTGTTATAATGGTGTGTTGTTGGGTTCCACAGGCGTTGAAACGGTTATCTCCGAGCTTTTCGCAACACCATCACTATTGTAGAGTGTTCATTCGTAACATAACCAACGATGTAGAGTAGTCTCTTGTTCGCAATATCCTTCGTGTTGCAATGGGCAATCACAAATTTGTTAGTGTTGCTAGAGGCGATCACATCGTCATCCATGTTGCGATCGTAGAAGCGTGATCTAATGCTTACGTGGGACAAATACGACAGCTAGCGAACCAGTCGATCTTTGCATAACATCGGTCAGATGACGCATACGTAGCACAACCTTCTTTCGTGATTGGTGTTTTGTTTGTTGTAGGCATTCCTGTACAGTACTGCAACAAATTTAATTTACATGCTACAATAGAATTTTGGATTTTTTGCAAGAAGGTCCATCATCTGTAACATATATCTCGGTAATATTGTTGAAACTATTTTGGTTGCCGCTACCGCTTGACCCGATGGCGCTCCTGCAAGCATACATGTAGGACTATCAAGTTACTACTAGTCGGCGACATAGCTGTAAGCTAGCGCCCGAAATGACACTCTACTACAAGTCGGGACTATTACTACAAAAGTTGAATGCATACTATTGCAAGCCATGCTCATGTGCAAGCTAGTGTCAAAGACAGTATGCTGATGCAAGCTGATATGTGAGTACGCAAGCTGATATGTGAGTACTACAAACTCAGACGCGCGCCGCTGCAAGATGGACGACTAGGAGCCCACATGATTGCCTTGCCATACAAGCCGAAGGTTACCATAACATTGTCCATGCTACAGTAGTTGCGATGGGTGAACACAACATCATCCATGTTACCATGATGGCAGTCTAACTCAACGGCTACGTGGAACCGATTAGATGATCGACGCCCCGACTAATCAATTTTGCTGACCAACGTAAGACACACACGCCATGAGGCCGGATGAGATCGTCAAGAATATGAGACGGACACATCCAACACTTGAGCAAGGCAAAAATGTGTTACACAACTACGTAAACAACTAGAGTTTCCAATGAAAAATCAGCTATAGCTTGGACTAGTGGAGCTGTTGAATACATCAAATGGTACAATTAGTCCGTGACGGCCCGATACACACGTGACGTGTGGAAGAGGTGTGCCACGACCGTGAAATCTAAGCGCTCCGATTTGGTGGATCATACGATGGATAAGCCGACTTATTTTTGCAAGTTTTTAATTGATTGATCCGTAGCGCACGCGTATGCAAGGTTGTCTCCTCGAAGATTTTTTTAGGGGAACCTAGGAGATAACAAGAGCTACTAGCCAATGAATCCACGTCCTCTTCATGATAAATAGTAGGTGTGCCACGTGCTTTTGGTCAATTGACCGTTTTTTTTCTTTGTGCCACATATTTCCCTCTTTTATGTTTTTTCAAGTTTGTTCCTCTATTTTTAATTGTTTTCTCCGTTCTTCCTTTTTTCATTGTTTTTCTTTAGTTTTCTTTATTTCTTTTCCTCTTTTCACTTTATTTTATTTGTTTTTGTTTTCTTGGGATTTTCGTATCTTTGAAGATTAAAATTCTTCGAATAATTGAGCAACATTTTTCCTATGCACACTTTAAATTTCTTTCATATACTTCATTAATAGTTTTCAAATAAAAAGATTAATATATTTTAGTGCATGTCAACATTCTTATACACATTTAATATTTTTCAAATGCTTTATTAAAATTACTCAAACACTTCTTACCCATTTTTTAAATGCTTGATCAACATTTTTATATGCATCATAAAACAATTATCTTGTTTTAATATATTGTATAGTTTTAAATACACATTGACATTTTTTAAGTTCTTGATTAATATTTTTCAAATGCTTGATTAACAAAATTCAAACATTAGTCCAACAATTTTCCAAATGCTTGATTTATATTTTTGTATACATGACCAAGAATTTTCATCGTTTTTGAATGTATAACCAAAAAAATCTACACGCATTTCGAATGTTTGATCAACATTTTTCAAATACTTGTTCAATATTTTTTCAAATGTTTAAAAAATTTATATACATTATAAAAAATCATCATTTTTAATGCATGGTGAAAAAATCAAATACTTGATTAACACTTTTGAAATACATGAATTTGTTTTTATTAACGTTGTTTATACTTTTATGTATATGTGATACACATTTTGTCTTTATGTATTTAATATTTATAAAATGTTTGCTCAACATGCTTCAAAGGGTTTTAAAAAAGTTATTTGTAATATATATTTAGAATATAAGTATAGACAGAAGCGATAAAAGAAACAGGAAAAGAAGGTTGCGCCCTCCTGCGCTCCTGGTCTTGCCCATCTCGGTGTCCCCTTTAACAAGTGTTCCTACCCTCTTGTTGAAGGCGAGTTATAGGGGTCCACTACAGAGACTGCTACGAGCCAAGAGAACCTAGGTGCGCAGAAATGGACCGGAATGCTATTGCCGCCGTAGTCTAACCGTATAATGAATGAATACGGACGACATGTAGCCTTGATACGGGGAATATCTTATTCGCCGCTCTGTGCGAAGTGGTGTCGGGGCTTCATATAGATTGTGAAGGAGTGCGATTTTAAATGAGCTGGCCCATTTAGCGGGTTTCAATGACCCGGTTTTGGGAACCTTCGTTCCTAGCCGTTTTTTTTCTTGTTGTGAAACTTTTAGAACGTTTCTTGAACCGTTATTTTTTTTCTTTTTGCTTTTCTGTTTCTTTTTTTCTTTTCTGTTTCTGGTTCAAAAAATGTTATAGTTTTCAAAAAATGTTTTGGATTTTTAAAAATTGTTCTCAATTTTAATAAAATACTCTATATTTTCAAAAAATTGTTATCAGTTTCGAAGTTTATTCTAAACATTCAAATTTGTTTTCGTTTTCAAAATTTCTTTTGAAGGTTCAGAAAATGTTCGTACTTTAAAGAATTGTTCGTGGTTCCAAATTTGTTCGGGGTTTTTCGAAATTGTTCTTTGTTTCAAAATTATGTTCGCTAGATTGAAAAAATCTTCGTGCTTTAAAAAATTTCTCGCGCTTCCAAACTTGTTCAGGACTTTCAAAATTGTTATCGGTTTCAAAATTTGTTCTCAAGATTCAAAAAATATTTGTGCTTTAAAAATGTGTTCGCTCTATAAAATTTGTTCAGTGTTTTTCAAAATTGTTATCCGTTTCAAAATTTAGTTCTCAAGACCAAAAAATGTTCTCTTTTAAAAAAAATTTCACGCTTCCAAATTTGTTCGGGGTTTTTCATAATTGTTCTCCGTTTCAAAATTTTGCTCTTAAGATTCAAAAAATGTTTGTACTTTAAAAAATTGTTTGCGCTTCCTAATTTGTTCATAATTTTTCAAAATTGTTCTCAGTTTTAAAATTTGTTCTCAATATTCTATTAGCGTTTTTAAAATTTGTTCACGCTTTCAATTTTGTTCGGGGTTTTTTTAAAAAAATCTCCATTTCAAAATTTTGTTCTCAAGATTCAAAAATGTTTTTGCTTTAAAAAGTTGTCCGTGCTTCCAAATTTGTTCAGGACTTTTCAAAATTGTTCTCGGTTTCAAAATTTCTTCTCAAGATTCAAAAAATGTTCCGCTTTAAAAATTTGTTCAGTCTTTCAAATTTGTTCGCCGGTTTTCAAAATTGTTCTCCATTTTAGAATTTAGTTCTAAAGATTAAAAAAAAGTTCGTGCTTTAAAAAATTGTCTGCGCTTCTGAATTTGTTCTCGATTTTTAAAATTTGTTCTGGGTTTGAAAATTTGTTTTCAAGATTTCAAAAAATGTTCGTGCTTTAAAAAATTGTTTGCGCTTTCAAATTTGTTTTCCGTTTAAAAAAATATTATTGTTTTAAAAATGGTGGGAAATTCAACATTTGTTCGTTTTCATATTTTTTTAAAAAAACTATACAAGCACTTTCCCAACAAACAATGAAATTTGTGTGTTACTGCTTGCGGGTAGGTAGATTATGAAACTCCTGGTATAAATTTTGTACGAAACAGTGAAATTCCTGGTAAAACATCAGGGAACAATAGAACAGCAGGGAATGGTATTACAGCAGGACCAGGAGAACAGGAACACAACGACGCACATGAAATAGTTGAAATAGCGACGCGGGAAACAGCTCTCGGGAACAACTCGCGGGAAACGACCGGAAAACAGCGACGCGACCCAGAAATGCCCGCAAGTACGCACCTGTGTGCGAAGTTGGAGCTATTTGACACAGAATGCGTCCAATAGGATCTCCCTTGATATGGGTCCGTGTGAGGGATGGCACACACTTTATTAATTGATGGGGCGCCGGCCCAGTTTAGGTCGTCGTGGATTCCCAGCGCACGTCTTGTTATTGTTTATGAGAGCTCGTGGTATAGTTGCATTTTAGTGATTCTGTTTTGGTTATCTACTCCTTCGTTCCGAAATACGGTATGTGGTTTTAGTTTAAATTGAAATAAAACTACAACAAGTATTTTTGAACAAAGGGATATAGTGCTTAAACATACTAAATCATTCATTGTGTATTTAAATAAAAGTTCTTCAAGTATTTTCTTTCTAAAAATCATTATACACTAAAAACAGCATTCAACATTTTTTAAACTATATACGTGGTGTAGAAGAAATTATTCATCATGTATTAAAAACTTGTTCACCATGTTTAACAAAATGTCTCCAATGAATCAAGAAAATGTTTGTCGTGTAACAAAAATGTTAACAGTGTAATAAATTAATGTTTCCCACGTTTAACAAAATGAGCAATGTCTATTAAAATAGTCAATCATGTATTAGGAAATGTTATAAATGTCTCAAAAGAAAAGACCTCGAGAAACCATGTTTAAAAATGCTTGTATTGCAATATTATTCAAGATGTATTGAATTAATATTCACCATGTTTTAGCAAAATGTTCACTATCCATAAAAAAAGTTAGTAGTTTATTAAAATATCAGTATGACTAAAAATAAAAATGAAAAGAAAAAAGAAAAAAAAATCCAAAAAACCGAAGCAAAAAGCACAACCGAAACCAAAACAAAGTTGCAGCAATGCTGCAAAATGAAACAACAAGAGAAACGAAAAGAAGAATCAAAACAGAAATTAATAAAAACAAGCAACAACACAATAAAAGGAACAATGTGAAAACAAAATCCAAAAAGCATCAACAGGAAACTGAAAAATACTGGAGCAGCGCAAGGTGGGCCGGCCTAATTCGCGTTGCTCGTGGGCGTCGTGCCATACGTTCGACGCCTACGGGTATGAAATAGCATCAGCTGACTTATAATAGCTATATCGCACATGCAGCTGGTATACGCATCGGCCTTGTAGGGGTTATTTAGTTTTAAGTTTGTTTGATTTCCTTCTGTTCTTTCTATCCCCCCACTCCCCCCCCCCCAACCCCCCTTGGTTCTGCTCTAGTTTTCCATTTATTTGTTCATTATTCTTTGACTTTCTCGCCTCTTCATGTTTTCTTCTCCAATACATTAACATGTTTTGAATGAATATATATTTTAGACATTATTTTACTGTACTTTTCTAAACAAAATCCTAAATGCATGAATATTTTTAAACATATGAACATATTTTAAATGAAAAAATCTTGGTCAACATGAATATTTTTGTAGTGCATGGGAATTTTCTTTAAATGTATGAGCAATTTTAAGGAACAATTACATTTGTGTCCCTAGCTCGATCATACTACTCAAATTTATCTCGAATTCTTAACAATGTTCAACTCTGCCCTCTTCCATCTAGTCTCCTTATAAAAATGCTCTTTGTTTTTTTCATTCGATCAAAGTGGCTTGACTGTTTTCTTTGTCCAAAATGCCCTTGGGCTAACAACATTCATGACAAAACACAGTCTCCTCCTCTTTCTCTCTTATAGGTGGGACACACCAGTAAAAAGGGAAATTGAAAGAACTCTCTCCCAACTCTTTTATAGGTGCAATCCATGGAAAATGAAAAGGAAAAACATTTGAAAATCTCTCTCCCGTATAGACCTACTAGTGGCAGTCGTGTATGGGGAGCTACCGGCAGTGGTGCATGGTCATTCTAGGAGTCCCTTGCGGGTCAGTGCTAGAGGGGAACCTCAAGAAGCTTATCAAGATGAGAAGAGAAAGCAGAGTCAACTGAATTCAGAGATCGGAACGCGGCGGTGCCACACCTAGGCGAAGAAGAAGCACGTGGTGATAGAGGGTTCTATGAGTCGATTCTTTATGCGAAGATGCTCACAAGACTCAAGCGAAGATCCTAGACAGGTGAGATCAGATAAATATGAACTTTGGTCGCATTGAAGACAAACGACCTTGCCAACGATGTGCTCTCATAGTCAACTTTGTTCTCATTGCACAAGTACCCGTGACCGTGACAAACCATCACCGCGTGGGAGAATCCTTCCCCCTTACATATCCGAGGAACCTTCTAGAACCAGGTATCATGCCCTATCTTCTTTGGTGAAGACACCTAGTGCTGCACTCCACTTGGTTTCGAGCCGGTCTGACCCCCTCTTTCCACCCTTGTGTGCCTTCACTCCTCTTTAGATCAAATTAGCAAGATATGCAGTCAAATTCATAGTGGGAATAGCTTCAACCGACACGTCCGCGGTTGGTTGCTACTGCCATTCACATGACCAACCCTGCCAGCGAAGGAAGGCCTCGTGGAGTGTGAGACTGTGTTGAAAACATGTAGGGTCAATGGCGTTTTCGCCTGCATGCTCACTATAGGAACAACACCTTTGGCTACAAATCTTCGCTGAGACCAGTTCGGTTTCGGGACATTCATGCATTGCCGCCCACCCAAGAGAGATAAATGTCCTTTTGTTTTTCGCATGGTCCCATCTGTAAGAGGGAGCGTTCGTGCAGCGACATCCTATACAAACGGTTTTTAACCCATTTCCACGATGTGGTTTTTAATCGTTGGCCAGCCTGTGTTGGCGATAAGGGGTCCATCCCACACGACACGAAAAATCCATCGGCAATGGTGACTCATGAACACAAACATTTGGCAAAACTAAGTGTATGGAATGTGCGCATCTATCACAAATGACAACCATCGGTCAACTGTTTGAGATAGGCCATACTTCCCATACATCCCATCTTTGCTACTCGTGTGAGATCACACTAACATCACACGTGTTATTCTGTGGTGCACCATTTACGATGTGTGTTGCATCGCAAAGAGTTCATGATTGTAAAGCATTTATGATAAGGGGACTATAAAACAAATTTAGATCCACTATGACCGCGTGTGATAGGATATAAGAGTGCAAACATTTATCCTAATAAAACCGTATGTGAAGGTTGAATCTATCCCACACGCCGCGCTATTGATAAACGTTCGTGATTTATAGAATGTCCCTAATGTGTCATCCATACTACCCATGTCGGATGAAGACCTATCACACGTGCTCTTCTTTGACCAATGTTTACGATGGGCACGACATCATAAATAGTTCACGATACCAAATCGTGTGTGGTAAGGAGACTATCACAAACACATGATGAGAAGTAAGTGTGTGCACTCGTGTTGTTAATCTCACACGTTATGTCTCGGTTGATCATGTGTGGATCAAAGACTCATCACACACGTCGTGAGTGGAGAAATGTGTCTGATCTTGAAGTTGATCGCACATGCTTTGCTTTCTCAAACTATGTGCATTGTAATGACCCACAGAGCATAATTTATCGCTAATTTAATGCATGTCTTCATAATTCACATAATTTAAATTTAGAAGAGTAGGAAATTATTTATTTCATGTTTAAATATAGGTTGAATAATGAATGCATAATTTGATTCACATGTACATATACTCAAGAACTACACAAGCATCAATTCGCAATAAAGAGGAAAACAATAAAAGGGAGAAATAAAGAATGACGGAACCACAATTGTACTAAAGACGGTAAAGAGAGAGACCAAAGACATTATGGTAGCTAGAGAAGGTGAAGTGGAATGCCCATACTGTGCCCTCCTCCATGCCTAACGCACACACGACTCTAGGCCAACCCCCAGTGATGGCCGCCCACATTCTTCATTGTCTTCATTACAACTTCTCGATAATCATTGTAGCCTCGTTGATATACTTTAGTCTTCATTGCATGTCCACCAATCATGTACTTTCCGAGGTAATCTTGAGTAAACTTCTTTGGGAACCACTTCAAAAGAAAAATATTCAGACATAATTTTTTCACGGTTTTGCAAAAGTTTGACTATTCCAAAAATCTATATGCACTATATTATGGAATGGATGGAGTATAAGCCGAGGGATGAAAAAACCTCGGTGGAAAACATCAGCCACACCCATTGTTGTCATGTGCAAGTACATGAAAAGTCATGATGGGTACAACAAGTTTAGCATCAACCAAATATACAAGGTATCTGCTTGAACTAAACAAGGTATATATGCTCACTATAACAACCAAATAGAGCCATTGGAAAGAGGAAAAATCACTACTCCAGGATGGTCCAAAGACGACACATCAATTAGAGACCCTTCAACAGAGCTGTGTGCGATGCATGAATCGCAAACGGTATAGTTAAAGCTCCGTCGCTGGTAACGGAACTGTGTGCGACGGCGTACCAATCAAATACGAGTTAGAGAAGACTTACGTGTGTGATTTATACCATACAATTCTTCTATACGAACTGTATGCGATTAGCTAAAATAACACAAACTCTTACGAAGTTCGAGATGTGTGTGATATAGGGCACACAGTTCACTACCATAAACTGTGTGCGATGACATGACAAAACACAAACGACTCGGCATAACAAGATGTGTGTGTATACAACAAACAGGTGAGTAATTACAATCGTGTGCGAACACCAGAAATAACATAGACGGCTGGTGCTAATAACCTGTGTGTGTTGTGGGGAAACGCTTCCTAGTATGGAATTGTCAGTGATTCTTGAAATCATCACCCACGGGTTTCATAGTTTAGTGTGTGTGTACTTTGATTTGCTCTCTCTGCACAACATCTATGTTGTGCCTAAAGAACAAAATATGTACTCTTGATGAAGTCCACGCTCGTCGGAGGCTCTTGTTGTTCAGCCTCGACTCGCCCCCGCTTGTTGGCCGCCTCGTCCTCCATCCAAAAAGGAGGCGATCCTCGGCGGCGGACCTTATAGATAAGAATGGAGGAGAAGGTGGGGCATTAGTGGATAACTTGGGAGCGAGGCGGGCCGTGGGTCAAGGTCAATGTGCTTGACTCCCGGTGAGCCAGCTGTGCCTCCACAGCGGACAACTCGCACGTGTCCCTCCGAGCCTGCGCGGCAGACTGCTCGCACGCGTCCCATCTAATCAAACCTGCACCCATAACACCTCCTAGCCAATGAAAAAGGGCGGACGCGTGGCGGCACATAAATGGATAGTGCAACACAGACGTTTCTTATTATTAATAATCGCATTTGTGAACTTACCATTTCTTCCTCCTGTGTCCCGTCATGTCACCGCGTTGCCGCCCGAGGAATCCAGTGCATGCTTCGGCACCGCACATGTGTTTCTTTTGGCCACGTTCCCGCGTGCAACCGTGTAAGCTTCCCCATCGATTTCCCGCTACAAGTGAAAGAACAATAGAGCCTATCTACCAAGCGACACACATGGATGCACACCTAGTGCAACCTAGGCCATCTACAAGCATGCAACCCAACGAAGCGCCACCTCTCCCATCAACCTCCTCAATGACGAAAATGATTTGGTGCAGGCACAATGCCTCGTCGATGCCAATGGCATTCCCGACGACGCATCGGAAAACATTGTGCTCTACGTCATAACAAGTGTTGAGCAGACCCTTGGCGGAGGGCGCGACATCATCACCGAGTAACATAGTTGCCTCATCGACGAGAGGTTGCAGCGCGTCGAACAAGAAGATCATCGGTGGTTCCCCGTAGAGCAAAACATGTGCGTCCGCACCGAGAGGGCAAGGCGCACCTCAGAACAAGACCGATAAAGGGTCGCATAGCAAGAGGCACGACACGCGGCACAACAAGAGCGGTTCTATCCCAGCTTGCCTGCTGTCCCACCCGACATGATTTTGCAGTTGTGTCCACGACCCCGATTTCTCGCTAGGAATGTGAAGTGGACATCTGCACCATAATTGCACCACAGCCCGACCACACCATACTCGCATGGGACGCCTATCACATCGTTTGCATAGTTCGCGTCGTTCGCCTTGTGCGCGGCCCCCTCGATGCCATCGGGCTGGTCGGTAGGCTTGAGCGCCTCCTTGGCCTAGGTGTCCAAGGGAGGAGTAGAAGAAAATGGCCGCCGCATACTCGACATGGTAATCTCCGACGAAATAGCCACCTTGGTGCTCGAGATCGCGCTCCAGTTGTACCGTGAGTGGGTCAACCGCATGGATGACCACCTGACCGAGTTCAAGCAGAGCCAAGAGCTTCCGTAGGTTAGGGTGGTAGTCATGGCTACATTTTATTTGGTTGAATCGTTTTGTTGTCGATCCCAATGTCTCGACAACAATCATTATATTGATATGTTTTGATGTGTGAATGGTTTATGTTCTATTGTTATGTTTCAATATGTGAAACACCTAGAGCTAGAAAATGAGTATGAAAACAAATAGAAATGTGAAACTAGTAATAGATATTTCAATAGGTCATTGCAGACATCATACATATATATACATGATGATAGTACTTAACTATTACGTACAATGAATAAAAACTAAACTAATAGTAACCCCTCCTTGAGCGGGGAGCACTAAAGCGGCAGCCTCTCGCCAGTAGCTCTGTGTTGCGCGACGGCTTCCCAGCATGGAGGGAGTTTACCGCCTCCTATGCCACGCAGTGCTCGACGTGTCGATCAGCCTCTTGCTGGCGGAGACTTGTGACCATGCAAGACATTTCACTTGGTGTCTGTCGGAGCTCTTTGGCGGTGGCACGCTCGAGCTTATCGTCCCATACGCATCCAACGTGAGGCGCCTAGCACCTCTCGCTTTCATTGTGTGGTTCCGGTCGTCTTCGTACACCTCCTCCACTCGTTGATGTGCCCGCCGCCAAAGCTCTAGCTCCTCCGTTTCTGATGTGCCTAAAGGGCAATCCAGGTCGTGAGGTCCCTGGCACGCTCCCGAGCCCGCTTCTTCTTGGACGACACCTGCTTGGCTCTCTCAGCCGGCGGTAGCACCTTCCACAAAGCTAGATCATACTGGCCCCAAAACCAATCTTCGATTGGGGGTCTAGCGCGACCTCATATGGGGGCGTGAAGGGGTCCTCCTCGTCACTGTATTGCGCCCTGTCCTTGCCGGGTGGCACCTCCTCCTCTGCTTGTGCAAAAACCGGCCACACCATGGCAGAGTTTTGCGCTAGGGATGTTCGAGAGAGACGAGAGAATGCAGGCGGGGTGACGTCTCGGTAGGTAGCACTTATAGTCGGTTGGAATCTTGATTGATGCCAGTAGAAAAATGGGGGGCGGGGAGATTAGAATGGATGCGCCGGTCGCCGGAATTCATTAGCTCAATTGCACAAGATTGCTAGGTCAACAACCATGTGTGAAATAAAATTACCGACGGTTCCAAATACATGATCATGTGGGATTAATAGCCCACGAAAATTGCCTTCCAAAACTTGAAACACGAAACAGAGTGCCTATTATGTGGGACCTGGTTAGCAATTCCAAATATTTACATTTTATATCCAAGATTAATTCATGCGTGCCATTTGTCTTACTACTAACTTACTATACTCTCGTAATATTGCAAAATCTAAAAGATAAATACTTTTGTGTGACTCAAATATGAAGAAAAAATGCCATGTCATCTTAATATGATTTTTGTGTTATGGAAGCAAGTGTAGAACTTTTACCAAGGGATCTTGGCGCCACGGTGGGAAATCATGCAGATTTTCACGCACTTTAGAACTTTTTTATTTTTTTGAATTTATAAACCTAGATTCTCAAAGATTGTGTCCAAATCGTTACTCAAGATGTTTGGAAATCCTTCAAATTTATTACATGGGGCATATATACCAAAGCAAGTAGTACGTAAATATGTTTTTCCATCAATTTTTGCTTCATCTTGCATCTTCGTGTGTTTCAGTTCTGATCTATGGCCATTAAATTTCTGGAAACTAAATTAATGTATAAAAAATTCCATAGAACACCAATTTTTTTTTTCAAATTTTAGGATGTCGGTCATATTCCTGCATCGTAACGATGAAAAAAAAACTAGGCCAAATGAGGCAGCAATTTGGAGTTCGTCATCACACAAGTCCACACATTCCTGTTGGGAACCATGAGCCTTAGTGTGATGCTCCGGTTTGTGAGAGACACGTGTCAGAGCTTATTTTGAACAAGTCGATACTTTAACCATTACATCTTGGCCACATGCAGGAAATCATGCAGAATTTCATGTACTTGAGAGCATTTCTTTAATATTTTTAATTTAAAATCTAGATTCTCAATGCTTGTGTCCAAAATGTTACTCAAGATATTGGGAAATCATTCAAATTTATTGCACGTGGCATATATACGGAAGCAAGTAGTAGGTAAATATGATTTTTCCAGCAGTTTTTGTTTCATCTTGCATGTTCGTGTGTTTTAGTTCTGAACTATGGCCATTAAATTTCTAGAAGCTAACTTCATGTATAAAGATGGCAATAGAACACCAAAAAATTTCAAATGTTAGGATGTCGGTCTTGTTCATGCATTGTAACGATGAAAGAAAAGCTAGGCAGAATCCGACAGCGATTTGCAGTTTATCATCACACAAGACCCCACGTTCCCTCCCGGAACTACGAGTGTTGGTGTGATGCTCCCGTTTGTGAGAGGGACGTGTTAAGGCTTACCTTGGACAAATCGTTACTTGACCACGACATCTTGGCCACATGTCGGGAAATCATATAGATTTTCATGTACTCCACAACATTTTTTGAATTTTTTGAATTTGAAAACCTAGATTCTCAATGTTGTGTCCATACCATTATGCAAGATGTTGGGAGCTCATTCAAATTTATTGCACGTGGCATATATATATATACGAAAGCAAGTAGTACATAAATATGATTATTTCGATAGTTTTTGCTTGATCTTGCATGTTCATGTGTTTTAGTTTTGAATTATGACCGTTAAATTTCTAGAAACTACCTTAATGTATAAAAATGCCAACTAAACTCCGAATATGTCCATATTGAAGGATGCGGGTCATATTTGTGCATTATAACTATGAAAGAAAAGGTAGGCCGAATGACACAACACCTAGCGATTTGTCATCAAACAAGGCTCAATGTTCCCTCTTGGAACAACGAACCTTCGTGTGATGCTTTGGTATCTGAGATGCATGTGTCAAAGCTTCTCTCGAACAAGCCATTACTTTAACCACGACATCTTGGCCCCATGTCGGAAAATCATGCAGATTTTCATGTACTTCAGAGCATTTTTTACTTTATGAAATTAAAAATCTAGATTCTCAATGCTTGTATGCAAACCGTTACTCAAGATATTTGGAACTACTTCAAATTTGTTGCGCGTGGCATATATACAAAAGCAAGTAGTGCATAAATATGATTTTTCTAGTAGTTTTTGCTTCATCTTGCATGTTCATGTGTTTCAGTTTTGAATTATGGCCATTAAATTTCTAGAAACTAACATAATCTATAAAAATGCCAATTGAACCCCGAATATTTCAAAATTTTAGGATTTCGCTCATGCATTGTCATGGTAGGGATATTTTTTACAACTAAAACAATATTTGTTACCCCTGTACTCAAAAATAGTTTTACAATTCAATACGAAAAGTGAACTAAATACACTCAGTTCTATATTGGAACCGTTTGTGATGAAAATTCACGGATGTATTTACGGCTTATGAGGGAAGCTTCGTCGGCTTCATCTAGCTCGGAATCCAATCACCCTTGACCCCCCACCCCCCTAATGCCTTTGTGTAAAGAATGACGCCATGGGAACGCTTCATAAGGGTGTGTACGACCGCCCTCTCGACCCCGAGCACTGGCACCTCTCCCAAGAACTCAGCTGCCTCGACCGAGACCACATCCACATCCACCTTGAGCAGGGCGCATCCATCGAAAAGGCCTGTGTGGTAGCCGAAAGGGCGTTTGTAGCTATGGAGGCGACAACAACACCTGCTACGACAATGGATGCAAATGCCAAGAGCGCTCGAGCAGTGTACCATGCCACGAAGGTCGCCCTAGCCTAGGTCGAGGCCATATAGGCCAGTGTCGAGAACGCCCAGGCCATGATATTCCAGGCTTCCTTGGAATCCATCATGCACCAGAAGAGGCGGTTGTTGTAGATGCCAAGATGCATGCCGACCATGCGGCGGTGGAGGCCATGGAGGCCCTTCCCCATGAGATCTCCGAGTGAGAGCTCGATATGTGGGAGCCTTCCGAGAGCAACGAGCGCTTGGGGAAGTTGCGCGTGGCTCCGGAGGAGGTCGAGAAGCACCTGTCCGTCGAGGAATCAGTGGTGTAGTACCAACACGAGCTCTAGCGGCACCACTACTACGAGTACTACAACGATGAGGGCGACGCCTATGACGAGAACGTCACTGTGGTTGAATTCAGACTGCGGGACATAGTATCCAACACGGGTGGAATGTTTCCTTAACAAGTGATCCTTGTGATCTGCGTTGGGTTTTCCGTGAAGAGAAACGGGTTGTAGCACCATGATGTGGGTAAGTATTTCCCTCAGTTATGAAATCAAGATTTATTGAACAAATAGGAATATCACCCACAACCGTCTTCAGTGGCTGCACTCAAAAGAACACACAACTTGCACCCAACGCACACAAGACGATCGTCAATTCCCTTGTACTTGTTATTTGCAAGCGAGTGAAGTGTTCAGATAATTGTAAATTGCAAAATAAAATAAAAGCAAGTAAATGGGAGCAAGGTATTGATGGTTTTGTAAATATATTGTGAATAGACTCGGGGGCCATAGTTTTCTCTAATGACATATCTCATGAAAAATAGCATACGGTGGGTAAACAAATTAATGTTGGGCAACTGATAGAAAAGCGGTTAGTTATGCGATATTCACGGCAATGATCATGTGTATATAGGCATCATGTCCATAAACAAATAGACTGACTCCTGCCTGCACCTATTACTATTACTCCAATCATCGACCGCTATCCATCATGCATATAGAGTGTTAAGTAAAACAAAGTAATGCATGGAGAATGATGGCATGATGTATACAAATAAACTCAAGCAATATGAATAAACCCCATCGTTTTATCCTTAGAAGAAGCAACACAAAGATGCATCTTGCCCCCTTCTGTCATTGGGATATAGAAATTAGCTAGGTTGAACCTACTACAACACACCTCTCTCACCGAAGAAATATCAATCTAGTTGCCCAAACTATTTCAACATACCAGAGAGAATTCTGAAGCTATCATAATCATGCACATAAGAATCATATAAGTATTCAGAGAAGACTCAAATATTTATCATGAATAATCTGAACATAAACCCACAATTCATCGGATCCCAACAAACGCACCGCATAACAGAAATTACATCATGTGGGTCAAAGTGAAGATGCGATGATCGTTGTATTGAAGATTTAGAGATAGAGATTGACATCTAGGTACTAGCTATGGACCCGTAGATGTGTGGTGAACAACTCACACATCATCATGAGGGTAGCAAGGTTGATGAAGAGTCCCTCCATGATCGATCCCCCCTCTGATAGGGTGCCGGAATGGAGCTCCAAATGGCCTACCACCGGAATAGAGACTTGCGGGGGCGTAAGAAGTTCTTTGGGACTTCTTTTGGGGTTTTTAGGTTATCTGACAATTTATAAGCCATAGAAAGGAGTCGGGAGGGCCTCGAGGGGTCCACAAGCCAATAGGGCGCACCCCAGGCCGCGTCCGGTTGGCTTGTGGGGCCCTCGTGTGGCCCCCAACGTTCCTCTGATGCTTGTTATTCTTCTTTTGGTCCAGAAGAAATCTCCAAAAAGTTTCAAGTCAATTCGACTTCGTTTGGTATGGTAAACCTAAAAAGTGAAAAACATGCACAAAACAACAAGTGGCACTGGACACTATGTCAATAGGTTAGTTCTAAAAAATAATATAAATTGGTAAATAAATACCCCCAAAGTATTCTAGAATGATAATATATCAGCATGGAACAATCAAAAAATATTGATACGTTGGAGACGTATCAAGCATCCCCAAGCCTAATTCCTACTCGTCCTTGAGTAGGTAAATGATAAAAACAGAATTTTTGATGTCACATGCTACCCATAATGTAATCTTATGCATGTATGCTCATTGAGAAATGATGAATTAACAAACATTAACCTAGCAATACTTATAGGTATAAGCAGCAAAATCATTAATCTTTCAAAGTATACGATCCTCAAAGCTTGTTTTACCACTTTCATCTTATTATATTAGCAAGGCATGTCTCCATCTTCACCACATTAATACAAATGTCAGCACCACGGTGTCCAAGTCAAGCAATTGGATCGTACTTTTTCAATATGCATCCACTTTTTATTCTTCACACAATACATGAGCGTGAACCATTCGACATAGAATATAGGTGGACTGAAATATGGTGGTAGGTTTTAAAGGGGTAAAAAGTGGATATGATAGTCTTACTCAACTAGGCGTACCAACGGGCTATGGAGATGCAAGTCGATAGATATCAATGCAAGGAATAGGGATTGTCATGCAAATGATGCATTAGAGCTATAAGTGTATGAAAGCTCCACTGAATCTAAGTGGGGTGTGCATCCAACTTGCTTGCTCATGAAGACCTCGGGCATTTGAGGAAGCCCATCATCGGAGTACACAAGCCAAGTTTATGAAAAAAGTCATTGCCACTAGCATATGACTGATATACATGAGACTCTCTATATGAAGAACAAGGTTCCACTTTGAGGCACAAGTGTGGTAAAGGATAGTAGCAAAGTCCCTTCTCTTCTTTTCTTGCATTCATTTTTTAATTTATCATTTTATTTTATTATGGTGGGCTAATTTTGCCTCCCCCATTTTTATTTCCTTATTGGGACAATGCTCTAATAATGATGATCATCATACTTTTATTTACTTACAACGCAATATGAAAACTAATAGGAGATATGAATCTGTATGAATGCCTCTAGTAGTGTACCAGGATGTGCAAAGATCTAGTGTGACATGTATAAAAAATATGATGAACGATGCCTTTTCCACAAATACTATGTCAGCTCTATATGATCACGCAAAGCATTACGATGATGAACTAACTAGTCGTGTGATGTGACAATGGAATTTGCATGGAAATATATCTTGGAATGGCTATGGAAATGCCATGATAGGTAGGTATGGTGGCTGTTGTGAGGAGGATATAAGAAGGCTTATGTGCAACACGGCGTGTCATGTCATGGGATTTGGATGCACCGACGAAAGTTGCACCGATCCTCGAGGTGAGAACGGACGATGCACGATACCAAAGAGGCTAGCAAATATGAGGAGGTGAGATTGCGTATGTCCATGGTGTCACATTTTTCATGAAGAACTCATGTATTTATTGGAAATTTCTATTAGTTTATGACAAATAAAGTACTACTGGCATGCCCCAACTCGAAACAACACTAGGATTTCGACGAGGAACAGAAATGCTCACACATCATCACCATGCCTTTTTAATTTTTTTAGATCAACAAGAAGTTCAACGAATCTTAATTTCGACACCTCTCTGAATTAATAATAATGCACCCACACCTTTTACATATCATCACATCAATATCATTAGCCAATAATTTCTCTATACGTGCTAGATGATGGTTTTAATTGTCACTCATTGAACACCTATTATTGTTGGTCTAGTCTTATGACTCATTCAAATTTTTGTAACTATTTATTTTACTCTCAAACAAATATAAGTTAAGAACAAGAGTATAATATTTCTATAAAATCTACACGCCACCGTGCTAAAAATATATAAGTGAAGAACTAGAGCAACTGCTAAGCTCAAAAGATATAAGTGAAGCACATAGAGTATTCTAACAAATTATGATGATGATGTATCTCTATAAAATATATGTGTCTAGAAAACAATGATTGTGTCAAACTAAAAGTAAAATAAAACAAAAGAAAATGATGCTCCAAGCAAAACTCATATCATGTGATGAAAAATGTAGCTCCAAGTGACATACCGATGGATTGAGACGAAAGAGGGGATGCTTTCTGGGCATACCCAAGATTAGACGCTTGAGTCTTCCTAGAATATTACCTTGGGGTACCTTAGGCATCCCCAAGCTTAGTCTTTTTCTGCTCCTCATTCTTTTGTCCATCGAAATAATACCCAAAACTTGAAAACTTCAATCACATAAAACTCAATAAAACTTCATGAGTTCCGTTAGTATAAGCAACATATCAAATACTTCCAGGTACTGTTATAAGATGATTCTTATTTTATTTTAGCATAAATTACTGTATTCTAACTTATCCATGGCTTATACCCCCCGATATAATCCATAGCGTCATCAAAATAAGCAAACTATGCAAGCAAAAAACAGAATGTGACTCAAATAGAACAATCTCTAGTAATCTGTAATGAAGCTATACTTCTGTAACTCCAAAAATTCTGAAACTTTAGGATGAACTGAGCAATATTTTTATAAGTATGGTGTAATAGATGCAGCTAAAAAAAGACGTTCCAGTAAAATCAGAGAAATTGTGAAGTGGAAGTCAAAGTTTCTGTTTTTTGCACCATATCAATTCTACCCATCATACAAGTCATCATGAAGGCTTTACTTGGAACAAACAGTAATTAAAACATAAAAACACAATCATTATAGAGGCAATAATCATGTGATCACAAACGGATAGAAAATAAAATACAAAAGTAGGGATAACTATTGGGTTGCCTCCCAACAAGCGCTATTATTTTATGCCCCTAGCTAGGCATATTGCATAATTTCAAGTGATGTCATATTTGACACTCCACCCATAAGTGGATCTCATGATTGATTCATAAGGTTGTCTAATTTTATTTCTAGGTAAGTGTTCCATTCCTTTATTTAATGGAATTGAAACCTTATGTTTCCCTCTTTCATGTCAATGATTGCACCTATAGTTCGTAGGAAGGGTTTTCCAGGTATAATTGGACAAACAATATTGCAATAAATATCAAGCACAATGAAATATGGAGGCACATAATTTTTATTTGCAATAATCATCACATCATTTATTCTACCTAAGGGTTTCTTAATGGTAGAATCTGCAAGATGCAAGTTTAGGGAACATTCTTCAATATTAGTGAGACCAAGAAAATCACATAAAGATTTAGGTATAGTTAAAACACTAGCACCAAGGTCACACAAAGCATTGCATTCATATTTATTCATCTTAATTTTTATAGCAGGTTCCCACTCATCATGCAACTTTCTAGGAATAGAAACTTCAAGCTCAAGTTTCTCATCATAAGCTTTTACCATAGCTTCTACTATATGTTGAGTAAAAGCTTTGTTTTGTTCATAAGCATTGGGTGAGCTAATAATGGATTGCAGCAAGGAAATGCATTATACTAAAGAGCAATTATCATAATTAACGTCCTTGTAATCCAAGATAATGGGCACATCACTATTTAAAGTTTTGACCTCTCCAAACCCACTTTTTTAGTTTTAGAATTAAAATCATCACCCTCCAAGCAAACGTGATGCTCCTTAACTAGAGTTGACTTATCTATAGTCCCTTTATCATTAATATTCACATAAGTAAATAAAGATTCAATAGGATAAGTACCAATCATTTTAAGATCTTCATCATGATTCCAGTAAAAACCAGGTGGAAGAGCCTTTTCTAGGAATTTCCGCTTGGCTTTCAACTTAGCGGTCCTCTCCTTACTTTCATTAATAGGAACTTGGATAGATTTAATAGTACCATTAATATCATGCTTAGGAGTCAAAGCTTTTTTAAGAGTTACTACATCAAGAGCAATTATATCCATGTTTTTAGCCAAAGTATCAACAACAAGCAATTTTTCTTCTACCATAGTATTGAAAACTTTTTGAGACCAGAGGGTATACTATTAGAATTTTCAGTAGAATTTTCATTATAATTACCATAAGAATTTCCATAACCACTAGGAACATTACCGGGATATGGCCTTGCATTGAAATTACCCGTATAAGCCTTGTTGTTGAAATTCTTTCGCGAGACAAAGTTCACATCAATAGCATCATTATTTTGCTTAATCAAGGTTGAAAAGGGAATATCATTGGGATCAACATGATTATTTTTATTAGCATCCATTTTTTCACTCAAAGTAGCAATTTCCTCAACCGAATTTATCTTCTTACTGGATGGAGCTCACTCGGTGTGTCATTGAGAATAATTGGTCATGATACTGTGCAGAAGATTTGTGGCCTCTCCTTAGGTCACATCCATAAAGGTACCATGTGCAGCAGAATCTACAAGATTTGAAGACACAAAGTTTAATCCAACATAGATTTTTTGGATAATCGTCCACAAGTTTAAACCATGAGTGGGTCAATTTCTTATCATGAGTTTCGTTCTCTCCCATGCTTGTGCAACATGTTCTTTACCATGCTATTTAAAATTAATTATTTTATTTCTAAGGGAATTCATCTTAGAAGGAGGAAAATACTCGGCAATAAAAGCATCTTTACACTTATCCCATGTTCCAGTACTATTACGTTGTAAAGATGAAAACCAAGCTTTAGCGTTTTCTCTTAGTGAAAAAGGAAACAACTTTAATTTCACAATATCATTATCCATATCCTTTTAGTTTTGTATATCACAAAGTTGAAAAAGGTATTGAGATGTGAAGCGGGGTCCTGATTAGGACTTCCCAAAAATTACTCTTTCATCACAAGATTCAGCAATGTAGCATTAATATCAAAAGACTTTGCACTAATGGTGGGTGGTATATGAGTACAAATAAGATCATTATTATTAGTTTTTGAGAAGTCACACAAATTAGAAGTAACTTGAGACATGGTGCCCGAGCAAGTAAAGTAACAAGCAAGACAAGCAAACTAGAGAGCTAGGATGCAATCTAGTGACAAGCTAAGCAAGCAAAAGTAAATATTTTTTTATCTTTTATGAGACAAAACAGATATACCAGAAAATATGATGGATAATAAGTGAATAAAAATTTGTGTGGATTTACTTGGTATTTGGTGATGATATCCCACGACAACGGCTCCAGAAATCCTTCTTGATACTTGTGATCTGTGTTGGGTTTTCTGTGAAGAGGAACGGGCTTTCGCAGCACAATGTGGGTAAGTATTCCCCTCAATTATGAAACCAAGATTTATTGAAACAATAGGAATATCAACCACAACCGTCTTCAACGGATGCACACAAAAGAACAAACAACTTGCACCCAATGCGGGCTAGAGGGTTGTCAATCCCCTTGTACTTGTTATTTGCTAGCGAGTGAGGTGTGTAGACAATTGTAGATAATTGTAAATTGCAAAATAAAATGAAAGCAAGTAAATGGCAGCAAGGTATTGAATGTTTCATAGATATATAGTGAACAGACCCGGGGGCCACAGTTTTCTCTAATGGCACCTCTCATGAAAAATAGTATACGGTGGATAAAAAAATTACTGTTGGGCAATTGATAGAAAAGCAGATAGTTATGCGGTATTCACGACAATGATCATGTGAATACAGGAATCACGTCCATAAACAAATAGTCGGACTCCTACTTGCACATATTACTATTACTCCACTCATCGATCGCTATCCAGCATGCATCTAGAGTATTAAGTAAAACAGTGTAATGCATGGGGAACGACGACATGATGTAGACAAAGTAAACTCAAGCAATATGAATAAACACCATCGTTTTATACTTACTAGAAGATACACAAATAGGTATCTTGTCCCCTTTTGTCACTGGGATACAGAAATTCGCCACGTTGAACCTACTACAACGCACTTCTCTCATCGAAGAAATATCAATCTAGTTGCCCAAACTATTTCTCTAGATTGGGAAGAATTACGAAGCTTTCATAACCATGCACATGAGAATCATATAAGTATTTAGAGAATACTCAAATATTTATCATTAATAATCTGAACATAAACCCATAATTCATCGGATCCAAACAAATGCACTGCACAAAAGGAATTACATCATGTGGATCAAAGTGAGGATGCGATGATCACTATATTGAAGATCAAGAGAGAGATTGCCATATAGGTACTAGATATGGACCTGTAGATCTTTGGTGAACTACTCAGACATCATCATGAGGGCAGCAAGGTTGATGAAGAGGCCCTCCGTGATCGATCCCCCTCAGGGAGGGTGCCGGAACGGAGCTCCACATGGCCGATACATGTCCAATGTGTCAATAATTTATGAAGTATTCATGCCATTTTTTCCTATGTTTACAATACTTTTATATTGTTTTTTTGCACTTTATATGATTTATTTTGAATTAACCGAACTGACGCTGTTTTCAGCAAAACTACCGTGGTGTTGGTTTTTGTGCTGAAATAAAAGTTCTTGAAATTGGACGAAACTTTTTAATGTTTTTAGAGGAAAATAGAAATATTGCAGCAAAGAACCACCAGAGGGGGCCCCTCGTGCCCACTCGACACCAGGGCGGGCCAGCCCCTCTCTGGTGGCGTGCTGTCTAGTGGGACACTCATGGCCCATCTTGGCGTGATTCCAACGCCCAAAAATCCTATAAATATAGAAACCTCCAGAAATAACCCTAGAAGAGAAGTTCGGCCACCGCAGGCCTCTTTAGCCACGAAAGACCAATCCGGATATGTTCCAGTACCCTACCGGAGAGGGCAAATCATCTCTGGTGGCCATCTTCATCATCCTGGCGGAGGCTATGACAAGGAGGGAGTAGTCCACCCTCGGGGCTGAGGGTTTGTACTAGTAGCTATGTGTTCAATCTCTCTCTCTCTCTCACACACACACACTCTCGTGTTCTTGAGATGTCATGATCTTGATATGTCACGGGCCTTGTTAATATAGTTGGATCATATGGTGTTTGTTCCATGCTATTATTGTTATGAATTGAATCTTTCACTTTAAGATCTCTACTGGATCGAGTATTCAGGTTTGAGAGAACAAAATATATGTATTACATGTGGATACCTGTAACGACATTGGGGTATTCAAGTGATTCACTTGAAATATGTTGTGGCATCAACTCGTGGATTCCCGAGGTGACAATGGGGTAATCTGGGCATTGGGGTTGACTGCATGTTTTCATAGTATGTTCTCCGATAGAAATATTTGTGTGCTGCTTGGAGTTCTTTGTGTTGGATTGAGTATTATGAATCTGAATTTGTTATGGTGTTATTTTAGTACAAACTATTGATAGATCGATCGAAAATGATAACTTGTTATCCTCGTACGAACTCTTGGCAAGATTGATCGGAAAGAATAACTTTGAGGTAGTTTCATACCCTACAAACCATTTCTTCTTATGTTCTCCACTAGATAGGAACCTCATAGTGATTCTTTATCACACGTTGAGGGATTTTTATATGATCTAACTATGTTAGCATTGTTGAGACATTGCACTAGCGAAAGTACGGACCCTAGGCCTCATTTTCAAGCATTGCAATACCGTTTATGTTCACTTTTGTTACTTGCTACCTTGCTGTTTTTATATTTTCATATTACAGAAAACTATATCTACTATCATTACTACACTTGTATCACCATTTCTTTGCCGAACTAGTGCACCTATACAATTTACCATTGTACTTGGTGTGTTGGGGACACAAGTGACTTTTTATTATTTGGTTGAAGGGTTGTTTGAGAGAGACCATCTTCATCCTACACCTCATGAGCCAGTTGATTGTTTTGTGCCGGCGTCCCCGTTTGGGACAATTTAGTTTGGCCACGATGATGGTAGGTGTCATGAGGACACAGGGCCACCCAGGGCATGACTCCGGGTGAGGATGAATGTAGGTGGTACGATGGAAGAGTCACGGGTTAGGCAGGTTTTGTTGGAGCAACACTGGTCCACCCGAACGGGATCACGAGGTCAGAGCTCCATGATGTGGGTAAAGTGTGAAACCTCTGCAGAGTGTCAAATCTATTCGAATAGCCACGTCCACGGTATTGGACAGCCCGTCTAAACCTTAGTAGGTGGTCAACCGTAGCAGTGATAATAATGATGGAAGAACTCATCTTGTGCAGACATCAGATGATGATATATTAGCCATGGGATGACTATGAGATGAGTGGTCGGATGACCACATGAGCTGGATTGGATTTGGATCAGATTCTAAACGGACCATCAGAATATTCGGAGTATAAATCATTTACTTAATATGCTTTACCTTATCGTATTTACTTTAGTAGTTATCTTGCTGGATAATCCTAATATATCATGATATTTAATCCTGCTACATAGGTAAGCTATGTCATGATAACTAATATTGCTCTAATAACAAGTGCATGCTTGAATGCCATAGATTGCTTTGCTTAGTGTATATGTTAGTTGGTTTGCTTGCGAGTACATTCAAAAGTACTCATGGCTTTTAACATCGCCAGGTTCACATAAGGATCCGTCGTCCGTCGCCAAGGAGCCAGAGCGTTCGCAGGCTAGGATCGTAACCGAGTTAGATCCGTGTGAATTGGAGCTGCACCAAGACCATGTTGCCTTAGATAGAGCTTTTTTGCTGCCACCCTTGTAGTATACCATGTAAAACTCTTATATTCTTTAATAGAAATGCCTGTGTTCATGATACTTGTTGTAAACGTGCATGCCAGAGTGATTTCCTGGGCTGGTATGCACGGCGACCGTCTGGCTACAGTGTTAATCACGCGGGGCGCCACAACGAATGGTATCAGAGCAGCCAGGCTAACTATAGGTTACGCTAGCCAGACTCCACTGTCTTGTGTTTAGTAGAATGCCTAGATGGATTTCAGCCATCTTTGCCAGCTGGCACGGCTAGTATTGACCATAATGCAACCCCATAGGTTTTCGCTCCATCAGACCCCAACTCTCGTGGCCCTTGCCTCCGGTGTGAAATGCTCGCACCCGACAATGACCCGTGTGCCCTAAAACCCCTAGGCAAACCAGATACCCTTACTCCTGCTTGCTAGCCATGGCATTTCTCTCCTTACTCTAGTTTCCTTTAAGAAACGCTTATAAATTCCTTCTTTGGCCGATAACCTTAGGAACGTTGACTAAGCCATTTTGGCTATGGTCCTGTGCCGAGAGTGATATTCTCGAAGGAAGTAGTATTAGCTTGACACCAGTGCTACCAGGAGCATTGTGTGGTTTCTCTTCTAAATCCTTAGAGATGCACCGAGTGCACTATATTAGTTATACTAGTGGATCCTTGGCCATGCGTGTAAGGTCCGCAACACTTGAGCTTTATTTGCGTTTTGGTTTTTCGCGGTTCTCGTTTCTTTCATCGGTTTCGTTCTTTTTCCGTTGCGACTGGATCCATCTGCAATAGTTGTCTAAGAAGATCAACATGCAACTGGGATAATACCCAATAATCCACATTTCAACAAAAGTCAAGCCGTGCCAACCGTCTGATATTCAGAACATTACCACCGGATCTGTCAAGAATGAAGAATGGGTCCGAAGTAGAGTCGTGTGCAACAGGCAAGGCCAAAATATACCCAAGAGAGTTGGCCTCAGAACAAATCACGCCTAAGGAACACGCAGATGAGCTACCAAGAATGAACATCAGTAGGGACAAATTATTCCGTCCGCGATAGAGGGATTATTTCAGTCAGTGAAGTGAACTTTGAGTCATTTCTCAGTGAACCCAAGAATCCTTTATCACCCACCGAGGACATGTTTCAAGAATGTGAATTATCCAAAAGCAGCAACAAAACTCCGGTACGTCGGTACAAATTTCAAAGCATATTTTGAAGTTCACCAGTACAAATACAAAGTTTTCTCGACACTTTGAACAAGGATGGCAAGGAATATGGGTAGGTTTGCGTTCGCCAGAATCAATGAGAACTTTACATGCTTGGAAGCTCAGCTGAACCAAATGGAATTATCCATCAACTGCTTAGTATCGGCAACACATGGGTTGAATGCAAGGAGTATTCTGAATTGGTTAACGACATGAGGTTCGCGTCAGTCATGCAATCTTTACAGCAACAATGATCAGACCAGCAAAAGGACAAGTGATGTGCATGACCAATGGAATATCTTCAGCCAAGGTAGGGCCTATATCAAGTTGTGGCTCTGCTATGGGTAAAATTCCTGATACTTCAAAAGGAAGCCAGAACCAGCCCTACATCTGATAATACATCACAACAAAAGGTTTCTGGAATGAGTAACCTAGCTTTCCCCCACAAGCTACCAAGAAGAGCTTACTGCCAGTCCTCCTCGGTACGCCACTCGGTGAGCGACCCTTCTCGGATACAGCACTCCCATATTCCATAGCATGCTACCGTGGAAAATTTCCGACTTAAGGAACCCGACCTGCAGTATTAAGGCACATGAAGGAAAAATATTGAGGTATGGTACCCAGCCTTCTTCAGCACGGTACTCTAGCAGAAGCTTCGAGCATAAGGAATTCAATCTTCTTCAACAGGTCGTCGTGCCTACAACGAGCTTGTCAGAAGAAAGAACTAGTTGGTACACATATTCGCCTCAGAACTCAGTGGTTATGAAAGGATTCATCCTACACCTGCATATGTTGTGAGCACACTCCAGTGGATCAGTTCATGCGAGCCACTCATACACGGGAATGACTGTGTCAGAGAAACATTGGCCCCTTGTTTAAACGAAGAATATGAGTACATCAACCCCTATGAGATATGCAAGAGTAAGTTGTGAGAACAAGCCAGCAAACAAGGAAAACAATCAAGGGATAGTGTTTGCAGGACATGAAAAGTCCATCAAAGGAACCTTCAGGAACCAAAGAAGTTATGGACAAACAACCTCCGTAATGGTCAACAAGATACAACTTCACAGACAGAGAGGTATTGCCAATTCTTGTCAAACTCTTGCATATGCGGCCACAACAATGCCCTACCTATGGCCACAAACGAGCTTGTCACACTCCTCACGAATATGGACCATCAACCCAGATAAGAGGCTATGCCCTAAAAGATACATCAAGTGATATGCATACTATGCACATCTCAGTGGTCACAACAAGGACCACAGAAGCTATATATGATAGAGCCATCTCCAGTAGCAACAGAATCTGACCAAGACATTAAGATCGAATGGCTGAAGACACACCGGCAACAACATCTCATAGACATCATTGGAATAAGAGATTACTGTCTATGATTATTTTGTGATCATGCCTGACATTTCAGCTAAGGATATAACAGCAATAGCTCGGTCATGTTGATCCCTTGAGTCATGGATCACCTAAGGGCAAAGTTAGGATGCATAAGCCAAAAGGAAACATCAGAACGGAACACACAGCCAGACTGAGCATTCTGACACGGGAAAAAGAAAGCCACTCCCATTCACTCGAGGACATACGAGCACGTGAGCCTGGTACCAGGAAAGCATGTATTACCCATGACAGTTAGGGTACGAAGCATTACAATAGAGCCGAAGCAGATACTTCCAGGCTCAGAAAGGATGTATTACCCATGACAGTTAGGGTACGAAGCATTACAATGAAGCTCTCTCGGTGTGTCATTGAGAATAATTGGTCATGATATTGTGCAGAAGTTTTGTGGCCTCTCCTTACGTCACATCCATAAAGGTACCACCTGCAGCAGAATCTACAAGATTTCAAGACACAAAGTTTAAACCATGACTGGGTCAATTTCTTATCATGAGTTTCGTTCCCTACCATGCTTGTGCAACATGTTCTTGATCATGCTATTTAAAATTAATTATTTTATTTCTAAGGTAAATGATCTTAGAAGGAGGAAAATACTCGGCAATAAAATCATGTTTACACTTATCCCATGTTCCAGTACTATTACGTTGTAAAGATGAAAACCAAGCTTTAGCATTTTCTCTTAGTGAAAAAGGAAACAACTTTAATTTCACAATATCATTATCCATATCCTTTTAGTTTTGTATATCACAAAGTTGAAAAAAGGTATTGAGAAGTGAAGCGGGGTCCTGATTAGGACTTCCCAAAAATTACTTTTTCATCACAAGATTCAACAATGTAGCATTAATATCAACACACTTTGCACTAATGGCGGGTGGTATATGAGTACAAATAAGATCATTGTTATTAGATTTTGATAAGTCACACAAATTAGTAGTATCTTGAGACATGGTGCCCGAGCAAGCAAAGTAACAAGCAAGACAAGCAAACTAGAGAGCTAGGATGCAATCTAGTGACAAGCTAAGCAAGCAAAAGTAAGTATTTTTGTATTTTTATGAGACAAAATAAATATACCAGAAAATATGATGGATAACAGGTGAATGAAAATTTGTGTGGATTTACTTGGTATTTGGTGATGATACCCCACGACAACGGCGCCAGAAATCCTTCCTGATACTTGTGATCTGTGTTGGGTTTTCTGTGAAGAGGAACGGGCTTTCGCAGCACAATGTGGGTAAGTATTCCCCTCAATTGTGAAACCAAGATTTATTGAAACAATAGGAATATCAACCACAACCGTCTTCAACGGATGCACACAAAAGAACAAACAACATGCACCCAACGCGGGCAAGAGGGTTGTCAATCCCCTTGTACTTGTTATTTGCTAGAGAGTGAGGTGTGTAGACAATTGTAGATAATTGTAAATTGCAAAATAAAATGAAAGCAAGTAAATGGCAGCAAGGTATTGAAGGTTTTGTAAATATATAGTGAATAGACCCGGGGGCAACAATTTTCTCTAATGGCATCTCTCATGAAAAATAGTATACGGTGGGTAAAAAAATTACTGTTGCGCAATTGATAGAAAAGCACATAGTTATGCGGTATTCATGACAATGATCATGTGAATACAAGAATCATGTCCATAAACAAATAGGCCGACTCCTACTTGCACATATTACTATTACTCCACTCATCGATCGTTATCCAGCATGCATCTAGAGTATTAAGTGAAACAGTGTAATGCATGGAGAACGGCGACATGATCTAGACAAAGTAAACTCAAGCAATATGAATAAACACCATCGTTTTATACTTACTAGAAGCAACAAAAATAGGTATCTTGTCCCCTTTTGTCACTTGGATATTGAAATTGTCCAGGTTGAACCTACTACAACGCACTTCTCTCATCGAAGAAATATCAATCTAGTTGTCCAAACTATTTCTCTAGATTGGGAAGACTTACGAAGCTTTCATAACCATGCACATGAGAATCATATAAGTATTTAGAGAAGACTCAAATATTTATCATTAATAATCTGAACATAAACCCAAAATTCATCGGATCCCAACAAACGCACTCCACAAAGGAATTACATCATGTGGATCAAAGCGAGGATGCGATGATCACTATATTGAAGATCAAGAGAGAGAGGTTGCCATATAGGTACTAGATATAGACTTGTAGATCTTTGGTGAACTACTCAGACATCATCATGAGGGCAGAAAGGTTGATGAAGAGGCCCACCATGATCGATCCCCCTCAGGCAGGGTGCCGGAACGGAGCTCCAGATTGTCGATACATGTCCAACGTGTCGATAATTTATGAAGTATTCATGCCATTTTTTCCTATGTTTACAATACTTTTATATGGTTTTTTGTACTTTATATGATTTATTTTGAACTAATCCGAACTGACGCTGTTTTCAGCAGAACTACCTGGTGTTGGTTTTTGTGCTGAATAAAAGTTCTTCAAATTGGACGAATGTTTTTGATGTTTTTTTTGGAGGAAAATAGAAATATTGCAGCAAAGAACCACTAGAGGGGACCCTCGTGCCCACTCGACACCAGGACGGGCCAGCCCCTCTCTAGCGACGTGCTGTCTAGTGGGCCACTCATGGCCCATCTTGGCGTGATTCCAACACCCAAAAATCCTATAAATATAGAAACCTCCAGAAATAACCCTAGAAGAGAAGTTCGGCCACCGGAGGCCTCTTTAGCCACGAAAGACCAATCCGGATACGTTCCAGTACCCTGCCAAAGAGGGGAAATCATCTGTGGTGGCCATCTTCATCATCCCGGCGGAGGCTATGACAAGTAGGGAGTAGTCCACCCTCGGGGTTGAGGGTTTGTACTAGTAGCTATGTGTTCAATCTCTCTCTCTCTCTCTCTCTCTCTCTCTCTCTCTCTCTCGTGTTCTTGAGATGTCATGATCTTGATATGTCACGGGCCTTGTTAATATAGTTGGATCATATGGTATTTGTTCCATGCTATTGTTGTGATGAATTGAATCTTTCACTTTAAGATCTCGTTATACTGGATCGAGTATTCAGATTTGAGAGCACATAATATTTGTCTTACATGTGGATACCCGTAATGACATTGGGGTATTCAAGTGATTCACTTGATATATGTTGTGGCATCAACTCGTGGATTCCCGAGGTGACAATTGGGTAATCTGGGCATTGGGGTTGACTGCATGTTTTCATAGTATGTTCTCCGATAGAAATCTTTGTGTGATGCTTGGAGTTCTTTGTGTTGGATTGAGTATAATGAATCTGAATTTGTTATGGTGTTATTTTAGTACAAACTCTTGATAGATCGATCAGAAATGATAACTTGTTATCGTCGTACGAACTCTTGGAAAGATTGACCGCAAAGAATAACTTTGAGGTAGTTTCATACCCTACAAACCATTTCTTCTTATGTTCTCCACTAGATAGGAACCTCATAGTGATTCTTTATCACGCGTTGAGGGATTGTTATATGATCTAATTATGTTAGCATTGTTGAGACATTGCACTGGCGAAAGTATAGACCGTAGGCCTCATTTTCAAGCATTGCAATACCGTTTATGTTCACTTTTGTTACTTGCTACCTTGCTGTTTTTATATTTTCATATTACGGAAAACTATATCTACTATCATTACTACACTTATATCACCATTTCTTCGCCGAACTAGTGCACCTATACAATTTACCATTGTATTTGGTGTGTTGGGGACACAAGTGACTTTTTATTATTTGGTTGTAGGGTTGTTTGAGAGGGACTATTTTCATCCTACACCTCCCACAGATTGATAAACCTTTGGTCATCCACTTGAGGGAAATTTGCTACTGTCCTACAAAACTCTGCAATTGGAGGCCCAAGACGAGTCTACAAGAACAAGTTGTGTAGCACACATCAAGCTGTTTTCTGGCACCGTTGCCGGGGAGGTGAGTGCTTGAAGGTATATCTTTAGATCATGCAATTGAATCTTTTAGTTTCTTGTTTATCACTAGCTTGGTTTATACAAATAATGTTTTTTAAAAATGGAATTGAGATGGTCTCGTATTGTTCATATTTATCATGTCTTTCGTGAAAATGATGGAAAGGAAAATTATGCTCAATTGCTCGAAGAAGAATGTATGAAAATGCTTAATGTGAATTCCTTGAATGATGAGCATGATAGTAATCAAAATTCTAATGATGAAGTCATGATAAAAATGTTTCTTATAACCATGTCAATTTTTTGGAGTGCATAAAGTTTGTGAAGACGTGCCTTATAGGGATGATGGATTTTGTAGAAAGCATAAACATGATAGAACTAATTTTTTGCTTAAAGTTATAGATGAATTTGCTACAAAATTATGTTCATTTTGTCCTATTACTTGTGAACTTTGCAACAAGGTTGGTCATCTTAATTTCCACTGCAAACTTTTTTGTGATTGAATCATGGCCGAATATTGTAATGACTTGATCAGCCTTGAACTTTATAATGAGCTTTGTTTTTTGGGGGAGTGAAGAATTAACACATAAAAAAGTTGGTTTGAAGTGTTCATTCTAACAGACGATATTGAAACTAATCTAAAAGATATTTATAAGTTTTGCATGGTAAATTGCAATGAGAATGCCTATATTGCCAACTATGGAAAGATGGGAAAACAAATAGAATAGAAAAGGTATGTTCACATTTTGAAAATTACCATGTTGCCCTTGCCCTCCAATCAGCCCTCTCCGAAAGAGAACCATTCCGACATATCGTTCCGCGGACTCTCCGCACCTCCTCCGGTAGTATTCTTCGACCCGAGGCAACCAACCATCTAATATATGCCCTCAAGCTTTGCTCTGTGATGTTCTTGCATTTTTAATTTAAAATGCTTATGTCCGAGTGCATAGTAACGTGTTGTATGAGATGCTGACGAACCCTTGCTCCTATTTTCTTTAATGACGACACCATGCCTGAGTCTGAGCTGCTTTCGATCATCCGGGGTGGATGCCGACTTTATATTTCTCTTGTCAGCAGCTCGCCCGTGTTCTGAGCTGCTTTTCGGCCGTCGAGCCAGCTATTGAATTTCTTTACGTGGCAGTGACACTATGTTCTGAGTTGTTCTCGACCGTCTTAGGGAACTTCTACATTCTTCTTATCAACACCGCCTCATGCTGTGAGCTGCTTTCCAGCCGTCTTGAGCCGGGGTTGAGTTATTCCGGTAATGTCCCAGATCTGTGTTGTAAAGACCGTTCTGGTGGCTACTGGTTTATTTACCGGTTTTATGCGAGGGTTCCGAGGGTCTAATTTACAGCTAGAACTTGTAGAGTAATAACTTGCTATTTACGTCTTGTCTTATTAATGACTCATGGTGATATGGAGATAGGTTGTTGTGTTTCTACCATTGCTATTTCATACATAGTTATCATCATGATAAGTTATTGTTGATGAACAACCATGCTTGATAAATATGTTTTAAAAACCAAATCTAGTCGGTTGATCTAGAGTCACCTGTCCGGGCTGATCCGTGCAACCACATTTGCCGGTATGGGATGGCCGTGACTTGGGCTGATTGCGTGTTCTTCCACTGGTACCACCAGACAGGGAAGGTTATGCGCACGCGCTACCTTGGCCCGGTAGGCGGCGATAACCTTGCGAGACAGTTGATTGTTTTGTGCCAACGTTCCTGTTTGGGACAGTTTAGTTTGGCCACGACAGTGGTAGGTGTCATGAGGACACAGGGCCACCCAGGGCAGGACACCGGGGGAGGATGAATGTTGGTGGTATGATGGAAGAGTCACGGGTTAGACATGTTTCGTTGGAGCAACACTGGTCCACCCGAATGGGATCACGAGGTCAGAGATCCATGATGTGGGTAAAGTGTGAAACCTCTGCAGAGTGTCAAATCTATTCGAATAGCCGCGTCCACGGTATTGGACAGCCCGTCCATACCTCAGTAGGTGGTCAACCGTAGCAGTTATCATAATGATGGAAGAACTCATCTTGTGCAGACATCAGATGATGATATATTAGCCATGGGATGGCTATGAGATGAGTGGTCGGATGACCACATGAGCTGGACTGGATTTGGATCAGATTCAGACCGGACCATAAGAATATTCGGAGTATAAATAATTTACTTAATATGCTTTACCTTATCGTATTTACTTTAGTAGTTATCTTGCTGGATAATCCTAATATATCATGATATTTAATCCTGCTAGATAGGTAAGCTATGTCATGATAACTAATATTGCTCTAATAACAAGTGCATGCTTGAATGCCATAGATTTCTTTCCTTAGTGTATATGTTAGTTTGTTTGCTTGCGAGTACATTCAAAAGTACTCACGGCTTTTAACATGGCCAGGTTCACATAAGGATCCGTCATCCGTCGCCAAGGAGCCAGAGTGTTCACGGGCTAGGACGTAACCGAGTCAGATCCCTGTGAATTGGAGCTGCACCAAGACCATGCTGTGTTAGATAGAGCTTTTCCGCCACCACCCTTGTAGTATACCATGTAAAACTCTTATGTTTTTTAATAGAAATGCCTGTGTTCATGATACTTGTTGTAAACGTGCATGCCATAGTGATTTCCTAGGCTGGTATGCGCGGTGACCGTCTGGCTATAGTGTTGATCAGGCGGGGCGCCACAATGAACGGTATCAGAGCAGCCAGGTTAACTATAGGTTACCCTAGCCAGACTCCACTGTCTTGTGTTTAGTAGAAGGCCTAGATGGATTTTCAGCCATCTTTGCCAACTGGCATGGCTAGTATTGACCATAAGGCAACCCCATAGGTTTTCGGCTCCATCAGACCCCAACTCTCGTGGCCCTTGACTCCGATGTGAAATGCTCGCACCCGGCAACGACCCGTGAGCCCTAAAATCCCTAGGCAAACCAGATACCCTTACTCCTGCTTGCTAGCCATGGCATTTCTCTCCTTACTCTAGTTTCCTTTGAGAAACGCTTATAAATTCCATCTTTGCCCGATAACCTTAGGAACGTAGACTAAGCCATTTTGGCTATGGTCCTGTGTCGAGTGTGATATTCTCTAAGGTAGTATTAGCTTGACACGAGTGCTACCAGGAGCATTGTGTGGTTTCGCTTCTAAATCCTTAGAGATGCACCGAGTGCGCTATATTAGCTATACTAGTGGATCCTTGGCCATGTGTGTAAGGTCCGCAACACTTGAGCTTTATTTGCTTTTTGGTTTTTTGCGGTTCTCGTTTCTTTCGTCGGTTTCATTCTTTTTCCGCTACGACTGGATCCATATGCAAGAATTGTCTAAGAAGATCAGCATGCAACTCGGATAATACTCAATAATCCACATTTCAACAAAAGTCAAGCCATGCCAACCGCCTGATATTCAGAACATTACCACCGGATCTGTCAAGAATGAAGAATGGGTTGGAAGCAGAGTCGTGTGCCACAGACAAGGCCAGAATATACCCATGAGAGTTGGCCTTAGAACAAATCACGCCTAAGGAACACGCAAATGAGCTACCCAGAATGAACATCAGTAGGGACAAATTATTCCGTCCACGATACACGGATTATTTCAGTTAGTGAAGTGAACTTTGAGTCTTTTCTCAGTGAACCCAAGAATCCTTTATCACCCACCGAGGACATGTTTCAAGAATGTGAATTATCCAAAAGAAGCAACAAAACTCCGGTACGTTGGTACAAATTTTAAAGCATATTTTGAAGTTCACTAGTACAAATACCAAGTTTTCTCGACACCGTGAACAAGGATTGCAAGGAATATGGTTAAGTTTGTGGTTGCCAGAATCAATGAGAACTTTACATGCTTGGAAGCTCAGCTGAACCAAATGGAATTATCCGTCAACTTCTTACTATCGGCAACACATGGGTTGAACGCAAGGAGTATTCTCAATTGGTTAACGACATGAGGTTCACGTCTATCATGCAATCTTTACAGCAACAATGATCAGACCACCTGAAGGACAAGTGATGTGCATGACCAACGGAACATCTTCATCCAAGGTAAGGCCTATATCAAGTTGTGGCTCTGCTATGGGTAAAATTCCGGATACTTCAAAAGGAAGCCAGAACCAGCCCTAGATCTGATAATACATCACAACAAAAGGCTTCTGGAATGAGTAACCTAGCCTTCCCCCACAAGCTACCAAGAAGAGCTTACTGCTAGTCCTCCTCGGTACGCCACTCGGTGAGCGATCCTTCTGGGATACGGCACTCCCATCTTCCATAGCGTGCTACCGCGGAAATTTCCGACACAAGGAACCCGACTTGCAGTAGTAAGGCACATGAAGGAAAAATATTGAGGTATGGTACCCAGCCTTCTTCAGCACGGTACTCTAGCAGAAGCTTCGAGCATAAGGAATTCAATCTTCTTCAACAGGTCGTCGTGCCTACAACGAGCTTGTCAGAAGAAAGAACTAGTTGGTACACATATTCACCTCAGAACTCAGTGGTTATGAAAGGATTCATCCTACACCTGCATATGTTGTGAGCACAGTCCAGTGGATCAGTTCATGCGAGCCACTCATACACGGGAATGACTGTGTCAGAGAAACATTGGCCCCTTGTTTAAACGAAGAATATGAGTACATCAACCCCTATGAGATATGCAAGAGTAAGTTGTGAGAACAAGCCAGCAAACAAGGAAAACAATCAAGGGATAGTGTTTGCAGGACATGAAAAGTCCATCAAAGGAACCTTCAGGAACCAAAGAAGTTATGGACAAACAACCTCCGTAATGGTCAACAAGATACAACTTCACAGACAGAGAGGTATTGCCAATTCTTGTCAAACTCTTGCATATGCGGCCACAACAATGCCCTACCTATGGCCACAAACGAGCTTGTCACACTCCTCACGAATATGGACCATCAACCCAGATAAGAGGCTATGCCCTAAAAGATACATCAAGTGATATGCATACTATGCACATCTCAGTGGTCACAACAAGGACCACAAAAGCCATATATGACAGAGCCATGTCCACTAGAAATAGAGTCTGAACCATACATTAAGATCGAATGGCTCAAGACACACCGAGAGCAACAACTCATAGACATCATGACATCATTGGAATAAGAGATTACTGTCTATGATTATTTTGTGATCATGCCTCACATTTCAGCTAAGGATATAGCAGCAATAGCTCGGTCATGTTGATCCCATGAGTCATGGATCACCTAAGGGCAAAGTTAGGATGCATAAGCCAGAAGGAAACATCAGAACAAAACACACAGCCAGACTAAGCATTGTGACACGACAAAAAGAAAGCCACTCCCATTCACTCGAGGACATACGAGCATGTGAGCCTGGTACTAGGAAAGGATGTATTACCCATGACAGTTAGGGTACGAAGCATTACAATAGAGCCAAAGCAGATACTTCCAGGCCCTGGAACTAAGATGTTTGTTGATAGTACCCACTACCCCACCCCGCAACACTACTATCAGAATAAAGAGTACACCTGATAGGAAAGAGAAGGATTCAAGAAAGCTATGTGCATATACAACACCTTGTCCCTCCAAAGAGGCAGTTATAGGCTGAGTGAACCCACGCACACAGGACAACTGAAGGTTCCAAGTCACACACAGGTAAGTCCCCATTCCCCGGGAGGTAAGCCTGGAAATCTCGAGGACGAGATTTTCTTAAGGGGGGTAGGTTTGTAACACCCTGGTTTTCGCTCTCTGTTTTTTTTTTCATTTGCAAGACTTGACTCCCGTCTTTTTCTCGGTGTTATCGGATTTCTTTCACTCCTGGGTATATGAAGATGGTCATCAACCTTGCCTTTCCCATCCAACCAGAGATTTCCCATAGTCCAACCTTGCCACCAAAGATCTTTTCTCAGGGTTTTGCCGTCAAAACCCTTCCTTCCGAATTGCCGGAAGGGAAACCCTAATCCTTTCAGTTTCAAAGGAACCCCAATTTCCTTTGCCCTGATGCCTCTCAAACCTTTTCCCAATGATCATCCCTTATCTTTAAACCCTGGATATGCAAAAATATTGCCAAGTCATTTGCAATATTTTTGATTTATAATTAATTCCTTTTTCTGTCAGTTGAAGGAATTAAATCTAGGAAAATATCTATCCATCTCCAAAGTTCATGAAAACTTGTGTAAATATTCTTTGTGATCATATTGAGCTCCCATAAAATATTGGCCATTATTAAATGAGGGAAAATTACCTTTTCCTATTTAATGCCAATATTGCATTTTGGGCACTTTCTAAAGGAACTACCATTTTGGTAGCCAGGAAAAATCCCAAATAAATTGTGGAGCTTCTCCTATCCATATATTCTCCATTTCCATCAATATCCCAAGTTCCATAGTTCAAATTTTGAGCACAACATCCCTTTGCAAATTCTGTCTAGATTTCCTATTTGCAAAGGAAGTGCTTTATTCCTTGATCTCCTTGAGCTGAAATTTTTCATGCCGGTTAACATTGTGAAATCACTCATGGAACCCAAAAATCAGCTCAATCCCTATATCAATCTTTTCCCAGCAATTTTCCCAAGTTTCGTTCCATTTGGAAGTTCTGTGAAGGAAGTATCATTTTGGCATTTTCAAATGAGCTTAAAATTTTAAAGTAGCTTCCTATGCTCAATTCATCATCCTCCACCAAATTTGAGCCCAATCCAATAAGCCATTTGAGCCCAGCTCCAAATTCTAGTTTCTGGACCAATTTTTGGCTTGTGCAGGAAGTATATGCAAATGAGGTTTAAATGACTTCAAATTTTGCAAGCTTATACTCCTCCCTATTATATTTCATTGTGTCAAAGATTAAGCTCCTATCCTTCATCCATCTCTCTAGAAACAACCACAAACACCTTGCTGTCAGAAACTTCTTTTGCAAGTTTCCCCCACCCCAGCACCTTCTAGTTGACTCCAACCTCATATCTCATCCATTTGAGGAGTGAGGGAACTGTTGGACACGATTGGACACACATGAGAGTGCTAGAGCTTGTAGTGCATGTGGTGACCACGCCACGACCATGCAGAAACAACGCACTGGGTACTGTTCTCGTCGAGTACCTCACTCCAGCCAGCTCCGGCGTGTCCTGACGTGTCTAGTAGCTCCGTAGAGTCCACGTGCCCACTCTCAAGCAACTTCCCTCTCCTATTTCCTCCTGCTCACGGCATGACAGTCGCCGCCGCGACACTGTCTCGTCTGTGCGCATCGTCGTCTTCCTCTCCCTTGGCTTCTTCATCCCCGAGATGTCACCTCACTTTGAAACCCGTCAGGTCGGCCGCTCCCCGACACGAGGAAGCCACCAGCCACGTGGCCCGGTGCTCCAACGCGGTGATAAGGCCGCCATGGCGGCCGTTCCCACCCCGTAGCACCGGCCGACTATAAATAGCCGTGGCCTGGATCTCCCTAAGGATCGCGAGCTCTCCCAGCGTCCTTTCCCCTTCCTTTAGGCCACTGCCGCAACCCTGTCTGGTCCAGCCCGAGTTCGCCGGAGCCACCATCCGCCTTCGACCCTGTCCGGTCGCCTAAGTGCACCCCTGCCCTCGCTGCGGGTACGTGCGGGTGCGTTGGCAGGTACTGCATCTAGACCGCCCCTCGCCCAGCCCTCTCGAGCCCCACGGCCACTGAAACCAGCGCCGGTCGGTGCTCCTCTAGCTCTGTTCGGAGGAAGAAGATGGAAGGGAGGAGGAGAGAGAAGGCGAGGTGGGGCCCAGGTGTCGGCGAGAGTGGGTCGGCCAGCTGGGTCAAGTGGAAACGGCCCGGCCATGATTACGCTTTCCCCAAGGAAAAGCGTATTCTTCTAAAGTGCGTGACTCGCTGAGCTGCCAGGGACACCTGTGGAAATATTCTTTTTACAAATAGGTCCCTAATAGAAAAACGCTTATATCTTCTTCCTCGTAACACCGATTCCGGTATTACAAAGCCCACATCTTCGTCTCGTCGAGCACTTCATGTTGGTATCATTTTCATTATGTGTTCACATTCTGAAAATGACCATGTTGCCCTTGCCCTCCAATCGACCCTCTCCGAAAGAGAACCGTTCCGGCATATCGTTCCGCCGACTCTCCGCACCTCTTCCGGGAGTATTCTTTGACCCGAGGCAAGCCGACAATCTAATATATGCCCTCAAGCTTTGCTCTGTGATGTTCTTGCATTTTTAATTTAAAATGCTTGTCTCCGAGTGCATAGTAACGTGATGTATGAGATGCTGACGAACCCTTGCTCGCATTTTCTTTAATGACGACACCACGCCTGAGTCTGAGCTGCTTTCAGCCGTCCGGGGTGGATGCCCACTTTATATTTCTCTTGTCAGTAGTTGGCCCGTGTTCTGAGCTGCTTTTTGGCCGTCGCAGGAAGTTGTTGAATTTCTTTTCGTGGCAGTGACCCTATGCTCTCAGTTGTTCTTCGGCCTTCTTAAGGAACTGCTACATTCTTCTTATCAACACCACCTCATGGTCTGACTGCTTTCGAGCCGTCTTGAGCCGAGGTTGAGTTATTCCGTTAATGTCCCAGATCTGTGTTGTAAAGACCGTTCTGGTGGCTACTGGTTTATTTGCCGGTTTTATGTGAGGGTCCCGAGGGTCTAATTTACAACTAGAACTTGTAGAGTAAAAACTTGCTATTTACATCCTTTCTTATTAATGACTCATGCTGATATGGAGATAGGTTGTTGTGTTTCTACCGTTGCTATTTCATACATAGTTATTGTCATGATAAGTTATTGTTGATGAACAACCATGCTTGATAAATATGTTGTTAAAACCAAATCTAGTCGGTTGATCTAGAGTCAGCTGTCCGGGCTTTATCCGTGCAACCACATTTGTCGGTATGGGACGGACGTGACTTGGGCTGATTGCGCGTTCTTCCACAAGTACTACCAGACAGGGAAGGTTATGCGCGCGTGCTACCTTGGCCCGGTAGGCGGCGATAACCTTGTGAGCCAGTTAATTGTTTTGTGTCGGCGTCCCCGTTTGGGACAGTTTAGTTTGGCAACAATGGTGGCAGGTGTCATGAGGACCAAATGAGCTGGATTGGATTTGGATCATATTCAGATCGGATCATAAGAATATTCAGAGTATAAATAATTTACTTAATATGCTTTACCTTATCGTATTTACTTTAGTAGTTATCTTGCTTGATAATCCTAATATATCATGATATTTAATCCTGCTAGATAGGTGAGCTATGTCATGATAACTAATGTTGCTCTAATAACAAGTGCATGCTTGAATGCCATAGATTGCTTTGCTTAGTGTGTATGTTAGTTGGTTTGCTTGCGAGTACATTCAAAAGTACCCAACGGCTTTTAACATGGCCAGGTTCACATAAGGATCCGTCGTCCGTCGCCAAGGAGCCAGAGCGTTCGCGGGCTAGGAGCGTAACCGAGTCAGATCCTTGTGAATTGGAGCTGCACCAAGACTATGCTGCCTTAGATAGAGCTTTTCAGCTGCCACCCTTGTAGTATACCATGTAAAACTCTTATATTCATTAATAGAAATGCATGTGTTCATGATACTTGTTGTAAACGTGCATGCCAGAGTGATTTCCTGTGCTGGTATGCGCGGCGATCGTCTGGCTACAGTGGTAATCAGGCGGGGCACCACACAGATTTAGATCAACGTGACGTCTTCAAGTACTCTGAAGGATAAGTTCTTTGAGAGGGTCATCAACCCCTACCTCGCGGAGGTGCTGCAACACCCTCAAACTATTGAGATGCATGAGGGGGTGCTACACATCCGTGATGTCGAGGGACCAAAGAAGACCGGAAGTGTGGTGGCAAGGCTCGAACCAATGGAGCAATTAGTCTTCAAGTGCCAAGGGATGGTGGAAAGAGGACTTAATGCCAATAACCTGATGATCGCGGAGTTTACCCATAAGCACAAGCTCGACTCCAAGAACCTGTGGATCACGTCTTCAAGATTTATGAGAAAACCGAGCACCTCCAAGCTCAGATCTATGACCTGCAAAACCAAAACAGAGAGTATGAATACAGATTTAAGAAAATGAGTTTGGCTGGAGGCTTGAGGATCCCGGAGACTAGTTCATCTTTGCACGATGGTGCGCCCATGCCTTGGAAGACGGAGGATAAACCTTCAACCTCACCAACAACTCAAACATCACCACCTCCGAAGAAAGACAACTAGACACATGGGTATGGGCACTCCTCTTGGATTGTGCCAAGCTTGGGGGAGGTGCCCCGGTATCGTATCACCATCACACCTTTTTAATTTTTTGTTTTTCTTCATTCTATCCATTTAGTTATATCTTAATCTAGTGGAATAAAGTTTTAGTGTGATCTAGTTTTGATTTTTCTTTTTGTCCCCCCTATGTAAGCAAGTCCGAGAGTTATATAACAAAGAGTAGTTTTGAGTCAAGGGCTTTTCTTGTTTGCCATATGATCTTAACAAAAAGAAATAGAAAGAACTATAGAATAAAAGCAAAAGGACATGCATAATGATCTTATGAGGAGTGATGACTTTACATATAAAAGTATGTCAATTAAAATTTGTTGTGGGTTGACAAACAAAGCTATGGGTCATTATTGCAATTATGAGGAAGTAATAAAGAAAGAGAGGTTCACATATAAATATATCATCTTAGTCATCTTTTGTGATTGTGGGCACTCATTAAAATATCATATGCCAAAAATTTGATGTTGGACAAGGAAGACAACATAATGAGTTATGTTTGCTTATTTCCGATTAGAAGTTATATGGTTGTAGATCCTTCAACATGTGTCGCTTGCTTCCACCCTATATTAGCCATAAACTCCTGCACCAAGTAGAGATACTACTTGTGCGTCCAAAAAACCTTTGACCCAGTTTTGCCTTGAGAGTCCACCATACCTACCTATGGATTGAGTAAGACCCTTCAAGTAAGTTGTCATCGGTGCAAGCAATAAAAACTACTCTTTACATATGTGTGGTTTATTAGTGTGAGGAAAATTAACTTTATACAAACTTGTGATACATAAGAAATAAAAGCGACGAACTGCATAATAAAGTTATTTATCACAAGGGGAAATATAAAGTGACGTTCTTTTGCATTAAGGGATTGCACATCCAACTATAGAAGCGCATGACAACCTCTGCTTCCGTCTGCGAAGGGCCTATCTGTTACCTTTACTTTTTAGCACTTACCTTTATGTAAGAGTCATGGTGATCTTCACCACTTCCTTTCGTCTGCCCTTATCTTTTGGCAAGTGTCATGTGTTGGGGAATGATCTAGACTAATATATCCACTCGGATGTGGGTGATCATGATTCATTATTGTTGACATTACCCTTGAGGTAAATAGTTGGGAGGCAAAACTATAAGCCCCTATCTTTCTTTGTGTTCGATTGAAGCTTTGACCTCATAGGTACCGCGTGAGTGTTAGCCATAATGAAAGACTATAAGATGATTGAGTATGTGGATTTGCTTTACAGGCTCTTATATTGACTCTTTCCTATGTTGTGCTAAATTGGAATTGCTTCAATGAATGAAATCATAGTTTGTTAGTTCTCAATAGAGTTCTTGATTCATATTTTTCCTTGTGAATGAATTGTTACTCTAGCATAAGATATTTTGTATCAATGTATGTTGCTGTTCTAAAGATAACCATGATGCCTTCATGTCTGTATTTTATTTTATCGATACCTCTATCTCTAAACATGTGGGTATATTTATCGATCTCGGCTTTTCGCTTGAGGACAAGCGAGGTCTAATTTTGGGGGAGTTGATACAACCATTTTGCATCATTCTTTTATATCAATATTTATTGCATTATGGGCTGTGAATACACATTATGGTACAATACTTATGCCTTTTCTCTCTTATTTTACAAGATTTACATGACAAGGGAGAATGCCGGCAGGTGGAATTCTGGACTGGAAAAGGAGCAAATCTAAGAGACCTATTCTACGCAGCTCCAAAAGTCCTGAAAAGTTACGGAGAGCAGTTTTGGAATTAATAAAAAATAATGAGTGAAAGAAGTACCAGAGGGGACCCACCAGGTGGCCACAAGCCAGGGGCGTGACCTACCCCCTGGTCGCGCCCTGTAGGCTTGTGGGCCCCATGGCAGCCCTCCGGTGCCCATCTTCTGCTATATGAAGGGTTTTGACCTGGAAAAAAAATCATATTAGACCTTTCATGACGTGACACTGACGTCTCGAGGTGGGACTTCGACATAACCAATCTAGAGCTCCGGCGGAGCTATTCCGCCGGGGAAACTTCCCTCCCGGAGGGGGAAATCGATGCCAGCGTCATCACCAATGATCCTCTCATCGAGAGGGGGTCAATCTCCATCAAGATCTTCATCAGTGCAATCTCCTCTCCAAACCCTAGTTCATCTCTTATATGCGATCTTTGTCTCAAAACCTCAGATTGGTACCTATGGGTTGCTAGCAGTGTTGATTACTCCTTGTAGTTGATGCTAGTTGGTTTATCTGATGGAAGATTATATGTTCATATCCTTAATGATTATTAATACTCCTCTTTATTATGAACATGAATATGCTTTGTGAGTAGTTACGTTTGTTCCTGAGGACATGGGATAAGTCTTGTTACAATTAATCATGTGAATTTGGTATTCGTTCGATATTTTGATAAGATATATGTTGTCTATCCTCTAGTGGTGTCATGTGAATGTAGACTACATGACACATCACCATTATTTGGGCCTAGAGGAAGGGATTCGGAAGTAATAAGTAGATGATGGGTTGGAAGAGTGACAAAAGCTTAAACCCTAGTTTATGCGTTGCTTCATACGGGGCTGATTTGGATCCATATGTTTAATGCTATGGTTAGATTTATCTTAATTCTTCTTTCATAGTTGCGGACGCTTGTGAGAGAGGTTAATCATAAGTGGGAGGTTTGTCCAAGTAAGGGCAGCACCCAAGCGCCGGTCAACCCATATATCAAGTTATCAAAGTAATGAACACGAATCGCATGAGCATGATGAAAAGTAGCTTGTCATAAATTCCCATGTGTCCTCGGGAGTGCTTTTCCTTATATAAGAGTTTGTCCAGACTTGTCCTTTGCTACAAAAAGGATCGGTCCACCTTGCTAGACCTTAGTTACAATTTTTACTTGTTACCCGTTACAAATTACCTCATCACAAAACTATCTGTTACCAATAATTTCAGTTCGTGCAGAGAATACCTAACTGAAAACGCTTGTCATTTCTTTCTGCTCCTCATTGAGTTCGACACTCTTACTTATCAAAAGGACTACGATAGATCCCCTACACTTGTGGGTCATCACTGGTCCGGTATCAAATACCCAAGAGCTACTAGGTATGTCAACAAGGTAATGTCTATAACATATGTAACAAGTGTACATTTGCGTGAAGAAGCATTGATAACCCACAAGTATAGGGGATCGCAACAGTTTTCGAGGGTAGAGTATTCAACCCAAATTTGTTGATTCGACACAAGGGGAAGCCAAAGAATATTCTCGAGTATTAGTAGTTGAGTTGTCAATTCAACCACACCTGAAAGATTTAGTATCTGCAGCAAGGTATCAGTAGCAAAGTAGTGTGATAGCAACAGTAGCAATGGTGACAGCAGTAGCGGCAAAGTAACAGTAGCAACAGTGACAACAGTAGCGGCAAAGTAACATAGCAAGGACCAGTAGGAAAAGCTCGTAGGCATTGGATCGGTGATGGATAATTATGCCGGATGACATTCATCATGCAACACTTATAACATGGGGAGATATGTAACTAGCTCCAGTTCGTCAATGTAATGTAGACATGTATTCCGTATGTAGTCATACGTGCTTAGGGAAAAGAACTTGCATGACGTCTATTGTCCATCCCTCCCGTGGCAGCGGGATCCTAATGGAAACTACGTGATATTAAGGTTCTCCTTTTAATAGAGAACCAGAACAACGCATTAGCACTTGGTGAATACATGAACTCCTCATACTGTGGTCATCTCGAGGAGTGGTTCCGGCTATTGTCACTCCGGGGTTGCCGGGTCATAACACATAGTAGGTGACTACAACTTGCAAGATAGGATCAAGAACACACATATATTGACGAGAACATAATAGGTTTAGATCTGAAATCATGGCACTCGGGCCCTAGTGACAAGCATTAAGCATGGCAAAGTAGTAGCAACATCGATCTCAGAACATAGTGGATACTAGGGATCAATCCCCATCAAAACTAACTCGATTACATGATAGATCTCATCCAACCCATCACCGTCTAGCAAGCCTACGATGAGATTACTCAGGAACAGTGAAGAGCATCATGGAATTGGCGATGAAGGATGGTTGGTGATGACGATGGCGATAATCTCCCCTCTCCGGAGCCCAGAACGGACTCCAGATCTGCCCCCCAGAGGAAGAACAGGTGGTGGCGGCGCCTCCGTATCGTAAAACGCGATAAACTCTTCTCCTCTATTTTTTCTGGACGTAAGGGACTAAATAGAGCTAGAGTTGGAGGCGGCGGAGCTCCAAGGGCCCCACAAGCCTGCTAGGCGCGGCGAGGGGGGCCCGCGCCTGGTGGGCTTGTGGGATCCTCGCTCCACTCCTCCGGTTGATTCTTGTGCCAGTATTTTTTATATATTCCACAAAAAATCCTCGTAAATTTCCAGGTCATCCCGAGAACTTTTATTTCTGCGCAAAAACAACACCATGGCAATTCTGCTGAAAACAATGTTAGTCCGAGTTAGTTCCATTCAAATCATGCAAATTAGAGTCCAACACAAGGGCAAAAGAGTTTGGAAAAGTAGATACGACGGAGACGTATCAACTCCCCCAAGCGTAAAACTTTTACGAACTCTGTTTGATCTTGTTGTTGCAATTATGTCCAACTCATATTCAGATTTTCAGCAAGATCACAAGCTAACCACATAAGCAATGACATTTAGGTCTCAAGAGGAACTCATATCAATGGCATAATCAACTAGGGAGCGATAATAATAAGTTTCAAACGTCAACACTTCAATCAAAACAATCATGAAGCAGTATAAACAGATGGTATCTCGCTAGCTCTTTCTGAGACCGCAAAACATAAATGCAGAGCACCTTCAAAGACTAGGGGCTGACTAAACATTGTAATTCATGGCAAAGAAGATCCAGTCACAGTCATACTCAATAACAATTAAAAGCAAAGCATAGAAATGACAGAAGTGCTCATTAATTGGTGCTTTTCTAAGGAGAGGATGACTCAACAGAAACATAAATAAATAGGCCCTTCACAGAGGGAAGCATTGATTTGCAGAGGTGCCAGAGCTCAAGCTTTGAAGACAGAGATAAATAATTTTGGGTGGCATGTCTTCATTGCCAACGCGATGACCAAGAGTTTTCACCATCTTCCATGCTACACATACTATAGGCGGTTCCCAAACAGAAAAGTAAAGTTTTGACTCCCCCACCACCGATCAATCACATCCCACGACTAGCCGAATACTCGGGTGCCGTCCATACCAACAACAATCCAGGGGGAGTTTTGTTTGCAATTATCTTTTCGATTTGAGCATGGAACTGGGCATTCCAATTACCGACCCCTTTCTCGTGAGTGATAGTGAATAAACACGTATCGAGGATAACACACCTAGCATGGAAGATACTGATCGCCCCTTGTCACCACATGAACGGTTCAGGCATGAAAAACAGATTATTTCTTGAAGATTTAGAGAGTGGCACATGCAAATTTACTTGGAACGGCAGGTAGATACCGCATATAGGTAGGTAAGGTGGACTCATATGGAACAACTTTGGGTTTATGGAAGTGGATGCACAAGCAGTATTCCCGCTTAGTACAAGTGAAGGTTAGCAAAAGACTGGGAAGCGACCAACTAGAGAGCGACAACAGTCATGAGTAGGACATAAATCACCATAAACATGAATATCATAGAGGCTATGTTGATTTTGTTTCAACTACATGCGTGAACATGTGCCAAGTCAAGCCACTTGAATCATTCAAAGGAGGATACCATCCTATCATACTACATCATAATCATCTTGAAATTCAGGTTGGCATCCAAGACAAACCATCATAAGCTCCTAGCTAATTAAGCATGGCATCAGAAACTATGATCTCTAAGTTGTCATTGCAAACATGTTTCTCTCACAAGAAAGCTAAATTAGGAACGATGAGCTAGTCATATTTAGAAAAACAAAATAGATCGAGTTCATACCAGCTTTTCCAGGCTCAGTCACTTCATCATATATCGTCGTTATTTCCTTTCACTTGCACGATCGAATGACGTGAACAATAATAAGAGTGTTCGTGCATTGGACTAAGATGGAATCTGCAAGAAAACACAAAGGAGAAGACAAAGTAATATGACTCTTTGACGGATAAACAGATATGCATGCGGGAGCCACTAAACATTGTAACCATGGTCTTCTACCTTGACCCAAAGAAAAAGAAAACTATTTACACGAGAAAGCTCCCAACAAGCAAAAGAAGAACGGGATTTTTTTTTGGGATTTATCAATCTAGATAGACACAAGAGCAGAAAGCGAGAAAAATAAATAAACTAGCATGGATGATACAGTGGCAAAGTGTGAATACCGACTAACAAAGTGAAAGTGTGAGCAAGAATATAAAGTCAGTGAGAAACACGTACTCCCCCAAGCTTAGGCTTTTGGCCTAAGTTGGTCTACTCCCAAGGAGGGAAATAACCGTCTCCGGGGTACTCCAGAGTGTACTGAGGGTGCCACTTCTATGTGAGCTCCTCTGGCTCCCACTGATAAACTAGCGTCTGGTACTCGACTGGTAGCTCGGGCACGGGCGCGTGTGGTGGTGCTATGCCCCATATGCGTAGATGTCCGAGGGCATAATAATGTAACTGCCTAGTTCAAGATTGAACAAAGAAGGAGCAGGCAAAGTAATAGTCTCACGAGTACCCTGACTAAATACCAGGTTATAAATCATCCTCTTATTTATATCTTTATCAAGAAAGTCATGGCGAACCATGCTATCATAATCTAGATATCTCTCAGGAAGAAGAATCTCTTCTTCCTCGTGTAGTCTAATAGGTATCTCAAAATGTCTAGTAAGACGGGTAGCATAGATACCTCCATAAACAACGCCTTTGGAACGGTTCGTGTTCAACCGTTGAGCTACTATAGCGCCCAAGCTATAAGTTTTATCATTATAAAGGGCTTCGCGCAAAACCGCAAGATCTGGGGAGCTAAGAGCCCCAGCTTTCCCACGGCCAATCAAACATTTTCCCATGAATAATGAGAAGTACCGAAGCACGGAAAATGTATGCTAGCAGCTCTAGCACAAGACACTCCTCTCTCCTCGCCTACAACAATAGTATCTATGAAAGCCTCCAAGTCCCGTGGACGAGGTTCATGAATATCCCCAACATAAGGTAATTTGCAAATATTGCAAAAATCCTGAAGTGACATGCGCTGGGGGATGTCATATAACTTGAACTCAACCATAGGAGGACTCTTCCTTGGATAGAAGTTAAAGCTTTGCACAAAAATATTAGTGAGGAGGAGGTATTGTGGACACTTATCTTCAACAAAGGCAGTAAGGCCTGCGTTCTCCACCAAGTAGTAAAAGTCCTCGTAAAGTCCGGCGACGCGTAAGAACACATCGCTTGGCCACTCGCACGTTCGAACTTCTGCAACTCGGGGGACCAGATACTTGGGTTTCTTCTTCTCATTTTCATCATCCTTGGGGTCACGGATTGAAGAGCCTCTTAAGAACCTCCTCATCTTTTCCTTTTTCTATCTCTGAAAATTTCTGAAATTTTTAGTGACTCTAAGGAGAAGTGAACAAGGCCCAACGAAACTCGTAGCAACTACTCCTACAAGTGCCTAGAGGCCATATCACGCATCAAAACTACTTGGGACCAGCTAAAATTAGCATGCAAAGCTCAAGAACAGGGTCACCAATGCAGCAAAAATACGCAATGAATAAGGCACTAGAGAAAAAACTAATTGGACCAATGGAGGAGTCACATACCAAGGAACAATTTCCCCAAAACAGTTTGGTGAATGAGGCTTTACACAAGGAGATCGAAAATTGCAGCAAGAAGAGCAAGAACACGGGTTTGAGCTATAGAATGAATTTTTCTGGAGGTAGGAGAAGGAGATGGGAGCTGGAATAAGTGGAGGGGGGACACGTGGGCCCCACAAGCCTGGTAGGCGTGGCCAGGGGGGTGCCAGCGCCTCCTGGGCTTGTGGCCCACTGGTGCATCCCCCTGACTAGCTCTCCGTCTCAGAATTTTTCAAAAATTCCAGAAAAAATTATACTTGATTTTCAGGGCATTGGGAGAATTTTTATTTTCGGGACACTTTTCTACAGGACGCAAAAAGTAGAAAACAGGAAAAATTAAAGCTAAATCTATCATTTTTCTTCTAAGCAACCAAAGGTAAAGGTTTGGAACAGAGGGCTGTGACTCTCAGATTCATCCATCATGGTCATCAAAAGAAATCCGTCAATGAGGTTGATCAAGTATCCTTAACAAACTTTTTTCGAATCGCGTAAAAACGGGGAATTTTTGAATAGTCACTAGGTTACCTCAATGGGGATGTTCATATCCCCAACAAGCAAATCATACTTCATCTTAACAGTAGATATAGGGCATTCAAAGCTCCCAATAAGAATCGATGAAGTTTTTTCAATAGTATTGATGCAATGTACTCGATATTATTTCTTTGGAAAGTGCACCGTATGCTCATTACCATTGACGTGGAAAGTGACATTGCCTTTGTTGCAATCAGTAACAGCCCCTGTAGTGTTTAAAAAGGGTCTTCCAAGGATGACCGCCATGACATCATCATCGGGAATATCCAGAATAACAAAGTTTGTTAAGATAGTAACGTTAACAACCATAACAGGCACATCCTCGCAAATGCCGATAGGGAAAGCAGTTGATTTGTCGGCCATTTGCAAGGAGATTTCAGTGGGTGTCAACTTATCCAGTTCAAGTCTATGATAAAGAGAGAGAGGCATAACACTAACACCGGCTCCAAGGTCGCATAAAGCAGTTCTAACGTAGTTTCCTTCAATGGAGCAAGGTATAGTGGGCACTCCGGGATCACCTAGTTTCTTAGGAGTTCCACCCTTGAAGGTGTAATTAGCGAGCATGGTGGAAATCTCAACCTCAAGTATCCTCTTCTTATTAGTCACAATATCCTTCATGTACTTAGCATACAGAGACATTTTGAGCATATCCGTCAAACGCATTTGCAGAAAGACAGGTCTAATCATTTCAACAAATCGCTCAAAATCCTCATCATCCTTTTTCTTGGATGGTTTGGGAGGAAAGGGCATGGGTTTCTGAACCCATGGTTCCCTTTCTTTACCATGCTTCCTAGCAGTGAAGTCGTTCTTATCGTATCTCCTATTCTTAGGTTGTGGGTTATCAAGATCAACTGGTTCAATCTCCACATCCTTATCATTGCTAGGTTGATCATCTTCATGAACATCACTATCGATATTATCATTAGGCTCATGTTCATCACCAGATTGTGTTTCGTCATCAGAAACAGAGACATCGTTTGGACTCTCGGGTGTAACAACAACGGGGTTGCTAGCTTGCAAGTTCCTATCATCTCTCCTTTTCTTTCTAGGATGACTAGGTGCCTCGGTGCTAACTCCTTCAGAATCTTGTTCAATTCTCTTAGGATGACCCTCAGGATACAAAGGTTCCTGGGTCATTCTACCGCCTCTAGTGACGACTCTAACAGAATTGTCATTCAACCCATTGAGCAAGTCATTTTGAGCCTTAAGTACTTGTTCTACCTAAGTGGTGACCATAGAGGCATGTTTACTCAAAAGCTTAAGATCATTGACATTTCTATCCACACAAGCACTTAAATGACTAAGCACGCGAGCATTCTGTTCCAATTGTCTGCTAACATAATCATTGAAACTTTGTTGTTTGGAAACAAAGTTATCAAATTCATCCAGGCATAAGCCAGTAGGTTTATCAAAAGGAATATCACTCTCATTGAATCTACGAAGATAATTTACCTCTACTACCTGTGTCGGGTTATCAAGACCATGGATCTCTTCGATAGGTGGTAGATTTTTGACATCTTCAGATTTAATGCCTTCCTCTCGCATAGATTTCTTAGCTTCTTGCATATCTTCAGGACTGAGGAATAGAATACCTCTTTTCTTTGGAGTTGGCTTCGGAGGTGGTTCGGGAATAGTCCAAGCATTCTCATTGCACAAGATATTATTCAATAGGATCTCAGCTTGTTCTACAGTTCGTTCCCTGAAAACACAACCAGCACAACAATCTAGGTGGTCCTTAGAAGCATCGGTTAGTCCATTATAGAAGATATCAAGTATTTCATTCTTCTCAAGAGGGTGATCAGGCAAAGCATTCAGTAGCTGTACGATCCTCCCCCAAGCTTGTGGGAGACTCTCTTCTTCAACTTGCGCAAAGTTATATATTTCCTGCAAGGCAGCTTGCTTCTTATGGGCAGGAAAATATTTTTCAGAGAAGTAGTAGATCATATCCTCGGGACTACGCACACAACTAGGAGCAACGGAAGTGAACCAAGTCTTAGCGTCATCCTTTAGCGAGAAAGGAAACAACTTAAGGATATAGTAGTGGCGGATCTTTTCCTCACTCGTGGATAGGGTGGCTATATCGTGCAGCTTAGTAAGATGTGCTATAACCATTTCAGACTCATAACCATGAAAAGGATCAGATTCAACCAAAGTGATTAACTCAGGGTCGACAGAGAATTCATAATCCTTATCGGTCACAAAGATAGGCGAAGTAGCAAACTTCGGGTCGTATTTCATCCTAGCGTTCAAAGATTTTTCTTTCCACTTGCAAAGTAATTTATCAAGATCATAACTATCCTTACAAGCAAGAAAGTCCTCATCTATCTCTCCCTCCATAACATAACCCTCAGGCATATCAGGCAATTCATATCTAGGAGAGCCAGTTCTAACAGGTGAAATAGTAGGTTCTACTTCAATAATCTCAGCAGTTTCAGAAGTATCATCGCATTCAGCAACAACTCTAGCAATTTGTGCATCAAGGAATGCACCTAGTGGAAAAGGAGTATCAAGCAAAGCATCATCACAAGCATCATGGACATCAGAAGTAGCATCATCAAGCACAGGCGACACATGAAAATTTCTAGCATGAGGTGGTGTCGCAAACTTACTCATAACTGAAGGTGAATCAAGTGCAGAGCTAGATGGCAGTTCCTTACTTGTCCTCGTAGTTGAGGGCAAGACATTAGTTTTTGGATATCTCGGATTCCTCATAATGATCAGCAGACGTAAATACCAAGTGACTCAGAGAATAGAGCTATGCCTCCCCGGCAACGGCGCCAGAAAATAGTCTTGATAACCCACAAGTATAGGGGATCGCAACAGTTTTCGAGGGTAGAGTATTCAACCCAAATTTTTTGATTCGACACAAGGGGAAGCCAAAGAATATTCTCGAGTATTAGTAGTTGAGTTGTCAATTCAACCACACCTGAAAGATTTAGTATCTGCAGCAAGGTATCAGTAGCAAAGTAGTGTGATAGCAACAGTAGCAATGGTGACAGCAGTAGCGGCAAAGTAACAGTAGCAACAGTGACAGCAGTAGCGGCAAAGTAAGGTAGCAAGGACCAGTAGGAAAAGCTCGTAGGCATTGGATCGGTGATGGATAATTATGCTGGATGACATTCATCATGCAACAGTTATAACATGGGGAGATATGTAACTAGCTCCAGTTCGTCAATGTAATGTAGGCATGTATTCCGTATGTAGCCATACGTGCTTAGGAAAAGAACTTGCATGACATCTATTGTCCATCCCTCCCATGGAAGCGAGGTCCTAATGGAAACTACGGGATATTAAGGTTCTCCTTTTAATAGAGAACCGGAACAACGCATTAGCACTTAGTGAATACATGAACTCCTCATACTATAGTCATCTCCGGGAGTTGTTCCGGCTATTGTCACTCCGGGGTTGCCGGGTCATAACACATAGTAGGTGACTACAACTTGCAAGATAGGATCAAGAACACACATATATTGACGAGAACATAATAGGTTTAGATCTGAAATCATGGCACTCGGGCCCTAGTGACAAGCATTAAGCATGGCAAAGTAGTAGCAACATCGATCTCAGAACATAGTGGATACTAGGGATCAATCCCCATCAAAACTAACTCGATTACATGATAGATCTCATCCAACCCATCACCGTCTAGCAAGCCTACGACGAGATTACTCACGAATGGTGAAGAGCATCATGGAATTGGCGATGAAGGATGGTTCGTGATGAAGATGGCGACTATCTCCCCTCTCCGGAGCCCAGAACGGACTCCAGATCTGCCCTCCAGAGGTAGAACAAGTGGTAGCGGCGCCTCTGTATCGTAAAACGCGATAAACTCTTCTCCTTGATTTTTTTCTGGATGAAAGGGACTAAATAAAGCTGGAGTTGGAGGCGGCGGAGCTCCGAGGCCCCCCCAAGCCTTCTAGGCGCGACCAGGGGGCCCGCGCCTGGTGGGCTTGCGGGCTCCTCGCTCCACTCCTCCGGTTGATTCTTGAGCCATTATTTTTTATATATTCCACAAAAAATCCTCGTAAATTTCCAGGTCATTCCGAGAACTTTTATTTCTGCGCAAAAACAACACCATGGCAATTCTGCTGAAAACAACGTTAGTCCGGGTTAATTCCATTCAAATCATGCAAATTAGATTCCAAAACAAGGGCAAAAGAGTTTGGAAAAGTAGATATGACGGAGACGTATCAATTATCTCCCGCCTTCTTGCATGCTCATCAAGCCACTTGCTACTGTTCCTCTTCCAGTGACCAGCTTCCTTGCAATGAAATAAAATGGTCTTTGAGTTTGTTCCGGACTTCGTCTTAGCGGCGAAGACAACCTTGTCCGTGCCCTTTGCCTTACCCTTTTTCTTGGACCAACTCTTCTTGAACTTTGCCGAGTTCTGCACCATCAACACTTGGTGCGTTCCTTTCTTAATATCCCGTTGTGCCACCTTGAGCATCCCATGCAATTTACTGAGCTTCTTATCCATGCCATGCATATGATAGTTCGAGATTAATGTACCATAGCTAGCTGGAAGAGAACCTAGAACTGCATTAGTAGCCAACTCATCTGACAACGGAAAGCCCAAACGATCCAAAGCTTGCATGTATCCAATCATCTTGATCACATGTGGGCAGAGTGGATCACCTTCCTTCATCTTACAATCCATCTAGGATCGCCAGACGTTGAACCTTTCGGTCCTAGCCTGCACCTGAAACCTTCTCTTGACAATCTCAATCATATCGAAAGCCACATTGTCTTTGAAATGTTGTTGCAAATCGGGCTCCATACGAGCCATCATGAGGCAATTGATCTCGTTTGATTCATCAATGAGTTTCTGGTAGGCATTCTTGGTTGTGGCATTAGCATTATCGGTAGGTACCTCTGGAAGTGGATCCTTGAGAACATGTTCCTTTTGTCGTGCTTGGGAACAATTCTCAGATTTCTATACTAGGTGGTAAAGTCTGTTCCATTCAGTTTATGCTTTTCCAGAATTGATTTCAATGCAAAGTTTTGAGCAGGTGATGCCATTTATCTACAATAGAAAATATGCAATCACTAAGAAATGTGTTTATGTATAGTAATTCATGCTTTAAATAGAACTACTCCTACTGAAGTCGGCATCCCTCCGCAAACTCTTAGAAATTCCAGATCCGTCTAGTGCAAGTGACTAGTGAGCTTTAGCATCACTGCTAGCCAACTTGCCTATTTGGTAAGCAACAGCTTGCTAATCGTATCTCTATATGACTCTTGTCGGTTGGGTAGGTATCTTATACCTCGGCTCCCAACCTTCTTTGCCACAAGGCCTAAAACCGTTTTGATAGCCTTGTTAAGTTAACCTGATGCAGTGCATGTCCGTGTCCAAGACGAACCCTCCAGCTCAAGGACACCTAGTATCACCTCAATTTTATGAGCCCACCACTAGACGTACTTGACATGCGAAGGTGCAACATATGGAATGGCAATGTATTTGATATTAATGAGGGATCTTTCTACACTATAACATGCATAGAAAACAAGAAGCAATATCAATCACATATAAACATAAATATGTGAAATAGTACGGCTCCTCCATGGACGTCCTTCCAAGCTGGCTCCAACTACGATGGCGAGGGCGGGACTCCATCCTGTTCATCACGCCGGGATGCCAAAACCTCTAACTTGATCTTTGTCCTCCAACTACTACAACTAGTAATGAATTTAAAGAGAATCACAAGTCGACAAGCAAGCCGTTATATAATAAAATGACAACACTTTGGCTCCTGCCGGCCGACAATCATGACACGCAGATCATGTTAAATTACACACATGCATCACATACATATGAGCCATACTATTCACATAAAACCTGCAAAACAAACATATGCATAAAACCACATTCTACATGTTTGTGTGATCGTGTACGAAATACACGGTGCTATGCACACGGCTTTGGAAATCACAGATTGTATTTGTACTCCAATCACGCCGAATTTTTTGATCTGACCGATCTTATCGATCATCGCGAACCTAATTCAGATTTACGTTTCACTATTAACCCCGATGGTGGAAATCGTCCGGTAGGGGCAGGTTATGTCACGACCTCATCAATTCTGATTGACAGAAGACATTGCCTCAACGATCCCGATGTGTAGTTGATCTCATCAACCATGCACATAGCCGATCTCAAGAACGACGACAAATCTCATCAGCTACCTCCATATATCAAATATACATCCGATTTGAAACCAAAACCACAATAAAAGGTTCTGATACCACTGTTGGGTTATACCTTAGGTGCATCACATGTTAATTAAAATTTTCCTGCGCGCAGAACATCCAAGAACATGCTACGGAGATGGATCACACATCGTTACCACTAGACGTGCAGTGCCTTGCAGCGGAAGTAGAGTTGGGGCAGCACGTCCGCGTGGTCCGTCTCCTCCTCGCCCGATATCCCTTGAATAGTCAGTCATAGGATCGTCTCCCTCGAACAGCTGGTCGCCGGATCCCACGTACATGTTCATCGGAGCGGCGCATGTGGACGACCTCTAACGGTATCTGTGCATGAAGGAGGAACACCGTGCGGCAAACTGCAAGGTCCGGATCACACAGTTGGAGGCAGCGAGCGGAGGTGGCTAGGTACAGCACATGCACAACTCTAATGACAACATCGAAGTGATCAACTCAATAATAGTGCCACACGTCCACTATATATAGGCGTCCGACGCGGGCTCAACTCTTGGGCCTCGCACGGACCCCAATGCCCGCATGTTCCTTCCCTTAAGTGTGCGACCCCTTAGGTTCTCGTTCACTTGGTCGCGAGTCAGACCATGTTCGACTCGTCTAGTCGGTAGCAGCCTCTAGAAATGCGTGCCGACTCCAAGTGTCTGATGAAGCTGGTTAGGCGAGCTTGTACTTCATACTTCTGTTCCCTTTGCCACACGATATACATTTTCATGCTCAAGGCGACTTGGTCATCCTTGTTACCGCACGACCTCTTTCTCGTTTCAGTGAATCTGACCAACATTCTGATAATCTCATAATCCTCATCGTATGGCATGCTTATCCAGGTCAGATCACCCGAGGGGCCGATAATATATCTCTCCTAGTCGGAGGGGCAAATCCCATCTAGCTCGACCATGTCTCGCAGCATGGGTGTGGACAAGCCCGAAACCTACCTTTGTAACTACCCAGCATGGAGTACCGTTTGGTCGGCCCAAAGCAAGTCTATCACCATCTCGAGTACATGCGCCAACTCAGGTCTTAGGACATAGCACGTATGTTGAACTAGAGACTCACAGATGACCTATCGTTGTGTCTCATAGTTGGGTTTGTCCAACTCAGACCTTATCTCAACTCGGATCTGACTACGTCGAATCCGACCACATCTTTAAAGCAAAGATTGGTTTTCTTATACTCACCGATGTGATGAACGTTTTGTTGAGTTTTGTGTGATTGAAGTTGTCAAGTTTTGGGAGAGATCGCAATGTATGAAGGAATAAGGAGTGATAAAAGCCTAAGCTAGGGGATTCCCCATGGCACCCCAAGGTAATATCCAAAGAGTACCAAGCCACTAAGCTTGGGGATGCCTCAGAAGGCATCCCTTCTTTCTTCTAATGACCATTGGTAATCTTACTTGGAGCCATATTTTTATTCGTCACATATCATTGTCGGTGCAGGTGTGCACTCAATCACCTATGGGACCTTCGGCCCCTTTGCGGTTTGGCAGGGAGGTCGTATGGCACAAAGAGCAGATACTACAAGGTAGCACGATGATAAGACTCGGGGGAGTTTTACCCAGGTTCGGGCCTCTATGAAGCGTAAAACCCTACTCCTTCTTTGGTTGATTGACTGAGGAAGACGAAGTTCGCACGGAGTTCTACCCCGACCAGGGTTGTCGAGGAGAGCTATCACGTAGATACAAATACATTTGGTTCGAACCTCTTGGGTCCGAATCTACCAAGTGTCGAATCTCCCAGTGTCCGAATCCTTTTCTAGGTTGCCTTGGGCCTCCTTTTATAGCTCAAGGGGCGTCCACAGTGGTAAACATACATGATTAGATAGCCAACAGTGCTATCATACCTAACTCTAGCACTTAAGACAAAGCGCCATATATGCATCCTTATGTGCCTAGCGGGGGTGCATTCCCAGCATGCTCCTGCCACCTATTAGTTGGCCGTGGCTTGTTGTCTTCACACACCTCTGGACGAGTGTCAACTGGCCATAATCTGTCTCCCAGTGCCGTATCTAGCGAGAGCCACTTATCCACATGGGAGCTCGACACCTTATCGATAAGTGACTAGTGTGTCGATGAGGTGGAGCGGTGGCAGTTTGGCTCGCGCTTGCCGAGGAGGCGACTTGCCGGGGCTTGTTTAGGATACATGTGCCTTGGCCCATGGCGCGTGTCGGGTGTTCTTGGCACGTCTTGGGCCCATCCTGGGCTGCTTGAGTAGGTCTTGCCGACGTCGTTGTCCATTGGACGCCACGCCAGCCAGAGTCTTTCTCTTCATGATGCGCTCCTTGACCTCTCGAAGAGTAGCTTCTGTGTCTTTGGCCAGGCCTTGGTAGAGTGGTAGCATTCCCAGCAACTTCAGGTCGTTGGGTCGGGGGCTTATCGTCCGTGCACAAGTCACGGGGAAATAAACACCCCTATTTGTGTAGCCCGACAGAAGCCCCCGAGCCTGAACCATACATGTCGATTGGCCTGTTGGGTTAGACTCCTTTAATGCATGGACACGCGTTGAGGAAGTGCCGCCCTCCCCACGACCCACATCGAATCCACGCATTTATCGCAGGTCATGGGGCCATTGAATAGTAGATGCTGGAGAGTAAAAAGGGGAACTACCACTAAATAAAAGGCAGTTCATTGTAGTGATAGCAAAGAGCCACTCCCCAACGTGTGGCCTCCATACATAAGGAAGGGACACAGCAAAGGGGGCGTTGGTCATTCACATCCGCCCCTCCGCCTTCCATCCTCCTCCTCTAGCCAAGAAACTTCCTTCTCCACCGCCGTTCCTTCAACAAGATTGCCAAATATCTCGCCGCTCAAGGGAGATGGGGAAGAAGATGGCCATCATGAAGGGAAAACAGGCGGCTGAGGCAAAGGAGCAGGTTGTTGATGAGAGGAAGGGGAGAACAGCGGAAGTGGAGAAGTGAGAACGGAAAGATGTGGTTTTCTTTCTGTCGAACCTGAATGGCAACACCTTGATTGGTAGGTATGCCTACATGTGGGGGAGAGAGACAAAGGGGAATGGGGGCGTGTGGAGTTCTGTGAGACAATCCCAAGGAGATGAGGCCATCACATTTGTATCGCTTCTTCTGTGCGTATTTTTACTGTGGCCTCTCTCCCCCTTTCTGAGTTTTCTTCTGCTCCATGATGGTGACATCCGGATTTCACCTCTTGTATTTCATGCCCAATGCAATTGCGTGCATGGCGATCTTTTGCCACCGGTGTGAGAACTTCGTCAGAGTTGCCCCCAACGTATATCTGTTCACACACTTCTTCATCCCCCAGATAGACGACAAGAATCACCGCTCGGGGAACATTAGCAAGATTTCCCAGGGCAAGAAAGAGGACTGGGGATACCACCCTCGCCAATGTCGCAGGAAGTGGGAAGAGTGGAGGGGCGATTGGTGTTGGATCAAGGATGCCAAAGCCCCTGAGTTCTATTCTGCACGGACTGGTTGTGTCGTGCGCGTCAACGACTGGAGCCGCCCGGGCCTTTCTGATGAAAAGCTTTGCTCAGTGTTGAACAGGGTCACCCACCTCAAAGATGTCAGGCTTACCATTCACCACGTAGGGGCCGACTTCCTTTGGCGCCGCATTGCACCACTTCAGAAGAGGGATAGGTTTGCTTGGGAGTTCAACTGTTGTGCCGACTGGATGCGGCTATACACATACGCTGGCAACAACCTGGCGATCTATTGCCATTGTTGGTTGTGCGATCAGTTGTTTGGCACCATGGGGTCATTCCATCTATCGGCAGGGGTCATCCCTTTGCACATCAACTCCTCCAAGAAAGAGATGGATGCCAGATTGCGACGCCTCCGGGGTGAAGCCTTATTGGGCTTTACCATCCCTAGAAGACAAGATGTTGTGGGTCTCCGTCTTAGAGGAAAGGGCCTCCAAGAAAGAAGACAACTTGAATGCACCAACCTGAGATGCGGAGAAGGCCTTCATTGCCACCCGGATCGTGGAGGACAGACAGGTCAGAGACGCCAACGGAGTGGCCTCCGGGAATGAAGGAGAGGAGGAGTCCGAAGAAGGCACTCTTCCGGAGAGGAAGACGAGACTCCTCTCTTGGAAGAAGCCGTCGGGTTTGAGTTTGCGAGGGCGAAAGCTCTCCAAACCAAGGGCGAGGCGGAGAAGGCAAAATAATCGGTGGTGGAGGAAGAGGGGCTTGAAACGGCCCCTCAAGCTCCAGAACAAGGGCGGCGACCTCGCTAGCGCATCGGCCGGGAAGCGGTGGCCCTTGTGCCTTTGTGGGTTCCCCCGAGGACGAAGAAGATAACCCCCAAGGGAAAAGGACGCGTGCTCGCATGTCGTCAGTCCCCCCGCCTTTCTCAAGCCAAAGTTTCTCGTGTCAAGCGACGGAGGGTTATGGGGGTATACCCCAGCTTCCCGTAAAGACCAACTTCTCTACCTCGCTCACCTCTGCCCGAAGCCCCAACACTGCCGCCAAACCCCACTCCACCAACTTTAAAGAGGGGCCGATGAACTCCGCCGCGTGCATCATATGACTTGGGATCCATGCTCATGGTTTCAGAGTAAGTCCTTCGACCACAATTGTCGTCAGAGTTCTTCATTTTTGATGCCCTGGCTGATCTTGTATGATCATCTTCTTGACAGGTATGAGGACGAGGATCCACTCGCTCATAGGGATAAACGGGCCAAATCTGCGGCAGGGCGGGAGCCCGCGATAGACATGGGTTTGGCGGGAGACGCACGAGAGAACCCCATGTCCAGCCCCCGGGCGAGCCTTCAGCATGAAATCCAAGCACAATACCCGTCCCATGGCGGGGACAGACAGAAACAACCTCCTACCCCCGATATGGAGAAGGAAGAGGCCCATCAGGGACAGACCCGCCAGGAGGGGCCTTCCCTTCAAGACCTCTTTGGAACCATCGCCATGGGCAAGGATTCTCTCGCACGGGCCTCCATCAAAGAGACCGCCCATGTTGATGCTGCCATCAATGAAGTAGAGAAAGATCATCCCCTGATAGTTGATCTTGTTGGGGAAATAGATATTCCCGCGTGGCAGACCCCGTCGGGTATCCCACTTGCTAGAGACTTTTCTTCGTATGCCCTTTCTCTTTCTGTTGATCAGTTATTTCACTTTTATATTGCTATCCATTGTCTTCAATTGCAGCATTGCCGTCCAAAGAACCAGAGCTGCTCGAAGAGGGGGGCTGGTATCGGGAAGGATGTTGCCGTAGAGACGGAGAAGATTGTTGCCGCGGAACATCATGGCTCGGATGCCAGGAAACTTCAGGAACCCCTTGAAATAATAGCATCAAACCCCGACAGCTCAACTGCTCCAACCTTAGTCATTGAGGGGAAGACCCCCCATCAAGCTCTGGGACCTTTATCTCCGCGGTATCCTCTGCCGTCGTCACTGCAACCCTCCCCGGACCAGCTGGCGATGGTCACCGCTTCACTGTGCCCTCCAACTCCAGACTTGTCCTTCTTAGCGGACACAGATATCATCGACGGAATTGAGCGGGCCCTGGCGCCGTTGCGTCACAAAGTTGGAGGGGTTGTTGACCTTGCCGATAGTGCCAAGGATCCGACTTTCTTGGAATCCATGGCTGCCGGGATCAAGGACATGCAAAGCAGGTACAACCTCAAGGAGGAGGCACCCAAAGTGCAGTGCGAGCAGACCAGCCTTATGGGAAAGCAGTTGAGGCGCATGGGAAATGAACTGCGGGAGTGGTACAACCAGTAGGTCCATTCCCTCAAGAGGCAGCATGAGACGCTATCCATGGCCAAGGAATACGTTTGAGCCCGGGAGACTAGTCTGGCAGACCGCAAAGCGCGTTTGGATGCCAGACAGCCGGATATCTTCTCCCGAGAAGAGGCCCTCAAACTCTCCCATCGTAATAAAGAAGAGGAGTTGGAGGCCCGCCTTTTGCAACGCATTAATGAGATAGTGGACACCCACAAAGCCGCTCATGCCGCACTCTCCTGGACTTCTGCTGCCTAGTTCAAGAAGGTGTCAAACGAGCTTGTTGTCACAGCTTCCATCAAGACCAAACTGGAGGCCCAGCTGAGCACACTGACGGAGGAACTTGCTAGGAGTGGCGAGGAGACCAAGGATCTCAAAGAAGAAGCACGGAAGGAACAAACCACGTTGGAAGAGGCGCGCTCGCAGCTTTCTTCCAAGAGCCAATGCCTCGACACGGCCAACAATACAATCTCCGGTTTGCAATCCACACTTGCTTCGCTAGACTAGAAAATTGAATCTACCGGTGTTTGAGAGGAGCTGTTGTAGAAGGATCTGACCAATGCCCAAACTCTCGAGAGAGAGGCGGAATACAAACTCGAGAACCAGATCGAGCAACACGACCTCTGGATCAGGAGAATGGTTGACATCGCTGAGCGCCTCACCACTCAGCGTGTGAGCACGAACATGAAGAGTTGGGACCTCTACGTCGATTGGTATGAGGTCCCAACCATCGAGCAGACACTCTTCTTCGAGGGCTTGATCGAGGGGCTGAAGACGTACAAGGATGATAGGGCTGCCTGCTTCACCCACGAATCTCGGAAGCTGGCTCGTGATGCCCTCTTCATGGTCTTGAGCAACGTTGCTTTCTTCCACCCTGAGCTCGATCTCTCCGACGGTTTCAAGAAGTTACCATCGGGCGTTGATGCCTCTGTCACTGCGGACAAGGCACACCCTCTTGCTGACAGGGTCCTCGCAGTCCCATGGGTCTAGGGAAGCCGCCGGAGTTAGCTTTGACCCACTTTTGCTGTCATGTCATCCTGTATTTAAGACATGATATGTATCTCGTCTTAGTCCATGCACTATCTTTGCTTTGGGCCGAACTGGTGTCTTTTATGTAATATCATGCCATCCCCCTTGCTTTCCTTCCGGTATTTGTATGGTTGATTTCTTTGTGCGCTCTGGTTTCCCGCCAACAACATGCTGCCACGATTGCCTTAAGGAACGGGTCCTTAACATTCTGTAGGCGAGGACACATTGTTGGCGAGTTTTTCCTCACCGGTCTTTGATGCTGCCGCGGGTTTCGTTGAACAGGCACGAAACAAAACAGGGGCGCGATCAGGAAGATAACAGGGTTCCATTACGCGCCAGATTCACCAAAACAGTGGTACTTTTTTGGAACCTTTTGCTAGCCAAAACTTCGTACTAAGTAGAGATACTACTTGTGCATCCAAATCCTTGAGACAAGTTTTTTCCATGAGAGTCCACCATACCTACCTATATATGGTATTTCACTACCATTCCAAGTAAATTTGCATGTACCACCTGTAAAACCTTCAAATAGACATTCGTTTTGTGTGCCTGTACCGCTCATGGAGCAATCGGGGCGGTTAGTATTTTCCATGCTAAGCGAGTTATATCCGTTGTGAGTGTTTATTCACTTGTCATTGCATGATAGAGGCTGGTAAAAAGGACTCCTAGTCATGCATAATACAAAAATAAATAAACAATAACTCTTCGTGGGAAGTTGATTGTTAGGAGGGCACTCATGGATACGGTTAGCCATGGAATGAGTTTGAATGGTTGAGGGAGAATAAAATTTCAATTTTGGTTCGGAACCGCCAATAATTTGATTAGCATGGAAGATATTGAAATCCCTTGTTCTAACTTTGGCAGGAAAGGCACACAACCCAAAATATATTCATCCATGTTTTAAACAATGAGCTCCGGCACCTATGCAAATCCTTGCTTCCCACTACGAAGGGACAATCTATTTACTTTCATGTTATTTACTTTTCATGTTGAGTCAACTTCTTATTCCAACCCCAATCTATTAGTTGGCAAGCATCATGTGGTGGGGAAATATCGATACACATATATACAATCATATATATTTGATCATGATTCATTATTATTGGCAATTATCATCATGATAAGTATGTTGGGAGGCAAAACATTAATCCCCTATCTTTCTCTATGTCCGATGGATGCTGTTTGTTCTAAAAATATGCTTTGAGTATTAGAAATCATATAATACTATATGATAATTGAGTATGTGCACCTCTTACTTAGACTTGATGATACTTTGAATTTTTTTGATGACTAAGAACATCTGTTGTTAAGTTTCAAGGGAATGCATTGTTTGAATCATGACATGTGAATTGATTGCTACTATATCATAATGAATTTCATGAGAAAAATTTGTTATTTTGATGCTAGAAAAAGTAATTGGAATTATCATTGATCAAACTTATATGCTATGCTTGCATTCACACTTCATAAATTTCTTCTTTTAACATATACCTACTGAAGGACAAGTTGGATTTAAGCATGGGGATGCTGATACGTCTCCAACGTATCAAAAACTTATGAAGTATTTAAGCCATATTTATCTATGTTTACAATACTTTTATGTGGATTTGATGCACTTTATATGATTTAATTAGCACTAACCCAGTCTGACGCTGTTTTCAACAGAATTAACGTGGTCTTGTTTTTTGTCCAGAAAATGAAAGTTCTCGGAATTCCCTAAAACTTTTGATGTTTTTTTCTCGAACATATGAGCAATATTGGAGCGAAGAACCACCAGTGGGGAGCCAACTGTGGGCCACGAGGAAACAAGGCGCGGCCATGCCCTGTTTTTGGCTGGGGCCCACGTGGCTCTCTTTGGCGTGTTTCCAACACTAAAAAATCTTATATATACCAAAACCCTTAGAAATTGTTAGAGAACTCCTGCCGCACTGCCACAACTCTCTGTATCAAAGAAAACCCCATCTGGAGCCTTTCGAGTACCCTTCCGAAGAGGGAAATCATCACCGGTGGTCATATTCATCATCCCGACGGAGGTCATGACGAGGAGGGAGTAGTTCACCCTCGGGACTGAGGGTATGTACATGTAGCTATGTGTTTGATCTCTCCCACTTGAGTTCTTAAGATGACCCGATCTTGACTTATCACGGGCTTCGTTAATATAGTAGGATCATATGTTGTTTGTCTCTTGCTATCTTGTTGTGATGAATTGAATATTTCACTTTCAGATCTCATTATGTCGGAATAAATATTGGATTTGAGAAGACTTGATGTATGTCTTGCATGTGGATACCCATAGTGACATTGGGGCATTCTATTGATTCACGTGATATATGTTTTGCATCAACTTGTTGATTCCAGTGACCTTGGGGATCTATACACAGGGGTTGATTGCACATTTTCTTACTACGTTCTTCGATAGAAATCTTGGGATACTCTTTGAAGTTCTTTGTGTTGGATTGAATATGATGAATCTGAAATTGTTTGGTGCATGCCATATAATTAACCCACAGATACTTGAGGTGACTGATGACCCACAAGTATAGGGGATCAATCGTAGTCCTTTCGATAAGTAAGAGTGTCGAACCTAACGAGGAGCAGAAGGATCTGACAAGTGGTTTTCAACAAGGTAATATCTGCAAGCACTGAAATTATCGGTAAAAAGTGATTGTATGGTGAGATGATTCGTAGCAAGCAACAAGTAAAAAAAGTAGCAACGGTGCAGCAAAGTTGCCCAATCCCTTTTGTAGCAAGGGACAAGCCTGGACAAAGTATTATAGGAGGAAAAACACTCCCGAGGACACACGGGAATTTCTGTCATGCTAGTTTTCATCATGTTCATATGATTCGCGTTCGTTACTTTGATAGTTTCATATGTGGGTGGAATGGCGCTTGGGTACTGCCCTTACTTGGACAAGCATCCCACTTATGATTAACCCCTCTCGCAAGCATCCGCAACTACGAAATAAGAACTAAGACAAAGTCTAACCATAGCATTAAACTAGTGGATCCAAATCAGCCCCTTACGAAGCAACGCATAAACTAGGGTTTAAGCTTCTGTCACTCTAGCAACCCATCATCTACTTACTACTTCCCAATGCCTTCCTCTAGGCCAAAATAATGGTGAAGTGTTATGTAGTCGATGTTCACATAACACCACTAGAGGAAAAACAACATACAACACATCAAAATATCGAACGAATACCAAATTCACATGACTACTATTAGCATGACTTATCCCATGTCCTCAGGAACAAAAGTAACTACTCACAAAGCATAATCATGTTCATGACCAAAGAGGTAATGAGTAGGATCAAGGATTTGAACATAAACTCTTCCACCAAATAATCCAACTAGCATCAACTACAAGGAGTAATTAACACTATTAGCAACCTTACAAGTACCAATCGGAGTCGTGAGAAGGAGATTGGTTACAAGTGATGAACTAGGGTTTGGAGATGAGATGGTGCTGATGAAGATGTTGATGGTGACGAGTCCCCTCCGATGAGAGGAGTGTAGGTGATGACGATGGCGACAATATCCCCCTCCGAGAGGGAAGTTTCCCCGGCAGGATCGTCCTGCTGGAGCTCTAGATTGGTTCTGCTCAAGTTCCGCCTCGTGGCGGCGGGGAATCCACGAAAAAGCTCCCTCCTGATTTTTTTCCGGATGAAACCCTTCATATAGCCAAAGATGAGCGCCCTAGGGGAAACAGTGGGCCCACAAGCCCTCCAGCCCCGGCCAGGGGGGTTGGTCGGGCCTGGCAGGCTTCTGGCCTCCAGGTGGCGCCCCTCTGGTACTTCTTCCGCCCAGTATTTTTTATATATTCCCAAAAAATTCCACGTTGATTTTCACGTTTTTGGAGTTGCGCAAAATAGGCATCTCAAACTTGCTCCTTTTTCAGGCTAGAATTCCAGCTGCCGGTATTCTCCCTCTTCATGTAAACCTTGCAAAATAAGAGAGAAAAGGCATAAGTATTGTACCTTTAAGTGTAATAACAGCCCAAAAAGCAATAAATATCAACATGAAAGCATGATGCAAAATGGACGTATCAACTCCCCTAAGCTTAGACCTCGCTTGTCCTAAAGCAAAAGCCTAGATCAATAAACATGACCACATGTTTAGGGAGAGAGGTGTCGACAAAGCAAGATACGAACATGCACGCATCATGATCATGATCAGAACAGCAATACCAACATATAATCTCTCATGCTAAAGTGACAAATTCTTCACAAAGTAAAGCATGGATCAAGAACCTTACCGAGAAGTAACAACCGATAGCCTTTAGTCATAGAAGCAATTGCAATTTATCACAACATCAAAAAGAGTCAAATAAGAGCTTGTAAAGCAAATCCACATACTCAATCATCTTTTTGTTCTCTACAATTGCTACTACTCACGTGGTACTCTTGAGATTAAAGTTTTAGCTGGACACAGAGAAAGATAGGGGCTTATAGTTTTGCCTGCCAACTGCTTACCTCAAGGGTAATGTCAACAATAATAATTCATGAATACTTACCTCCAAGTTGACATATGAATATAGATCTTTCCCTAGCATGTGACGTTAGCCAAGATAAAGGCGAAACAAGGAATTGGTGAAGATCAACATGACTCTTTCAAGGGCAAAAGGTAAAGGAACAAGATAGGCCCTTCGCAGAGGGAAGCAGAGGTTTTCATGCGTTTTTGAGGTTTGGATGTGTGTCCTCTTAGTGCGGAGGAACGTCACTTTATATTTCCTCCTATGATAAAGAACTTTATTATGCAGTCTGTCGCTTATATGTCTTCCTCATCACAGTCGTACAAAGCTTATTTTCCACACAGTAATAGATCATACATATTAGAGAGAAATTTTTATTGCTAGCACCGATGACAACTTACTTGAGGGATCTTATTCAATCCATAGGTAGGTATGGTGGACTCTCATGGCAAAACTAGGTTGAAGGTTTATGGATGCACAAGTAGTATCTCTACTTGGTGCGGGAGTTTTGGCTGATATGAGGTGGAAGCAATCGTCACATGCTAAGGGATCTCTAATCATATAACATTGTTCGGAACCAAGCAAACACAATTCATTATGTTGTCTTCCTTGTCCAACATCTACTTCTAGGCATGGAATAGTTTAGTGAGTGTTCACAATCATAGATGGTGTCAAGGATGATATATTTATATGTGAACCTCTCCTTCTTTATCACTTCCTATTAATTGAAACAATGACCAAGGTCTACGTTTGTCTACCCTCAACAAGTTTCAATCATCATCCTTTTAATATGTGAAGCCAGCACTTCCCATAAGATCACTATATGATCTTTCATGCTTTTGTTCTTTCTCGATCTTTTGATCATGGCAAGAGGCAAAGCCCTTCAACTAAGACACTCTTTATTATATGGCTCATGAGCTCGAATACATCGGGGGTGACACAAAGCAAAACTCAAGACTAAAACACTAAGACCTTTATTCTACTAGAGAAAGAGAAAACTGAAAAGGAACAAACTAAAACAAAGGTAAAGGCAAAAGATGTGATGGTGATACGATACCGGGGAAACTCCCCCAAGCTTGGCAAAAGCCAAGGGGATTGCCCATACCCATGTTTAGTTGTCTTCCTTTGGTGGTGATGGTGGTGGAGTTGTTGCAACATGGGCTTGATCCTCCGTCTTCCAAGGCATAGGTGCTCCATCATGGAAAGATGAACGAGTCTCCAAAATCCTCAAATCTGCAGCCAACCGTATTGATTTAAATCTATACTCATACTCACAGTTTTGGTTCTACAGGTCGTAGATCTGGGCCTGCAGTTGATCAATCGTGTCATAGAGTCTGGAGAGGTGCTTCCCAATGTCATTGGCATCAATCCTGTGCTTGTCGGTGAACTCCGTGATCGTCATGTGGTTGGCATTGAGTCCATGCTCCACCATCCCTTGGCACTTCAAGACTTGTTGCTCCATTGCTTCGAGCCTCGTCTCCACGCTTCCGGTCTTCTTGGGCCCCTCAACACCACGAATGTGCAACATCCACTCACGCATCTCGATAGATTGAGGGTGTTGCAGCACTCCCGTGAGGTAGGGATTGATGACCTTCTCGAAGATCTTGTCGTTCGGAGCTTTTGGGGACGTCATAGCGATCTAGATCTGCAATAGAAATAGGCTCGAAACAAAAAACAGAGAAAATCTGCGTGATACAAGGGTCAGACCTTTCAGGAGAATATATAATGATTTTTCCAGACCAGAAGGAGTACTCTGCATGAAAACGGAGTCCCGGGAGGCGCACGAGGTGGCCACAAGCCCTCCAGCCCCGGATAGGGGGGGGGGGTAGGCCGGGCCTAGGAGGCTTGTCGCCTCCTCGGGCTCTTCCCGAACTGCTTTAAATTTTTCTATTTTTTCAAAAATTCCAAAATGGAGGAAAATTGCTACGGGAAAAGTTTTGGAGTCGGTTCACTTACCGAATCACATACCTCCTCGTTTTCAGAGTCTGAAATAGGTTGATAAATATCCCTTATGTACTCCTCCGGAGTTATGGTATTGATAATGTTGCTCTCAACATTTATGGGAGTACCTGAGATATATTGCTTGATTCTCTGCCCGTTTACCACTCTCGGACAATTACCTTCTGTGTTGTTGATCTTGATAGCACCGGAACGATATACTTCCTCAACAATATAGGGACCTTCCCATTTAGAGAGAAGCTTGCCTGGAAAAAAATCTTAAACGAGAATTGTATAGCAAGACATAATCACCTACATTGAACTCACGCTTTTGTATCCTCTTATCATGCCACCTCTTAACCTTTTCTTTGAATAACTTGGCATTTTCGTATGCCTGAGTTCTCCATTCATCAAGAGAGCTAATGTCAAATAACCTCTTCTCACCAGCAAGTTTGAAATCAAAGTTAAGCTCTTTGATTGCCCAATAAGCTTTATGCTCTAGCTCAAGAGGTAGATGACATGCTTTACCGTACACCATTTTGTACGGAGACATGCCCATGGGATTCTTATAGGCAGTTCTATAAGCCCACGGTGCATCATCGAGGTTTTTAGACCAATTCTTTCTAGACCCGTTAACAACCTTTTGCAGAATCAGTTTAATCTCTCTATTGCTTAGCTCTACTTGACCACTGGACTGAGGGTGATAGGGAGACGCAATTCTATGGTTGACATCATACTTAGCAAGCGTTTTACGGAAAGCACCATGAATGAAATGTGAACCACCGTCGGTCATTAGATATCTAGGGACTCCAAATCTAGGGAAGATAACTTCCTTAAGCATCGTGATAGAGGTGTTGTGATCAGCACTACTAGTGGGGATAGCTTCTACCCACTTAGTGACATAATCAACAGTAACTAGGATATGAGTATACCCGTTGGATTTTGGAAAAGGTCCCATATAATCAAAGCCCCGAACATCAAATGGTTCAATGACAAGTGAATAGCTCATAGGCATTTCCTGACGATTACTAATATTACCTATTCTTTGACATTCGTCACAAGACAAGACAAACTTACGAGAATCCTTGAAGAGAGTTGGCCAATAGAAACCTGATTGCAATACCTTGTGTGCAGTTCTATCTCCCGCATGGTGTCCTCCGTAGGCCTTGGAGTGATACTTCTGTAGGATATGTCCCTGTTCATGTTCAGGTACACAACGTCTAATAACACCATCTACTCCTTCCTTATAAAGGTGAGGATCATCCCAAAAGTAATGTCTCAAGTCAAAGAAGAATTTCTTATTTTGCTGATATGTGAAACTAGGTGGTATATATTTGGCAACAATATAGTTTGCATAATCAGCATACCACGGTGCACTACGTGAAGCATTGATGACATTCAATTGCTCATCCGAAAAGCTATCATCAATAGGTTGTGGGTCATCAAGAATGTTCTCCAACCTAGACAAGTTATCTGCTACTGGGTTATCAGCACCCTTCGTGTCGACAACGTGCAAATCAAATTCTTGTAGCAAGAGAACCCATCTGATAAGTCTAGGTTTAGCGTCTTTCTTCTCCATGAGGTACTTAATAGCAGCATGATCAGTGTGAATAGTGACTTTGGAATCAACAATGTAAGACCTGAAATTTTCACATGCAAACACGACTGCTAAAAATTCCTTTGCCGTAGTAGCATAGTTTCTTTGGCACTGTCTAGAGTTTTACTAGCATAGTGAATAACATTCAACTTCTTATCAACTCTTTTCCCTAGGACAACACCAACCGCATAATGTAGCATCACACATGATTTAAAAAGGCATGTTCCGATCAGGTGGTTGAACAATAGGTGCAGTTATCAAAGCCCTCTTAAGTATTTCGAAGGCTTCCTCACAATCATCGTCAAAAACAAAAGGAATATCCTTTTGCAGGAGATTGGTAAGAGGCCTAGAAATCTTAGAGACGTCTTTAATGAACCTTCTATAGAAACCAGCATGACCAAGGAAACTTCTTATATCTTTGATATCTGTGGGGAATGGCATTTTCTCGATTGCATCAACCTTAGCCTTATCGACTTCAATACCTCTTTCAGAAATTTTATGTCCTAAGACGATGCCTTAATTGACCATAAAGTGTCACTTCTCCCAATTCAAGACAAGATTGGTGTCTTTACATCTCCGCAAGACTCGATCAACGTTGCTGAGGCAATCATCAAAAGAAGACCCGTAAACGGAAAAGTCATCCATGAAAACCTCAACAATCTTTTCACAAAAGTCAGAGAATATAGCCATCATACATCTTTGAAAGGTGGCAGGTGCATTACATAAGCCAAAAGGCATACGTCTATAAGCAAAGGTACCGAAAGGGCAGGTGAAAGTGGTTTTCTCCTGATCAGATTGTTCAACTGGTATTTGGGAGAAACCAGAATAACCGTCTAGGAAGCAGAATTGTGTGTGTTTAGACAGTCTTTTTAGCATTTGGTCGATAAAAGGCAAAGGGTAATGTTCTTTCCTAGTGGCTTTATTCAATTTCCTAAAATCGATCAGCATCCTATAGCCAGTAATAATCCTGTGCGGGATCAATTCATCATTATCATTAGGGACAACGGTAATGCCTCCCTTCTTAGGGACGCAATGCACCGGACTCACCCAATCGCTATGAGCAACAGGATAAATAATACCTGCCTCAGGAGCTTTAGTATTTCTTTTCTTACTACTTCTTTCATCTTAGGATTCAATCTCCTTTGATGATCAACAACTCGTTTGAAATCAGGATCAGGTTTAATGTTGTGCTGGCATAGAGTGGGACTAATGCCCTTAAGATCATCAAGAGTATATCCAATAGCAGCACGGTGCTTCCTCGGAGTTTTTAGTAGCTTCTTTTCTTCATGCTCTGAGAGGCTAGCACTAATAATAACAGGATATATCTCTTTTTCATCAATATAAGCATACTTAAGAGTATCAGGCAACTGTTTAAGCTCGAACACAGGATCACCCTTTGGTGGGGGTGGATCCCCAAGCAGTTCAACACGCAGATTATTCTTAAGGATAGGATATAGTTCTAAGACAACTCTATCTATCTCATCCCTTTCATCCATATGCATATCATTTTCATGCTCAAGCAAGTATTGCTCTAAGGGATCAGTAGGAGGCACAACAATAGAACCTAAGGCAATAGTTTCATCCTTACTGGGCAACTCCTTTTCATGAGGCTGTCTACCAAACTTGGAGAAATAGAACTCATGTGACACACCTTCAAAGCCAATAGTGACAATTTGTTTCTCACAATCAATATGAGCATTGACGGTATTGAGGAAGGGTCTGCCAAATATGATGGGACAAAAGCTATCTTGGGTGGTAGCAAGAACGAGAAAATCAGCAGGATACTTCGTTTTACCACACAAGACTTCAACATCCCTAACAATTCCCACAGGGCAGATAGTATCTCTATTGGCAAGCTGAATAGTGACATCAATAGGCTCTATCTCAATAGGTGCAATCTCATCTTTGATTTCATCATATAAGGATTGAGGTATTGCACTAACACTAGCACCCACATCACATAAACCATGATAGCAATGATCTCCTATCTTAACAGAAACAACATGCGTGCCAACAACAGGCCTATGTTTGTCTCTAGCGTGAGGTTTAGCAATTCTAGCAGCATCTTCACAGAAGTGAATACTATGTCCCTCAACATCGTCGGACAAAAGATCTTTGATAATAGCAATGCTAGGTTCAACTCTAATTTGCTCAGGGGGTGTAGGTGTTCTAATGTAGACTCTACGTATCACAGTTGAAGCTTTAGAATGATCCTTTATCCTAAGAGGGAAAGGTGGTTTCTCAATGTAAGCACTAGGAACAACAGGATTATTATAGGCAATGACTCTCTCTTCAACTGGATTGGGTTTAACTACATTGACTTCTAAGGGAGGATGATATTTAAACCACTTCTCTTTGGGGAGATCAACATGAGCAGCAAATGATTCACACAATGAAGCTACTATCTCAGAGTCAAGTCCATACTTAGCGCTAAAGTGATAAAAACTATGTGTTTCAACAAAGGATTTAACACAATCAAACTGGAAATTCATACCCGACTCCTTACCTTCTTCAGGCTCCCAATCTTCAGAGTTGCGTTTAATTCTATCCAATAAATTCGATTTGAAGTCAATATCTCTCTTCATAAAAGAACCGGTACAAGAAGTATCAAGCATGGTGCGATCATCATGAGAAAGCCAAGCATAAAAGTTCTGAATGATAATTTCTCTCGAGAGCTCATGATTGGGGCATGAATATAACATTGATTTAAGCCTCCCCCAAGATTGAGCGATGCTTTCTCTGTCACGAGGCCAAAAATTATAAATATAATTCCGTTCACGATGTACTAAATGCATAGGATAAAACTTTTGATGAAATTCCAATTTCAACCGATTGTAGTCCCATGATCCACTATCATCACATATCCTGTACCATGTCAACGCCTTATCCTTCAAAGATAAAGGAAATACCTTCTTCTTGACCTCATCCTTGAGCAAACCTGCAAGCTTAAATAAACCACGAACTTCATCTACATAGATTAGATGCAAGTTTGGATGTGATGTTCCATCTCCTGTAAAAGGATTAGCCAGCAGTTTCTCAAGCATACCAGAAGGAAATTCAAAGCAAATATTTTCAGTAGGTGCAGCAGGTTGAGGAGCAACTCTTTGTGCTTCCGTTCGAGGTGAACATACCCCGAACAAGCCCCTCAAAGCATTAGTATCCATAGTGACAAGTGACAATAAATTTCAGCACACTATATGAATGTTTCCTTACCAAGTTCCACTTACCAAAGGCGCTTCACTCCCGGCAACGGCACCAAAAAAGAGTCTTTATGAACCACAAGTATAGAGGGTCAATCGTAGTCCTTTCGATAAGTAAGAGTGTCGAACCCAACGTGGAGCAGAAGGATCTGACAAGTGGTTTTCAGCAAGGTAATATCTGCAAGCACTGAAATTATCGGTAACAAGTGATTGTATGGTGAGATGATTCATAGCAAGCAACAAGTTACAAAATTAGCAACGGTGCAGCAGAGTGGCCCAATCCCTTTTGTAGCAAGGGACAAGCCTGGACAAAGTCTTATAGGAGGAAAAATGCTCCCGAGGACACACAGGAATTTCTGTCATGCTAGTTTTCATCATGTTCATATGATTTGCGTTCGTTACTTTGATAGTTTGATATGTGGGTTGACCGGCGCTTGGGTACTGCCCTTACTTGGACAAGCATCCCACTTATGATTAACCCCTCTCGCAAGCATCCGCAACTACGAAAGAAGAATTAAGACAAAGTCTAACCATAGCATTAAACTAGTGGATACAAATCAGCCCCTTACGAAGCAACGCATAAACTAGGGTTTAAGCTTCTGTCACTCTAGCAACCCATCATCTACTTACTACTTCCCAATGCCTTCCTCTAGGCCCAAATAATGGTGAAGTGTTATGTAGTCGACGTTCACATAACACCACTAGAGGAAAAACAACATACAACACATCAAAATATCAAACGAATACCAAATTCACATGACTACTATTAGCATGACTTATCCCATGTCCTCAGGAACAAAAGTAACTACTCACAAAGCATAATCATGTTCATGACCAGAGAGGTAATGAGTAGCATCAAGGATCTGAACATAAACTCTTCCACCAAGTAATCCAACTAGCATCAACTAAAAGGAGTAATTAACACTACTTGCAACCTTACAAGTACCAATCGGAGTCGTGAGACGGATATTGGATACAAGTGATGAACTAGGGTTTGGAGATGAGATGGTGCTGATGAAGATGTTGATGGTGACGAGTCCCCTCTGATGAGAGGAGTGTTGGTGATGACGATGGCGACGATTTCCCCCTCTGGGAGGGAAGTTTCCCCGGCAGGATCGTCCTGCCGGAGCTCTAGATTGGTTCTGCTCAAGTTCCGCTTCGTGGCGGCGGCGAATCCACGAAAAATCTCCCTCCTGATTTTTTTCCGGACGAAACCCTTCATATAGCCAAAGATGAGCGCCGGAGGGGAAACAGGGGGCCCACAAGCCCTCCAGCCCCGGCCAAGGGCGTAGACCGGGCCTGACAGGCTTGTGGCCTCCAGGTGGCGCCCCTTTGGTACTTCTTCCGCCCAATATTTTTTATATATTCCCAAGAAATTCCACGTTGATTTTCACGACTTTTGGAGTTGCGCAAAATAGGCATCTCAAACTTGCTCCTTTTTCAGGCTAGAATTCCAGCTGCCAGTATTCTCCCTCTTCATGTAAACCTTGCAAAATAAGAGAGAAAACGCATAAGTATTGTACCTTGAAGTGTAATAACAGCCCCAAAAGCAATAAATATCAACATGAAAGCATGATGCAAAATGTACGTATCAGTGACATTGGAGTATGTAGGTGACTAGGGTTGATTGATATGTATCATGGGTGTAATTATAGTACAAACACTAGGGTTGTTTGTGACACTTATAGGAATAGCCCAAAAGATTGATCAGAAAAGAATAACTTTCAGGTGGTTCTACTACCTACAACATATTTCATCTTATGTTCTCCGCTAGTTATGAACTTTGGAGTGATTCTTTTTTGCACTTTGAGGGATGATCATATCATTCTACTATGTTAGCATTGTTGAGATATTCCACTAGTGAAAGTATGAACTCATGCCTTATTTCCAAGCATTTATACAACGTTTTCTCGCTGTTTGCCACCTGCTACCTTGTTGTTTTTATATTTTCACAAAAACCTGTACCTACTATTCATATTGCACTTGTATCACCATCTCTTCGTCGAACTAGTGCGCCTATACAATTTTCCATTGTATTGGGTGTGCTAAGGATACAAGAGATTTCTTGTATTTGATTGCATGGTTGTTTCGGAGAGACCATCTTCATCCTACACCTCCCACGGATTGATAAACCTTAGGTCATCCACTTGAGGGGAATTTGATGTTGTCCTACAAAAATCTGTACTTGGAGGCCCAACAATATCAACAAGAATAAAGTTGCATAGTACACATCAGACACACACACACACACACCGCATAACGAAGGCATGGTCGACACACAGACACATACCGCATATAGGGGCATGTTCGAGAGGTTGTCAGTTAAAAGGATGACATACCCCAAGGAGCCACTGATACGTGTGTCGTCGAAAACCACACAATGGAGGCATGGTTGACACACACACATAGAGAGAGAAAAAATTCAAAACAACAAAAAGAAATCACTTTCAACATTTTCAAAACAAGGATCTCAAGATTTATTTAGCCGGATTAACACATCAATACACACATTTACTACTAAATGCGTGTAGTGATTGTATCACACCGCCTAAATGAACCTTGAGATCTAGCAACTTCCCAACCGGTCACCCATCCTTGGATTACTCCAGCCGCAACACGCTTAATTTCCGAGTTCCATTCGAATAGGTTAGGGGCTGGGAAGTTGCACCTTGCTGATAAGGTTTGCCTCCTAGCATTTATATGGTGTGTCTGAGTGGGCACATCGTGGGACCAGCTAAGTATCGCAGATGTTTCTGGTGGTACTAGAAACTGTGTGATGGTGGCATGATGGCACTACCAATGCCTGCATGGACTGATGATGACATATCACTTATGCTTGATGGCACAAAATTGCTCTTGCTCTCTGGCCTGCTCTATCTCGTTATCCTCGTCGAGGAGATTGATGACAGGGTCGACGCTTCGACAGGAAAATGATTGGGGGAGTGGCGGGATATTGATTGGGGGAGTGGCGGGAGAAGCTTGTTTGGATAGAACACCATTTTAATATAAAATGGATAACTTATGAAAGAAGGAAGGTCGAGCTAGCACGACATGTGTGCACACAGTGCATACACATGCACATGCTCCAAGCGGTTGTACAGAACTTCTTTGAATTATTCGTGGTTTGTTTTTCGTTTATTGTACTACATTAATTGAGTTTTCTAGGCATTTAATGTCCATAATTCAAATTTTAACCAAAAGCACATGCTACATGTTACCAAAATGGTTTCAAATCAAATTTTTTTCCTTGGGCCCTATTTAGGTCACATGCAACGAATTTGAAAGGATTACAAACATCTCAGCGTGGTGACTAGGCCGCAAACATTGAGAAACTTGGATTTTAAATCCCCATAAACCCAAAACTCTTGTGAAATTCTTGAAACTTACCATAGTGTCATGACACAACACTTATATGACATGATAGCTTTTTTGACCAATTCGGGACAATTTTTGGGCCAAGTCTCTCTCACGTCGAAGCTTCTCTCAAGAAGCATCGTGGTTTCAATAGGGAACATGTCACCTATGTGAGCAAAACGAGATTCAATGCCTCTTCGTGCCTTCATTTTTTTATCTACATGCAGCATAGACTAATAAAAGTGTAGTGCTAAAATATGGAATTATTCAGGACATATTTGGCCCACTTTATACATTAATTGAGTTTTATACACATTTAAGGTGCACAATTCAAATTTGAACTACAAGCACATGCGCCAGGGCACCAAAGTGGGTTGGAAAATCATTTTGTGTCCTTGGGTGCCTGTTTAGGTCCCATGCAATGAATGTGAATGGATTACAACCATCCAAGTGTCGTGACTTGGCCACAAACATTGCGAAACTTGGCTTCTAAATCCCCATAAATCCAAAACTCGTCTGAAATGCTTGAAATTTACCCCAGTGTCATGAGACGACACTTATACGACATGTTAAAAAATCGACCTATTTGGGACAAGTTTTGGGACAAGTCTCTTGCACATTTGAGCTTGTGTCAAGAGGCATCGTGGTTTTGATAGGGAACATGTGAGGTGTGTGGGTGAAACGACATTCAATGCCTCTTATCACCTTGATTTGTTTCTCTACATGCAACATGGCCTAAAATGTTGAATTATTCAGGGCTCGTCTGGTTCCCTTTATACATTAATTGAGTTTTCTGGACCTTTAATGTGCATAATTCAAAATTGAACTACAAGCACATGCTACAGGGCACCAAAATGGGTTGGAAAATCATTTTTGTGTCCTTGGGTACCTAGTTAGATCCCATGCAATGAATCTGAATGAATTACAACCATCTCAATGTCATGACTAGGGTGCAAACATTGAGAATCTAGGTTCTTAATCCTCATAAACGCAAAACTCATCTGAAATTCATGAAACTTACTCCAGTGTCTTGCCACATCACATGTATGTCGTGCTAAATTATTTAACCAAATTGGGACAATTTTTGGGACAAACCTCTTAAAAGTCACAGCTTCCCACGATAAGCCTCGTGGTTTCATTGGGGAACATGTCAACTTTGTCGACGAAACGACAAGTTTTCTATGCAGTTAATGTGTAGAACTCAAATTTGAACTACAAGCACATGCTCAAGGCACCAAAATGGGTTGAAAAACCATTTTTGTGTCCTTGGGTCTCTGTTTTCACCCAATGTGAATGAACTACAAACATCCTCGCGTCATGACTAGGCCAAATCTTGGTTTTTAAATCCTTGAAAATCCAAAACTCATATAAAATTCATGAAACTTAGTCATTGTCATGACACGACATATATATGGTGTGCTATTTTTTGACTAATTTGGGACAAGTATTGGGACATGCATAATACAAGCCAAAGCTTCTGCAAGAAGTCTCATGATTTTGATAGGGAACATGTCACCTTTAGGGGCGAAACTATGTTCAATGCGTACCCCCTCCTGGATTTTTTTATACATGCAACAAAGACTAGTATGAGTGGCATTCTAAAATATGGAATTATGCAGGGCCCATTTGGCATTCTTTATACATTAACTGAGTTTTATAGGGATTTAATGCGTAATTAAAAAATTTGAAATCGAAGCACACGCTGTCGTGCAACAAAATTTGTTGAAAAATCATTTTTGTGTCCTTGGGTGCTTGCTTAGGTCCCATGCAACGAATGTGAATGAATTACAAACATTCAAGCATCGTGGCTCGACCGCAATCATTGAGAATCTCGGGTTTTGAATTCTGTAAATACAAAACTCGTATGAGATTCATGAAACTTATCCCTCTTTCATGACATGACACCTATAGACCTTGGTACCATACATTTTCAAATTTGACGGGATGCATGAGAGCAGTCTGCTGTGCAGGCTCATAGGGAAGTGATACTTTGACCTCCACCCTCCGCTCGCCTTGGTTTAGACTTCTGAATTAACGTTGTCCGATCCATTGTTTATCATGTGGTTAATGTGCGTGGATGGAGGACTAGTTTTCTTGTGATCCCATTGCCCCACTCAACTTAAGCATTGTTTTCTTCGTGTCCCACTGAGAACTTGACTTTTTGCCTTTTTCGACTCATATACATGTACCTAAGAATGAAATAATACAATGAAAATTTCGTATTGGCAAAGGATAATAATTGTCTTACATATTCAGGATAATAAAAATGCCACATGTTGTAACTCCCCAAAGACACAAGGGCAAAAGAACAAGGAAGAGACGTAAGAAGGAAGACACACACAATGATCTAGGGAAGTGCTATCTAATTTCCATGGATTGCTAGGTGCGGAGTTCCTCAATCTCCTTCTTCGTCGCATCCACAACTTCCATATCCTCTTTCATCTCGTCCACCATCTTACGCATTACGGCCATGGCTCATGCTTTTTGCTCAAGAGCGTCGATGATCTCCTTCACGTAAGCATGAAGTTCCTTGACACTAGCCACGAATTCCATCACCTTCCCCTCCCGCTTGATGTGGAGCTCTGCCAAGTCTTCCAAATGTTCCTCGGTGAGGTCTTTGAAATTCCCCTTTGAGTCAATTTTCTTCTCGTGCAACTTCTTCCAGGAAACGGTCTGCTCCTTCTTCTTGTCGCTCTTGTTGCGGAGCTTCGCCTTCTTGCCCATAAGTTTCACAATGAAGTCTATCGCCTTGTTAAGCGAGGTGTTGCTCTTGTCTAGCAGCTTCGCCAAGGCATCAATCGCCTCCTCCTTATTATTGATCTCAGTTTGCATATCGTCACGCAGTGAGCAATCCAACAATGCAAGCTCGTCTATTTCTCCTTCGAGGAGAATGCGCTTGTGACCGTGAGAGCCCTTGCCTCTCTATGAAAGATCATCAGACGCCTCCGCGGCACCACCAGACATCACCGTGGATAGAGCTCGTCAGCACTTTCCCGATGCGACAGCGGGACCTCTTTGGTGCTTCCGCTCCCTTGTTCCTTCTTCCCTAGTTATATCTCGACCCATAACCTGTCTCCTCTCGACCATGGCAGATGCAAGGAACGACTAACAAGAAAGGCATGTGTTTTTGGTGATGAGGAGAGGAATGTGCAGTAATTTTCGAGTAGGTGCTTTTATAGACTATTAGTACACGACTGCTAAGTGGGAATACATTTAGGTTTGGTAGTTTTTAACTGATTTGCAATAAATTAAAGCGTGGTAATTTGGAATGTGACGGGAAACAAGCTTAGAATTTATCGATGGTTTTGGTTCCAAAGCCCGAAAACGTTTATGGTTTTTACAAACCGTGTGGGATGGCATACGTGGGACCACATTCTCGTACATGTGTACGTGTCTATCCACTATCACACATTCTCCACCCAACCTCATCATGTCCGATGGATGGGCCAGTGTGCCTCGCACGGTTGCCAAATGATGATTGGCAACAATTGGCGCCTTTCCTAGTGATCCACGGTGTATAGGTTCTAAGCATGCCACATAAGTAAAAAATGACATGGCACAACAATTAAGGAGGGAAGCAGGAAGAACCAATTCCAAGCACATCAACCTAGGTAAAACACTGAAATGAAGGAAACTCACCAATACATGAGAGTTGCGCAAAAAAATCTTAACTAGTATTTATACCCTCAATACAAGGCAGTTACAAAGGAGGCAGTAACTAAAACATGGGCAGCGACATAGCATGGATTTACATTTAATTAACCTAATTAATCGATGCCTACAAAAAGGTCGATATGTGACATTTCCATATAGTTATAATATAACGGGCTAAAAAGAAGCGTTGGTGGCCTTCCGACGATGGTCTCTCGGAGTCCATGGTCAGCACACACAAACACCCTTGCGACCGTTCACTCCGAGTGTACAGACCCACAACCACGGTACCCGTATCCGCCAGAGGAGCAGTTGGCTGATACGTCTCCGTCGTATATATAATTGTTTATTGTTCCATGCCAATATTATACAACATTCACATATTTTTGGCAACATTTTGTATGATTTATTGGACGAACATATTGATCCAGTGCCAAGTGCCAGTTCGTGTTTGTTGCATGTTTTTTGTTTTGCACAATATCCGTATCAAACAAATTTCAAACGCATTAAAAATTTAGGGAGAATTGTTTTGGAATTATGTGATTTTTGGGAGGTAGAATGAACACAAACAGAGGTCCATGACCTCCACTAGGTACCAGGGAGCGCCCATACCCCTGGCATAGGGTGGTGCCTAATGGGCACCCCTTAAGTTAGTTGAGGCTCTTCTTCGGCCCGAGAAATCTAATTTATGGATAAAAATCCCCTCAAAATTTCATCCCAATCGGAGTTACAGATATCGAGGAATTTAAGAAACAATGAAGGGCCAAAAAACATGAACGCAAAATAGAAGAGAACAGAGAGGGAGATCCAATATCAGAGGTGATCCCGCCCCTCCTTTGACATGGAGGCCATGTACCACACGGAGAACTTTACTCCTATCTAGGGGAGTCCAAGGAAGGAGAATAAGGAGGGGGCTCTCTCCCGGTGGCGCCGAAGTGCCGCCGGGGAAAGGAGCATGACGGCTATCTACATCAACAATTTTGCCACTGTCAACACCAACACTCTCCCCTTCTATGCAGAGGTGTAACACCTCTTTTCCTGTTGTAACTCTCTACTTAAACATGCTGCTCAATTCTACATACTATTTCCCAATGATATGTGGCTATCCTATGATGTTTGGGTAGATCCGTTTTGTCCTACGGGTTAATTGTGATATGATGTTATTGATATGAGTTGTGTGTTGATATGGTGCTATCCTAAGGTGCCTTCTGTGATGCACACATGTGAAGGATACACGTTGGAGGGTTTGCAATATGTTCATGATTCTCTTATGGTGGGTGGCGAGAGTGACAGAAACTTTCTCCCGAGTAAGGGAGTTGTGCGCATATGGGAGCAAAGAGGACTTGATGTCTAATGCTATGGTTGGGTTTACCTTAATGATTTCTAGTAGTTGTGGATGCTTGCTAGAGGTCCAATCATAAGGCATATGATCCAAGTACGGAAAGTGTGTTAGCGTATGCCTCTCCCTCATTGCACATGATAAGTGCCTATCATGTTATATTCAATTGCCTATGGACAATCTTTTTCTTGCGTTACACAAAAAGATTTCTACTAAACAGTCCCTAACCTTTATTTCCATGCTCTTTATTTTCTTGCAAAGTACTTCCAATTTTATACCTTTTTAGGTAAAGCAAACGTTAAGTCTGGGTAGAGTTGTAGCGGTGGTCGATAGAACTTGATGGAATATTTATTCTACCTTTAGGTCCTCGTTGGGTTCTACACACTTACTTATCAGAAAAGGCAACAAAAATTGACTTACACTTGTAGGTTATGAAGACCTTTTCTGGCGCCGTTGCCGTGGAGCAATAGCGTCGGGTGAATATTCTCATGTGTGCTTGTTTGCTTTATCACAAAGTAGTTTTTATTTTTGTTATAAGTTGTTCTCTATCTTTACTTACGGATATGGAACACGAAACATCAAAAATATTAGGTGTACTTGCTACTGATGGAGATGGGGAACCTCCTAAAACCCTGATTGCTCATTATGTGGAAAATACTAAACACTACTTTGATAATCCTCAGAAAACCTCATTCAACTTGATAATGGAAGTAACATTGGATCAACATGAATACTTTAGGGATTATCTCTTGACTCAAAAAGGGAAACTTCTATGGCATCATATTAATACTTTGTGTTGCTATGCTTGGTATTTAAGAGAAATATATGATTTTACTTGTTGTTCTGAAGAAACTAAAAAAACCTTCCTTATCAATGTTTGTTTAATGATAATGAAATATTATCTTATTATGCCAAGGAGGCCAATTGTTATTTTAATATTGAAGAAATTGATGAATTTGTTGCTTTTAAGGGTGCTTATGAAATTGCTTCTGTGATTGAAAAGTATGATGCTTTTACAAATCTAATTTTTTCCCATACTTAAATATTTCTATGAAAACTATGCTTCTAGTGCTTATGTTAAAGAATTTATTGAAAGAATGACTCTTGCCTTGGAAGAGAAAAATATTTTGCAGTAATCTATGGAAGAAGAAATTACTGAAATTGTGAGCTCATTGGATGAAAAATATGAGGAGGAGAGTGAAGAACAAAAGGAGGAAGAGCGGATTAGCTACCCGTTCCCACCTTCTAATGAGAGTAACTCTTCAATTCATACATTGTTTAATTTCCCTTCGCACATACCGAAGGTTAAATGCTATGATGATTGCTATGATCATGTTAATTCATTTGAAATATCCCTTTTTGATGAAATTGATGCTTGCTATGCTTGTGGCCAAGATGACAATATGAATTATGCTTATGAATATGAACTTGATGTAGTTCCTTATGTTAAGCATTAAATTGTTGCTATTGCGCCCACACATGATAGTCCTATTATATTTTTGAATTCTCCCAACTACACTATATCGGAGAATTTTGCACTTATTAAGGATTATATTGATGGGTTGCGTTTTACCACTTCACAAGATGGTTTTGATGGATATAATATGCATGTACTTGCTGCTCCTACTTGCAGTTATTATGAGAGCACAACTACATTTCCACCTCTTTATGTTTCCAACACAACAAAATTGCAAGAAACTGCTTATGTTATGTATTGGCCTTTACTTGATGTGCATGAACTGTTCTTTTATGACATGCCGATGCATAGGAAGAGAGTTAGACTTCATCATTGCATGGTATATGTTGCTTTGTGCTCACTAATAAATTACAAATCATTGTTAATTAAAATTGTCTTTGATATACTTCGGGATCCGGGTGGATCCATTACTTGAGCACTTTATGCCTACCTTAATGGCTTTAAAGAAAGCGTTGCCAGGGAGACAACCCAGATGTTTGAGAGAGTCATTTATGTAGTGTGATTTTAAAATATTTGAAAACGAAAAAATAAAGTGGGGAACTTAAAACTTTTACAAAAAGAAAAGTGAAACTCAGAAGGACGAGCACCGATGAAGCGGAGGCTAGCCTTGAACTCTTTTCATGCCCATGGAAACATTGTGAATCTTGATTACACAAATTTTTCAACAAAAATAATTACCCCTTGTTCAAATATCATTGTATTATAAAAATAATGTGCCAAGATTTGCCTTTAGGATGATTACATTGCTTGTCGGTATGTGCGGTGCAAAAACAGAAACTTTGTCTATAGTGCGTGAATATACATTTTTTACTAGAACATCGAGAGTTCCTGAAATTTTTACACGGTAATGCCATGGAATTTTTTTGGTCCTAAATTGTCAGAATTTCTTAATTTATAGAAGTATGGTCAATGTTCAGCTTACTATAGATTGTCCCGTTTTTGACAGATTTAGTTTTTGATGCATTGTTTTGCTCGTTTTAGTGGAACTATCAATTGTATAGATGGTATAAGCCATGGAGAAGTTATATTAAAGTAGCTATAATGAAAAAAGAAAATATGAATAGGTTTTAAACAGTACTTAAGGTAGTTTTGCATTATTATACTAACAAATCTTATGAGTTTTCTGTTTATTTTTGTATGGATGAAGTATTTGAAGTTCGAGGAGGTCTCGATATGAGGAGATGGAGGAGAGGCAAGAGTTCAAGCTTGGAAATTCCCAAGGCACCCCAATTAAATATCCAAGGAGACTCAAGCGTCGAAGCTTGGGGATGCCCCGGAAGGCATCACATCTTTCTTCAACAAGTATCGGTATGTTCTCATCTTTGTTTTATTCACGTGATATGCGTAAGTCTTGGAGCGTCTTTTGTGTTTAGCTTTCACTTTTATTTTATGCACCATGCTCGTATGAGATAGTACATGGTTGATTTATAGAATGCTCATTGCACTTCACTTATATCTTTTGAGTATGGCTTTATAGAATGCTTCATGTGCTTCACTTATATCATTTGAAGTTTGGATTGCCTGTTTCACTACATATAGAAAACCGTTATTTGTAGAAAACTCTCGTGGTTCACTTATATCAATTTTTATAGTTGAAAGCAATTGGTCATTTACATGGTTAGACATAAAATCATACATAAAACTTGTAGATAACTAAGTATGACATGTTTGATTCCTTGCAATAGTTTTGCGACATTAAGATAGTAATATGTGGGTGCACTAGTTGATGATTGTGGATTAGTAAGAACATTGATGATAAGGTTTGTGATTCCTGAAGGATGCACGTATAGTATCTAGTTATGCAATGAAGTTGGAGCATAATTTATACTTGATTGAAATCCTTTATGCTGTTATAATCGGAGTCGCGCAATGGTTAACTCCTCACAACCTTCTCCCTAGGGACATGAGAGTAGTGCTTTGATTTGAGAGAGATAATAAAATATTGCAATAAGTATGTGAGTTCTTCGTGACTAATGTGAATCCATATATATACGCACTCTGACCTTTCTGCAATTTGCTAGGCTCTACGGTACCGTGCATTGCCCTTTATCACCTCGAGAGTGGGTGCAACTTCGCACATGCATACATACCCCATGATATGATACGCTCTATCACACATAAGCCTTATTATATCTTCCCAAAACAGCCACCATACCAACATATTATGGCATTTCCATTGCCATTCCGAGATATATTGCCATGCAACTTCCACCGTTTCTGTTTTGATGACTTGAGCATTCATTGCCATATTTCTTTGCACAACCGAAAGATAGCTAGCATGATATATCCATGGCTTGCCCATTTTTGATGTTTGTGCTATGCTAGATCCTTGCACATCCCGATACACTGCCAGAGGCATTCATATAGAGTCATACTTTGTTCTAGGTATCGAGTTGTAAGTAAACAAAAGTGTCGTGATCATCATTATTAGAGCACCGTCCCAGTGAGGAAAGGATGATGGAGACTACGATCCCCCCACAAGTCGGGATGAAACTCCGAACGAAAAATGAAAAATGGAGGAGGCAAAATGAGCCCACCACCAAAAAAAAGAGAAAGAAAAAGGGAAAAAAGGAAGAAAAAAGGATAAAAAATAAGAAAAAATGAGAGAAAAGAGAGAAGGGTCATGCTAATTCCACACTTGCCCTGCAAAGCAGCACCATGTTTTTCGTATGGAGAGTGTCCTATGTTGTCACTTTCATGTACTAGTGGGAATTTTTCATTATAGAGTTTGATGCACACCCACTTAGCTGATATTGCATCCGTTGCATGGCAATCCCTACTCCTTGCACTGATATCTATCGATGGGCATCTCCATAGCCCGTTCATACGCTCAGTTGATGAGAGACTTTCTTCTTCACTTTTACCCCTTTGAAACCTACCACCATATTCTATTCCACCTTTATGCTATATCCATGGTTCAAGCTCATGTATTGAGTGAGTAATAAAAAGCTGAAGCGCGTTGAAAAGTACGATCCAATTGCTTGATTGGACACCGAGGTGCTAATGATTTATACCTTATGCTAGGACGACCAAGCATGACAAGCTATATGGTTTTCTAGGGATAACTTTCTTTAGCATTGTTATTTTGAAAGGATATGATTGCTTGCTAGTAAACAAGAGTACGGATCTATTTTTGTCAAATGATAGACTATTGCCTTGATTCACTTGTATCATAATATTCATGCCATGATTAGATTTATGATTAAGATTATGCTAGGTTGCATTCCACATCAAACCTACTCGAGGATGAGCATGAATTAAGCTTAGGGATGCTGATACGTGTCCATCGTATCTATAATTTTTGATTGTTCCATGTCAATATTATAAAACTTTCACATATTTCTGGCAACATTTTATATCATTTATTGGACTAACATATTGATCTAGTGCCAAGTGCCAGTTCCTGTTTGTTGCATGTTTTTTGTTTTGCAGAATATCCATATCACACGAAGCCCAAACGCGATAAAAATTTACGGAGAATTAATTTGGAATATATGTTATTTTTGGGAGGTGGAATCAACGCAAATGGAGGCCCATAGCCTCCACTAGGTACCATGGCGCGACCCATACCCCCTGGCACAAGAGGGTTCCTAGTGGGCACTCCTTACGTTGGTTGGGTCTCTTCTTCGGGCGCAAGAAAGATAATTTATGGATAAAAATGCCTCAAAAGTTCAGCCTGGTCGGAGTTACGGATCTCTGGGAATTTAAGAAACGGTGAAGGGCTAGAAAACAGGAATGCGAAACAGAAGAGAACAGAGGGGGAGATCCAATGTCGGAGGGGATCTCGACCCTTCGCCACCATGGAGGCCATGGACCAGAGGGGGAACTCTCTTCCCATCTAGGGGGAGGTCAAGAAAGAAGAATAAGGAGGGGGCTCTCTCCCGTCTCTCCCGGTTGCGCCGGAGTGCAGCCGCTGCAAGTAGCATGACAAAGATCTACATCAACAATCTTGCCGCCGTCAACATCAACTCTCTCTACCCCTATATGAAGCGGTCTAACACCTCTTTTCCTGTTGTAACTCTCTACTTAAACATGGTGCTCAACACTACATAATATTTCCCAATGATATGTGGCTATCCTATGATGTTTAGTAGATCCGTTTTGTCATACAGGTTAATTGTGATATGATGTTATTTATATGAGTTGTGTGATGATATGCTGTTGTCCTAAGGTGCTTTCTGTGATGCGCACATGTGAAGGATACACGCTGGAGGGTTTGCAATACGTTCATGATTCAGTAATAGTGGGTGGTGAGAGTGACACAAACTTACACCCGATTATGGGAGTAAAGAGGACTTGATGTTTAATGCTATGGTTGAGTTTACCTTAATAATTTCTAGTAGTTGTGGATGCTTGCTAGAGGTCCAATCATAAGTGCATATGATCCAAGTACGGAAAGTGTGTTATATTCAATTTCCTATGAGAATATTTTTCTTGCGTTACACAAAAAGCTTTCTACTAAAAAAACCTAACTTTTAGTTTCATGCTCTTTATTTTCTTGCAAAGTACTTATAGTTTGATTCTTGTTTTAGGTAAAGCAAACGTTAAGTGTGCATAGAGTTGTATCGGTAGTTGATATAACTTGAGGGAATATTTATTCTACATTTAGCTCGTCGTCGGGTTCGACACTCTTACTTATCGAAAAAGGGTAGAAACAATCCCCTACACTTGTGGGTTACCATCGGCGCTGCTGGTAGGATCTTCGGTCTCGTGAGCGGCCTAGGCCTCACCCTGCAGAGCTTGACATCATGCCATCGCGCACACGACATCCCCACGGAACCACACCATATTCATGTCTTCCCACTGGTAGAGAATTCCAGCCCTGACCTGCCTCTACATTATTTCACGTTGGTATACCTCTACCTTATCGGTGACGTCATCTCCTTCCACGATGCGCTCGGTCCTGCACTCATAAAAGTCGGGATCGACGATGACTCGCAAACTGGCGTGCTTGACGAACATGCACATAAATGCACTTGTCCTTTAATTGCATAATGATTTTGCCCATTCTTAGTGGGACATCAGTCCATTGAAGGGCACCAGTGACGATGGCTCTTCGGATGGGTTGTCGATCATGCCGACAAGCAGCTCTAGATCTTTTGTGTGATGTATGGCAAGTAGCTCTTCATACTTCCTCGACACGTAGATAATCATGTGCTCAAGACGACATGGTGAGAGCGGTGCCAATGGGCCACGACGCCTGCACCATATCGTCTTTCTCCTTGAAGAATTAATCAATGAAGGGGTCGCCATTGAACTCCGAGATTTGGTTGTGTGGCAAGGAACCGACGTCGACATCCGAAATTTGGTTGGCTGGCAAGGGGCTGACGTCGACCTCCAAGATTTGGTTGTCTGGCAAGGGGTCACTGTCGACCTCCGAGCTTTGTTTGACTCGCAAGCGGTCACTGTCGACCTCCGAGCTTTGGTTGCGTTGCATGCTTGGAATAATTAATGGAAGATAGGTGTAGACTAGATCTACGCATAGTGTCGTTGCATTGACGCAATGGTCATATAGAGCTAGCCACTTGCTGGTGGCAGGAAACAGACAGAGGAAGAGGCGGGAAGCATTGGCATGGATTGCGGTACACACGTATAATGCCATTAATTTCTACACTCAGGCTTCTCTGTTTCTAGGTAACATCTGTTGCAAGCCTTCATTGGTTGCACTCGGGTCGATTTCAGGGTTTCTCTTAGTTTATTATGCATGTCAATAGTTTATTGAGGTAATGGGTTATGTAATTCCATGTTTAACTTGGTTATGCATCTCGTATTAGTTTTCCGCAAATATGCAAAGCATGCGTATCATTGCATTGGTTATGAATCTTTTATTTGTAAGCATTTATCTTGTTGTTGTGTAGACAGAGCAAATCACATTGCAAACAATTAAACCAACAAACACGATGGTAATGATTTTAAGAATCACAGACAAGTGTTCACGAGAAAGCATTTGCCCACATCGCACACATCTTACAAGTAGATATCATGTGTACTATTATCGGTCTTCAAACACAATTTTGGTAACTGAGGTGTCTGCCCGGTATCACACACATCTAGCTACGTAGAATCATTTATTTTATTTTGGCTCATCGCACACACTTCATCCTAGTGACATGTGTTGTATATCACATGTAGCTTGATCTAATCAACCGTTCATGTTATTTCGGCTCATCGCAATAGTTCATCCCGACAACGTGTCTACTGTCTATCGCACACATCTTGATCTAGTAATCATTTGTGTTATTTTCTATCATCGCAAACAGTTCATTTGGCTGACCTCTATGCCATCTATCGCACACATAATCATGTGGACAATCGTTTGTGTCATGCTTGATCAGTGCAAACAATTTATCAGGGTGAGCTGTATGCCATACATCGCACATACTTGTATTTAGTTATCCGTTTGCTTTATCTTGGACAATCGCAAACAATTTATTTGGGTCAATTGTATACCACAGATCACACATGCAACTCTTTTTTGAATCATATTTGATGGATCCACCATCACACATAGTTCGTGTTATTGGCGACGGACCTTGAACTATAACGTTTGCGATTTACGCATCGCACACAGTTTCGTTGAAGGGTTTGTGATTGATGTGTCGTGTTAAGTCCTTCCTGTAGTAGTGGAGGAGGACAATGTTTGGTTATTTTAATGCCAACTACTTTTATGAGAGGCATTTTTTACAAAGAAAATGGTCAAACCACTTTGACTAGACTAAATCGACATGACAAGATACAACCGGTCTATTCTCCTAACATTGATAGTACAATATTCTGCACACCCATCTGAACTGATGCTCAATGCAAGTGCACGTCATTTTTAAAGTAAGAGTACTGCAATACCAAGACGAGTGAACTTATCATCACAAAAACTGCATGCCATATTGAATGTACTATTTTTATCCAGTTTTTAACCTTTTGTAGGGAAGATATGTATGATACACCGTTAGAAAACAATGGATTAGGCGCAACATCGCCATGTTGAACATGTTTCAAGATTTCTCACGGTTTAAGAGCAGTTTTGAAAATGGTGCAATGCACAACGAATGAAAGTGAGTGTATTTTCGTATATTTTTTAAACCGCTCATTGGAACGATGCAAATGATACGCCATAAAAAATATATCATTGAGGCACAAATTTTACATACAGAACACTCTTTCTAATTCCTTACGGTTTAAGAGCAGTTTCAAATTTACCAAAACACGCAAAACTCTGTTTTTCAAACTTAAGATTTTTTGCTACAGTTTATTTTGTAGTTTTTTAATGGTTTTTTGAAACAACCTATGTGATATGCCATTGGAAAGCTATTGAAGAGGCGCAAGTTTCATATCTAGAACATGTTTTGAGATTCCTTATGGTTTCAAATTAATTTTGAATATAGTGCGACAACCAACGAGATCCAACGTCCATTTTATGTGATTTTTTCCAAACTGCTTGTTAGAACGGTGCAAATGATATTTCGTTCAAAAGACCTTGATGAGGCGCAACTTTTCGTGTAGAACACACTCTCTAATTCCTTAAGATTTAAGATCAATTTTTATTTTACCAAAATGCACACACTATTTTTGTGACACCAAAATTGACAAGTGAACTCCACTAGACAAAAACCACACTGCTTCAAACTAAAAACCACACTGCATCAGGCTGGCAAATGAACTTCTTCATTTCAATTCGTCAAGCGGTAAATTTCATGGGGCGGGGAAGTTGACCGTGCTTCACATCGAGCGTAAGTGAACCACAACAAAATTGATAAGTGAACCGCATTATGTTTTTTTGCACTTACGACATGAACAACATCACACGGCTGACCACACTACTTGAGATGGAAAACCACACTGCATTAGACGGGCAAGTGAATCACATTACTTTTTTTCTGTTTCCCTAACACTTATTTGCACTGCACATCGAGTGTAAGTGAACCGTGACACTATCGAAAGTGAACCATAACACTCCCGAAAGTGAACCACTTTTTTTTCTAGTGAACTTTGAAACCTTTTTTTAATCTTCCGACACAATGAAACAACGTGCATTAGAGAAAGAAGTGAACCTCCCACTGGAATTTATTTTTATCTTTCTTACAAGGTGAAGCACCAACCACCACAAAATGAATGAGATCATTTCTTCTTGAAGTATACAATATAAAAAAATAACTATATAGTATTGTGAATCGAACCTCTCCAAATAAAAACACAACTCTATTGTTCACCTTCCAAAAAAGCAACAACCGAAACATACCAACATTTGAACCATACTACCATTTTTGTGTGGCATTCTTTACTGCAAGGCAGTCGAGAGTACTTAAGTCCACGCATTTATTTTTCATTTGTAAAATTTACAAAGTGAACCACACACATTTAATATAGAGATGTACTACATTGTAGAGCCCCTTGCCGAACTGCACGACATGGCATTGAGAGTGTGTTTTTTTAACAATGAATGAACAACAATTTCTAACATTTTAAAACCATCTTTTAAAAATCCATAATATCATACAAAAATAAACTGCAATAGAACACCCAACCGCACTGCATAGAGGACCCCACACGAACTGCAGTTTGTGCACAAGAAAAATCTGAAGAAAAAAGAGGCGTCGAACTACAACAGAACATTGACGAGGCACCACACAACATCAGGGGACCAGGTGAACTGCATGATGCCGTCGACGAGATGCATGTGGTGTTGGGTAACGTCGCATGGGAGACAAAAAAATTCCTATGCGCACACAAGATCTATCCATGGAGATGACCATCTATGAGAGTAGAGAGTGTATCTACATACCCTTGTAGATCGCTAAGCGGAAGCATATATAACGCGGTTGATGTAGTCGTACGTCTTCGCGATCCAATCAATTTGCGTCAACCCAACAGACACCTTCGGACATACCTGTAGAGCACCTTTCTAGTCACCTAGTTACGTTCCATCGTTTGATACACACATGGTATTCCTCCGGTGTCCAGGAGTTGCATGATCTCATGGTCATAGGAACATATACATTGACTTGCAGAAAACAATAGCAATAAACTGACACGGTCATATGCGACGTTCATAGTTTTGTTCTTGTCCATCACATCATTCTCCTAATGATGTGATCCCGTTATCAAGTGACATCCCTTGTCTATGTCTAGCAAACCTTGACCATCTTTGATCAACGAGCTAGTTAACTAGAGGCTCAGTAGGGACAATGTGTTGTCTATGTATCCACACATGTATCTGAGTTTCCATTCAATACAGTTCTAGCATGGATAATAAATAATTATCATGAACAAGGAAATATAATAACAACCAATTTATTATTGCCTCTAGGGCATATTTCCAAGAGTCTCCCACTTGCACTAGAGTCAATAATCTAGTTCATACCACTATGTTATTGTAATGAATCTAACAACCATACAGTTCTGGGGTTTGATCATGTCTTGCTTGTGAGACAGGTTTTTAGTCAACGGGTCTGAACTGTTCAGATCTGTGTGTTCTTTACAAACTTCTATCTCGTCCTGTAGATGCTACTACCAAGTGCCATTTGGAACTATTCGAAATGACTGCTCCACTATACGAATCCGGTTACTACTCAGAGTCATCCGGATTAGTGTCAAAGCTTGCATCGACGCAACCCTTTATGAAGAACTCTTTCATCACCTCCATAATCAAGAAAAATTCCTTAGTCCACTAGTTACTAAGTATAACTTTTGACCGTTATCTAGTAATCCATTCCTGGATTACTTGTGTACCCCTTGACAGATTCATGGCAAGGCACACATCAGGTGCGGTACACAACATAGCATAATATAGAGCCTATGGCCAATGCACAGGGGACGACCTTCGTCCTTTCTCTTTCTTCTGCTGTGGTCGAGATTCGACTCTTACTCAAATTTCACACCTTTACAACACAACCAAGAACTCCTTCTTTCACTGATCTATTTTGAACTCCTTCAATATCTTGTCACGGTATGTATTCATTTGAAAGTTCTATTAAGCGTTTTTATCTATTTCTATAAATCTTGACGCTCAATGTTCAATTGCTCAATGCAGGTTTTCCTTTGAAAAACACTTTTCAAACAACCCTATATGCTTTCCAGAAATTCAACATCATTTTCGATCAACAATATGTCAACTACATATACTCATCAGAAATTCTATAGTGCTCCCAGTCACTTCCTTGGAAATACAAGTTTCTCATAAACCTTGTAAAACTCAAAAGCGTATATTCCAACTCCGTGATGCTTGCTCCAGTCCATAAAAGGATCGCTAGAGCTTGCATACTTGTTAGCATCCTTAGGTCCGACAAAATCTTTTGGTTGTATCACATACAACCGTTACTGAAGGAAACCGTCGAGGAAACAATGTTTTGACATCCTATCTGCAAGATTTTGTCATAAACAATGCATCAACTGCTAACATAATTCCAACATACTTTAGCATCGCTACGGGTGAGAAAGTCTCATCGTAGTCAACTCCTTGAACTTGTCGGAAACATCTTTGTGACAAGTCAAGCTTTCTTAATGGTGACATTTACCATCATCGTCCGTCTTTCTTTTAAAGATCCACTTGGACTTAATAGCCTGACGAGCATCAAGTACTTCTTCCAAAGTCTACAATTTGTTTTCATACATGGATCTTGTCTCAGATTTCATGGCCTTTAGTCCTTCATCAGAATCCGGGCCCACCATCGCTTCTCCATAGTTCGTAGGTTCATTGTTGACCAGCAACATGACCTCCAAGACATGATTATCGTACTACTCTCGAGCAGTACGTTTCCTTGTCATCTTACGAGGTTTGGTAGTAATTTGATCTGAAGCTTCATGATCGCAATCAGCAGCTATGCACTTCAAGTAGTGTAGGCGCCACAGGAACATCTTCCTGCGCCCTGCTACTCATTGGTTGAAGTGACGGTTTAATAACCTCATCAAGTTTCCACCATCCTCCCACTCAAATCTTTCGAGAGAAACCTTTTTTCGAGAAAGGACTCGTTTCTAGAAGCAAACACTTTGCTTCCGGATCTGAGATAGGAGGTATACCCAACTTTTTTGGGTTTCTGTGGAGATGCATTTATCCACTTTGGCTTCGAGCTTATGATGCTGAAACTTTTTCACCTAAGCGTCGTAGCCCCAAACTTTTAATAAACGATAGCTTAGGTTTCTCTAAACCATAGTTCATACGGTGTCATCTCAACAAAATTACGAGGTGCCCAATTTAAAGTAAATCTGGTTGTCTCTAATGCCTAACCCAAAAACGATAGTGGTAATTCGATAAGAGACATCATAGTATGCACCATATCCAATAGGGAGCGGCTATGACGTTCAAACACACCATCACACTATGGTATTCTAGGTGGCATGAGTTGTGAAAGAAAATTCACATTGTCTTAAATGTATACCAAACTCGCAACTCAAATATGTATTTACCTCCACGATCACATCGTGGACATATTATCCTCTTGTCACGACGATCTTCAACTTCACTCTGAAATTACTTGAACTTTTCAATATTTCAGACTTGTGATTCATCAAGCAAATACACCTGTATCGAATCAAATCAGAAGTGAAGTAAGAACATAATGATATCAACTGCGTGCCTTGGCACTCATTGGACTGCATACATCAAAATGTATTATTTCCAATAAGTCACTTACTCGTTCCATCTCCCTGAAAATGAGGCCTTCAGTCATCTTGCCCACGTGGCATGAGTTGCATGTCTCACGTGATTCAAAATCAAGTGAGTCTAAACAATCCATTTTCATGGATTTTTTTCATGCGTTTATACTAATAGGCATGGTTCACATGTCTCAAACGATTCAAAAAACGAGTGAGTCCAAAGATCCATTAGTACGGAGCTTCTTCATGCGTTTTACACCAATATGACTCAACTGGCAGTGCCACAAGTAAGTGGTACTATCATTACTACTTTGTATCTTTTGGCATCAAATATTTTGAACATGTGTAATACTACGATCAAGATTCAATAAACAATTCATATTAGGTACATGACCATTGAAGGTATTATTCAAGTAAGCAAAATAATCATTATTATCTTTAAATGAATAACCGTATTGCAATAAACACAATCCAATCATGTTCATGCTCAACGCAAACACCAAACAATAATTAGGTTCAACACTAATCTCGGAAGTAGAGGGAGCATGTGATGGTGATCACATCAACCTTGGAAACACTTCCAACACACATCCTTACCTCGCCTTTAGCTAGTCTATGTTTATTCATAGCTTTTATTTCGAGTTACTAACACTTTAGCAACTGAACCGGTATTTAATACCCCGGTGCTACTACGAGTACTAGTAAAGTACACAACAATATCATGTATATCCAATATACTTTTGTTGACTTTGCCAGCCTTCTTATCTACCATGTAACTAGGGTAGTTCCGCTTCAGTGACCGTTCCCCTCATAATAGAAGCACTTAGTCTCGGGTTTGGGTTCAACCTTGGGTTTCTTTACTAGAGTGGCAACTGGTTTGCCATTTCATGAAGTATCCCTTTTAACCCTTACCATTCTCAAAACTAGTGGTTTTACTAACCATCAACACTTGATGCTCCTACTTGATTTCTACCTTCTGTTGGAGAACATTGCATGGCAAAAAATACCTACACACACGAAGACATATCATGGAGATGTCCACCTACGAGAGGAGATTGGATCTACGTACCCTTGTAGATCGCTAAGCGGGAAGCGTTAAGAAACGCGGTTGATGTAGTGGTACAACTTCGTGATTCAAATCACTGTAGTCCCACGATCCGTTCCGATCTAGCGCCGAACGGACGACACCTCCGCGTTCAACACACGTACAGCTCGATGACGATTTCGGCCTTCTTGATCCAGCAAGAGAGGTGGAGAAGTAGATGAGTTCTCCGGCAGCGTGATGACGCTCCGGTGGTGGTGATGCTCTACTCTTGCAGGGCTCCTCACGAGCTCCACAGAAATCCGATCTAGAGGTAAAACTACGTGGTATAGGTTTGAGTTGCACGTGGCAAAGTTGTGTCTCAAAAAGCCCTAAACCACCAATATATATATAGGAGGAGGGGAGGGGCTAGGCTTGGGGCACAAGGAGCCCCTTTGTGCGCCGACCGAAGGGAGAAGAGGACTCCTACTCCAATTCGGTTTGGGGACGGAGGAGTCCTCCTCTTCCTTCCCACCCCCTCCTTCCTTTTTTCCTTTACTTTGGTATTTTCCCTTGTGGCGCCATGGCCCTATTGGGCTGGTCTAACCATCCCACTAAGGGCTAGTGCGCCACCCTAGGGTCACTGCGATAACTCCCGGGTGGGTGAGCCCCTCCCGGTAAATACCCGGAACCCATTCGTCACTCCCGGTACACTCCCGGAAATGCCCGAAACTTTCCGGTGACCAAATGAAACCATCGTATATATCAATCTTCGTTTCTGCACCATTCCGGAAACCCTCGTGACGTCCATGATCTCAACCGGGACTCTGAACAACATTCGTTAACCACACATATAACTCAACTATACTAAAACATCATCGAACCTTAAGTGTGCAGACCCCGCGGGCTCGAGAACTATGTAGACATGACCCGAGCCACTCCTCGTTCAATATCCAATAGCTGGACCTGGATGCCCATATTTGATCCTACATATTCTCCGAAGATCTTATCGGTTGAACCTCAGTGCCAAGGATTCATATAACCCCGTATGTCATTCCCTTTGTCCTTCGGTATGTTACTTACCCGAGATTCGATCGTCGGTATCCGCATACCTATTTCAATCTCGTTACCGGCAAGTCTCTTTACTCGTTTCGTAATACAAGATCCCGTGACTTACACTTAGTCACATTGCTTGCAAGGCTTGTTTGTGATGTTCTATTACCGAGTGGGCCCCGAGATACCTCTTCGTCACACGGAGTGACAAATCCGAATCTCGATCCATACTAACTCAACTGACACCTTCGGAGATACCTGTAGAGCACCTTTATAGTCACCCAGTTATGTTGCGATGTTTGATACACACATGGTATTCCTCCGATGCCAGTGAGTTATATGATCTCATGGTCATAGGAATAAATACTTGACACGCACAAAACAATAGCAACAAAATGACACGATCACATGCTACGTTGATAGTTTGGGTCCAGTCCATCACATGATTGTCCTGATGATTTGATCGAGTTATCAAGTGACAACACTTGTATATAGTCAGAAAACCTTGACTATCCTTGATCAACTGGCTAGCCAACTAGAGGCTTGCTAGGGACATTGTTTTGTCTATGTATCCACACATGTATCTATGTTTTCATTCAATACAATTATAGCATGGATAATAAACTATTATCTTGAAACAGGAAATATAATAATAACTATTTTATCATTGCCTCTAGGGCATATTACCAACAGTCTCCCACTTGCACTAGAGTCAATAATCTAGTCCTCACATTGCCATGCGATTTACATTGTAATAAATCTAACACCCATACAGTTCTGGTGTTGATCATGTTTTGCCCGTGGAAGAGGTTTAGTCACCAGATCTGCTACATTTAGATCCATGTGCACTTTGCAAATATTTATGTCCTCTCCTTCGACGTAGTCGCGGATGAGGTTGAAGAGTCGTTTCATGTGCCTGGTCTTCTTGTGAAACCTTGGTTCCTTTGCTAAAGCAATGGAACAAGTGTTGTCACAGAACAGAGTTATTGGATTTAGTGCACTTGGCACAACTCCAAGATCCGTCCTGAACTGCTTCATCCAGACACCCTCCTTAGCTGCCTCTGAGGCAGCCATGTACTCCACTTCACATGTAGAATCTGCTATGACGCTTTGCTTGGAACTGCACCAGCTTACCGCACCCCCATTAAGAATAAATATGTATCCGGTTTGGGACTGAGAGTCATCCAGGTCCGTGTCAAAGCTTGCATTGACGTAACCCTTTATGACGAGCTCTTCGTCACCTCCATAAACGAGAAACTTTCCTTAGTCCTTTCCAGGTACTTCAGAATATTCTAGACAACCCTCCAGTGATCAACTCCTAGATTACTTTGAAACCTGCCTGCCATACTTATGTCCAAGCTGACGTCTGGTCTAGTGCACAACATTGCATACATGATAGAACCTATGGCTGAAGCATAGGGGACGAAACTAATTTGTTCTCTATCTTCCACAGTTGCTCGACACTGAGTATTACTCAATTTTATACCTTGTAACACTGGCAAGAACCCCTTCTTGGACTGTTCCATTTTGAACTTCTTCAAAACTTTATCAAGGTATGTGCTTTGTGAAAGTCCTATCAGGCGTCTCGATCTATCCCTATAGATCTTAATGCCTAGAATGTAAGCAGCTTCTCCTAGGTCCTTCATAGAGAAACTTTTATTCAAGTAATTCTTTACGCTCTCCGAAAATTCCACGTTGTTTCCAATCAGCAATATGTCATCCACATATAATATTAGAAACGCCACAGAGCTCCCACTCACTTTCTTGTAAATACAAGATTCTCCAACCACTTGTATAAACCAAAATGCTTTGATCACCTCATCAAAGCGCTTATTCCAACTCTGAGATGCTTGCACCAGTCCATAAATGGATCGTTGGAGCTTGCATACTTTGTTAGCATTCTTTGTATCGAGAAAACCTTCGGGTTGCATCATATACAACTCTTCCTTAAGAAAACCATTAAGGAATGACGTATTGACATCCATCTGCCACATTTCATAATCAAAAAATGCAGCTATTGCTAACATGATTCAGATGGACTTAAGCATCCCTACCGGTGAGAACGTCTCATCGTAGTCAACTCCTTGAACTTGTGAAAAACCCTTTGCCACAAGTCGAGCATTATAAACGGTCACATTACCGCTTGCGTCCGTCTCCTTCTTAAAGATCCATTTGTTCTGAATAGCCTTGCGGCCTTCAGGAAATTCTTCCAAAGTCCACACTTTGTTTTCGTACATAGATCCTATCTCAAACTTCATGGCCTCCAGCCATTTGTTGGAATCCAGGCCCACCATTGCTTCTTCATAATTCACAGATTCATTGTTGTCTAACAACATGATTCATAAGACAAGATTACCGTACCACTCAGGAGTAGTACGTGATCTTGTCGACCTGCGAGGTCTGATAGGAACTTTATCCGAAGTTTCATGATCATCATCAATAACTTCCTCCTCAACCGGCGTCGCTTCGACAGAGGTTCCCCCTTCCCCGCGCCACCATCTAGAGGGATTAGAGGTTCGACAACCTCATCAAGTTCTATGTTGCTCCCACTCAATTCTTTCGAGAGAAACTCCTCACGAAAAGCTCCGTTCTTAGCAACAAACACTTCGCCCTCGGATTTGAGATAGAAGGTGTACCCAACTATCTCCTTTAGGTACCCTATGAAGACGCACTTTTCCGCTTTGGGTTCCAGCTTTTCAGGCTGAAGCTTTTTGACATAAGCATCACATCCCCAAACCTTAAGAAACGACAATTTCAGTCTTTTGCCATAGCACAGCTCATATGGTGTCCTCTCAATGGATTTTGATGGTGCCCTATTTAAAGTGAATGCAGCTGTCTCTAATGCATTACCCCAAAACAATAATGGCAAATCGGTAAGAGACATCATAGATCTCACCATTTCTAACAAAGTACGATTACGACGTTCGGACACAACATTAAATCTCACCACTTCTAACAAAGTACGATTACGACGTTCGGACACAACATTAGGCTGTGGTGTTCCACGCGGTGTCAACTGTGAAACAATTCCACATTGTCTTAAGTGAACACCAAACTCGAAACTCAGATATTCACCCCCACGATCAGAACGTAGGAACTTGATCTTCTTGTTACGATGATTTTCCACATCACTCTGAAATTGCTTGAACTTCTCAGATGTTTCAGACTTTTTCTTCATCAAGTAGATATATCCATACCTACTCAAATCGTCAGTGAAGGTGAGAAAATAACGATATCCGCCGCGTGCCTCCACACTCATCGGACCGCACACATCGGTATGTATGATTTCCAACAAGTCACTTGCACGCTCCATTGTTCTGGAGAACGGAGTCTTAGTCATCTTGCCCATGAGGCATGGTTCGCACATGTCAAGTGATTCAAAATCAAGTAACTCCAGAAGCCCATCGGAATGGAGTTCCTTCATGCGCTTTACACCAATATGACCTAAGCGGCAGTGCCACAAAAACATGGCGCTATCATTGTTAACTCTACATCTTTTGGTCTCAATGTTATGTATATGTGTATCATCGCTATCGAGATTCAATATGAACAATCCTCTCACATTGGGTGCATGACCATAAAAGATATTACTCATAGAAATAGAACAACCATTATTCTCTGAATTAAACGAGTAACCGTCTCGCAATAAACAAGATCCAGATATAATGTTCATGCTTAATGTAGGCACTAAATAACAATTATTTAAGTTCATAACTAATCCTGATGGTAACTGAAGTGAGACTGTGCCGACGGCGATTGCATCAACCTTGGAACCATTTCCCACGTGCATCGTTACTTCATCCCTCGCCAGCCTTCGTTTATTCCACAGTTCCTGCTTCGAGTTGCAAATATGAGAAACAGAACCGGTATCGAATACCCAGGCACTACTACGAGAGTTGGTTAAGTACACATCAATAACATGTATATCAAATATACCTGATTTTTCCTTGGGGCAGTTGCGCTTCTAGTGACCTAGTCCCTTGCAATAATAACACTTTGTTTCAGGCTTATGTCCAGCCTTGGGTTTCTTCGTCGGATTCGCAACATGCTTGCCGCTCTTCTTGGAGTTACCCTTCTTTCCTTTGCAGTTTCTCTTGAAACCAGTGGTTTTATTGACCATCAACACTTGATGCTCTTTCCGGGCGTTCTTCTGAAAGATAAACTTCAACTCCTGGAACATCTCATATGCTCCATGACGCTCAAAGCAACGTTGAAGTCCCAGCTCTAAGCCATACAAGACTACACATTGAACTACTGAGTAGTCCTCCTTACGTGTTAACCAGGCGTTCAAAACATTTTGGCTAGACGTAGCGGGTGGTTCATCTACTAGCCCATCATTAAGGACATAATCCTTCTTCCCAGCTTGCAGGAGTAGCTTTAGATTACGAGCCGAGTCTACAAAGTTCCTTCCATCATCTTTCTCTAGGAACGTGTTAAAATTCAGGGTTGCTACTGCGTGAGCCATTGATCTACAACACAAATATTGCAAAGTGGACTTAGACTATGTTTAAGATAATTAGAGTTTAACTAATCAAAATACTGATAAGTTCTCACTCAAAAAGTACATCTCTCTAGTCATTTGAGTGGTACATGATCCATATCCACTAACTCAAGTCTGATCATCATGTCAGTTGAGAAAAGTTTCAGTGGTAAGCATCTCTGTGCTAATCATATCAACTATATGATTCATGCTCGACCTTTCGGTCTCATGTGTTCCGAGGCCATGTCTGCACATGCTAGGCTCGTCAAGTTTAACCCGAGTGTTCCGCGTGTGAAACTGTTTTGCACCGTTTTATGTGAACATTGAGTCTATTGATATGTCTCCGTCGTATCTACTTTTCTAAACTCTTTTGCCCTTGTTTTGGTCTCTAATTTGCATGATTTGAATGGAACTAACCCGGACTGACGCTGTTTTTAGCAGAATTGCCATGGTGTTGTTTTTGTGCCGAAATGAAAGTTCTCGGAACATCCTGAAAATTTACGGAGATTTTTTCTGGAATAAAAGAAAAATACCAGCGCAAAGATCCACGTGAGGGGGTGTGCCAGTGGGCCACAAGCCCACACGGCGCGGCCACCGCCCTAGGCCACGCCATGCAGTCTTTTGGGGCCCACGTGGCACCACCACCCCCAATCTCAGTCCTATATCTTCCATTTTGCCTGGAAAAAAATCAGAGAGAAGGTTTCATCGCGTTTTGCAATACGGAGGCGCCGCCACATCCTGTTCTTCATCTGGAGGGCAGATCTGGAGTCCGTTTCGGGCTCCGGAGAGGGGAAATCGTCGCCATCGTCATCATCAACCTTTCTCCATCAACAATTCCATGATGCTCTTCATCGTTCGTGAGTAATCTCATCGTAGGCTTGCTGGACGGTGATGAGTTGGATGAGATCTATCATGTAATCGAGTTAGTTCTTGACGCGGATTGATCCCTAGTATCCACTATGTTCTAGATTGATATTGCTACTACTTGGCTATGCTTAATGCTTGTCACTAGGGCCCGAGTGCCATGATTTCAGATCTGAACCTATTACGTTGTCGCCAATATATGTGTGTTTTAGATCCTATCTTGCAAGTTGTAGTCACCTACTATGTGTTATGACTCGGCAACCCCGGAGTGACAATAGGCGGAACCACTCCCGGAGATGACCATAGTATGAGGGGTTCATGTATTCACCGCGTGTTAATGCGTTGGTCCGGTTATTTATTAAAAAGAGAACCTTAATATCCCGTAGTTTCCATTAGGACCCCGCTGCCACGGGAGGGATAGACAATAGATGTCATGCAAGTTCTTTTCCCTAAGCACGTATGACTACATACGGAATACATGCCTACATTAGATCGATGAACGGGAGCTAGCCACACATCTCTCCGTCTTATAGCTGTTACATGATGAATCACATCCGTCACACTCATCCATCACCGATCCACTGCCTACGAGTCTTTTACTACTGGTCCTCGCTATGTTACTTTGCCTAGGCTTGTCCCTTGCTACAAGAGGGATTGGGCCAATTTGCCGCTGCTGTCACTACTGTTGTTACTTTGTTGCTATCACTACCGCTGTTACTTGTTTCAAGACTTTGTTGGCGCTAACATCCCGTCAACAGGGCCTTTTCTGGCGCCATTGCTAGGAATTGCCAAAGCTTTTTCTGGTGTCGTTGCTATCACACTACCTTTCTACTGATACTTTGCTTGCATACATTAATCTTTTAGGTGTGGTTGAATTGACAACTCAGCTGCTAATACTTGGGAATATCCTTTAGCTTCCCCTTGTGAGTGAATCAATAAATTTGGGTCGAATACTCTATCCTCAAAAACTGTTGCGATCCCATACGCTTGTGGGACATCAAGGCTTTTTCTGGCATCGTTGCCGGGGAAGCACAGCTATATTCTCTGAGTCACTTGGGATTGACGTCTGCTGATCACTATGAGGAATCCGAAAGATCCAAGAACTAAAATCCTACCTTCCACTACGAGGAGAGGTAAGGAACTGCCATCTAGCTCTGCACTTGATTCACCTTCAGTTTTGAGTAAGTTTGCGACTTCGCCTCCTGCTAGAAATCTTGGTATGTCGCATGTGCTTGATGATGCTACGCCTGCTGCCCATGATGCTTGTGATGCTGCTATGCTTGATACTATGCCTGATGATGCTATGCTTGATACTATGCCTGATGATGCTATGCTTGATACTATGCCTGATGATGCTATGCTTGATACTATGCATGATGATGCCATGCTTGATACTATGCCTGATGATGCTATGCCTGATACTGCTTTGCCACTAGGTGCATTCCTTGATGCACATATTGCTAGAGTTGCTGCTAGATGTGATGATATTTCTGAAACTGCTGATACTATTGAAGTAGAACCTGCTACTATGCCTGAATTGCCTGTTATGCCTAATACGCGCTATGTTATGGAGGGAGAGATAGCTGAGGATTTTTCTTGCGTGTAAGGATAGCTATGATGTTGAGAAACTTCTGCGCAAGTCGAAAGAAAAATCTCTGAACGCTAGGATGAAATACGACCCGAAGTTTGCCACTTCCTCTATCTTTGTGACCGATAAGGATTATGAATTCTCTGTCGACCCTGAGTTAATCACTCTGGTCGAATCTGATCCTTTTCACGGTTATGAGTCTGAAACGGTTGTAGCCCATCTTACCAAACTGCACGATTTAGCCACCCTATTCACTAGTGAGGAAAAGATCCGCCACTACTATATGCTCAAGTTGATTCCTTTCTCGCTAAAGGATGATGCTAAGACCTGGTTCACTTCTCTTGCTCCTGGTTGTGTGCGTAGCCCCCGGGATATGGTCTGCTACTTCTCTGAAAAATATTTCCCTGCCCATAAGAAGCAAGCTGCCTTGTAGGAAATATACAACTTTGCTCAAGCTGAAGAAGAGAGTCTCCCACAAGCTTGGGGGAGGCTCATCCAGCTACTGAATGATATGCCTGATCACCCTCTTGAGAAGAACGAGATACTTGATATCTTCTATAATGGACTTACCGATGCTTCCAAAGACCACCTAGATAGTAGTGTCGGTAGTGTTTTAGGGAACGAACTGTAGAACAAGCTGAGATTCTGTTGAACAACATCTTATGCAATGAGAATGCTTGGACTATTCCCGAACCACCTCCTAAGCCAATTCCGAAGAAAAGAGGTATTATATTCCTCAGTTCTGAAGATATGCAAGAAACCAAGAAATCTATGCGAGAGAAAGGCATTAAATCTGAATATGTCAAAAATCTACCACCTATCAAAGAGATCCATGGTCTCGATAACCCTATACAGGTAGTAGAAGTAAATTCTCTGCGTAGGTTTGATGAGAGCGATATTCCTTTTGATAAACCTGCTAGCTTATGCATGGATGAATTTGATAACTTTGTTGCTAAACAACAGAGTTTCATCGATTATGTTAGCACACAATTGGAAAAGAATGCTCGTATGCTTAGTCATTTAAGTGCTTGTGTGGACAGAAACGTCAACGATCTTAAACTTCTGAGTAAACATGCCTCTATGGTTACTACTCAAGTAGGACAAGTACTTCAAGCTCAAAATGACTTGCTCAATGAGTTGAATGACAATGCCGTCAGAGTCGTCAGTAGAGGTGGTAGAATGACCCAGGAACCTCTGTATCGTGAGGGTCATCCAAAGAGAGTTGAACAAGAGTCTCAAGGAGTTAGCACTGATGCAGCTAGTCATCCTAGAAAGAAGAAGAAAGATGATAGGAACCTGCATGCTAGCAATGTTGCTGCTACCCCTGAGAGTCCAAACGATGCCTCTGTCTCTGATGCTGAAACACAATCTGGTGATGAACATGATCCTAATGATAATATCAATAGTGATGTTCATGAAGATGCTCAGCCTAGTAATGAAAAGGATGTGGAGATTGAACCTAGAGTTGATCTTGATAACCCACAGCCTAAGACTAGAAGATACGATAAGAATGACTTCGCTGCTAGGAAGCACGGTAAAGAAAGGGAACCTTGGGTTCAGACACCTATGCCCTTTCCTCCCAAACCATCCAAGAAAAAGGATGATGAGGATTTTGAGCGATTCGTTGAGATGATTAGACATGTCTTTCTACAAATGCGTTTGACAGATATGCTCAAGATGTGTCCGTATGCTAAGTACATGAAAGATATTGTGACTAATAAGAGGAGGATACCTGATCTTGAGATCTCTGCCATGCTTGCTAATTATACTTTCAAGGGTGGAACTCCTAAGAAACTAGGTGATCCCGGTGTGCCCACTATACCTTGCTCCATTAAAGGCAACTACATTAGAACTGCGTTATGCAACCTTGGAGCCGGTGTTAGTGTTATGCCTCTCTCTCTATCGTAGACTTGAACTGGATAAGTTGACACCCACTGAAATCTCTCTGCAAATGGCCGACAAATCAACTGCTTTCCCTATCGGCATTTGCGAGGATGAGCCTGTTGTGGTTGCTAACACCACTATCTTAACAGACTTTGTTATCTTGGATATTCCCGAGGACTATGCCATGGCGGTCATCCTCGGAAGACCCTTTTTAAACACTGCAGGGGCTGTTATAGATTGCAACAAAGGCAATGTCACTTTCCATGTCAACGGTAATGAGCATACGGTGCACTTTCCGAAGAAACAATATCGAGTACATTGCATCAATGCTATCGAGAAAACTTCATTGATACTTATTAGGAGCTTTGAATGCCCTATTCCTCGTGTCAAGATGAAGTATGATTTGCTTGTTGGGGAGATACACATCCCCATTGTGGTGACCTAGTGACTATTCGAAAATTCTCCTTTCTCTTTTTGCGATTCGAGGAAGTTTTGTCGAGGGGATTTGATCAACCCCATTGACGGATTTCTTTCGATGACCATGAGATGGATGAATCAAGGAGTCACAAACCTCTGTTCCAAGCTTTCACTTTAGGTTTCTTAGAAGAAAAATGATAGATTTAGTTCAGTTTTCCCTGTTTTCTGTTTTAGCTTTCGGTAGAAAAGTACCCCAAAAATCAAAGTTCTCCGAACGCTGTGAAAATCTAGTATGATTTTTTCTGGAATATTTGAAAAATACTGGGGCAAAGAGTCTGTCTGGGGGCCACACCAGTGGGCCACAAGCCCTAGGGGCGCGAGCACCCCCTGGTCGCGCCACCTAGGCTTGCGTGGCCCACAGGCACCCCCTCCACTCATTCTTGCTCTCATCTGGTTCTCCTACCTCCACAAGAAAATCATTTCGCAGCACTCCCATATAACCCCCATTATGATTTTGGGTGTCGCCAAGACCATCCATGGGAGTAGACCAACTTAGGCCAAAAGCCTAAGCTTGGGGGAGTACGTGTTCTCACCGATTTTACATTCTTGCTTATGCTTTCACTTTGTTCGTCGGTGTTCACACTTTGCCACTGTATCATCCATGCTAGTTTATTTTCTTTTTCTCGTTTTCTTTTCGTGTGTCTGTCTAGTTTGAGAAAACCCAAAAAGATTTTCTTTTCTTCTTTTGCTTGTTCGGAGATTTCCCGTGTAGATAGTTTTCTTTTTCTTTGGGTCAAGGTAGAAGATATTGGTTACAATGTTTAGTGGCTCTTGCATGCATACCTGTTTAGCTTTCAAAGAGCCATATTACTTTGTCTTCTCCTTTGTGTTTGCCTGCAGATTCTGGCGTAGTCCAATGCACGAGCACGCTTATTGTTGTTCACATCGTTCGGTCGTGCAGGTGAAAGGCAATAATGATGATATATGATGAAGTGACTGAGCCTGGAAAAGCTGGTATGAACTCGATCTATTTTGTTTTTGTAAATATGACTAGCTCATTGTTCCTAGTTCAGCTTTGTTGTGAGAGAAACATGTTTGCAATGACAACTTAGAGATCATAGTTGCTTATGTCATGCTTACTTAGCTAGGAGCTTATAATGGTTTGTCTTGGATGCCCACATGAATGTTGAGATGACTATGATGTAGTATGATAGGATGGTATCCTCCTTTGAATGTTTCAAGTGGCTTGACTTGGCACATGTTCACGCATGTAGTTGAAACAAAATCAACATAGCCTCTATTATGTTCATGGTCATGGTGATTTATGTCCTACTCATGCTTGCACTCAATGCTAGTTAATCTCAATGCATTTTTTGACTGTTGTCGCTCTCTAGTTGGTCGCTTCCCAGTCTTTTGCTAGCCTTCACTTGTACAAAGTGGGAATACTGCTTGTGCATCCACTTCCATAAACTCAAAGTTGTGCCATATGAGTCCACCATACCTACCTATGTGCGGTATCTACCTGCCGTTCCAAGTAAATTTGCATGTGCCACTCTCTAAATCTTCAAGAAATAATCTGTTTTGCATGCCCGAACCGCTCATGTGGTGACAGGGGGCTATTGGTATCTTCATGCTAGGCGTGTTATCCTTGATATGTGTTTATTCACTATCATTCACGAGAAAGGGGCCGGTAATTGGAATTCCTAGTTCCATGCTCAAATCGAAAAGATAATTGCAAAAAAAACTCCCCCAGGATTGATGTTGGTATGGACGGTACCCGAGGATTTGGCTAGCCGTGGAGTGTGATTGATTTGTGGTGGGGGAGTCAAAACTTTACTTTTCTGTTCGGGAACCGCCTATAGCATGTGTAGCATGGAAGATATTGAGAACTCCTAGTCATTGCGTTGAAAATGAAAGCATGCCACCCAAAATTATTATCTCTGTTTTCAAAGCTTGAGCTCTAGCACCTCTGCAAATCAATGCTTCCCTCTGCGAAGGGCCTGTCTATTTATTTTCCTGTTGAGTCATCCTCCTCTTACAAAAGCACCAATTAGAGAGCACCTCTGTCATTTTTATGCTTTGCTTTGAACTGTGTTGAGTGTGATGATGACTGGATCTTCATTGCCTTGAATTACAATGTTTAGTGAGCCCTTGGTCTTTTAAGGTGCTCTGCATTTATGTTTTGCGGTCTCAGAAACAGCTAGCGAGATACCACCTATTTGTACTTCTTCATGTTGTTTTGATTGAAGTGTTGACACTTGAGGCTTGTTATTATTTGCTCGCTAGTTGATTATGCCATTGATATGAGTTTACTGTGAGACCTAGATGTCATTTTCTTATGTGGTTTGCTTGTGATGTTCCTGAAATTCTGGTTGTGAGTTAGACATAGTTGCAACAGCAAGATCAAACAGAGTTCGTCAAAGTTTTTCTTTTGTCTCTCTCAGTTTGTCAACTGAGTTGCTTGAGGACAAGCAGGACTTTAAGCTTGGGGGAGTTGATACGTCTTCGTCGTATCTACTTTTCTGAACTCTTTTGCCCTTGTTTTGGACTCTAATTTGCAAGATTTGTATGGAACTAACCCGGACTGACGCTGTTTTCAGCAGAATTGCCATGGTGTTGTTTCTCTGCAGAAATGAAAGTTCTCGGAACGTCCTGAAAATTTACGGAGATTTTTTCTGGAATAAAAGAAAAATACCAGCGCAGAGATCCACATGAGGGGGTGTGCGAGTGGGCCACAAGCCCACACGGCGCAGCCACCCCCCTAGGCCGTGCCATGCAGGCTTGTGGGGCCCACGTGGCACCACCACCCCCAATCTCAGTCCTATATCTTCCGTTTCTCCTGGAAAAAAAATCAGAGAGAAGGTTTCATCGCGTTTTGCGATACGGAGGCGCTGCCACATCCTGTTCTTCATCTGGAGGGTAGATCTGGAGTCCGTTTCGGGCTCCGGAGAGGGGAAATCGTCGCCATCGTCATCATCAACCTTTCTCCATCAATAATTCCATGATACTCTTCATCGTTCGTGAGTAATCTCATCGTAGGCTTGCTGGACAGTGATGAGTTGGATGAGATCTATCATGTAATCGAGTTAGTTCTTGACGCGGATTGATCCCTAGTATCCACTATGTTCTAGATTGATGTTGCTACTACTTGGCTATGCTGAATGCTTGTTACTAGGGCCTGAGTGCCATGATTTTAGATCTGAACCTATTATGTTGTCGCCAATATATGTGTGTTTTAGATCCTATCTTGCAAGTTGTAGTCACCTACTATGTGTTATGACCCGGCAACCCCGGAGTGACAATAGCGGGAACCACTCCCGGAGATGACCATAGTATGAGGAGTTCATGTATTCACCGCGTGTTAATGCATTGGTTCGGTTCTTTATTAAAAGGAGAACCTTAATATCCCGTAGTTTCCATTAGGACCCCGCTGCCACGGGAGGGATGGACAATAGATGTCATGCAAGTTCTCTTCCCTAAACACGTATGACTACATACGGAATACATGCCTACATTAGATCGATGAACGGGAGCTAGCCACATATCTCTCCGTGTTATGGCTGTTACATGATGAATCACATCCGTCACACTCATCCATCACCAATCCAATGCCTACGAGTCTTTTACTACTGGTCCTCGCTACGTTACTTTGCCTAGGCTTGTCCCTTGCTACAACAGGGATTGGGCCACTTTGCTGCTGCTATCACTTCTGCTGTTACTTTGCTGCTGTCACTACCGTTGTTACTTGTCGCAAGACTTTGTTGGCGCTAACATCCCGTCAACTGGGCCTTTTCTGCCGCCATTGCTGGGAATTGCCAAAGCTTTTTATGGTGTCGTTGCTATCACACTACCTTGCTACTGATACTTTGCTTGCAGACACTAATCTTTCAGGTGTGGTTGAATTGACAACTCAGCTGCTAATACTTGAGAATATCCTTTAGCTTCCCCTTGTGAGAGAATCAATAAATTTGGGTTGAATACTCTACCCTCAAAAACTGCTGCGATCCCATGTGCTTGTGCGACATCATCTATCACACCCGATCATCACGTGGTGTCTTGAAATGACGAACTGTCGCAACGGTGCACAGTTAGGGAGAACACAATTTCATCTTGAAATTTTAGTGAGAGATCACCTTATAATGCTACCATCGTTCTAAGCAAAATAAAGTGCATAAAAGGATTAACATCACATGGAATTCATAAGTGACATGATATGGCCATCATCTTGTGCTTCTTGATCTCCATCACCAAAGCACCGGCATGATCTTCTTTTCACCGGTGCCACACCATGATCTCCATCATCGTGATCTCCTTCATCATGCCACCATCAAGGTTGTCATCCTATATATGCTATTACTACTAAAGGTACGACCTAGCAATATAGTAAACGCATCTGCAAACACAAATGTTATTTTAAAGACAACCCTATGCCTCCTGCCGGTTGCCGTAGCATCGACGTGCAAGTCGATATTAACTATTACAACATGATCATCTCATACATCCAATATATCACATCACATCATTGGCCATATCATATCACAAGCATACCCTGCAAAAACAAGTTAGACGTCCTCTAATTTGTTGTTGCATGTTTTACGTGGCTGCTATGGGTATCTAGTATGATCGCATCTTACTTACACAAAAACCACAACGGAGATGTGCAAATTTCTATTTAACCTCTCTCCAAGGACCGCCTCGGTCAAAACCAATTAGACAAAAGTTGAAGAAACCGACACCCGCCAGTCATCTTTATGCAACGAGTTGCATGTCAGTCGATGAAACCAATCTTTCATAAGCGTACGAGTAATGTCGGTCCAGGCCGCTTCAATCCAACAATTCCGCCGAATCGAGAAAAGACTAAGGATGGCAGCATCAACGTCCACAAAACCTTTTGTGTTCTACTCGAGATAACATCTACGAATGAACCTAGCTCATGATGCCACTGTTGGGGAACGTTGCATGGGAAACAAAAAAAATCCTACGCACACGAAGACCTATCATGGTGATGTCCATCTACGGGAGGAGATTATATCTATGTACCCTTGTAGATCGCTAAGCGGGAAGCGTTAAGAAACGCGGTTGATTTACTGGTACAACTTCGTGATTCAAATCACCGCCGTCCCACGATCCGTCCCACGATCTGTTCCGATCTAGCGCCGAACGGACGGCACCTCCGCGTTCAGCACACGTACAACTCGATGACGATCTCGGCCTTCTTGATCCAGCAAGAGATATGGAGAAGTAGATGAGTTCTTCGGCAGTGTGACGGTGCTCCGGTGGTGGTGATGATCTACTCCTGCAGGGCTCCGCCCGAGCTCCGTAGAAATTCGATCTAGAGGTAAAACTACGTGGTATAGGTTTGAGTTGCACGTGGCAAAGTTGTTTCTCAAAAATCCCTAAACCACCAATATATATAGGAGGAGGGGAGGGGCTACCCTTGGGGCTCAAGGAGCCCCTTGGTGCGTCGACCGAAGGGAGTGGAGGATCATACGTCTCCAACGTATCTATAATTTTTGATGGTTTCATGCTATTATCTTGTCAAACTTTGGATTTTTTGTATGCCTTTTATATATTTTTTGGGAATAACTTATTAACTTAGTGCCAAGTGCCAGTTCCTGTTTTTTCCAAACGGAATAAAATCCCCAAAAAGATTTTTTCCCAAACAGAAGAAGATCGGGAGACTTGAGAACCAAGGCAGGGGGTCCCCAGGGACCCCACAAGCCACCCAGCCCCGGCCAGGGGGGAGGCCGGGCCTCATGGGCTTGCGGGCCCCCTCGACCTCCTCTGTCCTAGGTTTTGCGCCTATATATTCCCTAAAAGCCCAGAAAAAATCAGGAGATCACCGAAAATACTTTTCCACTGCCACAAGCTTCTGTCTCCGCAAGTTCCCATTTGGGGCATCTTCTGGTGCCCTTCCGGAGGGGGGATTCGGATACGGAGGGCTTCTTCATCAACACCATGACCTCTCCGATGATGCGTGAGTAGTTCACCATAGACCTACGGGTCCATAGCTAGTAGCTAGATGGCTTCTTCTCTCTCTTGGATCTTCAATACAAAGTTCTCCATGATCTTCATGGAGATCTATCTGATGTAATCTTCTTTTGCGGTGTGTTTGTCGAGATCCGATGAATTGTGGATTTATGATCAGATTATCTATGAATCTTATTTGAGTTTCTTCTGATCTCTCTTATGCATGATTTCATATCCTTGTAATTCTCTTCGAGTTGTGGGTTTTGTTTGGCCAACTAGATCTATGATTCTTGCAATGGGAGAACTGCTTGGTTTTGGGTTCATACTTTGTGGTGACCTCACCCAGTGACAGAAGGGGTAGCAAGGCACGCATCATGTTGTTGCCATCAAGGGTAAAAAGATGGGGTTTTCATCATTGGTTTGAGATTATCCCTCTACATCATGTCATCTTGCTTAAGGCATTACTCTGTTCATCATGAACTCGATACACTAGATGCATACTCGATAGCGGTCGATGTGTGGAGTAATAGTAGTAGATGCAGAAAGTATCGGTCTACTTGTCTCAGCCGTGATGCCTATATGTATGATCATTGCCTTAGATATCGTCATGACTTTGCGCGGTTCTATCAATTGCTCGACAGTAATTTGTTCACCCACCGTAATACTTGCTATTTTGAGAGAAGCCTCTAGTGAACACTATGGCCCCCGGGTCTACTCCACAGCATATTTTTAGCCTTACACTTTTACTTCGTTGCACTTTCCTCCTTCAGATCTCACTTTGCAATCAATCTTGAAGGGATTGAAAACCCCTTTATAGCGTTGGGTGCAAGCTCTTTTGTGTTTGCGCACATACTCTGGACTTGACGTGATTCTCCTACTAGATTGATACCTTGGTTCTCAACTCAGGGAAATACTTACTGCTCCTGTGCTGCATCACCCTTTCCTCTTCAAGGGAAAAACCAACGCAACCTCAAGGGGTGACAGAAAGGTTTCTGTCGCCGTAGCATTAGGATTTCTGGCGCCGTTTCCGGGGAGGATCAAGTCAATAACTCATCCATGTAAGTGTCGCAAACTCATCTCTTGCATTTAGTTTTTTGCCTCTTGTTTTCCTCTCCCCCACTTCTGAAAAACAAAAATTTACAAAAACATTTGCCTTTTTGGTTTGCCTTTTTTGTTTGCCTTTTTCGTTTGCCTCTTTCGTTCACCCTTTTCTTGCGTTTTCCTTTCCTTTGCTTGTGTGCTATGTGCCCTCAGTATGCTTGCATCTTCGCTTGCTGAAAATCTAGTGATATGGATCCTCACCCACTTTCTAATCTCTTTAAGAGATCCACTAATGTGGAACCAATTGCTAGTGAGTTTTGTGCACTAGATTATCTTTATGAAGTTTTTCTTGAGATGCGTGAATCTGAAAATCATGATGAAGAAATTTAGGAAGTGATTCACGAGGGCTCCTTGAATGAAAAAGCATGATTGCAATGGTTTCACTATAAATTATATTAGTGACAATCATGCTAAAAATATTCAAAACCCTAAGCTTGGGGATGCTAGTTTTGCTTTGTCCACTACTTGTTGCAATGATCATGATTGGGGTAATGATTTTTCTTATGATCTTGAAAATTTGTTTAACCCTCATGATGATTATGATGTTTGCAATAATATTGAAAGTGGGTTTGGAGAAGTCATGACTTTAGTTGATGATAATCCCACTATTTTTGAAGAGCGTCAACTTTGCATGCATGTGGATCATGAAAAGACTATCCTTTGTGATAGCTATATTGTTGAATTTGATTATGATCCCACATGTAATTGCTATGAGAGAGGAAAATATTGTGGTAGAAACTTTCATGTTACCAAATTACCTCTCGTTATGTTGAGATTGCTATTGTCTCTTTCTTCTTCCTTGCATTCGGTAACTATTGGTTTTCTTGCCAATTTGTTCTCCTATAAAATGCCTATGCATAGGAAGTATGTTAGACTTAGATGTGATTTTCACATGCTTTATGATGCTCTCGTTCTGCTTCAATTCTTGTCTTTTATGTGAGCATCATTGAAATCATTATGCCTAGCTAAGGGCGTTAAACAATAGCACTTGTTGGGAGGCAACCCAATGAATTTATCTTTGCTTTTTCTTTCTATTTTGTTGCGTCCACGCCATCATAATTCTGTTATGGTTGTGTCTTTTGTGTTTCCTTTTGTGTTTGAGCCAAGCAAAACCTTTATGACTAGTCTTGGTGATGGTTGTTTAATCCTGCTGGAAAAAGACAGAAACTTTTCTCTCACGATATGATTTTTCATTTTTATTCAGAAAGACATTTTGAGTTGATTATTTTTGCTGCTGGTTGATATGCCTTTTTCCCAAGCAGTTGTAATTTTTAAGAATTTGTGAGGTACCATAAGTATACGAAGTATACAGATTGCTACAGACTGGTCTGTTTTTGACAGATTCTGTTTTTTTGAGTTGGTTGCTTGTTTTGATGAAACTATGGATAGTCTCACGGGGGTACTGACCATGGAAAAGTGAGAATACAGTAGCCCAACACCAATATAAATAGAAATAAAGATTTCTACAGTACCTAAAGTGGTGGTGATTTGTTTCCTTGTGCTAATGTTATCACGAGTTTCTGTTTAAGTTTTGTGTTGTGAAGTTTTCAAGTTTTGGGTGATGTTCTCATGGACAATGAGATAAGGAGTGGAAAGAGCTCAAGCTTGCGGTTGCCCAAGGAATCCCCAGATAAATTCAAGTACACCAAAAAACCTAAGCTTGGGGATGCCCCGGGAAGGCATCCCCTCTTTCGTCTTCAATCCATCGGTAACATTACTTGGAGCTATATTTTTATTCACCACATGATATGTGTTTTTCTTGGAGCGTCTTGTATCGTAGGAGTCTTTTCTTTTTATTGTGTCACAATTATCCTTGCTGCACACCTTTAGAGAGAGACATGCACTCATCGTGATTTTGCTAGAATGCTCACTGTGCTTCACTTATATCTTTTGAGCTAGATAATTTTGCTCTTTGTGCTTCACTTAGATATTTCAGAGCACGGCGATGCGTGACTTGGTAGTTGCCTTATGCTATGAAATTAGTCCCAAAGGTGATAGGTACCCAAAGAGGATACAAAAACCTCCATCTTCATGTGCATTGAGTAGAAAGAGAAGTCTTGATTCCTCTCAATCAGTTTTGAGACGTGGATTTGGTAATATTAAGAGTTATGTTAGTAGGGTGTTGTGAATCTAGAAATACTTGTCCTGAAGTTAGTGATTCCCGTAGCATGCATGTATGGTGAAATACTATGTTAGGAAGTCGGAGCATAATTGATCTATTGATTGTCATCCTTTGTGTTGAGGTCGGGATCGAGCGATGGTTAACACGTACCAACCCTTCTCCTAGGAGTATGCGTTTAGCACTTTGTTTCGACTACTAATAAAAACTTCCGCAACAAGTATGTGAGTTCTTCATGACTAATGAGAGTCCATGGTATAGATGCACTTTCACCTTCCACCACTGCTAGCCTCTCTAGTGTCGCTCAATTCTCGCCGTTACACAAACCCACCATATGCCTTCCTGAAAACAGCCACCATACCTACCTACTATGGCATTTTCATAGCCATTCCGAGATATATTGCCATGCAACTCCCACGTTCTGTCTCATGACTTGTGCCGTCACTCTCATATTGCCATTGCATGATCGTAAGATAGCTAGCGAGATGTTTCAACGTCATACGCCAAGCTAGATCGTTGCACATCCCGGTACACTGCCGGAGGCATTTCCTATAGAGTCATCATCATTTTGAGCTTTGAGCTGTGAGCAAATAAAAGTGTGATGATCATCATTATTAGAGCATTGTCCCATGTGAGGAAATAAAAAAAGAGGCCAAAGAGCCCAAATAAAAAAAAAGAAGAGGCCAAGAGCCCAAATAAATAAAAAAGAGAAAAAGAGAGAAGGGACAATGCTACTATCTTTTTCCACACTTGTGCATCATAATAGCACCATGTTCTTAATGATTGAGAGCTTCTTGCTTCATCACTACCATATGCTAGTGGGAATCTTGATTATATAACTTGGCTTGTATATTCCAATGATGGGCTTCCTCAAATTGCCCTAGGTCTTTGTGAGCAAGCAAGTTGGATGCACACCCACTAGTTCTCCTTTTGAGCTTTCACATACTTATAGCTCTAGTGCATCCCTTGTATGGCAATCCCTACTCATTCACATTGATATCTATTAATAGGCATCTCCATAGCCTTTTGATACGCCGAGTCAATGTGACCATCTCCTCCTTTTTTTGTCTCACAACCACCACCACACTCTATTCCACCTATAGTGCTATATCCATGTCTCACACTCATGTATTGTGTAGCGACCCGACTCAAAACGAGTCAAGCCTCTGTGTATCTATGCCATCCCTGGATCAGTATGCTCGCACACACAGTACATCAATGTATATATCAAAGTGCAATCACATGGAAATAGCGTAAAACTGTATATACCTTAAATATCTCAGCGGAAGCAGTCAAGGGAGTGGAGTCCCAATAAACACCAACACAAGTTGAGTGTAGACCGTAACCCTGAATCGTACTCTTACTAGTCGAAGAAAAATATCTGCAACATAAGACGTTGTAACCATGTAGGTCAGCATATTGAATATGCCGGCAAGTCACATATGAGAGGGGGTAAAATATCATCTATACTGTATGCATATATGGCAGGTGGTGTTGTAAGTTTTAGCGTAAAGCAAATTTTCTCCTACAACAACAGAGGGGCTAAAAGCAAAATATTACTATGTAGTTGGTTGTTAATGAGATGGTTCCGCCAACCAGTTCTCACATCCAAGTTATCAATATTACCCACATCAAATATATCTAATGGTGTTGAGAATTCCAGATAACTTCAGTTCCTTTGGCTTAAGTTGTCCATGACCATGGACACGGCTAACCGATTAGGTTTGAGTACTCTGCAGAGTTTTGCACACGTTCCCCACAAGATTTGATCGCCTCCGTGTATGTCCTCGCCCTTCAGGGTGTTTGAAGACCGGATGATCAAAACATGGTCTTTCAACGGGTCCCTCTGAATCCCTGTCGGAGCCCATCCAATCCTACCGTTCTTCTACATCTGCTGGCACCGCCTGTCCTGAGTCGCCGCATTGTCCAACCAAGCCAAAGCCCATAATGACTTGTGGCTGTGGAGGTAAGCCTTGGGTCTTGAAAATATCCGTCCGTCTCTTTGAGCCTGGGTGAAGCTTTCTGCAAGATGTCATGGCACATCTCCAGCATCCCGGGTCATCCACTGGTTTCTCCAGGGAGCCGATCAACCGTCCTTCACCCAGAGTTGCATTGCATCACGAGGTCTTGAAAAGTCTTGACTTAACCGGTCTTGGTTATTAAATTATTCTCGCATCACTCGTGATAAACTCTCAACCAGAATCACGTCTACTCAAGCATAGCAATATGAAATTTGTCGTCCCGGGCCAAGTAACGGGGTTGTTGGGTGCCTACCACATGATACTACAATATGTAACCATAATTTCCAAGTACCTACTCAGCATGCAATTGGGTGTTTGAAGGGTAGAACTACAATGCATAAAACATAGGTAATACATGATCAAATGACTTGCGTGGTATTACTTGATGAAGATAGTCGCTCTCAAAATCCTGATAATTCTACTCGCCACACTCCGAGCAATCTATCGTAAACAAATAGCATTCAATAAACATTCATACCAAAAAGGAAGAACCAAGAGAACATAAGAACAAAGCATGTCTTGGTGCAAAATAACAACGTACTAAGGTTTAATAAAAAAAATAGGGCCTTATGGTGTTGTAAAAGGAACGGTGAAAGGGGTCAACTCAAAAGAGTCAACGGATGATCAAGTATCGCTATATAAGCTCAACTTGCATACACTATGGGAGATGATAAAACATATTGGGAGAACAACATGAATGTTGTTTGACAAATAGTATAAGACATAAGAATTTATTTGTAGAAAGAATTTCTTGAAATGGAGCACTACAACGCAAGTTATAGCGAATTGAAGTATGAATTGAATTTGCATTAAAAAGGTCAAGAGAGGTTGAACTGAAGTACGATGGTTACGTACAAAAAATATATGACATGAGTATTTAGGGGTAAAAGGAATCAATTAAAAAGGTGGTACGATTTGCAAGATAAGATCAAATGAATGTTCGAATACAAATTTGAATCGCTCAAATTTGTAAGGTTCAAAGCTCGAAACTAATGATGCTACTGGATATAGGAGATCAATATGAGCGTGTAGAAAAAAAGAATTACTAGATTTGAAATAGCGGATCAAAAGATACAAATACTTCAATATAACATTAAATCGGCTTAGAACGATGTGAACACTTTTGGGCGCTAATAGATAAATCTGATTTGATCAAAAGTATAAGTTGAAGAGTTAAAACTAATGATACAAACGGGAAGATTACTTTGATACGAATCCGACGCAATTGGATTCATCTAAAACGGAGCTACGGATAAAAAGTTATGATCAAAAGAAGTTTGAATATGGGTGTGAACAAATTTCGAAATTTGAAAATTTCAACAAGTTGATATGATAGGTTCACCGGATAGGTGGGATCAAGACGAAACTCTAGGCGTTGGTTTCATCTAAGTCGGATAAACGAGTAAAAAGTTATGGCTATTTGAAAAATCAGGGTCAAGCTGTTTTACGGAAGAAAAGTGCTATGTCTAAAAAAATTCTAGTACTAATGTATAAATACGAAGACTAATTAATATATCTAATTACTCTACCGTATACTAGTGTAGGAATACTAGTCTAGAAATAATAAACTACGGGAGTATAAAAAATACGAAGAGTAATACCTTTAGAATGCAGAGTAAGAATTAATTTCAATGAGGAGACGACTTCGAGAAATCCCGCCGAAGAGAAAAGAATATTTTTATTTAATAAACCTAGTCAAACCAAAATATTGATTTAACCCGAAATAGATGATTTTTGGATCCTCCTATGGGTCTATATTTATAGGTGGAAGGGAGGTCTAAAGGTATATAGATAGGCAATGTGGGACTAAACATATACTAAATGTAGGAAAACTAGAAAAAGGAGGGAAATGGAAATGCCGCATGGACCAAAACAATTCGGCCACCGCACACGGCGCGCACACACACGTGCATGGCCACGTGAGCTTCTTTTTCGTTTTTTTAAATTGTTTTTAAACAACAAAAGAAAGGGAATAATAAAATATTTTATATAGGCATATTATATATCAAAATTTTCAGAATAAAATTTCCTACAACATGGACATTTTATTTTTCACAAAATAAAAACTTTATAATTTTTTTTTAAATCCAAATTTTTGTCCTTAAAAGTTTTGGCACTATTTTTCTTCTCACTTTTTTTTGGGGGTGTCATGTTACCTCCTCCCTTTTTTGCTTGGCAAGTATATTGTCAGGAAAAATTTTGTGGTTGAAATCTTATGCCAAAAATAAAATAAAAATTAAAAATGAAAAATCAAAGGAAAATTCAAATGCCACATTCATTCAAATTCTTTATAGTTGAAGAAGTCATGTTATCTTCTCTCACTGATTTTAAATGGACGAATCTGAATTCAAAAGAAAAATGGGAAAGTCATTTTATTCCCTCTCATTTTTTAAGAAGTTTCAAATTCCACTCAAGTTTCAATCACTCAAACAAACAAACAATCAATCTAATAATTATATTAACATTCCAAAATTTAATATTTTGGGATGTTACATATTGTGTGATAGTTATAGAAGGTTTGAGAAAGTAAGAGTGTGAAAACAATTACTTGGCCAATACCGGGGTTGTGCATGATTTATATTAGTTGTGTGAGGATGATGGAGCATAGCCAGACTATATGATTTTGTAGGGATAACTTTCTTTGGCCTTGTTATTTTGAAAGTTCATGATTACCTTGCTAGTTTGCTTGAAGTATTATTGTTTTCATGTCAATAGCAAACTATTGTTTTGAATCTTACGGATCTGAACATTCATGTCACATGAAAGAAGTTGCAAAGGACAACTATGCTAGGTAGCATTCCACATCAAAAATTCAGTCTTTATCACTTCCCTACTCGAGGACGAGCAGGAGTTAAGCTTGGGGATGCTTGATACGTCTCCAACTTATCTATAATTTTTGATGGTTTCATGCTATTATCTTGTCAAACTTTGGATGTTTTGTATGCCTTTTATATCCTTTTTTGGGACTAACTTATTAACTCAGTGCCAAGTGCCAGTTCCTGTTTTTTCCGTGTTTTTGACCCTTTTCAGAGGAAGATTTGAAACGGAGTCCAAACGGAATAAAATCCCCGAAAAGATTTTTTCCAAAACAAAAGAAGATCGGGAGACTTGAGAACCAAGGCAGGGGGTTCCCAGGGACCCCACAAGCCCCCCAGCCCCGGCCGGGGGGGGGGGGGGCGGAGGCTGGGCCTCTAGGGTTTGTCGGCCCCCTGGACCTCCTCTACCCTAGGTTTTGCGCCTATATATTCCCTAAAATCCCAGAAAAAATCAGGAGATCATCGAAAATACTTTTCCACCGCCGCAAGCTTCTGTCTCCGCAAGATCCCATTTGGGGCATGTTCTGGTGCCGTGTCGAAGGGGGGATTCGGATACGGAGGGCTTCTTCATCAACACCAAGACCTCTCTGATGATGCGTGAGTAGTTCACCATAGACCTAGTGGTCCATAGCTAGTATCTAGATGGCTTCTTCTCTCTCTTGGATCTTCAACACAAAGTTCTCCATGATCTTCATGGAGATCTATCCGATATAATCTTCTTTTGCGGTGTGTTTGTCGAGATCCGATGAATTGTGAATTTATGATCAGATTATCTATGAATCTTATTTGAGCTTCTTCTGATCTCTCTTATGCATGATTTCATATCCTTGTAATTCTCTTCGAGTTGTTGGTTTCGTTTGGCCAACTAGATCTATGATTCTGGCAATGGGATAAGTGCTTGGTTTTGGGTTCATACTGTGTGGTGACCTCACCCAGTGACAGAAGGGGTAGCAAGGCACTCATCGTGTTGTTGCCATAAAGGGTAAAAAGATGGGGTTTTCATCATTGGTTTGAGATTATCCCTCTACATCATGTCATCTTGCTTAAGGCGTTACTCTGTTCGTCATGAACTCAATACACTAGATGCATGCTGGATAGTGGTCGATGTGTGGAGTAATAGTAGTAGATGGAGAAAGTATCGGTCTACTTGTCTCGGACGTGATGCCTATATGTATGATCATTGCCTTAGATATCGTCATGATTTGCGCGGTTCTATCAATTGCTCGACAGTAATTTGTTCACCCACCGTAATACTTGCTATTTTGAGAGAAGCCTCTAGTGAACACTATGGCCCCCGGGTCTACTCCACACCATATTTTCAGCCTTACACTTTTACTTCATTGCACTTTCCGCCTTCAGATCTCACTTTGCGATCAATCTTGAAGGGATTGACAACCCCTTTATTGCATTGGGTGCAAGCTCTTTTTTGTTTGCGCACGTACTCTGGACTGGACACGATTCTCCTACTGGATTGATACCTTGGTTCTCAACTGAGGGAAATACTTACTGCTCCTGTGCTGCATCACCCTTTTGCTCTTCAAGGGAAAAACCAACGCAAGATCAAGGGGTGACAGAAAGGTTTCTGTCGCCGTAGCAGAGCACTCCCACTCCAATTCGGTTTGGGGAAGGAGGAGTCATCCTCCTCCTTCCCACCTCCCTCTTTCCTTTATTTTCCTTTATTTTGGTATTTTTCCCTTGTGGCGCCTTGGCACTATTGGGCTGGCCTCACCAACCCACTAAGGGCTGGTGCGCCACCCTAGGGTCACTAGGCTCACTCCCGGGTGGGTGGGCCCCTTCCGGTGAATATCCGGAACCCATTTGTCACTCCGAGTACACTGCCGGAAATGCCCGAAACTTTCTGGTGACCAAATGAAACCATCCTATATATCAATCTTTGTTTCCGGACCATTCCGGAAACCCTCGTGACATCCGTGATCTCATACGGGACTCCAAAACACATTCGGTAACCACACATGTAACTCAACTATACTAAAACATCATCGAACCTTAAGTATGTAGACCGTGCGGGCTCGAGAACTATGTAGACATGACCCGAGACACTCCTCAGTCAATATCCAATAGCGGGACCTGGATGCCCATATTGGATCCTACATATTCTCCGAAGATCTTATCGGTTGAACCTCAGTGCCAAGGATTCATATAATCCCGTATGTCATTCCCTTTGTCCTTCGGTATGTTACTTACCCGAGATTCGATCGTCGGTATCCGCATACCTATTTCAATCTCGTTACCAGCAAGTCTCTTTACTCGTTCCGTAATACAAGATCCCGTGAGTTATACTTAGTCACATTGCTTGCAAGGCTTGTTTATGATGTTCTATTACCGAGTGGCCCCCCGAGATACCTCTCCGTCACACGGAGTGACAAATCCCAGTCTTGATTCATACTAACTCAACAAACACCTTCGGAGATACCTGTAGAGCACCTTTATAGTCACCCAGTTACGTTGCGGCGTTTGATACACACAAGGTATTCCTCCGGTGCGAGTGAGTTATATGATCTCATGGTCATAGGAATAAATACTTGACACGTAGAAAACAATAGCAACAAAATAAAACGATCACATGCTACGTTCATAATTTGGGTCCAGTCCATCACATGATTCTCCTAATGATGTGATCCTGTTATCAAGTGACAACACTTGCATATAGTCAGAAAACCTTGACTATCCTTGATCAACTAGCTAGCCAACTAGAGGCTTGCTAGGGACATTGTTTTGTCTATGTATCCACACATGTATCTATGTTTTCATTCAATACAATTATAGCATGGATAATAAACGATTATCTTGAAACAGGAAATATAATAATAACTATTTTATCAATGCCTCGAGGGCATATTTCCAACACCTTCACGGTGTCAAACATCGCAAACAGCTCAGGGATCATCATCTCTATCCCTGATATGTTATAGTTCATCACGTAGCTCAGTAGCTTTGTGGCAATTACTTTGGAGAACTATGTCAATCACTATCTTATCTGGAAGATCAACTCCCACTCGATTCAACCAATTGTAGCACCTAGACAATCCGAGCACATGTTCAATGATTGAGCTTTTCTCCCTTACTTTCTGGGCAAAGAATTTTGTCGGAGGTCTCATACCTCTCAACACGGGCACGAGCCTGCAATCCCAATTTCGTCTCTTGGAACATGTCATATCTCCCGTGACGTTCCAAACGTCTTCGGCGCCTCAATTCTAAGCCGTTTAAGCATTACGCACTGAACTATCATGTAGTCATAAAAAATATGTATGTCAGATGTTCGCAACATCCACACACGATGCTTGGTGTTCAGCACACCGAGCAGTGCATTAAGGACATAAGCCTTCTGCGTAGCAATGATGACAATCCTCAGTTTATGGACCCAGTCCTCATAATTTCTACTATCATCTTTCAACTAAGTTTTGTCTAGGAACATATAAAAAATAGTAGAGCTATAGCGCAATCTACAACATAATTTGTAATTAAATTTTTGACTATGTTCATGATAATAAATGCAATTAATCATATTTCGTAAGAACTACCACTCAAATTGACATCCCTCTAGTCATTCGAGTGACACATGATCCAAATTCACCAACTCAAGTCCGATCATCACGTGATTTAAGTTGGCTTCAATGGTGAACATCTCTGTGTTTATCATATCTACTATATGACTCATGTTCGACCTTTCGGTCTCTTGTGTTCCGAGGCCATGTCTGTACATGCTAGGCTCATCAAGTTTAACCCGAATTTTCCGCGTGTGCAACTGTTTTGCACCCGTTGTATGTGAACATAGAGTCTATCACACCTGATTATCACGTGGTGTCTCGAAACGACAAACTGTCACAACGGTGCACACTCGGCGAGAACACAATTTTATCTTGAAATTTTAGTGAGGGATCACCTTATAATGCTACCGGCGTCCTAAGCAAAATAAGGTGCATAAAAGGATTAACATCACATGCAAATCATAAGTGACATGATATGGCCATGAACTTGTCCTTCTTGATCTCCATCACCAAAGCATCGACATGATCTCCATTTTTGTCAGTGCCACACCATGATCTCCATCATCATGATCTCCATCATTGTGCTGCCATCGAGGTTACTGAACTAGCAATAAAGTAGAGCGTCACCAAGTTGTTGGCGCCACCTATGTTGTTACTACTAAAGCTACTGAACTAGCTATAAAGTAGAGCATCACCAGGCGCAAAAATAATTAAAGACAAGCCTATGGCTCCTGCCAGTTGTCATAGCATTGATGTGCAAGTCAATATTCAACTATTACAACATGATCATCTCATACATCAAATATATCATATCATGTTTTTGGCCATATCACATCACATGCATACCCTGCAAAAAAATTTTGTTGCATGTTTTAGGTGGCTACTATGGGTATCTAGTATGATCGCATCTTACTTACGCAAAACCACAATGGTGATACGCAAGTTGCTATTTAACCTTCTCCAAGGACCGCCTCAGTCAAATACGATTCAAGTAAAGTTGGAGAATTACACACCTGGCAGTCATCTTTTTGCAACAAGTTGCATGTTAGACGATGAAACCGGTCTCTCGTAAGTGTACGAGTAATGTTGGTCCGGGCCGCTTCATCCAACAATACCGTTGAATCAAGAAAAGACTAAGGAGGGCAGCAATCTGAATATCAACGCCCACAAACTCTATTTGTGTTCTGCTCGAGATGTCATCTACCCATAGACCTAGCTCATGATGCCACTCTTGGGTAACATTGCATGGGAAACAAAAACATTCCTACGTGTGATGAAGAGTTAATGGATATACTTCTCGCCCCTCATTGGTTACCCCAAGTGGAAGGTGGATATGTAGTCAGCAACAGATTTCCCTTAAACGGAGACTGTAAGGTTTATCGAACCAGGAGGACTCCTAGGCTCAACAAGTAGGTGCCTTCCACCCTGCCGCTAGCAGAAGACGCGGACCTGCACACACAACAAATAACTTTTCTCCTAATGAGTACAGAGAGGTTGTCAATCTCTCCGGCCTTGTAGTTTGCAAAGGATCAAAACACAAGCGGGAAAGTAATAGTGATTGCAACGGAAAAGTAAATGAAAGTGGTAAATGATGGAGGTGTAATCAATGATGGTGATATGGACTGGAGTCACATGATGTTCACTAGTGATGTATCTCTCCCAAAAGATGATAAACAACTATGCTAGGGTAAACAAATCACAGTTGGGCAATAGGAAGAATTATGACCGCACCGCGATGCCAATTATGCTACTTGATAGTTAGAGGTTCAATAGTAATGGCAGTACGCCAAGACAAGTAGACCGTTTATTCATCACCATCTACTTACTAATCATCCACCTTGAGATATCTATCCAGAACATCTCTCCGGTATTAAGTTGCGAGCCCCACCCAAAGTGTAAACTCAAACCAACAGACAACTCCATTAACGAACTATGCGTAAGGTAAAAAATCCTTGTAACTCAAGCTCGACATTGAGGGGCATGAACCCACAATCATGCATAACGCTCCTTCTTGGAGTTACAATCTACTACTCGGCTAAAGCAATAAATAGAAACGGAGAACATGCACGAATCAATAAGGAACATAATATAAAAGGATAATCAAATATATAACTCATAACAATCTGAACATAATCTCATAATCCATCGGATCCCAACAAATAGAGCATAGCAATAGCAAGAGAATTACATAGATGCCTTGATCATGTAGGGCAGCTCACAAGAACTAACCATTGAAGCACAAGATTCAAGAGAAGACATCACATAGCTGTTGGAAATATGCCCTAGAGGCAATAACAAATTAGTTATTATTATATTTCTTTGTTCATGATAATCGTTTATTATCCATGCTATAATTGTATTGATTGGAAACACAATACATGTGTGGATACATAGACAAAACACTGTCCCTAGTAAGCCTCTAGTTAACTAGCTCATTGATCAAAGATGGTCAAGGTTTCCTGACCATAGACAATTGTTGTCACTTGATAACGGGACCACATCATTAGGAGAATCATGTGATGGACTAGACCCAAACTAATGAACGTAGCATGTTGATCGTGTCATTTTGTTGCTACTATTTTTCTGCGTGTCAAGTATTTATTCCTATGACCATGAGATCATATAACTCAGTGGAACCGGAGGAATACCTTGTGTGTATCAAACGTCACAACGTAACTGGGTGACTATAAAGATGCTCTACAGGTATCTCCTTAGGTGTCCGTTGAGTTAATATGGATCAAGACTGGGATTTGTCACTCCGTGTGACGGAGAGGTATCTCGAGGCCCACTCGGTAATACAACATCACACACAAGCCTTGCAAGCAATGTGACTTAGTGTATGTCACGGGATCTTGTATTACGGAACAAGTAAAGAGACTTGCCGGTAAACGAGATTGAAATAGGTATGCGGATACCGATGATCGAATCTCGGGCAAGTAACATACCGAAGGACAAAGGGAATGACATACGGGATTATATGAATCCTTGACACTGAGGTTCAACCGATAAGATCTTCGGAGAATATGTAGGATCCAATATGGGCATCCAGGTCCCGCTATTGGATATTGACCGAGAAGTATCTCGGGTCATGTCTACATAGTTCTCGAACCCGCAGGGTCTGGACACTTAAGGTTCAACAATGTTTTATGCGTATTTGAGTTATATGGTTGGTTACTGAGACGTCTCAAACGTATCTATAATTTTTGATGGTTTCACGTTGTTATCTTGCCTTCTTTGTATGTTTTATGTATCTTTTTATATCTTTTTGGTACTAACTTATTAATTTAGTGCCAAGTGCCAGTTCCTGTTTTTTCCGTGTTTTTGACTCTTTTCAGATTTGATTTTGGAACGGATTCCAAACGGAAGAAAAACCCCGAAATGATTTTTTCCTGAACGGAAGAAATCCATGGGGCTTTTGGGCCAAGCCAGGTGGGCTCCAGGGAGCCCACAAGCCCGCACTCCGCCACCAGGGGGAGGCGGCGGTGTGCAGGCTTCTGGCCTCCCTGGCCGCACCCTGACCTAGGTCTTGTGCCTATATATTCCCAAATATTCCGCAAAAAATCGGAGGAGCCTTGAAATACTTTTCTGCCGCCGCAAGCTTCCGTTTCCGCGAGATCTCATCTGGAGACCCTTCCCAGCGCCCTGCCGGAGGGGACTTTGGAGTTGGAGGGCTTCTTCATCATCATCATCGCCCCTCCAATGACTCGTGAGTAGTTCACTTCAGACCTATGGGTCCGTAGTTAGTAGCTATATGGCTTCCTCTCTCTCTTGGATCTTCAATACAAAGTTCTCCATGATCTTCATGGAGATCTATCCGATGTAATCTTCTTTGGCGGTGTGTTTGTCGAGATCCGATGAATTGTGGACTTGTGATCAGATTATCTGTGATATATATTTGAGTCTTTGCTGATTTCTTATATGCATGATTTCATATCCTTGTAAATCTCTCCGAGTCATGGGTTTTGTTTGGCAACTAGATCTATGATTCTTGCAATGAGAAAAGTGCTTGGTTTTGGGTTCTGCCATGTGGTGACCTTTCCCAGTGACAGTAGGGGCAGCAAGGCACACATCAAGCAGTTTCCATCAAGGGTAAAAAGATGGGGGTTTTATCATTGGTTTGAGATTATCCCTCTACATCATGTCATCTTGCTTAAGGCGTTACTGTGTTCTTATGGACTTAATACACTAGATGCATGCTGGATAGCGGTCGACGTGTGGAGTAATAGTAGTAGATGCAGAAAGTATCGGTCTACTTGTTTCGGACGTGATGCCTATAGAAATAATCATTGCATAGATATCGTCACGACTCTGCATAGTTCTATCAATTTCTCGACAGTAATTTTTTCACCCACCGTCTACTTGCTTTCATGAGAGAAGCAACTAGTAAACTCTACGGCCCCCGGGTCTATTCACATCCATCGTTTACATCTTCGCTTTTACTTTGCTTTGTTACTTTGTTGCTTTCAGTTCTCACTTGGCAAACAATCTATAAGGGATTGACAACCCCTTCATAGCGTTGGGTGCAAGCTTTTGTGTTTGTGCAGGATCTTGAGATACTCTTACGCCGGATTGATACCTTGGTTCTCAAACTGAGGGAAATACTTACCGTCGCGGTGCTACATCACCCTTTCCGCTTCGAGGGAACACCAACGCAAGGCTCCAAGGCCACGAGGGAAATCCTTTGCATACTTGCCTAGGAAGTCCCTTAAGGCGTAGCCGTAGCTGAAGGATTCCTGGTGCCGTCGACACAACTATTTCTGGCGCCATTGCAAAGGATACACAGCAACCATCAGAAGTATTTCTGGCGCCGTTGCCGGGGATCTTTTTGAAGTAGCAGTTACCGAATGTTGTTCGGAGTCCCGGATGGGATCACGGACGTCACGAGGGTTTCCGGAATGGTCCGGAAACGAAGCTTGATATATAGGTTTGTCTCATTTGGGTACCGGAAGGTTTTCGGGCATTACCGGCATCGTACCGGGAATGACGAATGGGTTCTGGAGTTCTACCGGGAGGGGCCCACCCACCCGGGAAGAAGCCCAAAGGCTTTTGTGGGGGAACACCAGCCCTTAGTGGGCTGGTGGGCAAGCCCAAGAGGGCCCTTGCGCAGGAAGAAGGAAAAAACCAACAAGGGGGAAAAGGAAAAAAAGGAGAGGAGGTGGGACAAAAGAGGAGGACTCCTCCCCCTCCAAACCGAATTGGAGAGGGATTCCTCCTCCCCCTTCGGCCGAACCCTTGAGGCTCCCTTGAGCCTCAAGGAAAGGTCCCTCCCCTCCTCCTTTATATACTAAAAGTCTCGAGTGTTTTGACACAACTTTTGCCACGTGCATCCCGACACCTCTACTTCGTAGATTTCCCTCTAGATCGTATTTCTGCGGAGCTCGGGCGGAGCCCTGCTGGAATAGATCACCACCAACCTCCGGAGCGCCGTCACGCTGCCGGAGAACTCATCTACCTCTCCGTCTCTCTTGCTGGATTAAGAAGGCCAAGATCATCGTCGCGCTGTACGTGTGCTGAACGCGGAGGTGTCATCCGTTTGGCACTAGATCGGGAAGGATCATGATGAGATCGCGGGACGGATTGTGATGAAGTTCACGGGACGGATCGTGATGGGATCGTGGGATGGAGTGTACGACTACGGTGATTTGAATCACGCAAGTTGTTCCACTATATCGTCCATGTTTCTTAACGCTTACCGTTGTGCGATCTACAAGGGTATGTAGATCTGAATCTCCTCTCGTAGATGAACATCACCATGATAGGAATTGAGTGTGCGTAGGAAAATTTTGTTTCCCATGCGACGTTCCCCAACAGTGGCATCATGAGCTAGGTTCATGCGTAGATGTTATCTCAAGTAGAACACAAAAGTTTTTGTGGGCGGTGATGTGCGATTTGCTACCCTCCTTAGTATTTTCTTGATTCCGCGGTATTGTTGGATCGAAGCGGCTCGGACCGACATTACTCGTATGCTTACGAGAGACTGGTTTCATCGCTACGAGCAACCCCGTTGCTTAAAGATGACTGGCGAGTGTCGGTTTCTCCAACTTTAGTTGAATCGGATTTGACCGAGGAGGTCCTTGGAGAGAGGTTAAATAGCAATTCATACATCTCCGTTGTGGTGTTTGCGTAAGTAAGATGCGATCCTACTAGATACCCATGGCAACCACGTAAAACATGCAACAACAATTAGAGGACGTCTAACTTGTTTTTGCAGGGTATGCTTGTGATGTGATATGGCCAATGACGTGATGTGATATATTGGATGTATGAGATGATCATGTTGTAATAGTTAATATCGACTTGCACGTCGATGCTAGGGCAACCGGCAGGAGCCACAGGGTTGTCTTTAAACTAACGTTTGTGTTTGCAGATGTGTTTACTATATTGCTAGGACGTAGCTTTCGTAGTAATAGCATAGCATACACGACAACCTCGATGGCGACACGATGATGGAGATCATGATGATGGGGTTCATGGTGTGGCGCCGGTGACAAGAAGATCATACATGTGCTTTGGTGATGGAGATCAAGGAGCACTTGATGATGGCCATAGCATGTCACTTATGAATTGCATGTGATGTTAATCCTTTATGCACCTTATCTTGCTTAGAAAGACGGTAGCATTATGAGGTGATCTCTCACTAAAATTTCAAGCTCAAATTGTGTTCTCCCCGACTGTGCACCGTTGCGACAGTTTGTCGTTTCGAGACACCACGTGATGATCGGGTGTGATAGACTCAACGTTCACATACAACGGGTGCAAAACAGTTGCACGCGCGGAACACTCGGGTTAAACTTGACGAGCCTAGCATGTACAGACATGGCCTCGGAACACATGATACCGAAAGGTCGAGCATGAATCATATATTTGATATGATTAGCATAGAGATGCTTACCACTGAAGCTACTCTCAACTCACGTGATGATCGGACTTGAGATAGTGGATTTGGATCATGTACCACTCAAATGACTAGAGAGATGTACTTTTTGAGTGGGAGTTTAAAATTAATTTGATTAGTTAAACTCTAATTATCTGGAACATAGTCAAAAGGTCTTTACGAATTTGGATGTGACTTGGGCTATAGCTCTACAGTTTTTCTATGTTCCTAGAGAAAATTTAGTCGAAAGTAGATAGTAGCAACTGTGCGGACTGAGTCTGTAAAACTGAGGATTGTCCTCATTGCTGCGCAGAAGGCTTATGTCCTTAATGCACCACTCGGTGTGCTGCACCTCGAGTGTCGTCTGTGGATGTTGTGAACATCTGACATACATGTTTCTGATGACTACGCGATAGTTCAGTGCAAAATATTTAATGGCGTAGAAGCAAGGCGCCGAAGACGTTTTGAAACGTCACGAAACATAAGAGATGTTCTAAAGAGATGAAATTGTGATTTCATGCTCGTGCCCTTGTTAAGAGGTATGAGACCTCCGACAAGATTCTTTGTCCACGAAGTAAAGGAGAAAAGCTCAATCGTTGAGAGTGTGCTCAGATTGTCTGAGTACGACAATCGCTTGAATCAAGTGGGAGTTAATCTTCCAGATGAGATAGTGATGGTTCTCCAAAGTCACTGCCACCAAGCTGTGAGAGCTTCGTGATGAACTATAACATATCAAGGATAGATACAATGATCCTTGAGCGATTCGCGATGTTTGACATTGCGAAAGTAGAAATCAAGAAGGAGCATCAATAGTTGATGGTTAGTAAAACCACTAAGTTTCAAGAAAGGCAAGGGCTAGAAGGGATACTTCGTGAAACGGCAAAACAGTTGCTGCACTAATGAAGAGACCCAAGATTAAACCCAAACCCGAGACTAAGTGCTTCTGTTATGAGGGGAACGGTCACTGAGGCGGAGCTACCCTAGATGCTTGGTAGATAAGAAGGGTGGCAAAGTCGACATAAGTATATTTGATATACATGATGTTGATGTGTACTTTACTAGTACTCCTAGTAGCGCGAGGGTATTGGATGCCAGTTCGGTTGCTAAGTGATTAGTAACACGAAATGAAAGCTACGGAATAAACAAAGACTAGCTAAAGGCGAGGTGACCATACGTGTTGGAAGTGTTTCCAAGGTTGATATGATCAAACGTCGCACGCTCCCTCTACCATCGGGATTGGTGTTAAACCTGAATAATTGTTATTTGGTGCTTGCGTTGAAGCATGAACATGATTGGATCGTGTTTATTGCAATACGGTTATTCATTTAAAGAGAATAATGGTTATTATATTTTCTTGAATAGTCACCTTCAATGGTTTATTGAATCTCGATCGTAGTGTTACACATGTTCATAATATTGGTGCCAAAAGATACAATGTAATAATGATAGTACCACTTACTTGTGGCACTGCCACTTGAGTCATGTTGGTGTAGAATTCACGAAGAAGCTCCATGTTGATGGATCTTATACTCACTTGATTTTGAATCACTTGAGACATGCAAATCATACCACATGGACAAGGCCTAGTTTTCATTGAGATGAAACAAGAAAGCAACTTGTTGGAAGTAATACATTTATGATGTGTTCAGTCCAGTAAGTGCTCAGGCACGCAGTGGATATCATTATGTTCTTACTCCAATGAAGATTTGAGTAGATACACAAGTATTCACTTAATGAATCACAAGTCTGAAATATTGAAAAGTTCAATTCTGTTTCAGAGTGAAGTTCATCGTAACAAGAGGATAAACTGTCTATGATGTGATCGTAGAGATGAATATCTGAGTTGCAAGTTTTGGTACATAGTTAAGACAATGAGGAAGTTGTTTCGCAACTCATGCCACCAAGAACACCATAGTGTGATGGTGTGTCCGAACGTCATAGCCGCGACCTATTTGATATGCTGCATACTATGATGTCTCTTATGGAGTTACCACTATCATTTATGGTTTATGCATTAGAGACAACCGCATTCACTTTAAATAGGTCACCGCGTAATTCCGTTGAGATGACACGGTATGGACTGAGGTTTTGAGAAATCTAAGCCGTCGTTTCTTGAAAATTTGGGGTTGCGATGCTTATGTGAAAAAGTTTCAGTTTGATAAGCTCGAATCCAAAGCGGATAAATGCATCTTCATAGGATATCCAATACAGTTGGGTGCATCTCCTATCTCAGATCCGGAAGCAAAGTGTTTGTTTCTAGAAATGGGTCCTTTCTCGAGGAAAGGTTTCTCTCGAAAGAATTGAGTGGGAAGGTGGTAGAACTTGATGAGGTTATTGAACCATCACTTCAACCAGTGTGTAGCAGGGCGGAGGAAGTTGTTCCTGTGGCGCCTACACCAATTGAAGTGGAAGCTCATGATAGTGATCATTAAGCATCAGATCAAGTTACTACAAACCTCGTAGGTCGACAAGGTCGCATACTACTACAGAGTGGAACGGTAACCCTGTCTTACAGGTCATGTTGTTGAACAACAATGAACCTACGAGTTATGGAGAAGCAATGGTGGGCACGGATTCCGACAAATGGCTGGAGGCCATGAAATCTGAGAGAGAATCCATATGTGAGAACAAAGTATAGACTATGGAAGAACTACTTGATGGTTGTAGGACTATTAAGTAAAGATGGATCTTTATAAGGAAGACAGACGATGATGGTGAATCGTCACCATTAAGAAAAGCTCGACTTGTCACAAGGATGTTTTCCGACAAGTTTAAGGAGTTGACTATGATGAGACTTTCTCACTCATAGAAATGCAAAAGGTCTATTGGAATTATGTTAGCAGTTGCTGCATTATCTATGAAATATTGCACATAGGATGTCAAAACATTGTTTTCCTCGACGGAAAGGTTGTATGTGATACAACCGGAAAGTTTTGCTGATCTTAAGGATGCTAACAAGCATGGAAGCTCCAGCGATCCTTCTAAGGACTGGTGCAAGCATCTCGGAGTTGGAATATATGCTTTGATGAGTTGATCAAAGCTTTTGGGTTTATACAGGGTTTATGAGAAACTTGTGTTTCCAAAGAAGTGAGTGGGAGCACTATAGAATTTCTGATAAGTATATGTGGTTGACATATTGTTGATCAGAAGTAATGTAGAATGTCTGTAAAGCATAAAAGGTTGTTTGAAAGGAGTTTTTCAAAGGAATACCTGGATTGAGCTACTTGAACGTTGAGCATCAAGATCTATGAAGATAGATCAAAACGCTTAATAGAAGTTTCAACAAAGATGCATGACTTGACAAGTTTTTGAAGGAGTTCAAAATAGATCAGCAAAGAAGGAGTTCTTGGCTGTGATGTAAGGTGTGAATTTGAGTAAGACTCAAAACCCGACCATAGCAGAATAAAGAGAATAGGCGAGGGTCGTCTTCTAAGCCTCAGCCATAGACTCTAAAGTATGCCAAGCTGAGTACAGCACCTGATGTGTGCCTTACCGCAAGTCTGTTAAGAGGTACAGAGAGTGATTCATGATTGAATCACTGAGCAGCGGTCAAAATTATCCTTAGTAACTAATGGACTAAGGAATTTTTATTGATTATGGAGGTGGTTAAAGAGTTCGTCATAAAGGGTTACGTCGATGCAAACTTTGGCACTAATCCGAGTAACTATGAGTAGTAAAACGGATTCGTATGGTTGAGTAGATATTTGGAATATTTCCGAATAGTTCATAGTAGCAGCATATAAAAGATGACATAAAGATTTGTAAAGCTCACTCGGATCTGAAAGGGTTCAGAACCGTCGACTATAACCTCTCTCACAAGCAAGACATGATCAAACCCCAGAACTGTAAAGGTGTTGGATTCGTTAGAATCACATAGTGATGTGGACTAGATTATTGACTATAGTGCAAGTGGGAGACTGTTGGAAATATGCCCTAGAGGCAATAATAAATTAGTTATTATTATATTTCTTTGTTCATGATAATCGTTTATTATCCATGCTATAATTGTATTGATTGGAAACACAATACATGTGTGGATACATAGACAAAACATGTCCCTAGTAAGCCTCTAGTTGACTAGCTCGTTGATCAAAGATGGTCAAGGTTTCCTGACCATAGACAAGTGTTGTCACTTGATAACGGGATTACATCATTAGGAGAATCATCTGATGGACTAGACCCAAACTAATGAACGTAGCATGTTGATCGTGTCATTTTGTTGCTACTGTTTTTCTGCGTGTCAAGTATTTATTCCTATGACCATGAGATAATATAACTCACTGGCACCAGAGGAATACCTTATGTGTATTAAACGTCACAACGTAACTGGGTGACTATAAAGATGCTCTACAGGTATCTCTGAAGGTGTCCATTGAGTTAATATGGATCAAGACTGGGATTTGTCAATCCGTGTGACAGAGTGGTATCTCGGGGCCCACTCGGTAATACAACATCACACACAAGCCTTGCAAGCAATGTGACTTAGTGTATGTCACAAGATCTTGTATTACAGAACGAGTAAAGAGACTTGCTGGTAAACGAGATTGAAATAGGTATGCGGATACCGACGATCGAATCTCGGGCAAGTAACATACCGAAGGACAAAGGGAATGACATACGGGGTTATATGAATCCTTGACACTGAGGTTCAACCGATAAGATCTTCGGAGAATATGTAGGATCCAATATAGGCATCCAGGTCCCGCTATTGGATATTGACCGAGGAGTCTCTCGGGTCATGTCTACATAGTTCTCGAACCCGCAGGGTCTGCACACTTAAGGTTCGTCGATGTTTTATGCGTATTTGAGTTATATCGTTGGTTACCGAATGTTGTTCGGAGTCCCGGATGGGATGACGGACGTCACGAGGGTTTCCGGAATAGTCCAGAAACGAAGATTGATATATAGGTTTGTCTCATTTGGTTACTGGAAGGTTTTCGGGCATTACCGACATCGTACCGGGAATGACGAATGGGTTCCGGAGTTCTATCGGGAGGGGACCAACCACCCGGGAAGAAGCGCAAAGGCTTTGTGGGGGCACACCAGCCCTTAGTGGGCTGGTGGGGAAGCCCAAGAGGGTCCTTGCGCAGGAAGAAGGAAAAAACCAACAAGGGAGAAAAGGAAAAAAAGGAGAGGAGGTGGGACAAAAGAGGAGGAATCCTATCCCTCCAAACCGAATTGGAGAAGGACTCCTCCTCCCCCTTCGGACAAACCCTTGAGGCTTCCTTGAGCCTCAAGGCAAGGTCCCTCCCCTCCTCCTTTATATATTGAAGGTCTCGGGTGTTTTGACACAACTTTTGCCACGTGCATCCCGACACCTCTACTTCGTAGATTTCCCTCTAGATCGTATTTCTGCGGAGCTCGGGCGGAGCCCTCCTGGAATAGATCACCACCAACCTCCGGAGCGTCATCACGCTGCCGGAGAACTCATCTACCTCTCCGTCTCTCTTGCTAGATCAAGAAGGCCGAGATCATCGTCGCGCTGTACATGTGCTGAACGCGGAGTTGCCGTCCGTTCGGCACTAGATCGGGAAGGATCATGATGAGATCGCGGGACGGATCGTGATGAAGTTCGCGGGATGGATCATGATGGGATCGTGGGATGGAGTGTACGACTACGGTGATTTGAATCACGCAAGCTGTTCCACCTCCTCTCCGTTGTTTAACGCTTAACGCTTACCGTTGTGCGATCTACAAGGGTATGTAGATCTGAATCTCTTCTCGTAGATGAACATCACCATGATAGGAATTGCGTGTGCGTAGGAAAATTTTGTTTCCCATGCGACGTTCCCCAACAATAGCTACTGGTCAAGGACTCATGGTCCAAGGAGGACTACTCACGGCACATCCGAGAAGCATCCATGGCGGTGGAGAAGCTCCCGGAGGTCAATCCTCCCTCCGGCAGGGTGCCGGGAAGAGGTCTCCTAACGCTCCCGATCTCAGAAGCGTTGTGGCGGCGGAACGATGGAGAAATTCGTGATTCCAGAAAGTATGCGAGGGTTTCCTCTCGTAAGTCTAAATATAGGCCAAAGAAGGGCACCGGAGGAGGTGGGGCCCACCGAGGAGGCCACCTGGCGCAACCTTGGGCCTGGCTGCGCCAGCAGGTCGCCTGGGCAGCCCCTGGCCCCCTCTGGCCCATCTTCGGTGATCCGGAAGCTTCTTTCTCGCTGATTTTTTATATATTTTGATGGAATTTTTTGGGCTTCGGAAAATTGGGTAAAAGCCCCTGCAAAATAGACATCAGGAGACAGAAACTGGCACTGGCTGAACTGAATTAGTAGGTTAGTCCAAATATGTGTAAAATTATATAAAATTGTAGCAAAACATATAACAATGTTTCCCAAAAGATCATGGAACAAACAGAAATTATAGATACGTTTGGGACCTATCAACGCGCAAACAAGATCTATCCATGGTGATGACCATCTACGAGAGGAGAGAGTGTATCTACATACCCTGTAGATCGCTAAGAGGAAGCATATATAACGGGGTTGATGTAGTTGTACGTCTTCGCGATCCAATCAGGATGCGATCTCGTCATGATCCGTCCCGCGATCTCATCACGATCCTTCTGATCTAGTGCCGAACAGACGGCACCTCCGTGTTCAGCACATGTGCAACTCGATGACGATCTCCGCCTTCTTGATCCAGCAAGAGGGGCAGAGAGGTTGATGAGTTCTCCAGCACGGCGTCGTGGTGTTGGTGGTGCACAATCCAGCAGGGCTTCGCCAAGCGCTACGGAACTAATCTAGAGGAGAAAATGATCTAGAGAGAAAGAGAGAGGGCAGCCGTGGCTTATTAGCGTTAGGACTGCCCTCAAAATCCTCTAGTAAATATAGGAGGGACGGAGGGGAGGAGGCAACCAAAGCACCTCCAAGGGGTTCGACCGAATAGGGTGGAGGTGGAGGAGTCCACCTATAATCCTACTCCAAGTAGGACTTCTCTCTACTTGGAATATTCCCCTCTTTCCTTCGGGTTTTTTCTTCTCCCGCGTGCTAGTTGGAGTGACCCCTCCCGATGGCCCACCCGACATTCTCGGTACAATACCGAAAACACACGAAACTTTTTCGGTGACCAAAATGGGACTTCTTATATGTCAATCTTTACCTCGGGACCATTCCGGAGCTCCTCATGACGCCCGAGATCTCATCCGGGACTCCGAACAACTTTCGGTTACCAAACACACATCACTCAATAATACTAAAACGTCGTCGAACCTTAAGTGTGCAGACCCCACGGGTTCGAGAACTATGCAGATATGATCTAAGACACTCTCCGGTCAATAAACAATAGCGGGACCTGGATGCCCATATTGGCTCCTACATATTCTACGACGATCTTTATCGAATGAACCTCTGTGTCAAGGATTCAGTTAATCCCATATGTTATTCCCTTTGTCCATCGGTATGTTACTTGCCCGAGGTTCCATCGTTGGTATCTCCATACCTAGTTCAATCTCGTTACTGGCAAGTCTCTTTACTCGTTCCGTAATACATAATCCCATGACTAACTCCTTAGTCACATTGCTTGCAAGGCTTATTGTGATGTTGTATTACAGAGTGGGCCCCGAGATACCTCTCCGTCATACGGAGTGACAAATCCCAGTCTCTGTTCACGCCAACCCAACAGACACCTTCAGAGATACATGTAGAGCTCCTTTATAGTCACCCAGTTACGTTGCGGCGTTTGATACACACAAGGTATTCCTCCGGTGTCCGAGAGTTGCATGATCTCATCGTCATAGGAATAGATACATTGACATGCAGAAAACAGTATCAATAAACTGACATGATCATATGCTACGTTCATAGTTTGGGTCTTCTCCATCACATCATTCTCCTAATGATGTGATCCCTTTATCAAGTGACAACCCTTGTCTATGGCCAGGAAACCTTGACCATCTTTCATCAACGAGCTAGTCAACTAGAGTCTCTCTAGGGACAATGTGTTGTCTTTGTATCCACACATGTATATGAGTTTCCATTCAATACAATTCTAGCATGGATAATAAACAATTATCATGAACAGGGAAATATAATAATAACCAATTTATTATTGCCTCTAGACCATATTTCCAACATGTGGCTGTTTTCCAATCCACATGGCTTACACTCCATCAACCAAACTCGGAACTGCACGCATCAATGCACGTACAGAGCTGTCAAACTACAACGGGGAGGTGTAAAGAAGTGCAAGGCAACGTCTGTACTGCATCCCGTGAGCGCCTAAGACCTCGCTGGGAGTTGAGCAATGGAAGGTCGACACATAAAGGTCGGAGGATAGGGGAACATGGCGACTGGGGCTCGTCCTTCCCTACGCTGGATGGAAGTGTAGTGGGGTTGCCCAAACATGGGAAGGAGGAAGAAAGAGGCGTCGGTGGCTAGCATGGAGAGCGTCAGTGTACTGCATGGGCTCGTGGTCAGAACTACAAGCCACCTTCGATCGAGCAGCATGATGGAGCGGGGGTGTTGCTGGCGAAGGGGGGTGGTGGCCGGATATGATGCTGGTGGATCCATGACGGCGCGGGTTGACCGGATCCGATGCTGGTGGATCAACAACGACATCGGCGGCTAGAGGCGGGAGTGCTTTTGGGTGGCTCATGGGATGTGGTGGGGGGTACGGTCGGCTGGATGTGGTGGAGGGCGCCGTCGACGGGATGTAGTGATGGCACGGCGGGCTGGATGTGGTGGGGTTGCCGGTGACAGGATGTGATGGGGGCGCAACCGGCTTGATGTGGAGGGGGACGCTGCTGGTGGGATGTGGTGGGGCATGACTGGCGGGAAGGAGGAAGTTGGAGGAGGAGGCACCACAGTTGGGTCGTGGGGTAGGTTGGCTGCACTGAGTTGGCGGTGGGGTGTTTCATTTTTAGTTTTAACGTTTTGTTCTGTCTAGTTTGTTTCGAGGTAGGGTTGTTAGCAGAATAAGTTTACTTTAATATAGTACAAACGCAAGCGCTCATATATACGCGCATGCACTCATCCTTATGAACGCACATACGTACACCGTACCAATATGAGCACCTTCAAGAGACTAAGCTCACATACCATCTTGAGATTTACGAAGTCACCATAGACGCCTCGTTGTCGACGCAAACATCTACTCCCACTAAATGCATATTATCGAAAATCATGAAACAAATCCAGGAATAAATGTGCACAACGGAACTTAAACCCCGATATGCTCGGGATACCACAGTCTCTTTAACCATCCAACCATAAGTTGGATCGCGTTAACAGAATAGGTTAGTGTTCTTAAAATAAGGTCGTAAAGATGTTTTTAGAATAGACCCACCAAATATTTAAAAACCAGTTAGAGTTGCGGAGATTAAATAAATTTTACCGTGTTATCCATACCTGTCAAATTGTAAACGTTGCTCCGGTGTTCATTGTTAAACGTGTTTAGGACCAAACAAATTAGCACTCGTCACTAATTAATATTATGTTCAACATAAACATAGACATTAACCAAGTTATATATCCAAATACATAATATTAACATGTACATAATCTATATCTAGCATAACATTTATGTGCCATCTTGTCCAATATATTACACACGTACACAATACTTGTTTTTCTTGCGGGGATACACAATACTTGTTTCTATATAGGAAGACCAAAGGAAAGAGACCAAACAGAACCAATCATGAATTCACTATATTTTTGGCACTAAGAAAACATTCAGTTTTACTCTAGCACTTCCGACTCGAGAGAAATGACGTCTTGAGGATAGACTCGGACTGGTTACGTTGTTTGGCACATATGTATACTCCCTTTGTCTTGGTGTATAGGTCATCTTAGGTTGTCCACCGTGACCAAGATCAGGAGGAAAACGAGAGAAATCAGTGCTAATTTGCTAATTAATACTACTGAATGAAATTAATTGACCACTGCATGTCATGTTAGTTAGTGTCAAGTCATTAAAAACATACACGCCACACGTCTTCTATTGGTTGATTCCTTTATTCATGTCAAAAAACAAGAAACAAGATGAAAGTTAATACAACATGCCTAAGTGTTTTGGGATTTTTTTAACGTAAGATGACTTATATACTAGGACGGAGGGAGTACCAGTTTGCTATAGCTACGGTGGGAACTCAAAAAGGTATCCTCGATCCATTTCAAGCGTCGGTCGGCGTCAGCAAACCATGGCAGACCGATTTCACTGTTTTCTTTATCCTTTTGTTTTAGTTTAGACCCATCTCCCATTTATAATTTTTTGGATCTCATCATTTCTATCGCCATCCAAGCTCATGGTAGGCTAGAGCAAACTACCATCACTATCTATGACGATAGGGGTCGGATCAACGAAGACGGCGTAGTCTGAGCCTACTGACGTGAATAAGTGACTAACGTCACACAGAAAGACGGTAAGGTGTGATTTCCTACCGCCATAGCGGGTGAAGGTAGGGAGTTCAGTCACTTAATAGTTTGAGTACCCTATCGCCATCGCTATGGTGGTAGGCATCCATACCATAAGGCCACTCCTTATGGCTGTAGCCATCTATCCACGTCCATAGGTCAGACGATGCGGTATATGTTGACTCGATCCCTACTGCCAGATTCCATGGCGGTGGCCTGTTGTAGCCTATCTACAACTCGGGTGGCGGTAGGAAAAGGGTGAGATCCAAAAAAATTACTGATGGGTCGGATACTACTAAAGTTAACCAAAAGGGAAATGATTCCCTTCATCCGACCGACTCAACGCGTGGCATCCGCCACCTCTATCGAGGGACGCGTGTCCTGTATGACCCTCTACACCGTTCCATTCTTTTTTATCCGCACCCGTACTTTCCTTCTCTCATCCTCTTTCTTCCATCCAGTCCATGCCCCTTCATTTGATCTCATCCACCACAATCACCCTCCACCGGTGTCCATGCCCGTCGCTCGCTACTGTCCACGATGCCCATGAGGGCTTGAGTACAGAGAAGAGATTGGCCGAAGATCTTTCTTGGACGCCATGTGGTGCATGCCGGCGTCGATGGGTGGGGTGGGGGCCACACTGCGGTCGAGATCTGAGTGAGTTTCTATAGCAAGGTTTATGTTGTTGATCGTTGTCCGCTACAGGCAGGGCCACACCACAGTGAGTTTTTGCAGCAAGGTGCGTGTTACAGATAAAATGAAAAAAAATCTCTATTGTAGAAAAAGTGTAAAAAGGTCTTTACTGTATAAAAAAATATATAAAACCTCTCTTGCAAAAAGAATAAAGAGCAACAAAATCTCAGCTGCAAAAAATAAGTTGCCATAATACCTCTTTGTAAAAGATACTGTAACAAGACCTCTGCTAAAAAAAGAAATCTATAATTTAACCTATGTTGCAAAAATTCCGAAACTTGACCTGTATTGCAATACAACACGACCCATGTTATAAAGTTCTCACACACGACCTGTATTGTAATGATAGAAGATGACGTTTGATGCAACCGTCATATCCACAACTCACGAGACGACGGATCTTTTAAAAAATTCATCGATCGATGCGTAGCAACGCCTAACAAAATGGTTTGAGTGAAAAAAATTGAATTTTGCTACCATGGCACCTCTCCAATGCACCAGCGTCCCCCTCTGACATGTCTCTCTCCTGTTCTCTCTCGCAGGGAAGAAAAGAGGCACATGTGCAGAACAGCGAGCGGAAAGATTTTTACTGGGACATGCAGGAGAGGGAAACGGTCCTCTCGCTGGGCTCGTGATCCTGCTCCGCACCGCTGCGTCTTTTGTTGAGCGTAGTCCGGTTCGTTAGGCGCCGGGATCTGCGCCGCGTGCGAGCTATTTCGAGAAGACAAATCTTCATTTCATTCGTGACTGTGTTCCCTGCGCGGCAGCTTCCTCCCAGCTATCTCGTTTTCCTCGCCCTCTTCCTCTCCCTTTCTCCCGCACTCCGCCGCGTGCTTCGATTGGAGTGAGCGGAAGAGTAAAAATAGTGTGTGGTCGTACCATGTGCGGCGAGCGGAATAATTTTGCCTTCGAGAATGGTATCAAGGGGAGAGGTCAGTGGAGTCAACCGGGGTGGTACACCGCGCAGGGCTCGAGGGCCCGTCTGAGGCCGTTACCGTGGTCTGGCTAATGCAAGTGGAAAGCACGGATGCCAATATCGTCCGTTTGAGCCGTTGATTTGGTTTCACATATACTACTCCTTCCGTCACGGTTTTGGTTTCACATATACTACTCCTTCCGTCACGGTTTTGGTTTCACATATACTACTCCTTCCGTCACGGTTTAGATCACGGTTTAGAAGACGTGTATGATTTTTTTTATAACCTAGGTGGTTATTGATTGATTGTGAAATGAGTGAAAAAATATCATTTACACTATGCATGCATATAAAAATAGTAGTACAACAGAGTAATAATTAGATGCTAGCAGTAAATGCAATGCATCTTAAACCTTGTCTATTAGGCTGCTCATAGTGGGGAGTAACATATAGTAGTATCATGCATATGTTATTATTGTATGATACTACCTTCATAGTGTATTGTATCATAAACTAGTACTTCCTCCGTCACGGTTTAGAAGGCACGCTTGAAAATCTCTCGGACCAAGGTAGTCATCGATTGGTTATGAGATGTAGCAGGTGTAAATGCTAATACGCCTAATCAACTGAGAAAAAACTAGTACTAATGCCTCAGTAGCAAATTGGGAGGACGCATGCATGACTAGTACTAGTACTAATTAATAAGAGTAATTGCTTTCGCGCCATAAACCTTGTTATTTTGGAAACGCACGCAATTTTAACTGTGCCTTTCAAAAGACCTCGATGACGCCTAGAGGGGGGGTGAATAGGCTATTTAAAAACTTCTTCGGATTTGGCTTAAACCTAATGCAGAAATAAACTAAGAGGGTACTTGTCAAGCACAAATCCTAAATGCACTAGGCACTGCAACGTCTATCAACAACACGATCTACCAAGATGGACACAATATAGTTACTAACAAGCACAAGTAAGTTGCACAAACTTACTTGAGCTATATCATACGACAAGTAGGTGAACGACACAAGATACTAGATCACACTAGCACACGATATATCAAAAGCTGCAATTGTGAACGTGTGGATATAGAAGGTATGCTTGAATGATTAATCTTGTACAAGGAATAGCCAACACAATATAATGAACCCAAACAATATGCAATGTATGTATGCTCAAGTAACACAAGTAAACCACAAGTAAGGAGTTAGGGTTAAGGATAACCAAGGTCACTGAGACGAAGATGTATCCTGATGTTCACTTCCTTGGAGGGAAGCTAGTCACCGTTAGAGAGGTGGATGTTACCACGAAGGCACACCAACGCCACGAAGGCTCACCCTATTCTCCCTTTGAGATAACACCACGAAGGCGTTTCTCAACCATTAGTGGTAAGCCTTTGAGGTGGCTTCCAAACCCTCACAAACTTTTTCGGCGGGTAATCACACGGATTGATTCCTCTCCAAAGAACTCCTACCGCCTAGGAGTCTCCAACCTCCAAGAGTAACAAGATCACGGGGAATGCTCAAAACTTGCTCAAATCTCAAATAGCTTGGGTTGAGAGAAGGAGAGGGAGACGATCTATCTTTTGATTGGAACAACTCTCAAAGGGGCTCACAAATGCTCTTGGGATCTAAGATTTGGTGTGAGCAAATGTGTGTGAGGTAGAAATGAGTTCTTATGAGGATAAGGCTGTGTTGGGCACCCTCTCACGAAGTGGGAGGGGGGTATTTATAGTGGGGAGAGAAAAACAGCCGTTGGGGACACTTTAAGTCACACAGGGGTCGGACATCCGGCAGTTCACGGATGTCCGGGCGTCCACAAGGGGTCGGACGTCCGACAGGGGTCGGACGTCCGAGGGCTGTAAATATATCTGGAACCACTATGGAGTTGAACACGGAACGGACGTCCGGAGAAGGCCGGAAGTCCGAGTTATTCGACTCAAACTTCTCTGGTGCAAGATTCCGGATTTCCAAAAGGGGACGGACGTCCGGCCCTCGGACGTCCAGAGGGAGCCGGAAGTCCGAGTTATATGGCTCAAGTTCTTCTGGTGCAAAGCTCCGGATTTCCGAAGCTGGTCGGACGTCCAACCCTCGGACGTCCGGAGGGAGCCGGAAGTCCGGGTTATATGGCTCAAGTTTCTCTCGTGCAAAGCTCCAGATTTCCGATGCTGGTCGGACGTCCATCCCTCAGACGTCCGGAGGGAGCCGGAAGTCCGAGTTATATGGCTCAAGTTTCTCTGGTGGATAGTTCCGGATTTCTGAAGTTGGTCGGACGTCCGGGCCTCGGACGTCCGGAGGAGGCCGGATGTCCGAGGCACTGGTCCTCTTTTCTGATAACAGCAGAGCAGTGGAGATGTGGTAAGAGCAGAACAATGGATATCTAGTTTGAGCAAGTTCATCACGAAACGTGTGATCCCCTCTAAATAGTGCGGGATCCCTAAAGACTCAAGAATTATAAAAGGGGTACCGATGATCCATACTTGAGTGTATACTTTTATTCGGTGATCATCACTCCGCACCACTAACGTCAAAGGAACTGGTACCTTTGAGTTAGCCCTTTCACTTGAGCTTGATGTTGTTGTTCCTTCTTGGCTCAAGTTGAAAGCAAGACATGATGAAGTCTTCAAGAATCTCTCCCATACACAATGTGGAAAGCTTAGCTTATGTATTCATCTTCATTTGTCCACCATGTGAACATCCACAAGAATTAAGCATGTAGTGCTCAGGAATGCTTATCTTGATCTTGTCCTTGTTAGCACATCATCTTGTCCTTATCAACACATGATCATTAACAATAGTTTCAATGATATATTCGTGCTGATCCACTTGAACTTGCACACCACAATCTTGATGACGATCACCACTTGACATCATCCTTCATGGGTTGTATGAGATCTTCCTTTTGACGCAAGCCCATGGAAGCACACCTAACCCCCACATAGGACTCTCACAAAGACCATGGGTTAGTACACAAACACGTAATGGACAATGCTTACCATACCATGGGATCACTTGATCCCTCTCGGTACATCTTATACGCTTTGTGTGTTGATCATCTTGATTTACTCTTTGTCTGAGATCTTGATCAACCTAGTGTCTCTATGACCATTCTTTGGATAATACCTTGAATACCATCATGGTCATCATATAAACTCCTTGAACCCAACATATGGACTTCAAGAAGTGCCTATGGACAAATCCTATAAATATAACTTAAGGCAACCATTAGCCCATAGGAATTGTCATCAATTACCAAAACCACATATGGAGATATATGCTCTAACAATCTCCCCCATTTTAGTAATTGAAGACAACCACTTCAAGAGAGTTTATATAAGGAAATAAGCATAACCAAGCGCACACATACAAGATAATAATGCATGCGTGCAAGATGTAAATGCTTACGCAATAAAAGAAAAACCCTCTAAACATTTCCAAAGTAAACTCTCTAAACTTCTCCCCCATTGGCACCGATTGCCAAAATGGACGAAAAATTTAGAAAGCCAATATAGTAGGTGGTCCTCCAAAAAGTGTGTACTTCTCAGCACATGAGTGCAGAGAAATACACAAATACAATGATAAGTAGTTGGAGGAAAACAAACCATATTCAGGACCCAAAGATTGCAAATAAAAGGATCGTATGCCACAAAGACATACAAAAATAGAGGTAAGCAATCAAAATATTCCAGATGGAACAAACAATCATATGGTCCTTCGAACCACATGAATAAAAGATATTATGATAAAGGCAACAGAGTGTTTTATCAAAAACTAGAGAAGCTCCCCATGATTTGTGTACTAATATGAGATTTTTGTATTTGATACAGGTGCACAAAATAGGATCGTTGCTCCCCCAAAATGAATAAAAACACACAACGAGTGCAAGAAGATAGATGAGACAATAAGCATATCAATTGCACAAAACAAATGGTTGAGCAACATGTAAAAGAAGCAACTTAAGAATAGGCTCAACCAAAGTAATGTGTGTGAGTCATGGCAAAGCACTTGAGAAGACTAAGATAAGGATGAGCATTACTCATCAACATAGTCTTGATGAAATGAGATACAAAGTGCAAGACATATCATTCCCACACACACATACTAGAAAATGGGTTCACAAGCTTACTAATAAACAAAATAAGAACCAACGCTTGTGACAACCCATTGTGAAGCTAGGAAGTAAGAACCTTGTCAAGAGGAGGGATACTAATTGAAATGGCAAAACCCTCATCAAGACAAGCATGAGGAAAAATAATCTTCACGGCGAAAGAGTGCATCAAGATATAGGAAAATAAGATACGCACTCAAAACAAATCCTTTCACGAAGCCACCAAAAACTGAAAAAGGAAATGCAACAATGGACGTGAAAGAAAAGAGGATATCAATTAGAGATGTAACTTCTCTCATGTGTAAAAGATTCTAAGTAGAAGACAATCATGATGATATATATCCACAATGAAGGATGTACACACGAAATGGTTACAAGAAGGAACAAACTAGATATCCAAAAGGAAGTCATAAATATATCAATGAGATCTTTTGCTTGGAAGCATAGCACATGGCCTAATATTTTCTTATTGTACAATATGAACTTCCAACATACGAACATCAAAGACATCCCAACTAGTAGTAAGACATCATCGTTCGGATGCTTTGAGAAAGCAAACAAGTACTACAAGAACGAATCAAGAGATTCATGCCATGATGCAACCTGGAAAAGAAAAGACAGGTTGGGGCCTTTGCAAGAAAAGAATGCATGAAGTGGATACTTGTTACCGAGACAACATTGGATTGATGTAGTAGATAGTTGTTCTTTGATCATCCTAACTTGGCTCCAATAATCACATGGTCTCAACACCTTCCTTATAGGTGAGCCGAGCATCCAATGCATCTCCAGTTGTTCCTGTAACAGCAAAAACAAACAAAATGGTGCCCAAACTCATTGGGACCAAAGAGTTAGAAAACCAGCATGTAGCGACCCGACTCAAGACGAGTCAAGCCTCTGTGTTTCTGTGCCATCCCTGGATCAGTATGCTGGCACACACGGTACATCAATGTATATATCAAAGTGCAATCACATGTAAATAGCGTAAAACTGATATATACCTTAAATATTTCAGCGGAAGCAGTCAAGGGAGTGGAGTCCCAATAAACACCAACGGCAAGTTGAGTGTAGACCGTAACCCTGAATCGTACTCTTACTCGTCGAAGAAAAATATCTGCAACATAAGACGTTGCAGTCGTGTAGGTCAGCATATTGAATATGCCGGCAAGTCACATAAGGGAGGGGTGAAAAGTAATCTTCTATACTATATGCATATATGGCGGGTGGGGCTATAAGTTTTTAGCGAAAAGCAAGTTTTCTCCTACGTCAAGAGAGGGGCTAAAAGCGAAATATTATTACGTAGTTGGCTGTTAATGAGATGGTTCCGCCAACCAGTTCTCACACCCGAGTTGTCAATAATTACCCTCATCAAATATATTTAATGGTGTTGAGAAATCCAAATAACTTCAGTTCCTTTGGCTCAAGTTGTCCTTGACCATGGACACGGCTAATCGATTAGGTTTGAGTACTCTGCAGAGTTCTGCACACGTTCCCCACAAGATTTGATCGCCTCCGGGTTTGTCCTCGCACTTCAGGGTGTTTGAAGACCGGATGATCAAAACATGGTCTTTCAACGGGTCCCTCTGAATCCCTGTCGGTGCCCTTCCATTCCTGCCGTTCTTCTACATCTGCTAGCACCGCCTGTCCAGAGTCGCCGCGTTGTCCAACCAAGCCAGAGCCCATAATGACTTATGGCTGTGCAGGTAAGCCTTGGGTCTTGAAAATATCCGTCCGTCTCTTCGAGCCTGGGTGAAGCTTTCCGCAGGATGTCATGGCCGTCCCCAGCATCCCGGGCATCCACTGGGTTCTCCAGGGAGCCGATCAACCGTCCTTCACCCAGAGTTGCATTGCGTCCGAGGTCTTGAAAATCTTGTCTTAACCGGTCTTGATTATTTAGTCAACCTCGCATCAGTCGTGTTATGCACTCAACCGAAATCCCGTCTACTCAAGCATAGCAATATGAAATTTGTCGTCCCGGGGCCAAGTATCGGGGTTGTTGTGTGCCTACCACATGATACTACAATCTATACTAAAAATTTCCAAGTACCTAAGCAGCATGCAATTGGGCATAGGATGGTAGAACTACGATGCATAGAACAGAGGTGATAGTATGATCAAAGTGACTTGCCTGGCGATGTTGACGAAGAAGAATTTCTCGAGAATTATCTTGATAGACTACTTGTCACTCTCTGATGAAATCTATATAACAAACATATCATTCACATAAGCACTCATACTAGCAATCATTCTAGCAATCAAAACAAAAGAGAGAGCGAAAAAGAATCCGAAAGAAACTTCAAATAAAACTAGGGAGTCTTCTACTACATCAACACTAAATAGTTTTTGTCTAAACGAAAATAAAATACTTAAATAACAGGGAACTAAGATATAAATTTAACTAAGAAAAAATAAAGTATTTTTTCACAAAACTATTTGAAAGTATTCCCAAACGGGATTTGAAACAATGGTGAAAACAATTGCAAGTTACTAAGGAACTAGAATTGATTTCATGAAAACAAATAAATCTAAAATAAAAACTTGTTGCAAAACTACTGTTTAACTAACAGAAACAAAACATAATATTTCAGAAATAATAAAGAAAATATTTTAAAACAAAGATAGAAAAGAAATTAGCCGAAATCCTAAAAGAGGTGAAACAGAAATTGTTTCACAAGAAACAGTGAGCTAAAATACTCAAACAAATCTGAAATTTTTACCACTGATAAATAAGATCACTAGTGATCAGTACCAAATGGAATCAAATTAAAAGATATTTTTAAACTCCTGGAATAGGCAAAACAAGGTTTAAACTAAATCTGATCTAACTCAAATTTGAAAATTTCAAACATAGACAAATTATATGTTTTTAAAAACTACAGAAAATTTGTGAGCTACTGGAAAAAGAATCAACTCTATTGGACTTCAGATCAAAAGTTATGGCCAAAACAAAACAGAAACTTTGCTGTTTTGGAATTAAAACAGAAAAAAAGAGAATAAAAGCTAACTAATGAACGGGCCACGTGGCGATCTTTGGTTGGCTAGGGGGTGTGCGCTGCGGTGCTAAACTAACAAACGTCCGCACAATAGAAGAAAACTGTTTGGCTAACTAATTAAATAAAAACCACCGACGGTTCTTTTTAGAAAATCGAAGGGGTAAGTACTTCCTAATCTACACCGTTGGAAATAGATCTAAGGGCTAAAACTAAAAACAAAACAAAACAAGTAAAAAAAAGAAAGGAGGGAGGAGAGGTTACCTCGGCTGGGAGGCTCCCGTGGCTGTAATGGCCGAGGTGGGAAGGGGGTGCAGGGGGTGAGCTCCGGTGGGGTGGGGTAGGGGCCGGCGGAAGGAGTGGTGGAGGGGGGGGGGCGAAGGGTGGAGGGGTGGCGTGGTGGAGTTCCCTGGGGGGCGAGGTGGAGCTGCAGGGGGAGGGCCGACGGGAAGCTGCTGGCTTCCTGGTCGCTGGTTCCAGGAGGGAGGGAGGCGAGGTGTGCAGGGGGACGGGGTGGGGTGGGGCGGCAGTGGAGGGGGGCCGAAGGGAGGAGTGGTGTAGGGTGCCAGGGGGGCTCGGCAGGGAGGAGTGGTGGAGGGGGTGACAAGGTGGAGAGCTCCTCTGGCGAGTTTCCGGTGATGACTTCGGCTAGGTGGGGCGCGAGTTAGAGGCGAGGAGAGGGAAAGGATTCAACGGGAATGGAACGAGGAGGTGCAGGGGGTTCTTATAGAGGCAACGGGAGGCGCTGGGAAGGAAGGTGCTTCGCGAATCCCGGAGGTGGAGATCCTCTGTCCATGGAAGGAAAACTTCCTGTGACGTGAGGGAAGAAGAGAGGTAGGAGAAGATCTCCTGTTGGGCCAAGAATAGGAAAGTCTTAATGGGCCAGCAGGTATTTCCTAATAAAAGTGATTTCCTTCCTATTTTTAAAACTAGGAAACTAAAACGATAAAAAGGAAATCAAATCAATTCGGAATAAAGAGTTTTTATATACTAAAATTATCAGAAAAACAAAATATAGATGATGGGCATTTTTCCACGGCAAAAATAAAAACTTCAGAAAAAATTGTTTTCACAAAATTGCCTAAAAGGTTTATTTTCTTTTGCAAATAATTTTCAATTTACCCTCTAAGTTTTAGGGTGCAAATAACATTCAAAATGCCCGGGTATTTGAGGGTCATGTTCCTCCGCTCTTTTCTGTTTGACAGAATGTATTTCCCGGCATTTCTTGAGTGGAGAAAACAAATGGAAATGCAAAAGAATTCGAGTGCAAATATCTCCGTTCAAATTCTTTATAGTTGAAGAAGTCATGTCATCTTCTCTCTTTGCTTTTTAAAAGATTGAATTTGAATTCACCGGAGAAGGGGAAAGTCATTTTATTCCCTCTCATTCAAAAGTTTTGAAAAGTTTCAAATTTCGCACAAGTTTCAATCACTCGGGGAACCAACAAACAATCTAATAATAATTATATTAACATTCCAAAATTTATAATTTTGGGATGTTACAAACTACAACACTTAAAATGAATCTCGTCCTCGAGATTCGAAGAGGCTAGAAAGAACGGTTAGGGTTTGGGGGTCTTCTAACAAATCCAATCTCCGGCAAGGTGGGATGCTACCACACTTAAAATGAGAGATACTGGTTCCTCAAAAAGTTTTAACGATCCTCTGGGGTTTTGGAAACTAACATCGCACAGTCTTCATATCTTCCGTTATATTCATAACGTCTCCATCAAAACGAGGGCTCTTCCATTGATATAAGATTCTTCCGTTACTGGGTCTTCTTTAACTGACAGTCTCGTGATCAATTCTAACTAACCTATCGATGATTCTCATGGTGGTCTACCATTTGTGGTTATCCTGCAGAGAGAGGGGTCTTGGTGTCATCCTCACCGTAAAATTTCCTACGCGTGACAACAAGTGCCATGTACATGGGGCTTTTCTTATACCACTCTAAGGCTTAAACAAAAGCTTCAAAGAACGTCGTCTCTCTATATGGGTAAGTCTCTCAGATTTACCATTCCGAATAGCAAGATAAGTGATAAGAGTAAGTCGTCATGGTGATCAATCCATTCCGCACCCAAATCATTTCTCTGTATAAGGTTTAGCGAATCTCGCATTCTAACACTTGGGCATCCTCACTAGCATTGCAGAATTTCTCTTGTCCACGAACGAAGTTCGGATAATCCATTGGTTCTGCAAGCTGAACAAAACATCTATCGTTTCTTCACCACTCTCAGGTTGTCGTATGCTCCTAAGGAAAACGTGTGATGATCCATCATAGCTTCTTCCATAAATCATATCCATTTCATAATCAATCCTTTATTACATCCTTAATTTCTTATCAAAAACTCCAATTCAAAAGTACTCTATTACAATTGCTACCATCCACATTGTTCGGTATGGTTAAGCATTTCTGCCAACTTTATTCATCTGCCTCTCTTGGAGGTACTTTAGTTCCACTCGAACTTTCCGAGGTGCTCCCTGAAATCATCCATCTTTCGCTTCATCATGGTCGTCATGAGCTTCATCTCCATCATTTCTGCGCGTACCTCACTCAGGTATTCCTGGGTATGACGGAGTCATGCTTCAAGTATTTCTCCGATCTGACGTATGGCTTCCATGGCAGCTTCACGAACAACATCAAAGAAGGTTGCTCGTGGTACACGTGAAATGAAAAAGTATTGCCCCATAGTCTTTGGACAAACTCCTTTCACATGGTGGAGGTGTACTTCCACATACCAAAGTTCCACTCCACTTTCCATGAATGGGTAGCCTTTGTAGACTGCATCTCCTTCAAGATGAATGTGCTTCATCATGTCCTTCAGGATTTTCAGGTAATCATGATCACTGGTCAGGGTCATGATCGTTTCTGGGCCCTTGAGGACTGACTCGTAGAGAGTTGTCATCTGCAGGTGCCAGTAAATAGGTACTCAGAGGAATGTATGTGTCTCCTTGGTAATCATGGTACATTCCTACTAAGTGGATCCTGTGGGTTTACTGATTACTACCACAGTTAAATGAATTATACTCATGCCTGCATAGACCGTACTTTCTCATATCCTCATAATGTTCATAGATCTTTGCTCGTAGAGAAACAACACATACATTTTCAACATAGACAATCATGAGACAATAATTTCCATTTATTCATGATGTTATTACAATCTCAGGGACTTCTGTTACAAAAATTTCACTCCATGATCTCAATGAAAAACAAGAGTGCTTCGGATTACACTTATTGCCATGGTCAAAGCTTAACTACTCCATTCTAGCATTCTTCCTTTGCGGACAATCGCTAGCAAAATGTCCTGCTTCCTTGCAACAAAAACAAATGATTTCTGACAAGTCTCGAGGCTTCTTAGCTTCTGCTTTTGCTCCTTGGATTCCCGGCTTCCTTCCTGAGCACATGTATTTGTGGTGGCCAAATTTCATACACTTGTAACATCTGACATGACTTAGGTCTATGTCTGCAGAGATTTGGTTCTTCCGAGGGTACTTTTTCTTCTTTCCGGACTCCTTTATTTTGGTCAGTTCTTCTATTTCAAGTGGATCAAACTCCACTTTTTCCGTCGGGGAGTTTCCCAGATACTCTTGGCTTCCCTTCGTGCAATCCTGTGAATACTGTCCTTCTTCTCCACATGAGTAGCATGCATTGGAGAAAAATCTGGTCAGACCTTGTCCATTAGGGTCTTCAATATTTTCGTTCATCATCGGTTCTTCTAGAATCTTCTTCTTGAGTGTCTCCTTCACTGCATCTTTCTGCTGCTTGACAACTTGTTGCACCTTGGGGTAAATATGACACTGAGCTGGGCAGTGGGTGGTTCCTTCACAAAGGAAACAAGTCACCTGACTACTTGGGCACTCCTCAGCTGGGTGATTTTCTTCACAATGAGTGCATCCATCCTTGTGTTCTTCCTGGGTGTGTCTTATTTCTCCACAGATCTTGCATGCACAAGTCTTCTCCTTCGGATTATCATAGCAATTCCGAATGAGACAGGATCTTAACAGGGTGTTCTTGAATTCGTCCCAGGTTTCTGCTCCACTAAATCCTTGTATGGCATGGTGCATTTTCCACCAGATTGCAGCACTTTGTGTAAAGTACTGAAGAGCGTGTTCCACTTCATACTTCCTTGAGATCAAGTTACTCCCAAACTGGTTCTCCATGTTTTGAATCCATATATCAGCTTCCAGCTAGGTCATTGGTCCAGAGACTAGAAGTCCAGCTTCATACTCCATCTGGTAGGGTTGAGGTTTTGGGGATGAGACGGGTAAGAGAGGGAGGGAGATACACACAATACAAACAATATTTTTGAGAATATGTTTTAGTTGTGGCCGTCGGAAAACACAAACCAATGACGGCTCACAAATCATCGTATCTAACGTGGGTACATAAAAGGGGTTTGGACTTCTAATGGTCATATAAATATTTGAACGCTTCAGGGTCTTCGAATTCTTCGGGTCTTGAGAGTCTTCAATTGGTGTAGCTTCAATTCTTCAATTGCATGGTGATATCCTCTTTACTTTGACGTGGGAGTCGGTTGATCCTTCATGTGGTCAAAAGGGAAAGGGCATTGTCTAACTATTTGAGGTGAGAGAGAACATTTGATGAAATCCGAAAAGATGGGAAGTAAAAGGTGTTGTTGAAAATAAAATTTTTGGGAGATCCTTTCCTAAGAAATTTCCAGTTTATAGGGTCACGTCCTACAGTCAACATGTGCTGTCATACCATTTCTGTAGCGACCCGACTCAAGACGAGTCAAGCCTCTGTGTTTCTGTGCCATCCCTGGATCAGTATGCTGGCACACACAGTACATCAATGTATATATCAAAGTGCAATCACATGTAAATAACATAAAACTGATATATACCTTAAATATTTCAGCGGAAGCAGTCAAGGGAGTGGAGTCCCAACAAACACCAACGGCAAGTTGAGCGTAGACCGTAACCCTGAATCGTACTCTTACTCGTCGAAGAAAAATATCTGCAACATAAGACATTGCAGCCGTGTAAGTCAGCATATTGAATATGCCGGCAAGTCACATAAGAGAGGGGTGAAAAGTAATCTTCTATACTATATGCATATATGCCGGGTGGGGCTATAAGTTTTTAGCAAAAAGCAAGTTTTCTCCTACATCAAGAGAGGGGCTAAAAGCGAAATATTACTACGTAGTTGGTTGTTAATGAGATGGTTCCGCCAACCAGTTCTCATACCCGAGTTGTCAATAATTACCCTCATCAAATATATTTAATGGTGTTGAGAAATCCAGATAACTTCAGTTCCTTTGGCTCAAGTTGTCCATGACCGTGGACACGGCTAATCGATTAGGTTTGAGTACTCTGCAGAGTTCTGCACACGTTCCCCACAAGATTTGATCGCCTCCGGGTTTGTCCTCGCACTTCAGGGTGTTTGAAGACCGGATGATCAAAACATGGTCTTTCAACGGGTCCCTCTGAATCCCTGTCGGTGCCCATCCATTCCTATCATTCTTCTACATCTGCTAGCACCGCCTGTCTAGAGTCGCCGCGTTGTCCAACCAAGACAGAGCCCATAATGACTTGTGGCTGTGCAGGTAAGCCTTGGGTCTTGAAAATATCCGTCCGTCTCTTCGAGCCTGGGTGAAGCTTTCCGCAGGATGTCATGGCCGTCCCCAGCATCCCGGGCATCCACTGGGTTCTCCAGGGAGCCGATCAACCGTCCTTCACCCAGAGTTGCATTGGGTCCGAGGTCTTGAAAATCTTGTCTTAACCGGTCTTGATTATTTAGTCAACCTCGCATCAGTCGTGTTATGCACTCAACCGAAATCCCGTCTACTCAAGCATAGCAATATGAAATTTGTCGTCCCGGGGCCAAGTATCGGGGTTGTTGTGTGCCTACCACATGATACTACAATCTATACTAAAAATTTCCAAGTACCTAAGCAGCATGCAATTGGGCATAGGATGGTAGAACTACGATGCATAAAACAGAGGTGATAGTATGATCAAAGTGACTTGCCTGGCGATGTTGACGAAGAAGAATTTCTCGAGAATTAACTTGATAGACTACTCGTCACTCTCCGATGAAATCTATATAACAAACATATCATTCACATAAGCACTCATACTAGCAATCATTATAGCAATCAAAACAAAAGAGAGAGCGAAAAAGAATCCGAAAGAAACTTCAAATAAAACAAGGGAGTCTTCTACTACATCAACACTAAATAGTTTTTGTCTAACAGAAAATAAAATACTTAAATAACAGGGAACTAAGATATAAATTTAACTAAGATAAAATAAAGTATTTTTTCACAAAACTATTTGAAAGTATTCCCAAACGGGATTTGAAACAATGGTGAAAACAATTGCAAGTTACTAAGGAACTAGAATTGATTTCATGAAAACAAATAAATCTAAAATAAAAACTTGTTGCAAAACTACTGTTTAACTAAAAGAAACAAAACATAATATTTCGGAAATAATAAAGAAAATATTGTAAAACAAAGATAGAAAAGAAATTAGCCGAAATCCTAAAAGAGGTGAAACAGAAATTGTTTCACAAGAAACAGTGAGCTAAAATACTCAAACAAATCTGAAATTTTTACCACTGATAAATAAGAGCACTAGTGATCAGTACCAAAAGGAATCAAATTAAAAGATATTTTTAAACTCCTGGAATAGGCAAAACAAGGTTTAAACTAAATCTGATCTAACTCAAATTTGAAAATTTCAAACATAGACAAATTATATGTTTTTAAAAACTACAGAAAATTTGTGAGCTACTGGAAAAAGAATCAACTCTATTGGACTTCGGATCAAAAGTTATGGCAAAACAAAACAGAAACTTTGCTGTTTTGGAATTAAAACAGAAAAAAACTGAATAAAAGCTAACTAATGAACGGGCCACGTGGCGATCTCTGGTTGGCTAGGGGGTGTGCGCTGCGGTGCTAAACTAACAAACGTCCGCACAATAGAAGAAAACTGTTTGGCTAACTAATTAAATAAAAACCACCGCCGGTTCTTTTTAGAAAATCGAAGGGGTAAGTACTTCCTAATCTACACCGTTGGAAATAGATCTAAGGGATAAAACTAAAAACAAAACAAAACAAGTAAAAAAAAGGAGGGAGGAGAGGTTACCTCGGATGGGAGGCTCCCGTGGCTGTAATGGCCGAGGTGGGAAGGGGGTGCAGGGGGTGAGCTCCGGTGGGGTGGGGTAGGGGCCGGCGGAAGGAGTGGTGGAGGGGGGGCGAAGGGTGGAGGGGTGGCGTGGTGGAGTTCCCTGGGGGGCGAGGTGGAGCTGCAGGGGGAGGGCCGACGGGAAGCTGCTGGCTTCCTGGTCGCTGGTTCCAGGAGGGAGGGAGGCGAGGTGTGCAGGGGGACGGGGTGGGGTGGGGCGGCGGTGGAGGGGGGCCGAAGGGAGGAGTGGTGCAGGGTGCCAGGGGGGCTCGGCAGGGAGGAGTGGTGGAGGGGGTGACAAGGTGGAGAGCTCCTCTGGCGAGTTTCCGGTGACGACTCCGGCGAGGTGGGGCGCGAGTTAGAGGCGAGGAGAGGGAAAGGATTCAACGGGAATGGAACGAGGAGGTGCAGGGGGTTCTTATAGTGGCGACGGGAGGCGCTGGGAAGGAAGGTGCTTCGCGAATCCCGGAGGTGGAGATCCTTTGTCCATGGAGGGAAAACTTCCTGTGACGTGAGGGAAGAAGAGAGGTAGGAGAAGATCTCCTGTTGGGCCAAGAATAGGAAAGTCTTAATGGGCCAGCAGGTATTTCCTAATAAAAGTGATTTCCTTCCTATTTTTAAAACTAGGAAACTAAAACGATAAAAAGGAAATCAAATCAATTCGGAATAAAGAGTTTTTATATACTAAAATTATCAGAAAAATAAAATATAGATGATGGGCATTTTTCCACGGCAAAAATAAAAACTTCAGAAAAAATTATTTTCACAAAATTGCCTAAAAGGTTTATTTTCGTTTGCAAATAATTTTCAATTGACCCTCTAAGTTTTAGGGTGCAAATAACATTCAAAATGCCCGGGTATTTGAGGGTCATGTTCCTCCGCTCTTTTCTGTTTGACAGAATGTATTTCCCGGCATTTCTTGAGTGGAGAAAACAAATGGAAATGCAAAAGAATTCGAGTGCAAATATCTCCGTTCAAATTCTTTATAGTTGAAGAAGTCATGTCATCTTCTCTCTTTGCTTTTTAAAAGATTGAATTTGAATTCACCGGAGAAGGGGAAGTCATTTTATTCCCTCTCATTCAAAAGTTTTGAAAAGTTTCAAATTGCACACAAGTTTCAATCACTCGGGCAACCAACAAACAATCTAATAATAATTATATTAACATTCCAAAATTTATGATTTTGGGATGTTACAAACTACCACACTTGAAATGAATCTTGTCCTCGAGATTCGAAGAGGCTAGAAAGAACGGTTAGGGTTTGGGGGTCTTCTAACAAATCCAATCTCCGGCAAGGTGGGATGCTACCACACTTAAAATGAGAGATACTGGTTCCTCAAAAAGTTTTAACGATCCTCTGCGGTTTTGGCAACTAAAATCGCACAGTCTTCATATCTTCCGTTATATTCATAACGTCTCCATCAAAACGAGGGCTCTTCCATTGATATAAGCTTCTTCCATTACTGGGTCTTCTTTAACTGACAGTCTCGTGATCAATTCTAACTAACCTATCGATGATTCTCATGGTGGTCTACTATTTGAGGTTATCCTGCAGAGAGAGGGGTCTTGGTTTCATCCTCACCGTAAAATTTCCTACGCGTGACAACAAGTGCCATGTACATGGGGCTTTTCTTATACCACTCTAACGCTTAACCAAAAGCTTCAAAGAACGTCGTCTCTCTATATGGGTAAGTCTCTCAGATTTACCATTCCAAATAGCAAGATAAGTGATAAGAGTAAGTCGTCATGGTGATCAATCCATTCCGCACCCAAATCATTTCTCTGTATAAGGTTTAGCGAATCTCGCATTCTAACACTTGGGCATCCTCACTAGCGTTGCAGAATTTCTCTTGTCCACGAACGAAGTTCGGATAATCCATTGGTTCTGCAAGCTGAACAAAACATCTATCGTTTCTCACGACATAAGTAGAAACATCTACCCTTTGCTTTCTTCCCAATTGATTTCTCACCTCGGGGAGTGTTGGCTTGGGTCTTATTGGGAAGAGGCCTTCCTTCAACTTGTAGCTGAATATGTGATTGAGTTTGTGGCCGCTTCCCTTGTTGCTTGTGACTTTGAGACTTCGTCTTCAGAGGGCAAGATCTAACATGGTGCCCTTTCACTTTGCACTTGAAGCAAATGATTTTGGCCGAATTCTTGACTTGTTCTAGGCCCCTCTTGTTCTAGTTTGAGTTTACTCCAACATCATTTTTGTCATTCGGAGATGTTTGCTCACACAGGACGTTGTTGAGTGTGGACATCCCTTCATGACACTGTTCCAAGTCTTTCTTCAAAGAAGTGACTTGGGCCTTGAGCTCTTCGATTTCCTCTGCACGGTTAGTATCAATGAAAGTACTAAAGAAAGTGTAAGCTTCACTGTTAGAGCAACAAGGCAAGGAAAGTAATTCATCACACGAGGTAGCAACATTATGAGTAGACAAATTACGAGGACTAGCACATGGAAATATAGTACTTTGACTAGAAGTAGTGCCATTGTCCACATGAGGCTCACTTGATGTTACCTTGGTGATGATAGCCTCATGAGCTAACTTTTGCACATTATGGGATGTTAGAAGATCGGCATGAGAGCTTGTGAGCATTACGTGGTTTTCTTCCAACTTCCCATAATTGCTAGTTAGTAAATCAAGTTGAGCACGTAGCTCAACATTCTCCTTCAATGTTGATACTTCAAAAGAGATAGGGTTAGATGTACAAGTATCATCAACAATATTAGAGGAGTAAGTAGCGATTAGAGACTTCTCATGAGTAGATTGAAGCTCCTCATAGATCTTAGAGGTTTTGACGAGCTCTCCCTTGATATTCTTGCATTCAAGGAGAAGGACCTCAAAATCCCTTTTAAGTTTATCATGAGTAACTTCAATCTCTCCTTTTGAAGATCTTAAGTCTCTACATGCTTGATGACTCTTCTCAAGTTCATGTTCAAGTTGTTCACTTTTAGCTTGTTCATGATTAAGTGAATCATTACAATTTTCAAAGTAAGCAAGAACATCTTGGAATCTTTGAAGAGCGTTATTTTTAGCTTTATGAAGAATTTTACTGATCACATAGATATTTTCAGTCAAGTCATCATCATCATCCTCATCACAAATATCATCATTATTGCACAGGGAAGATGATACCTCATTATTACCTCTTGCCATGAGGCACATGTGAACTGGAGGAGTTGATGATGATTCTTTTGGTGAATCAGATTCTTCATTAGTCAAAAGTACTTCATATTTCTTGATTTCCCCTAAATGATTAGTCATAGAACAACTAGGGACAAACAAGATATTTTGATCAAGAGGCCATGGGAGAGCAGGCATATCACCACAGACATTTGTCGAGGGATCTTTAGGTGACATGCATGTCCTATCAGCACAATAATTTACACTATGTGTGGTGCTAGATATGCTCATGTCTATAGAGGCTATGACATTTTCATCAACATATATTTCTTCACTCACCATGTCATTACCTTGTGAGATTGCACATGCTGAGGTGTGCAAGCAATCGGATATGGAAGTAGTGGTGGACTCTTTATGATCGAAAAGAGTGAAGACCTCATGCACCAACTCCTTCATCAAAATACCGTCTTCATCAAGATTGGACCCACCATATATATCTTCAAGTTTAGTCCAAACTTCATGAGCTGACTTGCAAGTCGAGATAGACTTAAACACTTCAGGACTTATGGTTCGATGAATGGCAAGAAAAGCCTCACAATCAAGATACATTTCATTAGTAGATGAAGATGCATCATCCTTTTTGTCGGCAACCCCTACAAGAACAATTTGTAAAGTATTTGGGACCATGGCCTAAAAGTGATGAAGCATACGGATTCTCCATAGGGTATAATTTGTGCCATCAAAGTCAAAGGTGCCATTGTGCACTAATCCAATAGTCGACATCGATACTCTCTAGGTCGTGAAACCTAATTAAAGAGAGACCTAGCTCTGATACCAATTGAAAAGACCTCGATGACGCCTAGAGGGGGGGGGTGAATAGGCTATTTAAAAACTTCTTAGGATTTGGCTTAAACCTAATGCAGAAATAAACTAAGAGGATACTTGTCAAGCACAAATCCTAAATGCACTAGGCACTGCAACGTGTATCAACAACACGATCTACCAAGATGGACACAATATAGTTACTAACAAGCACAAGTAAGTTACACAAACTTACTTGAGCTATATCACACGACAAGTAGGTGAATGACACAAGATACTAGATCACACTAGCACACGATATATCAAAAGCTGCAAGTGTGAACCTGTGGATATAGAAGGTATGCTTGAATGATTAATCTTGTACAAGGAATAGCCAACACAATATAATGAGCACAAACAATATGCAATGTATGTATGCTCAAGTAACACAAGTAAACCACAAGTAAGGAGTTAGGGTTAAGGATAACCAAGGTCACTGAGACGAAGATGTATCCCGATGTTCACTTCCTTGGAGGGAAGCTAGTCACCGTTAGAGAGGTGGATGTTACCATGAAGGCACACCAACGCCACGAAGTCTCACCCTATTCTCCCTTTGAGATAACACCATGAAGGCGTTTCTCAACCACTAGTGGTAAGACTTTGAGGTGGCTTCCAAACCCTCACAAACTTTTCCGGGGGGTAATCGCACGGATTGATTCCTCTCCGAAGAACTCCTACCGCCTAGGAGTCTCCAACCTCCAAGAGTAACAAGATCACGGGGAATGCTCAAAACTTGCTCAAATCTCAAATAGCTTGGGTTGAGAGAAGGAGAGGGAGACAATCTATCTTTTGATTGGAACAACTCTCAAAGGGGCTCACGAATGCTCTTGGGATCTAAGATTTGGTGTGAGCAAATGTGTGTGAGGTAGAAATGAGTTCTTATGAGCATAAGGCTGTGTTGGGCACCCCCTCACGAAGTTGGAGGGGGTATTTATAGCGGGGGGAGAAAAACAGCCGTTGGGGACACTTTAAGTCACACACGGGTCGGACACCCGGCAGTTCACGGATGTCCGGGCGTCCACAAGGGGTCGGACGTCCGACAGGGGTCGGACGTCCAAGGGCTGTAAATATATCTGGAACCACTATGGAGTTGAACAGGGACCGGACATCCGGAGAAGGCCGGAAGTCCGAGTTATTCGACTCAAACTTCTCTGGTGCAAGATTCCGGATTTCCAAAATTGGACGGACGTCCTGCCCTCGGACGTCCGGAGGGAGCCAGAAGTCCGAGTTATATGGCTCAAGTTTCTCTGGTGCAAAGCTACGGATTTCCGAAGCTGGTCGGACGTCCAGCCCTCGGACGTCCGGAGGGAGCCGGAAGTCCGAGTTATATGGCTCAAGTTTCTCTGGTGCAAAGCTCCAGATTTCCGATGCTGGTCGGACGTCCATCCCTCGGACGTCCGGAGCGAGCCGGATGTCCGAGTTATATGGCTCAAGTTTCTCTGGTGCATAGTTCCGGATTTCCGAAGCTGGTCGGACATCCGGGCCTCGGACGTCCGGGCCTCGGACGTCCGGAGGAGGCCGGATGTCCGAGGCACTGGTCCTGTTTTCTGATAACAACAGAGAGCAGTGTGGTAAGAGCAGAACAATGGATATCTAGTTTTAGCAAGTTCATCACAAAACCTGTGATCCCCTCTTAATAGTGCGGGATCCCTAAAGACTCAAGAATTATAAAAGGGGTATCAATGATCCATACTTGAGTCTATACTTTTATTTGCTGATCATCCCTCTGCACCACTAACGTCAAAGGAACTGATACCTTTGAGTTAGCCCTTTCACTTGAACTTGATTTTGTTGTTCCTTCTTGGCTCAAGTTGAAAGCAAGACATGATGAAGTCTTCAAGCAGCTCTCCCATACACAATGTGGAAAGCCTAGCTTAGGTATTCATCTCCATTGTCCACCATGTGAACATCCACAAGAATCAAGCATGTAGTGCTCAGGAATGCTTATCTTGATCTTGTCCTTGTTAGCACATGAGCTTGTCCTTATCAACACATGATCATTAACAATAGTTTCAATGATATATTCGTGCTGATCCACTTGAACTTGCACACCACAATCTTGATGACGATCACCACTTGACATCATCCTTCATGGGTTGTATGAGATCTTCCTTTTGACGCAAGCCCATGGAAGCACACCTAACCCCCACATAGGACTCTCACAAAGACCATGGGTTAGTACACAAACACGTAATGGACAATGCTTACCATACCATGGGATCACTTGATACCTCTCGGTACATCTTATACGCTTTGTGTGTTGATCATCTTGATTTACTCTTTGTCTGAGATCTTGATCAATCTAGTGTCTCTATGACCATTCTTTGGATAATACCTTGAATACCATCTTGGTCACCATATAAACTCCTTCAACCCAACATATCGACTTCAAGAAGTGCCTTTGGACAAATCCTATAAATATAACTTAAGGCAACCATTAGCCCATAGGAATTGTCATCAATTACCAAAACCACATATGGAGATATATGCTCTAACAGCCTTCTAAACCGTGACGGAGGGAGTATCATAGATGATTTCATTTATTGACATGCATGACACATAGTAGCATAGCATTTAACATGATACGATATCTACCTATGTTACTCTAACTCTCACACTCTTCTTTAATTACTTGCCACATCAGCATGTTTGCTAGTCTCAAGACTATGATACTATTTATGTTACCCCCACTATGACCAGGCTTATGGAAATGCACTAAATTTAATTGTGCCTTCTAAACCGTGACGTAGGTAGTACTATAACAATGATCTCCATAGAATTGAGAAGTCCACATTTAATTAAGGTCTTCAATTGACATTGCACATCCAATTTTGAGATGGTAAACAATTTCTCAAACTCTCTCATCTATTCATTTTATTTATATATCTCTACAACACTATACTACTTAGTTTTAAAGACTCACATTCAATTAAGGTCTCCAAGGCTCTAATTCAAATTGGATCATCCGATTTTGACCGGGTCAAGTTCCATTATTTGAACAAATACACTACGCTTCCTAATGGATTTGGTTTATGATTTTAACAAAACCAACAGTTTTCAAATCAATTGACAACAACCGACCTATAAAAACATATCAATCATGGCCATGTAGTCGTCATAGAATTTTTGTCACATATATAAATTTGGTTAGCATATAATATAGAACCATACCATGAAAGACTCATCAAATTATCGAATTATAAATAAAAATAAAACACATTATGTCATATCCCCACACATCAAACGGAATATTTCATTAGTTCCAAAATATAAGGGGTCCTGCGCTTAGACACCGCCCAGGAAAGTCGAGCCCTCTTCGATGCAGAATTCCATCTTCGGAAATTGCTGAAGCTGCGCATCCTTGGCCTCACGGCTGTCGACCGCGCCCGGGAGTGGCATGCCTCCAGGATAACCTGACAATGGGCGGGGGACGCGCCAACTGCCTTCTTCCAAGCCAAAATAAATTCCAGAAGACGCAAGGCCTTCATTCACAGCATGCATGGGATAGGGGGTATTGTTACTTCGCGGGAAGACAAGGAGAAGATGATCCATCAACATTTCTCCTCTCTATGTGTCACTTTTGTGTGGCGCAGCGCAACTTTCCAGTGGAGTGCATTAGATTTACCTTGCCTTCATGGTGGTGGGCTGGATAACCCTTTCATCGAAGAGGAAGTATGGCGCGCAGTAAAGGCCTCCCCGACGAAATGCTCTCCACGGCCTGATGGTTATCCCAGCTACTTCTTCCAAGTGTGTTGGCCAATCATTGAGAATGACGTCATGGCCACCTTCGGCCAGTTCTATGACCTGGCTGGTAGGAATTTAGGGGTCCTAAACTCCGCCACAGTAGCCTTGCTGTCCAAGAAAGTTGGGGCGACATCCATTAGCGACTACAGGTCGATCTGCCTCTCCACTCAATAGCCAAACTGATATCCAAAGTTCTCTCCATGAGTCTAGCAGTTGTCATAGACACACTAAGCTCTCCAGCACAATCGGCATTCCCGCGGACAAAGTGTATTCATGACAGCTTCCTCTACGTCCAAAATACCGTCAAGGCCCTACATAGACGGAAAAATCCTTCCCTACTACTTAAGCTAGACATCACCAAGGCTTTCAACAATGTGTCCTCGGAGTATATCCTAGAGCTGCTGCAACAATTAGGCTTTAGTGCACGCTGGCGAAACTAGATTGCACTTCTTCTGTCCACATCATCATCGTCATTCCTACTTAATGGTGTCCCTGGACAAAGGGTGTGTCACCGACGTGGCCTACGACAGGGTGACCCCCTGTCGCCTTTCCTTTTCATCTTGGCGATCGACCTGCTTCACCATCTGCTAGAAGCACCAGCAAGGCTGAACATCATTGCTCCACTTCCAAGAAGTGAGATGAAGCGTTGCATTAGCCTATACGCGAACGACGCTACAATATTTGATAACCCCGTCAAGCATGAGATCGATGCTCTTATGCACATTTTCCATGACTTTGGTGCATCTACGGGGGAAGTGTTAGAAAGATTCGGAGGTAGTCTCGGTCACGTTCCGACGTCTTACTTGGGGCTCCCTCTCACGCTTGCTAGGATAAGATTGGTTAATCTGTAATTCATCATCGATAGGATCAAAGCCAGGCTAGCGGGCTTGAAAGGGAAGCTGCTGCCCATTGCTAGGAGAAGAATACTAGTAAAATGCACCCTGAGCGCCATGCAAACCTTTGCACTGTCCATGCTCCAAGTGCCAAAGAATCTCCTTAAAGAAATTGACAAAAGTAGATGCACATTCCTGTGGAAACAAGAGGAAGAAATCACTAGAGGTAGCTGCAAAGTGAACTGGCCGACAGTATGCCCACCAACATCAAAAGGGGGGCTTGGAATCTTAGACCTTGAACGGTTGAGTCGCGCCCTTAGACTTCGCTGGCTTTGGATTGCATGGTCAGACCCGAGTCGTCCCTGGGTAGGCACGCCTACACCATACAACAACGCCAACAGGGAACTCTTCGTGGCCGCGACATCGGTCACGACCGGTGATGGCGCCTCCGCCCAGTTCCCGGACCTCTTCATGGTTGAGGGAGTTCCATATTAAGGGGTCCTCGGGCAATCGGGTTGTCCTTTATTGGCCAATCATATGGGTTGTATCATTGAAGACCGGATTATCTGACAACTGCGTAATCAAGATGGAAAGCTCCGAAGACTAGGCGTGCACTCCAAGCCAGGAGGACCAGTTCGTCCCATCTACCCCGAATCTAAGTCGGTATCATGTAACCCTAGGGGACCTGGTGTCTATATAAACTAGAGGCTCTTATGTGTAGAGGCAGGTTATCTCATCTAGGGTTTAGATCGTACGATCTCGAGGTACATCAACTCTTTACCCATCGTTCCCCTATAGGATCGAAAGTATGTCTAAAGGGGGGGGGGTGATTAGACTACTTGACAAGATACTTTTTTTTGCCTTTTCTCAATTTTACTTGAGAGGCAACTACCGCGGTTATGACAAGTCAAATACACCCTACACAAGCAGCTCTAATAGTATTGCACCAGAAAGTAAACATGCAAGTGTAAACAGAGGAGTAAGGAAGGGAGAGCGAACGCATAAGGTTGACACGATGTTTTTGGCATGGATATGATAGGTGGCGCTATCGTACGTCTATGTTAGTGGATACTTCAACCCACGGAGGGTAACGACTGCGAGAGTCCACGGAGGGCTCCACCCACGGAGGGTCCACAAAGAAGCGGCCTTGTCTATCGCACGACGGTATTCCATCCACGGAGGACTAGCCTTAGTCAAGATAGATCTTCACGAAGTAGGCGATCTCCTTGCACTTACAAACATCTTGGTTAAACTCCACAACACAAAGAAGGAGGCTCCCAAGTGACACCTAACCAAACTAGGAGGCACCACCCTCCAAGAGGTAATAGAGGGGGTAGATCAATGAACTCCTTGCTCTTGTGCTTCTAAAGATAGACTCCTCAACACAAATCTCTCTCTCACAGAATATGCATGGGTAGGAAAGGTTGATTCGGAGGAAAGCATTTGGGGAGGCTAGAGATCAAGATTCAAATGATTGAATTGGAATATCTTGGTCTCAACACATGAGTAGGTGGTTCTCTCTCAGAAAATAGCTCTGGAAATGAAGTGGGTGTTTGTGACACCGAAGTGGACAACTCGGTGGTACCGATTAGCACTAAAGTGGTGAAATTTTGAATCTCGGTGAGACCGATATATAGAACTCGCTAGCACCGAAAAGGTGACTAACGGTGAGATGACCAAACTCGGTGGCACCGATACTCAAACTAGGAAATTCCAATTTTGTGTATCTTGGCAACAGAATGTTAGTCACACTCAACTCGGTAGCACCGATGCAGTTTCGGTTGCACCGATTTGGTGGGAATGGCTAGGGTTCTGTCTTAGGTTCAAACTCGGCGGGTCCTATGTGGCAATGTTGGTTACACCTAATTTGTGTATGTGGAACTTGACAGAGTTGATATGGGGAAAATGACTTGAGTGTTTTGTTGGCTAACTTTGAGCATTTGAGCAATTAGTTCATTTTACTACCTCACCCCCTTTTAATAGTATTGGCTTTCCTATGGACTCAAAAGTTATTTCTCACAAATAAAAAATGAAGAGTCTTCTATCTTGAAGCTTGAGCCAATAGTATTCCTTTCTTGCATCCAGGGGCATCTCCACATAAACCTCAAGCCATAGCATCTTTCGAACGTTTCTGAAATATACTTGGAAAACACTTTAGTCCAATGATACATATGTTGTGATCAATTATCAAAACCACCCTAGGTAGAAATTGTGCTTTCAACCTCCCCCTTTTTGGTAATTGATGACAACATATAGATCGAAGCTTCGACAAAAGATATAATCAATGATTAGCATCGACGCTTTGAGAAGTATGTGAAAAGCAATATCTCCCCCTAAATTTGTGCATTATTTAAAATTTGCGTTTGAATGAAAATGCACAATCGATTAGGATCATGGGTTACTCTTCCATATCACATACATCTTGGTGGTGCGTAAAAAGAATAGCAATGCACATGACACCACCAAGATAAGTGAATGATCATCACATGGACTGCTAAAAGATAATATCATAGCATCACACAGGATAAAGCGTATGATCACACACAAATAGGATAAAGTCATCCAAAAAAGAAAGTTTTTAAAACCAAATGAGAGCAAATAAAGTCAAATGCTCTCTCTCACATGAAGTCTATGATCTATACATTTCTCCCCCTTTGGCAACAAGTTACCAAACAGTTCAAAAGTATAGAACTACTCGTCTCTCTAGGAAGCTGATGATGGAGTCGATAGAATGGCGTCTGCGAAGACTTCTGGTGACATCCCTGGAGCTGGAGGAGTTGATACTAAAGGATCTTGAGCTGGAGCTGGTGCTGAAGGTACTGAAGCTTGTGCTGAAGATGTCTGTCTTGTGTCCGGAGCAGGAACAACAACTGACCGGGGCCTGGTGCTGAACTGTGTAGTAGTGGGAGGAGGAGACTTATCCTCGTCATCATCATCTTCATCTTCATCCTCTAAGCGTAGAATCTCCACATAGTCAACTTCATGTTGAAGCTGTGTGACAATGGTGGTCAACTCAATTACCTTCATATCCATGTTGTAGAATTTTGTCTCCACAACTCTCTCAAGGCTCTTCTGATTTTGCATGATCTCCTGAATGTTCTTCTCCATGCCTTGGACAGTGGTTACTAGAAATGCCATTTGCTCAGCTTGAGTTCTGAGCTATGGAACCGGAGGTGGCCTGTTTCTAGAAGCTTCAGCCTCTGCTGCCTCCGCTGCCATTATTGCTGCAACTGAGTTGGGATTATTGTCATCCATCACAACCTCATTATATTCAAAATCAGGCTAAAGAGGTAGATGGGGTCGATCAAGTAGATATGCATGCTGGCCTTGATTGGAATTGATAAGCATCTGAATGTAAGGCGCATATCCATAGGATCTCTTTTGATCCACAACAGTCCTTCGGATAGTCTTAACTATCAAGTCCATCTCTCTAAATCTCGTATGGGTATCAAGTAGGTACAACAGGTTTATTGAATATCCTGTGATTATCTGAACCTGACATACTGACGCACACACTCAGAAGCAAACAACATATCGTGTGAAGTGGATATAGGAAAGACAAAATGGGTGAGCATCACAAAATTCAGATATTTTTTGAAAATTTGAAGTCTGAAACTCAGGTTATGATCTTCTTCAGGATGTAAATCGGTGGCACCGAGTTGGCATTTTCGGAATCACAGAGAAAACAGACTCGCCTAACAGAAACTTGGCAGTCATTTTCGATGGCATCAAAAATAGTTGCTCGGTCTCACCAAGTTGCTTCACACGAACCCTAAAACATGAATCAATGGAACCAATTTTACAAACTTGGTCTCACCGATATGCATTTTGCGGCAGATCAGATCCAAAATTTCCTACTTCTCCTAATCTACTGATTTTATCTAGTGGATGGGAGGTTTGCACAAAGTGGAAAGAAGAATTAAAAGATCCAATGCGTGAGAAATAGATGGGGAACGCAAAGGGGATCGAACTGTATCCTAGCTCGGTGGCGGTTCGGCTACGACGACGATGAAGGAGCAGATTTCATTGACGACGGTGAGTCCCGGCGGCGGCGGTGCTCGGGGAGTCAAGGCGACGACCTGGGGTCTCGGGGGAGGGGCAACGAGAATTTGGCGAATGGACCGTTTTGTCGAAGTGAAATCAAACGTCCGGTCCGCAGGTATATATACCAGTGTGTTGTCGGTGTCACTGAGTTGGCAAAATTGGTGTCACCGAGTTCCTCAAATGTCAGTAGACATGGAAACTCGGTGTAACCGAGTTGGCGATTCCGGTGGTATCGAGATGAGAAAACCTGATCAACTTTGGAAAATCGATGGCTCCAAGTTTGTGGAGTTGGTCACACTGAGTTTTTCAAAGAAGTTTTGGAAGGCAACCTATGGCGACACTGAACTCCGAGTGCACCTTCACATTGAGGGATCGACAAGTGCTTGTTCAAGTTTTGTGATGAAGCATGAATAGAACTTCAGATGAGATAGCATAGATAGCTAGAGAAGGGTCCTAGGTATTCTTGTCCATCCAATTGGAAAAAGATAAAACAAAAGCCATATAACAACAATTGGATGTCCTCAAATGATTAAATTCATGCAGACCAACATGCTCACACAATAAGAATGGCGATACAAACATGGTGAACATGCACAAACATCCTAGGAGCTATCCAGCACTTGGGCGATGACAAGGTCATCTATATATGAGTATATTGACATAGGAGCCAAGCAACAATACTTGATCATAGGTCATACTCATTGCTAAGCACAAGTGGGGTTACCACTTTTATATAAGCATTAATGTGTTCATATCCTTAGGATATGCTTATACTCAAGTATTAGAATAAAGCAACCCCTTGATATGATATCCCCACAAAGAGGGATCAACTAATCTTGGGTTTCGTCGTGGAAGACTTCATGTAGGTGAAGTAGTGGTGGATGCTCAAAGTTGATGAAGAGCATCTTGAGTTGGGAGCAATCCTTATTGTTTTCATACTCTTCTCACCTACATGGGTTAGTCCCAAAGAAAAAAGGAACATATACAAGTATATCTATGGACATGGAGTGAAGCACAAATGGGATGATGTCCAAAGATGCATTGATTACTGATAACCCACAAGTATAGGGGATCAATTGTAGCCTTTCTCGATAAGTAAGAGTGTCGAACCCAACAAGGAGCTAAAGGTAGGACAAATATTCCCTCAAGTTCTATCGACCACCGATACAACTCTATGCAGACTTTACGTTTGCTTTACCTAGAACAAGTATGAAACTAGAAGTACTTTGTAGGAGTGATAGGATAGGCTTGCAAGAAAGTAAAGAACATGTAAATAAAACTAGGGGATAGTTAGATAAATAAACAACTACGAGTGTCTAACGAGTGTGGAAAAGTGGTGGTAGGAGTTGCGGAATTGTCCCTAAGCAATTGACTACGTTACTAGATCGATAGCAAGTATCATGTGGGAGAGGCCTTTGCTAGCATGTCATCCCTTACTTGGAATTCTATGCACTTATGATTGGAACTATTAGCAAGCGTCCGCAATTACTAAAGTTCATTAAGGTAAAACCCAACCATAGCAATAAGATATATTGGTCCCCCTTCAATCCCATATGCATCAACTTCTATGCTAGGTTTGAAGCTTCTGTCACTCTAGCCTGCCAATACATAGTCCTATCAACATACAACTAACCCTATGGTGTGATCCACGCACGCGATCATATGATGGGAACCAAAGGACAACAACATAACCACAAGCAAATTAAACGAATCATAGCAATTCATCAATCACCGATAGGACAACGGTAATCTACTCAGACATCATAGGATAGCAACACATCATTGGGTAATAATATGTAGCATAAAGCACGATGTTCAAGTAGAGGGTACATCGGGTTGCGGGAGAGTGAACCGCTGAATATAGATGGGGGAAGATGATGGAGATGTTGGTGAAGAAGACGGAGGTGTTGGTGTAGATCACCGTCAGACGATGATGTCCCGGGCGGCGTTCCAGCGCCGCCGGGAGAGAGGGGGAGAGAGCCCCCCTCCTTCTTTTTCTTCCTTGACCTCCTCCCTAGATGGGAGAGGGGTTTCCCCTCTGGTCCATTATCTCCATGGAAGCTGAGGGGCGAGAGCCCCTCTGAGATTGGATCTCTCTCTTTGTGTCCTTCTGTTTCTGCGCTCCCAGATTCTGTGTTTCACCATTTCTTAAATTCTCGGAGATCCGTAACTCCGATTGAGCTGAAATGTTAACACGATTTCTTCCGGATATTATCTTTCTTGCGGAGAAAGAAGGGAACCAACCGCCTTAAGGAGTGGACACAAGCCTGCCAGCCGCAGGCCCACCCCCTGGCCGCGGCTCGTGGGCTTGCGGGCACTCCGTGCACCGTCTCGCGTTGATTCTTATTACCAAAAATCATAAATATTCCAAAAAAAATCCCCGTAAATTTTCATTGCGTTTGGACTTCGTTTGGTATTGATATTCTGCTAAACAAAAAACATGCAACAAACAGGAACTGGCACTGGGCACTGGATCAATATGTTAGTCCCAAAAATAGTATAAAAAGTTGCCAAAAGTATATGAAAGTTGTAGAATATTGGCATGAAACAATCAAAAATTATAGATACGACGGAGACGTATCAGCATCCCCAAGCTTAATTCCTGCTCGTCCTCGAGTAGGTAAATGATAAAAAAGATAATTTTTGATGTGGAATGCTACCTAGCATAATCTTGATCATATAATCTAATCATGGCATGAATACTAAAACACGAGTGATTCAAAGCAATAGTCTATCATTTGACATAAAGACAATAATATTTCAAGCATACTAACACAGTAATCATGTCTTCTCACAATATCATGGCTTAAGAAAGTTATCCCTACAAAATCATATAGTCTGACTATGCTCCATCTTCCCCACACAACGTATTTAAATCATGCACAACCCCGGTTGTAGCCAAGCAATTGTTTCATACTTTGTTCTCAAACCTTTTCACCTTTCATCCAATACATGAGCGTGAGCCATGGACATAGCACTATAGGTGGAATAGAATATGTTGTCGTGGAGAAGACAAAAAAGGAGGAGATAGTCTCACATCAACTAGGCGTATCAACGGGCTATGGATATGCCCATCAATAGACATCAATGTGAGTGAGTAGGCATTGCCACGCAACGGATGCACTAGAGCTTATAAGTGTATGAAAGCTCACAAACGAAACTAGTGGCTGTGCACCCAACTTGCTTGCTCACGAAGACCTAGGGAAATTTTGAGGAAACCCATCATTGGAATATACAAGCCAAGTTATATAATGAAAATTTCCCACTAGTATATGGAAGTGACAACATAGGAGACTCTCTGTCATGAAGATCATAGTCCTATTTTAAGCACAAGAGTGGAAAGAGGATAGTAGAAATTGTCCCTTCTCTCTTTTCTCTCATTTTTTTGTGGGCTCTTTGGCATTATATATATATATTTTTTTTTTATTTCGGTGGGCATCTTTGACCTCTTTTTTGTAAATGGGCTTCGCTGGCCTCTTTTATTTCCTCACATGGGACAATGCTCTATTAATAATGATCATCACATTTACAACTCAATACTTAGAGCAATGATGACTCTATATGAAATTCCTTCGGTAGTGTACCGTGACAATGATCTAGCATAGCAATGACATCAAAAAACGGACAAGCCATGGAAACATCATGCTAGCTATCTTACGATCATGCAATGGCAATATGGAAGTGGTGGCACATGTCATGAGACGGAACGGTGGTAGTTGCATGGCAATATATCTCGGAATGGCTATGAAAATGCCATAATAGGTAGGTATGGTGGCTGTTTTGAGAGAGGCTATATGGTGGGTGTAATGCACCGGCGAAAGTTGCGCCGTACTAGAGAGGCTAGCAATGGTGGAAGGGTGAGAGTGCGTATAATACATGGACTCAACATTAGTCATAAAGAACTCACATACTTATTGCAAAAGTCCATTAGTCATAGAAACAAGGTACTACACGCATGCTCCTAGGGGAAAGGTTGGTAGGAGTTAACCATCACGCGATCCCGACTTCCACACAAAGGATGACAATCAATAAATGAATCATGCTCCGACTTCGTCACATAACGGTTCACCATACGTGCATGCTACGGGAATCACAAACCTTAACACAAGTATTTCTACGAATACACAATTACTCACTAGCATGACTCTAATATCACATCTTCATGTCGCAAAACTATTGCAAGGAATCAAACATATCATATTCAGTGATCTACAAGTTTTTTGTAGGATTTCATGACTAACCATGTGAATGACCAACTCCTGTTAACTCTCTAAATAGGTATAAGTGAAGCATGAGAGTTTAATTCTTTCTACAAAAGATATGCCCTGCTCTTAAGAAATATAAGTGAAGCAAAAGAGCATTCTACAAATGGCGGTTTTCTATGTGTAGGGAAACAGGCAATCCAAACTTCAAAAGATATAAGTGAAGCACAAGAAGCATTCTATAAAGCCAACCAAGGACTATCTCATACCAGCATGGTGCATAAAAGAAAAAGGAAAAATAAGCACAAAAGATGCTCCAAGCATTTGCACATATCATGTGACGAATTAAAATATAGCTCCGAGTAAAATTACAGATAGATTGTAGACGAAAGAGGGGATGCCTTCCGGGGCATCCCCAAGCTTAGACGCTTGAGTCTTCCTTGAATATTACCTTGGGGTGCCTGGGGCATCCCCAAGCTTAGGCTCTTGCCTCTCCTTATTCCTTCATCCATCGTGCTCTCACCCAAAACTTCAAAACTTCAATCACACAAAACTCAACAAAACTTCATGAGATCCGTTAGTATAATAAAATAAATCACCACTTCAAGTACTGTTGTGAACTCATTCTAAATTCATATTAGCATTATATCTACTGTAATCCAACTTCACCATGGTTCATACCCCCCGATACTACCCATAGATTCATCAAAAAAGAGAACAATGCATAGAAAACAGAATCTGTCAAAACAGAACAATCTGTAGCAATCTGTATATTCCGTATACTTCTCATATCTCAAAAAATCTGAATAATTACGAACATCTGTAAAATTTTCATATCAATCAGCACAAAAAATAATCAACTCAAAATCTCTTCCATAATAAAAATTAAAATTAATTTCGTGAGCAGAAAGTTTCTGTCTTTTCTCAGCGTGATCAAACAACTATCACCCAAACTAAACGTAAAGGCTTTACTTGGCACATTATTTTTAAAAACACAAAGGAATTGTACAAGGGGATAATTATTTTTGTGAGAAACTTAAATGAAAAATTCTGCATTGTTTCCATGAGCATGAACACAAGTGTTCAAGGTCGACCCTCACTTCCGCAATGCATCACCTTTCAATCGCTTCTCTTTTTGAAAAAGTTTTAAGTTCCCCTCTATATTTTTTTTGTTTTTAAACTAAATAAAAGCACTCAACAGAAATAAATAACTCTCTAAAACTTCCGGGTTGTCTCCCAGTCAGCACTTTCTTTAAAGCCATTAAGCTAGGCATAAAGTGCTCAAGTAATGGATCCACCCGGATCCCAAGGTATATCAAAGCCAATTTTAATTAGCAATGATTTGAAATTTAGTAGTAAGCACAAGGTAACATATATCAAGCAATGACGAAGTCTAACTCTCTTCCTATGCATTGGCATGTCATAAAAGAACAATTCATGCACACCAAGTAAAGGCCAATACATAGCATAAGCAGTTTCTTGTAATTTTATCGTATTGGCAACATAGAGAGGTGGAGATGTAGTTCCTCTCTCATAATAATTGCAAGTAGGAGCAGCAAGCACATGCATATTATATTCATCAAAATTATCATGTTTAACATAAGGGACTATAGCTAGCTCATCTTCATAAGCATCATTTATATTGGCAACATGGCTACAAGCATAGCATGCATCAAGTTCATCAAAAAGGGATATTTCAAACGAATCCAAGGGATCATAGCATTCATCCTTCGGTAAGAACGAAGGGAAATTAAATAATGTATGAGTAGAAGAGTTACTCTCATTAGAAGGTGGACACGGGTAGCTAGTCCGCTCTTCCTCCTTTTGTTCTTCGCTCTCCTCTTCATCTTTTTCATCTAATGAGCTCACAATTTCAACATTTTCTTCTTCCATAGTTTCCTGCAAAATAATAGTCTCTTCTTGGGCAGCATAGAATTTCTCCTTAAATCGTTCAATATGGGCATTATATTCATAATTAGTATAACGATAACGAAGCATAGCCAAAATTTCAGATCGATAAGGAGCATCATCATTATCATCACACCCTTTAAACACAGTCTCAATTTCATAAGCACCCATAAAAGCAACAAACTATTTTATTTTCTCCACATCATAGTAATCATATATACCATTAGCATAAGAAGCCAAGGTTCTATGATCATTAAATTTACAAGAAAAGGGAAGGTGTGGAGCCTTCATCCTAGAGCAACAAGTAACACCATATCTCTTGCATAGTTCCCAAGCATACCATTTCAACAAATGGATTTGATCCCATTAAAGTTTCCCTTTTTGAGTCAAAAGAATCCCTAAAGTATTCACGTTGATCCAACGTGTATCCCATTATATAATTGAATGTGGCTTTCTCAGGATTATTAAAGAAGTGCATAATATTTTCCACATAACGAGCCTCGAGGGTTTTAGGAGGTTCCCCATCTCCATGAGTAGCAAGTACAGCTAATTTTTTTGGTATTTCGTGTTCCATATCCATAACTAAAGATATAGAACAACTTAGAACAGAAAATAAATCTACTTAGTGATACAGCAAACAAGCACACACGAGGATATTCACCCCACGCTATTGCTCCCCGGCAACGGGGCCAGAAAAAGGTCTTGATAACCCACAAGTATAGGGGATCAATTGTAGCCTTTCTCGATAAGTAAGAGTGTCGAACCCAACGAGGAGCTAAAGTTAGGACAAATATTCCCTCAAGTTCTATCGACCACCGACACAACTCTACGCACACTTGATGTTTGCTTTACCTAGAACAAGTATGGAACTAGAAGTACTTTGTAGGAGTGATAGGATAGGCTTGCAAGAAATTAAAGAACATGTAAATAAAACTAGGGGCCGGTTAGATAAAGAAACAACTAAGAATGTCTAACGTGTGTGGAAAAGTGGTGGTAGGAGTTGCGGAATTGTCCCTAAGCAATTGACTACATTACTAGATCAATAGCAAGTATCATGTGGGAGAGGCCTCTGCTAGCATGTCATCCCTTACTTGGAATTCTATGCACTTATGATTGGAACTATTACCAGGCGTCCGCAAATACTAACGTTCATTAAGGTAAAACCCAACCATAGCAATAAGATATATTGGTCCCCCTTCAATCCCATATGCATCAATTTCTATGCTAGGTTTGAAGCTTCTGTCACTCTAGCCTGCCAATACATAGTCCTATCAACATACAACTAACCCTATGGTGTGATCCACGCGCGCGATCATATGATGGACACCAAAGGACAGCAACATAATCACAAGCAAATTAAACGAATCATAGCAATTCATCAATCACCGATCGGACAATTATAATCTACTCAGACATCATAGGATAGCAACAGATAATTGGATAATAATATGTAGCATAAAGCACCATGTTCAAGTAGAGGGTACAGCGGGTTGCGGGAGAGTGAACCGCTGAATATAGATGGGGGAAGATGATGGAGATGTTGGTGAAGATGACGGAGGTGTTGGTGTAGATCGCCGTCACACGATGATGCCCCGGGCGGCGTTCCGGCGCCGCCGGGAGAGAGGGGGAGAGAGCCCCCCTCCTACTTCTTCTTCCGTGACCTCCTCCCTAGATGGGAGAAGGGTTTCACCTCTGCTCCATGGTCTCCATGGCGGCGGAGGGGCGAGTGCCCCTCCGAGATTGGATCTCTCTCTCTATGTCCTTCTGTTTCTGCGCTCCCAGATTCTGCGTTTCACCGTTTCTTAAATTCCCGGAGATCCGTAACTCCGATTGGGCTGAAATTTTAACACGATGTTGTTCCGGATATTATATTTTTTGCGGGAAAGGAAGGGCACCAACCGCCTTAAGGAGTGGCCACTATCCTGCCAAACGCGGGACCAGCCCCTGGCCGCGGCTGGTGGGCTTGTGGGCACTCCGTGCACCGTCTCGCGTTGATTCTTCTTCCCAAAAATCATAAATATTCCAAAAAAAATCCCCGTAAATTTTTATTGTGTTTGGACTTCGTTTGGTATGGATATTTTGCGAAACAAAAAACTTGCAACAAACAGGGACTGGCACTGGGCACTGGATCAATATGTTAGTCCCAAAAATAGTACAAAAAGTTGCGAAAAGTATATGAAAGTTGTAGAATATTGGCATGAAACAATCCAAAATTATAGATACGATGGAGACATATCAATTACCTAGTTCCTTGCTTACCTTTGAGGGAATGTGTGACTCTGATGACCCACAAGTATAGTGGATCAATCGTAGTCCTTTCGATAAGTAAGAGTGTCGAACCCAACGAGGAGGAGAAGGCTGTGATAAACGGTTTTCAGCAAGGTAATAACTGCAAGCAGTGAAAGTAGCGGTAACAAGTGATGATGTAGCGAGGTGAAACGTATCGAGCGAAAAGTGACAAGTAACAAGTAGTAGCAACGGTGCAGCAAGTGGCCCAATCCCTTTTGTACCAAGGGACAAGCCTGAACAAAGTCTTATAAGAGGAAAAACACTCCCGAGGACACAGGGGAATTTCTGTCATGCTAGTTTCATCATGTTCATGTGATTCACGTTCGTTACTTTGATAGTTTGATATGTGGGTGGACCGGCGCTTGGGTACTGCCCTTACTTGGACAAGCATCCCGCTTATGATTAACCTCTCTCTCAACCATCCGCAACTACGAAAGAAGAATTAAGACAACGTCTAACCATAGCATTAAACTAGTGGATCCAAATCAGCCCCTTAGGAAGCAACGCATAGACTGGGGTTTAAGCTTGTGTCACTCCAGCAACCCATCATCTACTTACTACTCCCCAATGCCTTCCTCTAGGCCCAAATATGGTGAAGTGTTATGTAGTCGACGTTCACATAACACCACTAGAGGAAAAACAACATACATCATATCAAAATACCGAACGAATACCAAATTCACATGACTATTATTAGCATGACTTATCCCATGTCCTCAGGAACAAAAGTAACTACTCACAAAGCATAATACTAATCATGATCAAAGGTGTAATGAATAGCATCAAGGATCTGAACATAAACTCTTCCACCAAGTAATCCAACTAGCATCAACTACAAAGAATAATCAACACTACTAGCAACCTTACAAGTACCAATCGGAGTCGCGAGACGGAGATTGGTTACAAGAGATAAACTAGGGTTTGGAGAGGAGATGGTGCTGATGAAGATGTTGATGAAGATGCCTCCCCTCCGACGAGAGGAGTGTTGGTGATGACGATGGCGATGATTTCCCCCTCCAGAGGGAAGTTTCCCCGACAGCATCGTCCTGCCGGAGCTCTAGATTGGATGTGCTCAAGTTCCTCCTCGTGGCAGCGGAGAATCCACGAAAAAGCTCCACCCTGATTATTTTCCGGACGAAACCCTTCATATAGCAAAAGAGAGGGGCCAGTGGGCCGCCAGGGTGCCCACAAGCCCTGTTGCCGCGGCCAGGGAGGTAGGCCGCGGCACCAAGGCTTGTGGGCCCCTGGTTGCTCACTTCTGACACTTCTTTCGCCCAGTATTTTTTATAAAATCCAAAAAAAATTCCCGTTGATTTTCAGGGCATTTGGAGTTGCGCAGAATAGAGCACTCAGACTTGCTCCTTTTCCAGTCCAGAATTCCAGCTGCCGGTATTCTCCCTCTTCAAATAAACCTTGCAAAATAAGAGATAAAAGGCATAAGTAAGGTTCCGCAAAGTATAATAACAGTCCATACAGTGATAAATATCAACATGAAAGCATGATGCAAAATGGACGTATCAGACTCCTTGAACTAATGCATAAGGTTGAGGTTGATTGCATATAGTTCTTGCCGAAATGAATAAGAGTGAATTCCATTGGCAGAGTCACCCCTCAAGAACTTCTAGTTATTCCTCTTGGGAATCCACATCAAATTGATGGGAATCCTTGGAGTTGTTGTAGCACTTATTGAGGTAGAGCTAGCAGTATCCTTGGGAACCCACTCGACCTTGGCTTGGGGTTCTTCTTTAAATAGGTCAATGTCATCTTGAAGATTTCCCTTGCCTTTGTGGACATGTGGTGGAAGTTCATCTTGTGAGCTTGTTCCTTCTGAAGGAGTGGACTTCTCCTCTTGGGGAACAAACTTGGGGGTGGGATATGGACCTTCTTCCCAAACATCTCCGTTGATGTTGAAATAGCCAACACCTTGTTTCTTTCGATATCCTCCTTGCTTGCGCACAATTTCCTTGAATTGCTTACTTCCGGCAAGACTCTTGAAGACACCTCTCTTTATAATCCCTTTCAATAAATCATTTTCTTTCTCAAGTGTAACTTGGCTAAGAGAATCGTTAGTGAAATCAATAGAGTTACTAGCAACAACATTATTGGATTTAGCTTTAGCATTGTTGTTACTAGATGAAGAAACCTTCTTGCTTTTGTTACTAGTGTTCTTAGGCTTAACTTGTGGAACAAAATTAGACAAGAGTAACCATTTCGCTAGAAAATAAGAACTCTTCTTTCGAAAGTCATCATTGATTGCTTTTAAGAACTCATGCTCTTGCTCCAAGTTGAGCTTCTCGAAGCGTAGCTTCTCATGGGTTCTTGGAAGCTCTCTATGATCTTATAGAGTAGTCTCATGAGCTAACTTAAGAGTTTTTAATTCCTAAGTTAGTCCTTCAGTCTCTTTCTTATCTTCATCATTCAATTTCAATTGACTAACATGATAGTTAGCAAATTCATTTTCAGTGCAATCAATAGAATTATCTAGAAGCAAGTCATCTTGTCCCAACAAGTCGTCCTCATCATTACTGAAATCAAGATATTCGGGGTGTGATACCATGGGGCCTTTACCCGTGAAGCAGTTTTTGACAACCTTATTTGGTGAATCAAATAAGTAGCGGGAGTTTGAGGAAACAAGTACAATGGCGGCAACACCTTCATCTTGACTATAGTCGGAGTGGGAGTGATATCTTCTCCCGGAGTGGTGATCAGATTTGGAGCCAGAAACCCATTCACCAACATGAGCTTAATGTCTTCTTCTTGAACTGCTCTTGGTGTATTTGTCCTTCTTCTTCGATTCCTTGCCTCTCCGTGAGGGTCATTGTTCATAGTGATCTTCTCTACTCCTTCTCTATCTGCGAGGTGACTCATCTCTTGAGCTTCGTATTCGAGGTGACTCTTCTCTTATTTTTTAGGAAGCCAATCACTCATTTGAGTAGTGTCCGGGTTTCCCACAATTGTAGAAGTTTCAGTCACGACTAGACGAACGCTTCTCATCATGTCTTGAACTTGAGCTTCTATATTTGCCTCTACTCTTGTAGAACTTTTTGAATTTTTTGACCATGAGGCTTATCTCTTCATGAGTGACAAGATTGTCATTTGAAGTAGCGAGAGCATCGCATGAATCTTTATAAGCAACACTTGACCTGTTGTGCAGCTCATCTTTGTCTTTGAGTGACATCACATGAGCAACAATCCTACCAATGACTTCAGTTGGCTCGAGATCTTTGTAATTTGGCATCATTTGGATCAATGTGCACACTGTGTCATACTTGCCATCAAGATCTCTAAGTATCTTCTTGATGATGAATTTGTCGGTCATCTCTACGCTTCCTAAGCCGGCAATCTCATTGGTGATGAGAGCTAGCCTAGAGTACATTTCAGCGACTCCTTCACCATCCTTCATCTTGAACTTGTCAAGTTGACTTTGAAGCACATCCAACTTAGATTCTCTGACAGAATCAGTACCTTCGTGCATATATCCTAAATCTCTTTGGCATTCTCAAGACGACTAATTCTGTTGAATTCTTTGGGGCAAAGTCACTTGAAGATGATATCGCATGCTTGATCATTAAGTTAAAACATCTTTAGTTCACAAGCTGTCGCATCACGATGTGGTTCACGCCCTTCTCCAAAGAAGTTAGCTTGCACACCAACACGAATAACAGCCCAAACATGATGATTAAAGCCAAGAATGTGCATCTTCATTTTGTGCTTCCAACTAGCAAAACTAGTGCCATCGAAGTAAGGACCTCTACGATGATAATTTACCTCACTAGATGCCATACTCTCCTAGGTTGCTAAACCAATGAACACGAGACCAAAGCTCTGATAACACTTGTAGGATCGAAAGTATGTCTATAGGGGGGGGTGATTAGACTAGTTGACAAGATATTTATTTTTTGAATTTTCCCAATTTCACTTGAGAGGCAACTACCACAGTTATGACAAGTCAAATACACCATACACATGCAGCTCTCATAGTATTGCGGCGGAAAGTAAACATGCAAGTGTAAATAGAGGAATAAGGAAGGGAGATCAAACACATAAGGTTGACATGACAATTTTGGCATGGTTTCGTTAGGTGGCGCTATCGTACGTCCATGTTAGTAGAGACTTCAACCCACGAAGGGTAACGGATGCGAGAGTCCACGGAGGGCTCCACCCACGGAGGGCCCACAAAGAAGCGGCCTTGTCTATCCCAGAATGTCTTTCATCCACGGGGGAGTAGCCTTAGTCACGGTAGATCTTCACGAAGTAGGCGATCTCCTCGCCCTTGCAAACATCTTGATTCAACTCCACAACACGAAGTAGGAGGCTCCCAAGCGAAACCTAACCAAACTAGGAGGCATCACCCTCCAAAAGGTAATAGATGGGGTAGATCAATGAACTCCTTGCTCTTGTGCTTCTAAAGATAGTCTCCTCAACACAAATCTCTCTCTCACAGAATATGCATGGGTAGGAGAGGTTGATTTAGTGGAAAGCAGTTTGGGGAGGCTAGAGATCAAGATTCAAATGATTGTATTGGAATATCTTGGTATCAACACATGAGTAGGTGGTTCTCTCTTAGAAAATTGATCTGGAAATGAAGTGTGTGTTCTGAATGCTTCTCCCACGAATGAGAGGCTGGTGAAGGGGTATATATAGGCAGGAGCCAAAATCCAACCGTTACACACAAAAGAGAAAACTCGGTGACACCGAAGTGGACAAATCAGTGGTACCGATTAGCACTAAAGTGGTGAACTTTTGAATCTCGGTGAGACCAATATATAGAACTCGGTGCCACCGAAAAGGTGACTAAGGTCTGATGGCCAAACTCGGTACTCAAACCCATAAATTCCGATTTTGTGTATCTTGGAAAAAGAATGTTAGTCACACTGAACTCGGTAGCACCGATGCAGTTTTGGTTGCACTGATTTGGTGGGAATGGCTAGGGTTCTGTCTTAGGTTAAAACTCGATGGGTCCGATATGGCAATGTTGGTTACACCGAATTTGTGTATGTGGAACTTGACAGAGTGGATATGGGGGGGATGATTGAGTGTTTTGGGGGCTAACTTTGAGCATTTTAGCAATTAGTTCATTTTACTACCTCACCCCCTTTTAATAGTATTGGCTTTCCTATGGATTCAAAAGTGATTTCTCACAAATATAAAATGAAGAGTCTTGCAGCTTGAAGCTTGAGCCAATATTATTCCTTTCTTGCATCTAGGGGCATCTCCACATAAACTTAAGCCATATCATCTTGTAACTTTTCTGAAATATACTTGGAAAACACATTAGTCCAATGATGCATATGTTGTGATCAATTATCAAAACCACCCTAGGGAGCAATTGTGCTTTCAAGCGCCTCTGATCCGGGCTATGCTGTGCTGGAGATTGGCTCTGGGTTGAGCCCCGTAGGTTTCCCGACCTCTACTCTTGTAAGCGACTCGAGTGGACAAGAGAGAGGGACGCGTGTTCTGGCACCTCATCATCGAACTATTGTAGCAGGCATTAGTGCGGGTATGTTTTCTTCTGGTCGAGCCACTCTGTGTTGTATCCTTCTTCAACTACTAGGATTTTGGTCCACCTACTATTGATGGTGTCCTGTTCGTTTACAAGAGTAGAGGTCGGGAAACCTACCGGGCTCAACCCAGAGCCAATCTCCGGCACAGCATAGCCTGGATCAGAGGCGCTTGAAAGCACAATTTCTCCCTAGGGTGGTTTTGATAATTGATCACAACATATGCATCATTTGGCTAATGTGTTTTCCATGTATATTTCAGAAAAGTTCAAAAGATGCTATGGCTTAAGGTTTATGTGGACATATCCCTAGATACAAGAAAGGAATAACATTGGCTCTGGCTTCAAGCTAGAAGACTCTTCATTTTATATTTGTGAGAAATCACTTTTGAGTCCATAGGAAAGCCAATACTATTCAAAGGGGGTGAGGTACTCAAATGACCTGATTGCTCAAATGCTTAAATTTAGCCACCAAAACACTCAGTCATTTTTCCCACATATCCACTCTATCAAGTTCCACATACACAAATTCGGTATAACCAACATTGCCACATCATACCCACCGAGTTTGAACCTCAGACAGAACCTAGCCATTCCCACCAAATCGGTGTAACCAAAACTGCACTGGCGCTACCGAGTTTAGTGTGACCAACATTCTGTTACCAAGATACACAAAATCAAAATTTTCGAGTTTGAGTATCGGTGCCACCGAGTTTGGTCATCTGACCGTTAGTCACCTTTTTGGTGCCACCTAGTTCTATATATAGGTCTCACCGATATTCAAAGTTCACACTTTTATTACTAGTCGGTACCACCGAGTTGTACACTTCGGTGTCACCGAGTTTGGACTTTTGTGTGTAACGGTTGGATTTTGGTTGCTGCCTATATATACCCCTTCACCCACCTCTCATTCGTGGGACAAGCACTAAGAACACACACTTCATTTCCAGATCCATTTTCTGAGAGAGAACCACCTACTCATGTGTTGAGACCAAGATATTCCAATACAATCATTTAAAACTTGATCTCTAGCTTCCCCAAACTGCTTTCCACCAAATCAACCTCCCCTACCCATGCATATTCTGTGAGAGAGTGATTTGTGTTGTGGAGACTATCTTCAGAAGCACAAGAGCAAGGAGTTCATTGAAATACCACATCTATTAACTTTTGGAGGGTGGTGCCTCCTAGATTGGTTAGGTGTCGCTTGGGAGCCTCCTACTGTGTGTTGTGGAGTTGAACCAAGATGTTTGTAAGGGCAAGGAGATCGCCTAATTCGTGAAGATCTACCGTGAGTGAGGCTAGTCCTGTGTGAACGTAAGCCATGGTGGAATAGACAAGGCCGCTTCTTTGTGGACCCGTTGTGGGTGGAGCTCTGTATGGACTCTTGCAGTCGTTACCCTCCGTGGGTTGAAGTCTCCACTAACATGGACGTACAATAGCGCCACCTATCGGAACCATGGCAAAAATCACTGTGTCAACTTCATGCGTTTGATCTCCCTACCTTACTCCTCCACTTTACACTTGCATGTTTTACTTTGTGCTTTAATACTATTAGAACTGCATGTGTAGGGTGTGCTTAACCTGTTATAACTACCGTAGCTACCTCTCAAGTAAAATTGGGAAAAGGCAAAAAAATTATCTTGTCAAGTAGTCTAATCACCCCCCTATAAACATACTTTCAATCCTACAAGTGGTATCAGAGCTTTGGTCTATATTTCATTGGTTTAGCAACCTAGGAGAGTATGGCATCTAGTGAGGGAAATTATCATCGTTTGCTAGTTGGAAGCATAACTTGAAAATGCATATACTTGACTTTAATACTCAAGTTTGGGCTCTTGTTCGTGTTGGTGTGCAAGATAACTTCTTTGGAGAAGGGCATGAACCATATCGTGATGCGACAACTGATGAACTGAAGATTTTGCAACTTAATGCTCAAGCCTGCGATATCATCTTCAACCGCCTTTGCCCCGAAGAATTCAACAAAATCAGTCGTCTTGAGAATGCAAAAGAAATTTGGGATACTTTGGTTGATATGCATGAAGGTACTGATTCTGTCAGAGAATCTAAGTTGGATGTGCTTCAAAGTCATCTTGACAAGTTCAAGATGAAGGTTGGTGAAGGAGTCGCTGAAATGTACTCTAGGCTAGCTCTCATCACCAATGAGATTGCCGGCTTAGTAAGTGAAGAGATTACCGACCAATTCATCATCAAGAAGGTATTTAGATCTCTTGATGGCAAGTATGACACAGTGTGCACGTTGATCCAAATGATGCCAAATTACAAAGATCTCAAGACAACTGAAGTTATTGGTAGAATTGTTGTTCATGAGATATCACTCAAGGACAAAGATGAGCTCCACAACAAGTCAAGCGGTGCTTATAAAGCTTCATGTGATGATCCCGCTACTTCAAAAGGAAATCTTGTCACTGATGAAGTTATAAGCCTCATGGTCAGAATATACAACAAGTTCTACAAGAGTAGAGGTAAAGATAGAAGCTCAAGTTCAAGACATGATGAGAAGCGTTCATCAAGTCGTGATCGAAACTGCTACAAGTGTGGGAAGTCCAGGCACTACTCAAATGAGTGGTCGTCTCCCTACAAAATAAGAGAAGAGTCACCTCGAAGACGAAGTTCAAGAGATGAGTCACCTCGTAAAGAGAGAAGGAGTAGAGAAGATCACTATGAACGAAGACACTCAGAGAGAGGCAAGGAATCGGAGAATAAGGACAAATACACCAAGAGCAGTTCAACAAGAAGACATCAAGCTCAAGTTTGTGAATGGGTCTCTGGCTCCGAGTCTGATCACCACTCCAAGAGAAGCTATCACCCCAACTCCGATTATAGTCAATATGAAGGTGTTCCCGAGATTGCGCGTGTTTTCGCCAACTCCAAGCTTCATGGCTAGAGGCCCCAAGGTATCACATACTTAGTATCTTGATTTCAATAGTGATGAGGATAACTTGTTAGGAGAAGATGACTTGCTTCTAGATAAAACTAGTGAATGCACTAAAAATGAACTCAAGAAATCGAATGATGATGTGTCACAGCCCTAGAATATAGCTTGTAATTAGTTGCATTAGTAAACATTCATGAATGTATTCAAATCAATTTAATTCAAATTTGGATGTTCCACAAATGGGGATGACCAAACCCTAACACCAAACAACATCCAAATAGGTTCAACAAGAGAAAAATCCTAGCTACTCCATATTTAAAACAAAACCCTAGCAACTCTATATGCAAAACAATTCAAAAGTGGTGACAAATTAATGAACCAAAATGGTTTTCATAAAAGTCCATCATTTTTGATAAATGTTGGAAAGAAAATATCAGGGGTGCTATATATTTTCAAAATACTTTTGGGAATTTTATTTTAAATATAAAAGTTACTAAAATCAACTATATATTTGATTTCAAATAATTCAAATTCTCAAAAATGTTGAATGTTTTATATGTGGTAGAAAATATTACAACTAACACCCCAACAATATTTTCACTTTTTCTTGTTTTAGTTTGGAGCCCAAATAAAATAAGAACAAATGTCAGAAAGAAAACAAAACAGAAAAAGGAAAAAAAGGAAGGAAACTAACCTGTGCTCACCTGCTGGCCCAGCCCACCAAGGGGGTTCCCCGTGTAGTCTTCTTCCTCGTGCCAGAAGGCAGAGGAGAAGGAAGACACGGCGCGCCCCTCGCCACCTCCTGCTTCGCGCTGGAGGCACCTCCTTCGTCCCTATCCGCGTATGAAGACGGTGAGGATGAGTACCCCGTGCACGCCTCTCCCTTCTCCACCCCTCTCTGGCCCCCCTCCATCTCTCTCTTGCCCTCTCCCACCATGGCCGAGCACTGCTCTACGCCGCCGATCATCGTAGCCGTGGCCACCGGCGCTCTCTAGCCCAGCTGATGTGTCCCATAGCTCCACCGCTCACCTCCCCATCTCTACACGCGAAGAATCGAGCTCAGACGCCCTGCCGCGCCGCCATCCGCATCAAGTTCATCGTCGGCCGCCGAACCTCCCCGGCGTCGATTTGCCGCAACAGGAGCTTCCCCGGCCTCTATGTGTGAGCAATCCGAACCCCTGTGAGCCACCGGACTCGTTCCCCCTCTCCTTGTCGAGCTCCCCTTCCTCTAACCTTGCTAGCCATCGAAGCCGAAGCTCCTGCCGCCGGCCATGGCGTCGTCGTGGCCAGTGCCACCTAGGACCGCCGTGGAGCACCTCTGTGTGCTCTCCGCGCTCGCAGGAAGCCGTAGCCGTCCTCAGCTGCTTTCCCCTGGTCCCCTAGCCTCGAGCCCGACTAAGCAGAGCTCCGGCCACCGCTTAGGCTCATCGCCGACGTAGTTTCGGTTCCCCTCCGGCCACCCAGCTACCACATAAGTACTCAGCGTGTCCACGCGATCCCATTCCGCCCTTCGGCGCGTCAAATGGATGCCGATGACGCGATTCCGGCGAGCCTCCGTCGCCCTGTTGGTCGCCGGCGTTGACCTCGCCGGCCTGAGCCACTGCCATGTGGGCCCAGCCGGTCAGGATAAGATTAGCCCTAATAAAGCTACTAATTAACCCAGAGCCACTGACAGACGGGCCCCACTTCTAATTAATTCATTAGTTAGCTAATAAAACCCTGTTATTAAACTGAGTCACTAACGTGTGGCCCCCACACGTCAGGTTTGACCTGGCCCAGGCCAGTTTACTGCTTACGCAATGCTGACGCAGTAATTGATTTCCTATTATAAAATAAATCCAGGAAATTGCTAAAACTTGTAAAAATCATAGGAATTAAAATATAACTCGGATGAAAATGATTTATATATGAAAAAGGATTAGAAAAATACAAAGAATCTGATTATAGCATTTTAATGCTGGTTTGAGAAAGTTAACAACACCAAATAGGCAAAATGATGAATAGGGTAAATTTAATAAATAGTTTGGAGTTGGAATTTGATTCCTATTTCAATTCCACTTCAATTGATATGACCAAACATTGATCAAGGAAAATCAATACCTCAAAATACCATCCTCATGCATGTTAAAACAAGTTATACCTGAGCATCAGGTCGAATCAATTATAAGGGTACTCGAAAAAATACCGGCTTGATGTCGGGACCCCGATCCTAAGCCATTGGAATCTAGCGTGTAACACATTGCATCCCTTTGCGGTCTCACGCACGGTTAACCCCACGGCTGCAGCCTTACTGTCACGCCCAAGATGCGACCCTATCCTTAATTTGGCATGAAGGCCTCGTTAGGGATAGAAGCGCATCTCGTCGTGTCGCAAGAATGGATATCGTTACAAACACATGTATTGAAAAGAAGAGCTATATATATATAATTGGCTTACACTCGCCACAAGCTACATCAGAGTCACATCAGTACATTACATAATCATCAAGAGTAAGAGCAGGGTCCGACTACGGATGAAAACAAACGACAAAAGAAGAACGACGTCCATCCTTGCTATCCGAGACTACCGGCCTAGACCCCTTCCTAGATCGATGAAGAAGAAGAAGAAGAAGCAACTCCAAATGAACAATCAACGCGCTCGCGTCAAGTAACCTTTACCTGTACCTGCAACTGGTGTTGTAGTAATCTGCGAGCTACAGGGGACTCAACAATCTCATTTCCAAAGGTATCAAGACTAGCAAAGCTTAATGGGTGAGGTATGGTTAAGTGGTGAGGTTGGGCAGCGACTAAGCATATATTTGGTGTCTAAACTTACGAGTACAAGAAATAAGAGGGGGATGGTCTACGCATAACGGACGTGAACTACTGATGATCAAATGAATGATCCTGAACACCTACCTACGTCAGACATAACCCCACCGTGTCCTCGATCGGAGAAGGAACTCACGAAAGAGATAGTCACGGTTACGCACACAGTTGGCATGTTTCAATTAAGTTACTTCAAGTTAACTAGAACCAGTGTTAAACAAAGTTTCCACGTTGCCTCATAACCGCGGGCACGACTTTCCGAAAAGATTTAACCCTGCAGGGGGTGCTCCAACTAGTCCATCACAAATTACCACAAGCTGCATAGAAATCCTCAATCACGAAGCTCGCAATCTCGTCAGATTCCCTAGTGGAAAACCTCAACTTTGAGATTACCCAAAGCATCAGCGGAATCCCGATGCACAAGATATCTCGTCAAAGGTAAAACTAATCTAGCAAGGCCGCCCGACGTGTAGACGATCCCGATAGGAGCCGCGTATCTCGTTCTCAGGACACGACGGATAAGCACAGCGTACGGTGGCCTGATAGAAATCCCCCGAGTTGCCCCGGGTTGGCCCCGCAAACGGCTCTAGTTTTGGACCAGCACCAACAACACTGGACCCCCTGTATTATGTGAAATTACTCCTCGGGTTCATGACGCCCTATGCTTTCAGTATTAACAAGTTATTATGTTGGGCAAATGTAGTACCAATGTTGGGCCTTGCCGGACCAGCTTTAATCTAAAACGAATTATCAAGGGGGTCCCCATAACAACCCCGATCGTGTTAGGAGCGCTGGTTTATGGAACATAACACTGGTAGCCAAAACTAAGGGGGCAAAAGTGGAACAAAACACCAGGCTAGAAAGGCCTAGCCTGCCACCTTTTACCAAGTATATAGGTGCATTAAATTAAATAGCATTTAATAGGGTGATATAACAAGGAACCCATGTTATCACATGGAAGCAACTTCACCTGCAACTAGCAACACTAACACAGGGTTAAGCAAGTGGTGACATAGCCAATCAGTCGTTTGCTAGGTCGAACAGGTTGAAGGTAATCATGGCATTGTTGAGAGGCTGATATTTAACAGGTGGTAGGCAACGAGACATAATCGAAAGCATCGAAATAACTAGCATGGCAATGATAGTAATGGTATCTGAGGAAATGGTCATCTTGCCTGAGATCCCGCTTGGAAGAAGAATGACTCGGTCTTATAGGAAATTCTTCCAACAAATGCATGATGTTAGGTTGGGGTTCGACATCTAGTGGATTCGTTTGTTCACGGTCGACTTACAGCAGTATACGTTGTGTCTTAAAGAGTCCTTGTAGCTTGCTACGACTCGGGGACGCTTCGTATGTCGGGTGCACTGCCTTGCACTTGATGGCTACTGTAAAGTCGAGCCCGTGCGATCCTGTCCACGAAAATATCGGACGAAATCTTTCTCATGAGTTTGCTCTGGCTTGTTTCATAAGCCTCACCCTTTGTTTTGTTGGAATATGGTAATTCTAGTTGCTTCAATGTCAAGTAGTGATTTCAGATCTTTCCTAAGAGGTGTTCTCATATTTTTATGTGAATGCTAATTCTTTTGCTCAAATCAATTCTCTTGTCAATTCTTTTCAACCGGAGCCGTCATGTTAATTCTTTTTCAACCGGTGTGCTCCTCTTCAGTAATTCCATCCTCTCCCATTTTGCAAGATCATCCTCTCATTTTATTCCGGAGTTCATCTCATCAAGCCCAAGTCGTCTTTGTTTTTTCCCACCCTCCCGCCCTTTTTCTTCAGTGATTCAATTTTTATCCAGGAGTTTTCTTTTCATTGTTCTTCCCGCTGCTTGTTCTTTTCTCTCTTATCCGGTGATTCATTGTGAACATTCTCAGGAGTCGAGTTCATCATTTCTTCTTTTTTTGTTCCTTCCCGGTGAATTTAATTCAGTTGTCCGTGTTCATCATATCCTTTTCGTGCTTGTAACTCCTTCCTATGTTGGGAATTTTTATCAGCCTATCTTGTTATTAATTCCTCTCTCTTTCTATCCAGAGTGTTAAAGATATTTCAGAAATTCCTGTTTTTCGATTCTTTCAATTATTTCGAGGTGCTATCCTCATCTACTTTTCTTTATACCGATGCAATCTCTCTTTCTAATCTATTGTTTCAACGATGATTTCTTTGAGTGGGCCCATAACCCAGAGGTTGTTTCCCAGGATCTTTCCTGGCTCTTCTAATTATTTCCCGAAGATCTCTAATTCTTTTCAACTGTGACGTAAGTATGAATTTCATCAGTCATATCCCTTCTCCAAGGCCTATTTGAATTAACTCTCATATTTGGCTCAACCTTTCACTCTTCTTTATGCCAGAGTGTCTCAGTTATCCTTGGTGTTGTTTCTCGTCATCATTCTCGGCTTGCAATCCGAAGGAGTGTTTCTCTCGAATCTTGGTCCATTCTCTTGGAGATTGATCATTTCAGCTTCGTGCATCCTCTCAATTGTTGTCAATCATGAGTACACCTTTCTTGCTATCCGGTGCATTTCTGAGTTGTTTGATTTCTCGTTCCTCCGAAGGCCATCATTTTAGAAGATCCTTCGTTCTCAGCTTTCAGCCTTCATCCTCAATTCTTCTCAATTGTGTCTCTTCGTTTGTCTCTCGATTATTCTGGCGCCTTGTTCAAGTTTTTCTCTCAGCTGACTCATGAGCTCTTCATTCTCATGTATCTCCATTAATTCGTGGTGTTCCCATTCTATTGTGAATTCTTACTGGTGCGTCCTTCAATTATGCTTCAAGCGGCGTTTTTCTCTCTGTCTCTCCATGATTCTTTCAAGAAGAATAAGTGATATGCTAAATCCGTTGCTTGTAATTAGTTTAACTTGATGAAGGATAAGCATAACATAATTCTTATTCTTGCTTCATTAAATGGTTTCAATTCTTCTTCCGGAGTGGCTCATGATATCAATTCCTTTTCTGAGGTGTTCTTATATTTTCTTTTCCGGAGTTCCAAGTTTTATCAAGTATCTTTTCGTGAAGCTTCATCGAAGTCTTGCAAGGCTTCAATCTTATTCTTTCATCATTCTTATCTTTGCATCATCCTTTTCATACGGAGGTCCTTCATGATGGTTCATCAAGATTTCAATTCATTCTCAAGTGTTCTTCAAAATTCTTATTGGAGAACCTCAAATTTTCTTCTCTTGCATTTCCAAGTGCAATTGTTATTCCTTTATCCTTTGAGGTGGTATTATAGCATTCTTGTTAGTTTAGGAGCCTCGAAGAGATTTCCTTTCAAGAATGAGATAATTAAATCCATCGATCCTTTGATCATGAGATATTTTGAACCATGATTTCTTCATAGAGTTATCTTGGTTTACATTTCACCTAAAGCTTTTCCTATGCATTGTTGCTATCATGGTGCTTGTCATTAATCCAAGTTCTCAATGTATCCTCTTGGTGTAAGAAGTTTTCATATCTTTGCTTTCATCTATCCTTGGTTCTTGTAGTGGTTGGTTGTCACCTCATAGATGTTGAGATGATTTTCATAAGCCCACTACTGTCTTCTTCCTTTCGTTGTTGTTTTTCCAACAACTTTGTTCAATTCTTCTCGCAAGGGTGCTTGTCAAGTTCATTGGAGTTAGTAGTTGTCGTTCTCTTCTTTCGTATGAGCTAGTTCCTATTCTATTGTTCCGGAGGCATTGTGATGTTGATCTTTTGTGTCTATTATGTTGTTCTATCAAGATCATGGTGTTCCCTTGTTGTATTTAGTTGTTGGTTGTGAATATTGTCGATTTCTTCCATCTTATCGAATTTTTTGTCCCATTTTCCTACCGAAGTGCTGCCGAAATTTTCCGTGAATTATTGCTTCTTTCCCATATCATTCCTCATCTCGTTGCAACCTTCAAGGATCGTTGGTTTCACTCATTTGTCAAAGAAGCGACTAAGTTTTACCTCTTGTTCTTTCTCATCCTCTCCCCCCTTTCATTCTTGGATCTCGGGGCGAGATCCTCTTGTAGTGTAGGAGAGTTGTGACAGCCCGATGCCGACGTTCCAGAAGATTCCCCTTCTATTCCGTTTTTGTCGTGTGTCTTATTTTATTTGTTGCATCATCAGCATTGCATCGGCAACCCGTTGCCGCCAGTTTGCAAAACTAGCATCCGTTGTTAGTTGCCGGTTCTCGTCGTTGTTCGATCTGAGCCCGTTCACACACGCACGCGCCCACGGCTTTGTCAAATCCTTGTTTTTAAAAGTATGCGTAAAACTTTCTCTGATTGGGTTGAGATTTTACGTGCGGTCTTATTTTAATATAGGTAGGCCGTCTGTCAAATTTCATCGCCATCGGAGTCCGTCTGGTAACCGAACGGTCGACCGTAGCGGCACCGTATTCGGTCTATCGTCAGACGTGTTCTGTTGTTTTAAAAATACGTTGCCGGGTGCCGTTTTCCCTCTCATCTCGGCCTAGCCCCTCTGCACAGTGCTTCGTCCCTACGCGCAGCCCAGTTCGAAACCTCCCGGAACCCGAACCCGGCGGTCGTGACCGTTGGATCCGAATCAACCCTGTTTTACCGTAAATCGTCATCCATTTGTCCATTGAACTCTCCTAACCTATTTCTCGACCGTCCGACCAAAATCAGAGGGTCCGAACCAAACCCGTTTTGCCTATTTAAAGGCCACCCCTAACCAAATTTAGTCCAACCCTAATTCCAAGGCATCTTGTCCCATCGTTGCCGCCGCCAGCCACCTCACTTTCCCCACAGGACCAACCAGAGACGAGCTCCCTCCGATCCAGCCGCCGCCGCGCACTACGTAATCTCTCCTCGCTTTCAACGTCGATCAGTCCTCACGGAGGAAACCATCCATCCATCTAGCCTAGCAGCCCGGCAAACATCCAACTAGCAACACCGTCATCTGTGGATGGGTCCATCCGTCCTCGTCAGATAGAGCCCGACCAGCGCCGCCCCTCGCCCGCGAGCCCACACCAGCGTGGCGTACTGCTCGAGCACGCCGCCACGCGTTAGGCCCCAACCAGCTCTATTGGAACCTGGAGCTCCCCTGCGCCGGACCAGGTGCACGTGGCCACTGCGGTGCGCCTGCTACGCCTGGGCGTGTCCAGCACTGCAGAGAGCAGCCGCTCGAACAACTTCTGCTCCTCTAGCTGGAGCTGGAGCTTTCCCCTTGTCTCCCCGCGCTCCTCCTGCTCGCCGCCGCCGGCCGTTCCCCTAGGATGCGGTCCCCCTTCAGCTCCCTTCCGCCATGGCCTCCTCCGCCTGCACTCTCCCCCGCCGCGCTGTGCCGGCCTCGGCCTCACCTCCCCGAGCGCCCTCTCCCCTCCCCGCTTGGTCGCCAGCCTACAGGAGCCCGCGCCCCGCGCCTCCCCGTCGCCGCGCCCGCCCGGGTTGCCGCGCCGTGGCCTCTCCCCGCCGTCCTGCCACGTCTCACGCGCCCCCCGCGCGCTGCCGTGCTCGCCGCCGCAATCTCCGCGCTGCACCGGTCGCCGTGCCCGCCAAGGACGTCTCTCGCATGCCGGCCCGCCGTGCCATGGAGTTCCTGCTGCACTCGTTGCTGTTTCCTGTTGCTGCCTCCTGGCCTGCCGCTGCTGCTTGCGTTGTACCCTCCTGCTAGCAACCGTCGCTGTGCTGGATGCGTGCGTGTTGCTATAGTTGTTGCCTTGCTGCTGCTGCCTGTTTGCTTGCTGCTATCCTTGATGCTTGCTGCGTCGCTGTTTCCTGCTATTGTAGCCGTGTCTGCTGCGTTTGCTTTTGCTGCTATTAGTTGCTAGGTGTAGGTTGCTATTGCTGCTAGGTTGATGTGTGCTACCTGAAGTTTGTCGTGGCCGTAGCTGCTATGCTTGATGTTGCTGTTGTTAGATGCTTAGATGCTGCTAGTTAGTAGATGCTGCTGTTGTAGATGCTTGCTGTTAGATGCTACATGCTGCTTGCTAGTGTGTTTGCTGTAGCTAGACGTGTTAGTTGCTGTTGCTAGCATTTCTAGTTGTAGTTGCTGCTTGCCTTGCTAGTTAGGCTAGGTGCTGCTAGCTTGCTAGCTTGCTGTTGAAAGTTGCTGCTGTTAGATGGTGGCATGATGTCGTTGTGTCGCCGTTTCCTGCTGCTGGTGCTGCTTGCGTCGCGTTGCTGTTTGATGTCGCTGGTTATGTCGGCGAAGATCGCGTGCGTCATTCCCTCGTTCATGGAACCGACAAGATCGGCGAGTACCACGACGTCCTCGACGACCCCCGGAACGTGTTCGATAACCGATGTGAAGACCGTGTACCGACGACAAGAGAACGACTACTGTCGACGAGACCCGAGTTCCACAACGACAACTACTTCTACGACTTCCACGACGTCGGCTATGAACCGATCCGCTTCGAATCGCACGCTTCAAAGGTATACCAATGAGACGTGTCGTGTAACGAACGAATGTGATGTATGAGTTGAATGTATGTTGCACTGTATGTTGCCCTTTGCATGTTGTCTTCTTTCGTCATGCCCCCGACATATGGGAACCCGATATACGGGATCACCCCATCTTTATTTAGCGTTCCCGCACACACTCCCTATTCGTTGGCACGATATCTCGGCGAATTATCGGGATAGGAACGTTGTCGTGGCATCGTTTCCGTTTTGCCGCCATGGTTCCCTCTCGCTCGCCGTGGCGACACCTGTTTCTTTCCCTTCTTGCTCGTGTTATGAACTCGCATGCATGACGCATTCATGGCATATACATCTTGCGTTGCATGTCTCTTGTGCCGTAGGGTCCGTTCTATGCTCCGCGTGTTAACTGTCTAGGATGCCATGTAGAATCACCGCTTCACCCCTTGCCATGTTAAACAACATTAAACATTGCCGTGTTAATAATCGGGAGTGAATTAAATACTTAAACATGGGGTTTCGTCGATATGCAACTCATTTAAGCTCGATATGCAACGAGTTTCATATCGACGAAACCCCATGTTTAAGTATTTAATTCACTCCTGATTATTAACACGGCAATGTTTAATGTTGTTTAACATGGCAAGGGGTGAAGCGGTGATTCTACATGGCATCCTAGACGGTTAACACGCGGAGCATAGAACGGATGCTACATCACAAGAGACATGCAACACAAGATGTATATGCCATGAATGCGTCATGCATGCGAGTTCATAACACGGGCAAGAAGGGAAAGAAACAGGTCTCGCCATGGCGAGCGAGAGGGAACCATGGCGGCAAAACGGAAACGATGCCACGACAACGTTCCTATCCCGATAATTCGTCGAGATAGCGTGCCAACGAATAGGGAGCGTGTGCGGGAACGCTAAATAAAGATGGGGTGATCCCGTATATCGGGTTCCCATATGTCGGGGGCACGACGAAAAAAGACAACGTGCAACGGGCAACATACAGTGCAACATACATTAAACTCATACATCACATTCGTTTGTTACATGACACGTCTCATCGGTATACCTTCGAAGCGTGCGATTCGAAGGGGATCGGTTCGTACCGGACATCGTGGAAGTCATGGAAGTAGTTGTCGTCGTGGAACTCGGGTCTCGTCGAGAGTAGTCGTTCTCTTGTCGTTGGTACACGGTCTTCACATCGGTTGTCGAACACGTTTCGGGGGTCGTCGAGGACGTCGTGGTACTCGCCGATCTTGTCGGTTCCATGAAGGAGGGAATGACGCACGCGATCTTCGCCGACATAACCATCGACATCAAACAGCAACACGACTCAAGCAGCACCAGCAGCAGGCAACGGCGACACAACGGCATCATGCCACCATCTAACAGCAGCAACTTTCAACAGCAAGCTAGCAAGTTAGCAGCACCTAGCCTAACTAGCAAGGCAAGAAGCAACTACAACTAGCAATGCTAGCAACAGCAACTAACACGTCTAGCTACAGCAAACACACTAGCAAGCAGCATGTAGCATCTAACAGCAAGCATCTACAATAGCAACATCTACTAACTAGCAGCATCTAAGCATCTAACAACAGCAACATCAAGCATAGCAGCTACGGCCACGACAAACTTCAGGCAGCACACATCAACCTAGCAGCAATAGCAACCTACACCTAGGAGCTAACAGCAGCAAAAGCAAACGCAGCAGACACAGCTACAACAGCAGCCAACAGCGACGCAGCAAGCATCAGCGATAGCAGCAAGCAAACAGGCAGCAGCAGCAAGGCAACAGCTACAGCAACACGCACGCATCCAGCACAGCGACGGCTGCTAGCAGGAGGATACAATGCAAGTAGCAGCGGCAGGCCAGCAGGCAGCAACAGGCAACAGCAACGAGTGCAGCAGCAACTCCATGGCACGGCGGGCCGGCACGCGGGAGACGTCCTTGGCGGGCACGACGGCCGGCACAGCGCGGAGATTGCGGCGGGGAGCACAACAGCGCGCGGGAGGCGCATGAGACGTGGCAGGACGGTGGGGAGAGGCCACGGCGTGGCAACCCGGGTGGGCGCGGCGACGGGGAGGCGCGGGGTGCGGGCTCCTGCAGGCTGGCGACCACGCGGGGAGGGGAGAGGGCGCTCGGGGAGGTGAGGCCGAGGCCGGGGCAGCGCGGCAGGGGAGAGTGCAGGAGGAGGAGGCCATGGCGGAGGGGAGCTGAGGGGGACAACATCCCAGGGGAACGGCCGGCGGCGGCGAGCAGGAGCAGCGCGGGGAGACAAGGGGAAATCTCCAGCTCCAGCTAGAGTAGCAGAAGCTGTTCGAGCGGCTGCCTCTACAGGTGCTGGACACGCCCAGGCGTAGCAGGCGCACCGCAGTGGCCACGTGCACTTGGTCCGGCACAGGGGGGCTCCAGGTTCCAATAGAGCTGGTCGGGGCCTTGCGCGTGGCGGCATGCTCGAGCAGTACGCCACGCTGGTGTGGGGTCGCGGGCGAGGGGCGGCGCCGGTCGGGCTCGATCTAACGAGGACGGATGGACGCATCCACAAATGATGGTGTTGCTAGTTGGATGTTTGCGGGGCTGCTAGGCTAGATGGATGGATGGTTTCCTCCATGAGGATTGATCGACGTTGAAAGCGAGGAGAGATCAGGTAGTGCGCGGCGGTGGCTGGATCGGAAGGAGCTCGGCTCTGGTTGGTCCTGTCGGGAAAGTGAGGTGGCTGGCGGCGGCAACGATGGGACAAGATGCCTAGGAATTAGGGTTGGACTAAATTTGGTTAGGGGTGGCCTTTAAATAGGAAAAACGGGTTTGGTTCGGACCCTCTGATTTTGATTGGACGGTCGAGAAGTAGGTTAGGAGAGTTCAATGGACAAACGGATGACGATTTACAGTAAAACGGGGTTGATCCGGATCCAACGGTCACGACCGCCGGGTTCGGGTTCCGGGAGGTTTCGAACTGGGCTGCGCGTAGGGACGAAGCACTGTGCAGAGGGGCTAGGCCAAGATGAGAGGGAAAACGACACCCGGCAACGTATTTTTAAAACAACAGAACACGTCCGACGATAGACCGAATACGGTGCCGCTACGGTCGACCGTTCGGTTACCAGACGTACTCCGATCGCGACGAAATTTGACAGACGGCCTACCTATATTAAAATAAGACCGGACGTCAAATCTCAACCCAATCAGAGAAAGTTTTACGCACACTTTTAAAAACAAGGATTTGACAAAGCAGTGGGCGCGTGCGTGTGTGAACGGGCTCAGATCGAACAACGACGAGAACCGGCAACTAACAACGGATGCTAGTTTTGAAAACTGACGGCAACAGGTTGCCGATGCAACAAATAAAATAAGACACACGACGAAAAAAAAAATAGAAGGGGAATCTTCTGGAACGTCGGCATCGGGCTGTCACACTTACCTTAGCCGGGACCGTTTGCGCCTTTTGACTCACGTATGCAATTGTGTCGCTAGCAATCCAATGACAAAGAACCCGGATCGACATGTCTAGTCATAAACCAAAGTGACAGTTCCGCACAGGGACAGGCATACATGACCCAAGAAAGCAGGTGTCGGTCACCAGCGAATGTAGACGAGTTGTAGCAAGCTACAAGGACTCCATTACATCGCGTGACATTTCCCCAGAGGGAACATACACAGCAGCTAAGAAGGACACACGCCGGTCAACCAATGTGTCCGGAGCAGTAGCGAACTACCATGGCTCGACGGATCACAAAGGGGCAATTCCCTGTAAGGAGTGCTACAAAAGTTTACGGCTAGGTAATCGAACCCCATACATATCAAGTACGACACACGTACGCATGGCATACCGATATGTATAGATACATCGATGGCATCACAGCATAACCATAAACATACAAGCTTTATTTAAAAGGCTCGGAAGAGCCACACACATAATATTACACAATAAGGGTCTCACGACCCGTCATAGCAGTCATTCAGTTACAAGCCAGCGGAAGTGTTTAAAACTGTCTGAGTACAGACAGGTGAAACTAGAAGGCACAAGGCATGACTATACTACAGACCCAACCTAGGGCCAGATCGTAGCTGTGACACCAGCTACTCGTCGTCGTCGATCTCTAGGAAGAACCCTCCATTAGGGTCATTAGCAACCTCTGCAACAATTATTAAGCAAACATGAGTACGGAGGTACTCAGCAAGAATTTAGGATAACTAACTACTCATGCAATGTATCAATAAGGTATTGTGGGGTTTCATGCGGAAAGCCAGCATTTGACTCGTGGCTAGACAACTTGCATTTTTAAATAATTTTGACAACTTGATTTCTCGCACACGAGTCCACTAACACCACAACAATACTCCATCGTGGAATCATTCCGTCTCCATACGGAAATGCCGTCCACGACACTCACGCTTATCTTGACAATTTTATGAGTAGCCATTGAAATTATCTATGAACAACAAATGTCTCCAAGTATTCCATATCCGCGGACGTGGCTATTCGAATAGATCATTACCCTGCAGGGGTGTACTTCGTCACACACACTCTCGCCACTTATCGCCATCTGCACATCATGCACCTCGGCAACCTTCAAGCGGAAGCCCGGCGAGGGAGTCGGCCACGACCGTTAACCACACTAGTACCTAGTCCAGGTCTATCGCCTATCTGAGGTTAACCCGCACGGAAGTCCGGCCGAGGTTTCCGCCACGGCCCCAAATAATGTGCGCAGGGTTCCCAAGCCCACCATCCGGGTGCCACTTGGTACACCGTGCCACTGCCTACCGCATCACAACCCACCTCTCAGGTCAGCACTATGCACGGCCTCCGACATGACTATAAACACTAGAAACTACTTCAACTCCTCGACCGAGTACTAAGCGATTAATAAGTCGAGAGGGGTCATATTTCAGGGCCCAACATGTGGTAGTATCTAGTATTGGATTACATACATGCAACTCAGGTCCTAAGGACGGTTCCAATGAAACAACCCGCCATGTACTCCTACATAGCCTTTCACCGGTACCTTTACCAAATCAGGTTCAACACACAACCTTTACTTACTGAACACATTCTCACAGTTTTGTTCATCTCCCAGATGACAGACCATACACAACTCTAAGCATAGCATGCATAGCAGGATAAGGCACATCATGGCTCAAGCATCTACCAGGTATGCTAGGTTGCAAGGTTCAGCTATTTACTGTGACAACGACAGGTCATGCAAAAGAAGTGGGTTCAACTAACGTGGCAAAAGCATTTGAGCATTTGATTCTAATGCAATAAGTAAGTGCAGGAGCGAGAACATGGGATTTATCGGATTGATCAAAATGGTTGCTTGCCTTGTTGCTCAGAGGAGGGACAATATCCGTCAGTCAGATATTCGGTGGAATGCGGAGGAGCGGAGCCTACCGAAAAGAGTGACAACAATCAATAACAAGCATATGCAACAAGATGATGCATGAGCATGGCATGAGGTTGCGAAGTGGTATACTATTATGGCTAACATTTATTAGGTTTGAAGTTGATTTGAATCAAATTCAAATATCACTTCAAACGAGGTATTCTCGGATACCATTTTAATTGATTCGACCTGATGCTCAGATCAACTTGCTTTTAACATGCATGGAAATGACATGTTAGGTTGCTGGTTTGTGATTTGGACAATGTTTGATCATATCATTTGAAGTGGAATTTAAAGAATTTCCAAATTCCATCTCCAAAGTATTTATAAGAGTTAACTTATTCATTAATCTATATGTTTGGGTTGAGTAACATTTTCAAACATGTTTGAAAATGACATATTCAGATTCCTTGAATTTTTTGATACTTTTTCATATATAAATTATTTTCATTGGAGTTACACATTAATTTTTATGATTTTTAAAAGTTTTGGCATTTTTCTGGATTTCTTTTAAATCAGAAAACTCTTTACTGCATCAGCATGACATCAGCAGGTCCAACTGGCCGTTGAAAGTCAAACCTGACCAGTGGGACCCACTGGTCTGTGACTCTGGTCAGTTTTAGATTAGTTTTAATCTTAATTAGATTATTAACCTCAGTGGACCCACATGTTAGTGACTTATCAAATTAATTAAATTTATTTTTGTTAATCCTAAACTCCCTGAGGCTGGCCCCACGCGTTAGTGGCTCAGGCCAGCTGAGATCCACCGGCGGCGAGGTCGTCCTCGCCGGCGGGGAGCCTCCGGTGACCACCAGTACGGCGGAGGGGCTCGGAAACGGCGCACAGGGGGCCAAACTCTGTGCGGAGAGCACCAGAGGAACGACACGTCTCCCGCGGGTTCATTTTTGCACTTAGCCGGGGCTGATCTGGCCGGAGATGACGCCGGCGACGAGCTTGGCGGCGGCCAAATTCGCGCGTCATCGGGGTCATCAAAACAGAGGGAGCTACGCACGGGACTCAGCTCCTACGGCATCTACGCGAGGACCTGAAGCTGGTGGTGGCCTCAGAAGGACGAGCTGATCACCGGAGGGCTAACGGCGACGAGCTCCCGCGGCGGATCTTGTCGTGCTCCAGTGAAATCATGGCTAGGGGAAGGGATCGAAGGGGGAAACTTGGGGGAAAGCTGCGCAAGCTCACGGGGAGTGCAGTGGTGGCGCTAGCTTGCTCGGGGACGGCCTGGAGAGTAAGAACGCCGACGACGAACTTCGGTGACCCGAAGAAGAAGACGAATGCGTCTCATCGTTTCACTGCGTCTCGGCGTCGGGCTCGTGGCTAGAAAGCTTCAGGGAGTTGCGGCGGACCTATTGCGCGGTTAAGGAGGGAGAAGGGTAGGCTAGAATGACGCCGAGCTCGAGCTCTGCTTGGGCTCCAATGGCGGCAGAAGGAAACGAGGCAGAGGGGGAGAATGAGGAGAGGATGAGCTCGCGCACGCCTCGGGAGGGTTATCCCCTCGCGTGCCAGCACAGAGCGGCGGCCAGGAAGGCGCACAGGTGCGTGGCCGCGCCGGAGTACGCGGCGGCCACCTCCTGCTGCCCACTGGCGGGGGAGGAAGACGACAGGAAGAAGCTGGGCCGGGCCAGGTGAGCGACAGGTAAGACTTTTCTCATTTTCTTTCTGTTTTGTTTCTGTTTTAATTACTGACATTGATTTCTATTTATTTTGGCTTCAAAAGCAAACTAAAAATAGTTTGAAAAATGCTGGGGTGTTAGTTGGAATATTTCCAATCACCCATAAAGTTTTCAGCATTTTTGAAAACTATATATTTTTAAATTCAAATTTTAAACTTGAAACCAGTAGCCTTTTGCATTTATTTAAAATGACAAATGTGTTAAGAAAATGGTTTTCTTCATTGCTTATTTGCTTTCAAGAATTACCAGAAAATTTGAACTTTTCTTGAGGCCATTTTGGGTTCATTGATTTGAACAAGTTTATAATTCCTTTGAATTTGAGAAGTGGCTAGGGTTTTTGAGTTTTCCTTCACCACTTGCTTTGTTCTTGTTGAAATTTTCTTGGATGCAATGCAAAGAAGATATGAGAACAATGCTAACTTGATTTGGGTTTCAGGGATGTGAGACTTGAAGTGATGTTTGAATCCTAATTCAAACCAACTTCAACTTAAGAAATGATAGCCACATTAGCCCTGCCACCTTTCATTTCATGTCTTGAGCTTGCATCATAGTGTTGCATTTCCGTGAAGTAATTGTTGTTCTTTCTTGTTTGCCCATGTTGTTCCCTCTCGGTAAACGATGTTTCCTACAATGTGATAGTTGACATTGATGAAGACTCGTTATTATCTTCAGACGTGTCAGGAAAGCAAACCCCCTTGAGCATATTGATATAAACCCACTCTCAAGCTCCTGCTCTCTTTACAGCATTAGGACAAACACGATTCAAGTGTACATGTTATCGTAGTTGAACCCATTCCTCTGCATGACCTGATTTTGTCACAGTAAATAGTTGAAACCACTTAGCATGAGTAGTAACTGCTTGAGCCTTGTTGTGCTTACTCATCCATGCTTGCTTACAATGCCTGCTATGCTTCGAGTCGTGTCGGGTTTGATCCATCTGGATGATGAATCGGAATGGTTGTGTTCATGTCCTACAGTGTGAGACTAAAGGTGTGAATCTGATTTGGTAAAGTAGCGATGAGAGGCCATGTAGGAGTACATGGCGGGTTGTCTCCTTGAGTCCGTCCTTAAGAACTGAGTTCTGTGTATGTTATCCAAGACAAGATACTACCATGCACTGGGCCCTGAAATATGACCCCGCTCGGCTTATTAATTGCCTAGATCCCTGTCCAGGAGTTGCAATTAGTTTCTGGTGTTTGTAGGAAAAGTGTTGGCAGCCGTGTTTAGCTCTTCCCGACGGGGTAGGCTTCTCTGCGGTAGATATACAGTGGCACCCAAATGGTGGCTTGGGAACCCTGCGCACATCGTTTGGGGACATAGAGGAAACCTCGACCTTACTTCCTTGCGAGTTCAGTCTCAAATAGGCGATAAACCTAGACTAGGGTCTTGTGTGGTTAACGGTCGTGGCCGACACCCACGCCTGTGCTTCCGCTTGAAGGTTGCCGAGATGCATGACGTGCATATGGTGCTAAGTGGTGAGAGCATGTGTGAAGAAGTATACCCCTGCAGGGTGAATCAATCTGTTTGAATAGCCGCGTCCTCGGATATATACTACTTGGGAACATTACGTTGTATATAGACAATTTAAATGGATACTCTAAAACATGCAAGATAAGTGTGAGTGCTATGGAAGGCATTCTCGTAGGGAGACGAGAGTGGATCCATAGTGGTGTATTGGATTGGTGAATATGTGGACTCATGTGCGCTATCCCACCTCAAAGAAAGAACTTGTAGTCGTAGTACATGTTAGCCAAGAGTCAAAGCTGGCTTGCTGCAATCAAACCCCACAATCCTTTCATTGAAACATGATGCATATGTAGATAGTTCTGATGTAAGACTTGCTGAGTACCTTTGTACTCACGGTTGCTTTATTTATGTTTTGCAGAGAAGATTTAGTCTGATTAAAGGTTTCTACGCGATGTGTTCGATGTTGACCGGAATAGCTTGGGAATCCCAGACAGAGGTCTGGCTCCTTTGGTAGGGTCGTAGTAGCTTTTCAGGCTCTTCCAGCCACTTTTAGTAGATGTCTGTACCCAGACATGATTTGCTTCCGCTTGTTGTTTGTATGACTTGAGTGTCGGGTCACGGGACCCCTGTTTTGTAATAACACACTATGTTGACTCTTATGAGTCCTTAATAAAATCTTGAGTCATAGAGTTATGTTGTGATGCCATGTTGTATCTACACATATCGTGCATATTGTGTGAATGTTATGAAATGCATTATATGTGTGGGATTCAACACCTAGTTGTGTGCCTTGAGTAGTACTCTTTACAGGGAAATGCCTCTTTGTGCTTCTATCGAGCCTTGGTAGCTTGCTACTGCTCTAGACTCATTGATTGACCGGCGTGTATCCTTCTTTGCTGCTGTGTCTGTCCCCTCGGGGAAATGTCACGCGGTGTAATGGAGTCCTTGTAGCTTGCTACGACTCGTCTACACATGCTGTTGATCGACACCTGCCTTGATGGGTTATGTATGCCTGTCCCTGTATGGATGTACCGCTTGGGTTTAGAACTAGTCATGTCGACCCGGGTTTTTTTTCGTTTGAATGCTAGCAACATATTCATATACGTGAGCCAAAAGATGCAAACGGTCCCGGCCAAGGTAAGGTGGTAGCCGTGGAGTTTACCGTGCGTGAGGCCGCAAAGTGATGTGATGTATTACAGGCTGGGTTCTTATGACTTAGGATCGGGGTCCCGACATCTTTGGTATCAGAGCTTGACTGCCTGTAGGATAACCAAGCCTAACTAGTCGATGTTGAGTCTAGCAACTCTTTAGTTATATAAGGGAATTGTTTGTGGAAGGGAACGTAAGGCTCTTTTACTCCTTTCCTTATGTCATTCTTATTCTGAGTCACCCTCTTCTTAATTCTACGGGGTTTAAGAATTAGGCTTTCTCATCTATTCATTAGGATGACGAGTTCTATGCTGGAGACTTATAGAAAAGTTGTTGTCTTCCTGGATCTGTGTCTCCATAAGAATTCAATTGTTATGTCGTTAGTTTGCTTGCAGGTTGCCTCATATTTCATGCCCGTACAGCCGTTATGCTGTCCGAGTTTTCCAAAGTTCCCAAATAGTCTGATGCGATTGTAAATTCCTTCCTCTTTTCCCAATGTCTTTTGGCCGGACAAAGCACACTAATAATTGTGTTGAGGTACTTTATTACCTCGATGTTTTGTTGGAGTATTAGGAAAACTTGTTACTCCGAAAACTACCCAGTAGTCTAGATGTGTGCTATGTCTTCCAGTGTGATAGTTCTGGCTATCATTTTGAAAAACATCTCGTGATGTTATTTAGTTTTTAGGTATTGTATTTCTGGGTCATTGAATCCAAGGATCATTCTGCTCATCTCTGTTGATAGTGTTGCTAGTTCCTTTAGAATGATTAGTAACCTTGTTGTAGCTCCCAAGGTTCATGGTATATCATTCTTCCAACACCATGAATCATCTTCGGCAGTAGTTCTCCGTGAACTAAAGATCATAACAAGAGTGCTCGTGATGAGTTCTCTACTCCATATTGCGATTCTGCCTACTCCGCTCTTCTGCATGGGTTATCTGGAAGAATTATGTTGAACTCGTTCGACATTCTAATCCATGCATCCATAACTCAAGAAATCATGTGCTCTTGAGTTGGCCGTATCTAGTTGTATTCTGACCTTCATCCATGAGAGGATAGTCAATAATAGTTGTGCATTCGTGTCATTAATGTCTTCTATTCCTATGGTCTGTCAAATTGTTCTATTCTCGAATGACTGGGAGAAGCAAACCCCAGTACCTCATTCATTTCTTGGATTCGGTCAAAGTAGTTGTACTATGCAGATCAAAATGCCAACCCAACTTTTGTTCTGTTCTATCCTGGAGTATTACCCTCTTGTTGTCAAGAATGTTGTGAGAATTGCACCATCTCTTATGAGCTCTTGATGTAGTGATACTTCTCGCTATCATTGTTCATCCCTCGGTTTTCGTGTTGGTTGTAACCGGAATATCGACAAGTGAACCATGATGTGTGAAATCAATACTCCTGGCACTGCCATTGTTTAGTAGTTAATGGACAATAAATTCACTCCTATGGTGATGATGATTGAATCGTCATCCTAAGATTGACCGTGCTACCTAGTCTATGTTTCATGGTGCACTTTTCGATCAATGAATTAGGATTGTGTCAATCCCTCGCTCTATTGATCACATCATCTTGCCCTGAAAAGTGAGATTGTTCCTAGCTTAATAACATATCGGTGGTTCGTGATTTTCCGAATATCTTCTCGGAAGTATTACCAGGTTGTTTCCTGACTGTTATGATAGAGCTCGTGATCAAGTTGGTTTTTCTATAAACCAATCCCTTCTCCAAGAATCCGTATTGGATACCCCGAGCTAGTTGGTTAAGCTAAACAACAACTTGGAGAGTTGGAAGATAAAAGCTTCGCCTAAACTTAGCTCGTTTAAAAGGGATATCTTTCTAGTTGCGTGAGTTTGAAGAAGATGATATTTTCATCGGTTGATTCGTGTGATCAATTGTTGCATATATTATCTTGTTAAATTTTGATTTGAGCATGGGCTATTGTCAAATCAAACTCAGAACCAAAGATTGTAGTAACAGTGACTTACTCATGGATTTCCTTGAGCCTACACTATTGTATTCTTTGATCTGACCAATGCTATTATCTTTCTCACATAGTTGTGGAAATCCATTTATATGGGTATCTTGATGAATTGTTGTTGAGCCCATCGACAACATTCTCATTGTTCCATGATCTACGTTGGACATTAAGCTAGTGCTGGAAACTTTTAAGACATTGTCTTCATGTCTATTCATGAGGTATATGTTAGGTGTAAGAAGTGACTTCCTCTAATTCATGTGCACCTGATGCAAGTTGCCGCCGTGAATTCGAGAAAAGTTAATTTGTTTCTTCGGAATCATTCCAAGTCAATCATGCAAGTGCGAAGTATTCTATGGTTTGATAGACTGATCATCTTCACTCCATATGTATCTCCTAGCACACCAAGCCACTGATTGATTTGTTCAAGGAAAAGAAGTTAGGTGTCATTCCCGAAGGGCCCATACGGAGTTGCACATGGCTTCGATATCCGCAATGATGGTTCCCAAATTAGAACTCAGTAGTGTTTTGTTGTAAGATTTATATGTGTTCACAGTTGTCTTGGGCAGTGTGTTCACGTGGGTCTTGCAATCCAGCTCATGTTTTGGAGTTGTCTTCCGTAGTTCATTTCCTTAGAATCACACAAAGTTATCTCGTCGATTTGTGTTGCAAACTTTCTTTTCGGACATGCTGAGTCTGAAGCATCGTGTCACCAACCGGAGCTGAATCTCAGGCAGTTATAATGGTTGGAACTTTCCCCAATAATTATAATATTGGTCTCTATGTAACCCGGTAAAGTGATGTAATGGCTAACACACCTAGCCGGAATACTTGATATTATAATATCTTGTATGAGCAATCTTAGCCATCTCCCCGTGAGGTTTTGTATGACTTATTTTGGAAGCTGTTCCTCATGGACTCCTTTTGATGCCCCGAATTCCGACCTATACTTGATGTGCTAGATATCAAGCATGATCTATAATTGGGTTGTGCTAGTACATCAAGGAGAACATTAGAAGCGGATTGCTAAATGTCTCTCGGTCGATCAACCAGATTTCGTTCCCTTGGCATAGCTAAGGTGAAATCTGAGGAAGTGTTGTCTTCCATTGCACCTGCATCCTCCATCACTGTTCATCATAGTAGTAAGATGTGTCGCCAGGATCCTTGGCACGGAGGTTGGTAAACCTTGATGAATATGGAAATGCTCAAGTTCTTGAGAGCATGCTCAGACACTAGGTTATATCCTCGGTAACAATTGGATTGTGCCTTCCGTTTGCTGAGTTGTTCTATAACTCTAGTTTCTTTCCAACTCAGTATGCCATTCTTTCAAATTCCTCCAACAATCATTTGTGAATCGCCTTACTCTGGTATGAAGAGTTTCAATGATCTTTGGATCAAAAGTAATTCTTTTTGCCACTTAAGGGGAATAACTCTAAGAGTCACCTTCCTAAGGTGCCCCATTGTGGTATGAAGGGCAACTTAATCCTCGCTACTTTGAAACCTCGTCATCATTTGTCTTAAGCGTGGATTTGTTGCCTACCACTCGCACCTCTGTGATATGTCTCATTTTGTCATCCGTGTTTTGGTGCTATATCTCAGCTCAAGGGACGTTCCTACGTCTCATTCTATGAGTTGATCTTGAGTTGCTCGATCTTGAGGAGATCAAATCTTGTGTAGTCTCCCTGTTCTTTTGTCGTCAAGCTAGATGAAGACCTCAAGGACAAAGATGTCAAGATCAACATGGTGCGATGAATCAACGTCCTCGAGAGGAACAAATGGATCGTGAAGATTGTGGTAGTTTAGTGCCCCTCTTCCTCTTCCCGACTATGCTTGAATCTCGGGACGAGATTCTTGTTTAGTGGGGGTGAGTTGTCACAGCCCTAGAATATAGCTTGTAGTTAGTTGCATCAGTAAGCATTCATGAATGCATTCAAATCAATTTAATTCAAATTTGGATGTTCTACAAATGGGGATGACCAAACCCTAACACCAAACAACATCAAAATAGGTTCAACAAGAGAAAAATCCTAGCTACTCCATATTCAAAACAAAACCCTTACAACTCTATATGCAAAACAATTCAAAAGTGGTGACAAATTAATGAACCAAAATGGTTTTCATAAAAGTCCATCATTTTTGATAAATGTTGGAAAGAAAATATCAGGGGTGCTAAATATTTTCAAAATACTTTTGGGCATTTTATTTTAAATATAAAAGTCACTAAAATCAACTATATATTTGATTTCAAATAATTCAGACTCTCAAAAATGTTGAATCTTTTATATGTGGTAGAAAATATTACAACTAACACCCCAACAATATTTTCACTTTTTCTTGTTTTACTTTGGAGCCAAAATAAAATAAAAACAAATGTCAGAAAGAAAACAAAACAGAAAAAGGAAAATAAAGGAAGGAAACTAACCTGTGCTCACCTGTTGGACGAGCCCACCAAGGGGGTTCCCCCTGTAGTCTTCCTCCTCGTGCCAGAAGGCATAGGAGAAGGAAGACACGGCGCGCCCCTCGCCACCTCCTGCTTCGCGCTGGAGGCATCTTCTCCGTCCCTATCCGCGTATGAAGACGGCGGGGATGAGTACCCCGTGCACGCCTCTCCCTTCTCCACCCCTCTCTGGCTCCCCTCCATCTCTATCTCGCCCTCTCCCACCATGGCCGAGCACTGCTCGACGCCACCGATCGTCGTAGCCGTGGCCACCGGCCCTCTCTAGCCCAGCTGATGTGTCCCATAGCTCCGCCGCTCACCTCCCCATCTCTATGCGCGAAGAATCGAGCTCAGACGCCCTACCGGCCGCCATCCGCATCAACTTCATCGTCGGCCGCCGAACCTCCTCTGCGTCGATTCGCTGCAACCGGAGCTTCCTCGGCCTCTATGTGTGCGCAATCCGAACCCCTGTGACCCACCGGACTCGTTCCCCCTCTCCTTGTCGAGCTCCCCTTCCTCTAACCTTGCTAGCCGTCGGAGCCGAAGCTCCTGCCGCCGGCCATGGTGTCGCCGTGGCCAGTGCCACCTATGGCCGCTGCCGAGCACCTCTCTGTGCTCTCCGCGCTCGTAGGAAGCTGTAGCCGGCCTCAGCAGCTTTCCCGTTGTCCCCTAGCCTCGAGCCCGACTAAGCAGAGCTCCGGCCGCCGCTTAGGCTCATCGCTGACGTAGTTCCAGTGCCCCTCCGGCCACCCAGCTACCACATAAGTACTCAGCGTGTCCCCACGATCCCATTCCGCCCTTCTGCGCGTCAAATGGATGCCGATGACGCGATTCCGGCGAGCCTCCGTCGCCCTATTGGTCGTCGGTGTTGACCTCGCCGGCCTGAGCTACTGCCATGTGGGCCCGGCCGGTCAGGATTAGATTAGCTCTAATAAAGCTACTAATTAACCCAGAGCCACTGACAGACGGGCCCCACTTCAAATTAATTCATTAGTTAGCTAATAAAACCCTGTTATTAAAGTGAGTCACTGACGTGTGGCCCCCACACGTCAGGTTTGACCTGGCCCAGGCGAGTTGACTGCTTACGCAATGCTGATGCAGTAATTGATTTCCTATTATAAAATAAATCCAGGAAATTGCTAAAACTTGTAAAAATCATAGAAATTAAAATATAACTCGAATGAAAATAATTTACATATATGAAAGGATCAGAAAAATCTAAAGAATCTGATTATGGAATTTCCATGCTGGTTTGAGAAAGTTAACAAAACCAAATTGGCAAAATGATGAATAGGGTAAATTTAATAAATAGTTTGGAGTTGGAATTTGATTCCTATTTGAATTACACTTCAATTGACATGACCAAACATTGATCAAGGAAAATCAATACCTCAAAATACCATCCTCATGCATGTTAAAACAAGTTATACCTGAGCATCAGGTCGAATCAATTATAAGGGTACTTGAAAAAATACCGGCTTGAAGTGATGTTTGAGTCCTAATTCAAACCAACTTCAACTTAAGAAATGATAGCCACATTAGCCCTGCCACCTTTCATTTCATGTCTTGAGCTTGCATCATAGTGTTGCATTTCCGTGAAGTAATTGTTGTTCTTTCTTGTTTGCCGGTGTTGTTCCCTCTTGGTAAACGATGTTTCCGACGATGTGATCGTTGACATTGATGAAGACTCATTATTATCTTCAGACGTGTCAGGAAAGCAAATCCCCTTGAGCATATTAATATAAACCCACTCTCTCGCTCCTGCTCTCTTTACTGCATTAGGACAAACACGATTCAAGTGTACATGTTATCGTAGTTGAACCCATTCCTCTGCATGACCTGATTTTGTCACAGTAAATAGTTGAAACCACTTAGCATGAGTAGTAACTGCTTGAGCCTTGTTGTGCTTACTCATCCATGCTTGCTTACAATGCCTGCTATGCTTAGAGTCGTGTCGGGTCTGATCCATCTGGATGATGATTCAGAATGGTTGTGTTCATGTCCTACATTGTGAGAGTAAAGGTGTGAATCTGATATGGTAAAGGTAGCGATGAGAGGCCATGTAGGAGTACATGGTGGGTTGTTTCATTGAGATCGTCCTTAAGAACTGAGTTCTGTGTATGTTATCCAAGACAAGATACTACCATGCATTGGGCCCAGAAATATGACCCCGCTCGGCTTATTAATTGCCTAGATCCCTGTCCAGGAGTTGCAATTAGTTTCTGGTGTTTGTAGGAAAAGTGTTGGTGGCCGTGTTTAGCTCTGCCCGACGGGGTAGGCTTCTCTGTGGTAGATACACAGTGGCACGGTGTACCAAGTGGCACCCGGATGGTGGGCTTGGGAACCCTGCGCACATCGTTTGGGGCCGTAGAGGAAACCTCGACCGGACTTCCTTGCGGGTTCAGTCTCAAATAGGCGATAAACCTGGACTAGGGTCTTGTGTGGTTAACGGTCGTGGTCGACGCCCATGCCAGTGCTTCCGCTTGAAGGTTGCCGAGATGCATGACGTGCATATGGTGATAAGTGGTGAGAGCATGTGTGAAGAAGTATACCCCTGCAGGGTGAATGAATCTGTTCGAATAGCCGCGTCCTCGGATATGGACTACTTGGGAACATTACGTGGTACATAGACAATTAAAATGGATACTCTAAAACATGCAAGATAAGTGTGAGTGCTATGGAAGGCCTCCTCATAGGGAGTCGAGAGTGGATCCATAGTGGTGTATTGAATTGGTGAATATGTGGACTCGTGTGCGCTATCCCACCTCAAAGAAAGAACTTGTAGTCGTAGTACATGTTAGCCAAGAGTAAAAGCTGGCTTGTTGCAATCAAACCCCACAATCCTCGGATTTAGTCTGATTAAAGGTTTCTACGCGATGTGTTCGATGTTGACCGGAATAGCTTGGGAATCACAGACAGAGGTCTGGCTCCTTTGGTAGGGTCGTAGTAGCTTTTCAGGCTCTTCCAGCCACTTTTAGTAGATGTCTGTACCCAGACATGATTTGCTTCCGCTTGTTGTTTGTATGACTTGAGTGTCGGGTCACGGGACCCCTGTTTTGTAATAACACACTATGTTGACTCTTATGAGTCCTTAATAAAAGCTTGATTAATAGAGTTATGTTGTGATGCCATGTTGTATCTACACATATCGTGCATATTGTGTGAATGTTATGAAATGCATTATATGTGTGGGATTCGACACCTAGTTGTGTGCCTTTAGTAGTACTCTTTATAGGCAAATGCCTCTTTGTGCTTCTATCGAGCCTTGGTAGCTTGTGTTGGGGAACGTCGCATGGGAAACAAAAAATTTCCTACGCGCACGAAGACCTATCATGGTGATGTCCATCTACGAGAGGGGATGAGTGATCTACGTACCCTTGTAGATCGTACAGCAGAAGCGTTAGAGAACGCGGTTGATGTAGTGGAACGTCCTCACGTCCCTCGATCCGCCCCGCGAACAATCCCGCGATCAGTCCCACGATCTAGTACCGAACGGACGACACCTCCGCGTTCAGCACACGTACGGCTCGACGATGATCTCGGCCTTCTTGATCCAGCAAGAGAGACGGAGAGGTAGAAGAGTTCTCCGCAGCGTGACAGCACTCCGGAGGTTGGTGATGATCTTGTCTCAGCAGGGCTCCGTCCGAGCTCCGCAGAAACGCGATCTAGAGGAAAAACTATGGAGGTATGTGGTCGGGCAGCCGTCAGAAAGTCGTCTCAAATCTGCCCTAAAAGCTCCATATATATAGGAGGAGGGAGGGGGACCTTGCCTTGGGGTCCAAGGGACCCTCAAGGGGTCGGCCGAGCCAAAGGGGGGAGGACTCCCCCCCCTAACCGAGTTGGACTTGGTTTGGTGGGAGGAGTCCCCCTCTCTTCCCACTTCCTCCCTCTTTTTTTTTCTTTTCCTTTGATTTCTTTGTCTTGGCGCATAGGCCCCCTTGGGGCTGTTCCACCTGCCCACTAAGGGCTGGTGTGTCTCCCCAAAGCCTATGGGCTTCCCCGGGGTGGGTTGCCCCCCCGGTGAACTCCCAGAACCCATTCGTCATTCCCGGTACATTCCCGGTAACTCCGAAAACCTTCCGGTAATCAAATGAGGTCATCCTATATATCAATCTTCGTTTCCGGACCATTCCGGAAACCCTCGTGACGTCCGTGATCTCATCGGTAACCAACATTCGGGAAACCCTTGGGACTCCGAACAACATTCGGTAACCAACCATATAACTCAAATACGCATAAAACAACGTCGAACCTTAAGTGTGCAGACCCTGCGGGTTCGAGAACAATGTAGACATGACCCGAGAGACTCCTCGGTCAATATCCAATAGCGGGACCTGGATGCCCATATTGGATCCTACATATTCTACGAAGATCTTATCGTTTGAACCTCAGTGCCAAGGATTCGTATAATCCCGTATGTCATTCCCTTTGTCCTTCGGTATGTTACTTGCCCGAGATTCGATCGTCAGTATCCGCATACCTATTTCAATCTCGTTTACTGGCAAGTCTCTTTACTCGTTCCGTAATACAAGATCCCGCAACTTACACTAAGTTACATTGCTTGCAAGGCTTGTGTGTGATGTTGTATTACCGAGTGGGCCCCGAGATACCTCTCCGTCACACAGAGTGACAAATCCCAGTCTTGATCCATACTAACTCAACTAACACCTTCGGAGATACCTGTAGAGCATCTTTATAGTCACCCAGTTACGTTGCGACGTTTGATACACACAAAGCATTCCTCCGATGTCAGTGAGTTATATGATCTCATGGTCATAGGAATAAATACTTGACACGCAGAAAACAGTAGCAACAAAATGACACGATCAACATGCTATGTCTATTAGTTTGGGTCTAGTCCATCACGTGATTATCCCAATGACATGATCCAGTTATCAAACAACAACACCTTGTTCATAATCAGAAGACACTGACTATCATTGATCAACTGGCTAGCCAACTAGAGGCATGCTAGGGACGGTGTTTTGTCTATGTATCCACACATGTAAATGAGTCTTCATTCAATACAATTATAGCATGGATAATAAACTATTATCTTGATACAGGAATTATAATAATAACTATACATTTATTATTGCCTCTAGGGCATAATTCCAACAGTCTCCCACTTGCACTAGAGTCAATAATCTAGCCCTCACATCACCATGTGAATTACATTCTAATAAATCTAACACCCATACAGTTCTGGTGTCGATCATGTTTTGGTCGTGGAAGAGGTTTAGTCAGCGGGTCTGCTACCTTCAGATCCGTGTGCACTTTGCATATATTTACGTCCTCCTCCTCGACGTAGTCGCGGATGAGGTTGAAGCGTCGTTTGATGTGTCTGGTCTTCTTGTGAAACCTTGGTTCCTTTGCTAAGGCAATGGCACCAGTGTTGTCACAGAACAAGGTTATTGGATCCAGTGCACTTGGCACCACTCCAAGATCCGTCATGAACTGCTTCATCCAGACACCCTCCTTAACCGCCTCCGAGGCAGCCATGTACTCCGCTTCACATGTAGAATCTGCTACGACGCTTTGCTTGGAACTGCACCAGCTTACTGCACCCCCATTAAGAATAAATACGTATCCAGTTTGCGACTTAGAGTCGTCCAGATCTGTGTCAAAGCTTGCATCGACGTAACCTTTTATGGCGAGCTCTTCGTCACCTCCATACACGAGAAACATCTCCTTAGTCCTTTTCAGGTACTTCAGGATATTCTTGACCGCCGTCCAGTGATCCACTCCTGGATTACTCTGGAACATACCTGCCATACTTATGGCCAGGCTAACATCCGGTCTAGTGCACAGCATTGCATACATGATAGAGCCTATGGCTGAAGCATAGGGGACGGAGCGCATATGCTTTCTATCATCATCAGTTGCTGGGCACTGAGTCTTACTCAATCTCGTACCTTGTAACACTGGCAAGAACCCTTTCTTGGACTGTTCCATTTTGAACCTCTTCAAAACTTTATCAAGGTATGTGCTTTGTGAAAGTCCTATCAGGCGTTTTGATCTATCCCTATAGATCTTAATGCCTAGAATGTAAGCAGCTTCTCCTAGGTCCTTCATAGAGAAACTTTTATTCAAGTAACCTTTTATGCTCTCCAAAAGCTCTACGTTGTTTCCAATCATTAATATGTCATCCACATATAATATCAGAAACGCCACAGAGCTCCCACTCACTTTCTTGTAAATACAAGATTCTCCAACCACTTGTATAAACCCAAATGCTTTGATCACCTCATCAAAGCGTTTGTTCCAACTCCGAGATGCTTGCACCAGTCCATAAATGGATCGCTGGAGCTTGCACACCTTGTCAGCATTTTTAGGATCGACAAAACCTTCGGGTTGCATCATATACAACTCTTCCTTAAGGAAACCGTTAAGGAACGCCGTTTTGACATCCATCTGCCAGATTTCATAATCGAAAAATGCAGCTATTGCTAACATGATTCTGCCGGACTTAAGCATCGCTACGGGTGAGAATGTCTCATCGTAGTCAACTCTTGGAACTTGTGAAAAACCCTTTGCCACAAGTCGAGCTTTATAAACGGTCACATTACCGTCAGCGTCCGTCTTCTTCTTAAAGATCCATTTGTTCTGAATATCCTTGCGGCCCTCAGGTAGTATCTCCAAAGTCCACACTTTGTTCTCATACATGGATCCTATCTCGGATTTCATGGCTTCTAGCCATTTGTTCGAATTTGGGCCCACCATTGCTTCTTCATAATTTGCAGGTTCATTGTTGTCTAACAACATGATTGATAAGACGGGATTAACGTACCACTCTGGAGCAGCGCGTGATCTCGTCGACCTGCGTGGTTCAACAGAAACTTGAACTAGAGTTTCATGATCATCATCATTAACTTCCTCCTCAACCGGCGTTGCAACGACAGAGGTTTCCCCTTGCCCTGCGCCACCATCCAGAGGGATGAGAGGTTCGACAACCTCGTCAAGTTCTATCTTCCTCCCACTCAATTCTCTCGAGAGAAACTCCTTCTCGAGAAAAGTTCCGTTCTTAGCAACAAACACTTTGCCCTCGGATTTGAGATAGAAGGTGTACCCAACTGTCTCTTTTGGGTAACCTATGAAGACGCACTTTTCCGCTTTGGGTTCCAGCTTTTCAGGCTGAAGCTTTTTGACATAAGTATCACATCCCCAAACTTTAAGAAACGACAACTTTGGCCTTTTGCCATACCACAGTTCGTATGGTGTCGTCTCAACGGATTTCGATGGTGCCCTATTTAAAGTGAATGCAGCTGTTTCTAATGCATAACCCCAAAATGATAACGGCAAATCAGTAAGAGACATCATAGATCGCACCATCTCTAACAAAGTACGATTACGACGTTCGGACACACCATTACGCTGTGGTGTTCCAGGCGGTGTTAACTGCGAAACAATTCCACATTGTCTTAAGTGAGTACCAAACTCGAAACTCAGATATTCACCCCCACGATCAGACCGTAGGAACTTGATCTTCTTGTTACGATGATTTTCCACTTCACTCTGAAATTGCTTGAACTTTTCAAATGTTTCAGACTTGTGCTTCATCAAGTAGACATAACCATATCTACTTAAATCGTCAGTGAAGGTGAGAAAATAACGATATCCGCCGCGTGCCTCCACGCTCATTGGACCACACACATCGGTATGTATGATTTCCAACAAGTCACTAGCACGCTCCATTGTTCCGGAGAACGGAGTCTTAGTCATCTTGCCCATGAGGCATGGTTCGCACGTGCCAAGTGAATCAAAGTCAAGTGACTCCAAAAGTCCATCAGCATGGAGTTTCTTCATGCGTTTTACACCAATATGACCTAAGCGACAGTGCCACAAAAATATGGCGCTATCATTGTTTACTCTAACCCTTTTGGTCTCAATGTTATGTATATGCGTATCGCTATCAAGATTCAATATGAACAATCCTCTCACATTCGGTGCATGACCATAAAAGATGTTACTCATAGAAATAGAACAACCATTATTCTCAGACTTAAAAGAGTAACCGTCTCGCAATAAACAAGATCCAGATATAATGTTCATGCTCAACGCAGGCACTAAATAACAATGATTTAAGTTCATCACTAATCCCGATGGTAGCTGAAGTGACACTGTGCCGACGGCGATTGCATCAACCTTGGAACCGTTTCCTACGCGCATCGTCACTTCGTCTTTCGCCAGCCTTCGTCTATTCCGCAGTTCCTGTTTCGAGTTGCAAATATGAGCAACAGAACCGGTATCAAATACCCATGCACTACTACGAGAGCCGGTTAAGTACACATCAATAACATGTATATCAAATATACCTGATTTTTCTTTGCCCGCCTTCTTATCTGCCACATACTTGGGGCAATTGCGCTTCCAGTGACCCATACCCTTGCAATAGAAGCACTCTGTTTCAGGCTTAGGTCCAGCCTTGGGTTTCTTCGGCGGATTGGCAACAGGCTTGCCGCTCTTCTTCGAATTGCCCTTCTTGCCTTTGCCGTTTCTCTTGAAACTAGTGGTCTTGCTCACCATCAACACTTGATGCTCTTTACGGAGTTCAGACTCTGCGACTTTCAGCATCGCAAACAACTCGCCGGGAGACTTGTTCATCCCTTGCATGTTGTAGTTCAACACAACGCCTTTATAGCTTGGTGGCAGTGATTGAAGGATTCTGTTAGTGATAGATTCTTGCGGGAGTTCAATCCCCAGTTCAGCTAGACGGTTTGAGTACCCAGACATTTTGAGCACATGTTCACTGACAGACGAGTTTTCCTCCATCTTGCAAGCATAGAATTTATCGGAGGTCTCATACCTCTCGATCCGGGCGTTCTTCTGAAAGATAAACTTCAACTCCTGGAGCATCTCAAATACTCCATGACGCTCAAAGCGACGTTGAAGTCCCGGTTCTAAGCCATACAAGACTGCACATTGAACTATTGAGTAGTCCTCCTTACGCGCTAACCAAGCGTTCTTAACATCCTGATTGCCGTAGCGGGTGGTTCATCTCCTAGCGCAGCATTAAGGACATAATCCTTCTTCCCAGCTTGTAAGATTAGCTTAAGATTACGAGCCTAGTCTACAAAGTTGCTTCCATCATCTTTCAACTTAGCTTTCTCGAGGAACATATTAAAATTTAGGATGACACTTGCGTGAGCCATGATCTACAACACAAATATATTCAAAGTGGACTTAGACTATGTTCAAGATAATTAGAGTTCAACTTAATCAAATTATATGCTAAACTCCCACTCAAAAAGTACATCTCTCTAGTCATTTGAGTGGTTCATGATCCACTTACACTATCCCAAGTCCGATCATCACGTGAGTTGAGTATAGTTTCAGTGGAAAGCATCCCTATGCTAATCATATCAACTATATGATTCATGATCGACCTTTCGGTCTCATGTGTTCCGAGGCCATGTCTGCACATGCTAGGCTCGTCAAGCTTAACCCGAGTGTTCCGCGTGCGCAACTGTTTTGCACCCGTTGTATGTGAACGTTGAGTCTATCACACCCGATCATCACGTGGTGTCTCGAAACGATGAACTGTAGCAACGGTGCACAGTCGGGGAGAACACAATTTTGTCTTGAAATTTTAGTGAGAGATCACCTCATAATGCTACCGTCGTTCTAAGCAAAATAAGGTGCAAAAAAGGATTAACATCACATGCAATTCACAAGTGACATGATATGGCCATCATCACGTGCTTCTTGATCTCCATCACCAAAGCACTGGCACGATCTTCTTGTCACCGACGCCACACCATGATCATCTATCAACGTGTTGCCATCGGGGTTGTCGTGCTACTTATGCTATTACTACTAAAGCTACATCCTAGTAAAATAGTAAACGCATCTGCAAGCACAAACGTTAGTATAAAGACAACCCTATGGCTCCTGCCGGTTGCCGTACCATCGACGTGCAAGTCGATATTTCTATTACAACATGATCATCTCATACATCCAATATATCACATCACATCATTTTGGCCATATCACATCACAAGCATACCCTGCAAAAACAAGTTAGACGTCCTCTAATTTTGTTGTTGCATGTTTTACGTGGTGACCAAGGGTATCTAGTAGGATCGTATCTTACTTACGCAAACACCACAACGGAGATCTATGAGTTGCTATTTAACCTCATCCAAGGACCTCCTCGGTCAAATCCGATTCAATAAAGTTGGAGAAACCGTCACTTGCCAGTCATCTTTGAGCAAAGGGGGTTACTCGTAACGATGAAACCAGTCTCTCGTAAGCGTACGAGTAATGTCGGTCCAAGCCGCTTCAATCCAACAATACCGCGGAATCAAGAAAAAACTAAGGAGGGCAGCAAAACGCACATCACCGCCCACAAAAACTTTTGTGTTCTACTCGAGAAGACATCTACGCATGAACCTAGCTCATGATGCCACTGTTGGGGAACGTCGCATGGGAAACAAAAATTTTCCTACGCGCACGAAGACCTATCATGGTGATGTCCATCTACGAGAGGGGATGAGTGATCTACGTACCCTTGTAGATCGTACAGCAGAAGTGTTAGAGAACACGGTTGATGTAGTGGAACGTCCTCACGTCCCTCGATCCGCCCCGCGAACAATCCCGCGATCAGTCCCACGATCTAGTACCGAACGGACGGCACCTCCGCGTTCAGCACACGTACGGCTCGACGATGATCTCGGCCTTCTTGATCCAGCAAGAGAGACAGAGAGGTAGAAGAGTTCTCCGGCAGCGTGACGGCGCTCCGGAGGTTGGTGATGATCTTGTCTCAGCAGGGCTCCGCCCGAGCTCCGCAGAAACACGATCTAGAGGAAAAACTATGGAGGTATGTGGTCGGGCAGCCGTGAGAAAGTCGTCTCAAATCTTCCCTAAAAGCTCCATATATATAGGAGGAGGGAGGGGGACCTTGCCTTGGGGTCCAAGGGACCCTCAAGGGGTCGGCCGAGCCAAAGGGGGGAGGACTCCTCCCCAAACCGAGTTGGACTTGGTTTGGTGGGAGGAGTCCCCCTCCCTTCCCACTTCCTCCCTCTTTTTTTTTCTTTTCCTTTGATTTCTTTGTCTTGGCGCATAGGCCCCCTTGGGGCTGTTCCACCAGCCCACTAATGGCTGGTGTGTCTCCCCAAAGCCTATGGGCTTCCCCGGGGTGGGTTGCCCCCCGCGGTGAACTCCCGGAACCCATTCGTCATTCCCAGTACATTCCCGGTAACTCCGAAAACCTTCCGGTAATCAAATGAGGTCATCCTATATATCAATCTTCGTTTCCGGACCATTCCGGAAACCCTCGTGATATCCATGATCTCATCCGGGACTCCGAACAACATTCGGTAACCAACCATATAACTCAAATACGCATAAAACAACGTCGAACCTTAAGTGTGCAGACCCTGTGGGTTCGAGAACTATGTAGACATGACCCGAGAGACTCCTCGGTCAATATCCAATAGCGGGACCTGGATGCCCATATTGGATCCTACATATTCTACGAAGATCTTATCGTTTGAACCTCAGTGCCAAGGATTCGTATAATCCCGTATGTCATTCCCTTTGTCCTTCAGTATGTTACTTGCCCGAGATTCGATCGTCAGTATCCGCATACCTATTTCAATCTCGTTTACTGGCAAGTCTCTTTACTCGTTCCGTAATACAAGATCCCGCAACTTACACTAAGTTACATTGCTTGCAAGGCTTGTGTGTGATGTTGTATTACCGAGTGGGCCCCGAGATACCTCTCCGTCACACGGAGTGACAAATCCCAGTCTTGATCCATACTAACTCAACTAACACCTTCGGAGATGCCTGTAGAGCATCTTTATAGTCACCCAGTTACGTTGCAACGTTTGATACACACAAAGCATTCCTCCGGTGTCAGTGAGTTATATGATCTCATGGTCATAGGAATAAATACTTGACACGCAGAAAACAGTAGCAACAAAATGACACGATCAACATGCTACGTCTATTAGTTTGGGTCTAGTCCATCACGTGATTATCCCAATGACATGATCCAGTTATCAAACAACAACACCTTGTTCATAATCAGAAGACACTGACTATCATTGATCAACTGGGTAGCCAACTAGAGGCATGCTAGGGACGGTGTTTTGTCTATGTATCCACACATGTAAATGAGTCTTCATTCAATACAATTATAGCATGGATAATAAACTACTATCTTGATACAGGAATTATAATAATAACTATACATTTATTATTGCCTCTAGGGCATAATTCCAACAGCTTGCTACTGCTCTAGACACATTGATTGACCGACGTGTATCCTTCTTTGCTGTCGTGTCTGTCCCCTCGGGGAAATGTCACGCGGTGTAATGGAGTCATTGTAGCTTGCTACGACTCGTCTACACACGCTCTTGATCGACACCTGCCTTGCTGGGTTATGTATGCCTGTCCCTGTACGGATGTACCGCTTGGGTTTATAACTAGTCATATTGACCCGGGTTATTTGTCATTTGAACGCTAGCAACATATTCATATACATGGGCCAAAAGATGCAAACGGTCCCGGCCAAGGTAAGGTGGCAGCCGTGGAGTTTACCGTGCGTGAGGCCGCAAAGTGATGTGATGTATTATAGGCTGGGTTCTTATGACTTAGGATCGGGGTCCCGACATGATGATAAGAAAGAAATTGAATGACTAACTCAAGAATTAAAAACTCTTAAGTTAGCTCATGAGACTACCCCACAAGATCATAGAGAGCTTGCAAGAACCCATGAGAAGCTACGCTTCGGGAAGCATAAAATAATCATCGTTTGCTAGTTGGAAGGATAAAATGAAAATGCATATACTTGACTTTAATACTCAATTTTGGGTTGTTGTTCGTGTTGGTGTGCAAGGTAACTTCTTTGGAGAAGGGCATGAACCATATCGTGATGCGACAACTGATGAACTAAAGATGTTGCAACTTAATGCTCAAGCCTGCGATATCATCTTCAACTGCCTTTGCCTCGAAGAATTCAACAAAATCAGTCGTCTTGAGAATGCAAAAGAAATTTGGGATACTTTGGTTGATATGCACGAAGGTACTGATTCTGTCAGAGAATCTAAGTTGGATGTGCTTCAAAGTCAGCTTGACAAGTTCAAGATGAAGGATGATGAAGGAGTCGCTGAAATGTACTCTAGGCTAGCTCTCATCACCAATGAGATTGTCGGCTTAGTAAGCGAAGATATTATCGACCAATTCATTATCAAGAAGGTATTTAGATCTCTTGATGGCAAGTATGACATAGTTTGCACATTGATCCAAATGATGCCAAATTACAAAGATCTCAAGACAACTGAAGTTATTGGTAGGATTGTTGCTCATGAGATATCACTCAAGGACAAAGATGAGCTGCACAACAAGTCAAGCGGTGCTTATAAAGCTTCATGTGATGATCCCGCTACTTGAAAAGGAAATCTTGTCACTGATGAAGTGATAAGCCTCATGGTCAGAAAATTTAACAAGTTCTACAAGAGTAGAGGTAAAGATAGAAGCTCAAGTTCAAGACATGATGAGAAGCGTTCACCAAGTCGTGATCGAAACTGCTACAAGTGTGGGAAGTCCAAACACTACTCAAATGAGTGGTCGTCTCCCTACAAAATAAGAGAAGAGTCACCTCGAAGACGAAGCTCAAGAGATGAGTCACCTCGTAAAGAGAGAAGGAGTAGAGAAGATCACTATGAATGAAGACACTCACAGAGATGCAAGGAAGCGGAGAATAAGGACAAATATGCCAAGAGCAGTTCAAGAAGAAGACATCAAGCTCAAGTTGGTGAATGGGTCTCTCGCTCCGAGTCTGATCACCACTCCGAGAAAAGCTATCACCCCAACTTCGATTATAGTCAATATGAAGGTGTTCCCGAGATTGCGCGTGTTTTCGCCAACTCCTAGCTTCATGGCTAAAGGCCCCAAGGTATCATATACTGAGTATCTTGATTTCAATAGTGATGAGGATAACTTGTTAGGAGAAGATGACTTGCTTCTAGATAAAACTAGTGAATGCACTAAAAATGAACTCAAGAAATAGAATGATGATAAGAAAGAAATTGAACGACTAACTCAAGAATTAGAAACTCTTAAGTTAGCTCAGGAGACTACTCCAAAAGATCATAGAGAGCTTGCAAGAACCCATGAGAAGCTACGCTTCGAGAAGCTCAACTTGGAGCAAGAGCATGAGTTCTTAGAAGAAATCAATGATGATCTTCGAAATAAGAGTTCGTCTTATCTAGCCAAACGATTACTCTTGTATAACTTTGTTCCACAAGTTAAACCTAGGACACTAGTAACAAAGGCAAGAAGGTTTCTTCATCTAGCTAAATCCAATAATGTTGTTGATAGTACCTCTATTGATTCCACTAACGATTCTCTTAGTCAAGTTACACTTGAGCAAGAAAATGATCTATATAAAGGGATTATAGAGAGATGTGTCTTCAAGAGTCTTGCCAGAAGTAAGAAATTTGAGGAAATTGTGCGCAAGCAAGGAGGACATCGGAAGCAACAAGGTGTTGGCTACTTCAATGTCAACGAAGTTGTTTGGGAAGAAGGTCCATATCCCACTCCCAAGTTTGTTCCCCAAGAGAAGTCAACTACTTCCGAAGGAACAAGCTCACAAGACGGCGTTCTACCACAAGACCACAAAGGCAAGGGAAAGCTTTAAGATTCCATTGACCTATTTGACGAAGAACCCCAAGCCAAGGTAAAGTGGATTCCCAAGGACACTACTAGCTCTACCTCAGCAAGTGCTACCACAACTCCAAGGATTCCCATCAATTTGGTGTGGATTTGCAAGAGGAAGAACTAGAAGTTCTTGAGGGGTGACTCTGCCAATGAAACTCACTCTTATTCATATTGGCAAGAACTATATGCAATCAACCTCAACCATATGCATTAGTTCGACGAGTCACACATACCCTCGAAGGTAAGCAAGGAACAAGGTATTAAATGCATCTTTGGACATTATCCCATGTGTGCTTCACTCCATGTCCATAGATATTCTTGCATATGTTCATTTTACTTTTGGGACTAACCCATGTAGGTGATAAGAGTATGAAAACAACAAGGATTGCTCCCAACTCAAGATGATTTTCATCAACATTGAGCATCCACCACTACTTCACCTACTTGAACTCTACTACGACAAAACCCAATGTTAGTTGATCCCTCTTAGTGGGGATATCATATCAAGGGGGAGCTTTACTCTAAGACTTGAGTATAAGCATCTCCTAAGGATATGAACACATTAATGCTTATGTAAAAGTCGTAAAACCACTTGTGCTTAATGATGAGTATGACCTATGATCAAGTATTCTTACTTGGCTCCTATGTCAATATACTCATATATAGATGACTTTGCCATCGCCCAAGTGCTTGATAGCTGCTAATATGTGTGCGCATGTTCACCATGTTTTATTTATCATTCTTATTGTGTGAGCATGTTGGTCTGCATGTGTTTGATCATTCGAGGACATTCAATTGTGGTTATTTGGCTTTTGATTTATCTTTTGTCAATTGGATGGACAAGAATGCCTAGGAACCTTCTCTAGCTATCTATGCTATCTCATCTCAAGTTCTATTCATGCTTCATCACAAAACTTGAACAAGCACTTGTCGATCCCTCTATGTGAAGGTACACTCGGAGTTCCGTAACGTCAAAGGCTGCCTTACAAAAACTCCTTGAAAAACTCGGTGTGACCAACTCCACAAACTCGGCGCCACCGACTTTTCAAAGTTGATCGGGTTTTCAATCTTGGTTCCACCGAAATTGCCAACTCGGTTACACCGAGTTTTCTTGTCTGCTCGCATCTCGGTGACACCGACAGCGCACGGGTATATATACCTGCGGACCAAATCTTTGAAATCACTACGTCAAAATGTTTCGTTCGCCAAAACGCTCGCTGCCCTCGAGACCCCGGGTCATCGCCATTGAGTCCCCGAGCGTCGCCGCCTTTGAGATTCACTGTTGTCCATGCAGTCTGCCCCGCCGTCGTCGTTGTAGCCGAACCACCACCGAGTTAGGGTACGGCTCGATCTCCTTTGCGTTTCCCCGTCAAAAACTCACGCATTGGAATCCTTATTTCTCATACCACCATGTGCAAACCCTTCTTTCCACCAGATAAATCTCGTAGAGTAGAAGAGGTAGAAATTTTGGATCTGATCTGCCGCGGCATGCAACTCGGTTCACCGAGTTTGCAAAATCGGTTCCACCGATTCCTATTTTAGGGTTCGTCACAAGAAACTCGGTGACACCGAGCAGCTCTTTTCGATGCCACCGAAAAGAACTGCCAAGTCTGTGTTTATCGAGTAATCCTTTTCGGTGACTCCGAAAATGCCAACTCGGTGCCACCGATTTACATCCTGCAGAAGTTCATACCATGAGTTTGAAAACTTCAAATTTTAAAAAACATCTGAATTTTGTGATGCTCATCCATTCTGTCTTTCCTATATCCACTTCACAGGTTCTACTGTTTGCTGTTGAGTGTGTTTGTCAGTATGTGAGGTTCAGATGATAGTCAAAATGATTTCACGGAACCAATTGTTGACTTGGAGGCTGGCACTAGTCCAGAGAGGACAGACTCTGACCCTGGATCATATAGTTCTCATGGCTTGCCAAAGGCAGCCACCAGGCAAAGTAGGAATCTAAATTATGATGAGTAAGACTCATACTTTTTGCCAGAAGAAACTTTTGCCCCTCTTAAGGCTCCTCCAAGGAAATTTTCCAGGAATATATCTGCCAATGCTGCTGATGAGAGAGACCTGATTATGCTAAGAAGGGCAAAACAATTGCCAAGGATGCACCTGCAAAGAAGGCTGGTGTGAAGAGGCCTAGAAAGAGAACTATCCATCTTGTTGGCACAAAGACTTCTATGTTTGAAGACCCAGAAGAAGTTGAGGAAGAAGCTCGTGAGGAGATCCGAGTTCCTCCCAAGAAGAAGAAACTGATGGGTGATGCAATGAATTCTGCTCCAAAGCTTGCTGCGAAAGCAAAGAAGAATGTAGGTTCCATGAAGACCGCTAAAGATATACCTGCAGCTGCTAAGAGAAAAGGCCCTGCATCTAGTGCCCATGCTACAGAAGAGTAAGAAGATGAGAATGCTCCAGTTCTCAGAAAACTCAGACCATACCTTCCGCTCCACAATGAGGCTCGTCCTATAGCACAAGACATGAAGACGAGGAAGGATGCTAGATTAAGAAAGTGGAGAGTTGCTGATCCATATGCTGTGAGAAGAAGAACTATTGTTGATCCAAGGTTTCACACCAAGGAACAACAAGATTTTTATGAGACTGTATTGTATGACAAGAGACCTGTTGTCAGTGATATGAGGTATGTCGACTGGGCATACATCAAGGAGAATGAGAATTTCTTTCCACATGTTCAAGAGAACTTCAGGCTAGTTGACATGCAATATTTTGTTGGGAAGGAAATCACCCCATGGAATGACGAGATGTTCATGCAATTCTAGGCAACAGTTCATTTCAATGATGACTCTTTAGTCTGGATGACCGATGGTCACAGGTACGATGCTACAATTGTTGAATGGGTTGAAATCATTGGTGTTCCCAAGCAGGAAGATGCACATGTAGATGTGTATGCAGAGGCTAAGCAGAATCACAACTCCATGGCCAATACCTATAAGACCATTCCACATCAGTATTTGTCCAGTCACAAGTTTGGTTCAGTATATTTTCTGCAAGCTGGTATTCCCACGACAAACACTATATACTGCGATACACTCTCATGCCTAAGTGAGGAGATGATAAGATGATCAGAGGATACTCAATCAACCTGCTGCACCTACTTGATACCCATACCAGATTTCGAGTGATGGACTTGATAGTTGAGACTATCTGAAGGACTGCTCCGGATCAGAAGATATCATGTGGATATGCACCCTATATTCAGATGCTCATCAATGCCAAGTTGGGCAAGCATGCATATCAATTTGATCATCCCCATCTACCTTTTTAGCCTGAATTTGAAGATAATGAGGTTGTGATGGATGACAATTATCGCAACTCAGCTGCAGCAAGAATGGCAGCAGAGGCTAAAGCTGCTAGAAATAGGCCACCTGCAGTTCTACAGCTCACAAGTCAAGCTGAGCAAATGACATTCCTAGTGAGCACTGTCCAAGGCACGGAGAAGAACATTCAGGAGATTATTCAAAAATCTAAAGAGCCTTGAGAGAATTGTGTAGACAAAATATCCACCAATGTCAGACAACTTCAACATGAAGTTGACTCTGTGGAGATTCCATGCTCACAGGATGAAGATGAAGAAGATGATGATGATGAGGATGAGTCTCCTCCTCCCACTACCACTAGGTTCAGTACCCAGCCTCGGTCAACTGTTGTTCCTTCTCTGGAGACAAGATAGATATCTTCAGCACAAGCTTCATCACCTTTAGCACCAGCTCCACCTCAAGCTCCTTCAGTATCAACTCCTCCAGCTCTAGGGACATCAGCAGTAGCCTTCACCAGCGCTATTTTATCGACTCCATCATCAGCTGCCCAGAGAGACGAGTAGTTCTATATTTTTGAATTTTTTGGTAACTTGTTGCCAAAGGGGGAGAAATATATCGATCATCGACTTTGTGTGAGAGAGATATTTTGATTTATTTGCTCTCGTTTGGTTTTAAAAACTTTGGTTTTTGGATGACTTTATCCTGCGTGTGTTATTGATCATACGCTTTATCATGTGTGATGCTACGATATCATCTTTTAGCTATCCTTGTGATGATCACTCACTTATCTTGTTGGTTTCATGTGCATTACTTTTACTTTTACGCACCACCAAGATGTATGTGACATGGAAGAGTAACCCATGACTCCAATCGTTTGCCCATTTCCATTCAAACACAAATTTTAATTAATGCACAAATTGTTGGAAATATGCCCTAGAAGCAATAATAAATTGGTTATTATTATATTTCCTTGTTCATGATAATCATTTATTATCCATGCTAGAATTGTATTGATTGGAAACTCAAATACATGTGTGGATACATAGACAACACACTGTCCCTAGTGAGCCTCTAGTTGACTAGCTCGTTGATCAAAGATGGTCAAGGTTTCCTGGCCATGGGAAAGTGTTGTCACTTGATAACGGGATCACATCATTAGGAGAATGATGTGATGGACAAGACCCAAACTATAAACGTAGCATATGATCGTGTCAGTTTATTGCTACTGTTTTTCTGCATGTCAATGTATCTGTTCCTATCACCATGAGATCATGCAACTCCCGGACACCGGAGGAATACCTTGTGTGTATGAAACGTCGCAACGTTACTGGGTGACTATAAAGGTGCTCTACAGGTATCTCCAAAGGTGTCTGTTGGGTTGGCATGGATCAAGACTTGGATTTGTCACTCCATGTGACGGAGAGGTATCTCGGGGCCCACTCGGTAATACAACATCGCAACAAGCCTTGCAAGCAATGTGACTAAGGAGTTAGTTACGGAATCTTGTATTACGGAACGAGTAAAGCGACTTGCCAGTAACGAGATTGAACTAGGTATGGAGATACCGACGATCGAATCTCGGGCAAATAACATACCGAAGGACAAAGGGAACAACATACGGGATTAACTGAATCCTTGACATAGAGGTTTAACAGATAAATATCTTCATATAATATGTGGGAGAAAATATGGACATCTAGGTCCCCCTATTGGTTATTGACCGGAGAGTGTCTCAGGTCATGTTTGCATAGTTCTCGAACTCGCAGGGTCTACACACTTAAGGTCCGGTGACGTTTTGGTATAGTTGAGTTATAGGTGTTGATGACCGAAGGTTGTTCAGAGTCCCGGATGAGATCCCGACGTCATGAGGAGTTCCGGAATGGTCTGGAAACGAAGACTGATATATAGGAAGTCCTGTTTTGGTCATCAGAAAAGTTTCGTGCTCATCGGTAATGTACAGGGTGTGCCGAGAGGGTGCCGGGGGACCACCGGGAGGGGTGTAACGACCCAAGAGGCTCATGGGCTATGAGAGGAGGTGGATCAGCCCTTGGTGGGCTGCCTAAATCTCTCTCAAGGGCCCATGCGAAAAGAATAAAGGAAAAAGGCAAAAAGGCCAAATTAGGAAGGAGTCCTAATAGGATTCCACCTCCCTTGTGGGAGGTGGATTCCTCCCTTGTGGGTTCGGCCGAAGTGCCTTCGATTGGAGGCCAAGGCTGCCTCCTCTCCTCTCCTCCTCCTATATATACTTGAGGTTTAGGGCTTTTTGAGACACAACTTTGCCACGTGCAACCCTAAACCTCTACTTCGTAGTTCTTCCTTTATATCGGATTTCTGCGGTGCTTAGGCGAAGCCCTGCAGGAATAGGGCACCACCACCACCGGCGTGCCGTCACGCTGCCGGGGAACTCATCTACATCCCCGTCTCTCTTGCTGGATCAAGAAGCCGGAGATCTTCATCGAGCTGTACGTGTGCGGAACGCGGAGGTGCCGTCCGTTCGGCAGTTGATCGGGACGGGTCGTGAGATGGTTCATGGGACGGTTTGTGGGCCAGATCGTGAAGACGTACCACCACATCGACCGCGTTTATTAACGCTTCTTCTTAGCGATCTGCAAGGGTATGTGGATCCGATCTCCCTCTCGTAGATGATCATCACCATGATAGGTCTTCGTGTGCGTAGGAATTTTTTTGTTTCCCATGTTACGTTCCCCAACACAAATTTAGGGGCAACTCTTGCTTTTCACAAACTTCTCAAAGCGTTGATGTTAATCATTGATTATGTCTTTTGTTGAAGCTTTGATATATATGTTGTCATCAATTACCAAAAAGGGGGAGATTGAAAGCACAATTGCTCCCTAGGGTGGTTTTGATAATTGATCACAACATATGCATCATTGGACTAATGTGTTTTCCAAGTATATTTCAGAAAAGTTCAAAATATGCTATGTCTTAAGGTTTATGTGGAGATACCCCTCGATACAAGAAAGTAATAACATTGGCTCAAGCTTAAAGCTAGAAGTCTTTTCATTTTATATTTGTGAGAAATCACTTTTGAGTCCATAGGAAAGCCAATACTAATAAAAGTGGGTGAGTAGTAAAATGAACTGATTGCTCAAATGCTCCAAGTTAGCCACCAAATCACTCAGTCATTTTCCCACATATCTAGTATGTCATGTTCCACATACACAAATACGATGTAACAAAGATTGCCACTTCGGGCCCACCGAGTTTGAACCTCAGACAGAACCCTAGCCATTCCCACCTAATCGGTGCAACCGAAACTACATCGGTGCTACCGAGTTCAGTGTGACCAACATTGTGTTGCCAAGATACACAAAATCGGAATTTCCGAGTTTGAGTATCGGTGCCACCAAGTTTGGTCATCTGACCGTTAGTCACCTTTTCGGTGCCATCGAGTTCTATATATCGGTCTCACCGAGATTCAAAGTTCACACTTCTAGTACTAGTCGGTACCATCGAGTTGTCCACTTCGGTGTCGCCGAGTTTGCACTTTTGTGTGTAACGGTTGGATTTTGGCTGCTGCCTATATATACCCCTTCGCCCACCTCTCATTCATGGAAGAAGCACTCAGAACAGACACTACATTTCCAGATCCATTTTCTGAGAGAGAACCACCTACTCATGTGTTGAGACCAAGGTATTCCAATACAATCTTTTGAATCTTGATCTCTAGCCTCCCCAAACTGGTTTCCACCAATTCAACCTCTCCTACCCATGCATATTCTGTGAGAGAGTGATTTGTGTTGAGGAGACTATCTTTAGAAGCACAAGAACAAGGCATTCATTGATCTACCACATCTATTGCCTTATGGAGGGTGGTGCCTCCTAGATTGGGTAGGTGTCGCTTGGTAGCCTCCTACTGTGTGTTGTGGAGTTGAACCAAGATGTTTGTAAGGGCAATGAGATCGCCTACTTCGTCAAGATCTACCATGAGTGAGGTTAGTCCTGTGTGGACGTAAGCCATGGTGGAATAGACAAGGCCGCTTCTTTGTAGACCCCTTGTGGGTGGAGCCCTCTATGGACTCTCGCAGCCGTTACCCTCTATGGGTTGAAGTCTCCACTAACATGGACGTACGTTAGCGCCACTTATCGGAACCATGCCAAAAATTGTCGTGTCAACCTCATGTGTTTGTTCTCCCTACCTTAATCCTCTACTTTACACTTGCATGTTTTACTTTCCGCTGCAATACTATTAGAACTGCATGTGTAGGGTGTGCTTGACCTGTTATAACTGTCGTAGCTACCTCTCAAGTAAAATTGGGAAAAGGCAAAAAAATTATCTTGTCAAGAAGTGTAATCACCCCCTCTAGACATACTTTTGATCCTACAAAGCTGATACCCTCTGTGTTGTACGGACGAGGTCATGCAGCACCAGTTCCTGGAAGGGTTTAAACCCGTAAACATTGAACAATATGATGGGACAACATACCACACCATGTGGATATAGGATTTCCTTATCCACATTCATATGGACACAGGAGATGATCTCCATGCCATCAAATACTTGTCGCTAAAACTCAAAGGATCGGCACAACATTGGCTAAATAACCTACCTAAATATTCCATTGGTTGTTGATGTCTACGCATGCTTATATTCTTGTAGGCTATATTGGGCATCCAAGTGCAGATGTTTGTAGGACAACAGCAATTTCCGTCAAGTGGATGACCTAAGGTTTATCGAACTCAGGGAAGTAGAGGTTGAAGATGGCCTCTCTCACGCAACCCTCCAATTAAGATACAAGAAGTCTCTGTTGTCCCCAACACACCTAATATAATTGTCAGTTGTATAGGTGCACGAGTTCGGGGAAGAGATGTTAAAAGGCAAGTGATATGGATGGTAAAACACGGTATTGTAAATCTGAAATAAAAATGCCAGCAAGCAAACATGAAACAAAACTGAATGTAAACGGTGTTCAATGGTGGAAAACAAGGGCTATGCTTCATACTTTCACTAGTGGCAACTCCCGACAACATTAACATAATCTGATCACATGATACTTCCACTAAAACATGCAATGGAGACGTACTTGGAGGTCATTCCTTTGTGATCAAGAGAGTACGAGAATTATGTAGGGCTACAAAAGCACACCTTAGAGTTTGTAGTTCTCGTCTATGGATTTTCCAATGTCACCGCGGCCATCCAAAGAGAGTACCAAAATCACCACAACATATATCAAGGATAGTCAAAGACAAGCACCAAGATACTCTCAATCTTCAATCAATTCACAAAAGAGGAAATCACTCATGAAAATATTCTTCTAATCCATGTCCAATAGACCGTTGTCACCATGGTCTCGGGGATTATACTAGATAAAATCAAGTAATTACATCAATCCAATACATAGAAGAAGGGGAAACATCATGGGATCACCCTAGATTAACATAGCCTATGATCACAATCAAGATCACATTATGGGAGAGAGACATGACCACAGAGCTATACGTAGAAGACCTCAGCCCCGAGGGAGAGTACTCACACATGGCCATGGTGAGCAAGAGGTTGATGGAGAGCCGTAGCCCGGAGAGGAGACGGCGGCCGACGGCAGCCACGGCGGCGGCCACGGCCCTTAGGGGCAGCGGCCCTTGGCCCCCCTTTTTCCTTGGAGATGGTGCTGGTATGTAGGTGGTTCTCCACCCCAAGGCGGCTACGTGCGAGTAGGAAATCTCGTAGCTCTTGGTGCCCCCCCCCCCAGAAATCAGGTTTTTCCTCTCCTTATATTAGTCGGGGCGATAATCCTTGGCCCTCCGATGGATGCCCCTTTGATCCAAGGGCTCTTGGGCACCTCTAGAACCTTCCTAGGAAGCCTTCTCATCCCTAATGAGGTCACCAAGTCGTGTCTTGGCCAAATCCATCTAATATGGTAAGAGTTGGACTCAATCACGTCACCGATTCCCGTAATCCTGTAATCAGATATTTATTCTCCAGTAAAACGGGCTTTCCTGGAGCGTCCGAAATCCAAATGGGCCGAATTGTATGTCTAGAATTATTAGCATAAAATTCCCTTGAACTTTGGAATATATTATTTTTCAGTTGACGTCATCTTCGAGACAGAAAGAGACGCTCGCTAAAATCTGTAGTGGGGACAGATTTCAGAAAAGTCAGAGTCCCGTTTCAACAAGGTTTCCTCTTTTATTTTTGATAGTTCCTACACATCAAACTGTAAAACAAGAACATTGTGCACTTTTGCAACTATTAGTAGGTTAGTCCAAAGAAATCATAAACTTAATATAAAAACAATTACCAAAAGCATAAAAGTAGCATGAAATCATCAAAAATTAAGATACGTTTTGGACGTATCAACATCTCGAAGCTTAGTTCCTACACGTCCTGGAGTAGGTCAAACGATAAAAACAAAATAATTTTTGAGGTGACATGCTACCAACATAATCTTGATCATCATATTTGTAAAAGAATTTGTAAGCTGAGATCATAACACTGTAAACAGAGGCATGATAGATATAATTCTAATAATGAAACTTAGCAACCATGTTGCAACATGAAAAGTAACACAAACAAAAGATCATGAATAATAATGCACTTGAAAGTTACACGTTTGTTTTCAGCATAAAGAAAACATAGCAAAGTGGTATTTCACTTGTCCTTAAGAGTGTGGCAAAACATAAATGGAAGGACACCTTCGAAGTTCAAGTGGTGACTAGATACAAATAATTTGAGAACAAGTTATAACATAATCATGAATGAATCAATAATAAATTTTGGGACTATGCACATTATACTCAGAATGAAGATGAAGATTCAACATAAAAGTAAAAGAAAGGCCCTTCGCAGAGGGAGCAGGGATTACTCATGTGCTAGAGCTTTTAGAGATTTTTGAAATCAATAAGATTGTAAAACAAGCTTTTGGGAGGTGCATAATTCGTCAAAGAATGCTAGCAGATAGCCCAATACTTCTCATGTTAGACAAGTTTTGAGGAATGGCTCCCAAAGTGGGGACCATCACATCCCCTTAGTCTCCTTTGTTTATCACTGTTCTGATTTCTCATGAACAAAGCGTGAAGGAGGTTTTGTTTGTTGCTATTATCTTTTATGAGCTAGGCACACTCATGGCAGCAAATTTGTCAGAATCACGATTTTGAATCAGATCGGAGCTCCATTGCAAGGATCATGAATCATAGAATGATAACTACGAGGATCATAGAAACTTAGATTCTATGAGCAAAATCGTAGAATCAGAGAGCCTAATTTGGATCGTAAGATCGTAAGATTCTAAGGCCTGAGTCGCGATTCTGACAAATTTGCATGCCAGTCCCTCCTCGTATTAGGGGTTCGCAGATTAGACATGCAAACTCAAGATAAAGCTTGTCAAGTATGAGAAGATCATGAATTATCTACTACTTCCACATGAGCTAAAACAGAGGCACATAACAAGAATAATTCGGAAAGTTTTAAAGGTAGCACATGAGAAATTTACTTGGAGTGGCGGTTAAATACCACATGTAGGTAGGTATGGTCGACACATTTGGCAAACTTTGTTTTTTTGGGAGTTGGATGCACGAGTAGAGCTCATACTCAGTATAGGTGGAGGCTAGCAAGAGACTAGGACCGACCAACTAAGAGAGCAATAGCGGCCATTATCATGCATAGCGACAAAACATTATTAATCAAAGCATAAATAATATTACAAGTCAAAAACTAAATGATCATAGAGGCTAGAGGTGACTGGTTTGTAGTCATACCATGGTGTGAGCATGTGCCAAGTCAACCCAAATGAAGCAGTAAAGGAGAATACCACAATATTATGCTTCGATATGATAAAAACAACACATGATTCTTTCAATGGCACAATAAGCACTCTCAGCTATTTGAGACAAGTCATGCTACATCAATAGCTACTAAGCATATAATTAAGATAATATCTAACATGACATGTTAAAGTCTAAGCCACAGTCTAAACAAGCTTCCTATTGCACCAATATAAGCATGAAATATTTTACTCTTCTCCAACACCAATCAACTTTCTTGAAACAACTCTCATAGATAATATTAATTAAAGACCAGAGAGATAATCAGATACAACTGAAGCAAACTATCAAGCTCTAAACAAAATATGAGTGGAAAACAAGAGCTAAACGCAGTACTAGCAAAAAGTGAACACTCACAGAACAATAAGAATGAAAACCAGAGGTTCTAAGCAATTAAAATGGAGCATGTCTCTCTCCCAAATAAGAATGATAGGATGTAACTTACTTATGAATAGCAATAAAAACTAAAACAAACTAAAAAGTAAAGAGCAGGATGCTCCAAGCATAGCACATAACATATGAAGTGATAAAAATATAATATGGAGAAGGACGAACTGATGATTGTTGATGGAGAAGGGGATGCACGGGGGCATCCCCAAGCTTAGACACTTGAGTCTCCTTGAATATTTCTTTGGGGTGCATGGGGGCATCCCCAATCTTGAGCGCTTGACACTCCTAGATCTTCTTTCATCATCCGGGATCACATACTTGAAAACACCCTTCATACGAAACTCATCATAAGCTGATTAGAGTGGTTAGTACCCATAATAAAATATTTTTTATCCATAAATATTTTCGTGATGACCTACTCTTTCTCAAGATTGCCAACATACTGTAAAAACATAATATTGTATTGACCATACTGTAAAAACATTCAGATCAAAAAGATGATCTGGTGATTTTTGGTGAATTGTTCCGTCGAGCAAACATAATCTGTTTTTCTCGACAGCATGTCACAACTTTTGAACTTTCTTGCAATCGGAGGCTAAAACTTGGCACAAAGCTTAAAAATAAAGATACAATGATGTTGCTACAGTAGTAACACACATCAAGACCACTAAAAACTGAAAGTAAAAACTCAAAGTAAAGATAACAAGGGTTGTCTCCCTAGAGCTCTTTCTTTATAGCCATAAAGATAGGTTTAAGGTTTTAATGATGCTCTCGTAGGAATCAGAGTTGTAGAAGAAAAGAGAGCACCAAGAAGCAAATACCAAACACATTTAAGTCTAACATGCTTCCTACGCATAGGAATATTGCAATAGAATAATGCATTGAAGCACAAAGCAATAAGCATAGGAAGGCAAAACAAGTGTAGTTTCAAAACCTTCACCATAATGAGAGGGAACTTGATACTATTGGAATATCTATAAGCATATGTTCCCTTCTCATAATAATTTTACAGTGGGATCATGAATAAACTCAACAATATACGTATCACATATGGCATTATTTCCATGATCCAAAAGTATAAAAGTATCATTACTTTTCTTACAACCAAAATCTTTCTTATTAGAAATAGTGAGAGTAAAGCAATCATTATCATCACGGTAATCATCACTTTTAGGAGGAATATCATAATAATAATAAAATTTATCCTCTATAGTAGGTGGACTAAAAAGCTCACATTCATCATCATCATAAATAGGAAGCATAGTATCATCAAAGAAAATTTTCTCCTCAAAAGTTGGGGGACTAAAAATATAATGTTCATCAAACCCCTCATCCCCAAGCTTAGAGATTTACATGTAATTAGCAATATTGATATTCAAAGGAAGCATACTAATAACATTGCCACCATCATAATTGTTATGCAAAAAATAAAGTTCCATAGGTTTTTTAGTTTTCTCCTCTAACACTTCATGTCCAAGTTCAAGATAAAGTTTATAAAGCTCTCTCATATTTTTGTTGTTTTCCATCAAGCCTAACTTGTGAAAATAAAAGCAAGAAACGAAAATATTTAATTGCAAGATATAAAGATATACCTTCAATCACTCACATCCCTGACAAGGCGCCAGAAATAGCTTGATGTCTACGCACACTTCTATTCTTGTATACTATGTTGGGCCTCCAAGCGCAGAGGTTTGTAGGACAGCATGAATTTCCCTCAAGTGGATGACCTAAGGTTTATCGAACTTAGGGAAGAAGAGGTTGAAGATGGTCTCTCTCAAGCAACCCTGCAATTAAGATACAATAAGTCTCTTCTGTCCCCAACACACCTAATACAATTGTCAGTTGTATAGGTGCACTAGTTCGGCGAAGAGATGTTAAAAGGCAAGTGATATGGATCGTAAAAAAAGGTATTGTAAATCTGAAATAAAAATGTCAGCACGCAAACATGAAACAAAACTGAAAGTAAATGGTGTTCAATGGTGGAAAACAAGGCCTAAGCTTCATACTTTCACTAGTGGCAACTCCCAACAACATTAACATAATCTAATCACATGATATTTCCAATAAAACATGCAATGGAGACGTACTTGGAGGTCATTCCTTTGTGGTCAAGAGAGGACGAGAATTATGTAGGGCTACAAAAGCACACCTCAGAGTTCGTAGTTCTCATCTATGGATTTCCCAATGTCACCGCGGTCATCCAAAGAGAGTACCACAATCACCACAACATATCTCAAGGATAGTCAAAGGCAAGCACCAAGAGACTCTCAATCTTAAATCAATTCACAAAAGTGGAAACCACTCATGAAAATATTCTTCTAATACATGTCCAATAGACCGCTGTCACCATGGTCTCGGGGATTATGCTAGATAAGATCAAGTAAGTACATCAATCCAATACATAGAAGAAGGGGAAACATCATGGGATCACCCTATATTAACATAGCCTATGATCACAATCAAGATCCCATCATGGGAGAGAGAGATGACCACATAGCTATACGTAGAAGACCTCAGCCCCGAGGGAGACTACTTACACATGGCCATGGTGAGAAAGAGGTTGACGGAGAGGTGCAACCCGGAGAGGAGACGACGGCCGACGACAACCACGGCGGCGGGCATGGCCCTTGGCCCCCCTTTTTCCTTGGAGATGGTGCTGGTATGGAGATGGTTCTCCACCCCAAGGCGGCTGCCTCGGAGTAGGAAATCTCGTAGCTCTTGGTGGCCCCCCAGAAATCAGATATTTCCTCTCCTTATATTAGTCGGGGCGATCATCCTTGGCCCTCCGATGGATGCCGCTTTGATACAAGGGCTCTTGGGCACCTCTAGAACCTTCCTAGGAACCCTCTCAGCCCTAATGAGGTCACCAAGTCGTGGCTTGGCTGAATCCATCTAATATGGTAAGAGTTGGACTCAATCACGTCACCGATTCCCGTAATCCTGTAATCAGATATTTGTCCTCCGGTAAAACGGGCTTTCGTGGAGCGTCCGGACTCCAATTGGCCGAATTTTATGTCTAGAATTATCAGCATAAAATTCCCCACAACTTTCGCATCTATTTTGTTGTTCCATTTGACGTCCTATTCGAGGCGGAAACAGACGATCTCTTAAATCTGTAGGGGGGACAGATTTCAGGAAAGTAAGAGTCCCACTCCAACAAGGTTTCCTCTTTTTAGTTTTGATAGTTCCTACACATAAAAGTGTAAAACAAGAACATTGTGCACTTTTTAAACAATTAGTAGGTTAGTCCAAATAAATAATAAACTTAATATAAAAACAATTATCAAAAGCATAAAAGTAGCATGAAACCATAAAAAATTATAGATACGTTTTGGACGTATCAAATGTTGGGAAGACCTCGAGAAGGATTTCGTATCTAACTTTCACGGAACATATGTTCGGCCATCGGATTCATCCGACCTCAGCAACATCCTGCAGAAGGCGGGGGAATCAGCCGGAGAATTCTGGAACTGGTTCCACACCAAGAAGAATCAAATCGTACACTGTCTAGATGCCAAAGCAATAGCTTATTTGCAGCACAACATCCGGGACGAATGTCTTGCGAGATAGCTTGGCCATGACAGGCCGAGAACAATGTCCGCCCTGACCTCCCTCATGACCCGCTTTTGTGCGGGTGAAGATAATTGGCTAGCTCGGCGCAGCCACAATGTGGACAACCCGAGAAGCTCTGAAGTCCGGGACGGAAACGACAAGCCAAGAAAAAACAAGAATAAATGATGCCACCATAATGGTGATGCCGACGACACAACAGTAAATGCTGAATTCCGCAGTACAAAGCCTAGACAGCAGAAGTAACCCCTCAAACAGAACAGGGAGGGACCAACTCCATGGGATAAAATCATGGAACTGCCCTGCCAAATTCATGGCAGCGAGGACAAGCCTGCCACCCACACCAAATGTAATTGTTGGGTGTTCAAACAGGTGGGCAAGCTAGCCATTGATGAACAAAACAGGGGCCCATCATGTGAAGACGAGAGGAGCCACGAGGCCTGAACAACGGAGGCCAAAAACAGTTCCCTCTTGAGGTCAAAACTATGAACATGATCTACGTCACCTATATACCCAAAAAAAGAGAGGAAACGGGCCCTTCGGGGGGTATACGCCATTGAGCCCGTAGCACCGAGATACAATCCATGGTCGGCTTGCCCGATCTCCTTCTCTCACACCCTATTTTTGGCTTTCCTGACTAATTAACTTATTTCAAAATTTAGGACCAATTAAAATTTTTGTGAATCCTTGTGATGCTTGGAGTGACTATTGTCTGCCTGTTTGTTTAATTGCACGTGACCGATCCCCATTAATTTTTGCCGTCCTCCTAATCACCTCCTCACTCCATGATCTCCTGCCTAATGATCATACCATGTGTTTAGGACAAATATCTATTTTCACCAATATTTATTTTTCCCAAAAAGCATTTCTTTAAATTAAACTTTCAAACCCCTCAGATGAGGTTTGTACTACAAGTCCTCAAATTAGGGAGTTTCTATTGCACCAATTGTTTTATTTAAAACAATTATCAAAATGACTTTCAAAAACCACCATATTATTATTTTAAAAGTTATTTTATTTAAAACCCCTTTTGTGAGGCCAGAAATGGTCTCCTATGAAGGAAAGTTATTTTTATTGCCTTCAAAATATTTAAGAAAATTTAGGGAAACTCATTGGATATATTTATTCCATATTTATGAGTTTCAACACATGGTCATGTTCAAAATATTGGGCAAACCCCTCCAAAACCATTCCCGCCTATTTCAAGCTTTTGGAATATTTCTATAAGAAATATTCTCAATAAATTCCAGTAAAATTTTAGCATGTCATCTATGATATTCTTGATGATATTGCCGAGTTTCATTTCAATCCAAGTTGATTTGACTCCCCTAATCACTCTAAAACCCTATCTGTCCAGAATCAAATTTGAGCAACTCTACATTGTAAAGTGTCTCCAATTGTGCTCAAGTTTGGTGGACATGTTCCAGTACTCCAATGAGGCATCCACACCAGGTGGTACCCCAAGGAGAATAGAGGAACTTGTCCTAAGACCATTAAAACCCTCTCTGTTGATTTTTGACTTTGGTAAACTTTACATTATAAAGTTTCTCCAATTATCCTCAAAGTTTTTGTGCATGCCTTAATGCTCAAATAATGCCCATACACCAAATATTGGATTTGTGGGAATTCATTTGAATAGGGTTCTAACCAGAAACCCATTTGTGCCCATTTCTAGGGTTTTTCAAGTCTACATTGGAAAGCTTCTCTAGCAAATCACAAATTTGGTGTGCAAGCCTATTTTCATCTATTATTTGATCGTGTTAAGTTTCATACCATTGGAATTCATCTGGTAGCCCAACCACAGATCAAACACCTTGTGTGCACTCACTAATTGGGCTTCTTTTGTCCCTTCCACTTTATTCCTTGAACTCAACTTTCTACCACAGCCTCACATAGTTACATTTTACCTCCAGTAACTTCCCCATGACCACTGGTCAATTATTGGAGAAGGTTCCTTTGTAACTTTCTCTCATTTTCACCCTTGGCAGCACTGTTTTACCTCTCTTTCCATTCTTCTGCTTAAGCTATCACCCCCAATTCTTTCCAGAGCCTCTCTAGTGTGTCAAAGCATCATTTCAAACCAATCGATGGCCTGCTCATGTGGGAAAAATGAGCAACACCTCTTCAAGTTCATTTTTTGGCTGAAATGTGGCTTAAGCTATCACCCCAAGTTTGCTGCTGCAAACTAAACCAGAGTCCAAACCTGAGCAAACCACCTCCACTAGCTACCAAACTCCAGAGTCACTCTCCTGCGTGTGTGCCTTGAGTGCTGGACGGGTTGCCATGTGACCACACTGTCAGCCTGCACTAATGGTGCTCTGCGCCATTTCCTTTTTCCCTAGCTCGTGTCCCGCAGCAGCAGGTTACCCCAGCATGTCTCAGAGCATCATGTTGACCGTTCAAGCCATTCCCCTCCACTAGCAAGCCTCCAAGACCCCTCAGGCATGCGTGGCGACCATGCACCAGAGACCTCCGAGAGCTCCTGCGCTTTCTCTCTTCTCTTCCCCTCCTCTTGAAGCTCTCCTCGAGCCCCAGTGTCTCTATCCTCCTCCCCTGGCCCCCATTTGGCTTCTCCTCTCTCCCTGGAGCCCTCTCATCCTCCCTGCTCCCTCCCCTCGCTTTGCTCCTCCTCCTGCCATAGCCATGGACGCATTTCCGCGCAAGCGTAGCCAACCGAGGGGTTTCCTCTCGCCCCTGGGCTCTCTGGTGAGCTGAAGTTGTCGCGCATCCCCTCCCCTGTGTCCCCTCTCTTCCCCTGGCGCCAAGGAATGGAGCCCTAAGAAGGCCGCGACCACCTTCAATGCCGCGGAAGCCGGCGGCGCTTTGGCCCTCTCCGGCCATCGGGGGGCCCTGCAGGGCGCGGCTCACGACCTCGGTGTCGGCGGCGGCTGGGCCGCAGCGAGAGGTGGCCAGAGGTGTGGGCCACCGGTGAAGGGGCGCTCCTCCCCTGTCTCTTGCTCCGGTGGGAGGTAGACGAGAGACCCGACAGGCGGGGCCCAGGCGTCAGCCTCGCAGTCGGCCGAGCCCCAAGTCCCTCTTGGCGCACTGATGTTTTGGGCCACCCCTAGGCGAAAACGTCTTTCACCGAGTGCGCCATCGACGTGGCACTTCTTTCCCCCGCAGCCGTGCATCCGGGCCGGCCCAGTGCGCCGTAGCGCTATGTTGCGCTCAGTGCGAGGCCAAGGCCCGTTGGGCGCTTCCTTTTCCTTAATGTTTTTCTTCTGTAACTTATATAATCCGTAGAATATTCATTTGGATTCCAAAATTGATGATTCAAAATTTTGCAGGTTTCTAAAATCATGTTCTATCTAGATCTTGGCCTTGCAGCTTTTTCCAAAATGCTTTCGTGTGATAATAATATCTAAATTCCCATTTAGATATTTTAATCACCACCTTTGCAAATTCCTAGAGGATCCAAATCAACTTCAAATGGAGTGATTCAAACTCCCAGAGCTTTCTAAAATCATTCTCTATTTTTAGAACTATGGTCAATATTTTTGTGTGACTTACTTCTGTTGCAATAAATAAATAGCTCCTATTGCTATTTATTCCTCATTGTAAAATCTCTAGAATATTCATACCAACTCCAAATCTAGTGAAACCACTTCCTAAAAATTTCTAAAATCATTCTCTGTTAAATGGGTGCCTCCACTCATTTTTAACAGAATGATTTCTGTTGACTTCTTCAATGGTCCCCTATCCCTCCTTTCCTTCCATCTAGACACACCTGATGATTCAAACCCTTTGGCAAGGATTCAGGTATTTTTCTTATGACCAGAGAGGTCCAAGAAAAATAAAACTTCTATTTATAGAACACTTTTATTCTGCTTGCTATATGGCTTACTATGTTTGTTTCCGACGATAGTTGACGGTAGACGAAGTATTCAGATTTGGAGCGGAAGACCTCGAAGACCCCGAGGACTTACGTGAGCAAGGCAAGCAACCCTTTTACCATGACTTGAGCACAAACATTGTTGCATGCTGGTTGGTACTTTCCCGTAGCATGTGATCACGATGCCGGTTCATCATTGTGGTGATGGTACCGAAGGCTTCTTCGAAGCACTTGCATGATAGTAATGTTATTCACATGGCTCCTCGGAGCATGAACATGATGATCTTGATCTTACCATCTATGAGGATCATGCTACTGTCATGTTGACTAGTAGAGAAAGATCATTGCATTGAGGTTGACCCTACCCCTTAAGGGTCATGCTAATACCATGTTGACAAGTAATGATAGAGCATATTATCATGAGCATAATGATGAGTTAAATAAAGAGTTTATGAAAACCCCGTCGGGTGCCACTAATGCCCAAGGGTGATGATGAGTTGGTGATCACTTTTGGTGAAGTGATGCACCGATGTTTTTGTGTGAGTATGGTTTTGGAAATGGGATTAGATTTCTGATGTGTCGACCGTCCCAACCTTACCAGTACGACCATGATAGCCCTTTATGGGACAGGGCTTTGTTGATTACTCTGGTCGGTGCTAGCAAAGAGCCATATTACTTGTGGCGGGAGTGATCGGTGTCATTCTCGTGATGGGGTCGTGCCAGGTAGGACGACTATGCCATTATTATGAGTTCCAGGCACACCGTTGGTCCCCGCATGGTTGATACTGTCCAGAGTCGGTGCTCGTAAGACGTACAACATGTGGGATGGGTACCAATCGAGTGGACCTCTTTGTCTAGTATCGTCAGGGGAAAGATGATGATCAGGTACTTACCTCGGGTATATGTGATATGCCGCGAGTCGTGGATGACACGGAAGTTTCCCGGATCTCGTGGGTCCAGCGTACTACCTCTGCAGAGTGTAAACTATTCGAATAGCCGTGTCCACGGTCAAGGACAGTTGGGTGGTGTTGCTTAAACTACGTCTAGCGTTTCCGCATAAACCAAGTGTGTGTGTGTGAGTTCGGTGAATGGTGTTAATAACCGGAGTTACTTGAGGAATTGTTATGACCAAGTTCGCTGACTTGGCATATAGGGTAAACCCGGATGGTTTAACCCTCAGCTGATACATTGAGGTTATGACAAGTTAGATGACTTGGCATATAGGGTGAACCCGAATGGTTCAGCCCTTAGCAGATATGTTGATATCTGTAACCTGTTATTCAAAAGTAATTCTTTAACTTGATGCATATCTATGATCATTCCACCCAGATGAGTTATACTAAAGATGCATGATACTGTTATCCTTCACTTTCATTGTTCGTATCATGGGCTGTTTGCGAGTACATTCAAAGTACTCATTGGCTTGCCACTGGTTATTTCATTGACCAGGTCTGAAAGACAGGATATGGTGAAGATTAAATCGGTGACGTTCTTGCGAGCTAGGACGCTTCCCGGTCAGAATGCCTGTAGGTTAAGGCTGATGAAATGGGTTCACGCTTTCAACCAATAATTCCGCTATTGGTTCAGTTTCAAGTGTAGGCCTTTAAGGCCCTATATATGTAAGACTCGACCGAAGTGGTCATTTATTGTATCAAACGGTATGTATGGATGTAAGACTCTATTATTCAGTATTTGTGTTCAGTGAGCATTGATCCTTGGGATCACTAGGCACGGCGATCTCGACTTACCAGTCGGGGTCCCCACAGAGCTGGTATCAGAGCCATCCTGACTGTAGGAAGCCCTTAGTTAGCACGGACGTTAGTTAGGATAAAACTTCTTTCCGGACCCTTCAAAATACTTACAAAACTTATATATTTTCTCAACTCTCCTAAAACTTCAAAGAAATTGAAGGTTATGCTCTAGCCTTCCACTCTTATTTTCTTGACACTCCTTGTCTACTTTTTCAAAACTTGCTAATGGTCGCTAGAACCTTATGCCCTTCTGACCACGGGATAAATTTAAATCCTCGTGGGCAGCCCGGAAGGAAGTAATCTTTCCAGGCAAACACCTGTGCTGAAGGACTGAGAAGACAACTCTACGACCAGACAACACCAACAGTAGTACCTCCATGAGGAACAAGGTTATCAAGGCTTAGAAGATGGTGAAACCCTGGGCACTGCTCTAGAGTGATGCCACTTACGCCTACAATAATCTGGACATAATATATGCAAACCTCGATCTGCATCACTAATAGAGCGACCCTGTCAGTTATAAGTAATTGTGTCGACCACCACCGTTGGATGAGAACCTTTCCATTTGGTCCGCCTCACTTTGTGAGCAGGAAAACGGTTCTCTTCATCCCCGCTCTAGGTGTCGATATCGGAACTAGTATGATTGACAGATCAGAACTCTATCATGTCATGCAAATATCGGTGCATGAAGGTGTCCACCTGAGACTCTCGAAGCCTCGGAAGACAAGAATACACTGACAAGATCATGAAGACAACAGAAGACCCTGTTAGTGACAGCTATGAAGAACCACCTTCGTCAGCAACTTCCCAGACGAGAAGACAACCAGAGTTCCTTACAACTCAAGCAAATTGCTTCAGCAAGCAACAACAAGACGCGTGACAACACCCTGAGAAGGTCCAGAAGAATTAGCGGACTCCTCTCTGGAGCAAGAAGCAAGCACGACTGTCGAGTCCCAGAACCTAGGATAGGATGAGTCGTGAATCCCCTGTGCGAAGTCGAGTCCGTGAAATGGTTCGGATGGACCATGTTATGTGTTGTTTGCTTTTGTTGTTTGTGCTTTGATATAAGTCGCGCTTTTGCTTACACAACAAGAATGCGGTTATATCACTTGTCTTATTTTGATGTTCAAAATAATTTTAGCACTTGTTTGAGTTGATTTTTTCAACGCTTGTTTGATTGCACTGAGACCCTTAGACACTCCCCTCTGTGCTCTCTCGCTTTCTCTCACCTCTCTCGACAAGGCAGATGCGCCAAGGATCCGCTTCCAAGGACGACTGACGTTGAAGACACTGACTGTGCTACGCTTAACCGCACGCAACCGTAGGAGTGTGTTTTCCCTCAAGTTTGGAAAACCACACTAGACCAGACTAACCTCCACAAGCCTTTCCGGCTCAAATTTTCTGGTCACGTGTCTAGTACACGGACTTGCCGGAACTCGTGTAGGTCCCCGATAAACCCCGATGAGCACCGGGTTCTTAATGGAATGAGTGATCACAGCGAACAAGTATCCTTCAATTTTAAGCTAGCGCTGTAACCTTGATGCCATAATAGGATCTTTCTCGGATATATAGTATAGACTAAAGACTGCCCTCGTGATGATGATATGTGCCTTGAGGATATCACTAGACTATTTTGGTGGATCGTGAGACCCTTATAAAAGTAGGTGAATTTGGTGGAACGAGTTGATACAGTAGTATAACCTACATGATCTGGAGTAAGATTGGATTTAGTAGGACGATTATGATCGTAAACTTTATTCTTGGTGGTATACATGACTTGGAGGATCAAGTAGACTTCTTATTGGATTTGAGTCTTGGATTTAAATAGGTAATCTTAATAGAGTATTGAGGATGAAAAAGACCACATGGTTCGGAGTAAATTGGATTTAGATCGTTAATCTCGATCATGATACCATGATTCTCGATGGATATAGAGTATGTATACTTGGAGTTGTCAAATAGATTTACAACCTATGTTGTTTGGCCTTGGAGATTAGATGGCCATGATTATGGAAGTTGGTGGATATACTACGACGTAATTCTTGCAGTAATATGTGAATTATGAGGACCCTAAGAGAGTATGTAGAACCCCATCAATGTCGGATTGTAGGAGTGATAGGTCCAGTGATGATTGATCAGATTGATGGATCACTTAATCGGATTCATAGGAAGGAAACAAAATATTGGATTGGTCTACTACGTGTTTCCTTAATACAGTAGTGTAGTACCCTGTCCATTGGATGACATAGGTGGGCAATTGGATTGATGTGCCTAAGATTCAATCATGGTAGCTGTATGTCTCCCCAAGGTCCTTGCATAGTAATGCATGTACAGTTGGGGCTACGCCATACTTGTAAGTGTTTGGGTTTATTTCTTCCCTCAGCCCGGAGTTGACTAGCTTGAGCGGCGTGGAGTTGACCCACGTAGGATGATATCCTTGTTGAGATGAGGTGATGTTGTCTCAAGTTAGCGGTCGAACTATTGGCATCTAAGGAATGTGCTTAGAGATAAGATGATTACTGTTCGCCACATCCTAAGTTCCTTGAGACCCTAAAGCTTCGCTTAGACACAAGATGGACGGGCTATGACCATAGAAAACGACACTAAGTCGTTAAAATTTGGCCAATACCCGCCCATAGCAAGTCCCGTTCTCCTCACCTGACTTTGGAGCACTGTGCTTATGTCGTGTTTCGGAAGGTAGGTTGTCATCCTCACTTATGACATACTTACTCACCCAATAAGAGGAAGAACACCTTAGTCGTGTTTGGTCGAGCCCAGGAACACTGATTGTTATGCCTCTCGAAGGTACCGTGATATCCCAAGAAGGTGGGCTTCTCGAAGCAGTCCCAAGACGACGGAAGTCTATCCTACTCCAGCCAAGACGAAGAACTGCCGTGATGAGGAAGCCACGACAACGGCAATGAAGCAACAAGAAGTCAAGCACCGACCGTGCACCGACCACATCAACGACGTCCAGAAGCCTCGACGATTCAAGATGACGAAGCCCTTGGACAAGAGAAAGAATCAGACGACCTCTCCTTGGTCCAAATCAAGGACGAGAGTACTAGTGAGTCGTGGTGGAAACTTGCTAAAGGTGATTCCCGCTTGCCGAGTCGCAGACCTTGGGAATGGATGACTGGTCTATACTCTTGGGTAGCCAGCTTATCCAGAAACCCTCGCAACTCCCAAGATGGCAGGACCTGTTCGGGACCTGAGCCTCCGAGCTTAGACTCATAGGTGAGACCCAGCCCGGATCCTTTCAAGAGAAGCCTTCGAAGACTAATTGCGACCATAGCTTGACTGTCGAAAGGAAGTCAAGGATTCCCCGTAAGCAGGAAGGCATGCGAAGACTTGACAGTGCGTTCTAACACGAGACATCTTGATGTCACTAACCGGCATGCGAAACCCCAGGACCAGATCCCAGACACACCATCTTGCCACGTATTCTCACTTGGAATACACTCGCAAGCCAGAACCTTGCACAGACTTAGCTCACCAAGCCCTTGACCTCGGTCAAGCCTAACTTATTGCCAGATCCCGCTCACGATCAGTCAAGGACGTGCGGACATTCGAAGTTGTATCGTCAAGCACCTCAAGACCACCACAACAACATGGGGACGTGAAGACTACCTCCGACTCAAGATTCTGTATCTCACCAACCCCTAGCCTAGAAATCTCGGGGACGAGATTTTCTTAAGACGGTAAGGTATGTCACACCCTGTTTTTGGCTTTCCTGACTAATTAACTTATTTCAAAATTTAGGACCAATTAAAATTTTTGTGAATGCTTGTGATGCTTGGAGTGACTATTGTCTGCCTGTTTGTTTAATTGCATGTGATCGATCCCCATTAATTTTTGCCATCCTCCTAATCACCTCCTCACTCCATGATCTCCTGCCTAATGATCATACCATGTGTTTAGGACAAATATATATTTTCACCAATATTTATTTTTCCCGAAAAGCATTTCTTTAAATTAAACTTTCAAACCCGTGAGATGAGGTTTGTACTACAAGTCCTTAAATTAGGGAGTTTTTTTTGCTCCAATTGTTTTATTTAAAACCATTATCAAAATGAATTTCAAAAACCACCATATTATTATTTTAAAAGTTATTTTATTATTTTATTTAAAAGCCCTTCTGTGAGGCCAGAAATGGTCTCCTATGAAGGAAAGCTATTTTTATTGCCTTCAAAATATTTAAGAAAATTTAGGGAAACTCAGTGGATATATTTATTCCATATTTATGAGTTTCAACACATGGTCATGTTCAAAATATTGGGCAAACGCCTCCAAAACCATTCGTGCCTATTTCAAGCTTTTGGAATATTTCTATAAGAAATATTCTCAATAAATTCCAGTAAAATTCTAGCATGTCATCTATGATATTCTTGATGATATTGCCAAGTTTCATTTCAATCCAAGTAGATTTGACTCCCCTAATCACTCTAAAACCCTATCTGTCCAGAATCAAATTTGAGCAACTCTACATTGTGAAGTGTCTCCAATTGTGCTCAAATTTGGTGGACATGTTCCAGTACTCCAATGAGGCATCCACACCAGGTGGTACCCCAAGGAGAATAGAGGAACTTGTCCTAAGACCCTCAAAACCCTCTCTTTTTATTTCTGACTTTGGTAAACTTTACATTATAAAGTTTCTCCAATTATCCTCAAACTTTTTGTGCATTCCTTAATGCTCAAATAATGCCCCTACACCAAATATTGGATTTGTGGGAATTCATTTGAATAGGGTTCTAAGCAGAAACCAATTTCTGCCCATTTCTAGGGTTTTTCAAGTCTACATTGGAAAGATTCTCCAGCAAATCCGAAATTTGGTGTGCAAGCCTATTTTCATCTATTATTTGATCCTGTTAAGTTTCATAGCCATTGGAATTCATCTGGTAGTCCAACCACAGATCAAACACCTTGTGTGCACTCACTAATTTGGCTTCTTTTGCCCCTTCCACTTTATTCCTTGAACTCAACTTTCTACCACGGCCTCGCATAGTTACATTTTACCTCCAGTAACTTCCCGATGGCCACTGGTCAATTATTGGATAAGGTTCCTTTGTAACTTTCTCTCATTTTCACCCTTGGCAGCATTGTTTTACCTCTCTTTCCATTCTTCTGCTTAAGCTATCACCCCCAATTCTTTCCAGAGCCTCTCTAGTGTGTCAAAGCATCATTTCAAACCAATTGATGGCCTGATCATGTGGGAAAAATGAGCAGCACCTCTTCAAGTTCATTTTTGGCTGAAATGTGGCTTTGTACAGCAAGTGCTAGCTACACTTGTTTTCTTGAGCTCAATTTTTGCAGACGTGTAGTCCTTCCATACCAGATGCTCCAGGACATGGTTTCACCTCCCATCTCTGATTGTGAAAACAACTTATCCCAGCCCCAAGTTTGCTGCTGCAAACTAAACCAGAGTCCAAACCTCATCAAACTACCCCCACTAGCTACCAAAGTCCAGAGTCACTCTCCTGCGTGTGTGCCTTGAGTGCTGGACATGTTTGACTGGCCATTTGGACCCTGTAGACACGGGTTGCCATGGTGACCACGCTGTCAGCCTGCACTAATGGTGCTCTTCGCCATTTCCTTGTTCCCTAGCTCATGTCCCGCAGCAGCAGGTTGCCCCAGCATGTCTCAGAGCATCATGTTGACCGTTCAAGCCATTCCCCTCCACTAGCAAGCCTCCAAGACCCCTCAGGCATGCGTGGCGACCATGCACCAGAGACCTCCGACAGCTCCTGCGCTTTCTCTCTTCTCTTCCCCTCCTCTTGAAGCTCTCCCCGAGCCCCCAATGTCTCTTTCCTCCTACCCTAGCCCCCATTTGGCTTCTCCTCTCTCCCTGGAGCCCTCTCATCCTCCCTGCTCCCTCCCCTCGCTTTGCTCCTCCTCCTGCCATAGACATGGCCGCATCTCCGCGCGAGCGTACCAACCCAGGGGGTTTACCCTCGCCCCTGGGCTCTCTGGTGAGCTGAAGTTGTCGCGCATCCCCTCCCCTGTGTCCCCTCTCTTCCCCTGGCGCCAGGGAATGGAGCCCTAAGAAGGCCACGACCACCTTCAATGCTGCGGAAGCCGGCGGCGCTTTGGCCCTCTCCGGCCATCGGGGGCCCCTGCAGGGTGCGGCTCACGGCCTCGGTGTCGCCGGCGGCTGGGCCGCAGGGAGAGGTGGTTAGAGGTGTGGGCCACCGGCGAAGGGGCGCTCCTCCCGTGTCTCTTGCTCCGGCGGGAGGTAGACGAGAGACCCGACAGGCGGGGCCCAGGCGTCAGCCTGCCAGTCGGCCGAGCCCCAAGTCCCTCTTGGCGCACTGACGTTTTGGGCCACCCCGAGGCGAAAACGTCTTTCGCCGAGTGCGCCATCGATGTGGCACTTCTTTCCCCCGCAGCCGTGCATCCGGGTCGGCCCAGTGCGCTGTAGCTCTATGCTGCGCCCAGTGCGAGGCCGAGGCCCGTTGGGCGCTTACTTTTCCTTAATGTTTTTCTTCTGTAACTTATATAATCCGTAGAATATTCATTTGGAGTCCAAAATTCATGATTCAAAATTTTGCAGGTTTCTAAAATCATGTTCTATCCAGATCTTCGCCTTGCAGCTTTTTCCAAAATGCTTTCCTATAATAATAATATCTAAATGCCCATTTAGATATTTTAATCACCACCTTTGCAAATTCCTAGAGGATCCAAATCAACTCCAAATGGAGTGATTCAAACTCCTAGAGCCTTCTAAAATCATTCTCTATTTTTACAACTCTGGTCAACATTTTTGTGTGACTTACTTCTGTTGCAATAAATAAATAGCTCCTATTGCTATTTATTCCTCATTGTAAAATCTCTAGAATATTCATACCAACTCCAAATCCAGTGAAACCACTTCCTAAAAATTCCTAAAATCATTCTCTGTTAAATGGGTGCCTCCACTCATTTTTAACAGAATGATTTCTGTTGACTTCTTCAATGGTCCCCTATCCCTCCTTTCCTTCCATCTAGACACCCCTGATGATTCAAACGCTTTGGCAAGGATTCAGGTATTTTTCTTATGACCAGAGAGGTCCAAGAAAAATAAAACTTCTATTTATAGAACGCTTTTATTCTGCTTGCTATATGGCTTACTATGGTTGTTTCCGACGATAGTTGACGGTGGACGAAGTATTCGGATTTGGAGCGGAAGACCTCGAAGACCCCGAGGACTTACGTGAGCAAGGCAAGCAGCCCTTTGACCATGACTTGAGCACAAACATTGTTGCATGCTAGTTGGTACTTTCCCGTAGCATGTGATCACGATGCCGGTTCATCATTGTGGTGATGGTACCGAAGGCTTCTTCGAAGCACTTGCATGATAGTAATGTTATTGACATGGCTCCTCGGAGCATGAACATGATGAGCTTGATCTTACCATCTATGAGGATCATGCTACTGTCATGTTGACTAGTAGAGTAAGATCAGTACACTGAGCTTGACCCTACCCCTTAAGGGTCATGCTAATACCATGTTGACAAGTAATGATAGAGCATATTATCTTGAGCATAATGATGAGTTAAATAAAGAGTTGATGAAAACCCCGTAGGGTGCCACTAATGCCCAAGGGTGATGATGAGTTGGTGATCACTTTTGGTGAAGTGATGCACCGGTGTTTTTGTGTGAGTATGGTTTCGAAAATGGGATTAGATTTCTGATGTGTCGACCGTCTCAACCTTACCAGTACGACCATGATAGCCCTTTATGGGACGGGGCTTTGTTGATTACTCTGGTCGGTGCTAGCAAAGAGCCACATTACTTGTGGCGGGAGTGATCGGTGTCACTCTCGTGATGGGGTCGTGCCAGGTAGGACGACTATGCCATTATTATGAGTTCCAGGCACACCGTTGGTCCCCGCATGGTTGATACTGTCCAGAGTCGGTGCTCGTAAGACGTACAACATGTGGGCTGGGTACCAATCGAGTGGACCTCTTTGTCTAGTATCGTTAGGGGAAAGATGATGATCGGGTACTTACCTCGGGTATATGTGATATACCGCGAGTCGTGGATGACACGGAAGTTTCCCGGATCTCGTGGGTCCAACATACTACCTCTGCAGAGTGTAAACTATTCGAATAGCCGTGTCCACGGTCAAGGACAGTTGGGTGGTGCTGCTTAAATTACGTCCAGCGTTTCCGCATAAACAAAGTGTGTGTGTGTGTGAGTTCGGTGAATGGTGTTAATAACCGGAGTTACTTGAGGAATTGATATGACCAAGTTCGGTGATTTGGCATATAGGGTAAACCCGAATGGTTAAACCCTCAGCTGATATATTGAGGTTATGACAAGTTAGATGACTTGGCGTATAGGGTGAACCCGAATGGTTCATCCCTTAGCACATATGTTGATATCTGTAACCTGTTATTCAAAAGTAATTCTTTAACTTGATGCATATCTATGATCATTCCACCCAGATGAGTTATACTAAAGATGCATGATATTGTTATCCTTCACTTTCATTGTTCGTATCATGGGCTGTTTGCGAGTACATTCAAAGTACTCATTGGTTTGCCACTGGTTATTTCATTGACCAGGTCTGAAAGACAGGATATGGGGAAGATTAACTCGGTGACGTTCTTGCGAGCTAGGACGCTTCCCAGTCAGAAAGCCTGTAGGTTAAGGCTGATGGCATGGGTTCACGCTTTCAACCAATAATTCTGCTATTGGTTCAGTTTCAAGTGTAGGCCTTTAAGGCCCTATATATGTAAGACTCGACCGAAATGGTCATTTATTGTATCAAACGGTATATATGGATGTAAGACTCTATTATTCAGTATCTGTGTTCAATGAGCATTGATCCTTGGGATCACTGGGCACGGCGATCTCGACTTACCAGTCGGAGTCCCCACACCTTCGACCACAGGGATCATAGGATCAGCCGCCTTAATCCTCGAGCCCATCATCGATGGTTTCCACCTCACTCGAGTCCTCGTGGATGGAGGAAGTGGCTTTAATCTGATTTATTCGAATACGGTTAAAAAGAATGGCATAGACCCATCACGAATCAAACCAAGCTCCACTACCTTTAAAGGAGTGATTCTATGCATCAAAGCCCGCTGCTCGGGCATGATAACACTGGAAGTCGTGTTCGGTTCTCCTGACAACTTCCGCAGCGAGGACTTGATCTTCGATATCGACCCCTTTCGTAGCGGATACCATGCCCTGCTCGGCCACAGATCTTTTGCCCGCTTTAACGACGTACCCCACTACGCCTACATTAAGTTCAAAATGCCCGGACCCAAGGGAGTCATCATGGTCAACGGAAATACGGAGCCGTCTCTCCGGACCGAGGAGCAGACAGCCGCACTGGCAGCTGAGTGCGAACACGACAGCGTCACTTCAATACACACACCGGCAACAAAGGCGGGGCGCGAAGGCAAATGAGCCCGAGCTTAATTCGACCAGCCGGATACTTCTTCGGCTCAGAGTATATAGGGATATGGCTCCCACGGCACGACCCGAACACCGTCAAGGTATGTCCCTTATAAACACAATTTCATCGATAAAATTCCATGGGCAGCCGCGGGAGTGAACCACCAGGGATTATGTGATCGGGTCAATCGAGCAATGGTCCAACACACTCCTACGGACTCAAGCTCCGTCATTCATCAGCAGCTTATCAAGACCCTTGATACGTCTCCAACGTAACTACTTTTCCAAATTCTTTTGCCCTTGTTTTGGACTATAATTTGCATGATTTGAATGGAACTAACCTGGATTGATGATACTTTCAGTAGAATTGCCTTGGTGTTATTTTTGTGCAGAAACCAAAGTTCTCCAAACGTCCTGAAAATTTACGGGGAGCAGTTTTGGAAAATAAGAAAAATACCTGCGCCAAGTTCCACCTCAGGGGGTGGGCCAGTGGGCCACAAGCCCCTGCTCGGCCACCACCCCCCTGGTGGCGGTGGGCAGGCTTGTGGGGCCCACAGGCACCTGCCGCCCCCAACTCCAGCTCTATAAGTTGTCTTTCATCCCAGAAAAAATAAAAAGAGAAGTTTTCGTCGCGTTTTCAATACGGAGACGCCGCCACCACCTGTTCTTCATCTGGAGGGCATATTTGGAGTTCGTCTTGGGCTCCGGAGAGGGGAAATCGTCGCCATCGTCATCATCAACCTTCTTCCCTCTCCAATTCCATGAAGCTCTTCATCGTTCGTGAGTAATCTATTCGTAGGCTCGCTGGGCGTTGATGAGTAGGATGAGATCTATCATGTAATCGAGTTAGTTTTGATGGGGATTGATCCCTAGTATCCACTATGTTCTGAGATTTGATGTTGCTACTACTTTGCCATGCTTAATGCTTGTCACTAGGGCCCGAGTGCCATGATTTGAGATCTGAAATTATTATGTTGTCACCAATATATGTGTGTTTTAGATCCGATCTTGCAAGTTGTAGTTACCTACTATGGGTCATGATCCGGCAACCCCGGAGTGACAATAACCGGAACCACTCCCGATGATGATCATAGTTTGAGGAGTTCATGTGTTCACCCAGTGCTAATGCGTTGGTCCGGTTCTTTATTAAAAGGAGAATCTTAATATCCCGTAATTTCCTTTTGGACCCCGCTGCCACGGGAGGAATGGACAATAGATGTCATGCAAGTTCTTTTCCCTAAGCACGTATGACGACACACGGAATGCGTGCCTACATCACATTGACGAACGGGAACTAGCCACATATCTCTCCGTGTTATAGCTGTTGCATGATGAATATCATCCAAACAAATCACCGACCCATTGCCTACGAGTTTGTCCTACTGCTGTTACTTGTCTTGCTCTGCTGCTACTACTACTACTACTGTTGCTACTGCTCTTACTTGTCTTGCTCTACTGCTGCTGCTACTACTGTTTCTACTGCTGTTACTTGTCTTGCTCTGCTGCTACTGTTGCTACTACTTTCGCTTGCTACTGTTGCTACTTGCTACTGCTGTCACTACTGCTGTTCCTTGCCACTGATGTTGCTCGTTACACTGTCGTTACTCGTTACTTTGTTGTTACTACTGTGCTTGCAGATACTAATCTTTCAGGTGTGGTTGAATCTGACAAATTCAGGTGCTAATACTTGAGAGTACACTCTCACCTCCTGAGGCTTATCTACAAATTGGGTCGAATACTCTACCATCGAAAACTGTTGCGAACCCACACGCTGGTGGGCCATCAACAACATTCTTCTAGTTTCATTACTGGGGAGTGCTATCAGCATTCTTCTGGTGCCGTTGGAGGAGAAGGTTTGTTGTTATAATCATTCGTCTAACTAACGCCAGAGATTGCAGATCAACATTTTTCTAGTGCCGTTGCCGGGGAGGTATTGCTATATTCTCTTAGTTTCTTGGGATTTATATCTGCTGATCACTATGAAGAATCTGAAGGATCCAAAGACCAAAGTCTTGCCCTCTACTACGAGGGGAGGTCAGGAATTGCCATCTAGCTCTGCACTTGATTCACCTTCCGTTATGATTAAGTTTGCGACATCACCTCCTGCTAGAAATCTTGATTTGTCGCCTGTGCTTCATGATGCTTGTGATACTACTGCTAGAGATGCTATGCTTGATACTATGTCTGATGACGCTATGCTTGATACTATGCCTGATGATGCTATGCTTGATACTATGCCTGATGATGCTATGCTTGATACTATGCCTGATACTGCCACAGATGCTCCTTTGCGTGATGTTCCACTAGGAGTGTTCCTTGATGCTCATATTGCTAGAGTTACTGCCAATGCTCGTGATGCTTCTCATACTGCCGATACTATTGAGATAGAACCTGCTTTTTCTCCTGCTAGATCTAGCTCTCCTAGATATGAATTGCCTGTTATACCTGAGGGTTACGTTATGGAGGGAGAGATAGCTGAGGATTTTCTTGCGTGTAAGGATGCCTATGACGCTGAGAAATTAATTCTCAAGTGGAAGGAAAAATCTCGTGAAGATAGGATGAAAAATGACCTGAAGTTTGCCACTTCGCCTATCTTTGTCACCGATAAGGATTATGAATTCTCTGTCGACCCTGAGATAATCTCTCTAGTCGAATCTGATCCTTTTCACGGTTATGAGCCTGAGACGGTCATAGCCCATCTTGCCAAACTATCCGAAATAGCCAACCTTTTCACTAATGAGGAGAAGATCCGCCACTACTATATCCTTAAGCTGTTTCCTTTCTCTCTAAAGGATGACGCTAAAGTCTGGTTCACTTCTCTTGCTCCTGGATGTGTGCGTAGTCCCCGGGAGATGGTTTATTACTTCTGTGAGAAATATTTCCCTGCCCATAAGAAGCAAGCTGCCTTGCAGGAAATATACAACTTTTCTAAACTCCAAGAAGAGAGTCTTCCACAAGCTTGGGGGAGGCTCGTCCAGCTACAGAATGCTTTGCCTGATCACCCTCTTCAGAAGAACGAGATACTTGATATCCTCTATAACGGACTTACCGATGCCTCTAGAGACTACCAAGATAGTTGTGTCGGTTGTGTTTTTAGGGAACAAATTGTAGAACAAGCTGAGACTCTACTGAATAACATCTTGATCAACGATAATGCTTGGACTATTCCTGAACCACCTCCTAAGCCAACTCCTAAGAAAAGAGGTATTCTATTCCTCAGTCCCGAAGATATGCAAGAAGCCAAGAAATTTATGCAAGAGAAAGGCATTAGAGCTGAAGATTTCAAAAATCTACCACCTATCGAAGAGATCCATGGTCTCGATAACCCGGTACAGGTAGTAGAAGTGAATTCTCTGCGTAGGTTTCATGAGAGTGATATTCCTTTTGATAAACCTGCTAGCCTATGCTTTGATGAATTTGACAACTTTGTTGCCAAACAACAGAGTTTCAATGATTATGTTAGCAGACATTTGGAACAAAGTGCTCGTATGCTTAGCCATTTAAGTGCTTGTGTAGACAGAAATGTCAATGCTCTGAAGCTTCTGAGTAAACATGCCTCTATGATTGCTACTCAGGTAGAACAAGTACTTAAAGCTCAGAATGACCTGCTCAATGAATTAAATGACAACTCTGTCAGAGTCATTACTAGAGGAGGCAAAATGACCCAGGAACCTTTGTATCCTGAAGGTCATCCTAAGAGAATTTATCAAGATTCTCAAGGAATCAATGCTGATACACCCAGTCATCCTAAGGAGGAGAAGAAGGATGATAGAAACCTGCATGCCAGTTCGCCAAATACTGTCACACCTGAAGAACCTAATGATGTTTCTGCGTCTGATGCGGAAACACAATCTGGTGATGAACATGAACCTGGTGACAATATGGACAGTGATGTTCATAATAATGCTCAACCTAGCCATGACGAGGATGTGGAGATTGAACCTACGGTTAATCCTGATAATGCACAACCTAAGAAGTACGACAAGAATGACTTCACTGCTAGGAAGCATGGTAAAGAAAGAGAGCCATGGGTTCAGAGACCTATGCCCTTTCCTCCTAAGCCATCCAAGAAAAAGGATGATGAGGATTCTAAGCGCTTCGTTGAGATGATAAGACCCGTCTTTCTGCAGATGCGGTTAACTGATATGCTCAAGATGTCTCCGTATGCCAAGTACATGAAAGATATCGTGACTAATAAACGGAAGATGCCAGATCTTGAGATCTTCACCATGCTTGCCAATTACACTTTTAAAGGTGGAACTCCTAAGAAACTTGGTGATCCCGGAGTGCCCACTATACCTTGCTCTATTAAAGGAAACTACGTAAGAACTGCCTTATGTGACCTTGGAGCCGGTGTTAGTGTTATGCCACTCTCTCTTTATCGTAGACTTGAGTTGGATAAGTTGACACCCACTGAAATTTCTCTGCAAATGGCCGACTAATCAACTGCTTTCCCTATCGGCATTTGCGAGGATGTGCCTGTTGTGGTTGCTAACACCACTATCTTAACAGACTTTGTTATCTTGGATATTCCTGAGGACGATGCCATGGCTATCATCCTCGGAAGACCCTTTTTAAACACTGCACGGGCTGTTATAGATTGCAACAAAGGCAATGTCACTTTCCATGTCAACGGTAATGAGCACACAGTGCACTTTCCGAAGAAACGATATCAAGTACACTACATCAATGCTATCGAAAAGACTTAATCGATTCTCATTAGGAGCTTTGAATGCCCTATTCCTCGTGTCAAGATGAAGTATGATTTGCTTGTTGGGGAGATTCATATCCCCATTGAGGTGAGTTAGTGGCTATTCGAAAATTCTCCTTTCTCTCTTGCGATTCGAGAAGGTTTTGTCATAAGGACTTGATCAATCCCATTGACGGATTTCTTTCGATGACCATGAAACAGATGAATCACAGAGTCACATACCTCCGTTTTAAGCTTTCTTTTTCTGTTGCTTAGAAGAAAAATGATAGAATTAGTTTAGTTTTTCCGGTTTTCTGTTTTAGTGTCCTGGAGAAAAATACCTCGAAAATAACAGTTCTCCGATGGTCCTGAAAATTTAGTATGATTTTTTCTGGATTTTTAAAAAATTTCTGGGCCTGAGAGCTGGTCAGGGGGCCTGACCAGTGGGCCACAAGCCCCCCCACCGCCACCTACCCCCCTGGTGACGGGGTGCAAGCTTGTGGGGCCCACAGACACCCCCTCCACTCATTCCATCTCTCAGCCTCTTCTTCCACCTGCAGAAAAAATTGTTTCGCAGCTCAAACCCGTGTTCTTGCTCATTTGGCTGTGATTTTCGATCTCTTCGCTCAAAGCACCATTCTCCGAACTGTTTTGGGGAAATTCCTCCTTGGTAAGTGACTCCTCCATTGGTCCAATTAGTTTTTGCTCTAGTGCTTTATCCTTCGCGTATTCTTGCTACCTTGGTGACCCTGTTCTTGAGCTAGAAATGTTGATTTTAGCTGGTCCCAACTAGTTTTAGCGTGTGATACGGTCACTAGGCACTAGTAGGAGTAGTTGCTACAAGGTATGGTTGGTCCTCATTCACTTTTCTCTTGAACTTCAAAAATTTCAGCAAAAGGAAATTATGTTCAGGAGGAAGTTTCATTGTGGTTCCTCAAGTAAGAAGGGTCCTCGTCTCTTCTTTCGGGAGACCGAACCTTTTCAACTAAGGGACGCACAGGTGCAACCATGTGAATGGCCTTCCGATGAGTTCATGATCGAAGCAGGCTTCAAGGATGAGTTTGATGCACTTGTCCGCATGCAATGCCGGGTTAGAAGAATTCCTCTCAGATAAATGTGAACAGTATGCTATGCTCACTGCCTCTTTCGTGCATAGATTTAAATTTTTAGTTGGCCATGAATCATCCATACTGTTTGATCTGTACGATAAATCCTATACCGTGGTTCTGGAGGATTTCAATAGGATTTGCAAGATACCCGATGGAGGTAGTGTTAATGATGCTCCTAAGTCTTTGATCAGAGACTTTGTCTCTAGTATAACTGTTGGAGAAATCAGAGATATCACGCAAGCCACCATAGGAAGCATCCATTTCCCCGCCTTACACTACCTTTCCCTCTTCATAGGTAGGTGCGTTAATGGCACGGTGCACATTGTCACTTATGCGCTTCCGACCTTGGTATCCTTAAGAGCGCAGTAACAGGTGACAGGAGCTTCAATATGGGAGCTATTATAGCAAGGAGGCTGAATAAAAATGCCAGTGAGGGGGATTTCTTTGGTGGAGTTTATGCTACACGCTTAGCAAATTTTCTTGGAGTATCCATCCATCCAGAAGACCCTCATCTCCATACAGCCTACCTTGATCGTGTCGCTCTAACACGCTACCAGTTCCCTGAGGGAGATCATGGATCCCTCCTATACCGCTTGATATTTAACTGGTAGCGTGTTTTCCATATTACCCTTCATTCTCCTGCTTTCTTTAACTTTCAGGTAAAATGAAGATACTACATAACCATAGGAGAGGCATAGGAGTATGAGAGGGAGGCGACTGCTGCTCGACTTCGTGAGACAGCTATTCACGCAGTGGCTGCAACACTCCTGTATAACACCCATTATGACTTTGGGTTTCGCCAGGATCATCCATGGGAGTAGACCAAGCTAGGCCAAAAGCCTAAGCTTGGGGGAGTACGTGTTCTCACCAACTTTACATTTATGCTTATGCTTTCACTTTGTTAGCCGGTGTTTACACTTTGCCACTATATTATCCACGCTAGTTTCTTTTCGTTTTCTTGTTTTCTTGTTTTGTGTCTTTTTGAGAAAACCCAAAAAGATTTTTCTTTCTTCTTTTGCTTGCTGGGAGCTTTCCCGTGTAAATAGTTTTATTTTTCTTTGGGTCAAGGTAGAAGATATTGGTTACAATGTTTATTGGTTCTTGCATGCTTACCTGTTTAGCTTCCAAAGAGCCATATTATTTTATCTTCTCGTTTGTGTTTGCCTCCAGATTCAGCTTAGTCCAATGCGCTTATTATCGTTTTCATCGTTCGATCGTGCAAATGAAAGGCAACAATGATGGTATATGATGAAGTGACTGAGACTGAAAAGCTGGTATGAACTCTATATATTTTGTTTTTGTAAATATGACTAGCTTGTCAACCCAGATTTAGGTTTGTTGTGAGAGAACCATGTTTGAAATGACAACTTAGAGATCATAGTTTCTGATGCCATGCTTATTTAGCTGAGAGGTTATAATGGTTTGTCTTGAATTCCAACATAGATTTTGAGATGACTATGATGTAGTATGATAGGATGGTATTCTCCTTTGAATGTTTCAAGTGGCTTGACTTGGCGCATGTTCATGCATGTAGTTGAAACAAAATCAACATAGCCTCTATGATGTTCATGTTCATGGTGATTTATATCCTCTTCATGCTTGCATTCAATGTTAGTCAAACTCATTGCATCTTGATGACCGTTGTCGCTCTCTAGTTGGTCGCTTCCCAGTCTTTTGCTAGCCTTCACTTGTACTAAGCGGGAATATTGCTTGTGCATCCACTTCCATAAACCCAAAAGTTTTTCCATGAGAGTTCACCATACCTACCTATTTGCGGTATCTACCTACCGTTCCAAGTAAATTTGCATGTGCCACTCTCTAAACCTTCAAGAAATAAATATCTTTTGCATGCCCGAACCGCTCATGTGGTGACAGAGGGCTATTGGTATCTTCCGTGCTAGGAGTGTTATGCTCGACATGTGTTTATTCACAGTCATTCATGAGAAAGGGGCCGGTATTTGCGATGCCCAGTTCCATGCTTAAATCGAAACCATAACTATAAAACAAGACTCCCCCCGGATTGATGTTAGTATGGACGGTACCCGAGGATTCGGCTAGCCGTGGAGTCTGATTGATTGGTCGTGGGGGCGTTAAAACTTTACTTTTCTGTTTGGGAACCGCCTATATCATGAGTAGCATGGAAGATATTGAGAAGTCTTGTTCATTGCGTTGACAATGAAAGCATGCCACCCAAAATTATTATCTCTCTTTTCAAAGCTTGAGCTCTGGCACCTCTGCAAATCAATGCTTCGCTCTACGAAGGGCCTGTCTATTTATGTTCCTGTTGAGTCATCCTCTTCTTATAAAAGCACCAATTAGAGAGCACCTTTGTCATTTTTATGCTTTGCTTTTAACTGTGATTGAGTATGACTATGACTGGATCTTCTTTGCCATGAATTACAACGTTTAGTCAGCCCTTGGTCTTTGAAGGTGCTCTTCATTTATGTTTTGCGGTCTCAGAAAAAGCTAGCGAGATACCATTTGTTTACACTGCTTAATGATTGTTTTGATTGAAGTGTTGACGTTTGAAACTCATTATTATTTGCTCGCTAGTTGATTATGCCATTGATATGAGTTTACCGTGAGACCTAGATGTCATTTTCTTATGTGGTTAGCTTGTGATCTTGCTGAAATTCTGGTTATGAGTTAGACATAGTTGCAACAACAAGATTAAACAGAGTTTGTAAAAGTTTTTCTTTTGTCTCTTTCAGTTTGTCAACTGAATTGCTTGAGGACAAGCAAGGTTTTAAGCTTCGGGGAGTTGATACGACTCCGTCGTATCTACTTTTCCAAACTCTTTTGCCCTTGTTTTGGACTATAATTTGCATGATTTGAATGGAACTAACCTGCACTGACGCTGTTTTCAGCAGAATTGCCTTAGTGTTATTTTTGTGTAGAAATCAAAGTTCTCCAAACGTCCTGAAAATTTACGGGGAGTAGTTTTGGAAAATATCAAAAATATCTGCACCAAGTTCCACCTCAGGGGGTGGGCCAGTGGGCCACAAGCCCCTGCTCTGCCACCACCCCCTGGTGGCGATGGGAAGGCTTGTGGGGCCCACAGGCACCTGCCGCCCCCAACTCCAGCTCTATAAGTTGTCTTTCGTCCCAGAAAAGATAAAAAGAGAAGTTTTCGTCGAGTTTTCGATACCGAGGCGCCGCCACCACCTGTTCTTCATCTGGAGGGCAGATCTGGAGTCTTTCTTGGGCTCCGGAGAGGGAAAATTGTCGCCATCGTTATCATCAACCTTCTTCCCTCTCCAATTCCATGAAGCTCTTCGTCGTTCGTGAGTAATCTATTTGTAGGCTCTCTGGGCGGTGATGAGTAGGATGAGATCTATCATGTAATCGAGTTAGTTTTGATGGGGATTGATCCCTAGTATCCACTATGTTCTCAGATTGATGTTGCTACTACTTTGCCATGCTTAATGCTTGTCACTAGGGCCCGAGTGCCATGATTTCAGATCTGAAATTATTATGTTGTCACCAATATATGTGTGTTTTAGATCCGATCTTGCAAGTTGTAGTTACCTACTGTGTGTTATGATCCGGCAACCCCGGAGTGACAATAACCGGAACCACTCCCGGTGATGATCATAGTTTGAGGAGTTCATGTGTTCAGCAAGTGCTAATGCGTTGCTCCGGTTCTTTATTAAAAGGAGAACCTTAATATCCCGTAGTTTCCTTTTGGACCCCGCTGCCACGGGAGGGATAGACAATATATGTGATGCAAGTTCTTTTCCCTAAGCACGTATGACGACACACGAAATGCATGCCTACATCACATTGACGAACGGGAGCTAGCCACATATCTCTCCGTGTTATAGCTCTTGCATGATGAATATCATCCAAACAAATCACCGACCCATTTCCTACGAGTTTGTCCTACTGCTGTTACTTGTCTTGATCTGCTGCTACTGCTACTACTCTGGCTACTGCTGTTACTTGTCTTGCTCTACTGCTGCTGCTACTACGGTTGCTACTGCTGTTACTTGTCTTGCTCTGCTGCTACTGTTGCTACTACTGTCGCTTGCTACTGTTGCTACTTGCTACTGCTGTCACTACTGTTGTTCCTTGCCACTGCTGTTGCTCGTTACACTGCCATTACTCGTTACTTTGTTGTTACTACTGTGCTTGCAGATACTAATCTTTCAGGTGTGGTTGAATCTGACAAATTCAGCTGCTAATACTTGAGAGTACACTCTCACCTCATGAGGCTTATCTACAAATTGGGTCGAATACTCTACCCTCGAAAACTGCTGTGAACCCACGCGCTGGTGGGCCGTCAACAACATTCTTCTAGTTTCATTACTGGGGAGTGCTATCAGCATTCTTCTGGTGCCGTTGCAGGAGAAGGTTTATTGTTATAAGCATTCGTCTAGCTAACGCGAGAGATTGCAGATCAACCCTCTATTCCAGGTCCACCTGCTGACAGCAATCTCCTGTAAAGGATAGTACTCCCACCCCTAGCAGGGTAATTGATATAGTGCGGCCGACCACAGGGCAGACGTCAAGTCACCCATGTAAGGTCACTTGAAAGGTTGCTTCAAAAACTTGTATCGATAGTTATGTGTAACAAGCTGCCTTGGTGCTACGATTTATAAAAATTCATCGCACACATTATTCCAAGTACTTTTGCATACACACATTTTATTCTTATCGACGCTGACAGGTCAAAATTACTTTCTACACACTCTAAAGTTCTATCAATCATAGACCGGGGGCTTGGATGGTAACACCACCCGATTACTATACCGTCATTCCTTCTTAAGTGTCCGGTCTCTCATATCTTGCGTTATATGAATGGGTTCTGAATTATGTATTGGGTCTACCGTTGGGTTGCCCTACTCATGTGCTTACCTACTTACGTTCTGCTAGTTCGGCTAAGGGGTAAAGGGAGAACTACTGCGACTATATTGCCGGATAGTCTGCCAAAAATACCTGAGTAGAGAAAGCCAAAAACTGACCATCATAATAAGTGAGAACTGGACTGCAACCCGAGCTAAAAAACAAAAGGCCATTGGAGCCTATTCCATGTTAAACGGAGGGTTTACACCTTTGCCAACTGTATGGTAGCCATTTCAAAATTCGGCTTACCCGACTACCAACAAAAAGCATTGGGGCTTCCGATCAACCCCCAAATTTATACTCCTAAGTCTAAGTGAAAGCGATAAAACCGCATGTCTTATTGCTTGTTTCTAGCGCACACCACCACATTCGGGCACAAAATCATCGACTAAGGGTATTAGTACGGATGATGAAACACTCCGAGTAGTATCTACCCAGGGGCTGAAGCCGACGACAGATAACTTTCAGATTAAACCAGCCAAATGATAGGATTAAACTAAAATAAATAGCACAAATACTAAACATTGCAAATATAAGTTGTTCGGAGACACATGCCAGCACAACTACTCGAAGATTACATCCTTCAAACACTGGGTTTCTATAAACCGAGAACACTATGTGGCAGAGGAAAAATAAAGCTCGAGGCGTCTGTGCGGTGGCCATCATCAGGGGCTTCATCCCCCGATAGTGCACCAGCATCCTCGCAAAGGCCATCCGAGCTCCTTCTATGCAGACGGAATGTGTCAAGACCTCAATCCGAGGCATGGCATCAACCAACTTCTGCACTAAGGCGAAGTAGCTGCTCGACAAGGGCTCGTTAGGCCATAGTCTCATATAGAGATCCTTCATGGCCAGTTACGCCAACCTATGCAGCTCCATGAGTTATTTAATTTGATAATTCAGACTAGGGTTGAGCTCGGGGTCTGAAACTGAGCCCACAAGAGCCTCCACTCAGAATCTCCGTCATGGGCCGAGTAGTGCTTGTTTGCTTCTGCCACACTCCATGGGAGGTCCGTGAAGGAGCCCGAGGAACACCATATACGCTTAAGAAATGCATACCTGTTTTCACCAAACGCACATTGCAATAAGTATTGCTTACCAGTGGCCATCTACTTGGCCTGGCGCACTTCTTCTTCATAGAACCTCCATTCCACCCGCTCTGATTTAAGCTCGGCGGGTAGCTTGGAGAGATCGGTCACCTGCTCCCGAGGCTTCTGCTCCAAAACCTCGCATTTAGAGATGGCTTCATGTAGCTCGTGTTGAACCTCGGCCACCCAGGCCTCATGCTTGCTACTTTCCAACTTAATGGAATTCAGCTCGACAACCGCTTGTTCGGCCGCCACCTTGTGGGTAGCGGCCTCCTTCTTGGCATGCTCCAGTTTGGCCTTGAGTTTCTCTAACTCTTCGTCCTTTGCTGCTGACCAATTCGGCATAACGAGGTCAGACATTAAAAATCAGGAGAGGCCTTCTGTATTAAAAGGGAGTAACACTATATACACTAGTACTTGCAACTTAGTCTATTTTTCATCAAGCCGAACATTCATGCGGCTGAGCTCATCATCGGAAAACTTCAGTTTCCATTTTAGCTCGGCTATCTCCAGCGCGTTGGCATTCGTAGTGGAGCATGAAGCCTGCATGGCAGAATTATGAATTTCAACGACTATGAGTTATTGACATACAAAGCATTTGGACATAATTACTTTAGAACGCTGTTCTAATTGGAAATGATAAGGATTACTCTTCGTGCCTAGGAGTTATACTCAGCCACACATAAGCTTTTCGAGTTTACCCCTGGCTCGGGGCTTGTTATACCCATAAAGGTATATATAACTTTGTAAATAAAATCCAAAAGATAACACGGCTTACCTTAAAACACGTCAGCAAGCCGTTGAAAGCTTTGTTCAGTCCGCTGTTAACAGACTGAATACTCTTTAAGACCACACCCATAAGGGTGTGAAGCTCTTCGGCTATAGAGGAGATAGCTAGGTCATCCTCCATTATGGTCGGCCGCCCACCATGGCTTGTTCTACTGTGGGCGGTGCTCGGGGCAGCACAGAATATACCGGAGCATTAGGTCCCTCGGAGGCTTTCTCCGGGCAATGCTCGGAGGGAATTTGGTTCCTTTCTTCACTTGCGGAGAAGGAACCAGCTCCGTGAGTCTCAATGACTGAGTTATGTGCCTCGGCCAAAATCTCCTCGTTCTCGGCTACCGGTGTATTAACACCAGCCGGAACCTCTCGGCCCTTGGGGGCTGGCATATCGACTTCGGACAGGACCCCAATCCTTGGCGTCTAAGGTGTCTGCCTCGACCATCACCACCTCGGTAGTGGTCGGAGGGTCGTGATGGAACATCACCTCGGCGTCCTCATCCAAGGAGTGGGGAGGGGAATTGTGGGACGCATTTCCACTCTCCACCAGTACGGCGGACAGCGAACCCTCGTCCGACACCTCATCCGCCGGAAGATCTCGGACCGGGCTGTGATAGGAAACAACTCGGTTCTCATTGTTGATAATTTTTTTGTATAAAACTGTTAGATTAAGGAGTGGACTCCGTACCTTCGCGCCGGGGGCTTGACCCTAAGGGTTCGACGAGGAATCGCCCTGAAGGCTCCGACCTCATCATCAGAGTCCGGGCCAGCAACAAGAAGGGCGACCTTGCTCTTGGAAGGTTTCTTTGGAGGTCGAGGCGGTAGTCCCTCCTCGGCCCCCTCCGGTGCTTCCCTCTTCTAGCTTGAACAGAATAATTATCTTTCTCCTCGTCCCCATCCTCCCCCTCGTGGGTGAGGAGGCATGAGTGTCTTCGGACTTAGTATCCGGTGGACCCCTCGAACGGAGACACCCGCGGGTCTCCTTCATCTTATTATGCGGCGCCATGTACGGGGCCTCTACCAGCATCAGATCCAGCGGAGGAGTCCGGGGTTCCTCTCGTAGGGGAGCTGCACCGTCTATGTTCTTGGGAACTTCTAGCCAATCCTGCAAAGAAGTAGGGATAGTGAGACCTAAGATAAAATGAAGACTCCGAATAAATATAAGAGATCGTACGTACCTCCACAGGGGGAGTATTGTCATCCAACACGGTGTCTTCATCCTCGACCGGCAAGTCCTGTTGCGGTTTGAGCAGTATCCGACACAGATCTTCATGAGTGATGCAGTAGAACTCGAGCACCATCTAGGGCTCGTCGTCCTTGTGAGACCACATCAGGTTGTCCCGATGCTGGGAGGGAAGGATGTTGCGAAGAAGTGTAACCTGGACTACATCAGCAAGTCGGATGTTGGACGCCATCATTTGCTTGATGCATTTTTGCAGCAGCTTCACATTCGAAGTCGAGCCCCTGCCCAGACCTTTCGTCACCCATGAGGTCAACCTCACCGGGGGAACAGGCTTGAACTCGGCGGGCATCGTCCAGTTTGCTTCTTGGGGTTCTGTGATATAGAACCACTCCTCTTGCCAGTTCTTCATGGTGACGATCAGTGTGCCCTTCGGCCATGGCACGCGACAGATCTTGCGTATCAAGGCCCCGCAACAGTCGGCATGCTGGCTGCTGACTGACTTTGGCTTGGCATTGTAAACCTTGAGCGAGAGGCCAAAATGCGGATGAACCCGCAGGAAAGCTTCACAGACGGTGATGAAGATGGAGATGTGCATAATGGAATTTTGGGGAAGGTCATGAAAATCTTACCCATAGTATAATATCAGACCCTTGACGAAGGGGTGGAGCGGGAAGCCTAGTCCCTAGAGGAACTGGGGTACGAACACCACCTGCTCCCCGTGCCTTCCCGTAGGTACCACCTGGCCCTTTTCTGGTGCTCGGTGGGTGATGTCGGTTGTGATATAGCCACAATGCTATAGCTCCAGGATGTCCCCTTCGGAGACGCTGGATACCTCCCATTTCCCTTGAGAGACCGATTCGGCCATTTCAGAGCTTGAGACGGAGGGCAGCTGGGAAGGGGGAGATGGAATGGATCTAGACGCTTGAGCTTGGAAGGAGCAGGAGCGAGGGTTTGGAATGCCTGTGGTGGGCTTTGGATCTTTTTCCCCTCTTATGGGAGGTCGCGAAACCAAGTGTCTCTGCTTACTGTGCCACCAGCTCCGTGATACGTCCATTTTGCATCATGCTTTCAAGTTGATACTTATTGCTTTTTGGGCTGTTATATTACTTGTGGTACCATATTTCTGCCTTTTCTCTCTTATTTTGCAATGATTATTTGAAGAGGGAGAATTCAAGCACCTGGAATTCTGGATTGGAAAAGTAGCAAATCCTAGTCCACTATTCTGCACATCTCCAAATGCCCTGAAAATTTGCGTGGATTTTTTCTGGAATATATTAAAAATACTGGGTGAAAGAACTACCGGAGGGGGGCCACCAGGGCCGCACAAGCTTGCCCACCGCCACCACCCCCCTGGTGGCGCAGGGCAAGCTTGTGGGTTGCCTGAAGGCCCACTAGCCCCCCTCTTTTGCTATATGAAGCGTCCTGGTCTGGAAAAAAAATCAAGAGGGAGCTTTTTCGTGGTTTCGTCGCCGCCACGAGGCGGAACTTGAGCAGATCCAATATAGAGCTCCGGCAGGACGATCCTGCCGGGGAAACTTCCCTCCCGGAGGGGGGAATCGTTGCCATCGTCATCACCAACACTCCTCTCGTCGGATGGGAGGCATATTCATCAACATTATCATCAGCACTATCTCCTCTCCAATCCCTAGTTCATCTCTTGTAACCAATCTTCGTCTCGCAACTCCGTTGGTACTTGTAAGGTTGCTAGTAGTGTTGATTACTCTTTGTAGTTGATGCTAGTTGGATTACTTGGTGGAAGAGTTTATGGTCAGATCCTTGATACTATTCATTACACCTCTGATCATGATTATGATTATGTCTTGTGAGTAGTTACTTTTGTTCCTGAGGACATGGGATAAGTCATGCTGATAATAGTCATGCTGATAATAGTCATGTGAATTTGATATTCGTTCGGTATTTTGAGATGCTGTATGTTGTCTTTTCCTCTAGTGGTGTTATGTGAACATCGACTACATAACACTTCACCATATGTGGGCCTAGAAGAAGGCATTGGGAATTAGTAAGTAGATGATGGGTTGCTGGAGTGACAGAAGCTTAAACCCCAGTCTATGCGTTGCTTCGTGAGGGGCTGATTTGGATCCACTAGTTTAATGCTATGGTTAGACTTTGTCTTAATTCTTCTTTTGTAGTTGCGGATGCTTGCGAGAGAGGTTTATCATAAGTGGGATGCTTGTTCAAGTAAGGGCAGTACCCAAGCGCCGGTCCACCCACATATCAAACTATCAAAGTAACTAACGCGAATCATATGAACATGATGAAACTAGCATGACAGAAATTCCCGTGTGTCCTCGGGAGCGTTTTTCCTCCTATAAGACTTTGTTCAGGCTTGTCCCTTGCTACAAAAGGGATTGGGCCACTTTCTGCACCGTTGCTACTACTTGTTACTTATTACTCTTTGCTTGCTATGTTTCACCTCGCTACACAATCACTTGTTACCGCTACTTTCAGTGTTGCAGTTATTACCTTGCTGAAATGCATTTATCAGAGCCTTCTGCTCCTCGTTGGGTTCGACACTCTTACTTATCGAAAGGACTACGATTGATCCCCTATACTTGTGGGTCATCAAGACTCTTTTCTGGCGCCGTTGCCGGGGAGTGAAGCGCCTTTGGTAAGTGGAAATTGGTAAGGAAACATCTATATACTGTGCTGAAATTTATTGTCACTTGTCACCATGGAAACTGTTTCTTTGAGGAGTTTGTTCGGGGTATCTTCACCATGAACGGAAGCACGAGGAGTTGCTCCTCAACCTGTGGTACCTACTGAAAATATCTTTTATGAAATTCCTTTGGGTATGCTTGAGAAACTGCTGGCTAATCCTTTCGCAGGAGATGGATCTTCACATCCACACTTGCATCTAATCTATGTAGATGAAGTTTGTGGTTTATTTAAACTTGCAGGTTTGCCCGAGGATGAGGTAAAGAAGAAAGTCTTTCCTTTATCTTTGAAGGATAAGGCATTGACATGGTATGGGCTATGTGATGATAGTGGATCCTGGGGCTACAATAGGTTGAAATTGGAATTTCATCAAAAGTTCTATCCTATGCATTTAGTAACTCGTGATCGGAACTTTATTTATAACTTTTGGCCTCGTGATAGGGAAAGCATAGCTCAAGCTTGGGGAGGCTTAAATCAATGCTATATTCATGCCCCAATCATGAGCTCTCGAGAGAAATCATCACTCAAAACTTTTATGCTCGGCTTTCTCATGAAGATCGTACCATGCTTGACACTTCTTGTGCCGGTTCTTTTATGAAGAAGGATATTGATCACAAGTGGAATTTACTGGAGAGAATCAAACGCAACTCTGAAGATTGGGAGCTGGAGGAAGGTAAGGAGTCAGGTATGAATTTCTAGTTTAATTGCGTTAAATCTTTTGTTGAGAAAACACTTCTAGAGATTTTAGCGCTAAGTATGGACTTGACCCTGAGATAGTAGCTTCTCTATGTGAATCTTTTGCTGCTCATGTTGATCTTCCCAAAGAGAATTGGTTTAAATATCATCCTCCTGTAGAAAGCAACATAGCCAAAACCAATCTAGTTGAGGATAAAATCATAGCTTTTAGTGATCCTACTGTTCCTTGTGCTTACAGTGAGAAACCACCATACCTTGCTAGGATAAAGGATTATTCTAAAGCTCCAACTGTGATACGTAGGGGTTATATTAGATCACTTGCACCCCCTGAAGAGATTAGAGTTGAACCTAGTGTTGCTATTATCAAAGATCTCTTAGCCGAAGACATGGACGGGCATGTTATCAAATTCTGTGAGGTCTCCGCTAGAATTGATAAACCTCACGCGAAAGACAAACACGGACCTTTAGTTGGACTGCCCGTTGTTTCTGTTAAGATAGGAGATCACTGTTACCATGGTTTATGTGATATGGGAGCTAGTGTTAGTGCAATACCCCGTTCTCTATATGATGAAATCAAAGATGAGATTATACCTGCTGAGTTAGAACCCATTGATGTCACTATTACACTAGCTAATAGAGACACTATCTGCCCTCTGGAAATTTTGAGAGACGTAGAAGTCCTGTGTGGTAAGATGAAGTATCCTACTGATTGCCTCGTCCTTGGTACTGCACAAGATAGCTCTTGTCCCATCATATTCGGTAGACCCTTTCTCAACACTATGAATGCTCACATTGATTGCATTAAGCAGACTGTCACAGTAAGTTTCGAGGGTGTGTGTCATGAATTTAACTTCTCCAAGTTTGGAAGACAAACCCATGAAAGAGAGTCGTCTGGTAGAGATGAAATCAATTCTCTTGCCTCTATTGTCGTACCTCCTACAGATCCTTTAGAGCAATATTTGCCTGAGCATTCAATGATATGCATATGGAGGAGAGAGATGAGATAGATAAAATTGTCTTAGAACAATATCCTATTCTCAAGAATAATCTGCCTGTTGAACTGCTTGGGGATCCTCCCCCACCAAAGGGTGATCGTGTGTTCGAGCTTAAACAGTTGCCTGATACTCTTAAGTATGCATATCTTGATGAGAAGGAGATATATCCTGTCATTATTAGTTCTCTCCTCTCAGAGCGTGAAGAGAAGAAGTTACTAAAAACTCCGAGGAAGCACCGCGCTGCTATTGGATATACTCTTGATGATCTTAAGGGTATTAGTCCTACTCTATGTCAGCACAAGATTAAAACCGATCCTGACTTTAAACCAGTTGCTGATCATCAAAAGAGATTAAATCCTAAGATGAAAGAGGTCGTTAGAAAAGAAATATTAAAGCTTCTCGAAGCAGGAATCATTTATCCTATTGCCCATAGTGATTGGGTAAGTCCAGTACATTGCGTACCTAAAAAGGGAGGTATCACCGTCGTTCCTAATGATAAGGATGAATTAATCCCACAAAGGATTATTACCGGCTATAGAATGGTGATAGACTTCCGGAAACTGAACAAGGCAACCAGGAAAGATCGTTATCCTTTGTCATTCATCAACCAAATGCTATAAAGGCTATCTAAACACACACACTTTTTCTTTCTAGACGGTTATTCAGGTTTCTCGCAAATACATGTTGCACAATCTGATCAAGAGAAAACCACTTTCACCTGCCCCTTCGGTACCTTTGCTTATAGACGTATGCCTTTTGGCTTATGCAATGCACCTTCCACCTTTCAAAGATGTATGATGGCTATATTCTCTGACTTTTGTGAAAATATTGTTGTGGTTTTCAAGGATAACTTTTCCGTTTATGGGTCTTCCTTTGATGATTGCCTCAACAACCTTGATCGAGTCTTACAGAGATGCGAAGAAACCAACCTCGTCTTGAATTGGGATAAGTGCCACTTTATGGTTAATGAAGGTATCGTCTTAGGACACAAAATTTCTGAAAGAGGCATTGAAGTTGATAAGGCTAAGGTTGATGCAATTGAGAGAATGCCTTGCCCCACAGATATCAGAGGTATACGAAGTTTCTTAGGTCATGCTGGTTTCTATAGAAGGTTCATTATAGACTTCTCTAAGATTTCTAGGCCTCTTAGCAACCTCTTGCAGAAGCATGTTCCTTTTGTTTTTGATGAGGATTGTGAGGAAGCCTTCGAAATACTTAAGAAGGCTTTGATAACCGCACCTATTGTTCAACCACCTGACTGGAACTTGCCCTTTGAAATCATGTGTGACGCTAGTGATTATGCTGTTGGTGCTGTTCTAGGACAAAGAGTTGACAAGAAGTTGAATGTCATTCATTATGCTAGTAAAACTCTAGACAGTGCCCAAAGAAACTATGCCACTACGGAGAAGTAATTTTTAGCAGTCGTGTTTGCATGTGAAAAGTTCAGATCTTACATAGCTGACTCCAAAGTCACTATTCACTCTGATCATGCTGCTATTAAGTACCTCATGGAGAAGAAGGATGCTAAACCTAGGCTGATTAGATGGGTTCTCCTGCTACATGAATTTGATTTGCACGTCGTTGACCGAAAGGGTGCTGATAACCCTGTAGCAGATAACTTGTCTAGGCTAGAGAATGTCCTTTATGACCCACTACCTATTGATGACAGCTTTCGTGATGAGCAATTAAATGTCATCCGCACTTCACTTAGTGCATCGTGGTATGCCGATTATGAAAACTATATCGTAGCCAAATACATACCACCCAGTTTCACCTATCAACAAAAGAAGAAATTCTTCTTTGATTCGAGACACTACTTTTGGGATGATCCTCACCTTTATGAGGAAGGAGTATATGGTGTTACTAGACGTTGTGTGCCTGAACATGAATTGGGACAGATCCTGCAGAAGTGTCATTCCGAAGCCTACGGAGGACACCATGCTGGAGATAGAACTGCCCATAAGGTATTGCAATCAAGTTTCTATTGGCCCACTCTCTTCAAGGATGCCCTTAAGTTTGTCTTGTCTTGTGACGAATGCCAAAGGATAGGGAACATCAGTAAGCGTCAAGAGATGCCTATGAACTATTCACTTGTCATTGAACCATTTGATGTCTGGGGCTTTGATTATATAGGACCCTTCCCGAGTTCCAATGGGTACACTCACATCTTAGTTGTTGTGGATTACGTCAGTAAGTGGGTAGAAACTATCCCCACTAAAAATGCTGATCACCACACCTCTATTAAGATGCTTAAAGAAGTCATATTCCCAAGATTTGGAGTCCCTAGATACTTGATGATTGATGGCGGTTCACACTTCATTCATGGTGTTTTCCACAAGATGCTAGCTAAGTATGATGTAAACCATAGAGTTGCATCTCCTTATCATCCTCAGTCTAGTGGTCAAGTGGAGTTGAGTAATAGGGAGATCAAGTTGATCCTACAAAAGACCGTCAATAGATCTCGAAAGAACTGGTCTAGCAAACTTGACGATGCACTATGGGCTTATAGGACTGCTTATAAGAATATCATGGGCATGTCACCGTATAAAATGGTTTACGGTAAGGCCTGTCATTTACCTCTTGAGCTGGAACACAAAGCTTATTGGGCAATCAAATAGCTCAACTTTGATTTCAAACTTGCCGGTGAGAAGCCGTTGTTTGATATCAGCTCGTTAGATGAATGGAGAGCCTAGGCATATGAGAATGCGAGGTTGTTCAAGGAAAAGGCTAAGAGATGGCACGACAAACGAATATAGAAACAAGAGTTCAATGTAGGTGATTATGTCTTGCTATACAATTCTCGTTTGAGATTCTTTGCAGGCAAGCTTCTCTCTAAATGGGAAGGTCCCTATGTTGTCGAGGAAGTATATCGTTCCGATGCCATCAAAATCAATAACACGAAAGGAAATTTTCCTAGAGTGGTAAATGGGCAAAGAATCAAGCATTACATCTCTGGTACTCCCATAAATGTTGAGACCAATATCATCAACGTCATCACTCCAGAGGAGTACATAAGGGATGTTTATCAGCCTGTTTCAGACCTTGAAAACGAAGATGTATCTGTTTCGGTAAGAATTTGGACTCCGATACTTTTCCAATAGGAAATTTCTTCCGTTTTGGAATTTTTGGAAAATTAGAAAAATAAAAAGCAGTCGGGAGAGCGAACGAGGCAGCCATAAGGGCCCACTCCGCCACCACCCCCTTGGTGGCGGTGGGCAAGCTTGTGGGCACCACGTGTGCCTCCTTGACTCCGTTTTCTTGCGGAGGACTCCTTCTAGCCTAGAAAAAATCAATATATAGTCGCCCGAAGGTTTTGATCTCCGTATCGCGTAGTTTTCCTCTGTTTTCGTGTCGAGCTTGTTTCTGTGACAGATCTAGATCATTATGACTTCCCCAAACGCTCCTAAGGACAAGATCTTCGAGAAGGTCATCAATCCCTACCTCACGGAAGTGCTGAAACACCCTCAATCTATCAAGATGAGCGAGGGGATGTTGCACATCCGTGACGTTGAGGGGCCTAAGAAGACCAGAAGCATGGAGACGAGGCTCGAAGCAATGGAGCAACAAGACTTCAAGTGCCAAGGGATGGTAGAGAGTTGCCAACCACACGATGATCATGGAGTTCACTAGCAATCACAAGATGGATGCCATTGATATTGGGAAACACCTCTCCAGGCTCTACGATAGGGTTGACCAACTTCAGGGCCAGATCTATGACTTGTAGAATCAAAACTGTGAGTATGAGTATAGATTTAAATCAATAAGGTTGGCTGCAGATTTGAGGATTCCAGTGACTCGTTCATCCTGCCATGATGGAGCACCTATGCCTTGGAAGACGGAGGATCAGACTACTCCAACAACACCACCATCACCACCAAAGGAAGACAACTAAGCATTGGTATGGGCAATCCCCTTAGCTTCTGCCAAGCTTGGGGGAGTTGCCCTGGTATCGTATCACCTTTATATCTTTTGCTTTTACCTTTGTTTCAGTTCTTTGCTTTGTCAGTTTTTATTTCTTCTTTTAGAGGAATAAGTCCTTAGTTTTTAGTTTGAGTCTTTTTCTTTTGTCTCTCCCCCGATGTATTCGGGCTTACGAGCTATATAATAAATAGTATCTTAGTCAAGGGCTTTGCTTTGTGCCATGATCAATAGTATGAAAAGAACGATAGCATGAAAGATCATGAGACTATCTTATGGAAAGCGATAACTTCACTTATGACACGTATGATGATTGAAACTTGTTGAGAATAAATCAACATAGACCTCAGTCATTGTTGCAATTAATAAGAAGTAATAAGGAAAGAGAGGTTCACATACAAATATATCATCTTAGACACTTTTTTACAATTGTGAGCACTCACCAAACTATTACATGCCTAGGAGTAGATGTTGGACTAGGAAGACAACATAATGAATTGTGTTTGCTTGGTTCCAAACAATGTTATATGATTAGATATCCCTTAGCATGTGACAATTGCTTCCACCTCATATTAGCCAAAACTCCCGCACCAAGTAGAGATACTACTTGTGCATCTGTAAACCTCCAACCCAGTTTTTCCATTAGAGTCCACCATACCTACCTATGGATTGAATAAGATCCTTCAAGTAAGTTGTCATCGGTGCAAGCAATAAAAATTTCTCTCTAATATGTATGATCTATTAGTGTGTGGAAAATAAGCTTTGTACGAACCTGTGGTGAGGAAGACATAAAAGCGACAGACTGCATAATAAATTTCTTTATCACAGGAGGCAATATAAAGTGGCGTTCCTCCGCACTAAGAGGACACGCATTCAAACCTCGAAAGCGCATGACAACCTATGCTTCCCTCTGCGAAGGGCCTATCTTGTACCTTTACTTTTTTCCCTTGTAAGAGTCATGGTGATCATCACCAATTCCCTATTTTTGCCTTTGTATTGGCTACCATCACATGTTTGGGAAAGATCCATATTCATATATCAACTTGGAGTTGAGTACTTATGCTTTATTATTGTTGACTTTACCCTTGAGGTAAATGGTTGGGAGGCAAAACTATAAGCCCCTATCTTCCTCTGTGTCCAGCTGAAACTTTGACACCATGAGTACCACGTGAGTTGTAACAATTGTGGAAAACAAAAGAGATGATTGAGTATGTGGGTTTGCCTTACAAGCTCTTAGTTGACTCTTTCTGATGTTGTGATAAATTGCAATTGCTTCAATGACTATGGACTATTGTTGGTTAATTCTCGGTAAGGTTTTTGCTTCATGCTTTGCTTTGTGAAGGAATTGTTACTTTCCCATAAGAATCTTTATGATTTATTGCTTATATATGTGTGATCATGATGCCCTCATGTCCGTATTATGTATTATCGACACCTTCGTCCCTCAACATGTGGACATGTTTATGGAACTTGGTTTTCGCTTGAGGACAAGCGAGGTCTAAGCTTGGGGAGTTGATACGTCCATTTTGCATCATGCTTTCATGTTGATATTTATTGCTTTTTGGGCTGTTATATTACTTGTGGTACCATATTTATGCCTTTTCTCTCTTATTTTGAAAGGATTATTTGAAGAGGGAGAATTCAGGTAGTTGGAATTCTCGACTGGAAAAGGAGAAAATCCTAGTCCACTATTCTGCACATCTCCAAATGCACTGAAAATTTACGTGGATTTTTTCGGGAATATATTAAAAATATTGGGCGAAAGAACTACCAGAGGGGGCCCACCACGGCCCCACATGCTTGCCCACCGCCACCATCCCCCCTGGTGGCGCAGGGCAAGCTTGTGGGCTTCCTGAAGGCCCACTAGCCCCCCTCTTTTGCTATATGAAGCATCCTGGTCTGGAAAAAATAAAGAGGGAGCTTTTTCGTGGTTTCGCCGCCGCCAAGAGGCGGAACTTGAGCAGATCCAATCTAGAGCTCCGGCAGGACGATCCTGCCGGGGAAACTTCCCTCCCGGAGGGGGGAATCGTCGCCATCGTCATCACCAACACTCGTCTCGTCGGAGGGGAGGCATCTTCATCAACATCTTCATCAGCACCATCTCCTCTCCAATCCCTAGTTCATCTCTTGTAACCAATCTTCGTCTCGCAACTCCGATTGGTACTTGTAAGGTTGCTAGTAGTGTTGATTACTCTTTGTAGTTGATGCTAGTTGGATTACTTGGTGGAAGAGTTTATGTTTAGATCCTTGATTCTATTCATTACACCTCAGATCATGAATATGATTATGTCTTGTGAGTAGTTACTTTTGTTCCTGAGGACATGGGATAAGTCATGCTGATAATAGTCATGTGAATTTGATATTCGTTCGGTATTTTGAGATGATGTATGTTGTCTTTTCCTCTAGTGGTGTTATGTGAACGTCGACTACATAAAACTTCACCATATTTGGGCCTAGAGGAAGGCATTGGGAAGTAGTAAGTAGATGATGGATTGCTGGAGTGACAGAAGCTTAAACCCCAGTCTATGCGTTGCTTCGTGAGGGGCTGATTTGGATCCACTAGTTTAATGCTATGGTTAGACTTTGTCTTAATTCCTCTTTTGTAGTTGCGGATGCTTGCTAGAGAGGTTAATCATAAGTGGGATGCTTTTCCAAGTAAGGGTAGTACCCAAGCGCCGGTCCACCCACATATCAAACTATCAAAGTAACGAACGCAAATCATATGAACGTGATGAAACTAGCATGACAGAAATTCTTGTGTGTCTTCGGGAGCGTTTTTCCTCCTATAAGACTTTGTTCAGGCTTGTCCCTTGCTACAAAAGGGATTGGGACACTTGCTGCACCATTGTACTACTTGTTACTTGTTACTCTTTGCTTGCTATGTTTCACCTCGCTACACAATCACTTGTTACCGCTACTTTCAGTGCTTGCAGTTATTACCTTGTTGAAATCCGTTTATCAGAGCCTTCTGCTCCTCGTTGGGTTCGACACACTTACTTATCGAAAGGACTACGATTGATCCCCTATACTAGTGGGTCATCACTCTGCCACTTCCCAAAACAACCGCACCGTTGAAACGTGCGTACGTGTAACGACTAAGATGCGGTCCTTTCCGATCTGGGGATTGAGGCCCCGAATTGGAAAGAAGCACATCTAAGCGTTTCGCAAATATGGTAACATAACACATACATAATACCAACAGAATGACAATAAGGGATTCAATTGCTATATCAAAAGTATATCAGAGTACATCACGCATACAATCAAGGAAGTTCAGCTACGGACTACAAAACATGGGAAATGACTATGCTACCCTGCGTGCTGGCCCACGATCACGACCACGCCTCAATCTTTTGGATAGTTCACGTACAGGCGGTCGTTCTCCTCATCGTACTTCCACGCCAGCTATGTGCCGTCGGGATCACCTGTCTCGGGGGTACCTGAACCTGTTGGTGTTGTGAAGGAATCTGTGAGCCATGGGTACTCAGCAATCTATGACCTCGGTGCGAGAACTAGTCAAGTTATTAGGTTGGATAGGGGGAGTATTTAGGTTGCAGCATCCTAAGCTTGATACGGTGGCTATCTTACGTAGAACATAATGAGGGTGGTCTATACTAGCGGTCGATGAATCAACTGATCTCTAAGTGATCCTGAACACCTACCTACGTCAAACATAACCCCACCGTGTACTCACACTTAGAAAACTTGGCATACAGCTTTCACTCTCTCAGCTTATCAAGCACCAATCTGAGATGTTCTTCATGTTCTTCCTCAGTTTCAGAAAAGACCAGAATATCGTCGAGATAGAGCAAGAAGAAGTCATTCTTGAACGGAGAGAATATGTAGTTCATCAATCGACAGAATGTCGGAGGAGCTGTAGCCAGACCAAAAGACATGACCGTATACTCATACGAGCCAAAACTAGTCATGAAGGAAGTCTTCGGAATATCTTCTTCACGAATGCGGATTTGATGATAGCCCATTCTGAGATCAAGCTTGGAGAAGACCTTAGCACCTTTCAACTGTTCGAACAACTCAGTTATGTTCGGAAGTGGATATTTGTTCCTGATTGTCTTCTTGTTCAATGGACGGTAATCGACACACAGCCAGTCCGTGCCATCCTTCTTCTTGACAAACCGAACTCCATAGCCCCACGGAGATGAGCTCGGTCTGATCAGACCCAAACGCTCCTGCTCATCGAGTTGCCTCTTAAGTTCCTTCAACTCTTCTAGACCCAATTTGTACGGCCGTTTGCACACGGGCTCGGTGCGTAGCTCAAGCTCAATGACAAACTCAACTTCACGGTGCGGAGGCATGCATGGCTGCTCTTCAGGAAACACATCTTCATATTCGCAGACCACTGGGACTTGCGAAATAGGATTAATCTAACCCTTTTCATTCAAAGAGAATAGACGGATTGTATCATCGCGCGCCGCGAATATAATCACGTCCTCCGAAGAGTGGGTAAGCTTCACTTCTTTAGCTTCACAATCAATCGATGCCTTGTTCATGGCTAGCCAGTCCATACCAAGGATCAAGTCGATGTCGGAATTGCCCAAGACAATAGGAGACGCCAGAAAAGCATAAGCACCCATCTTGACAGAAACATCCAGGATGAACAACTGACAGCTCATCCGCATACCCGGAGACACAACTTGCAATGACTTGGGAAGGAACTCGGTCGCAATATTATTAGCAAAAGCAAAGGGATATGACATGAAGGAATGCGATGCGCCATAATTGAATAACACTTTAGCAGGAATATCATTGACGAGGATGTTACCCATGATCACATGTGACGAGTTTTCTGCCTCAGCTGCATTCACCATGTTGACTCGAGCTGATCTGGGGTTGAACTTGACAAGAGCATTGCTTGGAGGTTTGCCTGGAGGAGGAGGCGGCAGTCAGAGCTGAGAAGGACACTTGTTGGCATAATGTCCCTTCTGACCACACTTGTGACAAGTAACCTCTGCTGGCTGCCGGAACTGAGACTAAGGTGGCCCTTGCTTCTGATGCTGGAATCTCTGCTGGAAGACAGGGTTGGGTGGGTGGGAAGAACCACGGGCACCAGAATGCTTGAGCTGTTGCGAGTGCCGAAGAGGAGGAGGAGACACCCAAAACTTATTTTGCTTCTGAACCACCTGACGCGAGGAAGAGATGGAATCTCTGAAGCGCTTCTTAGAATTCTCCACCCTGAGCAAGGCTGCCTCTGCCCTGAGAGCTAAGTTGTAGAACTTGTCGAAATTCTCAGGATCGTGCAAGGCAAGAGCTAACTGCAAATCTTCTTTCAAGACACCTCTGAAATGATAAATCTTGCTCTTCTGATCAGGGTTATCCTGCAGCGTGTATCGGGCTAGCTCGTGGAAATCTATGTTGTACTTGTACACGGAATTGCCACCCTGCTTCAAACGCTTGAATTTCTCACGCATCTCCTTCACAAAGCTGGAAGGAATGTAGTGGGACCTGAAGTCACGGCAGAACTCATCCCAAGTGATCACTCTAGCGCCTCTGGAGTCCTTCAGCTGTTGCGACCAGATAGAAGCCTGCCCCTTCAACTGGAATGTTGCAAATTTGACGAAATCCTCAGGACGAACATTGCTACACTCGAAATGCTTGTTCATATCATGGATCCAATCCTCTGCATCAAATGGCTGGTCATAGGAAGTGAAAGTCTTTGGCTGATTCGACAGGAACTGACTCAGACTAGCAAACTGATTGCCACCATGCTGGAAATTGCCTTGGTGCTGATTAGCTCTCTCTTGCAACAACTGTAGCAACATCTGGGTGTTTACATTAGTAGCAGCCATCACCGCTTGCCAGGCCTCTGCAGGAGGAGGCGGCGGCGGAGGATTCTCCGGAGGAGGAGGTGGTGGCGGTACATCCTCACGCCCTGGGTTCTGATGAGTTGGTGGAGCCATCCTGAAGACGAACAACACATTAGCCCACATAATAAATTGAACATATAGCTGAATCAAAATGATAGGAATATCTGAACAGGAATATATCAATTGCATTCGAACAAAATAGTAAGAATGCTTCCTCAAAGTAACGGTCGACAAAATTCTGATTAAGACCACTTCAAACAAGTATGAGCTAGAACTGCTCGGAACAAACATATGATCGAGATTTCATCCGATATCTTCGTGGATAAGATCGCACGGGCTCGAATATACAGTAGCCATCCTGTGCAAGGTAGTACACACGACATACGAAGTATCCCCGAGTCGTAGCGAGCTACAAGGACTCTTTAAGACACAACGAGAACCGCTGTAAGACGACCGTGAACAAACGCACCCACTGAACATCGAATCCCAACCTCCATCATGCATCTGTAGGAAGATAGTCCTATAAGATACTACTTGATATCCCACCTATGAATTCCCGAAATAACGGGTCACGCAATCTGGTACACGGATACAAGGGGTAATATCACACAGATCCTATACTAACCCGTCACCTGTATCACATCCTTCAACACACAACCAGCATCTCGGACCTTCATCTACAACAGACCCTTGTGATCACAACGATACACAGTATGGCAGTACTCCCGAACAATCTGCACCAGTACTGGGGACATCGGGGTTATCTCGCCACTACCAGTATTGAAGCAATAGCGAACATCCTTCGTTCTTAGATACTCAGAAATCTGAATGATGGCGATGTGCGCAAGAATCCCCTGGAGCTCAACTCCCCGGAAGAAATCAAGGCAGACATGAGGCACCAAGACAGGACTCCGTCACATCGAAATCATATAGGTTTCACAAATACCCGCGTGATCCTAAAATAAATTTGAGCAAGAAAAGGAGTAGAATTAAGATTTCCTAAGTCGGGAACCTCACCAGGGCATGGAAGAGGAGAAAAACTACTCTCCGATATAACTACGACTCAAAACATTTTACTAGACTCGACTCGGCCAAGTACGATCACACAAAGGCTCCTATGGTCGTGAGGCTCTGATTACCAACTAGTAACGACCAAGATGCGGTCCTTTCCGATCTGGGGATTGAGGCCTCGAATTGGAAAGAAGCGCATCTAAGCGTTTCGCAAACATGGTAACATAGCACATACATAATACCAACAGAATGACAATAAGGGATTCAATTTCCATCTCATAAATATATCAGAGTACATCACGCATACAATCAAGGTAGTTCCTCTATGGACTACAAAACATGGGAAATGACTATGCTACCCTGCCTGCTGGCCCACGATCACGACGACGCCTCAATCTTCTGGATTGTTCACGTAGAGGTGGTCGTTCTCCTCATCGTACTGCCACGCCAGCTGCGTGCTGTCGGGATCACCTGTCTCGGGGGTACCTGAACCTGTTGGTGTTGTGAAGGAATTTGTGAGCCACGGGGACTCAGTAATCTATGACCTCGGTGCCAGAACTAGTCAAGTTATTAGGTTGGATAGGGGGAGTATTTAGGTTGCAGCATCCTAAGCTTGAGGGTGGCTATCTTACGTAGAACATAATGAGGGTGGTCTATACTAGCGGTCGATGAATCAACTGATCACTAAGTGATACTGAACACCTACCTACGTCAAACATAACCCCACCGTGTTCCCGATCGAAGAGAGATCTTCGAAAGGGACAGTCACAGTTACACACATAGTTGGCAATTTTATTAACTTATGTTTAAGTTATCTATTACCGGATGTTAACAAAGTATTCCAAGTTGCCACATAACCGCGGGCACGGCTTTCCGAAAGATTAAACCCTGCAGGGGTGGTCCAACTAGTCCATCACAAATGTACACGGGCCGCAAAGTAATCCTCTATCACGAATCTCGTGATCTCATCGGATTTAGAGGAAAACCTCAACTCTAGGGAGAACCAAAGTTTCACCGGGATTCCTATACGCAAGATATATCGCTAAGGTAAGACAAGACTAGCAGGACATCCTGTCGTGTCGACGACCCTGATAAGAGCCGCGTATCTCAGTCTCAGGACACGACAGATGGAACTAGCTACGAGTACCAAACCTCAAGTCTCCTTGTGGTGGCCCCGCGGGCAGACCAGTTTGGACCAACACTCATGAGGAGCACTAGCCCGGGTTGTTGATTAAAGATCCTCGGGTTGATCATTCCCTATGCAGATTATTATTAAGTGATTAGCAAATTAACACCAATGTTGGGTACTGCCGGACAAGTCTTAACACTACGCAATTTATCGAGGGGGTCCCCATAACAACCCCGAACGTGTTAGGAGCGATCAATATGGAATCAAACACCGGTAGCCGGTAACTATGGCGGCAATAACGGAACAAAGCAATCGGCAAAAGGCTAGGCCTTCCGTTATTTACCAAGTATATAGGTGCATTAATTAAATAACAGAATTAAGATAATGATATCAAGCTCATGTTATCACATGAGGCAAAGCACCTGCATCTAGCAACGCTAACATTAGTAGCTTAGCAAAGCCTACTTAGCCATTCAAGATTTGCTAGGAATGGATAAGTGTTTCGGTTTCATGGCATATCAGGAGGCAATGTATTTTAGTGGTAGACAGCGAGCATATGATGGAAGAAATGTAAACTAGCATAACAAGTCTAGATATGGAATCAAGGTCATATCATCTTGCCTGTGATATCCTCAGCTCGAACGGTTCTTGATCGTCCTGCACGTACTCTCCCGAATCCACTTACTCGTTCTCCGATCCCGGCGCTACCCAACATAATAATAACATCCAATGAACTACAGCACCTCAAGATGCAACAAACACATGATGCATGAGATGAATATGAGCATGCATCACTATTCTACTCACTAGCACAAGCATGAGAAATAAATACATGTTCCTGGATAGAACTGCATCCTAAGCTATTTTTACATGCATGAGAATAACATGATCAGATGCGTCTCGTGAAAATGATGCAAAAGCATATAAAGAACATTACAATCGGAGCTATGGATCAACGGGAATCAACAAAACAAGATACGAAGACCTACGTGTTAAATTCATCACAACTCACCCCAACGGCTCAACTCTGGTATTTCCAGGTTGCCAAGACATAAAACAAACCAACATGGATGCCGTGGAGCAAGGAAGAACACCACATCATCAACTAAGCACACACAACCATAAAAATACCAAAACTACACAATCTGCCATAAACTGCATTATAGCACTTTGTGAGCTACATGCAAAGCACATACAGCCACCTAAACATGTCAAATAATATATGTCGCTGTAGCTATCCAAGAGTAATACAAGCACAAGCAAAAATATCACACAAAGGAATTAAACACAGAAAGTTACACAGCTCCAAACTTGCCCAAAAATATCAGATTTCACGGACTTTGTGAAAATTCCAGATTCTCACTATTTGTCTATGCTCTGAAGCATTTTGACAGCAGTCAAAAACATATCTACATGACTCCAAATGGAATGAAAATTTACAGGGAGCGAGACAAACATATAAGCTGCAACTTTCCAGTTGAAAGCTAAGTCTAGATCACAACACATTGACGTGCACAAGCTCATCTACAGGAGAAGAAAATATAAACAGATTCTCAGACTTAGTGAAAATCTCAGATTTTCACTAATCTGGAATTTCAGCCACATGCCTAATTTGAATGGGCACAACTTGCACAAATGGATTCCTAAACATGAAATGAAACCAACATGTGGTATAGGGGGTCACCCTCTACTAGCACAACCAAGAAGCAAACCTTTCTGCTCAACAAATCACATGGAACCAAGCTCTAAACATGGAACAAGTCTAAAATATGTCATCTCCAAAAAATGTTCCAATGTCAAAAATGATTTCACCAATGGATTCCTGGGATGCTTCTACCCCAAATTCATATAAAACACCTATGCACTTGCTTGGAACAAGTGAGCACAAACTAGAGAAGAAAAACTACATAGAATCACATCTAGTCAATAGTGCATCATCACATGTCCTATTCACTAGAATAAAACCTACATAAGCATATACACATGACCACAATATCTATGGGGGTACATGAGGGGTAGACCTCATGCCTAGGTTCCTTGGCACATTACCACCCCATCACAAACAACAAGCAAGCATAATAACACCTACACTATCAAGGGAGTATGCACACACTCACATATGGACATGTGATGGTGCATACTTTCCCTAGTAGGTGGGGTGAATCCAAACACACCCACACTACTACACACTCACATGAAGCTACACATGCAAATCTACATATATCACATCTACACACACACCTCATTTTGCACAAGAGGTGCACAAGCATAACATCATTGGTCCTTGCACCACACTCATGCACCTGAACTCTTGTTCATGTTTGTGAGATGCAAAATCACATTACAACCAAAAAGCACCACTAGTTTGTGTGCTACCACACATACACTCATATACCTCTAGCACCCAAACTCCGAATGCACATATACATCCACTACACCTAGTGCACACACACCTCATATTCCTTACACACACATCTACATATGAACTTCACATGCAGCAAACAAGGACACAACAAAAGAAAATAAAACCTAGTCTAATATAATCTGAATCACATACACCTGCAATTGTTGTTGCTATCAGCAAAATTACACAGCAAAGAAAATAAAATACAGAGAAAAAAAAAGAGGCTTGGGGGGGGGGTCGAACCCAAGCCCTCTCTGAACTGCACTCCTGTTGTTGCCACCCTACTAGTCACCAGGCTCTGACAGAGAAGGCTCAGCTAGCAGGTTATGCTCTCTGGCGCTGCTACTACTATTGGCCGAAAAGAAATAAAAGGGGGGGGTGCTCCTACTAGGATTCGATCCCTGCACCTGACGATATACACACTCACAACACAACCACCGCGCTACGAAACGGGAGCTTGACAGAGAAGGCCCTGCACTGCACAGAACAGAGTAGTGCCGGCGACAGGGAGGTTGTCGTGGCTCTTTGCTGTGCTACTGTTGCGCCTCGAACACATGCATCTATGCTACTGCCGGATGCTACACTGTCTGCGCCATGATCAGCAACCAACTACGCGCACCACATGCAACAAGCAACACACACCTCCCCTGCGGCTGCTCGGAACATGGAAGCACTGCAAGACATCTCGCCGGATCCATTGAGAGAGAAGGGAGGAGGAGGTGAACCTACTCACCTCGGGAAGAAGGTGGGGCTGCTGGACTACTTGGAGGAGAAACCGGAGGGAAGAAGCCGATCTGAAGGGGTACTGCCGTACAATCGAAGTAGATCCGAGGAAGACGTAGAGGTTCACCGGAGCAGAGGCGATGGCGAGCTCCTCGCCGTCGAGGTGGGCGTTCGCCGGCCTCAGCGAGTTCGGGAATGGGGCGCGGGCACCTGCCCCGTGCCCCTGGACATGGCGGTTGCGCTGCTCGATGGCGTACGCGGGGGTAGACGCCGGCGAGGTCTTCTCTCTCTCTCCCTTTGCTCCTAACTACAGAGTACTTACCAGGGAGAGGGAGGAGAGATGGGGAATGGAGTGGCGGCGGCGGATAGGGAATAGGGGAACCCTAAAGGGGTGGTCCTCGACGTTTGAGCCCTCACGGCGAGATGCCCTCTTACTTTGCTGGCCTGACGGAAAGATGCAGAGGGGAAGAACGACGTCAGGTGGAAGAAGTCGGTCGCGCTGCGTGGGCTCCTGCCATGAAGAGGTATGGGCCAGGGAAGGAACTAGGCCTGCTAGCACCACAGAGAGGGAGAAGGAGTTGGGCTGCCTTGTGGGAGTAAGCCCACAGGGTGGCGCCAGATTGCCAGAATAAATCGCTGAGGCTTCCCAATATAAAAAAAACACAGAGAAAGAAAAGAAAGTCAAGAGAAATCTAGTGGGGATTAAATCAAAACAAAAATGTCCCTTGTCATGACAAATCATGACCTATTTGAATAAAAAGGAAAAGAATTATTTGGGTCTTCTAAATATTTTCAAAACAACATTATGTTTGGCTGTTTTGGGAATATTAGCACTTGTTGAAACACTTATGAAAACAACATTTGCATTTCAAAAAATCATCACAATAAAGAGTTAAAACAGGGACAATTTTTACTACAGATAAGAGGCAAGGAAACATATGGCTTGAGATAATAGGAGGGAGATAGCTTTGAACTCTAAGCAAACCACAAAGCACTTACTACTATCATGTACATCACCTCATCCACACATCCAACACAAACATGAAATCACAAGACACATATCCACAAGATCACAAACATCACATGAAATCATATGACCACAATGCAACATCACAAAGACATGGGCATGATATGGTATGCATGCATGCAAGAAAGAAAATAACAAGGTGTCACACATGAAATCATAGCACAGATAACTCTCATGCCATAGACAAGGTGGACCCACATAGGAAGGTTCCAAATAAGGAAGGTTACACATTTGGGGCATTACAGTACATTGGCTCGGGTCATTAATCTGAATCCCCTTAAATACGGGACATGATCTCTATTGTTGATAGAACGTGCCCCAGGAAAAGTGATCTCGAGCCGCAAGTCGAGTTTTTCTCATTGATGGGGTTATAGCCCTAGGGTAGGTTCATAGGCCTGACCTATAAGTCCTACCCAAGGCCACATCATTATTAGCTTGAAGGTCACAAGATACCTACCGATTGGATTAACACAACCTCTTGTCCACTCGGTAGGAAACCACCCGGAGGATTATCTTATACTCGACGACTGGATTCCACTCGGTGAAGACTAGAAGCTAGTCGACATAGAAGGCCAGAAGCCACCTGAGGGAGGCCAACGGTCATACGTTAGACTACTGTAGTTATTGTCATTTATGGCATACGTTACCTGTAACGTATGCATTTAATCTCACTTATTGCAGCCTTGAAGGCTGGATACTTATGAGGGGCAGTGCACTCTATATAAGCCACCCCTCCCCTCTGGCACAAGCGTTCGCATTCTGTAACACCTATATTCCACTAGACACAAAAGCTCCAGAGCACTGAGACGTAGGGCTATTACCTCCACCGTAGAGGGGCCTGAACTCATACAACCTTGCCGTAGCTAGGACTCTGCCCTCTACTTTTGTACCTACTCATCTACTGTCAAGGTTACTCCCACAACACTCATTATTTGTTCTCGCAACTTTTTATCAGAAGAGTTGTGACATGGTTTACTATTAACCTTCGGGCCTTTAAAAGCCGTTAGATTTAATTACGCCCATTTTCGAGGGTACTACGTCATTGGAGAGAATAAACCAATACCAGCCGAATGTGAGGGGAACTCGCCGTGCAAGGCGATTTGTCTATGTGTTCGGCTGCCGAAGACCATACACATCGGTGTTGAAGGATAGTTCGGGGGCTACTGAGGGAGTTCCGGATTAAGGGGCCCTTGGGCAGTCGGGTTGTCCCTTATGGGCCGATCATATGGGCTGCATCATTGAAGACCGGATTATCTGACAATTGTGCAATCAAGATGGAAAGCTCCGAAGACTAGGCATGCACTCCAAGGCAGGAGGACCTGTTTGGCCCATCTACTGCCAATCTAAGTCGGTAACATGTAACCCTAGGGGCCTGGTGTCTATATAAACCACATGCTCTTATGCATAGAGGCAGGTTATCTCATCTAGGTTTAGCTCGTACGATCTTGAGGTAGATCAACTCTGTAACTATTGTTCCCCATCAATATAATCAAGCAGGACGTAGAGTTTTACCTCCTCAAGAAGGCCCAAACCTGGGTAAACATCGTTAATAACCCACAAGTATAGGGGATCGCAACAGTTTTCGAGGGTAGAGTATTCGACCCAAATTTATTGATTCGACACAAGGGGAAGCCAAAGAATATTCCCAAGTATTCGTAGTTCAGTTGTCAATTCAACCACACCTGAAAGATTTAGTATCTGCAGCAAAGTATCAGTAGCAAGGTAGTATGATAGCAACAGTTGCAACGGTAACCAGTAGCAATAGTGACAGCAGTAGCAGCAGAGTAACAGTAGCAGCAGTGATAGCAGCAGCGGCAAAGTAACGTAGCAAGGACCAGTAGAAAAAACTCGTAGGCATTGGATCGGTGATGGATGATTATGCCGGATGGTATTCATCATGCAACATTTATAACACGAAGAGATATGTAACTAGCTCCAGTTCGTCAATGTAATGTAGGCATGTATTCCGTATGTAGTCGTACGTGCTTAGGGAAAAGAACTTGCATGACATCTATTGTCCATCCCTCCCGTGGCAGCAGAGTCCTAATGGAAACTACGGGATATTAAGGTTCTCCTTTTAATAAAGAACCGGACCAGCGCATTAACACTTAGTGAATACATGAACTCCTCATACTATGGTCATCTCCGGGAGTGGTTCCGGCTATTGTCACTCCGGGGTTGCCGGGTCATAACACATAGTAGGTGACTACAAGTTGCAAGATAGGATCAAGAACACACATATATTGGCGACAACATAATAGGTTCACATCTGAAATCATGGAACTCGGGCCCTAGTGACAAGAATTAAGCATGGCAAAGTAGTAGCAACATCAATCTCAGAACATAGTGGATACTAGGGATCAATCCCCATCAAAACTAACTCGATCACATGATAGATCTCATCCAACCCATCACCGTCCAGCAAGCCTACGATGATATTACTCATGAATGGTGAAGACAATCATGGAATTGGCGATGAAGGAAGGTTGGTGATGACGATGGCGACGGTCTTCCCTCTCCTGAGCCTAGAACGGACTCCAGATCTACCCTCCAGAGGAAGAACACGAGGTGGCGGCGCCTCCGTATCGTAAAACGCAATGAACTCTTCTGCTTGATTTTTTTTCCGGACGAAAGGGACTAAATAAAGCTGAGATTGGAGGCGGTGGAGCTTCATGGGCCCCACAAGCCTGCCAGGCGCGGTCAGGGGGCCCGCGCCTGGTGGGCTCCACCCCTCCGGTTGATTCTTGTGCCAGTATTTTTTATATATTCCACAAAAAATCCCCGTAAATTTCCAGGTCATTCCGAGAACTTTTATTTCTGCACAAGAACAACACCATGGCAATTTTGCTCAAAACAACGTTAGTCCGGGTTAGTTCCATTCAAATCATGCAAATTAGAGTCCAAAACAAGGGCAAAAGTGTTTGGAAAAGTAGATACGACGGAGTCGTATCAACTCCCCGAAGCTTAAAACCTTGCTTGTCCTCAAGCAATTCAGTTGACAAACTGAAAGAGACAAAAGAAAAACTTTTACAAACTCTGTTTAATCTTGTTGTTGCAACTATGTCTAACCAGAATTTCAGCAAGATCACAAGCTAACCACATAAGCAAATGACATCTAGGTCTCACGGTAAACTCATATCAATGGCATAATCAACTAGCGAGCAAATAATAATGAGTTTCGAACGTCAACACTTCAATCAAAACAATCATTAAGCAGTGTAAACAAATGGTATCTCGCTAGCTTTTTCTGAGACCGCAAAACATAAATGAAGAGCACCTTCAAAGACCAAGGGCTGACTAAACGTTGTAATTCATGGCAAAGAAGATCCAGTCATAGTCATACTCAATCACAGTTAAAAGCAAAGCATAAAAATGACAAAGGTGCTCTCTAATTGGTGCTTTTATAAGAAGAGGATGACTCAACAGGAACATAAATAGACAGGCCCTTCGTAGAGCGAAGCATTGATTTGCAGAGGTGTCAGAGCTCAAGCTTTGAAAACAAAGATAATAATTTTGGGTGGCATGCTTTCATTGTCAATGCAATGACCAAGAGTTTTCACCATCTTGCACGATACACATGCTATAGGCGGTTCCCAAACAGAAAAGTAAAGTTTTGACTCCCCCAACACCGATCAATCACACTCCACGACTAGCCGAATACTTGCGTGCCGTCCATACCAACATCAATCCAGGGGGAGTTCTGTTTGTAATTATCTTTTCGATTTGAGCATGGAACTGGGCATTCCAATTACCGCCCCCTTTCTCGTGAATGATAGTGAATAAACACATATCGAGGATAACACGCCTAGCATGGAAGATACTGATCGCCCCCTGTCACCACATGAGCGGTTCGGGCATGCAAAACAGATTATTTCTTGAAGGTTTAGAGAGTGGCACATGCAAATTTACTTGGAACGGCAGGTAGATATCGCATATAGGTAGGTATCGTGGACTCATATGGAACAACATTGGGTTTATGGAAGTGGATGCACAAGCAGTATTCCCGCTTAGTACAATTGAAGGCTAGCAAAAGACTGGGAAGCGACCAACGAGAGAGCGACAACAGTCATCAAAATGCATTGAGATTAACCAAAATTGTGTGCAAGCATGAGTAGGATGTAAATCACCATGAACATGAATATCATAGAGGCTATGTTGATTTTGGTTCAACTAAATGCATGAACGTTTGCCAAGTCAAGCCACTTGAATCATTCAAAGGAGGATACCATCCTATCATACTACTTCATAGTCATCTCAAAATTCATGTTGGCATCCAAGACAAACCATTAGAAGCTCCTAGCTAATTAAGCATGGCATCAGAAACTATGATCTCTAAGTTGTCATTGCAAACATGTTTCTCTCACAAAAAAGCTAAACTAGGAACAATGAGCTAGTCATATTTACAAAAACAAAATAGATCGAGTTCATACCTGCTTTTCCAGGCTCAGTCACTTCGTCATATATCGTCATTATTGCCTTTCACTTGCACGATGGAATGATGTGAACAATAATAATAGTGCTCATGCATTAGACTAAGCTGGAATCTGCAAGAAAACACAAAGGAGAAGACAAAGTAATATGGCTCTTTGACTGATAAACAGATATGCATGCGAGAGCCACTAAACATTGTAACCATGGTCTTCTACCTTGACCCAAAGAAAAATAAAACTATTTACACGGGAAAGCTTGCAACAAGCAAAAGAAAAAGAAGAAAATATTTTTGGGTTTTCTCAAACTAGACAAACACATGAAAAGAACACGAGAAAAAGAAAATAAACTAGCATGGATGATATAGTGGCAAAGTGTGAGCACCGACTAACAAAGTGAAAGCCTAAGAAAGAATATAAAGTAGGTGAGAAACACGTACTCCCGCAAGCTTAGGCTTTTGGCCTAAGTTGGTCTACACCCAAGGAGGGAAGTAACCAGCTCCGGGGTACTCCGGAGTGGACTGAGGATGCCACTGCTGTGTGAGCTCATCTGGCTCCCACTGATAAACTGGCATCTAGTACTCGACTGGTAGCTCGGGCATGGGCATCTGTGGTTGGCTTATGCCCTAATATGGGTAGATGTCAGAGGGCATAATAATGTACCTGCCTGTATTAAGAATGAACAAAGAAGGAGAAGGAAAAGTAATAGTCTCACGAGTACCCTGACTAAATACCAGGTTATAAATCATCCTTCTATTTATAACTCTATCAAGAAAGTCATGGCGAACCATGCTATCATAATCTAGATATCTCTGAGGAAGAAGAATGTCTTCTTCCTCGTCCAGTCTAATAGGTATCTCAAAATGTCTAGCAAGACGAGTAGCATAGATACCTCCATAGACAACGCCTTTAGAACGGTTCTTGTTCAACCGTTGAGCTACTATAGTGCCCAAGCTATAAGTTTTATCGTTATAAAGGGCTTCATGCAAGTCCCCAAGTTCTGGAGACCTAAGGGCCCTAGCTTTCCCATGGCCAATCAAACATTTTCCCACAAATAATGAGAAGTACCGAAGCACAGGAAAATGTATGCTAGCAGCTCTAGCTCAAGACACTCCTCTCTCCTCTCCTACAACAATAGTATCGATGAAAGCCTCCAAGTCCCATGGACGAGGTTCATGAATATCCCCAACAAAAGGCAATTTGCAGACATTGCAAAAATCCTGAAGTGACATGCGCTGGGGGATATCATATAACTTGAACTCAACCATAGGAGGATTCTTCCTTGGATAAAAGTTAAAGATTTTCACGAAAATATTAGTGAGGAGGAGGTATTGCAGACACTTATCTTCAACAAAGGCGGTAAGGCCTGCGTTCTCCACCAAGTAATAAAAGTCCTCATAAAGTCCGGTGGCGCGTAAGAACACATCGCTTGGCCACTCGCACGCTCGAACTTTTGCAACTCAAGGGACCGGATACTTGGGTTTCTTCTTCTCACTTCCATCATCCTTGGGGTCACAGCCTGAAGAGCCTCTTAAGAACCTCCTCATCTTTTCCCTTTTCTATCTCTGAATATTTCCGAAATTTTTAGTGACTCTAAGGAAAAGTGAACAAGGCTCAACGAAAGTCGTAGCAACTACTCCCTCAAGTGCCTAGAAGCCATATCACGCATCAAAACTACTTGGGACCAGCTAAAATTAGCATGCAAAGCTCAAAAACAGGGTCACCAAGGCAGCAAAAATACGCGACGTATAAGGCACTAGAGCAAAAACTTATTGGAGCAATGGAGGAGTCACTTACCAAGGAGCAATTTCCCCAAAACAGTTTGGTGAATGGTGCTTTGCACAAGGAGATCGAAAATCCCAGCAAGAAGAGCAAGAACATGGGTTTGAGCTGCGAAACAATTTTTTCTGGAGGTAGGAGAAGCAGATGGGAGCTAGAATGAGTGGAGGTGGTGCACGTGGGCCCCACAAAGCCTGGTAGGTGAAGCCAGGGGGGTGCCCGCGCCTCCAGGGCTTGTGGCCCACTGGTGCAGCCCCCTTACTAGCTCTCCGTCTCAGTATTTTTCAAAAATTCGAGAAAAAATCATACTTGATTTTCACGGCATTCGGAGAACTTTTATTTTTGGGGTACTTTTCTACGGGACGCAAAAACAGAAAACAGGGACAACTAAACTAAATCTATCATTTTTCTTCTAAGCAACCGAAGGGGAAAGATTGGAACAGAGGTTTGTGACTCCTCGATTCATCCATCTCATGGTCATCGAAAGAAATACGTCAATGAGGTTGATCAAGTCTCCTTGACAAACTTTTTCGAATCGCAAAAGGAAACGGATAATTTTCAAATAGTCGCTAGGTTACCTCAATGGGGATGTGCATATCCCCAACAATCAAATCATACTTCATCTTGACAGGAGGTATAGGGCATTCGAAGCTCCCAATAAGAATGGATGAAGTTTTTTCGATAGCATTGATGCAATGTACTCGATATTGTTTCTTTGAAAAGTGCACCGTATGCTCATTACCGTTGACATGGAAAGTGACATTGCCTTTGTTGCAATCAATAACAGCCCCTGCAGTGTTTAGAAAGGGTCTTCCAAGGATGACCGCCATGGCATCATCCTTGGGAATATCCAGAATAACAAAGTCCGTTAAGATAGTAACGTTCGCAACCACAACAGGCACATCCTCGCCAATGCCGATAGGGAAAGAAGTTGATTTGTCGGCCATTTGCACAGAGATTTCAGTGGGTGTCAACTTATCCAGTTCAAGCCTACGATAAAGAGAGAGAGGCATAACACTAACACCGGCTCCAAGGTCGCATAAAGCAGTTCTAACATAGTTTCCTTTAATGGAGCAAGGTATAGTGGGCACTCCGGGATCACCTAGTTTCTTAGGAGTTCCACCCTTGAAGGTATAATTAGCGAGCATGGTGGAAATCTCAACCTCAGGTATCCTCCTCTTATTAGTCACAATATCCTTCATGTACTTAGCATACGGAGACATTTTGAGCATATCTGTCAAACACATTTGCAGAAAGACAGGTCTAATCATTTCAACAAATCTCTCAAAATCCTCATCATCCTTTTTCTTGGATGGTTTGGGAGGAAAGGGCATGGGTTTCTGAACCCATGGTTCCCTTTGTTTACCATGCTTGCTAGTAGCAAAGTCATTCTTATCATATCTCCTAGTCTTAGGTTGTGGGTTATCAAGATCAAGAGGTTCAATCTCCACATCCTTATAGTTGCTAGGTTGAGCATCAACATGAACATCACTATTGATATTATCATTAGGCTCATGTTCATCACCAGATTGTGTTTCAGCATCAGAAACAGAGGCATCGTTTGGACTCTCGGGTGTAGCAGCAACAGGGTTGCCAGCGTGCAAGTTCCTATCATCTTTCTTCTTCTTCCTAGGATGACTAGGCGTATCAGTGCTAACTCCTTGAGAATCTTGTTCAATCCTCTTAGGATGACCCTCAGGATACAAAGGTTCCCGAGTCATTCTACCGCCTCTAGTGACAACTCTAACAGAATTGTCATTCAACTCATTGAGCAAGTCATTTTGAGCCTTAAGTACTTGTTCTACTTGAGTGGTAACCATAGAGGCATGTTTACTCAAGAGCTTAAGATCATTGACATTTCTGTCCACACAAGCACTTAAATGACTAAGCATACGAGCATTCTATTCCAAGAGTGGCAACAAAGTTATCAAATTCATCCAGGCATAAGCTAGCAGGTTTATCAAAAGGAATATCATTCTCATTGAATCTACGAAGAGAATTTACTTCTACTACATGTATCAGGTTATCAAGACCATGGATCTCTTCGATAGGTGGTAGATTTTTGACATCTTCACATTTAATGCCTTTCTCTTTCATAGATTTCTTAGCTTCTTGCATATCTTCAGGACTGAGGAATAGAATACCTCCTATCTTAGGAGTTGGCTTAGGAGGTTGTTCGAGAATAGTCCAAGCATTCTCATTGCACAAGATATTATTCAATAGGATCTCAGATTGTTCTACAGTTCGTTCCCTAAAAACACAACCAGCACAACTATCTAGGTGGTCCTTAGAAGCATCGGTAAGTCCATTATAGAAGATATCAAGTATTTCATTCTTCTCAAGAGGGTGATCAGGCAAAGCATTCAGTAGCTGGACGAGCCTGTTGGAAATATGCCTGAGAGGCAATAATAAATTAGTTATGATTATATTTCTTTGTTCTTGATAATCGTTTATTATCCATGCTATAATTGTATTGATTGGAAACACAATACATGTGTGGATACATAGACAAAACACTGTCCCTAGTAAGCCTCTAGTTGACTACCTCGTTGATCAAAGATGGTCAAGGTTTCTTGACCCTAGACAAGTGTTGTCAATTGATAACAGGATCACATCATTAGGAGAATCATGTGATGGACTAGACCCAAACTAATGAACGTAGCATGTTGATCGTGTCATTTTGTTGCTACTGTTTTTCTGTGTGTCAAGTATTTATTCCTATGACCATGAGATCATATAACTCACTGGCAACAGAGGAATACCCTGTGTGTATCAAACGTCACAACGTAACTGGGTGACTATAAAGATGTCTACAGGTATCTCCGAAGGTGTCCGTTGAGTTAATATGGATCAAGACTGGGATTTGTCACTCCGTGTGACGGAGAGGTATCTCGGGGCCCACTCGGTAATACAACATCACACACAAGCCTTGCAAGCAATGTCACTTAGTGTATGTCACGGGATCTTGTATTATGGTACGAGTAAAGATACTTGCCGGTAAACGATATTGAAGTAGGTATGCGAATACCGACGATCGAATCTCGGGCAAGTAACATACCGAAGGACAAAGGAAATGACATACGGGATTATATGAATCCTTGACACTGAGGTTCAACCGATAAGATCTTCGGAGAATATGTAGGATCCAATATGGGCATGCAGGTCCCGCTATTGGATATTGACCGAGGAGTCTCTCGGGTCATGTCTACATAGTTCTCGAACCCGCAGGGTCTGCACACTTAAGGTTCGACGATGTTTTATGCTTATTTGAGTTATATGGTTGGTTAGCGAATGTTGTTCGGAGTCCCGGATGGGATCACGGACGTCACGAGGGTTTCCGGAATGGTCCGGAAAGGAAGATTGGTATATAGGTTTGTCTCATTTGGTTACTGGAAGGTTTTCGGGAATTACCGGCATCGTACCGGGAATGACGAATGGGTTCCGGAGTTCTACCGGGAGGGGCCCACCCACCCGGCAAGAAGCCCAAAGGCTTTGTGGGCGTACACCAGCCCTTAGTGGGCTGGTGGTCAAGCCCAAGAGGGCCCTTGCACAGGAAGAAGGAAAAAACCAACAAGGGAGAAAAGGAAAAAAAAGGAGAGGAGGTGGGATAAAAGAGGAGGACTCCTCCCCCTCCAAACCGAATTGGAGAGGGATTCCTCCTCCCTCTTCGGCTGAACCCTTGAGGTTCCCTTGAGCCTCAAGTCAAGGTCCCTACCCTCTTCCTTTATATACTGAAGGTCTCGGGTGTTTTGACACAACTTTTTCCACGTGCATCCCGACACCTCTGCTTCGTAGCATTCCCTTTAGATCGTATTTCTGCGGAGCTCGGGCGGAGCCCTGCTGGAATAGATCACCACCAACCTCCGGAGCACCGTCACGCTGCTGGAGAACTCATCTACCTCTCCGTCTCTCTTGCTGGATCAAGAAGGCCGAGATCATCGTCGCGCTGTACGTGTGCTGAATGCGGAGGTGCCGTCCGTTCGGCACTAGATCGGGAAGGATCATGATGAGATCGTGGGACGGATCGTGATGATGTTCGTGGGACGGATTGTGATGGGATCGTGGGATGGAGTGTACGACTACGGGGATTTGAATCACGCAAGCGGTTCCACTACATCGTCTGCGTTTCTTAACGCTTACCGCTGTGCAATCTACAAGGGTATGTAGATCTGAATCTCCTCTCGTAGATGAACATCACCATGATAGGAATTGCGTGCGCATAGGAAAATTTTGTTTCCCATGCGACGTTCCCCAACAGTGGCATCATGAGCTAGGTTCATGCGTAGATGTTATCTCAAGTAGAACACAAAAGTTTTTGTGGGCGGTGATGTGCGATTTGCTTCCCTCCTTAGTCTTTTCTTGATTCTGCGGTATTGTTAGATCGAAGCGGCTCGGACCGACATTACTCGTACGCTTACGAGAGACTGGTTTCATCGCTACGAGCAGCCCCGTTGCTCAAAGATGACTTGCGAGTGTCGGTTTCTCCAACTTTAGTTGAATCGGATTTGACCGAGGAGGTCCTTGGAGAGAGGTTAAATAGGAATTCATACATCTCCGTTGTGGTGTTTGCGTAATTAAGATGCGATCCGACTAGATACCCATGGCAACCACGTAAAACATGCAACAACAATTAGAGGACGTCTAACTTATTTTTGCAGGGTATGCTTGTGATGTGATATGGCCAACGACGTGATGTGATATATTGGATGTATGAGATGATCATGTTGTAATAGTTAATATCGACTTGCACGTCGATGCTAGGGCAACCGGCAGGAGGCATAGGGTTGTATTTAAACTAACTTTTGTGTTTGCAGATGCGTTTACTATATTACTAGGACGTAGCTTTAGTAGTAATAGCATAGCATACACGACAACCTCGATGGTGACACGATGATGGAGATCATGATGACGGGGATCATGCTGTGGCGCCGGTGACAAGAAGATCATACCGGTGCTCTGGTGATGGAGATCAAGGAGCACTTGATGATGGCCATATCATGTCACTTATGAATTGCATCTGATGTTAATCCTTTATGCATCTTATCTTGCTTAGAACGACGGTAGCATTATGAGGTGATCTCTCACTAAAATTTCAAGCTCAAATTGTGTTCTCCCCGACTGAGCACCATTGCGACAGTTCGTCGTTTTGAGACACCGCGTGATGATAGGGTGTGATAGCCTCAACGTTCACATACAACGGGTGCAAAACATTTGCACGCGTGGAACACTCGGGTTAAACTTGATGAGCCTAGCATGTAAAGACATGGCCTCGGAACACATGAGACCGAAAGGTCGAGCATGAATCATATAGTTGATATGATTTGCATAGAGATGATTACCACTGAAGCTACTCTCAACTCACGTGATGATCGGACTTGAGATAGTGGATTTGGATTATGTACCACTCAAATGACTAGAGAGATGTACTTTTTGAGTGGGACTTTAAAATTAATTTGATTAGTTAAACTCTAATTATCTTGAACATAGTCAAAAGGTCTTTACGAATTTTGATGTCACTTGCGCTATAGGTCTACAGTTTTTATATGTTCCTAGAGAAAATTTAGTTGAAAGTTGATAGTAGCAACTTTGCGGACTGAGTCTGTAAAACTGAGGATTGTCTTCGTTGCTGCGCAGAAGGCTTATGTCCTTAATGCACCACTCGGTGTCCTACACCTCGAGCGTTGTCTGTGGATGTTGTGAACATCCGACATACACATTTCTGATGACTACGCGATAGTTCAGTGCAAAATACTTAATGGCTTAGAAGCAAGGCGCTGAAGACGTTTTGAAACATTACGGAACGTAAGAGATCTTCTTAAGAGATGAAATTGTGATTTCATGTTCGTGCCCTTGTTAAGTGGTATGAGACCTCTGACAAGATTCTTTGTCCACGAAGTAAAGGAGAAAAGCTCAATCGTTGAGCGTGTGCTCAGATTGTCTGAGTACGACAATCGCTTGAATAAAGTGGGAGTTAATCTTCCAGATGAGATAGTGATGGTTCTCCAAAGTCACTGCCACCAAGCTGTGAGAGCTTCGTGATGAACTATAACATATCATAGATAGAATGATCCTTTAGCGATTCGTGATGTTTGATACTGCGAAAGTAGAAATCAAGACGGAGCATCAATAGTTGATGGTTAGTAAAACCACTAAGTTTCAAGAAAGGCAAGGGCTAGAAGGGATACTTCGTGAAACGGCAAAACAGTTGCTGCACTAATGAAGAGACCCAAGATTAAACCCAAACCCGAGACTAAGTGCTTCTGTTATGAGGGGAATGGTCACTGAGGCGGAGCTACCCTAGATGCTTGGTAGATAAGAAGGCTGGCAAAGTCGACAGAAGTATATTTGATATACATGATGTTGATGTGTACTTTACTAGTACTCCTAGTAGCGCGAGTGTATTGGATACCGGTTCGGCTGCTAAGTGATTAGTAACACGAAATGAAAGCTACGGAATAAAAGACTACTAGCTAAAGGCGAGGTGACGATACGTGTTGGAAGTGTTTCCATGGTTGATATGATCAAACGTCGCACGCTCCCTCTACCATCAGGATTTGTGTTAAACCTGAATAATTGTTATTGGGTGCTTGCGTTGAAGCATGAACATGATTGGATCGTTTTTATTGCAATACATTTATTCATTTAAAGAGAATAATGGTTATTCTATTTTCTTGAATAGTCACCTTCAATGGTTTATTGAATCTCGATCGTAGTGTCACACATGTTCATAATATTGGTGCAAAAAGATACAAAGTAATAATGATAGTACCACTTACTTGTGGCACTGCCACTTGAGTCATGTTGGTGTAGAATGCATGAAGAAGCTCCATGCTGATGGATCTTATACTCACTTGATTTTGAATCACTTGAGACATGCAAATCATACCACATTGACAAGGCCTAGTTTTCATTGAGATGAAACAAGAAAGTAACTTGTTGGAAGTAATACATTTATGATGTGTTCAGTCCAGTAAGTGCTCAGACACGCAGTGGATATCATTATGTTCTTACTTCAATGACGATGTCAGTAGATACATAAGTATTCACTTAATGAATTACAAGTCTGAAATATTGAAAACTTCAATTCTGTTTCAGAGTGAAGTTCGTCGTAACAAGAGGATAAACTGTCTACGATGTGATCGTAGAGATGAATATCTGAGTTGCCAGTTTTGGTACACAGTTAAGACAATGAGGAAATTGTTTCGCAACTCATGCCACCAAGAACACCATAGTGTGATGGTGTGTCCGAACGTCATAGCCACAACCTATTTGATATGGTGCATACTATGATGTCTCTTATGGAGTTACCACTATCATTTATGGTTTATGCATTAGAGACAACCGCATTCACTTTAAATAGGGTACCGTGTAATTCTGTTAAGATGACACGGTATGGACTGAGGTTTTGAGAAATCTAAATTGTCGTTTCTTGAAAGTTTTGGGTTGCGACGCTTATGTGAAAAAGTTTCAGTTTGATAAGCTCGAACCCAAAGCGGATAAATGCATGTTCATAGGATAACCAAAACAGTTGGGTGCATCTCCTATCTCAGATCCGGAAGGAAAGTGTTTGTTTCTAGAAACGGGTCCTTTCTCGAGGAAAGGTTTCTCTCGAAAGAATTGAGTGGGAGGGTGGTAGAACTTGATGAGGTTATTGAACCATCACTTCAACAAGTGTGTAGCAGGGCGGAGGAAGTTGTTCCTGTAGCGCCTACACCAATTGAAGTGGAAGCTCATGTAGCAGGGCGGATCAAGTTACTACAAACCTCGTAGGTCGACAAGGTCGCATACTACTACAGAGTGGTACGGTAACCCTGTCTTAGAGGTCATGTTGTTGAACAACAATGAACCTACGAGTTATGGAGAAGCAATGGTGGGCCCGGATTCCGACAAATGGCTCGAGGCCATGAAATCCGAGAGAGAATCCATATGTGAGAACAAAGTATAGACTATGGAAGAACTACTTGATGGTCGTAGGACTATTAGGTAAAGATGGATCTTTATAAGGAAGACATACGATGATGGTGAATCGTCACCATTAAGAAAAGCTCGACTTGTTGCACGGATGTTTTCCGATAAGTTCAAGGAGTTGACTATGATGAGACTTTCTCAGTCATAGCGATGCAAAAGGTCTGTTGGAATTATGTTAGCAGTTGCTGCATTATTTATGAAATATTGCACATAGGATGTCAAAACATTGTTTTCCTCGACGGTAAGGTTGTATGTGATACAACCGGAAAGTTTGGCAATCTTAAGGATGCTAACAAGCATGCAAGCTCCAGTGATCCTTCTAAGGTCTGGTGCAAGCATCTCGGAGTTGGAATATATGCTTTGATGAGTTGATCAAAGCTTTTGGGTTTATACAGGGTTTATGAGAAACTTGTGTTTCCAAAGAAGTGAGTGGAGCACTATAGAATTTATGATAAGTATATGTGGTTGACATATTGTTGATCAGAAGTAATCTAGAATTTCTGTAAAGCATAAAAGGTTGTTTGAAAGGAGTTTTTCAAAGGAATACCTGGATTGAGCTACTTGAACGTTGAGCATCAAGATCTATGGAGATAGATCGAAAGGCTTAATAGAAGTTTCAACAAAGATGCATGCCTTGACAAGTTTTTGAAGGAGTTCAAAATAGATCAGCAAAGAAGGAGTTATTGGGTGTGTTGTAAGGTGTAAATTTGAGTAAGAGTCAAAACCCGACCATGGCAGAATAAATAGAATAGGCGAGGGTCGTCTTCTATGCCTTAGCCATAGACTCTAAAGTATGCCAAGCTGAGTACCGCACCTGATGTGTGCCTTACCGCAAGTCTGTTAAGAGGTACAGAGAGTGATTCATGATTGAATCACTGAGCAACGGACAAAATTATCCTTAGTAACTAATAGACTAAGGAATTTTTCTCGATTATGGAGGTGGTTAAAGAGTTCGTCGTAAAGGGTTACGTCGATGCAAACTTTGGCACTAATCCGAGTAACTATGAGTAATAAAACGGATTCATATGGTAGAGTAGATATTTGGAATATTTCCAAATAGTACATAGTAGCAGCATCTATAAGATGACCTAAAGATTTGTAAAGCTCACTCGGATCTGAAAGGGTTCAAAACCGTCGACTAAAACCTCTCTCACAAGCACGACGTGAACAAACCCCAGAACTGTAAGGGTGTTGGATTCGTTAGAATCACATAGTGATGTGGACTAGATTATTGACTATAGTGCAAGTGGGAGACTGTTGGAAATATTCCCTAGAGGCAATAATAAATTATTTATTATTATATTTCTTTGTTCACGATAATCGTTTATTATCCATGCTATAATTGTATTGATTGGAAACACAATACATGTGTGGATACATAGACAAAACACTGTCCCAAGTAAGCATCTAGTTGACTAGCTCGTTGATCAAACATGGTCAAGGTTTCCTGACCATAGACAACTGTTGTCACTTGATAACGGGATCACATCATTAGGAGAATCATGTGATGGACTAGACCCAAACTAATGAACGTAGCATGTTGATCGTGTCATTTTGTTGCTACTATTTTTCTGCGTGTCAAGTATTTATTCCTATGACCATGAGATTATATAACTCACTGGCACCGGAGGAATACCTTGTGTGTATCAAACGTCACAATGAAACTGGGTGACTATAAATATGCTCTACAGGTATCTCCGAAGTGTTTGTTGAGTTAATATGGATCAAGGCTGGGATTTGTCACTCCGTGTGACGGAGAGGTATCTTGGGGCCCACTTGGTAATACAACATCACACACAAGCCTTGCAAGTAATGTGACTTAGTGTATGTCACGTGATATTGTATTATGGAACGAGTAAAGAGACTTGACGGTAAACGAGATTGAAATAGGTATGCAGATACCGACGTTCGAATCTCGGGCAAGTAACATACCAAAGCACAAAGGGAATGACATACGGGATTATATGAATCCTTGAAACTGAGGTCCAACCGATAAGATCTTCGGAGAATATGTAGGATCCAATATGGGCATCCAGGTCCCGCTGTTGGATATTGACCGAGGAGTCTCTCGGGTCATGTCTACATAGTTCTCGAACCCGCAGGGTCTGCACACTTAAGGTTCGATGATGTTTTATGTGTATTTGAGTTATATGGTTGGTTACCAAATGTTGTTCGGAGTCCCGGATTGGATCACGGACGTCGCGAGGGTTTCCAGAATGGTCCGGAAACGAAGATTGATATATATGTTTGTCTCATTTGGTTACCGAAAGGTTTTCGGGCATTACCGGCATCATACCGGGAATGACGAATGGGTTCCGGAGTTCTACCGGGACGGGCCCACCCACCCGGCAAGAAGCCCAAAGGCTTTGTGGGGGCACACAAGCCCTTAGTGGGCTGGTGGGCAATTCCAAGAGGGCCCTTGCGCAGGAAGAAGGAAAAAACCAACAAGGGAGAAAAGGAAAAAAAGGAGAGGAGGTGGGACAAAAGAGGAGGACTCCTTCCCCTCCAAACCGAATTGGAGAGGGACTCCTCCGCCCCCCTTTGGCTGAACCCTTTAGGCTCACTTGGGCCTCAAGGAAAGGTCCCTCCCCTCCTCCTTCTTATACCGAAGGTCTCGGGTGTTTTGACACAACTTTTGCCACGTGCATCCCGACACCTCTACTTCTTAGATTTCCCTCTATATCGTATTTCTGCTGAGCTCGGGCGGAGCCCTACTAGAATAGATCACCACCAACCTCTGGAGCACCGTCACGCTGCCGGAGAACTCATCTACCTCTCCGTCTCTCCTACTGGATCAAGAAGGCCGAGATCATCGTCACGCTGTACGTGTGCTGAACGCGGAGGTGTCGTCCGTTCGGCACTAGATCGGGAAGGATCATGATGAGATCGCGGGACGGATCGTGATGAAGTTCGCGGGACAGAGCGTGATGGGATCGTGGGATGGAGTGTATGACTACGGTGATTTGAATCATGCAAGGTGTTCTACTACATCGTCCGCGTTTCTTAACGCTTACCGATGTGCGATCTACAAGGTTATGTATATCTGAATCTCCTCTCATAGATGAACATCACCATGATAGTCATTGCATGTGCGTAGGAAAATTTTGTTTCCCATGCGACGTTCCCCAACAGAGGCTCCCCCAAGCTTGTGGAAGACTCTCTTATTCAACTTGCGCGAAGTTGTATATTTCCTGCAAGGCAGCGTGCTTCTTATGGGCACGGAAATATTTTTCAGAGAAGTAATAGATCATATCCTGGCGGCTACGCACACAACCAGGAGCAAGAGAAGTGAACCATGTCTTAGCATCATCCTTTAGTGAGAAAGGAAACAGCTTAAGGATATAGTAGTGGCGGATATTTTCCTCACTCGTGAATAGGGTGGCTATATCATGCAGTTTGGTAAGATGTGCTACAACCGTTTCAGTCTCATAACCGTGAAAAGGATCAGATTCGACCAAAGTGATTAACACAGGGTCGGCAGAGAATTCATAATCCTTATCAGTCACAAAGATAGGCGAAGTAGCAAACTTCGGGTCGTATTTAATCCTAGCGTTCAAAGATTTTTCTTTCCACTTGAGCAGTAATTTCATAACATCATAGCTATCCTTAAAAGCAAGAAAGTCCTCATCTATCTCTCCCTCCATAACATAACCCTCACGCATTTCAGGCAATTCATATCTAGGAGAGCTAGTTCTAACAGGCAAAATAGCAGGTTCTGCTTCAATAATCTCAACAGTTTCAGAAGTATCATCACATCTAGCAGCAACTCAAGCAATTTGTGCATCAAGGAATGCACCTAGTGGCAAAGCAGTATCCAGCATAGCATCATCACAAGCATCATGGACAACGGAAGTAGCATCATCAAGCACAGGCGACATATCAAGATTTCAAGCAGGAGGTGGTGTCGCAAACTTACTCATAACTGAAGGTGAATCAAGTGCAAAGCTAGATGGCAGTTCCTTACCTGTCCTCATACTTGAGGGGAAGAGTTTAGTTCTTGTATCTTTTGGATTCCTCATAGTGACCAGCAGACATTAATCCCAAGTGGCTCAGAGAATATAGTTGTGCTTCCCCGACAACGGCGCCAGAAAATAGTCTTGATAACCCAGAAGTATTGGGGATCGCAACAGTTTTCGAGGGTAGAGTATTCAACCCAAAATTATTGATTCGACACAAGGGGAAGCCAAAGAATATTCTCAAGTATTAGCAGTTGAGTTGTTAATTCAACCACACCTGAAATATTTAGTATCTGCAGCAAAGTATCAGTAGCAAGGTAGTATAATAGCAACAGTAGCAACGGGAACCTGTAGCAATAGTGACAGCAGTAGCAACAGAGTAACAGTAGAAGCAGTGACAACAGTAGCAGCAAATTAACGTAGCAAGGACCAGTAGGAAAAACTCATAGGCATTGGATCGGTGATGGATGATTATGCCGGATGGTATTCATCACGCAATAGTTATAACACGGAGAGATATGTAACTAGCTCGAGTTCGTCAATGTAATGTAGGCATGTATTCCGTATGTAGTCATACGTGATTAGGGAAAAGAACTTGCATGCCATCTATTGTCCATCCCTCCCGTGGCAGCGGGGCCCTAATGGAAAGTACGGGATATTAAGGTTCTCCTTTTAATAAAGAACCGGACCAACATATTAACACTTAGTGAATACATGAACTCCTCATACTATGGTCATCTCCGCGAGTGGTTCCGGCTATTGTCACTCCGGGGTTGCCGTGTCATAACACATAGTAGGTGACTACAACTTGCAAGATAGGATCAAGAACACACATATATTGGCAACAACATAATAGGTTCAGATCTGAAATCATGGCACTTGGGCCCTAGTGACAAGCATTAAGCATGGCAAAGTAGTAGCAACATCAATCTGAGAACGTAGTGGGTACTAAGGATCAATCCTCATGAAAACTAACTCGATTACATGATAGATCTCATCCAACCCATCACCATCCAGAAAGCCTACGATGATATTACTCACGAACGGTGAAGAACATCATGGTGTTGGCGATGAAGGAAGGTTGGTGATGATGATGGAGACGATCTCCCCTCTCCGGAGCCTAGAACGGACTCCAGATCTGCCCCTCCAAAGGAAGAACGGGAGGTGCCGACGCCTCCATATCGTAAAACGCAATGAACTCTTCTCCTTGATTATTTTCCGGACGAAAGGGACTAAATAGAGCTAAGATTGGAGGCGGTGGAGCTTCGTGGGCCCCACATGCCTGCCAGGCGCGGCCCGGGGGGCCCGCGCATGGTGGGCTTGTGGGCTCTCAGCTCCACCCCTCCGGTTGATTCTTGCGCCGGTATTTTTTACATATTCCACAAAAAATCCCCATAAATTTCCAGGTCATTTCGAGAAGTTTTATTTCTGCGCAAAAACAACACCATGGCAATTCTGCTGAAAACATCGTTAGTCCGGGTTAGTTCCATTCAAATCATGCAAATTAGAGTCCAAAACAAGGGCAAAAGAGTTTGGAAAAGTAGATACGACGGAGACGTATCAATCATCTCTCCCTCTTTCGTGCAACCCATCGATCTAAGCTCCATAGTTCGAGAGCCCCTACCAAAGATCTGCCGGTTTTGACACTCACAATGGTGTCGGCATCCCACACTGGTAACTGCCTTCCCACTGCTTTCCAGACACTCAAAGTGTGAAAATAGGTCAGTGCAAGACGCCCTACATGATTTTTTTATAAAAGACCTAAGACATGGTGACACGCTGCCCTTGCTTTCGGACTTCATCCTCCTCCACTGTCAGATTTCAGCCATGGGTACGATATTTATAGTTAGAGCTAGGTACCAAATCGTTTGGAACCTTGAGGCAAGGGGGAAGTACATGTCTAGCTCTGCATACAATGTGCAATTTCAAGGTAGAACAAATATGGAGTTTGATAAGATCATATAGAAGTCCAAGGCTACATGGAACATCAAGTTCTTTGCTTGGCTTCTAGCGCATAATCGTTTATGGATAAATGATCGGTTACAAAGAAGAGGATGGCCTAACAACTACTTCTTCCCTCTTTGCCTTCGCAACCTGTAGACATCACATCACCTGCTCTGGGAATGCCCTTTCTCCACCGAAATATGGATGAGGGTGGGCACAATGGGTGGCTGCCAACAGCTCTTACCGATCAACCATTAAACAAACGGCACTACCATAGACATTATGAACAAGATGGTTAATGCGTCCTGATACATCTCCAACGTATCTATAATTTTTGATGGTTTCATGCTATTATCTTGTCAAACTTTGGATGTTTTGCATGTATTTTATATATTTTCTGGGACTAACTTATTAACTCAGTGCCAAGTGCCAGTTCCTGTTTTTTTCATGTTTTTGACCCCTTTTAGAGGAGGATTTTGAACAGAGTCCAAACGGAATGAAACTGCCAAAAAGACTTTTTCCGGAACATAAAAAGATCGGGGAACCGAAGAATCAGGGCAGGGGCCACCAGTGACCCCACAAGCCCTCATGGCGCGGCCAGGGGGGGCCGTGGCCCCCTGGCTTGTGGGCTCCGTGAGGCTCCGTTGCCCTAGGTTTTGCGCCTATATATTCCCAAAAATTCCATAAAAATCAGAAGATCGTCGAAAGTACTTTTCCGCCGCTGCAAGCTTCTGTCTCCGCAAGATCCCATCTGGGGCACGTTTTGGTGCCCTACCGGAGGGGGGATTCGGATACGAAGGGCTTCTTCATCAACACCATGACCTCTCCGATGATGCGTGAGTAGTTCACCATAGACCTACGGGTCTATAGCTAGTAACTAGATGGCTTCTTCTCTGTCTTGGATCGTCAATACAAAGTTCTCCATGATCTTCATGGAGATCTATCCGATGTAATCTTCTTTTGCAGTGTGTTTGTCGAGATCCGATGAATTGTGGATTTATGATCAGATTATCTATGAATCTTATTTGAGTTTCTTCTGATCTCTCTTATGCATGATTTCATATCCTTGTAATTCTCTTCGAGTTGTGGGTTTTCTTTGGACAACTAGATCTATGATTCTTGCAATGGGAGAAGTGCTTGGTTTTGGGTTCATACCGTGCGGTGACCTCACCCAGTGACAGAAAGGGGTAGCGAGGCACGCATCGAGTTGTGGGTTTTGTTTGGCCAACTAGATCTATGATTCTTGCAATGGGAGAAGTGCTTGGTTTTGGGTTCATACTGTGCGGTGACCTCACCCAGTGATAGAAGGGGTAGCAAGGCACGCATTGTGTTGTTGCCATCAAGGGTAAAAAGATGGGGTTTTCATCATTGGTTTCAGATTATCCCTCTACATCATGTGATCTTTCTTAAGGCGTTACTCTGTTCGTCATGAACTCAACACACTAGATGCATGCTGGATAACGGTCGATGTGTGGAGTAATAGTAGTAGATGCAGAAAGTATCAGTCTACTTGTCTCGGAAGTGATGCCTATATGTATGATCATTGCCTTAGATATCGTCATGACTTTGCGCGGTTCTATCAATTGCTCGACAGTAATTTGTTCACCCACCGTGATATTTTCTATTTTGAGAGATGCCTCTGGTGAACACTATGGCCTCTGGTCTACTCCACACCATATTTTCAACCTTACTCTTTTTACTTCGTTGCACTTTCCGCCTTCAGATCTCACTTTGCAATCAATCTCGAAGGAATTGACAACCCCTTTAAAGAGTTGGGTACAAGCTCTTTTGTATTTGCGCAAGTACTTTGGACTTGACGAGATTCTCCTACTAGATTGATACCTTGGTTCTCAAACTGAGGGAAATACTTACTGCTCCTGTGCTGCATCACCCTTTCCTCTTCAATGGAAAAACAAACGCAAGCAAGTCTCCGTCAACTTGTCAATTTCTGGCGCTGTTGTTTGAGAAGTAGCAGAAGAATTTCTGCCGCCGTTGCCGGGGAGGATCAAGTCAAGAACTCTTCCAAGTAAGTGTCGCAAACTCATCTCTTGCATTTACTTTGTTTGCCAGTTGCCTCTCGGTTTCCTCTCCCCCACTTCACCAATTTGCCTTTTTCGTTTGCCTTTTTTTGTTTTCCTTTTTCGTTCGCCCTTTTCTCTCGCTCGCTTTCTGTCCGCTTGTGTGCCATGTGCCTTTAATATGCTTGCATCTTCGCTTGCTGAAAATCTAGTGATATGGATCCTCATCCACTTGCTAATCTCTTTAAGAGATCCAATTATGTTGATCCAATTGCTAGTGAGTTGAGTGCACTTGACTATCTTTATGGAGTTTTGCTTAAGATGCGTGAATCTAAAAATAGTGAGGAAGAAATTTATGAAGTGATCCACGAGGGCTCCTTGGATGAAAAGCATGATTGCAATGGTTTCGCTATAAATTCTATTAGTGACAATCATGCTACAAATATGCAAACCCTAAGCCTGGGGATGCTAGTTTTGCTATGTCCACTACTTGTTGCAATGATCTTGAGTGGGGCGATGATTTTCCTTATGGTCTTGAAATTTTGTTTAAGCCTCATGATGAATTTGATATTTGCAATATTATTGAAAGTGGGTTTGGAGAAGTCATGACTTTAGTTGATGATAATCCCACTATTTTTGAAGAGCGTCAACTTTGCATGCATGTGGATCATGAAAAGAATATCCTATGTGATAGTTACATTGTTGAATTCGAATATGATCCCACATGTAATTATTATGAGAGAGGAAAATATGGTGGTAGAAACTTTCATATCACTAAATCACTTCTCGTTATGTTGAGATTGCTATTGTCTCTTTCTTCTTCCTTGCATATGGTAACTATTGGTTGTCTTGACAATCTGTTTTCCTATAAAATGCCTATGCATAAGAAGTATGTTAGACTTAGATGTGATTTTCGCATGCTTTATGATGCTCTCGTTGTGCTTCAATTATTGTCTTTTGTGTGAGCATCATTGAATTATCAATGCCTAGCTAAGGGCGTTAAACAATAGCGCTTGTTGGGAGGCAACCCAATAAATTTATATTTTTCTTTCTGTTTTGTTGCATCCACACCATCATAATTCTGTTGTGATTGTGTTTTTTGTGTTTCTTTTTGTGTTTGAGCCAAGCAAAACCTTTATGACTAGTCTTGGTGATGCTTGTTTGATCCTGCTGGAAAAAGACAGAAACTTTTTGCTCACGAGATGATTTTTCATTTTTATTCAGGAAGACCTTTTGAGTTGATTATTTTTGCTTCTGGTTGATATGCCTTTTTCCCAGGTAGTCGTAAGTTTTCAGAATTTTTGAGGTACCAGAAGTATACGAAGTATACATATTGCTAAAGACTGGTCCGTTTTTGACACATTCTGTTTTTGTTGAGTTGGTTGCTTGTTTTGATGAAACTATGGTTAGTATCGGGGGATACTAGCCATGTAAAAGTGAGAATACAGTAGCCCAACACCTATATAGATAGAATTCAAGTTTTCTACAATACCAAAAGAGGTGGTAGTTTATTTTCTTGTGCTAATGTTATCACGAGCTTCTGTTTAAGTTTTGTGTTGTGAAGTTTTCAAGTTTTGGGTGATGCTCTCATGGACGATGAGATAAAGAGTGGAAATAGATCAATCTTGGGGATGCCCAAGGCATCCAAAGCCAAATTCAAGGCCACCAAAAAGCCTAAGCTTGGGGATGCCCCGGGAAGGCATCCCCGCTTTCGTCTTCAATCCATCGGTAACATTAATTGGAGCTATATTTTTATTCACCACATGATATGTGTTTTGCTTGGAGCATCTTGTATCGTACGAGTCTTTTATTTTTGTTGTGTCACAATCATCCTTGCTGCACACCTTTTTGAGAGAGAGAGACATTTACTCATCTTGATTTTGCTAGAATGCTCATAGTGCTTCACTTATATCTTTTGATCTAGATACTTTTGCTCTATGTGCTTCACTTACATCTTTTAGAGCACGGCGGTGCGTGACTTGGTAGTTGGCTTATTCTATGAAAGTAGTCCCAAAGGTGATAGGTACCCAAAGAGGATACAAAAACCTCCATCTTCATGTGCATTGAGTAGAAATAGAAGTCTTGATTCCTCTCAATTAGTTTTGAGATGTGGATTCGGGAATATTAAGAGCTATGTTAGTAGGGTGTTGTGAATCTAGGAATACTTGTGTTGAAGTTAGTGATTCCCGTAGCATGCACGTATGGTGAACCGCTATGTTAAGAAGTCGGAGCATAATTGATCTATTGATTGTCATCCTTTGTGTTGAGGTCGGGATAGCGCGATGGTTAACACCTACCAACCCTTCCCCTAGGAGTATGCGTTTAGCACTTTGTTTCATTACTAATAAAAACTTTCGCAACAAGTATGTGAGTTCTTCATGACTAATCTGAGTCCATGGTATAGATGCACTTTCACCTTCCACCATTGCTAGCCTCTCTAGTGCCGCGCAATTGTCGCCGGTACACAAACCCACCATATTCCTTCCTCAAAAGAGCCACCATACCTACCTACTATGGCATTTTCATAGGCATTCCGAGATATATTGCCATGCAACTCCCACCGTTCCGTCTCATGACTTGTGCCGTCACTCTCATATTTCCATTGCATGATCGTAAGATAGCTAGCGAGATGTTTCAATGTCATATGCCAAGCTAGATCGTTGCACATCCCGGTACACTGCCGGAGGCATTTCCTATAGAGTCATCATCTTTTCAAGCTTTGAGTTGTGAGTAAATAAAAGTGTGATGATCATCATTATTATAGCATTTTCCCATGTGAGCAAATAAAAAAAGTCCAAAGAGCCCAAAAATAATAATAAAAAGTCAAAAGAGAAAGAAAAAAAAGAGGCCTAAGAGCCCAAGTGAAAAAAGAGAGAAAAAGAGAGAAGGGACAATGCTATTATCTTTTTCCATACTTGTGCTTCAGAATAGCACCATGTTCTTCATGATTGAAAGCTTCTTGATTTGTCACTACCATATGCTAGTGGGAATCTTCATTATATAACTTGGCTTGTATATTCCAATGACGTGCTTCCTCAAAATTGCCCTAGGTCTTCGTGAGCAAGCAAGTCGGATGCACACCCACTAGTTCTCCTTTTGAGCTTTCACATACTTATAGCTCTAGTGTATCCCTTGTATGTCAATCCCTACTCATTCACAATGATATCTATTAATGGGCATCTCCATAGCCCTTTGATACGCCGAGTCAATGTGACCATCTCCTCCTTTTTGTCTCACAACCACCACCACACTCTATTCCACCTATAGTGCTATATCCATGGCTCACGCTCATGTTGCGTGATAGTTATAAAGAGTTTGAGAAAGTAAGAGTGTGAAAACAATTACTTGGACAATACCGGGGTTGTGCATGATTTACATTAGTTTTGTGAGGATGATGGAGCATAGCCAGACTATATGATTTTGTAGGGATAACTTTCCTTGGCCTTGTTATTTTGAAAGTTCATGATTACCTTGCTAGTTTGCTTGAAGTATTATTGTTTTCATGTCAATAGCAAACTATTGTTTCGAATCTTACGGATCTGAACATTCATGTCACGTGAAAGAAGTTGCTAGGTAGCATTCCACATCAAAAATTCAGTCTTTATTACTTCCCTACTCGAGGACGAGCAGGAGTTAAGCTTGGGGATGCTTGATACGTCTCCAACGTATCAATAATTTTTGATTGTTTCATGCTATTATCTTGTCAAACTTTGGATGTTTTGCATGCCTTCTATATATTTTCTGGGACTAACTTATTAACTCAGTGCCAAGTTCCTATTTTTTTCATGTTTTTTACCCCTTTCAGAGGAGGATTCTGAATGGAGTCCAAATGGAATGAAACTGCCAAAAGAATTTTTTTAGGAACAGAAACTGATCGGGGAGCCGGAGAATCAGGGCAGGGGGCCACCAGGGACCCCACAAGCCCTCATGGCGCGGCCATGGGGGCCCGCGGCCCCCTGGCTTGTGGGCTCCCTGAGGCTCCGTTGCCCTAGGTTTTGCACCTATAGATTCCCAAAAATTCCATAAAAAATCAGGAGATCATCGGAAGTACTTTTCCGTCGCCGCAAGCTTCTGTCTCCGCAAGATCCCATCTGGGGCACATTCTCGTGCCCTGCCGGAGGCGGGATTCGGATACGGAGGGCTTCTTCATCAACACCATGGCCTCTCCGATGGTGTGTGAGTAGTTCACCATAGACCTACGGTCCACAGCTAGTAACTAGATGGCTTCTTCTCTCTCTTGGATCTTCAATACAAAGTTCTCCATGATCTTCATGGCGATCTATCTGATGTAATCTTCTTTTACGGTGTGTTTGTTGAGATCCGATGAATTGTGAAATTATGATCAGATTATATATGAATCTTATTTGAGTTTCTTCTGATCTCTCTTATGCATGATTTCATATCCTTGTAATTCTCTTCGAGTTGTGGGTTTTGTTTGGCCAACTAGATCTATGATGGAGAAGTGCTTGGTTGTGGGTTCATACTGTGCGGTGACCTCACCAAGTGACAGAAGGTGTAGCGAGGCACGCATCGTGATGTTGCCATTGTTGGAATTATGCCCTAGAGGCAATAATAAATATAGTTATTATTATAATTCCTGTATCAAGATAATAGTTTATTATCCATGCTATAATTGATTGAATGAAGACTCATTTACATGTGTGGATACATAGACAAAACACCATCCCTAGCATGCCTCTAGTTGGCTAGCCAATTGATCGATGATAGTCAGTGTCTTCTGATTATGAACAAGGTGTTGTTGCTTGATAATTGGATCACGTCATTGGGAGAATCACGTGATGGACTAGACCCAAACTAATAGACGTAGCATGTTGATCGTGTCATTTTGTTGCTACTGTTTTCTGCGTGTCAAGTATTTATTCCTATGACCATGAGATCATATAACTCACTGACACCGGAGGAATGCTTTGTGTGTATCAAACGTCGCAACGTAACTGGGTGACTATAAAGATGCTCTACAGGTATCTCCGAAGGTGTTGGTTGAGTTAGTATGGATCAAGACTCGGAATTGTCACTCCGTGTGACGGAGAGGTATCTCGGGGCCCACTTGGTAATACAACGTCACACACAAGCCTTGCAAGCAATGTAACTTAGTGTAAGTTGCGGGATCTTGTATTACGAAACGAGTAAAGAGACTTGCCGGTAAACGAGATTGAAATAGGTATGCGGATACTGACGATCGAATCTCGGGCAAGTAACATACCGAAGGACAAAGGGAATGACATACGGGATTATACGAATCCTTGGCACTGAGGTTCAAACGATAAGATCTTCGTAGAATATGTAGGATCCAATATGGGCATCCAGGTCCCGCTATTGGATATTGACCGAGGAGTCTCTCGGGTCATGTCTACATAGTTCTCGAACCCGCAGGGTCTGCACACATAAGGTTCGACGTTGTTTTATGCGTATTTGAGTTATATGGTTGGTTACCGAATGTTGTTCGGAGTCCCGGATGAGATCAAGGACGTCACGAGGGTTTCCGGAATGGTCCAGAAACGAAGATTGATATATAGGATGACCTCATTTGATTACCGGAAGGTTTTCGGAGTTACCGGGAATGTACCGGGAATGACGAATGGGTTCCGGGAGTTCACCGGGGGGGCAACCCACCCCGGGGAAGCCCATAGGCCTTGGAGGAGACTCACCAGCCCTTAGTGGGCTGGTGGGACAGCCCACAAGTGCCTTGTGCGCCAAGGAGAAGAAAATCAAGAGAGAAAGAAAAAAAAAAGGAGGAGGTGGGAAGGAAGGGGGACTCCCTCCCACCAAACCTAGTCCAACTCGGTTTGGGGGGGGGAGAGTCCTCCCCCTTGGACTCTGCCGACCCCCTTGGGGCTCCTTGAGCCCCAAGGCAAGGCCCCCTCCCTCCCACCTATATATACGGAGGTTTTAGGGCTGATTTGAGACGACTTTTCCACGGCAGCCCGACCACATACCTCCACGGTTTTTCCTCTAGATCGCATTTCTGCGGAGCACGGGCGGAGCCCTGCTGAGACAAGGTCATCACCAACCTCCGGAGCGCCGTCACGCTGCCGGAGAACTCTTCTACCTCTCCGTCTCTATTGCTGGATCAAGAAGGCTGAGATCATCGTCGAGCTGTACGTGTGCTGAACGTGAAGGTGCCGTCCGTTCGGTACTAGATCGTGGGACTGATCGCGGGATTGTTCGCGGGGCGGATCGAGGGACGTGAGGACGTTCCACTACATCAACCGCGTTCTCTAACGCTTCTGCTGTACGGTCTACAAGGGTACGTAGATCACTCATCCCCTCTCGTAGATGGACATCACCATGATAGGTCTTCGTGCGCGTAGGAAATTTTTTGTTTCCCATGCGACGTTCCCCAACAGTGGTATCAGAGCTAGGTTCATGCGTAGATGTCTTCTCGAGTAGAACACAAAAGTTTTTGTGGGCGGTGATGTGCGTTTTGCTGCCCTCCTTAGTCTTTTCTTGATTCCGCGGTATTGTTGGATTGAAGCTGCTTGGACCGACATTACTCGTACGCTTACGAGAGACTGGTTTCATCGTTACGAGTAACCCCCTTTGCTCAAAGATGACTGGCAAGTGTCGGTTTCTCCAACTTTAGTTGAATCGGATTTGACCGAGGAGGTCCTTGGATGAGGTTCAATAGCAACTCATATATCTCCGTTGTGGTGTTTGCGTAAGTAAGTTGCGATCCTACTAGATACCCTTGGTCACCACGTAAAACATGCAACAACAAAATTAGAGGACGTCTAACTTGTTTTTGCAGGGTATGATTGTGATATGATATGGCCAACGATGTGATGTGATATATTGGATGTATGAGATGATCATGTTGTAATAGAAATATTGACTTGCACGTCGATGGTACGGCAACCGGCAGGAGCCATAGGGTTGCCTTTATACTAACGTTTGTGCTTGCAGATGCGTTTACTATTTTGCTAGGATGTAGCTTTAGTAGTAATAGCATGAGTAGCATGACAACCCCGATGGCAACACGTTGATGGATGATCATGGTGTGGCGCCGGTGACAAGAAGGTCGTGCCGGTGCTTTGGTGATGGAGATCAAGAAGCACGTGATGATGACCATATCATGTCACTTATGAATTGCATGTGATGTTAATCCTTTTATGCACCTTATTTTGCTTAGAACGACGGTAGCATGATGAGGTGATCTCTCACTAAAATTTCAAGACGAAATTGTGTTCTCCCCGACTGTGCACCGTTGCTACAGTTCGTCGTTTCGAGAAACCGCGTGATGATCGGGTGTGATAGACTCAACGTTCACATACAACGGGTGCAAAACAGTTGCACACGCGAAACAATCGGGTTAAGCTTGACGAGCCTAGCATGTGCAGACATGGCCTCGTAACACATGAGACCGAAAGGTCGATCATGAATCATATAGATGATATGATTAGCATAGGGATGCTTACCACTGAAACTATACTCAACTCACGTGATGATCGGACTTGGGATAGTGTAAGTGGATCATGCACCACTCAAATGACTAGAGAGATGTACTTTTTGAGTGGGAGTTTAGAATATAATTTGATTAAGTTAAACTCTAATTATCTTGAACATAGTCTAAGTCCACTTTGAATATATTTGTGTTGTAGATCATGGCTCACGCGACAGTCATCCTGAATTTTAATACGTTCCTAGAGAAAGCTAAGTTGAAAGATGATGGAAGCAACTTTGTAGACTGGGCTCGTAATCTTAAGCTAATCTTACAAGCTGGGAAGAAGGATTATGTCCTTAATGCTGCGCTAGGAGATGAACCACCCGCTACGGCTGATCAGGATGTTAAGAACGCTTGGTTAGCACGTAAGGAGGACTACTCAATAGTTCAATGTGCAGTCTTGTATGGCTTAGAACCGGGACTTCAACGTCGCTTTGAGCGTCATGGAGCATTTGAGATGTTCCAGGAGTTGGAGTTTATCTTTCAAAAGAACGCCCGGATCGAGAGGTATGAGACCTCCGATAAATTCTATGCTTGCAAGATGGAGGAAAACTCGTCTGTCGGTGAACATGTGCTCAAAATGTCTGGGTACTCAAACCGTCTAGCTGAACTGGGGATTGAACTCCCGCAAGAAGCTATCACTGACAGAATCCTTCAATCACTGCCGCCAAGCTACAAAGGCTTTGTGTTGAACTACAACATGCAAGGGATGAACAAGTCTCCCGGCGAGTTGTTTGCGATGTTGAAGGTCGCAGAGTCTGAACTCCGTAAAGAGCATCAAGTGTTGATGGTAAATAAGACCACTAGTTTCAAGAGAAACGGCAAAGGCAAGAAGGGCAATTCGAAGAAGAGCGGCAAGCCTGTTGCCAATCCGCCGAAGAAACCCAAAGCTGGACCTAAGCCTGAAATGGAGTGTTTCTATTGCAAGGGTATGGGTCACTGGAAGCGCAATTGCCCCAAGTATCTAGCAGATAAGAAGGCGGGCAAAGAAAAATCAAGTATATTTGATATACATGTTATTGATGTGTACTTAACCGGCTCTCGTAGTAGTGCCTGGGTATTCGATACCGGTTCTGTTGCTCATATTTGCAACTCGAAGCAGGAACTGCGGAATAGACGAAGGCTGGCGAAAGACGAAGTGACGATGCGCGTAGGAAATGGTTCCAAGGTTGATGCAACCGCCGTCGGCACAGTGTCACTTCAGCTACCATCGGGATTAGTGATGAACTTAAATCATTGTTATTTAGTGCCTGTGTTGAGCATGAACATTATATCTGGATCTTGTTTATTGCGAGACGGTTACTCTTTTAAGTCTGAGAATAATGGTTGTTCTATTTCTATGAGTAACATCTTTTATGGTCATGCACCGAATGTGAGAGGATTGTTCATATTGAATCTTGATAGCGATACGCATATACATAACATTGAGACCAAAAGAGTTAGAGTAAAGAATGATAGCGCCATATTTTTGTGGCACTACCGCTTGGGTCATATTGGTGTAAAGCGCATGAAGAAACTCCATGCTGATGGACTTTTGGAGTCACTTGAGTTTGATTCACTTGACACGTGCGAACCATGCCTCATGGGCAAGATGACTAAGACTCCGTTCTCCGGAACAATGGAGCGTGCAAGTGACTTATTGGAAATCATACATACCGATGTGTGTGGTCCAATGAGCGTGGAGGCACGCGGCGGATATCGTTATTTTCTCACCTTCACTGACGATTTAAGTAGATATGGTTATGTCTACTTGATGAAGCACAAGTCTGAAACATTTGAAAAGTTCAAGCAATTTCAGAGTGAAGTGGAAAATCATCGTAACAAGAAGATCAAGTTCCTACGGTCTGATCGTGGGGGTGAATATCTGAGTTTCGAGTTTGGTGCTCACTTAAGACAATGTGGAATTGTTTCACAGTTAACACCGCCTGGAACACCACAGCGTAATGGTGTGTCCGAACGTCGTAATCGTACTTTGTTGGAGATGGTGCGATCTATGATGTCTCTTACTGATTTGCCGTTATCATTTTGGGGTTATGCATTAGAAACAGTTGCATTCACTTTAAATAGGGCACCATCAAAATCCGTTGAGACGACACCATACGAACTGTGGTATGGCAAGAGGCCAAAGTTGTCGTTTCTTAAAGTTTGGGGATGTGATGCTTATGTCAAAAAGCTTCAGCCTGAAAAGCTGGAACCCAAAGCGGAAAGGTGCGTCTTCATAGGTTACCCAAAAGAGACAGTTGGGTACACCTTCTATCTCAAATCCGAGGGCAAAGTGTTTGTTGCTAAGAACGGAGCTTTTCTCAAGAAGGAGTTTCTCTCGAGAGAATTGAGTGGGAGGAAGATAGAACTTGACGAGGTTGTCGAACCTCTCATCCCTCTGGATGGTGGCGCAGGGCAAGGGGAAACCTCTGTCGTTGCGACGCCGGTTGAGGAGGAAGTTAATGATGATGATCATGAAACTCCAGTTCAAGTTTCTGTTGAACCACGCAGGTCGACGAGATCACGTGCTCCTCCAGAGTGGTACGGTAATCCCGTCTTATCAATCATGTTGTTAGACAACAATGAACCTGCAAGTTATGAAGAAGCAATGGTGGGCCCAGATTCCAACAAATGGCTAGAAGCCATGAAATCTGAGATAGGATCCATGTATGAGAACAAAGTGTGGACTTTGGAGATACTACCTGAGGGCCGCAAGGCTATTCAGAACAAATGGATTTTTAAGAAGAAGACGGACGCTGACGTTAATGTGACCGTTTATAAAGCTCGACTTGTGGCAAAGGCCTCTAGTTGGCTAGCCAGTTGATCGATGATAGTCAGTGTCTTCTGATTATGAACAAGGTGTTGTTGCTTGATAACTGGATCGCGTCATTGGGAGAATCACGTGATGGACTAGACCCAAACTAATAGACGTAGCATGTTGATCGTGTCATTTTGTTGCTACTGTTTTCTGCGTGTCAAGTATTTATTCCTATGACCATGAGATCATATAACTCACTGACACCGGAGGAATGCTTTGTGTGTATCAAACGTCGCAACGTAACTGGGTGACTATAAAGATGCTCTACAGGTATCTCCGAAGGTGTTGGTTGAGTTAGTATGGATCAAGACTGGGATTTGTCACTCCGTGTGACGGAGAGGTATCTCGGGGCCCACTCGGTAATACAACATCACACACAAGCCTTGCAAGCAATGTAACTTAGTGTAAGTTGCGGGATCTTGTATTACGGAACGAGTAAAGAGACTTGCCGGTAAACGAGATTGAAATAGGTATGCGGATACTGACGATCGAATCTCGGGCAAGTAAATACCGAAGGACAAAGGGAATGACATACGGGATTATACGTATCCTTGGCACTGAGGTTCAAACGATAAGATCTTCGTAGAATATGTAGGATCCAATATGGGCATCCAGGTCCCGCTATTGGATATTGACCGAGGAGTCTCTCGGGTCATGTCTACATAGTTCTCGAACCCGCAGGGTCTGCACACTTAAGGTTAGACGTTGTTTTATGCGTATTTGAGTTATATGGTTGGTTACCGAATGTTGTTCGGAGTCCCGGATGAGATCAGGGACGTCACGAGGGTTTCCGGAATGGTCCGGAAACAAAGATTGATATATAGGATGACCTCATTTGATTACCGGAAGGTTTTCGGAGTTACCGGGAATGTACCGGGAATGACGAATGGGTTCCGGGAGTTCACCGGGGGGCAACCCACCCCGGGGAAGCCCATAGGCCTTTGGGGAGACACACCAGCCCTTAGTGGGCTGGTGGGACAGCCCACAAGTGCCCTATGCGCCAAGGAGAAGAAAATCAAGAGAGAAGGAAAAAAAAGGAGGAGGTGGGAAGGAAGGGGGACTCCCTCCCACCAAACCTAGTCAAACTCGGTTTGGGGGGGAGAGTCCTCCCCCTTGGACTCGGCCAACCCCCTTGGGGCTCCTTGAGCCCCAAGGCAAGGCCCCCTCCCTCCCACCTATATATACGGAGGTTTTAGGGCTGATTTGAGACGACTTTTCCACGGCAGCCCGACCACATACCTCCACGGTTTTTCGTCTAGATCGCGTTTCTGCGGAGCTCGGGCGGAGCCCTGCTGAGACAAGGTCATCACCAACCTCCGGAGCGCCGTCACGCTGCCGGAGAACTCTTCTACCTCTCCGTCTCTCTTGCTGGATCAAAAAGGCCGAGATCATCGTCGAGCTGTACGTGTGCTGAACGCGGAGGTGCCGTCCGTTCGGTACTAGATCGTGGGACTGATCGCGGGATTGTTCGCGGGGCGGATCGAGGGACGTGAGGACGTTCCACTACATCAACCGCGTTCTCTAACGCTTCTGCTGTACGGTCTACAAGGGTACGTAGATCACTCATCCCCTCTCGCAGATGGACATCACCATGATAGGTCTTCGTGCGCGTAGGAAAATTTTTGTTTCCCATGCGACGTTCCCCAACAGCCATCAAGGGTAAAAAGATGGGGTTTTCATCATTGGTTTGAGATTGTCCCTCGACATCATGTCATCTTGCTTAAGTCGTTACTCTGTTCGTGATGAACTCAATACAATAGATGCATGCTGGATAGCGGTCAATGTGTGGAGTAATAGTAGTAGATGCAGAAAGTATCGGTCTACTTGTCTCGGACGTGATGCCTATATGTATGATCATTTCCTTAGATATCGTCATGACTTTGCGCGGTTCTATCAATTGCTCGACAGTAATTTGTTCAGCCACCATGATATTTGCTATTTCGAGAGAAGCCTCTAGTGAACACTATGGCCCCCGGGTCTAGTCCACACCATATTTTCAGCCTTACTCTTTTTACTTCGTTGCACTTTCCGCCTTCAGATCTCACTTTGCAATCAATCTTGAAGGGACTGACAACCCCTTTAAAGCGTTGGGTGCAAGCTCTTTTGTGTTTGCGCTGGTACTCTGGACTTGACGAGATTCTCCTACTGGATTGATAACTTGGTTCTCAAACTGAGGGAAATACTTACTGCTCCTATGATGCATCACCCTTTCCTCTTCAAGGGAAAAACCAACTCAAGCAAGTCTCCGTCAACGTGTCAATTTCTGGCGCTGTTGTTTGAGAAGTAGCACGTCCCAACCTTCGCAAAGGGAAGCAAACAAGGCCACCGCTATATTGACATGTTGGGAGATAGAGAAGGACAGAAACAATTGCATTCTCAGGGGGAAAATGCCTTCTGGTGAGGATACCTTGAAGTCCATTGAGATCTCCATCTAGCTATGGCGCCAGGCTGGCGGAACGTATCTAGAAAGCCCATTCTTGGATCCGTGATAACCCACAAGTATAGGGGATCACAACAGTTTTCGAGGGTAGAGTATTCAACCCAAATTTGTTGAGTCGACACAAGGGGAAGCCAAAGAATATTCTCAAGTATTAGCAGTTGAGTTGTCAATTCAACCACACCTGAAAGACTTAGTATATGCAGCAAAGTTTCACTAGCAAAGTAGTGTGATAGCAACGGTAGCAACAGTAACAATAGCAGCAGTGACAGCAGTAGCGGTAACAGTAGCAGCAGTGACAGCAGTAGCGGCAAAGTAACGTAGCAAGGACCAGTAGGATAAAGCTCGTAGGCATTGGATCAGTGATGGATAATTATGACGGATGACATTCATCATGCAACAGTTATAACACGGGGAGATATGTAACTAGCTCTAGTTCGTCAATGTAATGTAGGCATGCATTCCGTATATAGTCATACTTTGTTATGGAAAAAAACTTGCTTGACATCTATTGTCTATCCCTCCCGTGGCAGCGGGGTCCTAATGGAAACTAAGGTATATTAAGGTTCTCCTTTTAATAGAGAACCGGAACAAAGCATTAACACTTAGTGAATACTTGAACTCCTCATACTATGGTCATCTCCAGGAGTGGTTCCGGCTATTGTCACTCCGGGGTTGCCGGGTCATAACACATAGTAGGTGACCACAACTAGCAAGATAGGATCAAGAACACACATATATTGACGAGAACATAATAGGTTCAGATCTGAAATCATGGCACTCGGGCCCTAGTGACAAGCATTAAGCATAGCAAAGTAGTAGCAACATCAATCTTAGAACATAGTGGATACTAGGGATCAATCCCCATCAAAACTAACTCGATTACATGATAGATCTCAACCAACCCATCACCGTCCAGCAAGCCTACGATGATAATACTCACGAACGGTGAAGAGCATCATGGAATTGGCGATGAAGGATGGTTGGTGATGACGATGGCGACGATCTCTCCTCTCCGGAACCCAGAACGGACTCCAGATCTACCCTCTAGAGGAAGAACAGGTGGTGGCGGCGCCTCTGTATCTTAAAACATGATGAACTCTTCTCCCTTATTTTTTTCCGGTCGAAGGAGAATATATAGAGCTGGAATTGGAGGCGGCGGAGTCCCGAGGGGCTCACAAGCCTGCCAGGCCCGGCCAGGGGGGCGGGCCTGGTGGGCTTGTGAGCTCCTGGCTCCGTCCCTCCAGTTGATTCTTGCAGTAGTATTTTTTAAATATTCCACAAAAAATCCTCGTAGATTTCCAGGTCATTCCAATAACTTTTATTTCTGCACAAAAACAACACCATGGCAATTCTGCTAAAAACAGCGTCAGTCCGGGTTAGTTCCATTCAAATCATGCAAATTAGAGACCAAAACGAAGGACAAAAGAGTTTGGAAATGTAGATACATGGGTACATATCAATCTTCCATGAGGAGTCCGAGTCAAATCCCGGGTCGAGGGCGGCAAAGGCCGTGCGTAGAAGTTGGATTTGTAATCTGGTCCTAGGACCTAAACCTCACCTTCGGTGTTTTCTATTGCTTCGTGCTTATGAATGAAATGCCAGCGATTCGCTGGATCTTTCAAAAAAATATAAGGGGTATTAGTCTTTTGAAAAGTTAAATTCTTCAACTTGGACCAAGTTGAGAGCAAATATATCGACATCCATAATATTAAATAAAAAATATAAAAATTAATTTGACGATGAATCTAACCACAATAATTTGATATTACAGATTTCAATATATTTATCTAAAACAATAATAAAATTAGAAAGGTTTGACATTTTTAAAAAGTTCAAACAGAGTGATTATGTTTTTTTAATCTAACGGCGCAGGAAAGCACACCTAGTCCTTCTAGTTGTCTAACGAATTATGCTCGTATGGCTCGTAGTAATGCTTGTTGGTTACAACGAGCTCCTCCCATTATTCATAATCTTATATTAGCTGACTGTAATTATGTTGCTATCGAATTAACTTAGTTTTACCCTCACAAAAATTTTCTTTCGATCATTGTTGAATTAATAGTTTTGGTGCTCTAGCGTCCGTTCCCCTCGCTTCATCTCCTTCTAGCGCCCGAGCCTACATCGGCGACCATTTCGGACCTGATGTTCACCCACTCTGGCCTTGGCCGCTCCGGCCCAACCGTCCAACCCAAGCCCATCACTTCCCTGCCCCTACACCGTGGGAAGCTCTCGCGAGGATATGTGGCTTGAATCGGGCCACAATTTGCGTGGGTCCTCGCTCGCTACCTACGTGCAGGTCTTCTGCGAACTGCGTGCGTCAATGTCGCCAGCTTTCCCAAGGAGACTTGCGCTCTCGCCTCCCATGCCTCTGTCGTGTGCCACACCCTGTGCCATCCTCTTCAAGATGTACGCGGTGGATGGAAGATTGCTCAGGGTCGAAAGAGACCATGCCCACATGCCCCTCGTCGCCCGTGCTGCAACGATGTTGAGTCCCTCGTTCGTGACCTACCTTCCTCCGCGAGGTGAATTCCCCTGGTGCTTTAGGACCCCCCCCCCCACTACTCATTATCGATGTGCTATTTTCTAAGCGTGGTGCGGCTTCTTCGGCCACAAGGGCAAAGACTACATCAGCGATTATCTGTTGGCCCCTCCTCGTTCGGCAGCACCATCCCCCGCCCCGACATTGCCGTGGCAACTCTTCGGCCCCTGCTTCTACATCGTAGATGCATTGGGTTTTACCCGAAAAAGAAGGGGTGCAGTAGTAAAGTAGCAATAAGTATTTTCAATAGTTGAGAACCAACATTTATCGAATCAGTATGAAAATCACGCAAAGAACCGTCTATAGTAACTACAAACACAAGAGCAAATACTTGCATCCAACACATGCATGAGGGTTGTCAATCCCCTTATACTCATTAATTGCAAGGTTCAAATATGATAGTGGTCGATAGGTAAGTTGAAAGGTAAAAATAGAAGTGAATAAATTAAAAGAAGGTATTTAGTGTTTTAGTAAATATGTTGGATAGACCCCGGTGGCATATTTTTTTACTAGAGGTATCTCTCTCAGGAACATATGATACAGTGGGTGGACAAATTGTTATTGGACAGTTCATAGAAAAGTGCATAGTTATGACTTAGGAGATTATTCAAGGCGTGATCATGTATATAGGCATTACATCTATGAAAAATAGACCGACTCCCGCCTGCATCTACTACTATTACTCCAATCGATCGCTAACCAACATGCATCTATGGTATTAATTTCATGACAAATAAAGTAACGCTTTAAACAAAATGACATAACGTAAATATGATAGAATCAAGCAATATAATTAAACTCCGTCATTTTATCCTTAGTTGGTAAAACAAAAGTACGTGTCTCGCTATCCCTTCTGTCACTGGGTCAGAACACCACAAGATTCAATCCTACTACTATGCACCACTCTATGTGGTGATCTACTCATCTACTTGGCCAAACAAAACTCATAGATTGAAAAACAGACATATCTATAAAAATCATAGATAATAAATTTGAGAAAAGACTCGAATGAATAATCTGATCGTAAACCCACAATTCATCGAATCCCAACAAACACACCACAAAAGAGGATCACGTCATATTGATCTGTGAGGAGAACGTTGTATTAAACATCAAAGACATAGAGAGAGCCATGTAGCTAATCACTATGGACCCATAGATATGTGTTGAAGTACTCAGAAATCAAAATGGAAGCAGCAATGTTGGTGAAGATGACATCCACGATCAATTCCCCCTCTGGCAGAGTACCGACGGATGACTCTAGATGGGATTGTGAGAATAGAGGCTTGTGACGGGGAAAATTGTTTCGGGTCTCCTTCTGGTGTTTTGGAGATTTATCAGAATTATAGAAGAAGAATTAGGTCAAAAAGTCCCACGGGGGGACCACAAGCTCATGTAGCGCGCCCCCTAGGGGCCCAAAAGGTGGGCTTGTGGCTCTGTCGTCAATATCATGGCCTCCTTCCCAAGCTTTTAGGGCCCCTTCTGCTCGACTGAAATCACCATAAAGTTTTATCATGAAGAACTCGAACAATTAAGGAACTCATAAAAAATGCAAGCTAAGTACTATATTGATTTCCACTAGTGTGTGAAAGTGATAAAGCATGTAGATTGTCTATATGATGAACATGGTGCTACATTGAAGCACAAATGTGTAAAAGGATAGTAGCACTGTTTGTTAGAACAACCTCATGGACTTCATCCCCACTTTTTGGAGGAATCATCAGTCTCCATTATCCTTTACCTCACTGGTACAATGCTCTAATAAAGAAGATAATCACATTTATATTTACTTACAACTCGGTAAAACAGAAAAACCCTATGAGTACATATGAGTGCATCTTGTACTATACCAGGATGTGCAATGATATTAAGACAACATGTATGTAATAATGAATGGTTTATTTGCCACAAATATAATGTCGGCTCTATGATGATGCAAAGCAAAATGATAATGAATTCTCATGTCATATGAACACTAACATGGAAGTTGCATGTCACTATATCCCGAAATGGCTATGGAAATGCCATGATAGGTAAGTATGGTGGCTCTTTTGAGGAATATATAATGAGGCTTATGTGTGATGGATCGTATCATGTCACGGGTTTTGGATGCACCTGTGAATTATACACGGAATCTCTAGATGAGAAAGGGCAATACACGATACATAATAGGCTAGCAAAATACGTAAATAATGGGATATGCTTATGGTCCACAAAGTCACATTAATCACAGGGAACTGAGATACTTATTATGTCCTCTATTAGGTCTCTCTAAGCAAAGAACTTATCACATGCCCCTAGGGAAGAGGTTGCGAGGAGTTAACCACCATGTGCGGTTTTCACTCAAGGATACAAAACACTCCAACTTCCTTGTCACGCCACAACAACAAAATTAATGGATGGCAAATGAAAAACCTTAATATTATTACTAGAACTAATAAATTTCCACAAACTAGTAAGACTCCATATTATAACCTAATATCGTTGATCATACGTTTCACATTTAGTGATTTACATGAAAGTTTTTATTATACTCCTCTTTTAAACCTATCAATTTCCAAATAAACATATAACTTTTGCAAATTAGACTTCCCATTTTAGAGAATATCAAAATGATTTAAGTGAAGCATGAGAGTGCAAATGATTTGTGTAAAATATAACCACCACCATGCTCAAAAGATATAAGTGAAGCACATGAGCAACTGCATAGCTCAAAAAATATGACTAAAGCTAATACAGTATTTTAGAAAATTATGTTGAATGTGTGTCTCTCTTAAAAGGTGTTTCCAGCAAACAATTGTTGTGTCAAAGTAACAAGCAAACAAAATAAAACTATAATACAGGATGCTCCAAGAAAAACCCATATCACGTGATGAATAAAAATATAGCCCCAAGTAACATACTCATGAATTGTAGACGAAAGAGGGGATGCCATCCGGGGCATACCCAAGCATAGAAGTTTGTGTTTTTCTTGAATATTACCTCCGTGTGTATTAGACATCCCCAAGCTTAGGGTCTTGCCCCTCCCAATTCCTTCATCCATCGTGATCTCACCCAAAACTTGAAAACTTTAGCACACAAAACTCAATAGAAACCTGACGAGGACCACTAGTATAATAATAATCTCAAACACCTTAAGTGTTGTCATAAAGAGATTCATAATTGTTCTTGAATAATACATGTCATATTCTAACTTCTCCATGACCTATACCCCTCGATACAATCCATAGAATCATTGAAAAAAGCACACTATGCAAATAAAAACAAAATATGTCTAAAACAGACGGTCTATAATGGTTTGTACTAAAATCATATTTCAAAACTCAAAAAATTCTGGAAACCTAGGAAAACCTGGTAAATTTGTATCTATGTACGGTGCAAACATTTCAACAATTTATCTTGTTCCATAAAAATGTAAATTCAAATACAAAGCGTAAACATTTATGTTTGTGCACCGTCTGATCTCAACTATCATCCAAATCATCCCAAAGACTTTATTTGGCACAAACACTAACTAAAATATAAAAACACGATCATTACAGTAACAATAATCTTGTCATGACCACCAAAAAAGAAAATAAAAATTGCAAATAATATAAACATTGGGTTGGCTCCGGAAAAGCGACATGGTTTTATGCCCCTTGCTCGCCATAATGCACAAGTTCAAGGTTTGTAATTGTCATATATCTTAGCAAACTTACTAGGTCCTTTCTCAAAGCATAGGGATTCACTAAGCTTCCAGTTATGTTTCAGAGTAATGTAACCATCTTTTCAAGAGAAACAAGCCTTTTGTTACAAACGGTGAGAATTGAATTCATACGATACAAGTTTGCGCTTAGGGTTTTAATTTGTTCATTTAGCTTTTGAACTACACTCACATTTTTTTGCATATCCCCAAGCTTCTACAATATTTGAATCCCCTCACTACTATATGGAGGAATCTACCGTATAGGAGGAATTTTGACAATCCCTTCTATTATCTCATGTGTAGCATTGGGGTCAATCTCAATAAAATTTCCTTTGGTAGCCAAATCCAGAATTTGTCTATTAGGCATAGTGAGTCCCACAAAAAATTCCAAAGAATGATCTTTGTATCGCTTTTGGTGGCATTATGATGGAATTTTATTATCCTGAACGAGGCATCTTTTAAGTTGTCTCCTTACTTTTGTTTAAATAGAGTACTTTGAAATTGGGAGAGATGATGATAGAAGGACTAGCCATAGTAACAAGAAAATAAAGCACACAACATATTTTTGGTATTTCTGATTTTTGTATAAGTGAACATAAAAGCAAGTAAAAAGTATAAGAAGTGAGGGATTCCTGGACCAGGGGTCCCAACTGCGGTGGCATAGTCCATGGGTCGGACTAGGGGCATCAAGGGGAATGACTTTAGAGGCCTTGTGACGAAGCGTGAACACTCCAAATTTTCTCAAAGACTTGGCGTGCATTCTAGGGAAAGGTGATTTGTTCGACATGTAATCCATAGATGGTAACCAATATTCATGTAACCCTAGAGACCCCTGGTGCCTATATATACTATGGGGTTTAGCCCATAGAACACACATATACACAACATCATAACGCCTAGGTTTAGTCCACTAACTCGTGATCTGGAGGTAGATCAAGTGAGTAAACACTACAACATCAATACAACAAGAGGAGGACATAGGGATTCATGTAGCAACCCAACTAAAAACAAGTCAAGCCTCTGTGTATTTGTGTCATCCCTGGATCGGCATGCTGGCACATACAGTACATCAATGTATATATCAAAGTGCAATCACATGTGAATAATGTAAAACTCATATATACCTCAAAATCTCAGCAGAAACACTCAAAAGGGAGTAGAGTCCCAATAAACACCAACGGCAGGTTGAGTGTAGTCCGTAACCCTGGATCGTACTCTTACTCGTCGAAGAAAGTATCTGCAACATAAGACGTTGCAGCCGTGTAGGTCAGCATATTGAATATGCCGGCAAGTCACAAAAGAGAGGGGGTGAAAATATCACCTATACTATATGCATATATGGCACGTGGGGCTGTAGTTTAAGTTTTGCGTAAAGAAAAATCTTCCTACAACAAGAGAGAGGGTAAAAGCAAAATTTACTACATTGTTGGTTGTTAATGAGACGGTTCCACCAACCATTTCTCATACCCAATTTATCAATAATACCCACATCATTAATATTATTTGTGTTGAGAATTCCGGATAGTTTAAGTTCCTTTGGCTCAAGTAGTCCATGACCGTGGACACGGCTAATCCATTAGGTTTGAGTACTGTGCAGAGTTTTGCATACGTTCCCCACAAGATTTGATCGCATCCGTTGAAGTCCTTACACTTTAGGGTGTTTGAGAACCGGATGATCAAAACATGGTCTTCCAAAAGGTTCCTTTTGAGACAATGTCGGTGCCCAACCAATCCTACTGTTCTTCTACATCTCGTAGCACCGCCCGTCTAGAGTCACCGTAATGTCTAACAAGCCAGAGCCCATGATAACTTGTGGCTGTGCAGGTAAGCCTCAGGTCTTGAAGAATCCATCCATCTCTTTGTGCCTAGGTGAAGCTTTCCTCAAGATGTCATGGCACTTCCCCATGTATCCCGGGTCATCCACTGGCTTCCCCAGGGTGCCCATCGGAACCATCCTTCACCCAGAGGTATATTGCATCATGAGGTCTTGAAGTCTTGAGGTCTTGATTATTCAGTTCTCAGAACACTCATGATCAACACTCAACCAAACCCCGTCTACTAGGAGCATAGCAAGGTAACGTCCCAGCCAAGGTAACAAGAGTTTATGAGTGCCTACCACATGAGACTACATCAAGAACCAAATTTCCAAGTACCTACTTTTCATGCACTAGGTGGAGAAGGTTGAACTAATGCAATAAAACCATAGGTAAATAGATGATCAATGTGAACTTGCCTGGCGAGGTTGATGAAGATAAATACCTCTCACAGAAAATAGCTTGATAGAACTATTCGTCACTCTCCGATGAAAACTATATAATCAAACATAGTATTCACATAAGCAATCATACTAGCAATCTTCCGAACAATCAATAACAAATAATAACTTAAAAATGATGCAATAAAATCAATAAGAAAGATCAAATAAGAATCCAAAAGAAACTTTAAATACAACTATGGAGTCTTCTACTACAACAATCACAAAATAGTTTTTAATCTAATTAAATTTCACAGCAAAGTAAACACTAAAATTTTAAAATAACAGAAAACAAAATATAAAACAACTAAGAAAAAAAATAGATTTTTTTCGGAAATCTTATTAGAAAAAGGAACTAATTGAAAGCTTTTGTTAAACTCTTCTTATGAACTAAACAAGGTTAACTTGAATTAAATAAAAACAATTTTAACTTTAATACAAATTGTTTCTGATCTAATACTAAAGTTAATAGAAGTAAAACTTACAAAATAGTATTATTTGAAATTATTTTCAAATAGGAAATCAAACTAGCAATGAAATCAATTTGCAAGTTATTATAGAACTAGAATTGATTTCATGCAATGAAATAAAAATAAATAAACTAAAATTTTGTTGTTGTTGAAAAGCTACAATTAACTAACAGAAAACAATATATAACCTGTCACAAGTACAAAAGAACTTAGATTAAAAACAATTATAACCAAAGAAATAGTAATAAACCTAAAAAGAACTAAAACAAAATCTGTTTTGCTTAAAAGACTAATTTAAAATATTGGTCTATCAGAAACTTTATCAAACTGGTAATTCAAAGCAAAAATAATCAATCAATTTGGGTAAGGAAAAATAAACTAAAATTTATAGGCGATGTGAGGTGTCCAAGTGAAGTGGACGGGGTTGTCCAAATCCGACAAGGCCGGATCTCCGGCGAGGAATTCTCAGACCGTGATGGTGCAATAATGGTGATTGGTTTTTTTTGGGGGGGAGGTGATCTTGGGGGAGGAGCTTCCGGGGAAAGTAGAGGCAATGGCAATCAGGGGCGCGGGATTTCCGAGTCAATGGCGATCTGGAGCTTGTAAACTCGAGCACTCGTGAGGTAGGACACGACCTTATCTTGGGATGGGCCTTGAGCCTTTTGTTTTTCACAAATACCGACAAAAAAAACTAAACTACGAATAAAATAAAAGTTTTATATAGACGTACTATATATCAAAATTTGCAGAAAAAGATTTCCTAGAAGATGAACATATTTGCAAAGCCAATAAATAAACTCACAAATTCTAATAATTCAAACATTACTACTGTTTTAAATAAAATGCAAAGAAATCATTTTGAAAATACCAAAATGGTCTCAAATTCATTTATCTCCATTTTTCTATTGAAGGGAATCATTTTACCCTATTTTTGATGTATTTTATTTTTGGATAAAAGTAAATTTAAAAACGATTTCATGAAAGTTGGTTTTAAAACCTACTATGAAATATTACCAAAATAGTCTCCTGATTTTTTTATAAGTGCAAATAAAATTTCAATGCCCGTGGTTTGGAGTGTCATATTGCTCCTCTCAAGACTTTGAATTTGGGGCAAAGGAACTTCGGATTCCGTCAAACTTTTAAATAGGACCAAATATGAAATAGATTGCAAAAAAGGATTATTTTCTCAAGCCACCTTTTTCCAAATCTTTTATTTTGAAGAAGTCATGTTATCTTCTCTCACTCGTTTGGATTGGATGAATTTGAAATTCGAAAAGAAAAAGGGAAAGTCATTTTATTCCCTCTCAGTTTAAAGTTTCAAAAGTTTGAAATTGCACTCAATTTGGAACAATCATTCACACAATCAATCATTCATTTATTAATATAACATTCGAAAGTTTGGGATGTTTCAAACCTACCACTCTTAAAATGAATCTCGTCCTCGAGATTCGCAGAGGCTAGAAAGAAAAGGTTAGGGTTTGGGGGTATTCTAAGAAATCCATTGTGTTGCAAAGTGTGGGTGCTACCACACTTAAAATGAGAGTTACGAGTCCCTAAATTTTTTTAACAATCCTCTAGGGTCTTGGCATCTGGCTCTTCACATTCTTCATGGTAACTCCTTTGGTGATGTTCTTATAATAATAAAGTTTCCGTCAAAATTCAGCGTTCTTTCGTTGATGTAAGTTTCTTCCATCACTGGGTTTTCATAACTGACAAGTCCCGTGATCATTTTAATTAACATATCGATGATTCTCATGGTGGTCTACCATTTGTGGTTATCCTGCAGTTAGAATGGTCTTGGCTTCATCCTCACCGTAAAAATTTCTATCCTTGGCAGCAACTGTCATGTACAAGGGGTCTTCATCATACCATTCTATGGATTGAACGAAAGCTTCAAAGGACGTCTTCTCTCTCCATGGGCAAGTGTCTCAGATTTATCATTCTGAATAGCAAGAGAATGATAAGAGTAAGTCGTCATGGTGATCAATCCATTCCGCACCCAAATCATTACTCTGTATAAAGTTTAGCGAATCTCGTATTCTAACACTTGGGCATCCTCACAAGCATTGCAGAATTTCTCTTGTACACGAACGAAGTTCGTACGAATCCATTGGTTCTGCAAGCTGAACAAAACATCTATCATGTTCTTCACCACTCTGAGGTTTTCGTGTCCTCCTAAGAAAACATTTGCTGACTCGTCATAGCTTATTCCTTCATGCTCTTGGGGCAACCTTCATGAAAATCTTGGGATGCATCCTTGGTACCAGTTGTATTCCTTCAACTCATTTTTCCTTGCCATTGGTCTGTTTACCAATAAAAATGTTTGTTCCTCATATTAAATATCTCCTCAAATTCGAATTCCAAGGTACATTATTCAACTGTTGTCAACCCCATAGTTTGATATGGTCCAATGTTTCCTTCACTGTATCCAGTGGATTTGGCTCCTTGGTATGCATAGTACGTTCCTATTCCTTGGATCCTGTGGTTTACCGATTACTACCTGATACATCCCAAACGTATCTATATTTTTTGTTTGTTCCAAGATCTTTTGGGTGACATTGTTATATGTTTTGCTACACTTTCATACCTTTTTACACATATTTGGACTAACCTACTAACTCAGTGCACCCACTGCCAGTTTCTGTTTGCTGATGTCTTTTTTGCAGGGACTTTTACCCCAATTTACAGAGCCCCAAAAGTCTCGAACAAAATATATAAAATCAGCATGACTGAAGCTTCACGAAGCATCAAGGTGGGCCAGAGGGGAGCAAGGGCATGCCCAGGCGGCCTCCCTGTGCGGTCTACCTCCTGGGCGCGCCACCAGGTTGCCTGGGTGGGGGCCACCTCCTCTGGTGCCCTCCTTTGGCCTATATTTACCTCTCTAATAGGAAACCCTTTGAGGAGATCCAAAATCGTGAATTTCTCCATCGTTCCGCCGACGCAGCACTCCCGAGATCGGGAGCGCCAGAAGACCTCTTCCCGGCACCATACCGGATGGAGGATTGACCTCCGGGAGCTTCTCCACCGCCATGGACGCTTCCCGGACGTGCAGTGGGTAGTCCTCCTTGGACCATGATTCCATGACCAGTAGCTATGTGATGTCTTCTCTCCAATCTTGTGCTTCAATGTTTAGCCCTTGTGAGCTGCCCTACAAGATCAAGGCATCTATGTAATTTACCTCTTGTTGCTATGCTTGGTTTGCTGCGATCCGATGGATTATGAGATTATGTTCAGATTGTGATGAGTTATATATTTGGTTATTCTTTTATATTATGTTCTTGAGTAATTCATGCATGGTCTCCGTTGATATTTATTGCTTTCGCCGAGTAGTAGATTGTAACTCCAAGAGGGAGCGTTATGCATGATTTTGGGTTCATGCCCCCTGATGTCTAGCTTGAGTGACAGAAACATGAGACTTGTGGATGTGTTGTTTCCACGAGGGAGAAAACAATGGTGATTGTGACCACGGTTGCAAGGATTGTTTACCTTACGCAAAGTTCGTTAATGCAGTTGTCCGTTGCTTTGAGTTTATACTTTGGGTGGGGCCCGCAACTTAATACCAGCGAGATGTTCTGGATAGATATCTCAAGGTGGACGATTAGAGAGTAGATGCCAATGGATAAACGGTCTAATTGTTTTGGCGTACTGCCCATTACTTTTGAGCCTCTAATTTCCTAGTAGTATGATTAGCAGTGCGGTGCGTTTCTAATTCTGTCAATTGCCCAGTTGTAATTTGTTTACCCAACATAGTTGTTTATCGTCTTTTGAGAGAGAGACATCACTAGCGAACATCATGGGACTCTGGTCCATACTACCACCATTGCTTACACCTCCATCATTTATTGCTTTTATTTACTTTTCAGTTGCAATCACTATCACTATTCCCGCTTTTGTTTTGATCCTTTGCAAACTACAAGACCGGAGAGATTGACTACCTCTCTGAACTTGTTGGGAGCAAAGTTATTTATTGTTTGTGCAGGTCCACGTGTTGTGCTACGCCAGAGCAGCGGACACCTACTTGTTGATCCTCGGAGTCCTCCTGGTTCGATAAACCTTCCAGTCCCCGTGTAAGGGAAATCTGTTGCTGACTACATCTTCACCTTCCACTTGGGGTAACCAACAAGGGGCGAGAAGTATATCCATCAACACGTCATCTAGCAAATTTTTAGCGCCATTGTCGGGGACTCCAGTCTTCAAGATAGGGGAGTTGCACGCTATTTTTACCTTTTCTTTTAGTCTTATTAGTTTGGTTTCTAGTTTTTGCTTTGGAGTCTTATATCAAAAACTATAAAAAAATAAGAAGTAGTTACTTTGCTTTGTTTAGTCAGTATGTCCAAGTCTTGTTCCTTTGGTGTTGCACCCGAAGGAGAGATTCTCACCTTCAAACAAAGGGTTGGAGAAAGTTTGAAAGATCCTTGGTATAGAATTAAAGATTCTCAAGATAGAGCCACCAAGACGCAATCCACCACTATTTTTCTTAGAAATTTTTATGTTGGTATTACTTCTTGGAATAGGTTTGTTCTAGACACAACAATATGTGGGAATTTCTTGGAAGGTCCCATTTGGGAGGTTCTTAACGTTATGGAAAATCTTGTCGGAATCCCACCTATTGTTGACATAAAGGATCATATCACTTTAGCTCACATTATGAGTAAACTTGAGAATATAGAGCTAGAGATGCCAAGCATTGGTAAATTAAATGAAGTAGATCGTAGGATTAAAGGGAACCTAAATACACTTGATAGCTCCATGCACAAAATTTACAAAACTTTGGAGACCCTTAAATCCCTTGATGTGGATCCTTCTAGGATTGATAAGATGGAGGATATTATTGAAACTTTAGGAACTACTCTATCCTCCATCAAGACTAAAAAGGTAGAAACCCCCGCAAGGAAGGAACCTATGTACTTTCACGTACCCATGGTTCCTCAACCCAAAACGAGTATACATATTTCTAGGGGTGTTGAAATTGTGAAGACCTTGGAAGAGATACCTCTATTAAATAGAATTAGAAATGAAAATACAATTGGTCTTACTACCTTTGCTTTTGTTCCTAGAAGTGTTGTCGCTAAGCCACTATTTGAGAGTCCTCTTAATATTAGTTGTACTATTGAAGACTTTTTGATGATCTTTGTGATGGTTCAATTGATACAACTTGATCTCTTTGTATCATGCCTAGCTCAAAGGCATAAAAGAAAGCGTTTGTTGGGAGGAAAACCAATTTGTTTTTACTTTCAGTTTTAGTGGTCTTGATGCTTTTTACTACTGTAGCAACATCATTGTATCTTTACTTTCAAGCTTTGTGCCAAGTTTTAGCCTCCGATTGCAAGAAAGCTCAAAAGTTGTGACATGCAGTCCAGAAACAGATTTTTTCTGCTTGATGGAAAAATTTGCCAAAAATCACCAGCTCATCTTTTTGATCTGAATGTTTTTCACAGGATTCTCTATATAATTGTATTTCTGGCCTCTGTTCTGAGTTCTTTGATTTGAGTTGCAGAAGTGCCCCGAAAAAATTATATACTACGTGCGGTTCTATTTTTCCCAAATTGTGCCACGTTTTGCATTTTCATTGTTTTGCAAAATTTAAGCTTGCTTTTCATTTGCAAAAACCTTTCGGGAATCTTGATAAATAGTACCTCTTCATGAAAATCTTTATTTCCAATAGATAATAAATTATTTTCTTATGGGCACTAACCACTCTAATCAGTATGAAGGGAGTTTTCAAGTATGCGATGGAAGATGATGAAAGAAGATCCAGGAGTGGCAAGCGCTCAAGCTTGGGGATGCCCCAATGAACCCCCAATAAATATTCAAGGAGACTCAAGTGTCTAAGCTTGGGGATGCCCCCATGCATCCCCTTCTCCATCAACAATCATCAGTTCATCCTTCTCCATGCTATATTTTTATCACTTCATATGTTATGTGCTATACTTGGAGCGTCCGCTCTATACTTTTTAGTTTGTTTTAGTTTTGCTTTCTGTTCATAACAAGTCAGAACCTAGCCTTCTTTGTTTGGGAGAGAAACACACTCCACTCCATCCTAGAACACAACATAGGTTTTCATGCTTATCATTTTTGTGTGTTCTTTATCTTTTCATAGCTGCTGTCATGCTTAGCTCTTAGTTTTCTTGCTTTATCTTTTTAAGAGATTTTATTTAGGTTGCTTTTGGAACTCTCTTGAGTTTTCATTCTTATCTTGCTTAGAGAGTGGGCTTGTTGCACTGAGTTGTGTGTCTTGCATGAGTAGGTAATTGAGGTTGCTATTTAAGTATAGTAGTAACTTGCTATAGTTTTGAGGTATTAATTTGAGTAATGTTTGGACTATTGGTGTCAAGAGGTTGAGCCTATTAGTGATAGGTGTCGTATTTTGGGAAATCCGTGTGTTTTTAAACACAAATTTTTTTGTTGAGAACTCTAGCTACTAGATGGACCGCTAACCCCTGGAGGGGTTGAAATATATAGAGTACCCTCATGTTATCATGGGTCGAGGATGCGCAAGGATAACCAAACCCCCAAACACTCCTCCTCGGGGTACTTGTCTGTTTTTGAATCTCCTGACTAGATAGAGAGTTACCGATAATAAGTGCATGATTCTTCGGACTAACGTGAGTATTCGATTGTTGGCACTTCCACCATCCATATTTTGCTAGCCTCTTCGGTACCCTGCATTGCCCTTTATCATCTTGAGAGTTGGTGCAAACTTCACCGGTGCATCCAAACCCTTGGCATGATACGCTCTGTCATCATAAGCCTGATTATATCTTTCCTCAAAACATCCACCATACCTACCTATTAAGGCCTTTCTATAGCCTTTCCGAGATACATTGCCATGCAACATCCACCATGTCATGACTTGATCTTCATGTCATACATGCTTTTGTTTGATCGAGGAGCCGCATGCTAGTTGGGCCTTGCCCTTAATATTGCTACATGACGCGCTAGTTTCATTGCATATCCTGCTACACCGGCAGAGCATACATTTGCATACATCATGATAGTTTTCATTTCTTTTTACGTTGAGTACTTCTTATAAAGTGTGAAGATCTTCTTTTTGTTCTTGTAAAATATAGAGTGTTGCCCTTAAGTGAGGAAAACATCCCAAAGAGGACAAATTAAAAGATCCCAAAAGAGGACACATGAAAAGATCCCAAAGAGGACAAATGAGAGATAAATAGCAAGATTCAAAGGGTCCACAGAAAAATAAAAAAATAAAAAAAGGGAAGGGGGCAACACTACTATTCCTTTTGAAAGTTCCACAATCGAACTCCATTGTTATATTTGTAATCCATAGAGATTATCATTCATGCATAAGTATTTGGGCACCCGAACACTATAAAACTTGGCTTGTATATTCCAATGATGAGCCTCCTCAAATGAGCTCTAGGTCTTCATGAGCAAGCAAGTTGGATGCACCCCCACTAGTTCCATTGGAGAGCTTACCTTTGCTCATATGTCCATCCGTTGCATGGCAATCCCTACTCCTCACATCATATCTATCATTTGGCTTTCTGTCGCCTATGGTTGTCCTTATTGATGTGAGCCGTTCACACCTTTTTTGTATTCCTTCCCCATCATTATTCTCTTTTCCATCCTAAGTGCCAACATATCTTGCTTGCGCTCATCCATTGCATGAGTGCTCAAAGTTGAAATGGAGAGAATCATTTTGACTTGTGCCTGACTAGTGGTCTCGGGATGAGTCAAAATAAGATTCTGAAGGATACCAAGTGTGAAGTGTTAGTAGATTGAGTTCTCAATTAAACTATAAACTATTTTTATGCTCTAAACCCATCTCCCACTTCTTGCATGGAAACACCATTTGGAGACATTCGAGTCACGGACAGCGAGAGCTCTTGCACCTTTATGTTCTTACTTTTCTATTTTCAATACTAAATATAGACTCTTGCTTGTTATTGTCTTGACTTGAGTTGCATATCTTACTTGCTTTACTTTGAATTTCTTATTATATGTGTTTTAGCATGTCACCATGGAAATTATTTGTGTTACCATTTACCTACTCGAGGACGAGCAACAATTAAACTTGGGGATGTTGATACGTCCCAAACGTATCTATAATTTATGTTTGTTCCATGATCTTTTTGGTGACATTGTTATATGTTTTGCTACACTTCCATACCTTTTTACACATATTTGGACTAACCTACTAACTCAATGCACCCAGTGCCAATTTCTGTCCGCTGATGTCTTTTTTGCACGTACTTTTACACCAATTTACAGAGCCCCAAAAATCCCGAGAAAAAAATATAAAAATCAGCATGACGGAAGCTTCATGAAGCATGAAGGTGGGCAAAGGGGAGCCAGGGCCTACCTAAGCGGCCTCCCAGCGCGACCTACCTCCTGGCCGCGCCACCAAGTCGCCTGAGTGGGGCCCACCTCCTCTGGTGCCCTCCTTCGGCCTATATTTACCTCTCCAATAGGAAACCCTTTGAGGAGATCCAGAATCGGGAATTTTTCCATCGTTCCACCGCCGCAACGCTCCCGAGATTCGGAGCGCGAGAAGACCTCTTCCCGACACCCAGCCGGGGGGATGATTGACCTCCGGGAGCTTCTCCACCGCCATGGACTCTTCCCGGACGTGCCGTTAGTAGTCCTCCTTGGACCATGAGTCCATGACCGGTACCTATGTGATGTCTTCTCTCCAATCTTGTGCTTCAATGTTTAGCCCTTGTGAGCTGCCCTACAAGATCAAGGCATCTATGTAATTTACCTCCTGTTGCTATGCTTGGTTTGCTGGGGTCCGATGGATTATGAGATTATGTTTAGATTGTGATGAGTTATATATTTGGTTATTCTTTTATATTATGTTCTTGAGTAATTGATGCATGTTCTCTGTTGATTTTTATTGCCATGGTCGAGTAGTAGATTGTAACTCCAAGAGGGAGCATTATGCAACATTGTGGGTTCATGCCCCCTCATGTCTAACTTGAGTGATAGAAACATGAGACTAGGGGATGTGTTGTTGCCACAAGGGAGAAAACAATGGTGCTTGTGACCACGGTTGCAAGGATTGTTTACCTTACGCAAAGTTCATTAATCCAGTTGTTCGTTGCTTTGAGTTTGCACTTTGGGTGGGGCTCACAACTTAATATGAGCGAGATGTTCTGGATAGATATATCAAGGTGGATGATTAGAGAGTAGATGCTGATGGATAAAAAGTCTACTTGTCTTGGCGTACTGCCCATTAGTCTTGAGCCTCTAACTTTCTAGTAGCATGATTAGCATTGCGATGCATTTATAATTATGTCAATTGGCGAGATGTAATTTGTTTACCCAGCATAGTTGTTTATCGTCTTTTGGGAGAGAAACATCACTAATGAACATCATGGGACTCTGGTCCATATTACCACCATTGCTTACACCTCCATCATTTACTACTTTTATTTACTTTTCCGTTGCAATCACTATCACTATTCCCTCTTGTGTTTTGATCCTTTGCAAACTACAAGGCCGGAGAGATTGACAACCTCTCTGAACTCGTTGGGAGCAAAGTTATTTGTTGTGTGTGCAGGTCCACGTCTTCTGCTAGCGCCAGAGCAGCGGACACCTACTTATTGATCCTCGGAGTCCTCCTCGTTCGATAAGCCTTCCAGTCCCTGTGTCAGGGAAATCTGTTGCTGACTACATCTCCACCTTCCACTTGGGGTAACCAACAAGGGTCGAGAAGTATATCCAACAACTCGTCATCACTACCACACTTAAAATGAAATATACTCATGCTTGCATAGACCATAATTTCTCATATCCTCGAAAATGGTCAGAGATCTTTGTTCATAGAGAAACAACTCATACAATTTCAACATAGCAAATCATGACACAATAAATTCCATTGATTCATGAAGTTATTACAATCTCTGAGTCTTACATTACAAAAATTAACTCCATAATCTCATGAAAACAAGAGTGCTTCATGTTACACTTATTGCCATTGTAAAAACTTAACTACTCCATTTTAGATTCCTTATCATGTGGACATTTACTAGCATAATGTCCTGCTTCCTTGCAACAAAAAAATGACTTCCGACCTATCTTGAGGCTTCTTGGCATTTGCTTTTGCTCCTTGGTTTTCCTGCTCCCTTCCTGGGCACATATTGGTATAGTCACCTAAGGTCTTGCAGTTAAAACATGGGATATGACTCAGGTCCTTATCTACGGGGATTTGGCTACTCCGAGTGTACTTTCTCTTCTTTCTGGACTTCTTCATTCTAGCCAGTTCTTCTATTTCATGTAGTTCAAAATCTACTTTTTCTGTCAGGAAGTCTCCCACACACTACTGGATTTCCTTCATGCAATCCTGTGAAAAATGTCCTTCTTCTCCACATGAGTAGCAGGCATTAGTGAAAATTCTGGTTAGGCCTTGTCCATCGCGGTCTACTATATTTTCCTTCATCACAAGTTCTTCTAGAATCTTCTTCTTGAGGGTTTCCTTCATTGCTTCTTTCTGCTGCTGGACAACATATTACACCTGGGGGTAAATGTGACACTGAGCTGTGTAGTGGGTGGTTCCTTCACACAAGAAACAAGTCACCTGACTAGTTGGGCATTCCTCCACTGGGTGATTTTCTTCACAATGAGGGCATCCATCCTTGTGTTCTTCCTAGGTGTGTCCTATTTCTCCACAGATATTGCATGCACAAGGCTTCTTCATAGGGTTATCGTAGCGCTTTTGAATGAGATGGGGTCTTAACAGAGTATTCTTGAATTCATCCCAAGTTTCTGCTCCACTAAATCCTTGTATGGCGTGATGCATTTTTCACCTGATAGTAGCAGTTTGGTAAAGTACTGAAGAGCGTGTGGAACCTCGTACTTCCTTGAAATCAGATTGCTCCCTAAGTAGTTCTCCATGTTTTGAATCCATATTTCAGCCTCCAGCTGGGTCATTGGACCGGAGATTACTAGTCCAGTTTTATACGCCATCTATTGGGTCCAAGGTTTTTTGGATGAGACGGGTAAGAGAGAGAGAGGGAAAGGATACAAACAGCTCAAAGACACAAAAGTATTAAAACTTCATGCCCATATCACAGTCATGGGTCAATCTGCCATAGTTGATGTCTTCAGTCTTGGGGTCTTCTTTACGTCCAAAAACTTTAGTTCTGACACCCCAAAATCCAGACTTCCTCTTAGTCACCTTGATCTCAGGTATCGGCAATTTCATCATCTTTACCAGCTCCGTGAGGAACGGGCCTCCGAGAACATCTTCGTAGTTCTCTCATTCGTTCAGAGTGTAGCTCTCCATCTATAGTTTTGAAATATGGAATGTTGAGTAAAAGAATTAAGACGTACGAGAGTCGTGAAAAGTAAATTTGTTCCTATCAAGGTCTTCCTATTTCTAAGCCATTTCTTAGGATCACGTCCTATAGGCAACATGTGCTCTGATACCATATCTGTAGCGACCTGCCTCAAAATAAGTCAAGCCTCTATGTATCTATGCCATCCCTGGATCAGTATGCTAGCACACACAGTACATAAATGTATATATCAAAGTGCAATCACATGTAAATAACGTAAAACTGATATATACCTCATATTCTCACCGGAAACAATCAAAAGGTAGTGGAGTCCCTATAAACACCAACGGCAGGTTGAGTGCAGTCCGTAACCTTGAATTGTACTCTTACTCATTGTAGAAAGTATCTGCAACATAAGACGTTGCAGCCGTGTAGGTCAGCATATTGATTATGCCGGCAAGTCACAAAAAAGAGGGGGTGAAAATATCACCTATACTATATGCATATATGCCAGGTGGGGCTGTAGTTTAAGTTTTGCGCAAAGCAAATTTTTCCTACAACAAGAGAGAGCGTAAAAGCAAAATTTACTACATTGTTGGTTGTTAATGAGAAGGTTCGACCAACCATTTCTCATATCCAAGTTATCAATAATACCCACATCATTAATATTAGTTGTGTTGCGAATTCCTGATAGTTTCAGTTTCTTTGGCTCAAGTTGTCCATGACCGTGGACACGGCTAATCGATTAGGTTTGACTACTCTGTAGAGTTTTGCACATGTTCCCCACAAGATTTAATCGCCTCCGTTGAAGTCCTCGCACTTCAGGGTGTTTGAGAACCGGATGATCAAAACGTGGTCTTCCAAAGGGTTCCTCTGAGAAACTGTCGGTGCCCATCCGATCCTACCGTTTTCCTACATCTCGTAGCACCGCCCGTCCAGAGTCACCATAATGTCCAACCAAGCCAGAGCCCATAATGACTTGTGGATGTGCAGGTAAGCCTCGGGACTTGAAGAATCCAGCCATCTCTTTGTGCCTGGGTGAAGCTTTCCACAAGATGTCATGGCGCTTCCCCATGCATCCCGGGCCATCCAGTGGCTTCCCCAGGGTGCCCATCTAAACCATCCTTCACCTAGAGGTATATTGCATCATGAGGTCTTGAAAGTCTTGAAGTCCTCAGGTCTAGATTATTAAGTTCTCACAACACTCATGATAAACACTGAACCAAACCCCGTCTACTAGAAGCATAGCAAGGTAATGTCCAGGCCAAATTAACAAGAGTTTCTGAGTGCCTACCACATGGTACTACATCAAGAACCAAATTTCCAAGTACCTACTTTGCATGAACTGGGTGGACAAGGTTGAACTAATGCAACAAAACCATAGGTAAAAAGATGATCAATGTGAACTTGCCTCGCGAAGTTGATGAAGATAAATATCGCTCACAGAAAATAGCTTGATAGAACTATTCGTCACTCTCCAATGAAATCTATATAATCAAACATAGTATTCACATAAGCAATCGTACTAGCAATCTTCCTACCAATCAATAACAAATAATAACTTCAAATTGATGCAATAAAATCAATAAGAAAGATCAAATAAGAATCCAAAAGAAACATTAAATAAAACTATGGAGTCTTCTACTACAACAATCACAAAATAGTTTTTGTCCTAATTACACTTAACAATAAAGAAAACACTGAAATTGTAAAATAACAAAAAACAAAATATAAAACAACTAAGATAACAAAAAGTATTTTTTCGGAAATCTTACTAGCAAAAGGAACTAATTGAAAAGTTTTTGTTAAACTCTTCTTATGAACTAAACAAGGTTAAGTTGAATTAAATCAAAACAATTCGAACTTTAATACAAAATGTTTCTGATCTAATACTAAAGTTTAGAGAAGTGAAACTTACAAAACAATATTATTTGAAATTATTTTCAAATAGGAAATCAAACTAGCAATGAAATCAATTTGCATGTTATTATCGAACTAGAATTGATTTCATGCTATCAACTACAAATAAATAAACAAAAAAATTGTTGTTGTTGAAAATCTAATGTTAACTAACAGAAAACAAGATATAACTTGTCACAAGTACAAAAGAGAAAAAATTAAAAACAGTTATAACAAAAGAAATACCAATAAACCTAAAAAGAACTAAAACATAATCTGTTTTTCTTAATACCCTAAAATATTCTAAAAAATTTGAATTTATACCTACTGATAAATATGATCACTAGTGACGAGTAGCAAAAAGAATCAACTAAAAACCTATTTTTAAACTCAAGTTATAAGAAAAATAGTGATTTGACCAAATTTCATCAAGTTCAAATTTAAAATCCTTAAACGTGAAAACTTATTGGTCTATCAGAAACTTTATCAAATTTTTGATCTAAAGGAAAAAAATCAGTCAATTTGGGTAAGCAGAAAATAGATATGAATTTTCTCAATTTCCTCTTTTTTCTGAAAGAAACAGTTACGGGATTTTTGAAGCTGACCGGAGATAGTCGCCAGAGTTGGAGAAGACGATGGGAAGGAGCTTGGGTCCGGTGATTTAGTGACTCCAGAAGGTAGGTGAGCACGATACGGGGAAGAGATTGTCCCAACAACCTCAAGAGAGGTCGGGGAAGGGTTAACCGAGCCTCGGGCGGCGGTGGAGAAGCCGCCGTAGTTGACGAACTCCGGCGAGCTATTACTCTCGATGGGGTGGGGGGGTTGGGCTCCCGAAGATAACAATCGGTCGAAGGGAAATAGGGCTTCGATAGGTCGGTATTTATACGCGAGGTGGGGTGTCCAGGTGAAGTGGACGGGGTTGTCAAAATCCGGCAAGGCCGGATCTCCAACGAGGAATTCCCAGACCGTGATGGCGCAATAATGGTGATTGGTTTTTTTGGGGGGAAGGCACGGGATCTTTGGGGAGGAGCTTCTGGGGCAAGGAGAGGCCAGGGCAAGTAGGGGCGCGAGATTTCCAGCATCAATGGCGATCTGGAGCTCGTAAACTGGATCACTCGTGAGGTAGGAGACGACCTCATCTTGGGCTCGGCCTTGAGTCTTTTGTTTTTCTAAAGTACCGACAAAAAAACTAAAATATGAATAAAATAAAAGTTTTATATAGACATATTATATATCAAAATTTGCAGAAAAATATTTCATACAAGATGAACATATTTGAAAGGCCAATAAAAAACCTCACAATCTAATAATTCAAAACTGCTGATGTTTTAAATAAAATGGAAAGAAATCATTTTGAAAATACCAAAATGGTCTCAAATTCATTTCTCTCCATTTTTCTATTGAAGGGAATGATTTTACCCTTTTTGATGTATTTTATTTTTGGAGAAAAATAAATTTAGAAACCAGTTCAAGAAAATTGGTTTTGAAACCTACTACGAAATATTCTCCCGAATTTTTTTATAAGTGCAAATAAAATTTCGATGCCCCTGGTTTGGAGTGTCATATTGATCCTCTCAAGATTTCGAATTTGGGGCAAAGGAACTTTGGATTCCTTCAAACTTTTAAATAGGACTAAATACGAAATAATTGCGAAAAAGGATTATGTTCACAATCCACCTCTTTCCAAATCCTTTATTTTGAAAAACTCATGTTATCTTCTGTGAGTGGTTTGGATTGGATGAATTTGAAATTCAAAAAGAAAAAGGGAAAGTCACTTTATTCCTCTAAGTTTTAAAATTTGAAAAGTTTCAAATTTCACTCAATTTCAAACAATAATTCATTTATTAATATAACATTCCAAAGTTTGGGATGTTACAATTTACCTCCATCGGGAGGGCCCCAAACTGGGTAAAGGCCATGTGTTCGTAGTCTCCTATTACCCTTGATGCGATCTCACAGCTCGCCCCCCCCCTACTCGAGATGTGCCGGTTTTGATACCGACATTGGTGATTTAATTGAGAGCTTGTTGTGTGATCATAAGGATCGATGGATCGTGTACAGTTCGAAAGTACCATTGGGTATGGTGGCGCCTTAGTCCCCGACCAAGTTTTCGCCTTCGGTAGTGCCATATTACATGCCGACCCCAGTGGTCGTCTAGGCTGCGTAAACACATTCGTTCTAAAATAGGTGATCATGTTGGGATGTCTGGAATACGTTGTCGACGCCCGGCGTGATCTAGTCCTATTGCGACAGACCACGATCCAATTTGAGGAATCCTCGGGGGCAAATGGTATGAAGCCGTCTTCGGACCTGACCCTCGGATCTCACCCCCTAACGAAAGTAGCCTCGACGATGGATCTGGAGGCAATTGCATCCTACCCTATTAATGTCACCCCCGATCACCGCCCGGAGCCAATTTCATCTTCAGATATGACAGCTCTCCCAAAGGAGGTTGCTCATGTATTCAAGCTAGAACTGTCCTACAAGACCACGGGAGCCGAGCCCGCCTCGAGAGGTCTGAACAAACCCATTCATATCAGCCCGGTCTGTAACTAGGCCCTAAAAGCGGAGGATCTCTCATAGGTAAATGAGTTAGTAGACCGGATCCATAACCTGGCGATCTTTTCTACAATTTACGACCAGATCAGATATAAAGCCGACGCCCGGGAATTTTTTATCCGACCACGACTCACCTAGTCGCCACGGTTGAATATTTAATCGATGCACTATACTACGGATGTGATGTGGCCATCGAGCTGTATGAAGGTTAAGATGGAAAATATGGATCATTATGCCCGGAAAAGGGAAGTGGGCCGCAACATCCACCTACGACGTCTATATGATCGACACTCCTAAGGAGGACACTGACGAGAAGTCTAAGGGGACCTACAAATGCAGTCGTCGGAAGAAAGCAAATAGGCAATGATGGAAGTAATAATAAAACCAATGTTGCTGATGGTGATGCTAGCCCCAACAAAAGCAGAACGAACCTATGGATACACCAATCAAGGAAAATCCCGAAGAGAAGGAAGGCTTCCATAAAGGGACGGATGGAAACTACATGCTATAATGCTAGGATGATAACAACCTCGGACCCTTTTACTTTGAAGTGCCCGAGGACCCTTCCAAACAGATACGCTCCCAACATCGTCTATCCGCAACCGCTTGAAGAATGAACTGGAAGCAATAGGAGTTGTACTCACATGAAGCCACTCTTAGCTACAAGTGGAAGAAACTTCTCATAGTCGAAGCTGATCTCGAAACACAGCGTACGACCGCAAATCCATTTCCACAACGATGCACGTTGACCGAATTCGAGGGTGACGTGGCTGATGTTGATCCCCTTGATTACCATCACAACAAACAGGTTGATAGCCCCCCTAGAGGGTGAGATCGGCCAACATGGGCGTATAAAGAACCCCCAGCGAGACCCCGCAATCATGGCAAGTCCCGGGTTGAACCATATGACCTGTAAACTAAGATATTCTAAGACATATAACCTCCCACATCCATTTATGGATAACGCGATCATGTGCCCCCTCGCTAGGAGGGATATGATGCCTAGATAGACATGCAAGTCCTAGCTCAGGAGATAAGAAGGGAATAGGGGCATGCCAACACCCGCCAGGATATGTTCCAGCACCGAGCTCCGACGAGTCCACTCTACTTCATAGATGAGGTCATGAAACATGAGTTTCCCGAAGGGTTTAAACCGAGCAACATTCATCAATATGATGGCACGAGAGACCCGACCACGTGGATAGAAGATTTCCTTCTACACTTCCACATGGCCCGAGGAGAAGATCTTCATGCCATAAAATATTTCCCACTAAAACTCAAAGGGTCAACGCAACATTGGATCCATAGCTAGCCCAAAAATTATATCGGAAGCTGGGAAGAGCTCGAAGACGCTTTCAGGTCCAATTTCCAAGGCACCTCAGTTTGGCCCCCAAATGTCGATGACCTCAGCCATGTCATCTAGAAGGATGGAGAGTCAGCTCATAAATTTGGTAATCCGTTCTTAACTAAAAAGAAGCAAAGTGTTGACTTCCCGGACATTGAGACCATTACAGCATTCACGCACAACATCCAGGACGAATGGTTAGCCCAATAGCTCGGACAGGACAAGTCGAGGACCATGAAGACCCTCGTGACATTAATGATTTATTCTGCACGGGAGAGGACAGCTGGCTGGCCCGCAACTCCCACAGGAGCGACCCTGGTACCTTGGAAGTCTAGGATGAGAATGACAAGTTGATGCATATCCAACATATTTATAATTTTTGATAATTTCGTGCTACAATATTATCATTCTAGGATATTTTTGCGGTATTTATTTACCAATTAATATTATGTTTAGCACTAATCTATTAACCCACTACCTAGTGCTAGTTGATGTTTTCTACATTTTTGGGTTTTTTGGGTTTATAGTACCAAACGAAGTCCAATTGCCCCGAAACCTTTTTATGATTTTTTTCTAGACGAAAAGAAGACCTGGAAGCTTCGGGAGGCGACCGGAGGCCACATGAGTGATCCAGCACACAACAGGGCGCTCCAAGGGGGTGGTCGTACCCTGATGTGTGGTCGGCCTCCTAGGCACCTCCTCACAACCCTCTTAGTTCTATATATCCTCAATTACCCCAAAAACTTGAGGGAGCCTCCCAAAATACTTTTTCCTTCGCTACAATTCTCTGTTCGGTAGTGTGCCATTTTGGAGCCCTTTTCCACTGCCTTGTCGGAGGGGGGATCGAGCACGGAGGACCTCTACATCAACCTTGGTGATCCCATGGTGTTGTGTGAGTAGTTTACCATAGACCTACGGGTCCACAATTAGTACCTAGATGGCTATCTCTCTCTCTCCCTCCCTCCCTCTTTCTCTCTCTCTTTATGTTCAATACAATGATCATCGCATCATTTCTTTGATCTGTCCGATGTATTCCTTTTGTGAAGTGCATTTGTTGGGATCTGATGAATTGTGGGTTTATGTTCATATTATTCATGATAAAGATTTGAGCCTTCTCTGAATTCTAATTATGATTCATATTTGCATGATTAATATAGCTTCAACAATCTCTCCGGTCTATTGAAATAGTTTGGACAACTAGATTGTTATTTCTTCAATGAGAGGGGTGTGATGTAGTGGGTTCAATGTGACAGGTTTCGATATCCAAGTGACAAAATAGGACAAGATACATCTTTGTATTGTTACCACTAAGGATAAAACAATGGGGTTAATTCATATTGATTGAATTCTCTTTGTCTACATCATGTCATTGTTCTGCAAGCATTACTCTGTTTTAGTTAATACTCTAGACGAATGCTGGATAGCGGTCGATGGGTGAAGAAATTGTAATAGGTGCAGGAAGGAGTCGGTTTATTTTTATGGACATGATGCATATATATAGATGATCATTTCCATGAATATCACATAAATATGCACTTTTCTATCAATTCCCCAATAGTAATTTCTTTACCCATCGTATGCGTACTACATGAGAGATGACATTAGGGAAAACTACGACCCCGGGTCTATTCACTTATAAATTTATAAACGCTACAATTACCTTGCTACCTTTAATTACTTTTTATTTATTTTGCAATTATCAACTTTGGTCTACACGCTTTACTTCCTTGAAAATAACGAGTCCAAGGGGCTTGACAACCCTCTTACCCGCGTTGGGTGCAAGTGTTTGCTTCTTTGTGTGCAGCCGTTGAAGACGGGGGCTAGTTGTTACTCCTATTGTTCGATAAACCTTCGTTATATACTAAGGGAAGTACTTACCTGTATTATGTTGCATCACTCGTTCCTCTTCATGGAAAACCCAACGCAGATCACCAACATTAGTGCCTTGTTGTGTGGTGGATCCTTCGTGTGGCCTCCGGTCTCCTCTTGAAGCATCTAGGTCTTCTTTTGGGAAATTGATAGAGAAGCGCATATTTATGTGATATTCACGGCAATGATCATGTGTATATAGGCATCACGTCAATAAGCAAATAGGTTGACTCCTGCGTGCACCTATTACTATTACTCCAACCATCGACCACTATCCAATATTCATCTAGAGTATTAGGTAAAACAACATAAGTCTTGGAGAACATTGACATGATGTAGACAAAGCGAATTCAATTAATATGAACTAACCCCATCATTTTATCCTTAATGGCAACAATACAAAGACGTATCTTTCCCCCCTTTCTGTCAGTGGGATATAGAAATCCGTTAGATTGAGCCCACTACAATAGACCCCTCGGACTAAAGAAATAACAATCTACTTGGTCAATGCAAATAAATAGATTGGAGAGATTTATGAAGCTATAATGATCATGCACATACGAATCATATTTAGAATTCAGAGAAGTCTCAAATGTTTATCATGAATAATCTGAACGTAACCCCACAATTCATCGGATCCCAACAAACGCACCGCACAAAAGAATTACATCGGATAGATCTAATCAAAGATGCGATGTTCATTGTATTGAAGATCAAGAGAGAGAGTGATAACCATCTAGGTACTAACTATGGACCCGTAGGTGTGTGGAGAACTACTCACACATGACCATGGGAGAAGCAAGGATGATGTAGAGGCCCCCCATGATCGATCCCCCCTCCAACAGGGCACCAGAAAAGGGCTCCAGCTGGGCACATGGCAGAAGAGAGACTTGCAGCGGTGGAAAAGGTATTTTGGGAGGCTCTCTAGGGTTTTTGGGATATATGTGAATTTATAGGATTAAGACGTACGTGAGGAGGCAATCGAGGGGAGGAGAAGGCTACATGGAATTCCCTAGGCCTTGGCCATGCGTTGTAAGCTCTTGCTTCCCTCTTGAGGCTCTCGCATCCTCTCGAAGCTTCCTGATCTTCTTTTGGTCCACAAAGAAAGACCAAAAAATTTCATGGTAGTTGGACTTTGTTTTATACTGTAAACCTGAAAATCCAATAACGTGCCGAATATAGGAACTGGCACTAGGCAATGGGTAATTAGGTCAGTGCCCAAAAATAATATTAATTTGTAAATAAACTCCCAAAAAAATAACCTAGAATGATAACATAATAGCACATCACAATCATAAATTATAGATACGTTGCTGACGTATCAGTACCCCCAAGCACTACAGGAATCAACTTCTTTGTCGTCTGGCATAACACACGGCAAAGAGGACTCCACCAACGGCATTGATCAATCCACAGACGGCAAAGAGAACACCTGTCGGCAAAGATTCTGTGTCAGCTTACGACGGCATTGTAGCTTCTTTGCCATCAGCCTACCCTAAGTGGACGGCAAAGCTCTTTCTCATCAGTGTCACGCATTGAACAGTCGGCAAAGAATTTGAGATGGCAGCCGACAGGCGACGCATCCATTAGGGCTAACGGAGGCTTTCCCGTCTGCTTCCCTGCCCCTCTTTGCCGTCTCTTTCCTTCCCCCTCTTTGTCATCTGCTTCTATGGGCCAGCACAAAGTTGGGCCAGCGCAGGAATCAGCTTCTTTGTCGTCTGCCTCCCTACCGCTTTGTCGTCTGCCTCCCTACCGCTTTGTCATCAGCCTCGCGAGGTAGCTGATGGCAAAGAGCCCATATGGCCAGCTACTGTTGCCCAGGTTGCACAGCTGGATGCCACGTGGCCTCTTTGCCGTCTGCTTCGTGATGGCAAAGGCTTTTGCCGTCAGCTGGCATATGGCAAAGAGCGAGTATTGTCACATTTTTTTATTTTTTTCTATATCACAGCACACATATATATAATTCATAGCACATATATGATATATAGGTCGCAACACATATATGATATACATATAAAGTTCATCAATGCCATTTGTTCATCAATGTACATCCCATATATCGAAAGAACCAACACATACAAAGTTTCATCCATATATACATACATATAGTTCCACATATATTGTTCATCCATATATACATATACATATAGTTCCACATTGTTCATCAACTCAAATAAAAACTAGAACTAAAGCACTCAAATTCCAGCTTCCATGCATGTAGTACATCCAATCTGCAAAATGGGAATAAGAAAGTCAGAAGAAGAAGAACAACAACATATATATGACAAATAAGCTAAATTGAAGAAGAAAGAAAAGAAGCAAGAAGAGAACAAGGAGAAGAAAAACAAGAATAACGAGGAGGAGGAGGAGGAGAAGGAGAAGGAGAAGGACAAGGAGGAGGAGAAGAGGAGAAGAAGAAGGAGAAGAAGGAGGAGAAGAAGGAGGAGGAGAAGAAGAAGAGAAGAAGGAGAACCTCCTTCTTCTTCTCCTCCTCCTCCTTCTCCTTCTCCTTCTCCTTCTCCTTCTCCTTCTCTTCTTTTTCTCTTCTTCTTTTTCTTCTTCCTTTTTTTATTTCTCAGCTTCTCCTATTCTTGGAGTTAAATTAGCTAACTATGTCTTTGTGGAGCTAAATGGGCTAATTATGTCATTATAGAGGAAAACAAGCTAAGTATATAAATATTCATGATCTAACCAAGGTTCTTATGCCATTTTGAGCTTATAATGTCTTTTAGGAGCTTAATTAGTCATTTTAATTAGCTACCCAAGGTTCTTATGATGTTTTTACCTAACTAAGCTAATTATGTCATTTTGGAGGATAATTATCTAAGTGTGTATTTGTTGGGGAACAAAGCTAAATTGAAGAAGAAAGAGAAGAAGCAAGAAGAGAAGAAGGAGAAGAAAAAGAAGAAGGAGAAGGAGGAGGAGAAGAAGGAGGAGAGAAGAAGGAGAAGAAGAAGGAGGGAGAAGAAGAAGGAGGAGAGAAGAAGGAGAAGAAGAAGAAGAAGGAGGGCTCCTTCTCCTCCTTCTTCTCTTCTTCTTATCTTCTTCTTCTCTTCTTCTTCTTCCTTCTTTTCATTTTTCCTATTTCTTCTCCTCTTCTCCTCCTCCTCTTCTTCTTCTTCTCCTCCTCCTCCTCCTCCTGTTCTTCCTCCTCCTCTTCTTCTTCTTATTCCTCTTATTTATATTTCTATTTTTATTTATCCTCTTCTTCTACTTATTCTTCTTTTCTTCTTTTTTCTCTTCTTCTCCTTCTTATTTTATTCTTCTTATCTTCTTCTCTTAGGCCTTATTATGTCATTATGAGAGAACTTAGCTAAGTATAGGTCATTTTTTATTAAATAGGCCATTTTGGAGCTAACTAAGCTAATTATGTCATTTTGGAGGATAATTAGCTAAGTTATGAGCTAAACAAGGTTCTTATGATGTTTTTACCCTAACTAAGCTAATTATGTCATTTTGGAGGATAATTAGCTAAGTATGTCTTTGTTGGGGAAAATAAGCTAAATTGAAGAAGAAAGAGAAGAAGCAAGAAGAGAAGAAGGAGAAGAAAAAGAAGAAGGAGAAGGTTGAGAAGAAGAAGAAGGAGAAGAAGGAGGGAGAAGAAGAAGGAGGAGAGAAGAAGGAGAAGAACGAGGGCTCCTTCTCCTCCTCCTCCTTCTCCTTCTTCTTCTCTTCTTCTTCTCTTCTTCTTATCTTCTTCTTCTTCTTTCTTCTTTTCATTTTCCCTCTTTATTCTCCTCTTCTCCTCTTTTTCTTCTTCTTCTCCTCCTCCTCCTCCTCCACTCCTCTTCTTCCTCCTCTTCTTCTTCTTCTTCCTCTTATTTCTATTTCTATTTTTCTTTATCCTCTTCTTCTACTTATTCTTCTTTTCTTCTTTTTTCTCTTCTTATCCTTCTTATTTTTTTCTTCTTCTCTTGTTCTCTTAGGCCTTATTATGTCATTTAGGAGAGAACTCAGCTAAGTATATGTCATTTTTTGTTAAATAGGGCATTTTGGAGCTAACTAAGCTAATTATGTCATTTAGCTGGAAGCCTAGCTAACTATAGGTCCTTTCGGAGCTAACTTGGGTAAAATAGGTCATTTCAGAGCAAACTATGCTTATTAAGCTAATTTGGAGTTAGCTAAGCTAATTATAGGCCATTTAATAGCTAAGTTATGGGGAATAGGTCATCTTGGAGCTACGTAAGCCTTATTATGTCATTTAGGAGTGAACTTAGCTAAGTATAGGTCATTTTTATTAAATAGGACATTTTGGAGCTAACTAAGCTAATTATGTCATTTAGGTGGAAGCCTAGCGAACTATAGGTCCTTTCGGAGCTAACTTGGGTAAAATAGGTCATTTTGGAGCAAACTATGCTTATTAAGCCATTTTGGAGCTAGCTAAGCTAATTATAGGACATTTAATACCTAAGTTAGGAGGAATAGGTCATCTTGGATCTACGTAAGCCTTATTATGTCATTTAGTAGAGAACTTAGCTAAGTATATGTCATTTTTTATTAAATAGGTCATTTTGGAGCTAACTAAGCTAATTATGCCATTTAGGTGGAAGCCAAGCTAACTATATGTCGTTTTGGAGCTAAGTTGGGTTAAATATGTCATTTTAGAGGAGGAGGAGGAGAAGAAGAAGAAATCAAGAAGAAGGAGAAGAAGAAGAAGGATGAGAAGGACCTTCTCCTCCTTCTCCTTCTTCTCCTCCTCCTCCTTCTCCTTCATCTCCTCCTCCTCCTTCTCCTTCTTCTTCTCTTCTTCTTCTTCTTCTTCCTTCTTTTCATTTTTCCTATTTCTTCTCCTCTTATCCTCTTCTTGGAGCTAAATTATCTAATTATGTCAAAAATGAACTAAATAAAACTTACCGTCGTGGTCATCAAGGAGGAGAAACACTAGGGTTGCTCGCGCCGGCTTTGTTTGGAGACGTTTTCCCTAGAGAAGTGTCGTGTGATGCCGCTCCGGAGTTATTCTGCAGAAAAGATATTTTGCAATGTCTCGGTTAGCATGATGACACTCAATTGTTAATATGAGTTTATAATGACCATTCAAATGAAACTCACCATGCCAATCGCACAGAAGATGCACATCGGCGGAGGGACTTGACCGTTCTTATCGCACAGACTCTGAAGAGTCGCTCGTATTAGTTAGTAATGAAACATACATTACACACATGATTTGGCTAATGTGAAAAAAACTTACCACAAAAAGCTCGTACACGGCCCGTTGGCCCGCGTCATTCCGGGCCCTCTCCTCCTCAATCATTCGTGCCGTGGTCCGTTCCCTCTCCTCAAGAGCAGCCTGGCTTGCCAATCTCACTTTCTCAAGAACGGCCTGGTTTGCCACTCTCTCTTTGTTAAGAGCATCCTGCAACACCATTCCTCGTTACCACAGTAATGATCGATGGTCACACACATAATGAAATGGAATAAATTTTTCTGAGTCCGTACAACTAACCTCGATGGCAAGATCGACTGGCCATGGATGAGGCGTTATCTTAGGACAGGAGCTTGACTGGCGCACCTTGATCTCCGGGAGAGTGCGTGGACAATGTATTATCCCATCTCCAATGGCTATCGATCCATGGGGCCTCCCACCACCAGATATCATCACCAGCTCTGGATCCAAAGGTTCCTGGCTCGGTTTAAAGTCCTCCCCTTTCCTAGCCTTCCCCGCGTCCCTGTATGTCACGAGCTTGTGGTGGGATGATATGTTGGTGAATTTATTTGGATCATCCAGGTCAGACTTAGAGAATGCCTTCGCCTTCTTGTAGGAGGCACTATGGGCCATGCCATAAAGGTAGTACAGGTGTGGCATCTCCGTCTTATTGTGATGCGCCTAAAAGAGAGGAACGAAGTATTAGTAAGGGGCTAGCTAGCATGAAGAATGAATTGCATGAATCATGAAGCAAACCACATACCCAGTTTCATCCAAACTAAAGTAAGTTGGCGCTCCCTTGATGGTGTGGCACACCAACCATTTGGCTACACCGATCCTTCGCATTGTCGTGGACGGCTCGCCAGTTCCCTATGCACCACTCATCCACCAACACCTCCCAACAATCCATCTTATCCGCACACCATCTCGGGGGCACCTATAAGTTATTCGAAATAATTTTGAGCGTTACGCCTATGAATCAAATCAAGAAAAGTACGTAGAAGACCTTAAGAATAGGTAATTACCTTCATGTACTGCTCCTTCTTCAGATACTTTCCACGGCACTCCTTCTTCTGCTTCTTAATACCACGCGTGGCGTAGTAGTCTCGAATAGCCTGCGGCCGAGCCTCGTGGCGTAAGTTCTGTAAAAACCGCCTACACTCGGCCTCGAGAACCTTGGCCGCCTCCTCCTCATGTCCCTCCTCACACCTATAGAAGGTCCTCAATCAAATGAGGGAACACCGATTAGTACAATAATTAGCTATATTGTTAATTTTAGATTGTGTAAAAGGATAATTTACCCAAAAGATCTTGATCACCATCTCGGCCCTCGTGTGGAACAAGACACCATCTATAATTTCCTCCGGCGGGGCCTCTGCAGCCTGGTAGTGCTCCCAGGAAAATCCTAGTGTAGGAACCTGACCCTCACCAGGCAACGTGAGAAACCCCAGAAAATTTGTTCGGCAAAGCACACCAAGGAAGATGTTCGGCTTGCGGTCTCCACGAGGGTGTTCCCATCCCCTGCAGTATGATAAGGTCGACGCATTAGATATTTGAAGAAACTTGAAGGGAAAAGCTAAAAAAAGAGTAAATGTACTTACCTATCCCCTTCAGGCTTAATCACCGGCCTCTGCTCGTGGGTAGCCGGCACGACCGGGAGACGTGTACTACCACTTTTGTACACGGTGGCCCCGTCCACCTGCACGTCGCCCTCACTATCCGTAAACTCATCCCCGCCATCAACAGAACAGCCACCCGGACCCTCGGTCCAATCCGGCACCTCTGTTCAAACCGGCACCTCGGTCCGATCCGGCCAGGCACCCCATCCGGACCTCTCCACGCCGGCCGAAGCATGTGTGGCAAGAGTCTCCTGGGACGTAGCCTGAGGAACCGGAGTCTCATGGGTTGAAGGCACCTCGACCCGAGGTTGATCCTAGACCGGAGTCTCATGGAATGCCCGTCCACCCGAGGCTCTTGGACCGGAGTCCCCGTAGCCTCCTCCTTAAACGGGTCCACTATAGTAGTCATGTGCTCGGGTGAATGAGCTGGTGGTGGTGGCGAGGACGGCGCAACAGTCCGCCTACCTCTTCCACGGCCAACACCTCTTCCTGTAACCTGACCCTTCTTCCCTACCCGACCAGCACCTCTCCCAGTGGGCAATGTCGCCGATGAAGAAGCACCCACGGGTGGTGTCGTCAGACTGTCTTCCAAGGCTCTACGAAGAGATATGGGTGGAATGGAAGTACCACCCCTCGTGCGAGCCGCCTAAGAAGAACCCGTCAAGCGATCTGGACCCGCGACCCCCATCTTTCAACACCTGCTGACCTGCCATGATAAAGATTAAGAGAAACTAGTAAAACATAAAAAAAAATGAATAACTGACATGAATAATAATATGTACATATATAATTTAAGTTGTGAATCTTAAAAACTAATAATCATCATCACTAAAATCTGCCAAGAAACTAAAATCTGCTACCAGTAGTATCCATTAACTATTCACAATGATTACAACATAACTTTTTTTACTAGAGCATGTGTATCCAGTTTGAACTCCAAATCTTATGTCAATGCTGTGAAGTTATTTTTGTTATTTTCTTCATCTCTATTGGATTGTATTAGTTGCACATTTATACCTAGAGCGGAGGTTGCATCTCGATTGGGTTTATAAGTCACGCATGAGGTTTTCGGACTTTGACTTAACTAATAAAAAAATATAATATGCATCACAAATTATATGGTTAGAGTCATCATTTGACAACGAATCTAAAAATATATTTTTGTAAAATAGAACATATGTTTCCTTAGTCAAATTGACGACCTAAAAACACGTGCCCGCCTTATAAACCCAACTAGAGGGTTCCCTTGAGATTAAGTCGCCCTCCCTCCAGCACTGCTAAAATAATTTTTACTACTAGTCTCAAAGTCCAATCTAGTCATTTTTTAGCTCATCCTAATACATATTTGCACTTCTAAGGAAGATCAACCCCCCCTCCATTTTTTAGCTCATCCTAATACATATTTGCACTTCTAAGGCAGCTCAGCCCCCCCCCTCCATTTTTTAGCTCATCCTAATACATATTTGCACTTCTAAGGTAGCTCAGCCCCCCCTCTGTTATATATATACATACATGCTACCTTCTGTATTTGGCTGTCACCAACTGCTTTTCTCATGATACCTCAAATTACTTGCTTTCTAGAACTCAATCCACTTTCTCGAGAACATGATATTTTCACTCCAATATATTTCAAGATAGTTTATTTAGTTTGGTGAACTAAATATCTACTAAGCATATCAAAGAGAAAATTGCACCAAAACTACAAAATCACTGGCTTTTAATGAATAATCTAGCCTATTGGGAGTAATCTCAAATGTTTCTAGGTGACTAATAGTAATTCACTCCCATAAATATGATTTGTTTAGGACCGCAATAGAAATAGCCATTAGTATGAATTTTATAGCAAGGTCTTCAAACACAGATGGAAATTTTGTCGTGTTTACTCGAAGAAACTGTCATGTTCCTGAAGAACGTTGGCAAATCCCATACTTCATAGAAACCATTCACTGAATCGCATTACCTTTCGTTTGTGGTGTGTATGAACAATGAACAGTTACCAATATTTTCCTAATCCTAAGGCTACGTCCTAGCACACAACCACCATTCCTTGCCTCCAAACGACTCCAAAGATTATATATATATATATATATATATATATATATACACACACATAAATAATACCAAATCTCAACAAAATATATATACTGCAAGCAATTCCAAGAACATTTTGAGTGTCAATTTTTGGAATGTTGGAATGAAAATTTCTTTATAGATCCATATATAGGGGTGGTGGTGTAGGGGCTCACCGGCAGGGGCGGCTGTGGCATCGTGGGCGGCGGGGCCGGGGGTGTTGGGGCGGTCGGGCGGCGCCGGGGGTGTTGGGGCTGTGGGGCGGCGCCGGGGGCGATGTGGCGACGGCGGCGGGGGGGCTGTGGGGCACCGGGGCGGTGCCGGGGGCGGTGGGGCGGCGGTGACGGGGCTGTGGGGCACCGGGGCGGCACCGGGGGAGCGGGGGGTGGCGGCGCGACGGTGGTGGCGGCGGTGGGCGTGGGGGGAGTGGAAGAGAAGAAGAGAAGAAGAGAAGAAGAGAGTGAGAGAGAGTGAGGGCCGGGGTGGGGGCAGGACGGCCGTTACAAAATACTAACGCTTTGTCGTCTGCCTCCGGACTCTTTGTCGACCGCCAGCAGACGGCAAAGAGGGGACTGTAGTTTGACCTAACATTCACTCAGTCAGGTGGGCCTAGTCCAAAGCTTTGTCATCTGATGTCCTAATCTTTACCGTCAGCCGCTGATGACAAAGAAGTGACTGGTGGCAAAGACATTCTATGCCATCAGCATGTTCTTTGTCGTCTGCTTTGTGGCAGCGGACGACAAAGACACTCTTTGCCGTCATCTAGCAGACGACAAAGATTTAGCAGACGGCAAAAAACTGAATTCTAGTAGTGAAGCTTAATTCTTGCTCGTCCTCATGTAGGTAAATGATAAAAACATAATTTTTGATGTGACATGCTACCCAACATGTAATATATTGCATATTTGATCATTGAGAAATGATGAATTAATATATAAACATAGTAATTCTTATAAACATAAGCAACATAATTATCAAGTTTCAAAGTATACGATCCTTAAAGAATATTTATCCCCTATTCATTTTATCATACAATAATAGCATGGATCCATCCTCACCACATAAATCGATATGTTAAGCACCACGGTGTCAAGTCAGTCAATTGGATCGTACTTTTTAACACGCTTCATCTTTTTATTACTTGCACAATATATGTGTGTGAACCAAGCATATAGCATAAAGGTGGACTAGAATATGGTGGTAGGTTTCGAAGGGGTGAAAGTGGAGAAGAAAGTCTCACATCAACTAGGCATATAAACGGTCTATGGATATGCCCATCAATAGATATCAATGCGAGGAGTAGGGCTTGCTAATGAAGACCTCGGGCATTTGAGGAACCCCATCAACGAAATATACAAGCCAAGTTCTATAATGAAAAATTCCCACTAGCATATGGAAGTGAAAAACACAGACTCTCTACATGAAGAACATGGTGCCACTATGAGGCACAAGTGTGGAATAAAAGGTAGTAGCACTGTCCCTTCTCTCTTTTTTGTCTTTTTTGTCTTTTTTTCTTTTCTTTTTCTTTTTATTTTTTTTATTTTTTTTCTTCTTCTTTTTCTCTTTCCTTTTTTCGTCCGGAGTCTCTTCCCGACTTGAGGGGGAATCATTATCTCCATCATACGTTGCTCACTGAGATAGTGCCCTAAATAATGATGATCATCACACTTTTACATACTTACAACTCAATATGAAAAACTAATAGGATGATATGACTCTATATGAATGCCTCTCGCAATTTACCAAGATGTGCAATGATCAAGCGTAACATGTATAACAATGATGAACGGTGGCTTTGCCACAAATACTATGTCATCTTATATGTTCATGCAAAGCAATATGACAATGGAAGTATAAGTCATATGAAGTAAGAGTGAAAGTTCCATGGCAATATATCTCGGAATGGCTATGGAAATGCCATGATAGGTAGGTATGGTGGCTTTTTTGAGGAAGACATAATGAGGCTTATGTTCAACAGAGCGTATCATGTCACGGGGTTTGGATGTACCGGCGAAAGATGAACCGATCCTCGTGGTGAGAATGGGGAATGCACGATACAAAAGAGGCTAGCAAATATGTGGTGGTGAGAGTTCATATATCGATGGATTCAAATTATTCATGAAGAACTCACATACTTATTGCAAGATTTTATTATCTTTCTTTAAGCAAAGCACAACTCGCATGCCCCTAGGGAGGGGGTTGGTAGGAGTTAAGTATCGCGCGCCCCTGACTTAAACAACACTAGGATTTCAGCGAGGAATAAGTATGCTCGCACATATCACCATGCCATAATAATATTTGGACGAATGACAAGTTAAGACCTCTAATTCAGGATACCTATATTAACCAATGATCATTCACTCATTCTATTTCACATTACCACATTAATTTCATTAATAATGATTTCTCTTTTATTTGCTACTTGTGGTTTTGATTTTGCACTCATTCAATACCTACTATTTTTAAACTAATATTATAACCCATGGAAATTACCGTCACTGTTTATTAACTCTCAAACAAATATAAGTGAAGAATGAGAGTGCAATTATTCTATAAAATCTATACGCTAGCATGCTCTAAAAGATATAAGTGAAGTACTAGTGCAACTGCTAAGCTCAAAAGATATAAGTGAAGCACAAAGAGTATTCTAATAAATCATCGTGATCGTGTGTATCTCTAAAGTGGGTGTATTCAGAGAACGATAATTGTGGAAAATTAGAACAAAAGAAAACTAAAGAAAATGATGCTCCAAGAAAAAACTCATATCATGTGATGAATAAAAATGTAGCTCCAAGTGACATACCAATGGATTGAGACGGAAGAGGGGATGACTTTCGGGGCATCCGCAAGCTTTGACGCTTGAGCCCTCCTCAGAATATTATCTTGGGGTACCTTGGGTATTCCTAATCTCAGGCTCTTGCCACTCCTTATTCTTTTGTCCATCATGATAACACCCAAAACTTGAAAACTTCAACACACAAAACTCAATAGAAACTTCATGAGATTCGTTAGTATAATAAACATATCAAATACTTTGGTTACTGTCATAAATCGATTCAAATTTTATTGTTGCATAAGGTACTGTATTATAATGTCTCCATGACTTATACCCCCGATATAATCCATAGCATCATCAAAACAAGCAAACTATCCAAGCAAAAAAATAGAATGTGTCTAAAACAGAACAACGTGTAATGATATAGTTAAGTACGAGAATTCTCTAAGTCCAAAAATTAAAAAAAAATTAGCAATACATGGATAGATTGTATAGAAATACTATGGAAAACATTCATATCAAAAATACGTTCGAATAAAATCAGAGAAATTCTGCACTGGACACTAAAGTTTCTGTTTTTGCACCACATCGACTTTACTATTATCCAAATCATCCCAAAGGCTTACTTGGCATAAACACAAATTTTAATATAAAAACACAAAAATTACACAGGAAATAATCATGTTATGGCACACAAACAGAAAGTAAAAAAATCTAAAGATAACTATTGGGTTGCCTCCCAACTAGCGCTATTGTTTTATGCCCCTAGCTAGGCATAATGCATATGATCAAGTGTTGTCATATTTGACACTTCACACATAAGTAGCCCACATTATAGATCCATAAGGTGGTTTCATTGTCTTTCTAGGTAAGTGTACCCTCCCTTGCCTCAATGGTAATTAGAATTGTGTGTTTCCCTCTTTCATATCAATTAATGCACCTATAGTACGTAGAAAAAGTCTCCCAAGTATTATTGGACAAGATGGGTTGCAATCAATATGAAGAACTATAAAATATATATGCACATAATTTCTATTAGCAATTATTAGAACATCATTTAGGTTTTTTAATAATAGATTAAGGGAGCACTCATGAATATCAGTAGGACCAAGCACATCACATAAAGATTTAGGTATAGTTAAAACACTAGCACATAGATCACACAAGGCATTGCATTCATATTCTTTGATATTAATTTTAATAGTAGGTTCCCATTCATCATATAACTTTCTAGGGATAGAGACTTCTAACTCAAGTTTTTCATCACAGGATTTTATCATAGCTTCTACTATATGTTTAGTAAAAGCTTTATTCTGTTCATAAGCGTTGGGTGAGCTAATAATGGATTGCAGCGAGGAAATACATTCTACTAAATATCAATTAACATAATTAAAATCCTTATGATACAAGATTGTGGGCACTTCACAAGTTAAAGTTTTGACCTCTCCAAACCCACTTTTCAGTTTTAGCATTAGAATCATCACCCTCCAATCAATTGGGACGCTCTCTAACTAGAGTTAAATCATCTCCAATCCCATTATAATTTATTTCCAAAGAAGTAAACAAAGGTTCAATATGACAAATACCAAGCATTTTTAAGATCTTCATCGTGATTCCGGTAAAAACCTCGTGGAAGAGCTTTTTCTAGGAATTCCCCGCTTAGCTTTCAACTTGGCAATCTTCTCCCTAATTTCATTCATAGATATTTTTGAAATATTTAATAGTATAAATAAATTCATGCTTTTGTGACAAAGTTTTACCTTTAAGAGTTTCCACATCAAGAGCAATCATATCCATGTTCCTAGCCAAATTATCAATCTTATGCAACTTTTCTTCTACCATAGTATTGAAAACCTTTTGAGAACTAATGAATTCTTTAATGGTGTTACCAAGATCGGAGGATATTTAATTATTATTATTGGTATAAGGATTCCCATAAAAATTGCCATAAGAGTTGCCATAACCACTAGAGATGTTACTAGGATATGGCCTAGCATTGAAATTACCCCTGTAGGCATTGTTATTGAAATTATTTTGCGAGATAAAATTCATATCAATGTCATTATAATTTTTCTCAATCAAAGTAGACAAGTACATGTCATTAGGATCAACATGAGTTTTTTTTATTAGCAACCAAATTCATAAGAGCATCAAATTTTTCACTCAAAGTATCGATTTCCTCAACAAGGTTTACCTTCTTACTAGTTGGATCTCTTTTGGGCCATTGAGAGTAGTTGGTCATGATATTGTCTAGAAGTTTGGTGGCCTCTCCTAAGGTCACCTCCATTATTGTACCACCTATGGTAGAATCGAGAAGATTTATAGATACAAAGTTTAGTCCATCATAGAGGTTTTGGATAATAATCCACAAGTTTAAATCATGATAGGGCAATTTATAATCATCAATTTACTCATATACCAAGCTTGTGCAACATGTTTATAATAATGTTGTTTAAAATTCATTATTTCATTTCTAAGGGAGATGATCTTAGGAGGAGGAAAATACATGGTAATAAAAGCATCTTTACATTTATCCCATGTTCCAATACTATAATCTCGTAAAGATGAGAACCAAGATTTAGCTTTATGTCGTAAATAAAAAGGAAATAACTTTAATTTCACAATATCATTATCCATGTCTTTTTTGTTTTTCATATTAGAGAGTTCAACAAAGGTATGAATATGAGCAGCGGGATCCTAATTAGGACTTCCCAAAAATTGTTCTTTCATGACAAGATTCAACAATGTAGCATTAATATCATAAGCCTCCGCACTAGTGGCGGGTGGTATAGGAGTATCAATAAAATCAATGTTATTAGTATCTGAGAAGTCACACAACTTAGTAGTATCTTGAGACATGGTGACTGAGAAAACAAAGTAACAAGTAGGACAACTAAACTAGCAAGTACAACAAGCAAAGAAGTAAACTAGCAACTAGAAAATATATTTTTTATTTTTTTGGTTTTTTATGAAGAAAGAAAAATATAACATCAAATAAAAACAAGAACAAGTGAATGATAACTTGTGTGAAGTCACTTTATAGTAGGTTGATGATACTCCCTCGCAACGACACTAGAAATCCTTCGTGATACTTGTGATCTGCGCTGAGTTTTCCGTGAAGAGGAACGTGTGATGCAACACAATATAGTAAGTATTTCCCTCAGTAGAGAACCACGGTTTATCAAACCAATAGGAGGAACAACCAACCCTCATCTTCAGCGGCCACACACAAGAGAAACAAACACTTGCATCCAACGCGGGCATGAGGGTTGTCAATCCCCTTGTCTCGTTATTTGCAAGCAAGTAAGTAGTGTTGTTGGAAGTTGCAAAGTGAAAAGTAAAGAAAAATAAATGACGACAACAAGGAAATTTTAGTGTATGAAAACATATAAGTTAATAGACCCCGGGGCCATAGTTTTCCCTAGTGGAATCTCTCATGAAAGTAAGCATATGGTGGGTAAATAAATTACTCCTCGGCGATTGATAGAAAAGCAAATAGTTATGTGATATTCATGACAATGATCATGTGTACATGGGCATGACATCTATACACAAATAGGTTGACTCCTACATGCACCTATTAATACTACTCTACCATCAAACACTATCCAACATGCATCTTGAGTATTAAGTAAAACAGAGTAATGCTTGGAGAACATTGACATGATGTAGTCAAAGAGAATTAAATTAAGATGAACTAACCCCATCATTTTATCCTTAGTAGAAACAATACAAAGAAGTATCTTGTCCCCTTTGTGTCACTGGGATATAGAAATCCATTAGATTGAAACCACTACAACACACACCTCTCACTAAAGAAATATCGATCTACTGGGCCAAAGCAAATCAATTGATGAGAGAGATTTACGAAGCTATAATGAACATGCAGATAAGAATCATATTTAGAATTCAGAGAAGACTCTAATATTTATCATTAATAATCTAAACATAAACCCACAATTCATCGGATACAAACAAACGCACCACACATAAGAATTATATTGGATAGATCAAAGTGAGGATGTGATGATCATTGCATTGAAGACCAAGAGAGAAAGAGAACCATATAAGTACTAACTACGTACCCATAGGTGTGTGGTGAACTACTCACACATCACCATGGAAGAAGCAAGGATGATGTAGAGGCCCTCCGTGATCGATCACCCTCCGACAGGGCATCCAAAAAGCGCTTGAGATAGGCATGCGGAGGAACACAGACTTGCGGCGGCGGAAAAAGTGTTTCACGAGGCTATCTAGAGTTTTTTGGGATATATGTGAATTTATAAAATCAAGATGTATGCCAGGAGGCAACCAAGAGGATTACGAGGCAATAGGGCGTGCTCTAGTGCCTATCATCACCCTTTTAGCTCGTGCTTCCCTCATGAAGCTTCTCGCCTCCTCCCAAAGCTTCTTCAATTTCTTTTGGTCCAGAAAAATCACCAAAAAGTTGCATGACAATTGGACTTCGTTTGGTACTGTAAACCTCAAAGGCAAGAACGTGCAGAAAACAGGAACTCGCACTAGGCATTGGGTTAATAGGTTAGTGCTCAAAAATAATATTTATTGGTAAATAAACTGCCAAAAAGTATCCTAGAATGATAACATAATAACATGGAACAATTAAAAATTATAGATACGTTGGAGACGTATCACGCGTTCATCGAGGTTAGCCGCACCCTGATGTGTGGTGACCCCTACACGCCTTATGATGTCCCTCTTTGTTCTCTGAATGCTCAATTATCCAAAAACCCTAGGGAGCCTCCTGAAACACTTTTTTCGCCACTGCAAGTCTGTATTCTGTTGTGTTCCCGTGTGGAGCCCTTTTCTGGTGCCCTGTCGGAGATGGAATTGATCATGGAGGACCTCTACATCAACCTTTTTGCACCCATGGTGACGTGTGAGTACTTTACCACAGATCTACAGGTCCATAGTTAGTATCTAGATGGCTACCCGTCTCTCTCTCTTGATCTTCAATACAATGATCATCACATCTTCGCTTTATCTATCCGAATTGTAATCCTTTTGTGCAGTTGTTTGTTGGTATCCGATGATAAAGATTTGAGTCTTCTCTTAATTCTAAGTATGATTCTTATTTGCATGATTATAATAGCTTCATAAATATTTCTGATCTATTGAAGTATTTTGGCCGATTGATATTTCCTAAGTGAGAGGGGTTGTTGTAGTGGGTTAAATCTAATGGGTTTCTATATCCAAGTGACAGAATGGGACAAGATACATCTTTGTATTGTTTCCCCTGAGAATAAAACGATGGGGTTATTTCATATTGATTGAATTCTCTTTGTTTACATCATGTCATTGTTCTCCAAGCATTATTCTATTTTACTTAATACTCTAGATGCATGCTGGATAGCGGTCGATGGGTGGAGTAATAGTAAGAGGCGCAGGCAGGAGTCGGCCTATTTGCTTATGGACGTGATTTCTATATATACATGATCATTGTCGGGAATATCATATAACTATGCCCTTTTCTATCATTTGCCCAAGAGTAATTTCTTTACCCACCATATGCCTACTACATGAGACATGCCATTGGGGAGAACTACGTCCCGGGGTCTATTCAATATGGTTTAAGTTCCTCTAGAAAGAAGTTGAGGAAGCTCCACATGCAATTGAGTAGTGTCTAAATTTATTATATAATTCTCACTCAATTACATAGATATATAGATAGATAGATAGATAGATAGATAGATCACGAAACTAGCACCCGAAAGAAAATGTCATGACATTCAAAATGCCTTGGATGCCTCAGTTTTAAGCGATAAAGCATGACGCACTGAAATATCATGTACTCATCAAAAATGTGTATGTCATATGTTCGCAACATCCACAAACGATGCTTGGGGGAAGTACACCGAGTGGTGCATTAATGACATAAGCTTTCTGTGCAGCAATGAGGACAATCCTTAGTTTACGGACCAGTCCGTATAATTGCTACTATCATATTTCAACTTAGTTTTCTATAGGAACATATCAAAAACAAGGGAGCTACAACGCAAGCTAATCATCTACAACATAATTTGCAAAGACATTTTGACTATGTTCATGATAATGAGTTCAGTTAATCATATTACTTAGGAACTCCCACTCAAATTGACATCCGTCTCGTCATTCGAGTGGTACATGATCCAAATCCACCAACCCATGTCCGATCATCACGTGAGATGAGGTGGCTTCATTGGTGAACATCTCATGTTGATCATATCTACTATATGATTCATGTTCGACCTTTCGGTCTCTTGTGTTCCGAAGACATGTCTGTACATGCTAGGCTCGTCAAGTTTAACCCGAGTGTTTCGCGTGTGCAAAACTGTCTTACACCCGTTGTATGTGAATGTATTGTCTATCACACCCGATCATCACGTAGTGTCTAGAAACGACGAACTTTCGCAATGGTGCACACTCAGGGAGAACAAACTTTATCTTGAAATTTTAGTGAGGGATCACCTTATAATGCCACCGTCAACCTAAACTAAATAAGGTGCATAAAAAGGATTAACATCACATGCAACTCAGAAGCGACATGATATGGCCATGATCTTGTGCTTTTGATCTCCATCTCCAAAGCATCGGCATGATCTCCATCGTCACCGGCACAACACCATGATCTCCATCATCATGATCTCCCTCATCAAGATCTCCATAATTGTGCTGCCATCAAGGTTGTCGCGCCAATTATGTTGTTACTACTAAATCTACTGAACTCGCGATGATGTAAAGCATCACCAAGCGCCAAAATAAATTAAATACAACCCTATGTCTACTGTCGGTTGCCGTAGCATCGACATGCAAGTCGATATTTGACTATTACAACATGATCATCTCATACATCAAATATGTCACATTATGTCGTTGGCCATATCACATCACATGCATACCCTGCAAAAACAAGTTAGACGTCCTGTAATTTGTTGTTGCATGTTTTTCGTGGCTGCTACCGGTATCTAGCAAGAACGAATCTTACCTACACAAAATCACAAAAGTGATACACAAGTTGCCATTTAACCTTCTCCAATGACCGCCTTTGCCAAATCTGATTCAAGTAAAGTAGGAGAAATAGACACCCGCCAGCCATATTTATGCAACAAGTTGCATGTCACTTGATGGAACCGGTCTCTCGTAAGCGTACGAGTAAGGTTGGTCTGGGTTGCTTCATCCAACAATACTACCGAAACAAGAAAAGTCTAAGGAGAGCATCAATCTGAATATCAACACCCACAAACTCTTTGTGTTCTACTCTAGATGTCATCTATGCATAGACCTAGCTCATGATGCCACTGATGGAGTATGTGGCATGGGAAACAAAAAAAATCCTATGCACACACAAAATCTATCCATGGTGATGACCATCTATGGGAGGAGAGATCGGATCCACAAACCCTTGTAAATCGCTAAACCAAAGCGTCTATAACGCGGTTGATGTAGTCGAACATCTTCGCGATCCAAATCATAATCCGTGCCGCGATATCATCATGATCCGTCCCGTGATCTCATCACGATCCATTCCGATCTAGTGCTGAACGGACGGCACCTCTGCGTTCAGCACACGTATAGTTCGATGACGATCTCCGCCTTCTTGATCCATCAAGAGGGGGTGGATAGGTAGATCAGTTCTTCGACACCCTAACAGCATGGCGGCGATGGTGGTGGAGCTGATCCGGTAGGGCTTCATCGTGTACTACCGAACCTAATCTAGAGGAAGAACGAACTAGAGGGAGCGAGAGGGGTTGCGCCTTAGATTGTGTGTTGGCTGACCTCTCTCACCTCTAGTATATAATGGAGGGAGCAGAAGGGGTGGTGCCCTAGGGTTTCCCCTAGGGTTGGCCATCCGCACCCAAGAAGAGGAGGAGTCCTCCTCCAAGTCGGATTGGTGGAGGCGCTAGGAGGACTCCTCCTCCTAGTCGAACTCCTCCCCTTCTCCACTATTTCGGCTGTATAGGCCCATGGGGCTGGCCGCCCAGCCACTAGGGGCGGGAGCGCCACCTCTTAGGCCTATGTGGCCCACCGGGGTGGTTGGCCCCTCCCGTTGAACAATCGGAACCCATTCGTCACTCCCGGTACAGTACCAGAAATGCTCGAAACTTTTTCAAAACCCATATACCCTCTTGCTATATATCGATCTTCTTCTTTGGACCATTCCGGACATCCTCCTAACGTCCGAGATTTCATCCGGGACTCCGAATAACCTTCTTTCACCAACATACATAAATGAACTATATCAAAACGTCACCGAACCTTAAGTGTGCAGACCCTGCGGGTTCGAGAACTATGCAGACATGACTTGAGACACTCTCTGGTCAATAACCAATAGAGGGACCTGGATGCCCATATTGGCTCCTACATATTCTACGAAGATGTTTATTGGTCGAACCTTTGTGTCAAGGATACAGTTAATCCCATATAATACTCCCTTTGTCCATCGGTATGTTACTTGCCCGAGATTCGATCGTCGGTATCTTTATACATAGGTCAATCTCATTACCGACAAGTCTCTTTACTTGTTCGGTAATACAGGATCCCGTGGCTAACTCTTTAGGCACATTTCTTGGAAGCTTGTTGTGATGTTGTATTACCGAGTGGGCCGTGGAGATACCTCTCTGTCATACAGAGTGACAAATCCCAGCCTTTATCCATGCCAACCCAACAGACACCTTCGGAGATACCTGTACAGCACCTTTATAGTCACCTAGTTATGTTGTGACGTTTGATACACACAAGGCATTCCTCCGGTGCCTGGGATTTGCATGATCTCATGGTCATAGAAATAGATACTTGACATGCCGAAAACAGTAGCAATAAACTGACACGATCATTTGTTACGTTCATAGTTTGGGTCTTGTCCATCAGATCATTCTCCTAATGATATGATACCGTTATCAAACAACATCTCATATCTATGGTTTAGGAAACCTTGACCATATTTGATCAACGAGCTAGTCCATTAGAGGCTCACTAGGGATAATGTGTTATCTATGTATCAACACATGTATTTGAGTTTCCAATCAATACAATTCTTGCATGGATAATAAAAAATTATCATGAACAAGGAAATATAATAATAACTAATTTATTATTGCCTCTAGGGCATATTTGCAACATAGTCGTCCTTCGCGAGCCATCTTAGATGCGCCATGTACACGATTTTTCGAGAGCCGCCATCTTTCGTTGACATGAGTTGTTGAGACGTTGTATCATCCATGCACCGAGTGCATCCACAATATATGTGGCACACCTGGCATGTGACATACCGTTAACCGAGACAATCTTGCACAGTTGTCATCAACACGGTTCTCATATCAAAATACTCACCTTTGTTGGTGTCCCATGTCTTGGTGGTGTTTTCCATAACTTGTCTAACTCCTCTTGAAGTAGACCCAGATACATATTAATATTATTTCTTGGTTGTTTTGGCCCTTGACTCAGCATGCTCATCTGTATGTACTTTGACTTCATGCATAACTAGGGGGGTTGTACATCCATACAAACACGTGCCATGTGATATGGTTTGTGCTCTAGTTTCCAAGCGGATTCGTTTCATTGGTACTCGCACCTAGCACGACGTTCCTTGCATCACCTGCGAATTATCGATATTCGGGGTTGGATGCTCTCCACCGGTTGCATCCATGCGGTGTCTTAGCTTTGGATCATCTCCATCGTCGGGCTTTTTCCTCTCCGCGTGCCAACGCATGAGATATGATTCCTTAGGATATATGAAATAACATTGCAGACGGGGAGTGACCGGTAAGAACAATACACCTTTCTCGGGAGATTTCGTTCCGGCCTTCTTGTATTGAGAAGCATTGCACACCACATAGCTCGTTTTTTCCACGTGCTCCTTCCAATAAATGACGCAATCGTTGATGCATGCATGTTAGCTAATGTGTGGTAGATCAAGAGGGCACATGATCTTCTTAGCCTCATCCACACTAGTAGGACACAGATTCCCCGCGGGAAGAACCTTCCTTAGGCACTTGAGAAGCTCATCGAGGCTTATGTCGGTCCATTTGTTTTTAGCCTTCGTCTTTAGGAGTTCGAGCGTGAAACTCAACCGGCTCACCTCGGGATCGCAACCATCATACAATGCAGTGTTCGAGTATACCTCCAATTGCTCCAGCTTGGCCTCCTCTCTATAAGCATCTCTATCGGTACTCGTCTCCATGCGAAGGAGGCCTCGGACATGAGGGTCCCGCATAATTGAACTTAGTAGCGATGAAGGTTGTGGCGTGTCCATGTCTTCTCCTCCGCCAGGTCCGGTCTGTTCTCCACCGGCATGTCCGATCTCTAGCTCTTCAACGCTGCCATGTTTGGCCCCTTCTCCTCCGCCATTGTCGGTTATGTCTTCGTCTCGCCCCCTCTCGTCATTGGCTGCCCCGTTGGCATCCTCTTCCTCGTCATATTCAATTACTCACCGAGTATAGCCATCCACGAAACCAGTCATGAGCATGTCCGCCTTCGAACGACCATGCTCATAGAGGTCGAGCCAAACTCCTCCTTTGCTTTTTCGACACCCACATAAGATCTCTGTCCAGTTATTTTCATTCATGTCATGCACCGCCGATTGCAACCACCTTTCCACCAACACTCCACTGACCATGGAGATTGCATGTACAATAATAATAAGCAAATTGATTATAAAAATGCATGCATGCATCGAATTCATACAAAAATTAGGCACAACCATCCCTAAAAATAGGACATATAGAGTTTGCTCGAAATTCACCGAAATGGAAAAAAACGACACTTTGGCACAATATATGCAACTCAAGCACAATTCGGTGGCAACTCATGTCACACACACTATTCCCATCTTATCACCCGAATAGTTCAATATATCCCAAACACACAAATATATATTTTCATTCTTGCAAAGCCCAAATTTTTAATCACGTACCTGAGATCGAGCACGGTGATGAGGTCAATCCCGTGTCTCCAAACACCTCTAGCTAGCCAGTGATCTTGACATGGTGGTCTATATCTAGTTAGGGAGGTAGATAGGTCACTTCATTAATGGGGATAGATCTAGCTAGCTGGTTGGGGAACGAGATGACTCTAACTAATGGAGAGGGCGGAGAAGTGGGGAAAAAGAGAAAGGGGTTGCATTAATGGAGGTGATGTAGTAGCTAGGAGAATTAAAGAGAGAGAAAGAGAGACTGAAGAAAGAGAGTAATGGGGGAGAATAAGTAGTGAGGAAGAAGCAAATTAAGGGAGAGAGAATGGGGGTGGGAAAAGTGAAGGGAATGAGGCGAAGGGAGGGGGAAGGGGAGGGGATGGTGGTTGGTGCGCCTTAGCAGTAGCATGTGTTGGCGAAATATGCTACTTCTAATATATTAGCATTAGCGCATGTTTGAGAGCCTAGCTAATGCTACTACAGGCCCATCATGTGGCATATCGTAGGTTTAGTTGCAGCGATGGGAATTTGACACACGCTACTGCTAACTATTTAGCAGTAGCGCGCTTTGACCGAGATGCGCTACTACTCTAGTAAGCCCGATCACTACGACCTAGTTCTCTTAGAAGTAGCGTGTGTTGGATTAGGCGTGCTACTCCTAATGGAGTAGTAGTAGCGCGTCTGCGGTTGTCACGCTACTATAACTTAGCAGCAGCGCCCTTTCCAAAGGCACGCTACTGCTATGCTTCTGTGTATAGGGTTTTTCTAGTAGTGGGATCTGAATCGGGGGAGAGGGGAGAGGGGGTCGATGGAGGAGGGGATCTAAATTAGGGTTTGAGTTATTGGGTTGTGTGTGGAGTTTTATTTTTCTTTCCTTTCCTCCTTTTTCTCTTTAGATGGATGGATGGATGTGTGCCATGTCATCAATCCATGGAGCAAAATGTTTCCACCAATGAGAATTAAGCTTATGTAAATGTGTTTTTGCTTTTTGTTCCTCTTATATTGTTTTCACCGATCTGAATAACCTATCAAAAATTAGTTACAAAACTAGACTGCAATAATTTTTAAAAAAATATCCGGGCAAATTTTATGTACAATGGTGCAAATAGTTCAGTGTTAAAAGTTTATCGTCCACCTCTCATCAAATTGATAAAGTACCGTTGATTCACGAGGAAGTGGGTCAAATTTGAACTACAACTGCATCATAGTTTGCTCGTAATTATTTGTAAACATCACTTTTAGTACACAAATAGCTATTTCATTAGATATCAACCAAGACTTTTGCATGGTTAAGTCCCTAGTTACGAACACTCATGCTACCAATTTTGACAGCATTTTGAAATCGTTATAAAAAATTCAGAAAAATATTGGTTGCAAAATTGGACCGCATCAAATTTCTAAAATATTAGGAAGCGAGTCAAGTTTGAACTACAGTTGTCTCTTAGTTTTCTCTTTATTTTTTCCCAGAATCATTTCTTGGTACATAAGTATCTATTTAGTAAGAGATACTCCAAGAGTTTTGCAAGATTCAACCCCTATCTATAAAGGGTCATGCCTGTCGTTTTGACCGCATTTTGAAACGGGCGTAAGAAATTCAAAAACCGATAAAAAAACCTTTGCATTGTGTAATTACATGTGACCTAGTTTACAAGAAAAATAACAAACTTCTATTACATCAAATATCTTTAAAAAGTGTTCTAAGAAACGAGCTATCATGTATGAAGTTCCATGGCCTTCAAGGTAAATGGCCAATGTAATGGCAACATTCATGGCGTAGTTTTTTCAAATGATATCATATTTTTCACAAGTTGGCATCTTGGAATGAGAACCAATGTTGCCTAATGAAGTTTTCATTTTCGTTGCACGAAAATTGCATTTTGCATTTTTTTTAGTTCCCAAAATGAGTTTTTTTGGAAGAATCTAGCAAATAGTTGTTGCAAAATTGGAAAAAATAAAATTTTTAAAATACTAGGCCATATTTAATGTATAATTGACCGAATGGTTGCGTGCCAAAAGCTTTTGATCCTACTCTCATGAAAAAGATAGATTTCCACCAATTCACTAGGAAGGGGTCAAATTTGAACTACAAATTCTCCATAATTTGCTGTTTATTTTTTCACAAAATCATTTCTAGGTACATAATATATATTTAATGATAGATTCTCCTAATGTATTGTAAGAGTCCCCCCTAGCTACGAACGGTCATGCCCGTCGTTTTGGCCACATTTTGAAACGGACATAAGAAATGCAAAAAACAAATCAAAAAAATTGAAAACCTTCGCATTGTGTCATTATATGTCACCTAGTTTATAGTAAAAATAACAAACTTGGACTATAGAAAATGTCTTAAAAAGTGTTCTTAGAAACGAGCTATCATATATCAAGTTTCATGGCTTTCAAGGCAAACGACCAATGTCATGGCAACATTCATGGCATAATTTATTCAACGATATCATATCTTGCACAAGTTTGCATCATGCAATGACAAACAAGTTCTCTAAGGAAGTTTTAATTTTCTTTGCACGAAAAAAATATTTTTTATTTTCCGAGTGCCCAAAATGAGTTTTTTGGGGAAAAACCTAGCAAGTAGTTGTTACAAAATTAGACCAAATCAATTTTATAAAATATCAGTACATATTTAATTTACAATTGACCAAATAGTTTGGTTTCAAAAGCTTTTGATCCAACTCTCATGAAAAATACAGAATTCCGCACCTTTAGAAGTAAGAGGGTCAACTTTGAACAACACGTGCCTCATAGTTTGCTCTTTAGTTTTTCAAAGAATCATTTCTAGTTACATAAGTCTCCATTTAATCATAGATACTCCAAACATTTTGTAATATTCAACCCCTAGCTACGAACGGTCATGCCCGCCGTTTTGACCGTAAGTTGAAACAGGCATAAGAAATGCAAAAACAAATAAAGAAATTGAAAACCTTCACATTGTGTCATTATATTTGACCGAATTTTCCAAAAAATAATAAACTTGGAGATAATAAAATGTTTTGAAATTCATGATAATTTTTTGTGAACATTTAAAGAAATATCATAAAAAAAGTTGAACTACTCTTTTCAAATTCACGAACAATATTACAATACGCGAATGTCTTTTTTCAAAATAATGAACATTTTTCCAAATATCACTTCTTCTTTTTTAATAAGTGGAACATTTGTGAAATCTCAAATTATTTTAAAGGAGAAAAAAGGAAAATAAGATAAAATCACACATTTTCCACATAAAAACACCTTCTACTTGGCTATGGTGTGTTGGCCCACTCACGAGACCGTAGAGTTAATAATAAAGGAAAATAAATAAGGATAGAAGAGGACGCCTCCCACGAATTCGGCCTATCCCCACGAGACGAATATATCCTATAAGAAATGGGACTGTGGTATACTACCATTAGCAGTGTTGTGGCATGGTGGTAAGGCACTCCATGCTACTAGCTTGTAGCACGGGTTCGAATCCTACCTGCTGCAAAATTTCATTTTTATTTATCTCGTTTCTGGTTTCTTTGAAGGCATGTGGGTCCCACCTGTTAGATAGTGGACCTCCCAGTTTAGTGGGTCTAAATTGTCAGGTGAGTGGTGGGACCTGAATGTCAGCTTTATGGGGTCAATGTGTTAGGTAGGAAGTGGGTCCCACTTGTCGGTTTGGTGGGGCCTACGTGTCATGTAGGTGTGGGTCCGATGTAGTTGGACTTCTTGGTTAGTAGGTCAATGTGTGGGTCCCATCTGTTAGATTAGATTTAAACCTGGTACTATCGAGACACGTAAGCGAAGATTTACACATGGACATGATACATTGGCAAAAATTGTCACATGGACATGACACATAGGCAAAATTGTTGTGATGGTGCCTAGTCATAGCAATGCACCGCAATTTACAAGGTCATGAACATCTAGATTGGTCATAATCAGCTAGAAATCATGCCATCTACCACTGTTGTTTGCTTTATGACCATTTTGTGTAAGGCAATTACGAACTTTTTAACCAAAATGGTCGTTATGGTTTAGGACTTGGACCCTCCCAAACAACTTACGAACAATTTGTTCTTAATGGTCATAGGTTTATGACCAATTCACTCACGGTTATTAAGAGAAGGTCACAAGTTGACATATTTCTTGTAGTGTTTGTTTTCTTTTTATCATGCTCATCGTATCTCTTGTTGGCCAAGGGAGAATTTCAGGCATGTGCCCAACCTGACCATCAATGAGGAGTGGTCGGTTCACTTCATCATGACGCAGTTAAATAATAGCATTCTCATGACCCTCACTCTCATCAACAAGGAAGGGAACATATTTCCATGGTCAAAATTGGATTGACATTTCCACGGAATTCAGGATGGAAGCTCGTAAGTCATTCATACTTTTCTTTCACGAATTTGAGGAGGGTCATTCGAGCAGGAACAAAATCTATTTGATGTCACACAATAACCATAGAACATACTATCAGTGGTGATCATGATGCTATACATATACGTACTTCTTTCTAGGACTAGATATAGCACTTTATTGAGCATATATGTTTGTATGCACTTATTTTATTATACCACGTGCAAGTCATAAATATTATAGAGTAGTTGAACATATATTGTTTATTGCTTTCTATTTTACGAATATTATGGCTTGAAATAATTAGCTAGTGGTTAATGTGTATATCCAGCAATTTATGGTCTTACTTTCATGCAGAACACACTCATGGTCAGAAAAATGATGTCGTGGGTAAGGATTTTTTAATTAGTACGACAAAGTTTCTAGTGGTAGACGCTAAAACAAGCCCGAATCTACTTTATCTCTAAGCACAGCCGAGCATGCTTGTGCGCCTGCCACTTCAGAGTATCTACCAGTGGCGGACACCCGCCCGCCCCTGATGTGGTTATAGGAGGAGGTCGGTGGCGGCTGGCCTGGGAGCCTGGCCCGCCACAGCTAGCCTTTTTGCACCGACTACTTCTAGGCTTTCATGCCGTAGTGCATAGCCAACAAACCATCTAGGTCAACTCATCATGTCTCGCGCAAGGGGCTTGATTGATGCAACCGATCACCTGCTGGTCTCGATTATATCTATGTATCAGGCATCCGGAAGCCATTGGGATTGTTCATAGAGAGGCAACCAACCGGCCACTAGGTCAACTCATATCTCACGCGCATGCTCGATGCATGCAACACATTGATCGATCAGGTTAGCACGAGTCTTGCATCGACCGCTCAGGTTCACTAGGTAGCAAATGGATTATTCTGGTTCACTAAGTGAAAGCACATATGCTCCCTTGGTTGTTTTGAGAATTCATGACAACATACATTGTCTCTTGTACTAACACTTTTTCATAGTATATTTTAGGTATAGTCCATAGAGAACATTGGCTAAAGGATAGGGTGGAGAAGCCACAAGGAAACGAATAGGATTGTCCAAGCTTCAAGCTACAAGACTTTGCATTTTATATTTGTGAGAAATCACATTTGAGTCTATAGGAAATCCAATACTTCTAAAAGGGGGTGATGCATCTATGATGAATTAGTTGCTCAACTGCTTAGATATAGCCACCAAAAATACTCAACCATTATCCAAAAAAAATTATGTCCAAATCCTAAACATCAAAATCGGTGCAACCAACAATTTCCACTCGGCCGTGTCAATTTTTTCACAAACAGAAGCTTTGCCAAACACAAGAATCTTGGTACCACCAACTTCCACTTCGATGCCACCAAATATTAGTGACCAACTTTCTGGTGTGTCGATTTCAAGAATCAGAATTTTTGACTTTTGAAATCGGTCTCACCGGGATTAGAAAACTGCCCTAGCTCACCACATCGGTACCACCGAGATGCCTAGATTGGTCTCATCGAGAATTCGAAAGTTGACACATTTAGTACAACTCGGTCCCACCGAGATTCGTTTCGGTTTCACTGAGTTGGGAAATAATGTTGTAAAGGTTGGATTTTGGGAGATGCCTATATATACCATCCACCACCTCTTATTCGCACACGAAGCACTCAGAACACACACACACACTTGCTATATCCATTTTTTCGAGAGAGAGCCACCAACTCAAGTTTTGAGATCAACATATTCCAATGCATCCATTAGAAACTTGATCTCTAGACTCCCAAAGTTGTTTCCACCCAATCAATCTCCTCTACCCATGCCAAATCAATGAGAGAGTCATTGTGTGTTGAGGAGACTATCTTTGGAAACACAAGAGCATGGAGTTCATCATTCTACCGCATCTATTACCTTTTGGAGGGTGGTGCCTTCTAGATTGGTTAGGTCTCGCTTGGGATCTTCCTACTTCGTGTTGTGGAGTTGAACCAAGAAGTTTGTATGGTCAAGGATATCGCCTACTTCGTGAAGGTCTACCCCGAGTGAGGCTAGTCCTATGTGGACGTAAGCCATGGTGGAATATACAAGGCTTCTTGTTCGTGGACCTCTTGTGGGTGGAGCCCTTCATGGACTCTCGCGACCATTACCCTCCTTCGGTTGAAGTCTACATTAACGTGGATGTACGATAGCACCACCCATCGGACTCACGCAAAAAAATCACCGTGTCATTACTTACATGTGCAATGTCTTTAATTCCCGCTGCCATATATGTTGACTAGCATGTGTAGGGTGCACTAGACTTGTTAGAATTGCTAAAATCTACCAATAATTAAAATAGGGAAAAGGCTAGATTTTAATTTTCGCAAGTAGTGTATTAACCCCCCCCCCCTGTAGACATTCCTTCTAGTGATCCCACAATTGGTATGAGAGCTTTTGTCTCCATAGCCTTTGTTTAATTACCATTGGAGGAAGATGCATGTGTCTAGTTAGGGGAATCTGAGTTGTAGAGTGCCGGTTCTCAATGGGGAGTATTATAGACAATGGAAAGGTGAAATGCTTGATAAAGTTGATGAATTCCATTTGAGCAAATACGTTAAATATCCCTATGTGCCTCCCGTTGATTCCTTACATCCTTCTCATGATGATGAAGTTAATATGCTTGGTAATCTTAAAACTAGTAATCTCATCATTAGAGGACTGCCAAGAAATATGCTTAATTAAATGAAGAACTTTGAGTGTGCTTATACTTTGTGGAAAGATTTAGAGAAAATATATCCCGACTATTCCTTGAAAAAACTTGATATCATTTTCCAAAAATCTATTATCTTTCACAAAATGAAGCCCAGTGATCGTAACGTTGATAATTGTCTATTTGAGCTTCATGACCTCATGCGTGCTAATGGAGGTTTCATTACCATCAATAACAACATTGTCGAAGCCATTCACATTAATAACTTGAAGATTGTGATTGTTGAAACTCTAATGAATCTCTTCAGTCTTTTCATGAGGATATTCCATCCTATGGTGACAATGTGGAGCATGTCTACTACAATGATGATCAAGAGCTTGACGTCGAGTATGAGAAGACCATGCGGAGCCTATGTCTTATGGAAAACCTTAGAGACTACATGGCCGGAGGCAAGGATAGGATACTTGACATTGGATGCACGAACCACATGACCGGACATAGAACATGTTTCATGAGATCACACCAAACCATGGACCACGAAGGTATTTGCCCTTTGGAGACAGCTCCAAGGGTATGGTACTTGGTCTCGGTAAGGTGGACATATATCATGATAGTTCCATTCAAAACTCCATGCTTGTTGAATCCCTTGGTTACAATCTTCTTTCTGTACCTAGACTAGCAGACTTCAGTTTTAATGTGCTATTTACGAAAGTTGACTACCAAGTGTTTCGTAGTGACAATCATAACATGGTCTTTACTAGTTTCCCTAGAGGTGATCTATACATTGTTGATTTCACTAAAAGATCCAAACCCCGTAGATGTCTCATTGTAAAATCTTCTAAAGGTTGGTTATGGCAAAGAAGGCTAGGACATGTTGGTATGCGTAATCTTGACTAGCTTATCAAAGGTGATTATATTCTTGGTGTTAAAGATGTTAACTTTGAGAAAGATAGACTTTTTAGCGCTTGTCAAGCAGGAAAGCAAGTCGGTGGAAGTAATCTCGTGAAGAACATCATGACTACTATAAGGCCACTCGAACTGCTTCCTATGGATCTCATTGGTCCCAATGCTTACAAGAGCCTCGGTGGAAATTATTTTGGTCTAGTTATTGTTGACGATTTTTCCAGATTTACATGGGTGTTCTTTCTTGATGACAAGTCGCAGGTACATAAGATCTTCAAGAATTTCGCTCGAAAAGCTCAAAATTAGTTTCAAGTGAAGATCACGAAAGTTCTGAGCGACAACAGATCGGAGTTCAAGAACACAAATGTGGATACTTTTCTTGACAACGAAGGTATCTCACATGAGTTCTCGGCGATATACACACCTCAACAAAATGGAGTTGTTGAGAGGAAGAACCGGACTCTCATAGAGATGACTAGAACGATGCTTGACGAATACAAGATGTCACGATACTTTTGGGCTGAAGCCGTGGAAACAGCTTGCCATGCCACAAACCGACTATACTTACACAGGATTTTCGGTGAAACGACATACGAGAAACTCGCTCGTAACAAACCCCAAGTTGGATACCTTTGGGTATTCGGCTCAAAGTGCTACATTCTTGCTAAGCGTCGTCATTCTAAATTTGCTCCTAAATCTCATGAAGGTTTCCTACTTGGTTATGGATCAAACTCTCACATTTACCGTGTCTACAACAACTTCACTCGAAAAGTTGAAGAGATGATAGATGTGAAGTTTGATGAATCTAATGGTTCCCAAGTCGAAAAATTGTCGAATGATGTCAGAGATAAGGAACCTTGAACACCATCCAAGATCTACCTATCGGGAAGATTTGTCGAATGAAATCACTTCGTTAACCTCAATGGAATCCCCTACTTTGTGTCTAGGAGAACCACAAAATGACATGGAGGCATCAACAAGTGGTACACGACATGATGAAGAGGAGGAATAAATACATCATGGCGATCCATCTAAACCTTCTTCACCACCATCTCAAGGACATGACACCTTCAACAACAAAGAAGAAGAATATGATGAGGAAGCTACACCATCCAACAGGAAAAAGATGTAACAAGTTCAAGCAAGAGTAGAAAAAGGATCATCCGCTAAATCAAATTTTCACCAACATATAAACCAGGACTATCACTCGCTCTAAAACTCGTTTAGCTAACTTTTGTGAGCATTACTCGTTCATCTCTAGAATTGAACCTATGAAGGTACAAGAAGTACTCCAAGACCCGGATTGGGTGAATGCCATGCATGAAGAGCTACACAACTTCGAGAGGAATGAAGTTTGGACACTCATGGAAAAGCCCAAGGATGAGCACAACATCATTGGTACAAAATGGGTGTTTTGGAACAAGCAAGACGAAGATGGTCAAGTTGTATGCAAGTCGAAGTTATGGACTACGGTGAGACCTATGCCCCCGTTGCTAGACTTGAAGTCATTCATATTCTTCTTGCTTATGCCAATCACCATGACATTAATCATCACCAAATGGGTATCACTACAGGAATCAGCTTCTTTGCCGTCTGCCATCACAGACGGCAAAGATAATATCCCAGACGGCAAAGACAATATCACAGACGGCAAAGATTCTCACGGCCGGCAAAATTTCTGCGTCAGCCTACGACGGCATAGGACCTTCTTTGCCGTCTGCCCCCCCAAAGCGGACGGCAAAGCTCTTTGCCGTCAGCTTGCCTTAGGAGCAATCGGCAAAGTGCTCGAGACGGCAGCCGACAGGCGTTGCCTCCGTTAGGGGTTAACGGAGGCTTTGCCGTCTGCCTCCCCGTCCATCTTTGCCGTCCGCCTCCCCGTCCATCTTTGTCGTCTGCCTTCTCTTCCCCTCCCCTCCCCCTCCATCTTTGTCGTCTGCCTCCCCGTCCATCTTTGCCGTCTGCCAGCTCCTCCCCTCCCCCCTCTCTCCACTCTTTGTCGTCTGCCTCTTCCTCCCCCCTCCCCTGTTCCCTCTTCTTTGCCGTCTACCCACCCTGGAGGCTGACGGCAAAGAGACTACATAGACACCCCAGAATGCACAACTGGGTGCCATGTGGCACCTTTGCCGTCTGCCAACTGATGGCACAGGTCTTTGCCATCAGCTGGCAGACGGCAAAGAGACTACATAGTTCCTGTTTTTTTTGTTTTATATTATTTCACAGCACACACACATATATATATATATATATATATATATTTGACAGCACATTTATATAATTCACCACACATATATGATATATAGTTCACCACACATATACTTGCCAACACATATATATAATTCACCACACATATGTGATTCACCAATGTACATCCCCATATAACCAAAGAACCAACATACCAAGTATTGCACTGTTTATCCATATATACATATACATATAGTTCGACATTGTTCATCAACTCAAATGAAAACTAGATGATATACATATAAAGTTCATCCATCGACATTGTTCAACTCCATGAATGCCAGCTTCCATGCATGTAGTATATCCAATCTGCAAAAATGTGAATAAGAAAGTTAGAAGAAGAACAAAATATGATGTTTTTCAGCTAATTATGTCATTTTTAGCGGAAAACAAGCGAAGTATATGTGTGGTGAACTATATATCATTTGTTGGAGCTAAATTACCTAATTATGTCTTTTTTGAGCTAAATGGGCTAATTATGTCATTTTAGAGGAAAACAAGCTAAGTATATAATATGCATGAGCTAACCAAGGTTATTATGCCATTTTGAGGTTATTATGGCATTTTGGAGTTAAATGGGCTAATTATGTCATTGTTGGGTTAATTAAAGCAAGGATAATATGAAAGAGGAGAAGAAAGAGGAGGAGGAGGAGAAGAAGAAGAAATCAAGAAGAAGGAGGAGGAGGAGGAGAAGTATAGAAGGTCCTTGGCCTTCTCCTCCTCCTCCTCCTCCTCCTTCTCCTCCTCCTTCTCCTTCTTCTCTTCTTCTTCTTCTTCTTCTTTCTTTTCATTTTGCCTATTTATTCTCCTCTTCTCCTCTTGTTGGAGCTAAATTACCTAATTATGTCTTTTTGAGCTAAATGGGCTAATTATCCCATTTTAGAGGAAAACTAGCTAAGTATATAATATTACTCAGCTAACCAAGGTTCTTATGCCATTTTGAGCTTATTATCGCATTTTGGAGCTAAATGGGCTAATTATGTCATTGTTGCGGAAATTAAAGCAAGGATAATATGAAAGAGGAGAAGGAAGAGGAGGAGGAGGAGAAGAAGAAGAAATCAAGAAGAAGAAGGAGGAGGAGGAGAAGGATAGAAGGTCCGTGGCCTTCTCCTCCTCCTCCTCCTCCTCCTCCTTCTCCTTCTTCTTCTTCTATTCTTCTTCTTTCGTTTCATTTTTCCTATTTCTTATCCTCTTCTCCTCTTGTTGGAGCTAAATTACCTAATTATGTCTTTTTTGAGCTAAATGGGCTAATTATCCCATTTTAGAGGAAAACTAGCTAAGTATATAATATTACTGAGCTAACCAAGGTTCTTATGCCATTTTGAGCTTATTATGGCATTTTGGAGCTAAATGGGCTAATTATGTCATTGTTGCGGAAATTAAAGCAAGGATAATATGAAAGAGGAGAAGGATGAGGAGGAGGATGAGAAGAAGAAGAAATCAAGAAGAAGGAGGAGGAGGAGGAGAAGGAGGAGGAGGAGAAGGATAGAAGGTCCTTGGCCTTCTCCTCCTTCTCCTCCTCCTCCTCCTCCTCCTCCTCCTCCTTCTCCTCCTTCTCCTTCTTCTCTTCTTCTTCTTTCTTTTCATTTTTCCTATTTCTTCTCCTCTTGTTGGAGCTAAATTACCTAATTATGTCTTCTTGGAGCTAAATGGGCTAATTATCTCATTTTAGAGGAAAACAAGCTATGTTTGGAGGAGAAACTTACCGTAGTGGTCATCAAGGAGGAGAAACACCACGGTTGCTCGCGCCGGCTTCGTTTTGAGACGGTTGCCCTAGAGAAGGGTCGTGCGATGCCGCTCGGTGGTTATTCTGCAGAAAAGATATTTTGCAATGTCTCAGTTAGCATGATGACACTCAATTATTAATACTAGTTTATAATGAAACTCACCGTGCCAATCGAAGAGAAGACGGGCATCGGCGGAGGGACTTGACCGCTCTTCTCGCACAGACCCTGAAGAGTGGGTCGTATTAGTTAGTATTGAAACAGACATTACACACATGATTTGGCTAATGCGAAAAAAAACATACCACAAAAAGCTCGTGCAGGGCACGTTGACCCGCCTCATTCCGGGCCCTCTCCTCCTCAAGCAATTGTGTCGTGGTCTGGTCCCTCTCATCAAGAGGAGCCTGAAGAGCAGCCTGGCTTGCCAATCTCTCTTTCTCAAGAGCAGCCCGGTTTGCCGCTCTCTCTTTCTGAAGAGCAGCCTGAAACACCATTCCTCGTTACCACAGTAACGATCTATGGTGACACACATAATGAAATGGATGAAAGTGTTCTTAGTCCGTACAACTAACCTCGATGGCAAGTTCGACTGGCCGTGGACGAGACGTTATCTCAGGACATCTGCTCGACTGGCGCGCCTTGATCTCCGGAAGAGTGAGTGGACAACGTATTATCCTATCTCCAATGGCTATCGAGCCATGGGGCCTCCCGCCACCAGATATCATCACCAGCTCTGGATCCAAAGGTTCCTGGCTAGGGTTAAAGTCATCCCCTTTCGTAGCCTTCCCCGCGTCCCTGTATGCCACGAGCTTCTGGTAGGATGATATGTTGGTGAAGTTATTGGGATCATCCAGGTCAGACTCAGAGAATGCATTCGCCTTCTTGTACGAGGCAGTATGGGCCATGCCATAAAGGTCATACAAGTGTGGCATCTCAGTCTTATTGTGATGCGCCTAAAAGGGAGTAACAAAATATTAGCATCAAGAATGAATTGCGTGAATCATGAAGCAAATCACATACCCAGTTTCGTCCAAACTGAAGTAAGTTGGCGCTGCCTTGATGGTGTGGCACACCAACCATTTGGCTACGCCGATCCTTCGCATTCTCGTGGACGGCTCGCCAGCTGCCTGTGCACCACTCATCAACCAACGCCTCCCAACAATCCATCTTCTCCGCACACCATCTCGGGGGCACCTGTAAGTTATTAGAAAGAATTTTCAGCGCTACGCCTATGAATGAAATCAAGAAAACTACATAGAAGGACTTAAGAATAGGTAATTACCTTCATGTATTGCTCCTTCTTCAGAAACTTTCCGCGGCAATCCTTCTTCTCCTTCTTAATACCACGCGTGGCGTAGTAATCTCGAATAGCCTACGGCCGTGCCTCGTGGTGCAAGTTCTGTAGTAACCGCCTACACTCGACCTCGAGAACCCTGGACGCATCCTCCTCATATCGATCCTCACACCTATAGAAGGTCTGAAATCAAACGTGAAAACACCGATTAGTACAATAATTAGGTATATTGTTAATTTTAGATTCTGTAAAAGGATAATTTACCCAAAAGCGGTTGATCACCATCTCGGCCCTCGTGTGGCACAAGACACCATCTATAATCTGCTCCGGCGGGGCCTGCGCAGCCTCGTAGTGCTCCCAGGTAAATCCTAGTGTAGGAACCTGACCCTCACCACGCAACGTGACAAACTCCGGGAAATTTGTCCGGCAAAGCACACCAAGGACGGAGTCGGCCTGCGGACTCCAAGAGGGTGTACCCATCCCCTGCAGTATGATAAGGTCAGCGCATTAGATATTTGAACAAACTTGAAGGCAAAAGCTAAAAAAGGGTAAATGTACTTACCTATCTCCTTCAGGTTTAATCACCGGCCTGTGCTCGCGGGTAGCCGGGGCGACCGGGAGACGTGTACTTCCACACTTGTACACGGTGGCCCCGTCCACCTGCACATCGCCCTCACTATCCGTAAGCTCATCCCCGCCATCCCCGCCCCCTAAGCCACCCGGACCCTCGGTCCAATCTAGCAACTCGGTACGATCCGGCCAAGGCAACCATCCGGGCCTCTCCACGTCGGGTGAAGCCTCCGGAACCGTAGTCTCCTTCGGCTGCTCCTGGGCCGAATGCACCTCGACCCGAGGCTGCTCCTGGACCGGAGTCTCATGGGACGAATGCCCGTGAACACCAGGCTCCTGGACCGGAGTCCCCATAGCCTCCTCCGCAAACGGGTCAACCATACTAGTTCTATGCTCGGGTGAATGTGCTGGTGGTGGTGGCAAGGACGGCTCAACAGTCCTCCTGGATCTTCCGCGGCCACCACCTCTCCCTGTACCCTTCCCCTTCCTCCCTACCCGACCAGCACCTCTCCCAGTGGGCAATGCCGCCGACGAAGAAGAACCCCCGGCTGGTGTCGAAAGACTGTCTGCCAAGGCTCTACGGAGAGATAGGGGTGGAAGGGAAGTACCACCCCTCGTGTGGGGCGCCTGGGAAGAACCCGTCGAGCGCTCTGGACCCGCGCCCACCATCTTTCAACACGTGCCATGATAAATATTAAAATAAATTAGTACAACATAAAAAAATTGAATGACTGACATGAATAATAATATGCACATGAATAATAAAGATTAAAATATATATAATTTAAGTTGTGAATCTTACAAACTAATAATCATCATCAATAAATGCATCATCATCATCACTATCCCGCATGTCTTCATGAATGACGTGCTCATCGGGTTCAACGGCGTGAAGTTGTGAAAGGCCTTCCTTTATTCGTTGAAGCATTGACAGGTCATCTGCATCAGTAACCTCTACGAGTTCCAGGTCTTCTGGTTCCGGCTCAGGGCTGGAGTCGGATTCATTGTCGTTGTCTACTTCCATGTTCTTGGATGAAGCACGACGGTTCTTGAAACGTTTCTTGGAAAGACGTGTTTCTTGGAAGAATTCTCCATCATATCTGTCTGGGTCAATGTGAGGTTCATAATCTTGTTCATTTGGGAGAGGTGGTCTGACATGTGGCGGCAGTTCATAAACAACATACCAACCTTCCAGATTCTTATCGTTTGGCATGCCCACGGTAGATAGAAAACTTGGGTCGCCTGTTGAGCCGTAATATAGACATCGGGAACATCTAAATGGGTGTTTGGATTGATTTCGACTAGTCCTATATGTTCATGAGTCCTTCTAGTCTTTTTCGGCTGGAACCAATAACATTTGAAGACTACGACGTTCGGTGGGTTTTCACCATAGAATTGAAGTTCATAAATTGCTTCAACTCTTCCATAATACTCGATAACACCTTCGCCGGTAGCAGAGACACCACAATTTGTAGATTTCCGGTCGGGCATAGATAGCTCTTTGCCAAAGGTACGAAAGAGATACCCGTTGATGTTGTATTTCTCAAATGAACGGACCTTATAGTCAAAACCATTAGCGACTTGTCTCCTCCTCCTCCTCCTTCTCCTTCTTCTCTTCTTCTTCTTCTTCTTCTTCTTCTTCTTCTTCTTCTTTCTTTCTTTTCATTTTGCCTATTTCTTCTCCTCTTCTCCTCTTGTTGGAGCTAAATTACCTAATTATGTCTTTTTGAGCTAAATGGGCTAATTATCCCATTTTAGAGGAAAACAAGCTAAGTATATAATATTAATGAGCTAACCAAGGTTCTTATGCCATTTTGAGCTTATTATGGTATTTTGGAGCTAAATGGGCTAATTATGTCATTGTTGGGTTAATTAAAGCAAGGATAATATGAAAGAGGAGAAGAAAGAGGAGGAGGACGAAAAGAAGAAGAAATCAAGAAGAAGGAGGAGGAGGAGGAGAAGGATTGGAGGAGGAGAAGGATAGAAGGTCCTTGGCGTTCTCCTCCTCCTCCTCCTCCTCCTTCGCCTTCTCCTTCTTCTCTTCTTCTTCTTCTTCTTCTTCTTCTTTCTTTTCATTTTGCCTATTTCTTCTCCTCTTCTCCTCTTGTTGGAGCTAAATTACCTAATTATGTCTTTTTTGAGCTAAATGGGCTAATTATCCCATTTTAGAGGAAAACAAGCTGTGTATATAATATTAATGAGTTAACCAAGGTTCTTATGCCATTTTGAGCTTATTATGGTATTTTGGAGCTAAATGGGCTAATTATGTCATTGTTGGGTTAATTAAAGCAATGATAATATGAAAGAGGAGAAGAATGGTCATTTTTTACCTAAATGGGCTAATTATCTCATTGTTGGGGAAAATAAGGTAAGGAGAATAAGATAGAGGAGAAGAAAGAGGAGGAGGAGAAGAAGAAGAAGAAATCAAGAAGAAGGAGAAGGAGGAGGAGGAGAAGAAGGAGGAGAAGAAGGAGAAGGAGGAGAAGGTATTCTTCTTCTCTTCTTCTCTTCTTCATCTCTTCTTCTTTTCTTCTTCTCCTTCTTATTTTTGTCTTCTCCTCCTCCTCCTCTTCTTCTTCTTCTTCTTCTCCTCCTCCTCTTCTCCTCCTCCTCCTCTTCTTATTCTTCCTATTCTTTCTATTAAGCTAACTAACTAACTAACTAACCTAACTAACGAAGCTAACTAAACCTATCGCTAAACCTATATAGCACTAAACAGCAAAAAAATAACAAAAACAGAATCTACCACTAAGTAACTAAAAAATAATCTAGCTACCACTAAATAAAAAAACAAAATCTACCACTAAACTACCTACTAAATCTACTAATTAACTAACTAAATCTACCAAATAACTAAACTACCACTAAAACTACTAATTAACTAACCTACCAACTAAACTATATATGCCACAACAACTACAATAACAACAACAACTACAATAACAAGAACAACTACTACAACAACAATAAAAAATCATGCCGGTAGTTATAATCTAATTCCAAAAAACTAAATACCAAACAACAAAAAAACAAAAAATAAAGAACAAGGGGGCGTGGTGGATGGGCTTACCAGCAGTGGGGCTGCGGGGGCGGCGCCGAGGCCTGCGGGGCAGTGGCTCGGCCGACGGTGCCGGCGGTGGGGCTGCGGGGGCGGCACTAGGGGTGCCGGGGGTGGGGCTGCGGGGCGCACCAGGGGCACCACGGGGCGCCGGCGTGGGGCTTCAGGGGCGGCACCAGGGGGCGCCGGGGGGGTTGTGGGGCTTCGGGGGCGGCATCAGGGGCACCGGGGCGGCGCCGGGGGAGGTCGGGCGACAGTGGTGGCGGCGTTGGGCGTCGGGGGAGGAGAGAGAGAGAGAGGTGCCGTTTGAGAGAGAGAGAGGGCCGCGGTGGGGGCGGGACAACCGTTAGTAGATTCAGGACCTTTGTCGTCTGCTGGCGGACGGCAAAGGGGTCTATACTCTTTGCCGTCTGCCTCTGGCATCTTTCCCGTCCGCCAGCAGATGACAAAGAAGGGAGTAGGTTGACCTAAGGTTCCCCCGGCCAGATGAGCTTCTTTGCCGTCTGCTAGCGCCTTCTTTGTCGTCTGCGGCAGATGGCAAAGAGTTGACTGCTGGCAAAGACCTTCTTTGCCATCAGCCAGTTCTTTGCCGTCAGTTTTGCTGAAGCTGATGGCAAAGAGTGTCTTTGCCGTCAGCTAGCAGACGGCAAAGAATAGGCAGACGGCAAAATCTCTGATTCTATCAAAGGTGCTTTTATAAACGGTGAAATTGAGGAGGAAATTTATGTCAAACAACCTCCTAGCTTTGTGAACCCTAAGAAAGCTAACCATGTTTGTAAACTTTGTAAAGCTTTATATGGTCTTAAACAAGCCCTTCGAGTTTGGTACAAATGCCTAACAAAGTTTCTTATTGAAATGGGACTTGAGAGTGGTAAATTTGATGCAACCTTGTTCACTGAAAGAGTTAATAGCGAACAATTTGCGTGCCAAATAAATGTGCATGATATTATCTTTGGTTCTACTAACCCACATTTTAGTGAGAAATTTGGAAGGTTGGTGTCCAAGAAGTATGGGATGTCGATGATGTGTGAGCTCAAAATCTTCCTTGGTTTGCAAATCAAACAAATGAGAGAACGTACATTTATCTCTCAAACGAAGTACACCAAGGACTTTATCAAGAAGTTAATCATGCAAGAGTGCAGAAGTATGAAAATTCTCTTGCCTATTAGTGGACATGTTGATATTACCAAGGACGGAAAACTGGCACATTATCGCCGGATCATATTGTGCGCAATTACTTCGGATGACGCAAACTCTTAAAGATTATGGCATTCATGTTAAACATGTTCCACTGTTGTGTGACAATGAAAGTCCTAGTAAAATCGCCCATAATCCCGTGGAACATTCTATAACTAAACATATACAAGTGCGACATCATTTCATCCGTGATCATGTTGATAAAGGAGATATTAACCTTAAGCATGTTCGTACCGACAAACAATTAGTTGATATCTTTACCAAGGCACTTGATGAGAAAGTGTTTTGTCATTTGAGGAGTGAGTTTAACATCATTGATGCCTCAAACTTGAGATAGACTCACTTGGATGCATGCAAGGGCATGAGCTTACTTGACTATTCCAAGATGGTATTGATATGATACTATCTTATATCTTGGAGAACTATGCTCCCTTGTATTGCATCTAAACTTTTGTAGATACTTGGAAGAACTACACTTCACAAGATTTATATCAACCCACATCAATAGAAATCTTGTCATGGACAAGTATCAACGACCCTTTCTTGGTAGATGAAGGAAGAAGACAACAAAATTATATACTTGACAACTATTTGATGAAAGAGTTCATCTTATCATTTGGATATATAATGTTCTTCCTTGCATGACTAACCAATGTAGGTGAGGAGACTAAGAAACAACAAGGATAGCTCCCAACTCAAGATGATGTTCATCAACATTGAGCATACACAACAAGTTCACCTACATGCCACATCATCAACATCATTCGAAGGTATGCACTCACATCCTTGATAAAGCTTTACACTAGGTCATGAGGTAAAGCAACTCAAGTGATATGAAGACAGTAAAATGCTTAATCAAAAATTGGTTACCCCATTTTGCCCTTAATGATGAGTATGAACTTTCATAAAGCAATCTTGCTTGGCTCCTCAAGTCGATATACTCTAATGTAGGTGACATAGTCACTGTCCAACATCTAGATGAAAATATTGTGTGGTTTATATTTTCGTTGCATGCTTTCTTGGAACCATTCAATTCTCATCTATGTGTATGTATATATTTCAAAAGAAATTACAAAAAAATGACCCTCCTTTCTTTTTCAAAATTTTAGGATATTTCCTATCTATTTGAGTCACGAAGTTGAATTTTTAATTGCAACTTGGTCATTCTGATCTGGGAAACTCGATGTTACCGAAATCTCCGAGTGGCCTAAGATCAATTTCTGTCCTACCGAACCATATTGCCTCGGAGAATCTGAATTTTATTACTGCCTACGATCTTTGTGATCCTCTTAGTATTTCTGGATTAATGCCAAATGGGGATGTATTCCTATGATCCCTAAATTGTCAAGGGGTATAAAAATTCAAAGGGGCATAAAACCTGAGTGATCGCACAATATAAGGGGGAGAATCATCCAGGATCCCTAACTCAAGGGGAAAACATTCAAGGAACCCTTGTCAAAGAAAGAGGAATTCAGGATCCCTTAGTCTCAATGAGCCCTTAACCTCTGACCATTTTGGATATTAATGTCAAAGGGGGAGATATATCAAAGCTTCTAAATACTTAAACCAAAGGGGAGATCTACCAAAGGGGAGATTTGCCAAAGGAGGAGATATATCAAAGCTTACACATTCAGAGGCAGAGATGACATTAAGGGGGGAGATATAGAAACTTAAACTGCCTACTTTGGATTGAACTTGTCTCACCCTACCTACTCCCAATATTTACATGCAATGATTTAGGGGGAGAGGAAATCCAACATATTCAGACTGAGGGGAGAAAGTCCAAAATGTTCTTGGATACATATCTATAATCAAATCCTATTTTCAATGTGCCTTCCATGTCTTGGTATGTTTGAAGCTCTTTGCATCTTTTCAATAGAACACTCTTGTGTTATCTAACATTTGTTTTCCCAAGTGTACTCCTACTACTTAGATGCTCAAAAAACTCAAGGTAAGTATATGCATCATATCCTTGTTCAATACGATCCCTTGTCTCTTGCACATATTGTTAGCAAGAGTGAGTCTTGAACATGGAAACCTTTCATTCACATATGTTTGATGCATATAGCCAAGATTCACATGACTTTTCTTGACCTTTCTACTATGTGTGTGCTCATGCAGTCCAAAGCAAGCATCCTTTAAAAGGGATTGCACACATTTAGGGGGAGCTTGTATTAGTCATATATCTTTCAAAGCTATCATATTCTACTACTTATCTTTATTTGAATCTTTGATTGTATATTGTCATCAATTACCAAAAAGGAGGAGATTGAAAGAACATATGCTCCCTTCGTGGTTTTGATAATTCATGACAGCATACATTGTCTCTTGGACTAAAAATTTTACCTAGTATATTTGAGGTACAGTCCACATAGAGCATTGGCTAAAGAATTGTGTGGGAAGCCCCAAGGAAAGGAATATGATTGGCCATGATTCACGCTACAAGACTCTGTATTTTATATTTGTGAGAAATCACATTTGAGTCCATAGGAAAGCCAATATTATTAAAAAGGGGTGAGGTATCTATGATGAATTGGTTGCTCAAGTGCTTAGAGATAGCCACCAAAAATACTCAACCATTCTACCAGAAAATTCTTTGTGCAAAGCCTAAACATCAAAATCGGTGCCACCGACAATTTCCACTCGGACCTACCAATTTTTTCAAAGACAAAACCTTTGGCAAACCCTAGAATCTCAACACCACCAACTTCCAATTCAGTACCTCCGAAAATCAGTGACCAGCTTTCTGGTCTGTTGATTTCAACAATCAGAATTTCCTAGTTTTTAAATTGGTCTCACCAAGATTTGAAAACTGCCCTAGGTCACCACATCGGTACCACCAAGATTCCAAAATCGGTCTCACCAAGAATTCGAAAGTTGCCACATTTGGTGCAAATCGGTGCCATCAAGATTTGTTTCAGTTTCACCGAGTTGGGTAATACTGTTGTAACAGTTAGATTTTGGGAGATGCATATATATGCACATCCACCACCTCTCATTCGCAGAGGAAGCACCCAGAACACACACACACTTTCCATAACCATTTTTTTAGAGAGAGCCACCTACTCATGTGTTGATTAAACCATAATTGCTCCCTAGGGTGGTTTTGTTGGGGAACGTAGCATGGGAAACAAAAAAATTCCTACGCACACGCAATACCTATCCATGGTGATGATCATCTATGAGAGGGGAGAGTGAATCTACATACCCATTTAGATCGCTAAGAAGAAGTGTATATAACGCGGTTGATGTAGTGGAACGTCTTCGTGATTCAAATCGCAGCCTGTCCCAAGATCTCACCACGATCCATCCTGCGATCCCATCACGATTCATCCCGATCTATTTTCGAACGGACGACACCTCCGCGTTCAGCACACGTACAGCTCGATGACGACCCCCGCCTTCTTGATCCAACAAGAGAGACGGGGAATTAGACGAGTTCTCTGACAGCGTGACGGTGCGCCGGTGATGGTGGTGATCTATTCCTGCAGGGCTTCGCCTAAGCACCGTAGAAATTTGATCTACAGGAAGAACTACAAACTAGAGGAGAGGGTAGCATGTAGCTGAAATTGTGTGTCTCAAAAACCCTCAATACCTCTAGTATATATAGGAGGGAGGGAGGGGAGGAGGCAGCCTCAAACCCTCAAGATTTCGCCCAAATTGGAGGTGGAGGAGTCCTACTCCAATCCTACTAGGAGTAGTATTCCTCCTTTCCACTTGGAAACCCTTTCCACCTTTTCCACCTTTGGGTTTTTGCCTCTCAAACCTCATGGGAGTTAGTGGGAGCTTATGTTAGCCCACTAGGGGCTAGTTTGTATCCTCCCACAGCCCATAAGGCCCCTCGGGGTGTGACACCCCTCCCGATGATCCCCGGTACCCTCCCGGCACTCCCGGTACACTACCGATGAGACAAAAACTTTTCAGGTGACCAAAACAGGACTTCCTATATATCAATCTTTACCTCCGGACGATTCCGGAGTAGATCGTGATGTTCGGATCTCATCCGGGACTCCGAACAACTTTTGGTTACCAACACCTATAACTCAACTATACCGAAACATCACCAAACCTTAGGTGTGCAGACCCTGCAGGATCGAGAACTATGCAGACATGACCCGAGACATTCTCCGATCAATAACCAATAGCGGGACCTAGATGTCCATATTGGCTCCTACATATTATACGAGGATCTCTATCGGTTGAACCTCTATGTCAAGGATTCAGTTAATCCCGTATGTTGTTCCCTTTGTCCTTCGGTATGTTACTTGCCCGAGATTCGATCGTCAGTTTTCTCCATACCTAGTTCAATCTCGTTACCGGCAAGTCTCTTTACTCGTTTCGTAATACAAGATCCCGTTACTAACTCCTTAGTCACATTGCTTGAAGGCTTGTTGTGATGTTGTATTACTAAGTGGGCCCCGAGATACCTCTCCGTCACACACAGTGACAAATCCCAGTCTTCATCCATGCCAACCCAACAGACACCTTTGGAGATACCTGTAGAGCACCTTTATACTCACGCAATAACGTTGTGACGTTTTATACACACAAGGTATTCCTCCGGTGTCTGGGAGTTTCCTGATCTCATGGTCATAGGAACAGATACATTGACTTGCAGAAAAACATTAGCAATAAACTTACACGATCCTATGCTACATTTATAGTTTGGGTCTTGTCCATGACATCATTCTCCTAATGATGTGACCCCGTTATCAAGTGACACCACTTTTCTATGGCCAGGAAACCTTGACCATCTTTGATCAATGAGCTAGTCAACAATAGGCTCACTAGGGACAATGTGTTGTCTATGTATCCACACATGTATTTGAGTTTCCAATCAATACAATTCTAGCATGGATTATAAACGATTATCATGAACAAGGAAATATAATAATAACCAATTTATTATTGCCTCTAGGGCATATTTCCAACAGTCTCTCACTTGCACTAGAGTCAATAATCTAGTTCACTTCACTGTGTGATTGTAATGAATCTAACACCCATACAGTTCTGGGGTTCGGTCATGTCTTGCTTGTGAGAGAGGTTTTTAGTCAACGGATCTGAACCTTTCAGATTCGTGTGTGCTTTACAAATCTCTATGTCATCCTATAGATGCTGCTACTACGTGTCATTTCGAACTATTCCAAATGACTGCTCCACTATACGAATCCGGTTTACTACTCAGAGTTATTCGAATTATTTTCAAAGCTTGCATCAACGTAACCCTTTACGACGAACTCATTAATCACCTCCATAATCGAGAAAAATTCCTTAGTCCACTAGTTACTAGGGATAATTTTGACCATTGTTCAATGATTCAATCCTGGACCACCCTTTGTACCCCTTGACAGACACATCAGGTGCGGTACACAGCATGGCATGCTTTAGAGCCTACAGCTAAGGCATAGGGGACGACCTTCATCCTTTCTCTTTCTTCTGCCATCGTCGGGCTTTGAGTCTTACTCAAATTCACACCTTACAACACAACCAAGAACTCCTTCTTTGTTGATCTATTTTGAACTCCTTCAGAAACTTGTGAAGGCATGCATTTCGTTGAAAGTTCTATTTAGCATTTTGATCTATCTTTATAGATCTTCATGCTCAATGTTCAAGTAGCTCTATCCAGGTTTTCCTTTGAAAAACTCCTTTCAGACAACCCTTTATGCTTTTGAGAAATTCTACATTACTTCCGATCAACAATATGTCAACCACATATACTTATCATAAATTCTATAGTGCTCCCACTCACTTCTTTGGAAATACAAGTTTCTCATAAACCTTGTATAAACCCAAAAGCTTTGATCATATCATCAAAGCGTATATTCCAACTCCGAGATGCTTGCACCAGTCCATAAAAGGATCGCTGGAGCTTGCATACTTGTTAGCATACTTAGGGTCGACAAAACCTTCTGTTTGTATCACATACAACCTTTCCACATGGAAATCGTCGAGGAAACAATGTTTTGACATCCTGTGTGCAATATTTCATAAATAATGCTGTAACTACTAACATAATTCCAACAGACTTTTACAATCGCTACGAGTGAGAAAGTCTCATCATAGTCAACTCTTTGAACTTGTCGGAAACATCTTTGCGACAAGTCGAGCTTTTCTTAATGGTGACTTTTCACCATCATCGTCTATCTTCCTTTTAAAGATCCATATGTACTTAATAGTCTTATGACCATCAAGTAGTTCTTCCAAAGTCTACACTTTTTTTATAAACGGATCCTCTCTCGGTTTTCATGGCCTCCACCCATTTGCCGGAATTCGGGCCCACCATCGCTTGTCCATAGCTCATAGGTTCATTGTTGATCAACAGCATGACTTCCAAGACAGGGTTACTGTACCACTCTGTAGCAGTATGCGACCTTGTCGACCTACGAGGTTTGTAGTAACTTGATCCGAAGCTTAATGATCACTATCATCAGTTTCCACTTCAATTGGTGTAGGCGCCACAGGAACAACTTCCTGCGCCCTGCTACACACTAGTTGAAGTGACGGTTTAGTAACCTCATCAAGTTCCACCTCCCTCCCACTCAATTCTTTTGAGAGAAACTTTTCCTCGAGAAAGGACCTGTTTCTAGAAACAAACACTTTTCTTCCGGATCTGAGATAGGAGGTATACCCAACTGTTTTGGTTGTCCTATGAAGATGCATTTATCCGCTTTGGGTTCAAGCTTATCATGCTGAAACTTTACCTCATAAGCATCACAACCCCAAACTTTTAAGAAACGACAGCTTAGGTTTCTCCAAACCATAGTTCATACGGTGTCATCTCAACGGAAATATGTGGTGCCCTATTTAAAGTGAATGCGGTTGTCTCTAATGCATAACCCATAAACAATAGTGGTAATTTGATAAGAGACATCATAGTATGCACCATATCAAACAGGGTGTGGCTATGATGTTCGGACACACCATCACACTATGGTGTTCTAGGTGGCATGAGAGGTGAAACAATTTTCACATTTGTCTTAATTGTGTACCAAAGTCGCAACTCAGATATTCATCTCTATGACCATATCGTACACATTTTACCCTCTTGTCACGAAGATCTTCAACTTCACTCTGAAACTTCTTGAACCTTTCAACAATTCATCGTGTGTTTCGTCAAGCAAATATACTAATATATACTCAAATCATCTGTGAAGTAAGAACAAAACGATATCCACTGCGTGCCTCAACACTCATTGGACTACATACATCCAAATGTATTACTTGCAATAAATTACTTTCTAGTTCCATCTCACTCGAAAACGAGGCCTTCGGTCATCTAGCCCATGTGGTATGATTTGCATGTCTCAAGTGATTCAAAATCAAGTGAGTCCAAACGATCCATCTGCATGGAGTTTCTTCATGCGTTTATACCAATAGGTATGGTTTGCATGTCTCGAACATTTCAAAAACGAGTGAGTACAAAGATCCATCACCATGGAGCTCTTTCATGAATTTTATACCAACTGACTCAAGCGGCAGTGCCACAAGTAAGTGGTATTATCATTACTACTTTGTATATTTTGGCATCAATTTTATGAACATGTGTAGCACTACGATCGAGATTCAATAAACCATTGAAGGTATTTTTTCAAGAAAGTAGAATAACCATTATTCTGTTTAAATGAATAAATGTATTGCAATAAACACGATCTAATCATGTTCATGCTCAACGCAAACACCAAATAACAATTATTTAGGTTTAACACTAATCCCGATGGTAGAGGGAGCGTGAGATGTTTGATCACATCAACCTTAAAATTACTTCCAACACACATCGTCACCTCACCCTTGCTAGTATCCCTTTAATCCGTAGCTATAATTTCGAGTTACTAACACTTAGCAACTGAACCGGTATCTAATACCCTGATGCTACTAGGAGTACTAGTAAGGTACATGTAAATATCAGGTATATCCAATATACTTTTGTCGACTTTGCCAACCTTCTCATCTACCAAGTATCTAGGGTAGTTCCGCCTCGGCGACCGTTCCCCTCATAACAGAAGCACTTAGTCTCGGGTTTGGGTTCAACCTTGGGTTTCTTCACTAGAGCAGCAACCGGTTTCTCGTTTCATGAAGTATCCCTTCTTGCCCTTGCCCTTTTTGAAACTAGTAGTTTTACTAACCATCAACAATTGATGCTCCTATTTGATTTCTACTTTCGTGATGTCAAACATCGTGAATAGCTTAAGGATCATCATATATATCCTTGATATGTTATAGTTCACCATGAAGCTCTAGTTGCTTGGTGGCAGTAACTTTGGAGAACCATCACTATCTCATCTGGAAGATTAACTCCCACTCGATTCAAGCGATTATAGAACTCACACAATCTGAGCACATGATCAATGATTGAGCTTTTCTCCCTTACTTTGTAGAAAAAGAATCTTGTCGGAGGTCTCATACCTCTCAACAAAGGCACGAGCCTGAAATCCCAATTTCATCTCTTGGAACATGCGACAGCCCGAGACCGACGCTCCAGAAGATTCCCCTTTGATTCTGTTGTCGTCGTGGTAATTGTATTGTCTGCCGCATTCATCATCGTATCACCTGCATTGCATCGGCGCTCCGTTGCCGCCAGTTTTCAAAACTTGCATCCGTTATTAGTGCATGTTCTCTCCGTTTCCGTCGTTGTCCGTTCCGAGACCAACCACACACGCACGCGCCCGCGACATCATTTATATTTTGTATTTTAAAGTGTGTTTAAAATATTCTCGGATTGGGTTAAAACTTGGCGGGAGGTCTTATTTTAATATAGGTAGTTCACGTGGCAATTTTCGTTGCAATCGGAGTTCGTCTAGTACCCGAACGGTCGACCGTAGCAGTGCTGTCTTCGGTTTATCAACGGACGTTTTCGGTTTATAAAACTCTGTTGTCGGGTTGACCGTTTTCCCTCCCATCCCGCCTAGCCTATCTACACACCCCAACTATCCATTCCCCGTGACCGGGAACGTCCAATTCTGATCCTACGGTCGAAAGCTGAACGAAAACAGCTAACCCTAGCCCTGTTTTCCATATAAAAGACCTCTAGCCACCTAACCCTAGCATGCCTCGTATTCCATGCCCCCACCAACACAGCGCCGCCACCTGGTTGCCTCCCACCTCCCTCCAGCGCCTCAGTCGCCGCCAGGGCCTGCCGAACCCATATCTGGCCCGCCCGGGCCCGATCCAGGGCAGCTCGAGGGGAGGAACCCCCAAGTTCACTCGTGCCGAGCACCAGTATCCGAGCCGCGCCGTCATGGCCCTCCCTCACCTCCGGCCCCGGTCACCTTCCGCCGCCGCTGGCTACCGCCAGTCCCTGCCAGTGTTGCCCCTGCCTCGCCTCTCGTACTATCCCGTTGGAGCCCCACCACCTCCCGTCGCCATCGCCCCAAGCGCCGCCTCTCCCTTTATCGGCCTCCGCTGGTGAGCTCGCCGATCCTCGCCGTGGATGTGCAGCCTCACGCCAGCCGCCGGCCGCCGCCACGGGCCGTCACTGGACGCATCCCGTTGCCAGCCCCGAGTTCCATCACCAGCGCCTCCTCGATCCGGTCGGGCGTTGACGCCGCTCCCCGCGCCGTGTCGCGTGGGCTGCCGCTGCCAGCCGTGCAAGGCCCAGCTGGCCCAGGCTGCCTCCCCTCGGCCCACTCCAGCCTCGAGCCAGACCGGGCCAGGCCCAAGGTGAGCAATCCCGGCCGCCCCCTTAGCCCTCGCCCCGGCGTGATTTAATTGTAGTTGCACATGCCTATAGGCCCAATAGTATCAGTTTCGGCCTGTAGGTTTTTTTAATTATTTCGGCGAATCTATTAATTTCAGGAATAAATCCAATTTTCAAACATCCGTAGATTTTTATTCGTGCATCGGATCGCGACGAATGTTATATGTAACTTGTGTAGTTTTTTGCATAGAACATTATGTTGCAACTTGCATGCATGTTTGAAGTAATTTGAGTCGCGTTTGCCTTGAATTACATGTTGTCCTAATAGGTTAATTGTTGCGTAGATATTTTTGAGCGCGTTTGTATTGTTCAAACCCCGTAGGAAAAATGTTCATGTAGTTGGGAAGGCATTTTCATGCATGGTAAAATATTTGTCTTCCTGTTTTCATGTAGGTCGCATAAATAGTTTGCTATGTAGTGTTTAGGACATATTCTCACATATATGTGTGGCGTTAGTTTTATTTTGCAACCCCACTTATTATATATGTTTTCGGGGAAGAAAAATCCATAGAATTTAACTGTGCATTTAGTTTTGCCTTCCGGATAAGTTTGCGTGCATGATATTTTGCCATGTTGCCCTCTTGTCTATTTTGTGTGATTTATTCATGCATGATATGAGTTCGTTTTGAACTCAAGATATGCCCTTGGATGTGCATGCTAGCCCCTAGTAATTTTCGTTGCAATATAAATCCATGTTTAGGTGTTGTTTGCTTGTTGCCAACATGCTAGAAAATAGTGCTGATTTGGAGATGCTGAAATATTTCTAAGTTTGAGATCTGTTATATTTTGTTGTTGTCTTGCCATGACTTTTGCTAGTTATCTACAGCTCCTTTGGGGTTGGTGCAATGGAGTTATTTGTAGTCCTTTAGATTCTATAGCATGCTGTAAATTTTCATGTCATTCGGTGCCCCGTAGCATATAGTTTTACTGCTGTCAATATGCCTTCTATTTGAAAACTGCACTGTCAACAATGTTATTTTCACTAAGTCTGAAACTGTGTGCGAGACGCCATTTTGTGAACTCTTTTCCTAGTGTTCAATGCGTAGCATGTTGTAGTGCATATTGTCCACTACTGCCTCATGTCTTGTATGAGCATTATAGAATTACGTAGCTTGTTGTTTTGGGGTGTAGAAAATGCCATGTTGCTGTTTTTGGAAGATTGTAGTTAGTTCTTGTTAAGCTTGTATTTGTTGAACCGTTGCTCCGTTTGGAACAAGTCATACATGAAACTTGATTGGAATCTCGTGTAGGATCATATTATGTTGCTGCCATTTTGGTTTGGAATGCTTGTGGTTTTCATTTGCATACATATTGCATTCATGGAATCATATCTTGCGTTGTTCATATCTTTTGAAGCGTATCTCCGTTTGTAATGATCTCTATGTGTTAATTGATTGAAACAACGCGTAGAATCACGTGAACCACCTTATTTTGATGTTTAAGAAATATTAAAACATGTTAGATCAGATCTGGACAGAATCCTAATTTAATGTGTGGGGTCATCTCGGAGATGCTATATGTCATTTCCGACATCATTTAAAATGCCTAGATAGGTAGCTTAATTACGCTTCACCTCTTGCCATGTTTAAACAACATTTAATATTACCATGTAAATAAATGGAGGTGAACTAAATAATTGAATATGGAGTTTCGTCGATATGCAACTCGTTGCATATTGAACTTCACTTAATGCCTAGATAGATAGCTTAATTACGCTTCACCTCTTGCCATGTTTAAACAACATTTAATATTGCCTTGTAAATAAACGTGAGTGACCTAAATAATTAAATGTGGAGTTTCGTCGATATGCAACTCGTTGCATATTGAACTTCACTTAATGTGTAGTGTTTGATTGTGTGAATTGCGAGGTCATACCGTGCATAATTGATACCGTTCATGCATCATATGTGTTGTGCATCGTGTGGTGAATATAGATTGTTGATCCTTGTTTCTGGTTTGCTTCATCTCGGTAGAGTTCCGCAAGCGTGTCAGAATGTGAGGATCCGTTCGACTACGTCGGTTCGTCTGCTTCACGGGGTCGTTCTTCTTCCAAGCGGGATCTCAGGCAAGATGATCATTTCCCTAAATACCATTACTAGCATTTCCATGCTAGTTGTTTCATTTCTATCGCTATGTCTCGTTGCCTACCACCTGTCAAATGTCAGCCTCTCAACATTGCCATGAAAACCTTCAACTTGTTCGCAACCTAGCAAACCAGTGATTGGCTATGTTACCGCTTGCTTAACCATGTGTTAGCGTTGCTAGTTGCAGGTGCAGTTGCTTCCATGTGATAACATGGGTTCCTTGTTGTATCACCCTATTAAATGCTATTTAATTTAATGCACCTATATACTTGGTAAAAGGTGGAATGATCGCCCTTTCTAGCCTGGTGTTTTGTTCCACCTTTGCCGCCTTAGTTTCGGCTACCGGTGTTATATTCCATAATTGAGCGCTCCTAACACGATCGGGATTGTTATGGGGACCCCCTTGATACTTTATCTTAGATTAAAACTGGTCTCGCAAGGCCCAACTTTGGTACTACATTTTCCTAATAACTATAAAAATGCATAGGAACCCGCCGGCACCCGCGCAGTAATTAATCAATCCTCGGGCAAGTGCTCCTCATGAGTGTTGGTCTACCCACCTAGAAGTCAGCGGTGCCACCTCGGGGAAACTCGAGCGGTTGGCTATCGTCCACTATGCGTAGACGGTTGTGTCCTAGGAACGAGATACGCGGCTCCTATCGCGTTCGTCGACACACCGGGTGGCCTTGCTGGATTAGTTTTACCTTTGAAGAATGTCTTGTGCATCGGGATTCTGGTGATGCTTTTGGGTTATCTGAGAGTTGAGGTTTTCCACTAAGGAGTCCGACGAGATTGTGAATTTCGTGATCCAGGATCTCAATGCGGCTTGTGGTCATTTGTGATGGACTAGTTGGAGCACCCCTTCAGGGTTAAATCTTTCGGGAAGCCGCGCCCACGGTTATGTGGCAACGTGGAAACTTTGTTTAACATCCGGTTCTAGATAACTTGAACTAAGCTTAATTAAAATATGCCAACTGAGTTTGTAATCGTGACTGTCTCTTTCGTGAGCTCCTTCTTTTATCGAGGACATGGTGGGGTTATGTTTGCCATAAGTACGTGTTCAGGATCATTCAGTTGATCATCAGTAGTTCACTTCTGTTATGCATAGATCATCCCCCTCTTATTCTTATACTCGTAAGTTAGCCACCTCAAACAAAAGCTTAGTCACTACTGCAGCCTCACCACTTAACCATACCTCACCCAATAAGCTTTGCTAGTCTTGATACCTTTGGAAATGAGATTGGTGGGTCCCCTGTGGCTCACAGATTACTACAACACCAGTTGCAGGTACAGGTAATGTGATATTAAGACGTGAGCGCGATGGTTTTTCATTTGGAGTTTCTTCTTCTTCATCGATCTAGTATGGGTTCGAGGCCGGCAGCCTGGGATAGCAAGCATGGACGTCGTTGTTTTATCATTTTTTTTCTTCCATAGACGGACCCTGCTCTTCTACATGATGTTGATGTATTGTACTGATGTGATTCTGATGTAGCATGTGGCGAGTGTAAGCCAATTCCATATATCTCTTCTTTTCAGTGCATGTACTTGTAACGATATCCATTCTTGCGAAATGACGAGATGCGCTACTAACCCTGTCGAGGCCCTCGTGCCAAAATAAGGATAGGGTCGCATCTTGGGTGTTACAAGTTGGTATCAGAGCAGTACCGTCCTAGGAGCCCCTTTAGTGATCGAACTTGGCCGAGTCGAGTCTAGTGAAAAACTGCTTTGAGACTAGTTATATATCAAAGAGTAGGATTCTTTTTTCTCCTCTTCTATGCTCTGGTGAGCAATCTTGACATAATAATTTTAATTCTACTCCTCTTCTCACTCAATTTTTTTTAGGATCACGCGGATATTTTTGGAATCTATATGATGTCGATGTGATGGAGTTCTGTCTTGGTGCCTCCTGTCTAATTGATTTCTTTCGGGGAGTTGAGCTCCAAGGGATTCTTGAGCACATCGTTATCATTCAGATTTCTTAGTATCCAGGATGAAGGATGTTGGAAATTGCGTCAATACTAATAGTGGCGAGAGGAGTCCGGCTTCCCCAGTACTCGTGTAGATAGGTCCGTATGTATCGCCATACTTAGTATCGTTTTGATTACGAGTGTCTGAGATAGATGAGGTTTCAAGATTCTGGTTATGTGTTGATGGATGTGATACACTGGACGAGTTAGATGCTAGGAGTTGAGTGATGAATTTCTCCTTGTATCCGTGGACCTGATTGCATGCCCATAAATTTTGGGAGTTCTTAGGTGGTAATTCAAGTAGTTACTTATATGACAATCTTCCAACAGATGCATGATGTGAGGTTGGGGTTAGACATCTAGTGGATTCGTTTGTTCACGGTCGTCTTACAGCGGTTCATGTTGTGTCTTAAAGAGTCCTTGTAGCTTGCTATGACTTGGGGATGCTTCATATGTCGTGTGCACTGCCTTGCACATGATGGCTACTGTAGGATAGAGCCCGTGCGAGCCTCATCCACGAAATTATCAAGCGAAATCTCTGTCATGAATTTGTTTCGGCTTGTTTCATAACCCTCACCCTATGTTTTGTTGGAGTATGGTAATTCGAGTTGCTTCGATGTAAAATGGTGATTTCATATCTGTTCCATGAGGTGTTCTCATATTTTTGTGGGAATGCAAATTCTTTTGCTCAATGAAGTTGTGTTTTCAATTCTTGTCAACCGGAGTCGTCATGTTAGTTCTTTTCAACCGGTGTGCTTCTCTTCAAGTGAATTCAATCCTCTCCAATTTTGCAAGATCATTCTCTCATTTCTTCCGGAGTTTGTCTCATCCGTCCCTAGTTGTCTTGTTTTTCCGCCCTCCTGCCCCTTTTCTTTAATGATTCAATTCTCATCCAAGTGCATTTCATTTCATTCTTGCTTCTGCTATCTCTTCTTTTCTCTCTTATCCGGTGATTCCTCTGTTGGAGATTCTCATTCAATCTTTTTGTATTCATTCATCGCTCTCTGTTCTATCCGGAGTGTTCAAGATATCTCAGAAATTTCTTATTTTCAATTCATTAGTTATTCTAAGGTGCTTAACCCCATCAAGTTTTCGTGTGCCGGTGCAATCTCTCTCTTTCTGAGCAATCTTTTCAACTGTGTGTTCTTTTGAGTGGGCCCATAACCCATAGGTTCTTTCCCGGGATCTTTCCTGGCTTTTCTAATCTTTTCTCGGAGATCTCTAATCCTTTTCAATTATGACGTAAGTATGCATTCCATCAGACATATCCATTCTCAAATATTGCTTCAAAATTAGTTCTCATCTTTGGCTCAACCTTTCATTCTTCATCATTCCTTAGTGTATCAATAATTCTTGGTGGTGTTCTCCTCAGCATTTTCAGCTTGAAGACTGAACGAGTGTTTCTCTCAAATCTTGTCCATTCTTTCGAAGATTTTCATCTGAGCCTCGTGATATCTTCTCAATTGTTCCCAATCATGAGAATCCTTTTCTTGCTATCTAGGGCATTTCTGAGTTGTTTTCATCCTTCGAAGGCCATCATTACAGAAGATTTCGTCGTTCTCAGCTTGCATATTTCATCCTCAAATTATTCTCAATTGTTGTCTCTTCGTTCGTCTCTCTATTATTCCGGTGCCTTGTTTAGTTTTCTATTAGGTGGCTCAAGATCTCTTCATTCTCAAGGTGTTCTTCAAGAATCTTGTGGTAGTAGTTCACTTTTTCTTCTTTGTTCTTTTCTTGCCAAGATCTAGTTTCTATTCTTTGTAATGGAGGCTTTGTGATGTTGCTCTCTTCAATCTATCTTTTGTCTTTTGAATATCGTATTGTTCCCTTGTTCAGTTTAGTTAGTTCGTGGTGAATCTTCTCAAGATCTTTCCATTGTATCGAATTTTGTCCCCTTTTCCTACCGAAGTTCTGTCAAAATTTTGCGTGAATTCTTGTTGTTTCCCATATCATTCTTCATCTCTTCGCAACCTTCAAGGATTGTTGGTTTCACTCGTTTGTCAGAAGCAACTAAGTTTTACCTCCTGCTCTTTCTCTTCCTCTTCCCCTTTCATTCTTGCATCTCGGGTTGAGATCCTCTTGTAGTGTAGGAGAGTTGTGACAGCCCGAGACCAACACTCAAGAAGATTCCCCTATTATTCCGTTGTCGCCGTGGTAATTGTATTGTGTGTCGCATTCATGCACATCAGCTGCATTGCATCGGCACTCCGTTGCTGCCAGTTTTCAAAACGTGCATCCGTTATTAGTGCCAGTTGTCTCCGTTTCCGTTGTTGTCCGTCCCGAGACCAACCACACACGCACGCGCCCATGACATCATTTTTATTTTTTATTTAAAAGTGTGTTTAAAATATTCTTGGATTGGGTTGAAACTTGGCGTGTTGTCTTATTTTAATATAGGTAGGCCACCTGCCAATTTTCGTCACAATCGGAGTTCGTCTGGTACCCGAACGGTCGACCGTAGCGGCGCCATCTTCGGTTTATCAGCGGACGTTTTCGGTTTATAAAACTATGTTGCCGAGTTGCACATTTTCCCTCTCATCCCCGCCTAGCCTGTCTACACAGCCCAACTATCCTTTCCCCGCGACCGGGAACATCCGATTCCGATAGTACGATTGACATCGGAGCGAAAACAGCTAACCATAGCCCCGTTTTCCCTATAAAAGACCTCTACCCACCTACCCCTAGTCTACCTCGTATTCCGTGCCCCACCAGCACAACGCCACCACCTGGTTGCCTTCCACCTCCCTCTAGTGCCTCAGCCGCCGCTAGGGCCCGCTGAACCTAGATCTGGCCCGCTCGGGCCCGATCCGAGCCAGCACCGCTGCCGCCAGCCGCCAGCTAGAGGGGAGGAGCCCCCGAGCCCGCTCATGCCGAGCGCTAGTAGCCGAGCCCGGCCGTCATGGCCCTACCTTGCCTCCGACCCTGGCCACCTTCTGCCGCCACTGGCTACCGCGAGTCCCTGCCAGCGCCGCCCCTGCCTCGCCTCTCGTGTTATCCTGCTTGAGCCCCACTGCCTCCCGTCCACATTGCCCCAAGCGCCGCCTCTCCCTGCATCGGCCTCCGCTGGCCAGCTCGCCGAGCCACGCCGTGGCCCTGCAGCCCGACGCTAGCCGCCGGCCGCCACCACGAGCCGCCACTGGCCGGATCCCGTTGCCAACCCTGAGCCCCGAGTCCCATCACCAGCGCCTCCTCGATCGGGTTGGGCGTTGATGTTGCCCCTGCATCGTGCCGCGTGGGCTACCGCTGCCAGCCGCGCAAGGCCGAGCTAGCCCAGGCCGCCTCCCCTCGTCCCAATCCAGCCCCGAGCCAGACCAGGCAAGGCCCAAGGTGAGCAATCCCGGTTTAACCGTGTAAATAAATGGGAGTGAACTAATTAATTACACTTCACCTCTTGCCATGTTTAACCGTGTAAATAAACGGGAGTGAACTAATTAATTAAATGTGGATTTTCGTCGATATGCAACTCGTTGCATATTGAACTTCACTTAATGTGTAGTGTTTGATTGTGTGAATTGCCAGGTCATATCGTGCATAATTGATACCGTTCATGCATCATATGTGTTGTGCATCGTGTGGTGAATATTGGGTGTTGATTCTTGTTTCCGGTTTGCTTCATCTCAATAGAGTTCCACAAGCGTGTCAAAATGTGAGGATCCATTCGACTACGTCGGTTCGTCTGCTTCATGGAGTCGTTCTTCTTCCAAGCAGGATCTCAGGCAACATGATCATTTCCCTAGATACCATTACTAGCATTGACATGCTAGTTGTTTCGTTTCTATCGCTATGTCTCGTTGCCTACCACCTGTCAAATGTCAGCCTCTCAACATTGCCATGAAAACCTTCAACTTGTTCACAACCTAACAAACCACTGATTGGCTATGTTACCGCTTGCTTAACCATGTGTTAGCGTTGCTAGTTGTAGGTGCAGTTGCTTCCATGTGATAACATGGGTTCCTTGTTGTATCACCGTATTAAATGCTATTTAATTTAATGCACCTATATACTTGGTAAAAGGTGGAAGGCTCGACCTTTCTAGCCTGGTGGTTTGTTCCACCTTTGCCGCCTTAGTTTCGGCTACCGGTATTATATTCCATAATTGAGCGCTCCTAACACGATCGGGCTTGTTATGGGGACCCCTTGATAATTCGTCTTAGATTAAAACTGGTCTGGCAAGGCCCAACTTTGGTACTACATTTGATTAATAACTAATAAAAATGCATAGGGACCCTCCGGCACCCGCGGAGTAATTAATCAACCCCCGGGCCAGTGCTCCTCATGAGTGTTGGTCCACCTACCTAGCAGTCGGATGTGCCACCTCGGGGAAACTCGAGCGTTTGGCTATCGTCCACTATGCATAGACGGTTGTGTCCTGAGAACGAGATACGTGGCTCCTATCGGGTTCGTCAACACACCGGGTGACCTTGCTGGATTAGTTTTACCTTTGACGAATGTCTTGTGCATCGGGATTCCGGTGATGCTTTGGGTTATCTCAGAGTTGAGGTTTTCCCCTAAGGAGTCTGACAAGATTGCGAGTTTCAGGATCGACGATTTCTATGCGGCTTGTGGTAATTTGTGATGGACTAGTTGGAGCACCCCTGCAGGGTTAAATCTTTCGAAAGTCGTGCACGCGGTTATGTGGCAACGTGGAAAGTTTGTTTAACATCCGGTTCTAGAAAACATGAAGTAAGCTTAATTAAAATCTGCCAATTGAGTGTGTAACCGTGACTGTCTCCTTCGTGAGCTCCTTGTCCGATCGAGGACACGGTGGGGTTATGTTTGACACAAGTAGGTGTTCAGGATCATTCATTTGATCATCAGTAGTTCACGTCGGTTATGCGTAGATCATCCCCCTCTTATTGTTGTACTCATAATTTAGCCACCTCAAACAAATGCTTAGTCGCTGAAGCAGCCTCACCACTTAAACATACCTCACCCATTAAGTTGTGCTAGTCTTGATACCTTCGGAAATGAGATTGTTGGGTCCCCTGTGACTCACAGATTACTACAACACCAGTTGTAGGTACAGGTAAAGTGATATTAAGACATGAGCACGATGGTTTTTCATTTGGAGTTTCTTATTCTTCTTCATCGATCTAGGATGGGTTCCAGGCCGGAAGCCTCGGATAGCAAGGATGGACGTCGTTCTTTTATTTTTTTTTTGTCTGTAGACGGACCCTGCTCTTCTACATGATGTTTATGTATTCTATTCATCTGACTCTGATGTAGCCTGTGGCGAGTGTAAGCCAATTTCATATATCTCTTCTTTTCAGTACATGTACTTGTAACGATATCCATTCTTGTGAAACGACGACATGCGCTTCTAACCCTGTTGAGGCCCTCGTGCCAAAATAAGGATAGGGTCGCATCTTGGGCGTTACAGAACATCTCATATGTTTCGTGACGTTTAAAAAACATCTCTGGCGCCTCAATTCTTAGGAGTTAAGCATTACACACTGAACTATCACATAATCATAAAAAACGTGAATGTCAGATGTTCGCAACATCCATAGACGACGCTCGAGGTTCAGCACACCGAGCGGTGCATTAAGGACATAAGCCTTCTACGCAGCAATGAGGACAATCATCAGTTTACGGACCGAGTCCGCATAATTGCTACTATCGTCTTTCAACGAATTTTCTCTAGGAACATATCAAAAACAGTAGAGCTACACCGCAATTTACAACATAATTGGAAAAGACCTTTTGACTATGTTCATGATAATTGAGTTTAGCTAATCATATTACTAATAACTCCCACTCAAATAGACATCCCTCTAGTTATTCGAGTGGCGCATGATCCAAATCAACTAACTCAAGTCCGATCATCACTTGAGTTGAGTATAGTTTCAGTGGTGAACATCTCCATGTTGATCATATCAACTATATGATACATGGTCGACCTTTCGGTCTCTTGTGTTCCGAGGCCATGTCTGTACATGCTAGGCTCGTCAAGTTTAACCCGAGTGCTCTGCGTGTGCAATTGTTTTGCACCCGTTGTATGTGAACGTTGAGTCTATCACACCCGATCATCATGTGGTGTCTCGAAACGAAGAACTGTCGCAACGATGCATAGTCGGGGAGAACAATTTCATCTTCAAATTTTAGTGAGGGATCACCTTATTATGCTACCGTCGTCCTAAGCAAAATAAGGTCCATAAAAGGATTAACATCACAAGCAAATCATAAGTGACATGATATGGCCATGAACTTGTTCTTCTTGATCTCCATCACCAAAGCACCGGCATGATGTCCATCGTCACCGGCGCCACACCATCATATCCATCATCGTGATGCCATCGAGGTTGTCATGTTATCTATGCTATTACTACTAAAGCTACTACCTAGCGACATAGTAAAAGCATCTGCAAGCACAAATGTTTGTTTAAAGACAACCCTATGGCTCCTGCCGATTGCCGTAGCATCGATGTGCAAGTCGATATTTAACTATTACAACATGATCATCTCATACATCCAATAAATCATATCATGTCTTTGGCCATATCACATCACAAGCATACCCTGCAAAAACAAGTTATACGTCCTCTAATTTGTTGTTGCATGTTTTACGTGGCTGCTATGGGTATCTAGTATGATCGCATCTTACTTCACAACGGTGATATGCAAATTGATATTTATGCCTCGGTCAAATCCAGTTCAACTAAAGTTTAAGAAACACACACCCGCCACTCAACTTTATGCAACAAGTTGCATGTCAGTCGATGAAACCGGTCTCTCGTAAGCGTACGAGTAAAGTTGGTCCCGGCCGCTTCAATCCAACAATACCGATGAATTAAGAAAAGACTAAGGAGGGCAGAAAATTGAACATCACCGCCCACAAACTCCTTTGTGTTCTACTCGAGATATCATCTATGCATGAACCTAGCTCATGATGCCACTGTTGGGGAACGTAGCATGGGAAACAGAAAATTTCCTATGCACACGCAATACCTATCCATGGTGATGATCATCTATGAGAGGGGAGAGTGAATCTACATACCCTTGTAGATCGCTAAGCGGAAGCGTATATAACGCAGTTGATGTAGTGGAACATCTTCGCGATTCAAATCCCAGCCCGTCCCGCGATCTCATCACAATCTGTCCCGCGATCCCATCACGATCCATCCCGATCTAGTGCCGAACGTACGACACCTCCGCATTCAGCACACGTACAACTCGAGGACGACCCCCGCCTTCTCGATCCAACAAGAGAGACGGGGAAGTAGATGAGTTCTCCAGTAGCGTCACAGTGTGCTCGTGATGGTGGTGATCTATTCTTGCAGGGATTCGCCTAAGCACCGCAGAAATCCAATCTACAGCAAGAACTACAAACTAGAGGAGAGGGTAGCACGTGACTGAAATTGTGTGTGTCAAAAAACCTCAATACCTCTAGTATATATCAGAGGGGGGAGGGGAGGAGGCAGCCTCAAACCATCAAGGTTTGGCCGAAATTGGAGGTGGAGGAGTCCTACTCCAATCCTACTAGGAGTAGGATTCCTCCTTTCCACTTGGAAACCCTTTCCACCTTTTCCACCTTTGGGTTTTTGCCTCTCAAACCTCATGGGCCTTAGTGGGAGCTTATGTTAGAGCACTGGGGACTAGTTTGTATCCTCCCACAGCCCATAAGGCCCCTCGGTGCGTGACACCCCTCCCGATGGTCCCGAGTACCCTCCCGGCACTCCCGGTACACTACCGATGAGCCCGAAACTTTTCTGGAGACCAAAACAGGACTTCCTATATATCAATCTTTACCTCCGGACCATTCCGGACCTCCTCGTGACGTCCAGGATCTCATCCGGGACACCGAAAAAACTTTCGGTTACCAACACCTATAACTCAACTATACCGAAACGTCACCGAACCTTAAGTGTGCAGACCCTGCGGGTTCAAGAACTATGCAGACATGACCCGAGATATTCTCTGGTCAATAACCAATAGTGGGACTTGGATGTCCATATTGGCTCCTACATATTCTACAAAGATCTCTATCGGTTGAACATCTATGTCAAGGATTCGGTTAATCCCGTATGTTGTTCCCTTTGTCCTTCGGTATGTTACTTGCCCGAGATTCGATCGTCGGTATCTCCATACCTAGTTCAATCTCGTTACCGGCAAGTCTCTTTACTCATTCCGTAATACAAGATCATGTAACTAAATCCTTAGTCACATTGCTTGCAAGGCTTGTTGTTATGTTGTATTACCGAGTGGTCCCCGAGATACCTCTCCGTCACACGGAGTGACAAACCCCAGTCTTGATCCATGCCAACCCAACAGACACCTTTGGAGATACCTGTAGAGCAACTTTATAGTCACCCGGTAACGTTGCGATGTTTCATACACACAAGGTATTCCTCCGGTATCCGAGAGTTGCATGATCTCATGATCATAGGAACAGATACATTGACATGCATAAAAACAGTAGCAATAAACTGACATGGTCATATGCTACGTTTATAGTTTGGGTCTTGTCCATCACATCCTCCTCCTAATGATGTGATCCCGTTATAAAGTAACAACACTTGCCTATGGCCAGGAAATCTTGACCATCTTTGATCAACGAGCTAGTCAACTAGAGGCTCACTAGGGACAGTGGGTTGTCTATGTATCCACACAAGTATTTGAGTTTCCAATCAATACAATTCTAGCAAGGATAATAAACGATTATCATGAACAAGGAAATATAATAATAACCAATTTATTATTGCCTCTAGGGCATATTTCCAACAGGTTTTTATAATTGATCACAACATATTCATCATTGGACAAATATGTTTTTCAAGTATATTTCATAATAGTTTAAAAGATGCTTTGGCTAAAGGTTTATGTGGAGACGCCACTTGATGCAAGAAAGAAATAATATTGGCTCAAGCTTCAAGCTAGAAGACTCTTCATTTTCTATTTGTGAGAAATCAAATTTGATTCCATAGGAAAAGCAATACTATTAAAAGGGGTGAGGTAGTAAAATGAACTGATTTCTCAAGTGCTCTAAGTTAGCCACCAAAATACTCAGTCAGTTTTCCCACATAACCATTCTGTCAAAATCCACGTACACAAATTTGGTGTCACCAACTTTCATATTTCGGACCGACCGAGATTGACCTCGGACAGAAACCCTAGCCACTGCCACCAAATCGGTGCAACCGAATCCATGTCGGTGCTACCGAGTTTGGGTGACCAACTTTCAGGTTGCTCGGTATACAAAATCAGAAATTCCGAGTTTGAGTATCGGTGCCACCAAGTTTGTCCATCTGACCGTTAGCCACCTTTTCGGTGCCACCAAGTTTCATATATCGATCTCACCAAGATTCAAAAGTTTACACCTTTGTGCTAATCGGCACCATCGAGTTTTCAACTTCGGTGTCACCGAGTTTTCCACTTTGTGTGTAACGGTTGGATTTTGGCTGCTGCCTATATATACCCCTCCATCCACCTCTCATTCGTGGGAGAAGCACTTAGAACACACACTCCATTGCCAGATCAATTTTGTAAGAGAGAACCACCTACTCATGTGTTGAGACCAAGATATTATAATCCATTTATTTGAAACTTGATCTCTAGCCTCCCCAAACAGCTTTCCACCAAATCGATCTTTCCTACCCATGCATATTCTGTGAGAGAGTTATTTTGGGTTGAGGAGACTATCTTTAGAATCACAAGAGCAGGAGTTCACTCATCTACCACATCTATTAACTTTTGAAGGGTGGTGCCTCCTAGATTGGTTAGGTGCTGCTTGGGAGCCTCCTACTTCGTGTTGTGGAGTTGAACCAAGATGTTTGTAAGGGCAAGGATATAGCGTACTTCGTGAAGATCTACCATGAGTAAGGCTAGTCCGACATGGATGAAAGCCGTGGTGGAATGGACAAGGCCACTTCTTTGTGGACCCTTCGTGGGTGGAGCCCTCCATGGACTCTCGCAGTTGTTTACCCTGTTTGTGTTGAAGTCTCCACTAACATGGACGTACGATAACGCCACCTATCGGAAACATGCCAAAAATCTCCGTGTCAACCTCATCCGTTTGATCTCCCTACCTTACTCCTTTAGTTTACACTTGCATGTTTTACTTTCCGCTGCTACACTCTTAGAACTGCATGTGCAGGGTGTACTTGTCTTGCCATAACTGCCATAGCTGCCTCCCAACTAAAACTGGGAAAAGGCAATAAATATATCTTGTCAAGTAGTCTAATCACCCCCCTCTAGACATAATTTTGATCCTAGGGTTGAGATCAATATATTCCAATCCATCCATTAGAAACTTGATCTCTAGCCTCCCCAAGTTGCTTTGCACCCAATCAATCTCTTCCACCCATGCCAAATTTGTGAGAGAGTGAATGAGTGTTGAGGAGACTATCTTATGAAGCATAAGAGAAAGGATTTCATAGTTCTACCACATCTATTACCTTTTGAAGGGTGGTGCCTCCTAGATTGGTTAGGTGTCACTTGGGAGCTCTGATACGTCTGCGTCGTATCTACTTTTCCGAACTCTTCTGCCCTTGTTTTGGACTCTAATTTGCATAATTTGAATGGAACTAACCCGGACTAGCGCTGTTTTCAGCAGAATTGCCATGGTGCTGTCTTTGTGCAGAAATGAAAGTTCTCGAAACGTCCTGAAAATTTACGGAGATTTTTTCTAGAATAAAGGAAAAATACATGCGCAAAGATCCACCGGAGGGGGCGTGCCAGTGGCCCACAAGCTCGCAGGCCGCGACCACCCCCTATGGCCGCGACCACCCCCTATGGCCGCGTCGTGAGGGCTTGTGGGGCCCACGTGGTACCACCGCCCCCAAACTCAGCTCTATATCTTCCGTTTCGTCTGGAAAAAAATCAGAGAGAAGGTTTCATCGCATTTTGCGATACGGAGGCGCTGCCACATCCTGCCCTTCATCTGGAGGGCAGATCTGGAGTCCGTTTCGGGCTCCGGAGAGGGGATATCGTTGCCATCGTCATCACCAACCTTTCTCCATCGACAATTCCATGATGCTCTTCATCGTTCGTGAGTAATCTCATCGTAGGCTTGCTGGACGGTGATGAGTTTGATGAGATCTATCATGTAATTGAGTTAGTTATTGATGGGGATTGATCCCTAGTATCCACTATGTTCTAGATTGATGTTGCTACTACTTCGCTATGCTTAATGCTTGTTACTAGGGCCTGCGTGCCAGGATTTCAGATCTGAATCTATTATGTTGTCGCCAATATATGTGTGTTTTAGATCCTATCTTGCAAGTTGTAGTCACCTACTATGTGTTATGACCCGGCAACCCCGGAGTGACAATAGCCGGAACCACTCCCGGAGATGACCATAGTATGAGGAATTCATGTATTCACCACGAGTTAATGCGTTGGTCCGGTTCTTTGTTGAAAGGAGAACCTTAATATCCCATAGTTTCCATTAGGACCCCGCTACCACGGGAGGGATGGACAATAGATGTCATGCAAGTTCTTTTCCCTAAGCACGTATGACTACATACGGAATGCATGCCTACATTAGATTGATGAACGGGAGCTAGCCACATATCTCTCCGTGTTATAGCTGTTACATGATGAATCACATCCATCACACTCATCCATCACCGATCCACTGCCTACGAGTCTTTTACTACTCGTTCTCGCTATGTTACTTTGCCTAGGCTTGTCCCTTGCTACAAGAGGGATTAGGGGACTTTGTTGCTGTCACTACTGTTGTTACTTGTTACTTTGTTGCTGCTGTCACTACTGATGTTACTTGCTACGCCGATGTTACTTGTTGCCAGACTTTGTTGGCACTAACATCCCGTTAACAAGGCTTTTTCTGGCGCCGTTGTCGGGGATTGTCAAAGATTTTTCTGGCACCGTTGCTATCGTACTACCTTGCTACTAATACTTTGCTTGCAGACACTAATCTTTCAGGTGTGGTTGAATTGACAACTCAGCTGCTAATACTTGAGAATATTCTTTAGCTTCCCCTTGTGAGCGAATCAATAAATTTGGGTTGAATACTCTACCCTCGAAAACTGTTGCGATCCCATACGCTTGTGGGACATCAAGGCATTTTTTGGTGCTGTTGCCGGGGAAGCACAACTATATTCTCTGAGTCACATGGGATTAACGTCTGCTGATCACTATGAGGAATCCGAAAGATCCAAGAACTAAAATCCTACCTCCCACAACAAGGAGAGGTAAGGAACTGCCATCTAGCTCTGCACTTGATTCACCTTTAGTTTTGAGTAAGTTTGCGACTTCGCCTCCTGCTAGAAATCTTGATATTTCGCATGTGCTTGATGATGCTATGCTTGATACTATGCCTAATGATGCTATGCTTGATACTATGCCTGATGATGCTATTCTTGATACTATGCCTGCTATTCCTGATACTGCTTTGCCACTTGGTGCATTCCTTGATGCACATATTGCTAGAGTTGCTGCTAGATGTGATGATGCTTCTGAAACTGCTGATACTATTGAAGTAGAACCTGCTACTATGCCTGAATTGCCTGTTATGCCTGATACGCGCTATGTTATGGAGGGAGAGATAGCTAAGGACTTTCTTGCGTGTAAGGATAGCTATGCTGTTGAGAAACTACTGCGCAAGTGGAAAGAAAAATCTCAGAACGCTAGGATGAAATATGACCCGAAGTTTGCCACTTCGCCTATCTTTGTGACCGGTAAGGATTATGAATTCTCTGTCGACCCTGAGTTAATCACTCTGGTCGAATCTGATCCTTTTCATAGTTATGAGTCTGAAACAGTTGTAGCCCATCTTACCAAACTGCACGATATAGCCACCTATTCACTAGTGAGGAAAAGATCCGCCACTACTACATGCTCAAGATGTTTCCTTTCTCGCTAAAGGATGATGCTAAGACTTGGTTCACTTCTCTTGCTCCTGGTTGTGTGCGTAGCCCCCAGGATATGGTCTACTACTTCTCTGAAAAATATTTGCCTGCCCATAAGAAGCAAGCTGCCTTGCAGGAAATATACAACTTTGCTCAAGCTGAAGAAGAGAGTCTCCCACAAGCTTGGGGGAGGCTCATCCAGCTACTGAATGCTTGGCCTGATCACCATCTTGAGAAGAATGAAATACTTGATATCTTCTATAATGGACTTACCAATGCTTCCAAAGACCATCTAGATAGTTGTGTCGGTAGTGCTTTTAGGGAACGAACCGTAGAACAAGCTGAGATTCTGTTGAATAACATCTTGTGCAATGAGAATGCTTGGACTATTCCCGAACCACCTCCTAAGCCAACTCCGAAGAAAAGAGGTATTCTATTCCTCAGTCCTGAAGATATGCAAGAAGCCAAGAAATCTATGCGAGAGAAAGGCATTAAATTTGAAGATGTCAAAAATCTACCACCTACCGAAGACATTCATGGTCTCGATAACCCGATACAGGTAGTAGAAGTTAATTCTATGCGTAGGTTTGATGAGAGTGATATTCCTTTTGATAAACCTGCTAGCTTATGCATGGATGAATTTGATAACTTCGTTGCTAAACAACAAAGTTTCAATTATTATGCTAGCAGACAATTGGAAAAGAATGCTCATATGCTTAGTCATTTAAGTGCTTGTGTGGACAGAAACGTCAATGATCTTAAGCTTCTGAGTAAACATGCCTCTATGGTTACTACTGAGGTAGAACAAGTACTTAAAGCTCAAAATGACTTGCTCAACGAGTTGAATGACAATTCTGTCAGAGTCGTCACTAGAGACGGTAGAATGACCCAGGAACCTCTATATCCTGAGGGTCATCCGAAGAGAATTGAACAAGATTCTCAAGGAGTTAGCACTGATGCACCTAGTCATCCTAGAAAGAAGAAGGAAGATGATAGGAACTTGTACGCTAGCAACCCTGTTGCTGCTACACCTGAGAGTCCAAACGATGCCTCTGTCTCCGATGCTGAAACACAATCTGGTGATGAACATGAGCCTAATGATGATATCAATAGTAATGTTCATGAAGATGCTCAGCCTAGCAATGAAAAGGATGTGGAGATTGAACCTAGTGTTGATCTTGATAACCCACAGCCTAAGAATAGAACATACGATAAGAATGACTTCGCTGCTAGGAAGCACGGTAAAGAAAGGGAACCATGGGTTCAGAAACCCATGCTCTTTCCTCCTAAACCATCCAAGAAAAAGGATGATTAGGATTTTGAGCGATTCGTTGAGATGATCAAACCTGTCTTTCTGCAAATGCATTTGACAGATATGCTCAAAATGTCTCCGTATGCTAAGTACATGAAAGATATTGTGACTAATAAGAGGAGGATACCTGATCTTGAGATCTCCGCCATGCTTGCCAATTACACTTTCAAGGGTGGAACTCCTAAGAAACTAGGTGATCCCGGTGTGCCCACTATACCTTGCTCCATTAAAGGCAACTACGTTAGAACTGCGTTATGCGACCTTGGAGCCGGCGTTAGTGTTATGCCTCTCTCTCTTTATCATAGACTTGAGCTGGATAAGTTGACACCCACTAAAATCTCTCTGCAAATGGCCGACAAATCAACTGCTTTCCCTATCGGCATTTGCGAGGATGTGCCTATTTTGGTTTCTAACACCACTATCTTAACATACTTTGTTATCTTGGATATTTCCGAGGAAGATGCCATGGCTGTCATCCTCGGTAGACCCTTTTTAAACACCGCAGGGGCTGTTATAGATTGAAACAAAGGCAATGTCACTTTCCATGTCAACGGTAATGAGCATACGGTGCACTTTCCGAAGAAACAATATCGAGTACATTGCGTCAATGCGATCAAAAAGACTTCATCGATTCTTATTGGGAGCTTTGAATGCCCTATTCCTCGTGTCAAGATGAAGTATGATTTGCTTGTTGGGGAGATACACATCCCCATTGAGGTGACCTAGTGACTATTAAAAAATTCTCCGTCTTCTTTTGCGATTCGAGAAAGTTTTGTCGAGGGGATTTGATCAACCCCATTGATGGATTTCTTTCGATGACAATGAGATGGATGAATCGAGGAGTCACAAACCTCTGTTCCAAGCTTTCACCTTTGGTTGCTTAGAAGAAAAATGATAGGTTTAGTTTAGTTTTCCCTGTTTTTTGTTTTAGCGTCCGATAGAAAAGTACCCCGAAAATAAAAGTTCTCTGAACGCTGTGAAAATCTAGTATGTTTTTTTCTGGAATATTTGAAAAATATTGGGATAAAGAGTCGGTCTAGGGGCCACACCAGTGGGCCACAAGCCCTAGGGGCGCGGGCACCCCCCTGGCCACGACACCCAGGCTTGTGGGGCCCACAGGCACCCCCCTCCACTCATTCTTGCTCCCATCTGCTTCTCCTACCTCCAGAAAAAATCATTTCGCAGCTCAAACCCATGGTCTTGCTCCTCTTGCTGGGATTTTCGATCTCTTTGCTCAAATCACCGTTCTCCGAACTGTTTTGGGGAAATTACTCCTTGGTAAGTGACTCCTCCATTGGTCCAATTAGGTTTTGCTCTAGTGCCTTATACTCCGCGTATTTTTGCTGCCTTGGTGACCATGTTCTTGAGCTTTGTATGCTGATTCTAGCTGGTCCCAAGTAGTTTTGATGCGTAATATAGTCTCTAGGCACTTGTGGGAGTAGTTGCTACGAGTTTCGTTGAGCCTTATTCACTTTTCCTTAGAATCACTAAAAATTTAAGAAATTTTCAGACATAGAAAGGGAAAAGATGAGGAGGTTCTTGAGAGGCTCGTCAAGCCGTGACCCCAAGGATGATGGGAGTGAGAAGAAGCCCAAGTATCCGGTCCCTCGAGTCGCGAAAGTTCGAGCGTGCGAGTGGCCAAGCGACGTGTTCTTACGCGCCACTGGAATTTATGAGGACTTTTATCACTTGGTGGAGAACGCAGGCCTTACCGCCTTCGTTGAAGATAAGTGTTCGCAATACATCCTCCTCACTAATATCTTCGTACAAAGCTTTAACTTCTATCCGAGGAAGAATCCTCCTATGGTTGAGTTTAAACTTTATGATGTCCCCCAGCGCATGTCACTCCAGGATTTTTGCAATGTTTGCAAATTACCTTACATAGGGGATATTCATGAACCTCGTCCACAGGACTTGGAAGCTTTTATCGGTACAATTGTTGTAGGAGAGGAGAGAGGAGTGTCTTGCGCTAGAGCTGCTAGCATTCATTTTCCCGTGCTTCGGTACTTCTCACTATTTGTGGGAAAATGTTTGATTGGTCGTGGGAAAGCTGGGTCACTTAGTTCCCCAGATCTTGCGGTCTTGCGCGAAGCCCTTTATAACGATTAAACGTATAGCTTGGGTGCTATAGTAGCTCAACGGTTGAACCTTAACCGTTCTAAAGGTGTTGTCTATGGAGGTATTTATGCTACCCGTCTTGCCAGACACTTTGAGATACCCACTAGACTGGAGGAGGAAGAAGAGATGCTTCTTCCCGAGAGATATCTAGATTATGATAGCATGGTTCGCCATGACTTTCTTGATAGAGATATAGGTGGAAGGATGATTTAAAACCTCGTATTTAGTCAGGGTACTTGTAAGACTATTACTTTGCCTGCTCCTTCTTTGTTCAATCTTCATGCAGGCAGGTACACTATTATGCCCTCGGACATCTACGCATATTGGGGCTTGGCCCAACCATAGGTGCCCGTGCCCGAGCCGCCAGTCGAGTACCACACGCCAGTTTATCAGTGGGAGCCAGAGGAGCTCACACAGCAGTGGCATCCACAGTCCACTCCGGAGTACCCAGGAGCTGGTTATTTCCCTCCTTGGGAGTAGACCAAGTTAGACCAAAATCCTAAGGTTGGGGGAGTACGTGTTCTCACCGACTTTACATTCTTGCTTATGCTTTCACTTTGTTAGCCGGTGTTCACATGTTGCCACTGTATCACCCATGCTAGTTTTATTTTCTTTTCTCGTTTTCTTTTCACGTGTCTGTCTAATTTGGGAAAAACCAAAAAGATTTTCTTTTCTTCGTTTTTTTTGCTTGTTGGGAGCTTTCCCGTGTAGATAGTTTTCTTTTTCTTTGGGTCAAGGTAGAAGATATTGGTTACAACGTTTAGTGGCGCATGTTTAGCTTTCAAAGAGCCATATTACTTTGTCTTCTACTTTGTGTTTGCCTGCAGATTCTAGCATAGTCCAATGCACGAGCACTCTTATTATTGTTCACATCGTTCAGTCGTGCAAGTGAAAGGCAATAATGACGATATATGATGAAGTGACTGAGCCTGGAAAAGCTGGTCTGAACTCGATCTATTTTGTTTTTGTAAATATGACTAGCTCATCATGCCTGATTCAGCTTTGTTGTGAGAGAAACATGTTTGCAATGACAACTTAGAGATCATAGTTTCTTATGCCATGCTTATTTAGCTAGTAGCTTATAATGGTTTGTCTTGGTTGCCCACATGAATGTTGAGATGACTATGATGTAGTATGATAGGATGGTATCCTCCTTTGGATGTTTCAAGTGGCTTGACTTGGCGCATGTTCCCGCATGTAGTTGAAACAAAATCAACATAGCCTTTATGATGTTCATGTTCATGTTCATGGTGATTTATGTCCTACTCATGCTTGCACTCAATGTTAGTTACTCTCAATGCATTTCGATGACTGTTGTCGCTCTCTAGTTGGTCGCTTCCCAGCCTTTTGCTAGCCTTCACTTTTACTAAGCAGGAATACTGCTTGTGCATCCACTCCCATAAACCCAAAGTTGTGCCATATGAGTCCACTATACCTACCTATGTGCGGTATCTACCTGCCGTTCCAAGTAAATTTGCATGTGCCACTCTCTAAATCTTCAAGAAATAATCTGTTTTGCATGCCCGAACCGCTCATGTGGTGATAGGGGGCTATTGGTATCTTCCATGCTAGGCCTGTTATCCTTGATATGTGTTTATTCACTATCATTCATGAGAAAGGGGCCGGTAATTGGAATTCCCAGTTCCATACTCAAATCTAAAAGATAATTGCAAACAAAACTCCCCCAGGGTTGATGTTGGTTTGGACGGTACCCGAGGATTCGGCTAGCCGTGGAGTGTGATTGATTGGTGGTGGGGGAGTCAAAACTTTACTTTTCTGCTTGGGAACCGCCTATAGCATGTGTAGCGCAGAAGATGTTGAGAACTCTTAGTCATTGCTTTGACAATGAAAGCATGCCACCCAAAATTATTATCTCTATTTTCAAAGCTTGAGCTCTGGCACCTCTGCAAATCACTGCTTCCCTGTGCGAAGGCCCTGTCTATTTATGTTCATGTTGAGTCATCCTCCTCTTACAAAAGCACCAATTAGAGAGCACCTCTGTCATTTTTATGCTTTGCTTTTAACTGTGTTGAGTGTGACTATGAATGGATCTTCATTGCCTTGAATTACAATGTTTAGTCAGCCCTTGGTCTTTGAAGGTGCTCTGCATTTATGTTTTGCGGTCTCAGAAAGAGCTAGCGAGATACCATCTATCCGTACTGCTTCATGTTGTTTTGATTGAAGTGTTGACATTTGAGGCTTACTATTATTTGCTCGCTAGTTGATTATGCCATTGATATGAGTTTACCGTGAGACCTAGATGTCATTTGCTTATGTGGTTTGCTTGTGATGTTGGTGAAATTCTGGATGTGAGTTAAACATGGTTGCAACAACAAGATCAAATAGAGTTCGTCAAAGTTTTTATTTTGTCTCTCTCAGTTTGTCAACTGAGTTGCTTGAGGACAAGCAAGGCTTTAAGCTTGGGGGAGTTGATACGTCTCCATCGTATCTACTTTTCCGAAATCTTTTGCCCTTGTTTTGGACTCTAATTTGCATGATTTGAATGGAACTAATCCGGACTGACGCTGTTTTCAGCAGAATTTCCATGGTGTTGTTTTTGTGCAAAAATGAAAGTTCTCGGAACGTCCTGAAAATTTACAGAGATTTTTTCTGGAATAAAAGAAAAATACCTGCGCAAAGATCCACTGGAGGGGGCGTGCCAGTGGGCCACAAGCCCACAGGCCGCGGCCACCCCCTATGGCCGCGTCGTGTGGGATTGGGGGGCCCACGTGGCACCACCGCCCCCAAAACTCAACTCTATATCTTCCGTTTCGCCTGGAAAAAAATCAGGGAGAAGGTTTCATCGCGTTTTGCAATACAGAGGCGCCGCCACATCCTGTTCTTCATCTGGAGGGTAGATCTGGAGTCCGTTTCGGGCTCCGGAGAGGGGAAATCGTCGCCATCGTCATCATCAACCTTTCTCCATCGACAATTCCATGATGCTCTTCATCGTCCGTGAGTAATCTCATCGTAGGCTTGTTGGATGGTGATAATTTGGATGAGATCTATCATGTAATCGAGTTAGTTCTTGACGGGGATTGATCCCTACTATCCACTATGTTCTAGATTGATGTTGCTACTACTTGGCTATGCTTAATGCTTGTCACTAGGGCCCGAGTGCCATGATTTCAGATCTGAACCTATTATGTTGTCGCCAATATATTTGTGTTTTAGATCCTATCTTGCAAGTTGGAGTCACCTACTATGTGTTATGACCCGGCAACCCCGGAGTGACAATAGCCGGAACCACTCCCGGAGATGACCATAGTATGAGGAGTTCATGTATTCACCGCGTGTTAATGCGTTGGTCCGATTCTTTATTAAAAGGAGAACCTTAATATCCTGTAGTTTCCATTAGGACCCCGCTGCCACGGGAGGGATGGACACTAGATGTCATGCAAGTTCTTTTCCCTAAGCACGTATGACTACATACGGAACACATGCCTAAATTAGATTGATGAACGGGAGCTAGCCACATATCTCTCCGTGTTATAGCTGTTACATGATGAATCACATCCGTCACACTCATCCATCACCGATCCACTGCCTACGAGTCTTTTACTACTCGTTCTCGCTATGTAACTTTTCCTAGGCTTGTACCTTGCTACAAGAGGGATTGGGCCACTTTGCTGTTGTCACTACTGTTGTTACTTGTTACTTTGTTGCTGTTGTCACTACTGTTGTTACTTGCTACTCTGCTGTTACTTGTTGCAAGACTTTGTTGGCGCTAACATCCCATCAACAAGGATTTTTCTGGCGCCGTTGCCGGGGATTGTCAAAGCTTTTTCTGGCACCATTGCTATCGTACTACCTTGCTACTGATACTTTGCTTGCAGACACTAATCTTTCAGGTGTGGTTGAATTGACAACTCAGCTGCTAATACTTGAGAATATTCTTTAGCTTCCCCTTGTGAGCGAATCAATAAATTTGGGTTGAATACTCTACCCTCTAAAACTGTTGCGATCCCATACGCTTGTGGGACATCAAGCTCCTACTTCGTGTTGTGGAGTTGAACCAAGAAGTTTGTACACGCAAGGAGATCACCTAATTCGTGAATATCTACCCCGAGTTTGGCAAATCCTGCGTGGACGTAAGCCATGGTGGAATAGACAAGGCTGCTTCTTCGTGGAACCCTTGTGGGTGGACCCCTCCGTGGACTCTCCCAGCCGTTACTCTTCATGGGTTGAAGTCTCCATTAATGTGGACGTATGATAGCACCACCTATCGTAACCACGCAAAAAATCACCGTGTCCATATTTTAGATCGCTCGGGTTTAGTAAGGTGAAGGATCGACCTGGTTTAGTATGCGGGCAACAGGCAGATGCTCGGGTTCAATTATTGAAGGGCTCGCACACTTGTATGTAGAAGAAACGTGCAAACTTCCATTGCATCGCTCGGGCCCAACCACCCACCATATACCGAGAAATCCCCGAAATTTTTCTTGCCGTCACTTCTACCACGATTTTTTTATGCCATGGATTGCCCAAATAATGTTATACAGGCCCGCCTCCGGTCCGTCCATGACAAAAAAACCCTTTTTCTATGATAATGTTTTTCATAGAAGTAGGTGCCCATCACATCTATTATGATATCTGTTTTTTCATAATACAGAAAATGTTTTTGTTCAGGCCATAGTGTCACAAATGTGTCCTTTTTATAGTGCAACTGTTGGGGAACGTTGCATGGGAAACAAAAAATTTCATACGCACACGAAGACCTATCATGGTGATGTCGATCTACGAGTGGAGATTTGGATCTATGTAACCTTGTAGATCGCACAGCAGGAAGCGTTAAGAAACACGGTTGATGTAGTGGAACGTCTTCACGTCCCTCGAACCGTCCCGCTATCCGTCCCACGATCCGTTCCGATCTAGTGCTGAACGGACGACACCTCCGCGCTCAGCACACGTACAGCTCGACGATGATCTCGGCCTTCTTGATCCAGCAAACAAGACGAAGAAGTAGATGAGTTCTCCAGTAGCGTGACGGCGCTCCGGTGCTGGTGATGATCTACTCCTGCAGGGCTCCACCCGAGCTCCGTAGAAATCCGATCTAGAGGTGGAACTGTGTAGTTTAGGCTAGAGTTGCACATGGCAAAGTTGTGTCTCAAAAAGCCCTAAACCTCCACTATATATAGGAGGGAGGGGGAGGGGCTAGCCTTGAGGGACAAGGCCCTCAAAGGTGCGCCGGCGGTAGGAGGAGGAGGACTCCTCCTCCAATTCAGTTTCGGAAGGAGGAGGAGTCCTCTTCCTTCCCACCTCCCTCTTTCCCTTTACTTTTTCTTTTCTTTTTGGTATTTTCTTATGTGGCGCCATGAGCCCCTTGGGCTGACTCCACCAGCCCACTAAGGACTTGTGGCGCCACCCTAGTGACTTGGGCTCACTCCCGGGTGGGTGGGCCCCTCCCGGTGAACTCCCGGAACTCATTCGTCACTCCAGGTACAGTGTCGGAATTTCCCAAAACTTTTCGGTGACCAAATGAAACCATCCTATATATCAATCTTCGTTTCCGGACAATTTCGGAAACCCTCGTGACATCCGTGATCTCATCCGGGACTTCGAACAACATTCGATAACCACACATATAACTCAACTATACTAAAACATCGCCGAACCTTAAGTGTGCAAACCGTGCGGGTTCGAGAATTATGTAGACATGCCCCGAGGAACTCCTCGATCAATATCCAATAGCGGAACCTCGATGCCCATATTGGATCCTACATATTCTCCGAAGATCTTATCGGTTGAACCTCAGTGTCAAGGATTCATATAATCCCATATGTCATTCCCTTTGTCCTTCGGTATGTTACTTGCCCGAGATTCGATCATCGGTATCCGCATACCTATTTCAATCTCGTTACCGGCAAGTCTCTTTACTCGTTCCGTAATACAAGATCCTGTGACTTACACTTAGTCACATTGCTTGCAAGGCTTGTGTGTGATGTTGTATTACCGAGTGGGTCCTGAGATGCCTCTCCGTCACACGGAGTGACAAATCCCAGTCTTGATCCATACTAACTCAACGGACACCTTCGGAGATACGTGTAGAACACCTTTATAGTCACCCAGTTAGGTTGTGACATTTGATGCACACAAGGTATTCCTCTGGTGCTAGTGAGTTATATGATCTCATGGTCATAGGAATAAATACTTGACACGCAGAAAACAATAGCAATAAAATGACACGATCAATATGCTACGTTCATAGTTTGGGTCGAGTCCATCAAATGACTCTCCTAATGATGTGATCCAGTTATCAAGCAACAACACTTTGCACATAGTCAGAAAACCTTGACTATCCTTGATCAACCAGCTAGCCAACTAGAGGCTTGCTAGGGACATTGTTTTGTCTATGTATCCACACATGTATCTATGTTTTCATTCAATACAATTATAGCATGGATAATAAATGATTATCTTTAAATGGGAAATATAATAATAACTATTTATCATTGCCTCTAGGGCATATTTCCAACAGTCTTCCACTTGCACTAGAGTCAATAATCTAGTCCTCACATCGCCATGCGATTTACATTGTAATAAATCTAACATGCATACAGTACTGGTGTTGATCATGTTTTGCCCATGGAAGAGGTTTAGTCAGCGGGTCTGCTATATTCAGATCCGTGCGCACTTTGCAAATATTCACGTCTTGTCCTTCGACGTAGTCGCGGATGAGGTTGAAGCGTCGTTTGATGTGTATGGTCTTCTTGTGAAACCTTGGTTCCTTTGCTAGAGAAATGGCACCAGTGTTGTCATAGAACAGAGTTATTGGATTTAGTGCGCTCGGCACAACTCCAAGATCCGTCATGAACGGCTTCATCCATACACCCTCCTTTGATGCCTCTGAGGCAGCCATGTACTCTGCTTCACATGTAGAATCTGCTATGACGCTTCGCTTGGAACTGCACTAGCTTACCGCACCCCCATTAGGAATAAATATGTATCCGGTTTGCGACTTAGAGTCAACCGGATCGGTGTCAAAGCTTGCGTCGACGTAACCCTTTACGACGAGCTCTTTGTCCCCTCCATAAACGAGAAACATTTCCTTAGTCCTTTTCAGGTACTTCAGAATATTCTTGACCGTTGTCCAGTGATCCACTCCTGGATTACTCTGAAACCTGCCTGCCATACTTATGGCCAAGCTGACGTCTGGTCTAGTGCACAACATTGCATACATGATAGATCCTATGGCTGAAGCATAGGGGATGGAACTCATCTGTTCTCTATCTTCCGCAGTTGCTGGGCACTGAGTCTTACACAATTTTATACCTTGTAATACTGGCAAGAACCCTTTGTTGGACTTATCCATTTTGAACTTCTTAAAAACTTTATCAAGGTATGTGCTTTGTGAAAGTCCTATCAGGCATCTCGGTCTATCCCTATAGATCTTAATGCCTAGAATGTAAGTAGCTTCTCCTAGGTCCTTCATAGAGAAACTTTTATTCAAGTAATCCTTTATGCTCTCCAAAAACTCCACGTTGTTTCCAATCAGCAATATGTCATCCACATATAATATTAGAAAAGCTACAGAGCTCTCACTCACTTTCTTGTAAATACAAGATTCTCCAACCACTTGTATAAACCCAAATGCTTTGATCACCTCATCAAAGCGCTTGTTCCAACTCCGAGATGCTTGCACCAGTCAATAAATGGATCGCTGGAGCTTGCACACTTTTTTAGCATTCTTTGGATCGACAAAACCTTCGGGTTGCATCATATACAACTCTTCCTTAAGAAAATCGTTAAGGAACGCCGTTTTGACATCCATCTGCCAGATTTCATAATCGAAAAATGCAGCTATTGCTAACATGATTCAGACGAACTTAAGCATCGCTACCGGTGAGAACATCTCATCGTATTCAAATCCTTGAAGTTGTGAAAAACCCTTTGCCACAAGTCGAGCTTTATAAACGGTCACATTACCGTCTGCGTCTGTCTTCTTCTTAAAGATCCATTTTTTCTAAATAGCCTTGCGGCCTTCAGGTAGTACTTCCAAAGTCCGCACTTTGTTCTCGTACATGGATCCTATCTCGGACTTCATGGCCTCCAGCAATTTGTTGGAATCCGGGCCCACCATGGCTTCTTCATAATTCGCAGGTTCATTGTTGTCTAACAACATAATTGATAAGACAGGATTACCGTACCACCAGGAGCAGTACATGATCTTGTCAACCTGCGAGGTCCGATAGGAACTTGATCTGAAGTTTCGTGATCATCATCATCAACTTCCTCCTCAACCGGCGTCGCAGCGACAGGGGTTTCCCCTTGCCCTGCACCACCATCCAGAGGGATTAGAGGTTCGACAACCTCATCAAGTTCTATCTTCCTCCCGCTCAATTCTTTCGAGAGAAACTCCTTCTCAAGAAAAGCTCTGTTTTTAGCAACAAACACTTTGCCCTCGGATTTGAGATAGGAGGTATACCCAACTGTCTCTTTTGGGTAACCTATGAAGACGCACTTTTCCGCTTTGGGTTCCAGCTTTTCAGGCTGAAGCTTTTTGACACAAGCATCACATCCCCAAATTTGAAGAAACGGCAATTTTGGTCTTTTGCCATACCACAGTTCGTATGGTGTCGTCTCAACGGATTTTGATGGTGCCCTATTTAAACTGAATGCAGCTGTCTCTAATGCATAACCCCAAAACTATAACGGCAAATCGATAAGAGACATCATAGATCGCACCATCTCTAACAAAGTACGATTACGACGTTCGGACACACCATTACGTTGTGGTGTTCCATGAGGTGTCAACTGTGAAACAATTCCACATTGTCTTAAGTGAGCACCAAACTCGAAACTCAAATATTCACCCCCACGATCAAACCGTAGGAACTTGATCTTCTTGTTATGATGATTTTCAACTTCACTCTGAAATTGCTTGAACTTCTCAAACGTTTCAGACTTGTGCTTCATCAAGTAGACATAACTATATCTACTCAAATCGTTAGTAAAGGTGAGAAAATAACAATATCCGCCACGTGCCTCCACACTCATCGGACCGTACACATCGGTATGTATGATTTCCAACAAGTCACTTGCACGCTCCATTGTTCCGGAGAACGGAGTCTTAGTCATCTTGCCCATGAGGCATGGTTCACACGTGTCAAGTGAATCAAAGTCAAGTGACTCCAAAAGTCCATCGGAATGGAGTTTCTTCATGCGCTTTACACCAATATTACCTAAGCGGCAGTGCCACAAAAACATGGCGCTATCATTGTTAACTCTAACTATTTTGGTCTCAATGTTATGTATATGTGTATCATCGCTATCAAGATTCAATATGAACAATCCTCTCACATTGGGTGCATGACCATAAAAGATATTACTCATAGAAATAGAACAACCATTATTCTCTGACTTAAACGAGTAACCGTCTTGCAATAAACAAGATCAACATATAATGTTCATGCTTAACGCAGGCATGAAATAACAATAATTTAAGTTCATAACTAATCCTGATGGTAACTGAAGTGAAACTGTGCTGACGGTGATTGCGTCAACCTTGGAACCATTTCCCACGTGCATCGTCACTTCATCTTTCGCCAGCCTTCGTTTATTCCGCAGTTCCTGTTTCGAGTTGCAAATATGAGCAACAGAACCGGTATCGAAGACCCAGGCACTACTACGGGAGTTGGTTAAGTACACATCAATAACATGTATATCGAATATACCTGGTTTTTCCTTGGCCGCCTTCTTATCAGCCAGATACTTGGGTTAGTTGCGCTTCCAGTGACCCAATCCCTTGTAATAATAACACTCTGCTTCAGGCTTAGGTCCAGCCTTGGGTTTCTTCGTCGGATTGGCAACAAGTTTGCCACTCTTCTTGGAGTTACCCTTCTTGCCTTTGCCGTTTCTCTTGAAACTAGTGGTCTTATTGACCATCAACACTTGATGCTCTTTCCGGAGTTCTGACTCTGCGACTTTCAGCATCGCGAATAACTCGCCAGGTGACTTGTTCATCCCTTGCATGTTACAGTTCAACACAAAGCTCTTGTAGCTTGGTGGCAGTGATTGAAGAATTTTGTCAGTGATAGCCTCTTGCGGGAGTTCAATCCCCAGCTCAGCTAGACAGTTTGAGTACCCAGACATTTTGAGCATATTTTCACTGACACACGAATTCCCCTCCATCTTGCAAGCATAGAATGTATCGGAGGTCTCATACCTCTCGGTTCGGGCATTTTTATGAAAGATAAACTTCAACTCCTAGAACATCTCATATGCTCCATGACGCTCGAAGTGACATTGAAGTCCCGGCTCTAAGCCATACAAGACTGCACATTGAACTACTGAGTAGTCCTCCTTACGTGTTAACAAGCATTCTTAACATCTTGGTCAGCCGTAGCGGGTGGTTCATCTCCTAGCGCAGCATTAAGGACATAATCCTTCTTCCCAGCTTGCAGGAGCAACTTAAGATTACGAGCCCAGTCTACAAAGTTGCTTCCATCATCTTTCAACTTAGCTTTCTCTAGGAACGTATTAAAATTCAGGGTGACTGTCGCGTGAGCCATTAATTTACAACACAAATATTTCAAAGTGGACTTAGACTATGTTCAAGATAATTGGAGTTTAACTAATCAAATTACTGGCTAAACTCCCACTCAAAAAGTACATCTCTCTAGTCATTTGAGTGGTACATGATCCAAATTCACTAGCTCAAGTCCGATCATCACGTGAGTTGAGAATAGTTTTAGTGGTAAGCATCTCTATGCTAATCATATCAACTATACGATTCATGCTCGACCTTTCGGTATCATGTGTTCCGAGGCCATGTCTGCACATGCTAGGCTCGTCAAGCTTAACCCGAGTGTTTCACGCGTGCAACTGTTTTGCAGCCGTTGTATGTGAACGTTGAGTCTATCACACCTGATCATCATGTGGTGTTTCGAAATGACGAATTGTAGCAACGGTGCACATTCGGGGAGAACACAATTTCGTCTTGAAATTTTAGTGAGAGATCACCTTATAATGCTACCGTCGTTCTAAGCAAAATAAGGTGCATAAAAGGATTAACATCACATGTAATTCATAAGTGACATGATATGGCCATCATCTCGTGCTTCTTGATCTCCATCACCAAAGCACCAACATGACCTTCTTGTCACCGGCGCCACACCATGATATCCATCATCATGATCTCCATAAACGTGTCGCCATCGAGGTTGTCGTGCTATTATGCTATTACTACTAAAGCTACGACCTAGCAATATAGTAAATGCATATGCAAACACAAACGTTAGTTTAAAGACAACCCTATGGCTCCCGCCGGTTGATGTAGCATCGACGTGCAAGTTGATATTAACTATTACAACATGATCATCTCATACATCCAATATATCACATCACGTCATTGGCCATATCATATCACAATCATACCCTGCAAAAACAAGTTAGACGTCCTCTAATTTGTTGTTCCATGTTTTACGTGGCTGCTATGGGTATCTAGTATGATCACATCTTACTTATGCAAAAACCACAACGGAGATGTGAAAATTGCTATTTAACCTCTCCAAGGACCGCCTCTATCAAAACCAATTCAACTAAAGTTGAAGAAATAGGCACCCGCCAGTCATCTTTATGCAACGAGGTTGCATGTCAATCGATGAAACTAGTCTCTTGTAAGCGTACGAGTTATGTCGGTCCAGGCCGCTTCGATCCAACAATACCGCTGAATCGAGAAAACACTAAGGAGGGCAGCAAATCGAACATCACCGTCCACAAAACCATTTGTGTTCTACTCGAGATAACATCTACGCATGAACCTAGCTCATGATGCCACTATCGGGGAACGTTGCATGGGAAACAAAAAAATTCCTACGCACACGAAGACCTATCATGGTGATGTCCATCTATGAATGGAGATTTGGATCTACGTACCCTTGTAGATCGCACAACAGAAAGCATTAAGAAACGTGGTTGATGTAGTGGAACGTCTTCACGTCCCTCGAACGGTCCCACGAACCGTCCCACGATCCGTACCACGATCTGTTCCGATCTAGTGCCGAACGGACGATACCTCTGCGTTCAGCACACTTACAGCTCGATGATGATCTCGGCCTTCTTGATCCAGCAAGAAAGATGGAAAATTAGGTGAGTTCTCCTGCAGCATGACGACGCTCCGATGGTGGTGATGATCTACTCCTGCAGGGCTCCGCCCGAGCTCCACAGAAATCCGATCAAGAGGTGCAACTGTGTAGTTTTGGCTAGAGTTGCACATGGCAAAGTTGTGTCTCTAAAATCCCTAAACCTCCACTATATATAGGAGGGAGGGGGAGAGGCTAGCCTTGAGGGACAAGGCCCTCAAGGGTGCGCCGGCGCTAGGAGGAGTCCTCCTCTTCCTTCCCACCTCCCTCTTTCCCTTTTCATTTTCTTTTCTTTTTGGTATTTTCTTATGTGGCGCCATGGGCCCCTTCGGCTAACTCCACCAGCCCACTAAGGACTTGTGGCGCCACCCTAGTGCCTTGGGGTCACTCCAGGATGGGTGGGCCCCTCCCGGTGAACTCCTGGAACCCATTCGTCACTCCTAGTAAACTGTCGGAATTGCCCAAAACTTTCCGGTGACAAAATGAAACCATCCTATATATCAATCTTCGTTTCTGGACCATTCCGGAAACCCTTGTGACGTCCGTGATCTCATACGGGAGTCCGAACAACATTCAGTAACCATACACATAACTCAACTATACAAAAACATCGCCGAACCTTAAGTGTGCAGACCCTGCGGGTTCGAGAACTATGTAGACATGCCCTGAGGCACTCCTAGGTCAATATCCAATAGCGGGACCTCGATGTCCATATTGGATCCTACATATTCTCCGAAGATCTTATCGGTTGAACCTTAGTGTCAAGGACTCAAATAATCCCGTATGTCATTCCCTTTGTCCTTCGGTATGTTACTTGCTCGAGATTCGATCGTCGGTATCCGCATACCTATTTCAATCTCGTTACCGACAAGTCTCTTTACTCATTTTGTAATACAAGATCCCTTGACTTACACTTAGTGACATTGCTTGCAAGGCTTGTGTGTGAAGTTGTATTACCGAGTGGGCCCCGAGATACCTCTCCGTCACACGGAGTGACAAACCCAGTCTTGATCCGTGCTAACTCAACGGACACCTTCGGAGATACCTGTAGAACACCTTTATAGTCACCCAGTTATGTTGTGACGTTTGATGCACACAAGGTATTCCTCCGGTGCCAGTGAGTTATATGATCTCATGGTCATAGGAAAAAAATAATTGACACGCAGAAAATAATAGCAATAAAATGACACGATCAATATGCTACGTTCATAGTTTGGGTCTAGTCCATCACATGATTCTCCTAATGATGTGATAAAGTTATCAAGCAACAACACTTTGCACATAGTCAGAAACCCTTGACTATCGTTGATCAACTAGCTAGCCAACTATAGGCTTGCTAGGGACATTGTTTTGTCTATGTATCCACACATGTATCTATGTTTTCATTCAATACAATTATAGCACGGATAATAAACGACTATCTTTAAACAGGAAATATAATAATAACTATTTATCATTGCCTCTAGGGCATATTTCCAACAGCAACCTGTGACAATCACTTCATTTATATTTATTACCATGCTCGTATTTCCATAAAAATACAAGGTCATTTGAAAAAAATGGTAATTGATTTACCATAAGTTTTTGAATGCTTGGTCGTGACAATCACCAGATGGCCACACGTCTCCCTCGCGTAATAATGTTTGAATGCAAGTTCAAATTCTTAGCTTATGCTGATAACTAGGGTGGCCAATTCGGTCAATATAGTACATATTGTTTTCAAACCCATGTTTGACACAAGTTCAAAAGTTCAAACATGCCATGTAGATATGAATTATGGAAGCCATGCATGGTCACTTGTTTATCATATACCACACTTCTCCATCGTACTACTCTAGTGGAAAGGCTTGCTTTGATAGTGAAATACGAGAGTTGTGACACTCTCCCGCACGGTTCTTTGCTCCTCCTAGGTCATCTACAACAATTAGGCTGGCCATAGTGAGAGTAACTAAGGTAGTATCATGTACTTGGGACTAGCAAACATGCTGATGTGGCAGACAATTAAAGAAGAGATAGAGGGTTAGAGTAACATAGGTAGATACTGTAACATGTTAAATGCTATTCTACTATGTGTCATGCATGTCAATAAATAAGGTCATCTATGATACTACTTTATGATACTATGCACTATGAAGGTAGTATCATACAATAGTATCATATGCATGACACTACTATATGATACTCTCCACTATGACCAGCCTTATACTTCCTTACGCCAACATGTAGGATATGTAGCATCCTGGTCGACGTGTCATGCACCTAACTATAGTGCAGAATTGTATGGGAGACTCATGCTGATAGTAGCGCCGCAATAATAATGACTATAATGAGCAATCAAATCATAAAGCCCCACCGTTCCAATATTAATGAGGCATCAAATAAAAAAGGCCTACCTTTCCCACAGTAAGTTGAATCCGCCACTCGCTCATCTTCCTCGCCTCTTTGACAAATTAACTAGGCAAAACTTCCCCGCTATAGAACGATAAAATCCTTGCCATCAACTTTTAAGTATAGTTTTATATCGATAGATTACACCATGGAGGAAAACCAAGTGTTACACTTTACAAGCGGAAAAGAAAAAAGTGGTACATATACACCACGCCTGTCGCGTTCTGGTTGCAACCCCACATGATCGATCTGAAATGCCAATCACCAAATGCAACTATATTCGTCTAGATTTTGCATTCACATGTGGCACTTCAATTGAGCAATCGACCATAGCGAGTCTCCCACGCCCCTGCGAGTCGGCTGAGTTAGAAGAGAGAGACGAGGGATAGTACTAAGATATGTGATGTAGATTTTTTGAGAAATCCAAAAAAAGGAGCACGAGGTATATTACAATACCAATAAAATTGGAATCCACTTTTGGTATGAATAAAAATGTACCCACCTAACCCTCGGCAGCTAGGGAAGCTTCTCCCCTCCACAATTCACTGGTGCACCGATGGATTTGCCTCAGCTCTTCCTACCGCCCCGCCTACCGGTGGATGGGAAGGGAATCCCAGTTTCTCCATTCTATTAGTAGTTTACATTCTGGTTTTTAGTCCTTGCACGCATAATACTCAGGCGGATGGCCGCACTTCTTCTTCGGGTTTTTCATTTGGCCTCCAATCCTCCCCGAGTTCGTCCGTGTGGACATATTCAATGGAAGTCGAGCGTAGATTCTTTCCATCTCCTTTGCGGTGGTGATGTTAAGGTTTCTTTTCATGTGACGAGATTTGGTGACAGGTGCTTCGGATCAAATGCAATAGTTCAGCAACGACAACTGTACCTCCAGGGCATTTGTCTATAGGGACACATGCATGATGAATTCTGGTAACACATCAACAACATCGATATTTATTCTACGAGTTTGTCTTTCGTCTTTCAATCATCATAGCCGAGTTTATCTGTTGGGTCGTAGACAATTGAAATCCAGTGTAGATTCCTACCATCTCAAGTGAGGTTAGGGACTGTTGTCATGTGGCGATATTTGGTGTTATAGGTGCTTGAGATCAGTGCAAGTGCTCAATGGTGAAAAACTATGGCTCCATGGCGCTAGTCCTCAGGGCCATGTGCACAAAAACTTCCCTGTTGTCATCGACAAGTTCAAGCCGACTACGGTATGATAGTCGCGACAACGATACTTGAACTTTGACTTTGTCTTTCAGGCTCCGATTCTCCACAAGTTCGTCCGTCTAGACGTAATCGATGGAGCTTCATCGTAGATTCATGATCTCACATTGGAGCGGCGAGGTTTGGTTTTCTTGTGATGTGGCAAAATTTGATGATATATTAGGTGCTTCAGATGAATGCAAGGGGTCAATGGGGGTCAACAACGACAACTACACCAACATGGCACTGCTCCTTAGGGGCACGTGTACGAAGACTTTCCGACTGTCATCGACAAGGTCATGCCGGGTTTGATAGGATAGCGATGGTAATGACGCGTCAGCGGCACTTGTTTGTTCGGTGGTGTCAGAATCTTGATGTAACTTTTATTATGTTTGAGATTCTTTATACTTCCAGTTAACTTTTATAATAGATCTTGTAATTTTCAAAAAAAGTTGCATATATTGTATGTTCAAAAGAAGAAAAAGGTTGCATATAACTCAAATTCAAAAGACTTCGAGCTTGTTCATTTTATATATTTACCCCTGATAATTTCACCCACGTGGTCGTTCAATTAATGGAAGTTCGGGGCCCACAATGAACGATACCAAGTGTGACATGGACTCCATGGAGTTTTCTTCACTCGTACGTTAAATAGAGAGTTTCTTTTTTTAATGGCACGTACACAATTTGAAATGATTGTTACAGACAGAGAAAGAAAACCACTCCAATACATAAATAGAAAGGAGATTCAATGTCTTCTTTACTAGGGTTACTCTCTTCACACTCTCTCGTTCTTTTTAGATCTTCAATCTAATGATGTTTTTTTAGAAAAGGAGAAACTTATCCCCCGGCCTCTGCATCAATCGATGCATGCAACCATCTTATTAAAATAGGTTCAAAACATAGTCTTAGATCCACAGAGCTCTGAAGCTCATAATTAAAACAAAGATAAAATGAAAAGAGAACTTCCATATCCGGCGTAGCTAAAAGCACACTACGATGCCTATACACCTAGCCTATTATTAGCACGCCATCCAAACCGGCTGAAGATAGACCGTGCGACCATCTCCCATCGGCTGCACCCAATATCCATAAGCTCCCTGGAGTCTGCATGGCTGAGTAACGACCACGTACAGATCCAAGACGTTGTTGTGAAGATAACCTGCAAAAAGTTGTTAAAGTTCTTGCCATTAAAAATCATATCATTCCTGGTATTCCATATAGCCCAAAATAAAGCGCAGACCCCAATTCTGATAAGTTTCAATATTTTAACGTCTACTCCGTTGAGCCACGTTGTAAATAACAAGGTAATGCATGTAGGTGGGGTAACATTAAAAGCCATATGAACAGTGCGCCATAGTAGTTTTGCAAGATTGCAGTCTAGAAATAGATGTTTTATTGTTTCATTCTCATCACAATAGCAACAGTTAGGTCTCCCTCCCAATCTTCTTTTTATCAAGTTAGATTTGGTTAATACCACCCCTTTGTGTATAAACCACATAAATATTTTAATCATGAGAGGCACTTTGATATTCCAAATATGTAGTGATCTGGGGAGCAGTCCAGTGTTTATCAGATCCGTGTACATGGACTTTACTGAGAATACACCATTCACAGCTAAAGTCCACCGAACACTATTTGTCTCGTCAGATAATTGTACCTGCATAAGTATTCTGACCAGATGTAACCATGCATTCCAGCGTGCTCCCACTAAAGCTCGGTGAAGTGCATATTAAGAGGTAACGATTGTAGTACCGTGGACACGTATTCCTCTTTACGTTGTTCAATATTATAAAGCATAGGATATTGAAGTGCTAAAGGAGTGTCCCCAATCCAAGTATCCTCCCAAAATCTTGTTGAGGCACCATTACCAAACATAAATTTGACCCTCTGAAAAAAGGTCACCTTTATCTTCATTAACCCTTTCCAGAAAGGTGAGTCTCTTTCTCTAGAAGTAACCTGTGTTAATGTCTTGGAATGTAAGTACTTATTCCTTAATATTTGAATCCACATCCCGTCGGTCTTTGTGGATAACCTGTAAAGACATTTGCTAAGCAGGCATCTGTTCTTCATTTCCAAATTTTCAAAACCCAAACCCCCCTGATCTTTTGGTCTACATATAATATCCCAACGTGTTAATCTGTATTTCTTCTTAGCCTCATCACTTTGCCAGAAGAAACATGATCTGTAAAAATCTAGTCTTTTTCGTACCCCTACTGGTACTTCAAAGAAAGACAATAGGAACATGGCCAGGCTTGTTAACACTGGGTTAATTAGTACTAGCCTCCCTCCATATGACATAAGCTTGCCTTTCCAGCAACTTAGTTTTTTCTCAAATCTATCTTTAATACATTTCCATTCCTTATTCGCCAGTCTTCTATGATATAGCTAAACGGTACTGATCCCATTTCACATCCAAAAAGCTGCCCGTAAGCATTTTGCTCCTATTTTGCCCTCCCAAAGCAGAAAAGCTCGCTTTTGTTAAAATTAATTTTCAGCCCCGAAAATTGTTCAAATAAGCATAAAAGTAATTTCATATTCCTCGCTTTAGCCATATCGTGTTCCATGAAAATTATCGTATCGTCCACATATTGCAGTATAGATACTCCCCCTCTACCAGATGTGGAATAAGGCCTCCCACTTGGCCTTTTTCTTTGGCCCGATTAATGAGTATTGTCAACATGTCTGCTACAATGTTGAACAACACTGGTGACATGGAATCACCCTGTCTTAATCCCTTGTGTGTTTGAAAAAAATGGCCAATCTCATCATTAACTTTAACCCCCACACTGCCTTTCTGTATGAAACCATCAACCCGATCTCTCCATCTTTCGTTGAATCCTTTCATACGTAAGGCCTGTTGAAGAAATGGCCATTTGACTCTATCATATGCTTTCTCGAAATCCACTTGAAACATAACCCCATCTAGTTTCTTTCTATGGATTTCGTGCAGCGTTTCATGCAATACAAACAACACCCTCTAAGATGTGTCTCCCAGGCATAAACGTCGTCTGCGTTGGTTGGACAACTGAATGAGCTATCTTCGTTAACCTATTTGTGCCAACCTTTGTAAAAAAATTGAAGCTGACATTGAGCAAACATATCGGTCTGAACTGCTCGATGCGTACAACCTCCGCCTTCTTTGACAACAACGTAATTGTTCCAAAGTTAAGGTGAAATAACTGTAACTCGCCATCAAATAAATCTTGGAACATAGGCAACAAATCCCCTTTAATGACATGCCAGCATTTTCTATAAAATTCCGTCGGAAACCGTCCGGCCCCAGAGCCTTATTTTGTTTCATTTGTACTATTGAGTCGTACACCTCCTGCTCGGTAAATGGGGCAGATAGCACCTCATTCTCATCTGAATTGAGTTGAGGTTTATCATGAGTTGTGCTTTCATTCAAGGAAACCCAAGTCTCCTCGGGTGCACCAAATAATTTCTTGTAGTATTCAGATATATATATATCTTTAAATTCTCGTGACCTACTATTGTTCCTTCATCTTTCTCTATTTGGGTTAATTTTTTCTTTCGATGTTTGCCATTTGCAATCATGTGAAAGAATTATGTGTTATCGTCCCCATGTACCACCTTTGTCACCTTAGCTCGAAGTGCCCATTTAATCTCCTCCTCTCTCAGTAACTTTTGCAAATTCTTCTCAGCTTCAATTTTGTTATTCCTATCAGTCAGATTGAGCTGAGGAGACTCAGCTTTCACATCTAATTCATCAATCAGACGAATGAGTCTTTCTTTTTCTTTTTTATATATACCGCTCTGATTTTTCGCCCATCCTCTCAAGAACCGGCACAAGTTTCGGATTTTGTTTTGCCATATTTCTATATTCGTAGATCCACCCGAATCCCTAGCCCATCCGTTAGCATGAGATCCATGAATCCTTCTCTTTCAAACCAACTTAGCTCAAAAGAGAAAAAAAATTCCCGCATAGTTGGCATCCCTCTATGAGAGGTGTGTGGTCTGAGATAGATCTTTGTAAAGCCCGTACTGAAACCAGCGGGTACTTCTGCTCCCACTCGACACTGGTCAATACCCGGTCCAACTTCTCATATGTTGGTACCCGTAATGAGTTCGCCAATATGAATTGTCTACGAGTGAGGTCAATCTCCCTCAAATCGTGACCACCGTGCATTGAAGTTATCATTGTTTTTTTCATTTTATCTTCTAATAATATTAAAATCTCCCCCACCATAACTGGCATTGTTTCATCTCCATAAATTCTTACTAGATCAGCGGGAAAATTAGATTTGAGCTCCGGTTGCGCCGCCCCATATACGGCCACCAGAGCCTACCTGAAACCATCAATTTTCGACCTCACACGAAATTTGACCGTAAACTCGCCATAAACCACACTCATCACCTATAAAGTTTCACACTTAACCCCAAGTAAGATTCCACCCGATCTATCCCTGGGTGGTAAAGAGTGCCAATCAAAATCCACTCCTCCTTATACAATCTAAAGATGTTATGTCGGTTTAATTTTTTGTAGGTGATCATAAGAGTATGATGTGCGTGCGTGTATTTATAGGGGTGAGTGTATGTGTGTGCATATTAGCGACTTCGATTGTAATGTTAAAAAAGTTTGGTTTAAACTGAATTTTTGGTCTTCCATGCTTTCCTAGGGCTTTCTTCCCTCCATTTCTCCCGAAACGGGTCATCTTCCAGTTTTGAAAATAATAGGGTCTCAAAATAAAAGAAAAGAGGCCCGTTTTCGTAGAATTACTACTTTCCAAGCAATTGTTTTGTTTCGCTGCACCGCAACTGTTTTCATTTGTTTTTGCAACAGCGACGTGTGTTTTGTTTTCCGAAGCTCATAGCGCCATCAGAGAATCAAAGGTAGAGAGCGAGACGGCGAGGCAACCCGGGCGAGAGAGGAAATAAATGGGGAGTGCAGCAGGCTCGTTGGCGGCGTGGCAGGCCCTCTCTGTCGCCTCCTTCCCCTATCTTAACTCTCTCCCTTCCCTTTCCTCCATCACTCTCCTCTCCCCCAAAAAGCTGCCTCCGTCCACCCCCGTCCTCTCCACCCCCACCCCCACCCCACCCCCACCGTACGCGCAGACAAGCCAAAAATTTAACCCACCGCGCGCGGTCGCACACCAGCCAGCTACCACTAGCCGCAGCACGCACAAGGCAGCAGCAGCTCGATCAAGCTGCCGCGCCGAGGCATCAGAGACGAGGAGGCGCGTAGCTGCTGCCAGGCGCAGATTTTTCACGCATGCCGCGGGGACTCGGGCCTAGACAGTAGAGGCCGGGCGATACAGCCGCGATCTATGGATCTGGGCGCATGGCGGGATTCCCTCTAGGCGGAGGAGGCCACCACAGCCGCGGCGCACGCGACGACGACGGCAGCCACCCTCCCGGCATCAACCCCTCCGCATCTTCCTCCTCCGCGGCCGCCTTCCTCTACGCCACCACCCCATCGCGTGGCGGCTTCCAGCTATGGCAGGGGCAGCCGCAGCACGAGCAGCAGCAGCACCCGTTCTACGGCGGCCCCTCCTCCAGCATCATCCGCTTCGCCGATGACCCGGCCGCCTCCGGGTCTTCGTCGCGGGGTGGGGGGAGAGGGTCTGGCGCTGGCACAATCAGCTGCCAGGACTGCGGCAACCAGGCCAAGAAGGACTGCCCCCACATGCGCTGCCGCACCTGCTGCAAGAGCCGCGGCTTCGACTGTGCCACCCACGTCAAGTCCACGTGGGTGCCTGCCGCCCGCCGCCGCGAGCGACATCACCAGCAGCCGCAGGCCTCCGCCGAGCAGTTCAAGCGCCCTCGGGAAGGCGGCCAACCCTCCTCCACCACCCCTACCACTACTTCTTCAGGTACTCTCTTCTTATAATCTACTTCCTCCGTCCCACAGCCACAATATATATTGTGGGACGGCTGCACCCACACTAGCTGGCTATTTCTCTTTCCTTTTTGTACAGCTCAGCTCAGAAGAGCTCGGACAGACCGTGAGCTTGATGAAACCAGTGTTTTGAATTGTTGATTAATTAGGGGAGCATCAGCAGCAGATGATGGCGGCCGACAGGTTCCCGCGGGAGGTGAGCTCAGAGGCTGTGTTCCGCTGTGTGCGGCTGGGCCCGGTTGACGAAGCCGACGCCGAGGTGGCGTACCAGACCGCCGTCAGCATCGGCGGCCATGTCTTCAAGGGCATCCTGCACGACGTAGGCCCAGACACCTCCATCACCCGCACAGGACACCACGCCGCCGAAGGTTCCTCCCCGAGCACGGCAGCTGCTGGCGGCGCCGAAGGAGGCAGCGGATCTACGGGTGCCGCCGCCGTGTCATCATCGGCTGTGGTCATGGACCCGTATCCCACGCCCGGCCCGTACGGTGCTTACGGCGGCGCGCCATTCTTCCACGGCCACCACCCGAGGTGATCAAAGGCCACCTCGTCGTGCTCCTCACACGCCATGCCTTGGTTCGCTTTACCATTAACTCTGAAACTCGTAGATGCTGCCGCCGCTGCTGGGGTCGATCGACATGATCGCTAGCTTCCATTGATCTTGTCGATGCATACATAAATTGATGCCATGGTTCTCTTAAGTTCATCAGGTCAAGTCAGCTAATAAAGCTGGAACTAGCTAGGGAACAATCAATGATTAAAAATTGAAATCTGATAGTTGATTAGTTTGGCTGCCCGCTTTGCCTTGATAGAGAATGGTTTGATTGACATACTACTTCAGTCATGTCTCTCCGCCCCCCTCTCTCTCTCTCTCATGCTGGTTTGCATCAATGTTGCCGATGATGCTGTCCCTGGCCGTGTCTTACTACAGTTCTGGTTGCATTTCCTTTGCTCCTAATACTACTCCTACTAGGTACCTACTAGCTAGGTAGCTTCTAATCCTGTGTCTAGCTCTTCCATAAGGTGTCACGCCTTTGCTTTATCTTTGCTCTTCAAAAGCTGAGCCCTAGAGCCCTAGCTATAGGCTCTAGCTTGTACAACTAATTACTTTCCTCTTCGTTTGGTCTGAGCTGTGAATAATTGCTACACTCTTGCTATGCTAGAGAGAGAAAGAGAGACAGAGATACAAATAAATTATTTTTTTGGTAGATGAGAGAGATTTAGAGTGAGATATTTCTTCCGATCAGCATGTGTGCTCCGGGGTGAAATGATGGGATAATTGGGAGACAAATATAGTTGTGCTCTCCTCTCTTGATAGGTTCGGGTTTTGATTGTTTCCAACTCTCAGCTTTGAAACCATCGGTGTCACATTGCATGTGATCTATTCTCTTTCATCGCAACACTGTTATTTTCCTACACTTCCATTATGATTTTTTCACATTATCTTTATGGAATTGGCTCGGCATCATGTATCGCCTCTTTTGTTAGTTAACTACAAATATTTCCACGTCATACCGGTTTCATGTTTAGCATTCTTTACCATCTTCGAAGATGGTCGTTTTGCATTTGTCTGCCTTTGAGTACCGAACGTAAAGTATCGGTTTTATGTTTAACTTCTCCCTTTCAATTTTAATAACCTAACTGTGCAACACATTATGTGTCATGAGAAGTGATATTAGAAAAGATATAAATAAGTACTAACATAATTGCACCTCATTTATGTGGTACGACACAGCATTTAGGGGAACCCAGAAGCTAGTACTCCTTCCAAAAGCTGAAATAATGATCGTACTATACTTTATTTTCAGTTTTTGTAGCTATATAATGATATATTGCTTACGACTTGGCAATTTCAAACAGTAAATAGCTTAGCAACTTAAACGTGCTTAGATGATATATTAAGTGCATTAAATAGCTTAGCAACTCAACCCCTCAATGCATAGGTGTTTAACTTGTTGTTAAGCTTATTTTATTTAATAATTTAGCATCTAAACTCTTTCATGCGTTGGTTAGCTTCTATCGTTTAAGTGATTTGTCTAGGTTCACATGCTTGCATTGGTTCTTTCTAGGGTCATCAAAGTGCTCCCTCTCCTCCTTAATTATTGCATCGTGTCATTTTTTCGCTTATGTGGCATGCTTAGCGCCTATTCACCGGAGCACTGGGAAGGGCCTAAACCTGGATGTGCTATGTGCATGTAATGACAGCTATATTCTATTCTTTAACTTGATTAAGTTCCTCGTACAAATTAATAAAACAGTGTATGCATTTGTATTTCGTAAAGTGTTTTATAAAGGGGTTAAATGGTTAATAATGTAGCATCTACCTGCAAACCATTGATTTTAATCTAAGCAAAAGTTCTTGTTCTTTATTTACATTAGATAAACTTGTCCTTAATGTTATGAATCATTTATTTCTAAATAGTTCCAAGTCACTTCATATATTTTTTCTAGCCATGCAGCTATGGCTCATCAACAAGTCTTGCATATTAGTGATAAATCACACTTTTTGCATTAATCTATCCATGACTTGTTCTTTTATTGTTTTAAATATAAATAAAAAACACTCCTACATTTTCTTTTGTAGTAGTTTTAATAGCACCAACTTATACATTTCTATTAGGCTATGTTTGGATGTCTGTATTCGAGGCCTCCATATTGAATTGATTACAATTTATATTCAACCAGGAAATCGTATTGGACATGAATATGAATTCAGTTGTATGGATGTTAATTGAATTGACTCACGGTAGCAAACTCAGGTTTCAATACGGAATCATATTTGGATGTCAAACTGTGGAAGTGCATAGCAACATTGGTATATAATGAATCAAAATAGAAGTTGTATAATGTGTGACTATAATTGTATGATTATATTGCAATTTGTTTATCAAATATTCTAAATTTAACAACACAATTGTTCAAATAAGTTGATGTCAAACATGATTTAGTTAAAAATGTAACAAAACAAATAATTGAGATAGGTTCTAGTTCATCAATTTTTCAGCACGATCTGCAACAACAAATAACTAGGGTTAGCAAAACATGTTTCTTAGCCTTATAAAGGATTTCAGTTACCTAAACATGTTTACCAATAAACATTTGTTTTATGCTTTGATTGTTTGGCACAATATACCACATTTGCTTTTGCAATAATTGCGAACGGCCATGGTATGCTTAATTAACCCACCAATTAATTATACCTTTTTGGGGGTTCATTGATTACTTCATGACAGGTCGTAATGCGAGTGTTGCGCACCTGAATATCAGTTCTGTTTTTTTTTTTTTTTTGCTCTGTCATTTCATATGGAGATAATTGTGCTTGGATGGGAGCTATATTTGTCGACAAGACACTTGACCTAAGGTGGATCTAGAATATCAAGGGTACTGTACTATGTGACCCTATTGGTACTGTTATGCCGATCGTCAACTTTACCGAACTTGAGAGAAAAGAAGAATATAACGTTTTGGAATATTGCCAACACCTGATATATATTCAGTTGCTGCCACTTGCCCGTGCAAAATGTACCAATCTATTGGTAGCCATATATGTAGCTTGCAATTATCAGCTGATTGCATTGGGTGCCATTTCCATCGAGAATCTTCTATCCAGCAATCTTCTGGAACGCAGGAACTCTGTGCTTGTTAGTACAAAACGAAACGTGCTATTCATCCATGCTTTCCACACATCAACCTGGCGGGAGCCGCCGGACCACAATTGTCGTCGGCCGGTGCCGGTGCATATATATAGGAGTAGTATATTGTATTCGTCACGCAACAGCTAGCAAAGATGCATGGATGATCTGGATCAGCCTCATCTCTTTGGCTTGTGTTCCTTTCGATCAAAAGGCATGGGAGAGGGAATAATCACTGACTTCCGGACTCCTACAAGAGAAGTGTCATGTATACGTTTCTGATTCTGGCTCATGCATGCGTACGCACCCAAGTCAATGCTGCAAATATATTGCTCCTGTTAATTTTAACTGTTATTATACGTGGGTCTGTTCATCATTAGTTGCACATAGCCAAAGAAGGAGCGATGATAAGACCTGCTTTGTCAGTTTGTTATATACTACTCCTAGTACACTATTGGCAAATTAATACCCGACATTCCCTTTGCACCGTATCGTATCTGAATATGGGCTCGCGATTTAGTATATGTGTAACCGAACAAAAGCATTCCATTCGCGATTTCAGATTTTTGTTCGCACTGGTTATTATATTTCTCCCGGCCGCAAGATTCCATGGGCCATGCCACAAATAACATACTCCATTAAGCATGCACTACTTTGCGAATGTGCTTAACCGAACAAAAACATACTTCCTCCGTTTCTAAATATAAGTTTTTTTTAGAGATTTTACCAGAAGACTACATACATACCAAAATGAGTGAATCTATACTCTAAAATATGTCTATATATATATATCCGTATGTATTCTTTTAGTAAAATCTTTAAAAAACTTATATTTAGAAACGGAGGGAGTATTTGGTATATACTTTTATATAAAATACAGTACTCCGGTAACAGATTTTCTACGTAAAGTACACGGAGAAAGCATGCACTACTTTGCGAATGTGCTTAAGCATCTAGCAGTATAGCTGCTGAATCACCCTTACGTACATTTGTAAACGGTAATGCAATAGCTTTCGATCTGTGTTCTTGAAAAGAAAAGTAAAATCGATCTATGAGAGCATCTACAACGAGACCCATATACCCCTCAAAGATCCGTACAGGTCGCGAGGTCACTAACAGATCATAAAAAAATGATCCAGCGAGGACCCTCAAACGGGCCTCAAACGTCCGGCTGATCAGCACCCCTCATATTCAATCTATATATGAGGCGGACATGGGGCGTCCGGGCACTCCCGCCTCGCGTGCATTAGCCCGCATCGATCACACATATATTTGCCCTCATCCGTTCGTCGGATCAAGCCCTAGTCACTACACTTCACTCCCCTCCCCTACCATCCGCCACCCTAGCTTACCTCCGGCGATCTCCGACCTTCTTCGGCATGGAGGGCAGCGGAGCTGACTCCGACCAATCCGGATCCATCGAATGGGGGGGGGGGGGAGGGGGGGGGGGGGTCCTCCTGTACGAATTAGAGGAGGCAATGGCAGACTGCATTGCACTTCGTCGCTCCCTCGAGGATAGCGTCTGGTTGAGGACATGATCTATCCGGCGCGACTTCATAGTGTCCGCTCAATGGGCACTCGATTCCTCTAAGGCGGGATCACCGAGGTCCCGTCGGGCGGAAAATCTCTCCTTCCCCATCACCGGCCTGACCGACTTCGAGTCCCACTGGGAACGGGCTGACCGCCGTGTAAAGGAGAGGATAAGGGCCGCTGAGGCCTGTCTCGCAGAGGAAATGGTGGCGACGGAGGTGATGGTGTGGACGACCACAGAGTAGGAAGCCATCAACGCCCGTATTTTAAAGAAACGACAAGAGAGGAACACGCGCGCCCTCGTTCGAGAGTAGAATCGAGCGGTTCGTGAAATGGTAGGATTATCATCGAAGGAGGAGGAGGAGGAGAAGGTGAGAGCGACAAGGACAACTCCAACGACGAGCAGATCCGGCTCGAGCCATACCACGCCTTCAACCGGTACTTCGGCAAGAAGGACGACAAGGGCTTCGGGAAGGCAAGGGCAACCGTGGCTGATGTCCATCATAGCCAAACATGTCAAATTTTGGCAGTCTGATGACTTCTAATAGTGATGGAGTAGTCGAACTATGTGTGTAATGCATCGACGTAGTAGTTGCATGGTTTGTATGAATGTGAGATATAAGATTAGAGGTGTCCAATTATAGAATGCATTATTTCAGACGGGAGTGGTCAGTGTCCACGGACCGGTCCGGACGTGTTCGCCGGTGTTTGAGGGGTGGGACTTGCAAGTTCTAGTTGTAGAAGTTGTGAGTGCAACCAAAGTTATGGACGTAAGTCGTATCAACATGAAAGGTTTTTTCATAAACCCATAAATGGCCCATATGTTTTTCTTTTGGCAAAGGAGGTTTAAGGGCATCTCTAAGACGGACCTATAAACCTCTCGCAACCGTCCGAACCACATTGTCCGGATGGCAAAAGCCATCCAACGGGGTCGTGTATTGGTCCGTGGCGCAGTACAGATGTGATTTATCTTGCAAACCAGAAACAAATGTGGAGGGGGTTTATGGGAGTCTGGACCGCTACTTCAACCAATTCTAACCGTTCTAGCCCACCAAAACCCCACCCCCTCCCGCGTGCTTCCCGCCCGATGACAGTAGCCCCCATTCATGCTACTTTAAAGCTAACCACTACGCATTGAAGGCGGCTCAGGGTTGACGCGACCTCTTCCACTAAAGCGGCACGTCGGTTGAGGGCGCAGTCTACTGCACGTCCAGCTGAACATGTCTCCTCGCCGCACTCAAACGCCTCCATTAAACCCGCATGAATGCCGAGAAATCTGCAGCGACCATACGTCCATTCATGAGCGGGCTGACATTAAACGCAACGCCGGCCAAGCTCCTCCAGTCGCCCTCTATTTAAACAAGGCGAGACACCGTGCAAGAATTGCACCCCCTTCGTCGCTCCCTCATCTCCTCTTTCACCATTTTCTCCACTCTTTCAATGGATCTTGAAGAGCAGGTATTTGGTATCAAGACGGTTGGGTGGCCCGCCGAGCCCGTCAGATACGAGCACGAGTGTGACAGCTCGCTGCTCCACCTCCCTCGCCTACCCCGATAGAGCTAGTTGCTGCCCCAAGCCGACACGTCGTTCAATAACTCACCGCTCCAGCCCAACTCGATGAGGAGTGGCAAATTGCTCCATGCCGGCATGACAGCGATCGCGCCTCCCGTGCCTGCGTCTGTGCCATGCATGCAGAGATAAAATTCCGGTGTGCGGTGAGGGACGAGTCAGTGGCCAGCGCCTCCGCATCTGCCGCCATGATCGAGGCGAACTAGAACATGGTACGCCGCCGCCGATTGGGTCCCATGAAAGCCAACTCCAAGGCGATGCCGGTGTACGTAGCCGGTGTCTTGCCCGATTCTTATCTTGTGCGGACCATCGTCTATCCCGCATGGGCTCCACGGAAGCGGAGGTGCCCCCTTCCTCTCCCGCTGAAGCATGAGTCAGGGGTTTCACTCCGATGAGTGGTGGGGAAGCGATCCATGCTTTGCGCTAAAGCATATGCCTTTGGGGCTCCTGGCAGTCTGGCTAGTGGGCCACCAAACATGTGGTAGACAAAGGGAGCCGCCGCGGTCAGCATAGACTAGTGTAGTGTGTCGATATTGTGGGAGTGGAGCTCCGAGAGACCGTGCTTGCACTTACTTTTACCTTTTTAATTAAAATACGTTCAAAATCTAATGAAATCTACCGTGTTTGTATGAAATCGATCATGTTTATATGAAATCCGTATGTGTTTGCATGGATTTTGTCCGGTTGGTTCGAGTTGTTGTCAAAATGTATGTAGCTAGCATTGGATATCGTCCTCCTCATTTGTGTCCGTGGACTAGCCCCCCTGTCAGCGAACCGATGCGGGAGGAAATTTTCGGGTTGCCTCTGGAGATGCCCTAAAACCTCCGACTCTCTACATCAATCGACGCATACAACTATCTTTATTAATTATTCAACAAAAGAGTGACAAAAACATACATCAAGCCACCAGAAGCCACCACTAACACCTACCAAGTCTATAGTGTGGAGTGCTCTCCTCCCCATATCTAAAACATGTGTCATCGGCGATCCATCTACATAACTTATCGGAACCTACAACTACAAACCTACAACATACACCACATTCACACATTCTAGAAGCCGCCATCTTCATCGAATCGCTAACCCATCTTCACAAAAGAGATATGCATCATCCTTGCCAGTCCGAACATTTGTCGATGCCATCATGGTGTCGAATGACACCACCTCCCCAGGAAAAATGGTAAACACATCGCGGTCGTTGCCAATACACCACAACACCATGTCGCCAAGTACCACGAGTGGGCACAACTTGAAGTATCTTGAAGATCTGTTGTGCGTAGCACCTATCAAACTCGCATGACACAACGTAGCACCTCTCGGCCATGCACAACATGACATCTCCACCAAAGCTCCACGCAAGACAAAGCCGCTCCACATCCTACCTTTGTCGACCAACACTACTTCACAAACGATGCTCCCAACAGAGAAAAGACACCGCCGTGCCACCATCTTTTGATCCGGAAGACCAAATCCTAGGGTTTCGCCCGGAGCAACACAAGTGGGCTGACAGTAGTTAAACGATAATGCTTTCATCAAGGTAATGACAAATAATGCCACTATCAGCTCGGTTTTCACCAGCAACTGTGTCTCCCCGACTTGCATCCAGGACTAGATGACGAATCTCGAGATATGAACATCTAGTATTCAGGACGATCAACTCCAACGAAGGAGGGGACCATCACTTCCAAGCCCAGGGTTGCCGCCCCAGGCATCCACATGATGATGGAGGAGAACCGATCTAGGATGGGAAACTCTAGATCCGCCGCTGCTATCCGCCATGGCTGGGCCCATGCTGCCTCCGCAACTGTGGTTGCCAAGCCGCTGCCGAAATCTCATCTCGTCACCGCTAATCATGCCAAATATGCCTCCATGTTGGGCACCCAAGTTCGCCGTCCATCATCCTCCAGGCGAGCTTCGCTTACCGGCCTCCTCCGGCAGCGGCTAGAAATCAACAAGGGAGGGAGAGGGCAGCAGTGGCTAGGGTCGCTCGAGCCGCCCTCCTGGAGGCGATGCGACTATGTAGTATCAGATATGACTAGTTAAGGTATATTCAACACTGACCCTCAAATCGTCCGCATACGTCTAGACCACATGGTCCGGACCCGTGGAAGTCATCCAATGTGGTCCTGTATTGGTCCGCTTACCGGTTCAAACATGCTCTTTTCGTGCAAACCAGAGATAAAGTGGGGGGGGGGGGGCTTTGCGGGCGTCCAGACCGCTGTCCCACACGCGTGTGACTTCCCTAGCGTGATAACCCACAAGTATAGGGGATTGTTTGTATCCCTTCTTGACAAATAAGAGTGTCGAACCCAACGAGGAACTAAAGGTTGAACAAATATTCCCGAAAGTTCTATCGACCACTGATACAACTCTACACACACTTAACGTTTGCTTTACCTAAAACAAGAATAAAATTAGAAGTACTTAGTAGGTGTAGTAGATAGGTTTGCAAGCAAATAAAGAGCATGGAAATAAAGTTAGAGGTTGTTTAGTAGAAAGTGTTTTGTGCAACACAAGAAAGAGTGTCCATAGGCAATTGGATATAACATGATAGATACTTATCATGTGCAATGAGGGATAGGCATACTACTTTCCGTACTTGGATCATATGCACTTATGATTGGACCTCTAGCAAGCATCCGCAACAATTAGAAATCATTAAGGCAAATGCAACCATAACATTAAACATCATGTCCTCTTTACTGCCATATGCGCACAACTCCGTTACTTAGGTGTAAGTTTCTATCACTCTCGCAACCCACTATAAGTGAATCATGAACATATTGCTAACCCTCCAGCGTGTATCCCTCGCGTGTGTGCCTCATGGAAGGCACCTTAGGACAGCACCATATCAACACTCAACTCATATCAATAACATCATATCACAATTAACCCATAGGACAAAACGGATCTACTCAAACATCATAGGATAGCCACATATCATTGGGAAATGGAATGTAGTGTTGAGCACCATGTTTAAGTAAAGAGTTACAGCGGGAAAAGAGGTGTTACACCGCTGCATAGAGGGGGAGAGACTTGATGTTGACGGCAGCAAGATTGATGATGTAGATCATCGTCACCCTCCTTGCCCCGGTGGCACTCTGGCGCCACCGGGAGAGAGGGGAGAGATCCCCCTCCTTCTTCTTACTTGGCCTCCCCCAGATGGGAAGAGAGTTCCACCTCTGGTCCATGGCCTCCATGGCGGAGGTGAGGCAGGTGCCCTCCGAGATTGGATCCCCCTCTCTGTTCTCTTCTGTTTTGCGTTCCTATTTTCTCGCCCTTCATCGTTTCTTCAATTCCTGGAGATCCATAACTACGATCAGGCTGAAATTTTTACACGATTATTTCCCATAAATTGTCTTTCTTTCGCCCGAAGTAGAGCCCCAACTGACTTACAATGTGTCCACTAGAGGGCATGGTGCGCCATGGGGTATGGGCCACGCCCTGGTGGGTAGTGGAGGTCGTGGGCCTCCGATTACGTTGATTCTACCTCCCAAAAATCACATATATTCCAAAATAATTCTCATTAAATTTTTATCGAGTTTGGACTTTGTTTGATGTGGATGTTCTACGAAGGAAATAACATGCAAGAAACATGAACTAACACTTGGCATTGGATCAATATGTTAGTCCAATAAATCATATAAAGTGTTGCCAACAAATATGTGAAACATTTATAATATTGGCATGGAACAATCAAAAATTATAGATACGACGGAGACGTATCAACATACCCAAGCTTAATTCCTGCTCGTCCTCGAGTAGGTAAATGATAAAATAGATAATTTTTTATGTGGAATGCTACCAAGCATAATCTTGATCATATATCTAATCATGGCATGAATATTAAGATACAAGTGATTCAAGACAATAGTCTATCATTTAAAAAAAGACATCCATACTCAGGTTTACTAGCAAACAATCATATCCTTTCAAAATAACAATGCTACATAATGCTATCCCTAAAAAATCATATATCTTGTCATGCTTCGTCTTCCTAGCATCAGATATAAATCATGAGCACCCTGATGTCAAATCCAGTAATTGGATCATATTTTTTAACGCTCTTCAGCTATTTATTACTCACTCAATAAATGAGCGTGAACCTTGGATATAGAACTATGGGTGGAATAGAGTACGATTATAGGGGTAAATATTGAGAAGACAAAATTATAAGAAAGTCTCACATCGACGCGGCTAATCAACAGACTATGGAGATGCCCATCAATTGATATCAATGCGAGGAGTAGGGATTGGCTTGCAATGGATGCACTAAGAGATATAAGTGTGTGAAAGCTCAATATGAAAACTAAGTGGGTGTGCATCGAACTCTATAATGAAAAATTCCCACTAGTATATGACAGTGACAACATAGGAGACTCTCCATATGAAAAACATGGTGCTACTTTGAAGCACAAGTGTGGAATTAACATACCCCTTCTCTCCTTTCTCTCATTTTTTTTCCTTTTTTTCTTTCTTTCTCTTATTTCCTTTTTTCTTTCTCTTTTTTTTCTTTTTTGTGGTGGGCTCATTTGGCCTCCCCCATTTTTCATTTTTCGTCCGGAGTCTCATCCCAACTTGTGGGGGAATCATAGTCTCCATCATCCTTTCCTTAGTGGGAGAATGCTCTAATAATAAAAAATGATGATCATAACACTTCTATTTACTTACAACTCAATATTACAACTCGATACCTAAAACAAAGTATGACTCTATATGAATACCTCTCGAAGTGTACCGGGATGCGCAATGATCTAGCGTAGCACGGACATAAAAAATATGGACAAGCCATGGAAATATCATGCTAGATATCTTACGATCATGCAAAGCAATATGACAATGAATGCTCAAGTCATCAAAATGGAAGCGGTGGAAGTTGCATGGCAATATATCTCGGAATGGCTATGGAAATGCTATAATAGGTAGGTATGGTGGCTGTTTTGAGGAAGATATAATAAGGCTTATGTGTGATAGAGCGTATCATATCATGTGGTTTGGATGCACCTACAAAGTTTGCACTGTCGTGGGTATAAGTGTGACAGTAGATGTGTAGGGTATGAAAGGATGGGCAGAGCCTTAGCTACGGCGAGGTTGTATGAGTTCAGGCCCCTCTACCGTGGAGGTAAAAGCCCTACGTCTCAGTGCTCTTGGGAGCTTGTTGTCGAGTGGAATATGGATTACAGTGAATTGCTAACCCCTGCACCAGTGGGGAAGGGCGGCTTATATAGAGTGCGCTACCCTTCACAACGGTTCGGTGCGCAGGGGTGGAGTAGTGGCGAATAAATGCCTACGTTACAGGTAACGTATGTCTTAAATGCTAATAAAGGTACATTGAAACGTATGACCGTTACCCTCCAGGGGGGTTACGATGTACAGAGTGGAATCCAGTCGGTAAGTTCGATACGCTCCGAATGTTCATCTCCGACTGGATGATGGAGGAATCGTCACCGACTGGATGATGGAGGAATCGTCACCGACTGGAAGTCGGAACTGACTAAAGGCCTTATCCCTTATGAAGCATAGTCCTTGGGTAGGACTCATAGGGCAGGCCTATGACCCTACCCTAGGACTATAACCCCATCATTAGTCCCCGAATGGATTGGGGTTGGAACGACGAAGCGATTCTTGGAGTACGGATCCGACTGGTACGGATGCGACTTTGGCGTTGTTTGCCTCGATCCATTTTATCCTCTTTGACTAGTGATCCGAGTGGATGTATTTGTGAACCGTCAGGGACCAAGTGCTTCCGTGGTATCTTTTGACGTGACCAGTCAACTGAGAGCGGCGGATTTTCCGGGATCCTCAAATTTCGGTTACCACGCGCTCGGCGGGGATGACGACATCGTAATCGAGTAGTATGTGCCGCCTCGATTTCCCCGCCTTCATCTTCTCCACTAATATCGCAGCAACCGGTCGGGGGATAAGATTTTGGGGCCACCTTCTAGTGACCCAGTCGGAACCTTACTTAAACCTCTGCAGCGAGGGTTTTTCGTTGCGCTCGCCTGATAGCTCGCACTTGCCCCGCTTCTCTCGTCACCTCCTGCGCATCTCAAACTCCTCCCTTCTCCTTCTCCCTCGCGGATCTGCAGCCTTCACCATGACAAAGGGGCAGACTAGCAAGCTCGAGGCGTGGAAGAAGAAGGGGAAGGCGACGACTCCTCCTCAGCGGCGGCAGCGAGCGCTACCGGCGGGTTGGATCCAGGGGGATTTCCTCCCCTCCACGGTGACGGAGGGGGACTTGCTGGAGTTGGTGGAGCACGGCATGATCGCGCACAAGACGTGGAGGTTGCCGGCGGAGGGCGAGACTGAGCCGACGCCCCGGGAGGGGGAGCGCGTCTTGCTGCTCAGCCACGTGCACCGAGGCTTCTCTCTGCCTCCTCATCCCTTCTTCAAAGGTATAATGAACCACTTCGGGGCGCAACTCCATCATTTTCCCCCCAACGCAATAGCTCATCTCTCTGCCTTCGTCGTGCTGTGCGAGTGTTTCATCGGCTGTCCTCCCCATTGGGGGCTTTTCAAACACATCTTCTCTGCTAGATCTCAAACCATCAAACGACTTAACCAGTCGGATGACAAAACTCACCTCCTCCAGCTCTGCGGTAGCTTAGGCTTCCAAAAGAAAAGTAAAAGTAGCTATCCCGCTCTTCAGTTGTCTGAATCTGTTAGGAACTGGCAGTCGACATGGTTCTACTGCCAGGACGTTGCCTGCCCGAATGCCGCAACTAGACTGCCTCCTTTTAGCTTAGACCGACCAGCTCCGCCTAGGCAGCTCGCGCTCACGAAGGCGGAGAAGATCCAGATCCAGCCTCTAGTTGATGCGCTTATAGATGTCTTCCAAAGGGGAGTCACCGGCATAGACTTGCTGGAGGTTTTTCTGGGTTGGCATATCCAGCCTCTGCAAGCTCGACACCACGCCATGTGGCACTACACGGGGCCTGAGGACTCCACTCAGACTAACGTCGAGTGCGTGATCGGAGAGATGGTGGCGTTGTGGGTCCTCAACATCACAGGTGCCTGCGACAACCCCAAAGGGGACCGGCGAGTGAAGCCCTTCCGCACGGACAACCCTCCTCCGAATGAGGTGAGTACAACTTGTCGAGTGGACACAATTGTCTTAGATTTATCGCTTTCTTGAATCACTGTCGGACGTCTGATGTTGTCGACTGTATCTCGTGCAGGCATGGACTAACTGGTTTTCTCCTGTCTCAAACGGGAATCCGGCCGAGGAGGAGGAAGGTAGCCAGGAGGGCAGCGTGGAGAGCGTCGAGTACGTCTCCGACAGTGGGGAGACGGAGGAGGAGTCTGAAGAAGAAGAGGAAGATGAGGAGCAGAACTCGCCACCCCCACCGCCAGAGCCTCGAACTAAACGCCGTCACGAACCCGTGACTCCGTCGGCTCCTCCAGCGGCCTCGAGTGCCCCGCCAGCTACTCCTGTGGCCCCGAGTGCTCAGAGCACAAAGAGGACCAGGGACTCTGTTGCTGAGCCCGCGGGTCAGCCCTCTAAGGCGGCCAAACCGAGTGGATCTAAGCCTCGGAAGGCTTTGCCGCGGATGAGGGTCACAGTTCCCATCACCTCAACGTAAGTGCATTGTTCTTCTATCTCCTTCCAGTATTTGATTGAACTCATGCCTATTAGTCGAATGAATTTTACTCGACAGAGCTGCCACCTCTGCCACCTCTTCGTCACGCCAGGGGGACGATCCCATGGACATGGACAATGTTGTCACATCCCAGCCAGGTGCGTCGTGGCGATTCCGAGAGCTTTACATTATTGCATCACAAATTCTGTCTTACGTCATTCGGTCGGGTTTCCTTCAGAGGTGATTCCCGTGGAGGACGACCAGGAGAGGCCCGAGCAAGCTACGGTGCCTGTCCTTGAGGCTGTTCCACCGGTTACTACTCCTTCCATGGACGCGCCACCGACTGAGACGATGCCGTCGACTGAAACGGCACTTATCGATGTTGAACCCACTGGAGCAGGACTTGGGATGCCCAAGGAGTCCCTTGTGGTGCCAGGTCCGTCGACTGTCCAGTACGCCGCCCGGCGCCTCCCGAAAGATCAGGTGGGAGCTGCCAAGGAGGCCATGGTGCAGGCGGAGTTGATGGCGGGTGACGCCAAGAGAGCGTACGACTCCATCGCGTCTGTGTACAAGCGAAGCTTGGAACTCCGGGACGATATCCGCGTAAGTGGGCTAGTAAGTATTTACTTTCCTCTTGTAACCCACTGGGTGTTTAAGCAATCTACTCGGATACAGTATGTTTATTTTGCAGTGGGTTCGCTCTTAGTGAACCCTGTGGGTGTAGTCCCCGAGACTTCTGTCGAGTGCTTGCACCAGCAGTTGTCTTTATATACATTTTCTTTAACTTGATCAGATCAAAACTAATCTGTTCGAATGTTACAGGTGGGGGCACTCCGAGTGCACCTACTAGATGAGTCCCCGAGAGTAATTTTACTCAGGTCGGGTAGTAGTAACCTCATAGGCTTTTTTATTGTTATGTATCTCAATAGGCGGGCCTGTTTGAGCTTCATGCCAGTGGGGTCACTCTTAGTGAACCCACTGGGTGTAGTCCCCGAGACCGCTGTCGACTGCTTGCGTCGGCAGGGGTCTGAAGAACTCCGAATTTTTATTGTTGTCCTTGTTGAATTTGTCTGATCGTCTCTTGGCGCTGACTTGCAGAAGACTTGCGAGATGGGATCAGCGTACGAGACTCTGAGGGCTGAAAAGGTTCAGTTTGCTGCGGCACTGGATGCAGCAATGCTTTCCTTGGCTGGTATGAAGGATGTTCTGGCTGAACGAGAAAAGTCTTTGGAGGAGTCCCGTGAGACAAACAAGGCATTGGCGGCTGAAGTGGAGAAAATGGGGAAACAGAGGACCGAGCTGATGGCACAGATGCAGGTGTTGAACAGGCGGTGCATAGCGCAGGAGAATTACGTCAGTGACTGGGCAAGGAAAATGATAGCGCTTCTCGGTGGTAAGTTCTATTTTTCCGAGTGCTTCTTGACTGTGTATTTCACTCTGTGCTTATTTTTGCTCGTCCTGTGTGTGCATATTTTTTGCATGGATGCTGAGGCTGAGGCAACTGACGTTGAGCGGTCGGTTCTTCCGAACATTCCACTCGGCGAGGACGCCAATCGAGACCTGCTCCGAGCGCACATTCGCCTGGGCAAAGTGGGACCTTTCATTAGTCGACTGAGAGAGGTCGTCGGCCGAATCGACAAGGAGCTTTGGCCTGAAGACGAGTCTCGGCAAGAGATGGAAGGTTTGATGACTCGGTCGGAGGAGGTCCCGAACCGAGTGCAGGCGTGGAAGAAGTCTACGGCTCGCTGTGGTGCGAACGTGGCGCTGTCGCTGGTCCGAGTGCACTGCAAGGAGGCTCGCGAAGAGAAGCTAAAGGCGTTGCAAGTCGCCAACACCAAAAAGCTTTGATTCGAAGATTTCACGCAGACCTTCCTTGAGAGCGCCACTCGCATCGTAGACGGGATCGACCTCGACACTTTCGTGGAGCCTGCCAGTCCCAGTGCCAGTCCTGACGATGTTTGAGAAATTTTTTACCTCGGTATGCCGAGTGTTAGCTGTATGAAACTTTGGCCACTGCTGTTGGCCGTCACATTCGTGGTTCGGTGTGGATAAGCTTGATCTACACCGAACCAACTATCTTTAGACGAACTTTGAATTTGAATCGAATCTTTTGCTCTTCTTTTGCCAAAGAGTTGTTGACACGATTTTGGCTCGTGGTTTTTTTTTGGCGTTTCTTGGTGAAGCCAATGGCAAACATGCGGAGCATGTAATTGTCAGTTGTCTTGACATCTGCATGAGCCTCACTGAGGGTTTGCTGAATCTCCGAGTGGATCTGGAGGATACACTCAAAGGCAATCGAGTACTTAGGTGATTCGTGATCGCGACTAAGTCTTTGAGTGGGAATGTTAGGTCGTACTCGGAGCGAGTTGTTACTCATGTAATTGTCAGTTGTCTTGACATCTACATGAGCCTCAATGAGGTTCCTCTACTCATGTAATTGTCAGTTGTCTTGACATCTACGTGAGCCTCAATGAGGGTCTGCTGAGTCTCCGAGTGGATCTGTTGGATACACTTGAAGGCAATTGTGTACTTAGGCGATTCGTGATCGCGGCTAAGTCTTCGAGTGCGACTGCCGGGTCGTATTCGGAGCGAGTTGTTACTCATGTAATTGTCAGTTGTCTTGACATCTACATGAGCCTCAATGAGGTTCTGCTACTCATGTAATTGTCAGTTGTCTTGACATCTACATGAGCCTCAATGAGGGTCTGCTGAGTCTCCGAGTGGATCTGTAGGATACACTCGAAGGAAGTTTTCTATTTAGACGATTCTTGCTTGCAAACAAGTCCCCAAGTGCGACGTTAAGTGCACACTCGGAGAAAGTTTGTACTTAGCCGATTCGTGATCGCAGCTAAGTCTTCTAGTGCGACGTTTAGTGCACACTCGGAGAAAGTTTGTACTTAGGCGATTCTTGATCGCAGCTAAGTCCCCGAGTGCGACATTTAGTGCACACTCGGAGAGAGTTTGTATTTAGGCGAATCGTGATCGCAGCTAAGTCTTCTAGTGCGACGTTTAGTGCACACTCGGAGAAAGTTTGTACTTAGGCGATTCTTGATCGCAGCTAAGTCCCCGAGTGCGACATTTAGTGTACACTCGGAGAGAGTTTGTATTTAGGAGAATCGTGATCGCAGCTAAGTCTTCGAGTGCGACGTTTAGTGCACACTCGGAGAAATTTTGTACTTAGGCGATTCTTGATCGCAGCTAAGTCCCCGAGTGCGACGGTTAGTGCACACTCGGAGAAAGTTTGTACTTAGGCGATTCTTCATCGCAGCTAAGTCCCGAGTGCGACGGTTAGTGCACAGTCGGAGAAAATTTGTACTTAGGCGATTCTTGATCGCAGCTAAGTCCCCATGTGCGACGGTTAGTGCACACTCGGAGAAAGTTTGTACTTAGGCGATTCTTGATCGCAGCTAAGTCCTCGAGTGCGACGTTTAGTGCACACTCGGAGAAAGTTTGTACTGAGGCGATTCTTGATCGCAGCTAAGTCCCCGAGTGCGGCGTTTAGTGTACACTCGGAGAAAGTTTGTACTTAGGCGATTCGTGATCGCAGCTAAGTCTTCGAGTGCGATGTTTAGTGCACACTCGGAGAAATTTTGTACTTAGGCGATTCTTGATCGCAGCTAAGTCGCCGAGTGCGACGGTTAGTGCACACTCGGAGAAAGTTTGTACTTAGGCGATTCTTGATCGCAGCTAAGTCCTCGAGTGTGATGTTAAGTGCGCACTCAGAGAAAGTTAATACTTAGGCGATTCTGGATCGCAGCTAAGCCCCCGAGTGTGACGTTAAGTGCGCACTCGGAGAAAGTTAATACTTAGGCAATTCTGGATTGCAGCTAAGTCCCCGAGTGTGACGTTAAGTGCCCACTCGGAGAAAGTTAATACTTAGGCGATTCTGGATCGCAGCTAAGTCCCCGAGTGTGACGTTAAGTGTGCACTCGAAGAAAGTTAATACTTAGGCGATTCTGGATCGCAGCTAAGTCCCCGAGCGTGACGTTAAGTGCGCACTCGGAGAAAGTTAATACTTAGGCAATTCTGGATCGCAGCTAAGTTTTTTTTTGATACCGGAGTCTGCGACCGCGGAAGAATTTTGAATCTGCAAAAAATCAATCTGCTTTGTATTACTTCACCGATACTTGTTCTTTACATTGCTTCAGTCGACGGTCACGTGTAGAAGCGCTTGAGGAGATCTCTGTTCCATGCTCGCGGCTCGTCCGTTTCCCTGTCGATGTTGTAGAGTCGATATGCTCCGTTGTTCAGCACCTTGGAGATGATGAAGGGTCCTTCCCAGGCGGGAGCCAACTTGTGAGGTCTCTGCTGATCCACTCGGAGCACCAGGTCGCCTGCTTGGAATGTACGACTCCTGATGTGTCGCGCGTGAAAGCGCCGCAGATCTTGTTGGTAAATGGTTGAGCGTGTCAGTGCCATCTCGCGCTCCTCCTCTAGGAGATCCACTCCGTCTGGCCTTGCTTGCTCTACTTCAGCTTCGAAGAAGAGTTCAACTCGTGGAGCGTTGTGAAGCAAGTCACTCGGAAGGACTGCCTCTGCTCTGTAAACGAGGAAGAATGGGGATTGCCCTGTAGATCTATTTGGGGTTGTGCGGAGACCCCAAAGTACCGAAGGTAGCTCGGTGACCCATGCGCCGGCGGCATGTCCCACTTCTCGCAGGAGTCGAGGCTTCAAACCTTGCAGAATAAGTCCATTCGCCCGCTCTGCTTGCCCGTTTGTTTGGGGATGCGCCACAGATGCAAAATCCACTCGGATACCTTGGCCTGTACAGAAACTTTTGAATCTGTCCGAGTCAAAGTTTGTTCCGTTGTCAGTGATTATGCTGTGAGGTACCCCGAATCTGGAGATGATGTCCCTGACAAACTTGATGGCCGTTAGGGCGTCGAGCTTCTTGATGGGCTTGGCTTCAATCCACTTTGTGAACTTGTCGACCGACACCAACAGATGTGTGAATCCCCCTTGGCTTGTCCTGAATGGACCGACTGTATCTAATCCCCATACTGCAAACGACCAAACAAGAGGGATTGTCTTCAACGCAAATGTTGGCTTGTGAGACTTGTTAGAGTAGAACTGACAGCCTTCACATCGGTCGACCATATCTTTCGCCATTTCATTCGCCTGCAGCCAGAAAAAGCTAGCTCTGAATGCTTTGGCCACGATTGCTCTTGAAGAGGCGTGATGACCGCAGGTTCCCAAGTGAATTTCTTCCAAGATTAACTGTCCCTCCTCAGGGGAGATGCATCGTTGAAGGATGCCTGAAGCGCTTTCCTTGTACAACTGGCCATCAATGACAATGAACGACTTTGACCTGCGGACGATCTTTCTGGCTTGGACTTCGTCTTCTGGTAATTCTTGCCTCAGGATGTATGAAACGATCGACACAGTCCAATCGGGGATGATAGCAAGAATCTCCATGATCAAATCAACCACAGTAGGGACTTCGACTTCAGTTGGATCTGCCGAGCTCTTTGGTTGTACTGGTTCCTTTGTAAAAGGATCTTCTTTAACTGAGGGAAGGTGGAGGTGCTCGAGGCAGACATCACCCGGGACTGGTCTCCGAGTGGATCCGAGTTTTGCCAACTCATCAGCTGCTTGGTTTTTCAGTCGCGGAACGTCGTGGAGTTCCAAACCTTCAAACTTTTTCTCAAGCTTCCTCACCGCATTGCAGTATGTGGTCATGGTGGGGTTCCTGACGTCCCACTCCTTCATCACTTGATTAACCACCAAATCCGAATCGCCATAGAGCATCAGGCGACGGACGCCGAGTGCGATGGTCATGCGCAATCCATAAAGGAGAGCTTCGTACTCTGCCTCATTGTTGGAGGAATCAAAGTGTATGTGCAACACGTACTTGAGTTTGTCACCCTTTGGCGATATGATCACAACGCCAGCGCTGGAGCCATTCAACATCTTGGACCCATCGAAGAACATTGTCCAATGAGCCGAGTAGATGTGGGTCGGTTGCTGTTGTTCTACCCATTCTGCTATGAAGTCAGCCAGAGCTTGAGACTTTATAGCTTTCTTGGCCTCGAACCTGATGTCACAGTATAACATCTCCATTGCCCACTTCGCCACTCGGCCCGATGCATCCCGATTGTGTAGGATTTCCGACAACGGAGCATCGGAAACGACGGACACCGAGTGGTCTTGAAAATAATGAGCCACCTTCTTCGCAGTCATGTAAATCCCGTAGATAAGTTTTTGATAGTGGGGATACCTCTGCTTGGAAGGAGTCAGGACTTTGGAGACATAATACACTGGCCGCTGAACCTTGTATGCTTTGCCTTCTTCTTCTCGTTCGACTGTGAGAACAGTGCTGACGACTTGATTTGTAGCCGCGATGTACAGAAGAAGGGGCTCTTTACTGAGCGGAGCAGTAAGAACCGGCTGGGTGGAAAGTAGGACTTTGAGGTCGTCGAATGCGACTTGGGCTTCGTCTGTCGACTCAAAAGTATCTGATTTCTTCATGAGTCGGTACAGAGGAAGCGCCTTCTCGCCGAGTCGACTGGTAAACCTGCTCAAAGCCGCTAGGCAACCTGTGAGCCTTTGAACATCATGTATCCTGACCGGCCGCTCCATTCGGATGATGGTCCCGATCTTTTCGGGGTTGACATCGATCCCTCGTTCGGAAACGAAGAAACCGAGAACTTTCCGCTGGGAACCCCGAATGAACACTTGGCTGGGTTGAGCTTGATATCGTACCTACGAAGGTTGGCGAATGTTTTTGCCAAGTCAGTCAGCAGGTCGGAACCTTTGTGTGACTTGACTACGATATCATCCATATATGCCTCCACATTCCGACCGATCTGGTCGAGGAGGCATTTTTGGATCATGCGCATAAAGGTTGCTCCTGCATTCTTCAAACCAAATGTCATAGTGATGTAGCAGAAGCACCCGAATGGGTGATGAAGGTTGTTTTTAATTCGTCGGGGCCATACTGACGGATCTGATGATAGCCCGAGTAGGCATCAAGAAATGACAAACGCTCGCAACCAGCAGTCGAATCGACAATTTGATCGATGCGGGGGAGCGAAAAATGGTCTTTCGGGCAGACCATATTGAGATGCTTGAAGTTGATGCACATTCAGAGCGACTTGTCCTTCTTGGGCACCATGACAACATTGGCGAGCCACTCGGAGTGGTGTACCTCGCGAATGAAGTTGGCTGCCAAAAGCTTGGCCACCTCTTCTCCGATTGCCTTCCTCTTGTGCGCGGCGGACCGACGCAGGCGTTCTCGGACAGGCCGAGCGGCGGGATCCACATGCAGTCGGTGCTCAGCCAACTCCCTGGGTACACCTGGCATGTGAGAGGGCTTCCATGCGAAGATGTCCAAGTTCTCACGGAGGAATTGGATGAGCTCGGCTTCCTATTTAGGATCGAGGGTGGTGGAGATGTTCGTCGGGGCAGCTGTGTCGTCTGTCGGGTGGATGCTGACCTTCTTCGTCTCTCCCGCCGACTGGAATGCGGATTCCAAAGCTGGCTTCTTCGAACGCATCAAGTTAGCGGGGTCGACTGTCTTCTTGTACTCGTCAAGCTCGAGGACAGCCATCTGCTGATCGGCGATCCTCGATCCCTGCTGCAGACACTCCTCGGCCCGCTGCCGATTGCCTGTGATAGTGATCACACCTTTCGGGCCTGGCATCTTCAGCTTCAGGTACACGTAACATGGACGGGCCATGAAACGTGCATACGCCGGGCGGCCCAGAGTTGCGTGATACGCACTCTGGAAGTCCACCACCTCGAACGTCAACTTTTCCTTGCGGAAGTTCTTGTCGGAGCCGAAGACGACGTCCAACGTGATCTGGCCGAGTGACTTGGCCTTTCGTCCAGGGACGACTCCATGGAACTGCATGATGCTCTCGCTAAGTTTGGACATCGGAATGCCATCCCCTTGAGAGTGTCAGCGTACATGATGTTCAAACCACTGCCGCCGTCCATGAGGACTTTGCGCAGTCGAACTCCTTCCACCACCGGGTCGACGACCAGAGCCTACCTCCCTGGGGTGGGTACGTGTGCTGGATGATCCGACTGGTCAAAGGTGATCGCAGTCTGAGACCATTTAAGGAACGTGGGATTGGTTGGCGTGGCCATGTTCACCTCCGTGTTCACCAGCTTCAGTCGACTCTTGCTCTCAACATCAGCAAAAATCATCAGTGTTGCATGGACTTGGGGGAACGGATCCTCCTTGTCCTCCTCATCCTGTTCATTGCCCTTTTCACTCGGTTTCCCTTCGCCGAACCCCTGGAGCAGGAGGCGACATTGCCGAGTGGTATGCTTCGGATATATGGCGTTGCCCTCTTCATCCATCTTCGTGTGAATCGGACATGGCTGGTCCAGGATGGGGTTTCCGAACTGCTTCTTCTTGGGGGTGAACTGAGCCTTGCCCTTGCCCTTGAGCTTGGCATTGGTAACGGCTGTGGCCTCTGCCTGCAAAGTGGATGGAGCTTTCTGCTTCTGCTTCCGAGTGTTGTTCCCATCTCCATCGGCGACTGCTTTGTGCTTGCCGCTCCGAATGCGGTCTTCTTCTTCGCCATTTGCATAGCGCGACGCTATCTCCATCATCTTACTCATGGAGATGTCGCCTGTTTGACTGAACTTCAGGTACAAATCTCTGTACCGCACGCCTGCCTTGAAGGCGCATACTTCTTGGTGCTCTGTGACGTTCTCCACCGTGTGGTAGAGGGTCGTCCAACGCTGAATGAAATCGTGCAGGGGCTCATTCTGCTTCTGGACACAGTGCTGGAGCTCCACGAGGCCAGCAGGGCGTTTGCACGTCCCTTCGAAGGTCCTGATGAAGACTCGGGCCAAATCTGCCCAGCTGTAGATGCTTGAGGGGGCCAACTGGTTCAGCCACGCTCGTGCCGAGCCGTCGAGCATCAGAGAAAGGTGTTTCATGGCGACGTGGTCGTCCCCTCCTCCGATCTGGACTGCCACTCGGTAGTCGTCCAGCCACGTTTCCGGCTTGGATTCTCCTGTAAACTTGCTGATCCCCGTCGCCAATCGGAAGTTGGGAGGGATGTCGGCCGAACGGATGGCTCGGCTGAAACACTCGGGACCAGAGACGATGGTTCTGCTTCCACTCGGACGGTCCATATCGTGACCATCGCAGTGGGCCCGGCCCCTGTCGACCCTCCTCTGAGCGATATGCCCTCTTGCGTCGGGCCTTGGATCATAAGTGTCACCGAATGAACGCCGATCATCAGGATGTCGGGGCCCATAGGGCCCACCCCGCGGAGGGCTGCGTCAGCGGCGACGATCTTCGGGATTCATGGAGCAGCTGCCTCCCCCGTGTCGCTGATGAGAACCGGGGCTGTGAACTGACCGATGTGTGTTCGCGCGAACAGAACTATTGTGTATCCTGTTGTACGACTGGGATACCGCCGAATTTTGTTGTTGCGGCGTGCGCAGCAGGGCACGGATCTGCTCGATCCCTCTGCCAGGCTCTGAATCAGTCGGCTGGAGGGAATCGGCTATCCTGGCGGCGACATCTAGGTTGAGGACGGGTGTGCGGAACACCTCCATGTTGCTCTGACGAGTGCGCCGACTGGCAGAACGGCGGGGTTGACGGCGAGCGCCGGAGGTTTCGCCGACCTCGTGCTCGTTTCGGCCGGTCTGGCGGGGGCTTTCATGGGAGTTGCCCATGTGCACTTCGGCTGCAGGCCCGCGACCCACGTACTCGGAAGGGAACTCAGTCGGAACTAAGTCCAAGCACTGGGACGGCGGCGCAACTACAACCGACTCGAGGACCGCCACTTGTGAAGACGCGCTCTGGCGCGCTTGAGCGTGTTGCACCCAACGCTGGAGCCGCGTACGGCGAGACCGCTTGTTGTGGCGCGTGACAGGGGCGAAGGTCGACACCGGAGCCGACTGCTGGAGAAGAAGGATGTCGCGGGCGCCGGCACGGAAGTGCGTAGCCACGCGACTTCCCGCCTCGACGTCAAGAGGGGCATCCCGAAGCCATGCCGAATCGTCGACGATGAAGGAGAGAGCGCCGAAGAGGATCTCGCGACACATGCTCAAATCACCACCGGACGACATGACGAAAAGATGTAGTCGCAAACTCACCGAAAAGTCGCTTAGACGCCTGCTCCACGGTGGGCGCCAACTGTCGTGGGTATAAGTCTGACAGTAGATGTGTAGGGTACAAAAGGATGGGCAGAGCCTTAGCTACGGCGAGGTTGTATGAGTTCAGGCCCCTCTACGGTGGAGGTAAAAGCCCTACGTCTCAGTGCTCTTGGGAGCTTGTTGTCGACTGGAATATGGATTACAGTGAATTGCTAACCTGTGCACCAGTGGGGAAGGGCGGCTTATATAGAGTGCGCTACCCTTCACAACGGTTCGGTGCGCAGGGGTGGAGTAGTGGCTAATAAATGCCTACGTTATAGGAAACGTATGTCTTAAATGCTAATAAAGGTACATTGAAACGTATGACCGTTACCCTCCAGGGGGGTTACGATGTACAGAGTGGAATCCAGTCGGTAAGTTCGATACGCTCCGAATGTTCATCTCCGACTGGATGATGGAGGAATCGTCACCGACTGGATGATGGGAAGTCCTTAATTCAGTCGGAACTGACTAAAGGACTTATCCCTTATGAAGGATAGTCCTTGGGTAGGACTCACAGGGCAGACCTATGACCCTACCCTAGGACTATAACCCCATCATGCACCGACTCTCGAGGTGAGAAAGGGCAATGCACGGTACCATAGAGGCTAGCAAATTGCGGAAAGGTAAGAGTGCGTATATTCCATGGATTCACATTAGTCGTAGAGAACTCACATACTTATTGCAAGATTTTATTAGCCTTCTTGAAGCAAAGCACTACTCGCATGCCCCTACGGAGAAGGTTGCGAGGAGTTAACCATCGCGTGACTCCGATTATAACAACATAGAGGATTTCAATTATGGATAAATTACGCTCCAACTTCATCGCATAACCAGAGACTATATGTGCATGATTCGGGAATCACAAACCTTAACATCAATATTCTTACTAATACACAATCATCAACTAGTGAACCCACATATTACTATCTTGATGTCGTAGAACTATTAGAGGGAATCAAACATATATTACTCAGTGATCTACAAGTTTTATGTAGGATTTTATGACTAACCATCTAAATGACGAATTCATTTTGACTCTCTAAATAGGTATAAGTTAAGCATGAGAGTTTAATTCTTAATATAAAAGACCACGCTCTAATAAATATAAGTGAAGCAGAAGAGAATTCTACAAATAACAGTTCTTTATATGTAGAGAAACAGACAATCCAAACTTCAAATGATATAAGTGAAGCACATGAACCATTTTATAAATCCATACTCAAAAGATATAAGTGAAGAGCAGTGAGCATTATATAAATCAACCATGGTCTATCTTATACCAGCATGGTGCATAAAATAAAAGTGAAAACTAAACACAAAAGACGCTCCAAGATTTACGCATATCATGTGAACGAAACAAAGACGAAAACATACCCATACTTGTTAAAGAAAGATGGGATGCCTTCTAGGCATCCCCAAACTTAGATGCTTGGGTATCCTTGGATATTTATTTAGAGTGCCTTGGGAATCCCCAATCTTGAAATCTTGCCTCTCCTCCATCTCCTAATATCGATACCTCCTCGAACTTCGAACACTTCATACTCACAAAACTTAAAAGAAAACTCGTGTGATCCGTTAGTATAATAATGAAAATTACTACCTTAAGTACTACTGCAAACATATTCATATTTTGTTTTTGCACTATATCTACTGTAATATAACTTCTCCATGGCTTATTCCATTGATAAAATCGATAGTTTCATCAAAACGAGCAAAACAAAGCATCAGAAATATAATCTGTCAAAAACAGGACAGTCTATAGTAATCTGAACATTGGCCATACTTCTGTAATATAAAAAAATCTGAAAAATTAGTAAGAAATAAAAAAAATCATAGCATTACTGTGTAAAAGTTTTAGCAACTTTTGAGATTCGAGTAAAATATGTAAATTCACGCACTACAACCAAAGTTTGTGTTTTTGCACCGCACGTACCAACAAGGAATCTAATCGTCCTAAAGGAAAATCTTCGCACATTATTTTTTTATAATACAATGGATTTTTAAAAGGGGATAATTTTTTTTGTTTGAAACTCATGGAAAAAATCTACGTTGTTTCCATGAGCATGAACACAAGTGTTCAATGTCGACCCTCACTTCTCCAATGCATAACTTTCCAAACGGTTCTCTTTTTGAAAAAGTTTTAAGTTCCCCTATATATTTTTTGTTTTTGTTTTTAAACCTTTTAGAAGCACTCAATAGAAATAAATGATTCTTTAAAACTTCTGGGTTGTCTCCCAGGCAATGCTTTCTTTAAAGCCATTAAGATAGGCATAAAGTGCTAAAGTGATGGATCCACCTGGATCCCAAGGTATATCAAAGCGAATTTTAATTAACAATGATTTGTAATTCAATAGTGAGCACAAAGTAGCATATATCATGCAATGGAAAAGTCTAACTCTCTTCCTATGCATCAACATGTCATAAGAGAACAATTCATGCACATCAGGTAAAGACCAATACATAGCATAAACAATTTCTTGCAATTTTATCGTGTTGGATACTCTAAGAGGTGGATTTGTAGTTACTCTATCATAATAATTGCAAGTAGGAGCAGCAATCAACACATATTATATCCATCAAAATCATCATGTGAAGTGGTAAAATGGAAGCCATCAATATAATCCTTAATGAGCGCAAACTTCTCCGAAATAGAGTAGCTGGGAGAATTCAAAAAGATAATAGGACTATTATGTGTGGGTGCAATACCAACAACTTCATTCTTAACATAAGGAACTATAGCAAGTCCATCTTCATAAGCATAATTCATATTGTCATCTTTGCCACAAGCATAACAAGCATCAACTTCATCAAAAAGGGTTATTTCAAAAGAATCAACATGTTCATAGCAGTTATCATAGCATTCATCCTTCAGTAAGCACGAAGGGAAATTAAGCAATGTATGAGTTGAAGAATTACACTCATTAGAAGGTTCCCATCGGTAGATAATATGCTCTTTCTCCTTTTGTTGTTCACTCTTCTCATCAGCCTTTTCATCGAATGAGCTCACAGTTTCAGGAATTTCTTCTTCCATAGATTCCTGCAAAATATTATTCTCTTCCAAGGCAGCGGTCATTCTTTCAATAAATTAATTAATATGGGCATTATATTCATAATTATCATAGCAATACTTAAGTATGCTAAAATTTTCAGATTTGGAAGGAATATCATCATACTTTTCAATCAACGAAGCAATTTCATATGGACCCTTAAAAGCGACAAATTATTCTACTTGTTCCACATCATAGTAATCATATATACCCTTAGCATAAGAGGCCAAGGTTTCATTATCATTAAGTTCACATTGAAAGGGAAGGTGCGAAGTCTCCATCTTAGAGCAACAAGTATAATCACACCCCAAGCATAAATTCCAAGCATACCAACGAACATTTTAATTTGATGCCATAAGTGTTTCCCTTTTTGAGTCAAGAAATAATCCCTAAATTAATCACGTTGATCCAACGTGTATCCCATCATCAAGTTCAATGGGCAATTCTCAGGATTATCAAAGTAGTATTTAATGTTTTCCACATAACCATCATCGAGGGTTTTAGGAGGTTCCCCATTTCAATGAGTGGCAAGTACAACTAATTTTTTTGGTGTTTCGTGTTCCATATCCATAAATAAAGATACAAAACAACTAATAATAGAAAATAAAAATTACTTTGTGATAAAGCAAACAAGCAAACACGAGAATATTCATCCCATGCTATTTCTCCCCACGAACGGCACTAGAGAAAGGTCTTGATAACCTACAAGTATAGGGGATCGTTTGTAGCCCTTTTCGATAAATAGGAGTGTCGAACCCAACAAGGAGATAAAGGTAGAACAAATATTCTCTCAAGTTCTATAGACCACCGATACAACTCTTTGCACACTTAACGTTTGCTTTGCCTAAAACAAGAATAAAATTAGAAGTACTTAGTAGGTGTAAGAGATAGGTTTGCAAGAAAATAAAGAGCGTGAAAATAAAAGTTAGGAACTGTTTAGTAGAAAGCTTTTTGTGTAACGCAAGAAAAAGATTGGCCATATGAAATTGAATATAACATGATATATATATTTATCGTGTGCAATGAGGGAGAGGCGTGCGCTAAAACACTTTTCGTACAAAGACCGTATGCATTTATGATTGGACCTATAGCAAGCATCCGCAACTACTAGAAATCATTAAGGTAAACTGAACCATAGCATTAAACATCAAGTCCTCTTTACTCACATACGCGTACAACTCCCTTACTCGGGTGTAAGTTTAGCCATTCCACTATAAGCGAATCATGAACATATTGCAAACCCTCCAGCGTGTGCACCTCACGGAAGGAACCTTAGGACAACACCATATCAACACACAACTCATATCAATAACATCATATCACAATTAACCCGTAGGACAAAACGAATCTACTTAAAAATAATAGGATAGCCACATATCATTTGGAAATAGTATGTAGTGTTGAGCACCATGTTTAAGTAGAGAGTTACAATGGGAAACCATGTGTTACACCGCTGCATAGAGTTGGAGAGAGTTGGTGTTGACAGTGACAAGATTGTTGATGTTGATCGCCGTCACACTCCTTACCTCCGTGTCACTTTGGCGCCACCGAGATAGAGGAAGGGAGAGCTACCTCCTTCTTCTTCTTACTTGGCCTCCCCCTAGATGGGAGGAGAGTTCCCCTCTGGTCCATGGCCTCTAGGCGGCCGAGGGGCGGGAGACCCTCCGAGATTGGATCTCCCTCTATGTTCTGTTGTGTTTCACATTCTTGTTTTCTGGCCCTTCACCGTTTATTAAATTTTCGGAGATCCGTAACTCCGATCGAGCTCAAATTTTTACATGGTTTTTTCCATAAATTATCTTTCTTTCTCCCGAAGTAGAGCCCCAACAGACTTACGGTGGGGCCACTAGAGGGCAGGGCACGCCAGGGGGTATGGTTCGCGCCCTGGTTGGTAGTAGAGGTCGCGGGCCTCCGTTTATGTTGATTCCACCTCCCAAAAATCAAATATATTCCAGAATAATTCTCCGTCAATTTTTTTATGGCGTTTGGACTTCGTTTGATGTTGATGTTCTGCGAAACAAAAAACATGCAACAAACATGAACTCACACTTGGCACTGGATCAATATGTTAGTCCAATAAATCATATAAAATATTATCAAAAATATGTGAAAGTTGTATAATATTGACATGAAACAATCAAAAATTATAGATACGATGGAGGCGTATAATAGCCCACCAAAGATTATTGTGACGGATGAATAATTCGTCCGTCAAATCAAGCTAACGACGGAGCGGTCACTCCGTCAAATGGGCTTGTCACCACAATCGGCAGCGTGCCTAAATGAGGAGCCGTCGTCCCCGTCGCGCAACAGCGTGAAGCGTGAGTTGGCGTCCCTGCTCTGGCGGGTCAAGGACGAGCCAACGCTGCCAAACACACCGAGGCATCCAGATCAGACACGACATGAAGGATGAACCGATATGGTCCACACACAACCGTGGCGACCTGGCGAGCCACCATCGCCCCCTCCCGTGCAATGATGGGCATGGCTCGCCGTCCCTACCGCTACCGTCGTGCCATCAAGGAGGAGCCGCCGCCCACGATCACGAAGGCGTGGGTCCCCATACTCCAGTACCTCTGAGGCGGTGGCATCGTCGGTCCCTCGTGGTCTAGGGTTGCCGTCTCAGATGAGAAGCGTGTGACGAGACAAAAGGCGTGGTATGACCACCACCCAATTTCGCCCAAACTGACGTGGCGCAAGATTGGGTCCTCAACGACATAACTGTCGCATGGGCTCTCGACCACTCCATCACAACCACGGAGACGGCCACTAGGTGTCGACGCCGCCTTGACCCCGATTGCTCTGCCAACACCGGTCGTGGCAAGGCCGCCGCCAGGGCTCCGGAGGCTACATCGGCAGCGGACGTGACGGCCCTCCGCTGCACGCAGAAGGAGGCGGAGCGGCAGGCAGCCGCTGGACAAGGCTGTTGCGGCCCTCATGCGTCGTTCTGCCAGTGGCGGGACAACAACGACGACGACACATACTGCGGCAGTGGTGCGACACGACAGGTTGGGTACGCGTACGAGGTGATCATCCCTAATAGGGTTTAGTTTTTTTTTTTCTAGTTTCTAGCTATTATGTAAATTAAGACCGAACTTGAATAAAATTTGTTTTGTTTGCATGGATTTCATCCGTTCAGTTTGAATAGTTGAAATGTATGTAGCTAGCTTTGGATAGCTGGTTTTCGTATTTGTTTCCATAGACTGGTCCCTCAGTCTTAGTCTGCAAACGATTGAAGAACAAATTTACGGGTCAGTTTTGAAGTGCCGTTACCTGAAAAAAGAAAAAACAATAAGATGCATTTTCCCAAAAAAAAGGGTACTCCTTAAACATGGTGAAGACATGCCTAAATATGGCGGTTGGTTTAGGGGCTACTACCAATAAGTGCCCCATACAGTGTGTTTAAATATAAAAGTACTAGTATATTACTAGGTGACATGTTCGTTGACTCAGAGACTTTACAAGTTCTTTGTAGACACTGTGCAAGTTTATGCGTCGACATGAGGTGTGCTTGGTAGTGCGCGGCTTTTATTTTTTGGCCTCGCTGCGTATGTGGTCGAGTTGGGATTGACTAAAAAGTACTTCATTCGTCTTAAATTTTTTATCTTAAATTTATTTAGATATTAATGTATCTAGTCACTTTTTAGTATTTACATACACTTATTTCTAAACAATTCTAAGACAATTTTTTTGGAACGAAGAGAGTACATGTTTTGCACATAGTTGATTTGCTCGCATCCTGCTCAATCCTCGATAGAATGAAACACATGCATGTTTGGTTGCATGACTGATCTAGGTAGATATATAGTGTGTTGTGTTTGATCACATACAAAATATATGGTCTGGTAGCCTTCTATTAAAGTGGTAAGATTGCCAGCACACTTACAGCCATATATGAATAAACATGCACAACATAAAAGCGTAAATCATAGTTGATTTTTTTTAGAAAAAAGGACTACACTTGACTTTATAGATAATGCCATTAGAAAGAGTAACAACGAACAAGCAACCAAGGAGCAAGAGTACGAGAGCTTTTTCAATGGGCCTGAATAAGTGGCACGCGGGCCAACAGCCTAACGAACAGACATGAGACGCCCAAAGGAGCTTCATGAACCTTCATGTTGATGCGCGAGAGAGACGGTCGTCACACGTACTCTTGAAATCAGCTCCTCGAGGGCGGTGTGGTCGGCCTCGTTAGTCAAGAATTTCCATTGCTACAAGAACATTAGAGTTTTGAACAAACAGTCAGTCGGATTGTTAGAAAAAATATGCTCAATAGTGAACTTATTTCTACTTGTCCAGAACATCCAACTAAGCATTGAGAACCCGACCCAGAAAAGCCGCTTCTTAAGACCCTATAGTCCAGAGACGAGAGGTCTAAGTTCAGCAAACGAGGACGGAGCCCTATGGACACTCATCCACTCACTAATGCACGACTAGGCAAGCTTGGCAAGAGTACAAGAAAAGAAAATGGTCCGAGGTTTCAATAGAGTTACAAAGAGCACACCGATCGGATCCGAGCCTGTTCCTCTTTCAGATTTGGTCAGTCGCAGGGAGACAGCCTCTAATGGCCTGCCAGAGAAAAATCTTAGTTTTGCACGACACCCTCGCCTACCAAACGGCCTTAAATTTGTTACTAAAAGAGCTAGGAATGAGGTGATCATACAAGCACTTAGCAGAAAATATGGCAGAAGGGGTGTGGGGTCAGACCACACAATCCTCTTCCTCCGAGAGAACAGGAAAACTCACAGCCAGGAGCTGCCACTGATCGAACACTTCAAGAGGGAGGGTTCCTGTCATGGGAATGACCCTAACAATAGTACGAGGGGTACGAACAGAGGGGCGAAGCCTAACTAAGCGTAGTGGATACACTCGGATGTACGAGTTCGGGCCCCAGTCGGGAGTGGTAACAACCCTACGTCTCGAGCCCTAAGGCTGATGATTTCTTATGGGGTATGTGATATTACGGGATGCTGAACCCTTGAGCATGAGCCTGTGAGTGGCTTATATAGAGTGCGCCACGGAAAACCGAGCTTCATTACAAGGCGAGTTAATGCTAATAACTACGAGGGTTACTAGAAATAGCGGTTATAACTACTGCGTTACTCGTAACTCAGGTCTTCAGTGCACTTCAAGTGATAGTTTAAGTCCTTAGCCGTTGCAGCCTCTTCGGTGCCATCGCCTTGTTGTAGTCCGAGTGTGAGGACACGTCCGATTGACAGAAGGCGATCCCAGTGATCTTATGTAATCCGAGTGAGGACACGTTGTCCCGAGTGAGGTCACGACTACAACGGTGACTCGTAGGACACTGATGTTTGTGCGGTGTCTTAGGTGGGCCTTGGAAAACACGTCCGTAGGCCTACCCCTAGTGTACAACCCCGTCAGTAGCCCCCGAATCGGTTGGGGTATTGCAGACCGACTGAGTGACTCCCTTAGTTTTCCTTGGCGTCTCGCGGATGCTAAGGTTGCATCTCGAGGGTACGTCAGTTGGACTCTCAGCAAACCACAACGGATTCAACTGCGACGAATTCCGAATGTTCGAACATACTGGTATGTTTGTAATCGGTAGTGATCGACTATCTTTCGGGTAGACAGGTTCAACGAATCGGATGGTCGTGAGCCTAGAGCTTTGAGTGTCCAATCGGTGAGATGGGATGGATCCCAAGCGCACCAAGGCAAGGGCAATATGGTTGCTTTTTTACGTTACCCGAATGATCCGGGTCCCGCGGGGGGATAAGAGAGGAGAACGTTCGACTCACCTCGTCACACGCCATGGATACGGAGGTAGTGGAGCGGAGCCCCGATTTCTGTACGTGTGATGTCGCTATCGTGCACCATCCTCAGGATTTTGTGGATCTTCCTCGTGCTGGCGAAGTACTCGATGGGGTATCTTCCGTTGGGTATTTAAAGGGCGAGGTGGATAGGAGAGGAAATCACGCTTCAAATCCAGGCCATTTCCATCCCCATCTCCACTTCTCGTCGCCGAAATCGAGAGCCGCTCGTCATCTTCGACGACTCCCTTCCTCAACCCATCCGCTGCGCGATATGGTGAAGGGAACGACGACGAAGGTTGAACGTGCCAAGAAGGGCTCGCACGGGTCCTCTTCGAGCGTTGGAGTGCTCCCGCGGGGTTGGATCCAGGGCAACTGGATGTCATCCTGGGTCTCCGAGGGGACCTTGCGGGAGCTGGAGAGCGAAGGCTTGATTGGTACGGGGAGCTGGCGGCTACCCGACAACGGCGAGCAGGAGCCCGTGCCCCGGGACAACGAGCGAGTGATTCTCGTTACCCACATACAGAGAGGTTTTTCTTTGCCTCCGCACCCCTTTTTTTGAGCGTTTCTCGACTTCTTCGTGCACAACTGCACCACCTTCCCCCCAACATTGTCTCATACTTAGCTGCGTTTGTATCGCTGTGCGAGAACTTCCTCAAGTGTTATCCGCACTAGGGGTTGTTCAACTGTTTGTTCACGTGTCGGGTGATGACCGTGAAGAAATCCTCTCCATCGGGGTGAAGACCAATGTAGTGCAGCTCTATGGAGGCTTAGACATACAGCTTAGGGGCAAAAACAGCTTTCCCCAGATGAACTTTCTTGATTCGGTGAAGAACTGGCAGAATTATTGGTTCTACTACCAGGACGTCCCAGTCGGCGAGGGTCATTCGGGCGTTCCGCCCTATACGGTTGATAGAATCTAGTCGGCTCCTTCCTTGACTGTGTCCAGGGAGGAGAAGACTGATGTAGATATCTTGGTGATAGCGTTTGTTGCTCTGTTGCGGAAGGGCGTGAATGGAATGGACCTCCTGGAAGTCTTCTTTCACCGTAGGATTCAGCCTCTCCACGCCAAAGCCCATCCTATGTGCATGTAGGAGGGGCCGAGTGACCCAACCTGTGTTCACCCTGAGGAGATTAGGTCGGAGCCGTTGGAAAATAAACTCAAGGCCATCACGCCGTTGAGGGACAATCCCAGGGGCACTAGGTTGGTGCCTCCTTTCTCGGTGGAGCTGCCTCCCAATGAGGTAAGCCATCGAGCATTTGGGTCAAGTGAGCTTCTTCGCTGCTTTAGTCCCTATTTGTGATTTTGTTTTTTTCATTCGGTAGGATTTTATAGGGTTGGTCAGTTCTATTCCTGTGATTGACCGCACACCCATCAAAGTGGAGAGCTACATTGAGCACGAGGACAATGAGCACCAGGAGGACTCGGAGGATGATGATGATGACGACGACAATGACGAGGAGATGGAGGAGAGCAACGACGAACACGGGGTTGAGGCGGAGTCCTCTTCATCTGAAGATGTTCCGCCCGAGACCTGTTCCAAGGCGTGCCGAGACCCTGGAGTCCGTGCTGGAACATTGAGGACTCCGACGGTGACGAAGCCGAGTGCGTCGTCGATGCCGACTCGCAGTTCCAAACGGTGTCGGAGAGAGCCTGAGACGCCGCCAGATCACGTCGCCAAGCAGTGTAAGATCACGAGTTCCAAACCCGGAAGGCCGTTCTGCCGCGCATCAAGGTTGGCGTGTGTGTGGCTTCAACGTAAGTATTCCCACCGAGTGATCCATCCCAGCTTGAGCAAGATCTACCAAGTGATGATTGGATTTTTTGTTGTTTCTAATGCAGGGCTAATACCTCAACTACTTCGTTGGAACCCAAGGCCTCTGACAAAGGGAAGGTTGATGGGGATGTCAATTCATCCAAAGGTGACCCTTGAACCTTTCCAGTGATTCAATCGGGACTCGGGATTTACCCACATGAGTGGCCTTTTGAATGTCGCGTGAACATGTGCAGAGCCGAGAAACGTAACTGAGCTCGACCCCGACGTCCCTTCTACAGTTGGAGAAGTGTCGAAGCAGGCTATGACTCTGAGCCGAGTGATTGTCAAGGCTAAGATTCCCATGGCGCGGGAGACCACCCCGGCTGGAGCGTCACTCGTACTAGGTCCGTTGACCGCTCTCTCGCCTCTCCCCGAAGGACGTAACATCTTATAGCTCCACCATACCCTGGAGGATCGGGAGGGGGCATGCAACGAGGCCCTGGCCGTACTGGACATGATGGTTGGGTGGCTGAAGGAGGCATAGGACGCAAGTGGAGCCGTGGCAAAGAACATTCAGGTGAGTCCTTCACATACACACTTGTTTCATACTTGTTTCTGAATCTGGTCCCGAGTGGATATGCTCGGAGTTACACCCATTGGGTATTTGCTTTCTGTGGGGGCGCGCTAAGCGCACCCACTGGGTGTAGACCCCGAGGCTACCATCGACTGAAGCAGTCGGTGGTAGTCTCAATTTTCGTGTCTGTTCGATAGAGGTTGGTAGAGTACGGAGCCTTTTTCTCTCCTCTATCCCTCCAATGGGGGTGCGCTGAGCGCATCCACTCGGTGTAGTCCCCGTGACTACTGTCGACTGAAGCAGTCAGCGGTACTCTCAGTTTTTGTCTCTGTTTGATAGAGTTTGGTAGGGTGCAGAGCCATTTTCTCTCCTCTATCCCTCCAGTGGGGGCGCGCTAAGCGCACCCACTCGGTGTAGTCCCCGAGGCTACTGTTGAATGGATCAGTCGGCGGTAGTCCTAGATATACGATATTGTATTCTGCTTTACTTGTGTTTGTGGATGGCAGACTGCTTGTGGGCCTGAGGGCCGTGATGATGCTGTGGAGAAAGAGATGTAGGAACTCCGACTAATCCTTGATGCAGAAAGAGCCAAGAATAAGTGACTGGAGCAGGATAAATGCACAACTAAAGGTAAGCTTTCGTTGTCCGACTGGTTCCTGCTTCGGTTGTCTTTCCCACCCGACTGAGGCTGTCTTGTGAGATCGCTTTTCTAAGATGCTGAAGAATTTCATTTCTCTAGTTACCATGAAGGACGCCCTTGAGAATAGGGACACATATGTCGCGTCGGCTTCGAAGGAGGCCAAGCAGAAGACCCAGGCGACCGAAACCAAGCTTAAGATGGTTGGGACACTTGAAGAAGAGAATCGACTTCTGAAGGCTCGTGCGGAGAAATCTGCTTTGGAGCTTGCTGAGCTGAAAAGGCACTATTCCGAGTGGGAGGTCAAACTTGAGAAGGTCTCGGCCAAGAAAGCTGAGTTGGATAAGTTCATTGAGGACTTCAGCGTGGAACACTGTGAGAATCTTAAAGGTATGTTAAGCGTGTTAATGCTCCCCCATTTCCATTTTGCAATTACCGGGTGATGTTTTCTCATCTTTTGTTTTCCCACTGAATACAGCCTGCTCCATTGATATCGAAGAAGAGACGGCGTGAATAGAGAAAGAGCTTGATCCCAAGAGAGGGCTTCTGAAGGACAACGCTGCCTTGACTATCCTCAAGCTGGAGGCTCGTGTCGACTATGTATTGGGCTGTTTCAAATGGCTCCAGTCGGCCGTTGGGGAGATAGACCAAGAGAAAGCCCCTGACGATCCTGTTGGGGAACGTTGCATGGGAAACAAAATATTTCCTACGCACACGAAGACCTATCATGGTGATGTCCATCTACGAGAGGAGATTTGGATCTACGTATCCTTGTAGATCGCACAGCACGAAGCGTTAAGAAACGTGGTTGATGTAGTGGAACGTCCTCGCGTTCCTCGATACGCCCCGCTAACTGTCCCACGAACAGTCCTGCGATCCGTCCCATGAACCGTCCCGTGATCCATCCCACGAACCGTCTCGCGATCTATTGCACGAACCGTCTTACGATCCATCTCATGATCTGTTTCGATCAAGTGCCGAACGGACGACACCTCCGCGTTCAACACACGTACAACTCGACGATGATCTCGGCCTCTTTAATCCAACAATCAAGACGGAAAACTAGATGAGTTCTCCGGCAGCGTGATGGCGCTCTGGTGGTGGTGAAGGATCTAGTCCTGCAGGGCTCCACCCGAGCTCCGCAGAAATACGATCTAGAGGTAAAACTATGGTGTCTAGATCTGAGTTGCACGTGGCAAAAAGTTGTCTCAAATCAGCCCTAAATCAACACTATATATAGGAGGGAGGGGGAGGAGGATGCCTTGAGGATCAAGTCCCCAAGGGGGCGCCGGCCAAGAGGGGGAGTAGGACTCCTACTCCAATCCAATTCAAAATAGGACTGGAAAGTGGAGTCCTTCTCTTCCTTCCCACCTTTTCTTTTTTTTCTTTCTTTGGTTTTTCTCTTATGGCGCATAGGCCTTATTGGGCTGTCCCACCAGCCCACTAAGGGCTGGTGCGCCACCCATAAGTCCTTTGGGCTTCCCCCGGGAGGGTTGCCCCCCTCCCGGTGAACTTCCGGAACCCATTCGTCACTCCTTGTACATTCCTCGTAATGCACGAAAACTTTCCGGTAACCAAATGAAGTCATCCTATATATCAATCTTCGTCTACGGACCATTTCGGAAACCCTCGTGACGTACATGATCTCATCCGGGACTCCGAATAACATTCGGTAACCACACATATAACTCAACTATACTAAAACATCGTCGAACCTTAAGTGTGCAGACCCTGCGGGTTCGAGAACTATGTAGACATGCCCCGAGTTACTCCTCGATCAATATCCAATAGCGGGACCTGGATGCTCATATTGGATCCTACATATTCTCCGAAGATCTTATCAGTTAAACCTCAGTGTCTAGGATTCATATAATCCCGTATGTCATTCCCTTTGTCCTTCGGTATGTTACTTGCCCGAGATTCGACCGTCGGTATCCGCATACCTATTTCAATCTCGTTACCGGCAAGTCTCTTTAATCATTATGTAATACAAGATCCCGTGACTTACACTTAGTCACATTGCTTGCAAGGCTTGTGTGTGATGTTGTATTACCGAGTGGGCCCCAAGAGACCTCTCCGTCACACGGAGTGACAAATCCCAGTCTTGATCCATACTAACTCAACAGACACCTTCGGAGATACCTGTAGAGCACTTTTATAGTCTCCCAGTTACGTTGCGACGTTTGATGCACACATCGTATTCCTCCGGTGCCAGTGAGTTATACGATCTCATGGTCATAGGAACAAATACTTGACACGCAGAAAACAATAGCAATAAAACGACACGATCAATATGCTACGTTCAAAGTTTTGGGTCTTGTCCATCACATGATTCTCCTAATGATGTGATCCCGTTATCATGTGACAACACTTGCCCATGGCCAGGAAACCTTGACCATCTTTGATCAACGAACTAGTCAACTAGAGGCTCACTAGGGATAGTGTGTTGTCTATGTATCCACACATGTATTTGAGTTTCCAATCAATACAATTCTAGCACGGATAATAAACGATTATTATGAACAAGGAAATATAATAATAACTAATTTATTATTGCCTCTAGGGCATATTTCCAAGAGTCTCCCACTTGCACTAGAGTCAATAATCTAGTTCACATCACCATGTGATTTTAACGAATCCAACACCCATACTGCTCTGGGGTCTAATCACGTCTTGCTGGTGAGAGAGGTTTTAGTCAAGGGTTCTGAATCTTTCGTATCCATGCGTGCTTTACAAATCTTTATGTCATCTTTATAGATGCTGCCACTAGGTGCTATTCGGAAATACTCCAAAGATCTACTCTACTATGCGAATTCGTTTCACTACTCATAGTTACTCGGATTAGTGTCAAAGCTTGCAACAATGTAACCCTTTACGACGAACTCTTTAACCACCTCCATAATCGAGAAAAAAAATCCTTAGTCCACTAGTTACTAAGGATAACTTTGACCGTGCTACGGCAACAAAAGTCCTTCCCTGGCAATGGTGCCAGAGATCCTTCTATCGTCTCTTGAGCTTGCGTTGGTTTTTCCCTTGAAGAGGAAAGGGTGATGCAGCACAGGAGCAGTAAGTATTTCCCTCAGTTTGAGAACCAAGGTATCAATCCAGTAGGAGAATCTCGTCAAGTCCAGAGTACGTGCGCAAACACAAAAGAGCTTGCACCCAACGCTTTAAAGGGGTTGTCAATCCCTTCAAGATTGATTGCAAAGTAAGATCTGAAGGTGGAAAGTGCCACGAAGAAAAAGTGTAAGGCTGAAAATATGGTGTGGAGTAGACCCGGGGGCCATAGTGTTCACTATAGGCTTCTCTCAAAATACCAAATATTACGGTGGGTGAACAAATTACTGTCGAGCAATTGATAGAACCGCACAAAGTCATGACGGTATCTAAGGCAATGATCATACATATAGGCATCACGCCCGAGACAAGTAGACCAATACTTTCTGCATCTACTACTATTACTCCACACATCGACCGCTATCCAGCATGCATCTAGTGTATTGAGTTCATGATGAACAGAGTAACGCTTTAAGCAAGATGACATGATGTAGAGGGATCATCTCAAACCAATGATAAAACCCCCATCTTTTTACCCTTGATGGCAACAACATGATGCGTGCCTCGCTACCCCTTCTGTCACTGGGTGAGGTCACCGCACGGTATGAACCCAAAACCAAGCACTTCTCCCATTGCAAGAATCATAGATCTAGTTGTCCAAACAAAACCCACAACTCGGAGAGAATTACAAGGATATGAAATCATGCATAAGAGAGATCAGAAGAAACTCAAATAAGATTCATAGATAATCTGATCATAAATCCACAATTCATCAATCTCGACAAACACACCACAAAAGAAGATTACATCGGATAGATCTCCATGACGATCATAGAGAACTTTGTATTGAAGAGCCAAGAGAGAGAAGAAGCCATCTAGCTACTAGCTATGGACCCGTAGGTCTATGGTGAACTACTCACGCATCATCGGAGAGGTCATGGTGTTGATGAAGAAGCCCTCCGTATCCGAATCACCCCTTCGACAGGGCACCGGAACGTGCCCCAGATGGGATCTTGCAGAGACAGAAGCTTGCGGCGGCGGAAAAGTACGTTCGATGATCTCCTGATTTTTTCTAGGATTTTAGGGAATATATAGGCGCAAAACCTAGGGCAGAGGTGGCCCAGGGAGCCCACAAGCCAGGTGGCGCGGCCCCCTGGCCTCGCCATCAGGGCTTGTGGGGTCCCTGCAGGCCCCCTCCCTTGATTCTCCGGCTTCCCGATCTTTTTCTGTTTCAGAAAAAATCTTTTTGCCAGTTTCATTCCGTTTGGACTCCGTTCAAAATCTTCCTCTGAAAGGGGTCAAAAACATGGAAAAAACAGGAACTGGTACTTGGCACTGAGTTAATATGTTAGTGCCAAAAAATATGTAAAAGGCATGCAAAACATCCAAAGTTTGACAAGATAATAGCATGAAACCATCAAAAATTATAGATACGTTGGAGACGAATCAAGCATCCCCAAGCTTAACTCCTGCTCGTCCTTGAGTAGGGAAGTTATAAAGACTGAATTTTTGATGTGGAATGCTACCTACCATAGTTGTCCTTTGCAACTTCTTTCACATGACATGAATGTTCAGATCCGTAAGATTCAAAACAATAGTTTTCTATTGACATGAAAACAATAATACTTCAAGCAAACTAGCCAGGTAATCATGAACTTTCAAAATAACAAGGACAATGGAAGTTATCCCTATAAAATCATATAGTATGGCTATGCTCCATCATCCTCACACAACTAATGTAAATCATGCACAACCCCGGTATTGGCCAATTAATTGTTTTCGCACTCTTACTTTCTCAAACTTTTTATAACTATCACGCAATACATGAGCGTGAGCCATGGATATAGCACTATAGGTGGAATAGAGTGTGGTGGTGGTTGTGAGACAAAAAGGAGGAGATGGTCACATTGACTCAGCGTATCAAAGGGCTATGGAGATGCCCATTAATAGATATCAATGTGAATGGGTAGGGATTGCCATACAAGGGATGCACTAGAGCTATAAGTATGTGAAAGCTCCAAAGGAGAACTAGTGGGTGTGCATCCAACTTGCTTGCTCACGAAGACCTAGGGCAATTTTGAGGAAGCCCATCATTGGAATATACAAGCCAAGTTATATAATGAAGATTCCCACTAGCATGTAGTAGTGACAAAGCAACAAGCTCTCAATCATGAAGAACATGGTGCTATTATGAAGCACAAGTGTGGAAAAAGATAGTAGCATTCTCCCTTCTCTCTTTTTTTGTTTGGGCTCTTGGCCTCTTTTTTTCTCTCTCTTTTTGTGGGCTCTTTGACCTCTTTTTTTCCTCATATGGGACAATGTTCTAATAATGTTGATCGTCACACTTTTATTTACTCACAGCTCAAGGCTTAGAACGATGATGACTCTATAGGAAATGCCTCCGGTAGTGTACCGGGATGTGCAACGATTTAGCTTGACGTATGACGTTGAAACATCTCGCTAGCTATCTTACGATCAGGCAATGGCAATATGAGAGTGACGGCACAAGTCATGAGACAGAATGGTGGGAGTTGCATGGCAATATATCTCGGAATGGCTATAAAAATGCCATAGTAGGTAGGTATGGTGGCTGTTTTGAGGAAGGCATATGGTGGGTTTCTGTACCGGCGAAAGTTGCGCGGCACTAGAGAGGATAGCAAAGGTGGAAGGTGAAAGTGCATCTATACCATGGACTCACATTAGTCATGAAGAACTCACATACTTGTTGCGAAAGTTTTTATTAGTAATCGAAACAAAGTGCTAAACGCATACTCCTAGGGGAAGGGTTGGTAGGTGTAAACCATCGCGCGATGCCGACCTCAACATAAAGGATGACAATCAATAGATCAATTATGCTCTGACTTCCTAACATAGCGGTTCACAATACGTGCATGCTACGGGAATCACTAACTTCGACACAAGTATTTCTAGATTCACAACACCCTACTAACATAACTCTTAATATTACCAAATCCACGGCTCAAAACTAATTGAGAGGAATCAATACTTCTCTTTCTACTCAATGCACATGAAGATGGAGGTTTTCGTATACTTTCATAGCATAAGCCAACTACCAAGTCACGCACCGCCACGCTCTAAAAGATATAAGTGAAGCACATAGAGCAAAATTATCTAGCTTAAAATATATAAGTGAAGCATGATGAACATTCTAGCAAAATCACGATGAGTGCATGTCTCTCTATCTCAAAAAGGTGTGCATCAAGGATGATTGTGACACAACAAAAGAAAAAGACTCCTACGATACAAGACGCTCCAAGAAAAACACATATCATGTGGTGAATAAAAATATAGTTCCAAGTAATGTTACCGATGGATTGAAGACGAAAGAGGGGATGCCTTCCCGGGGCATCCCCAAGCTTAGGCTTTTTGGTTTCCTTGAATTTGGTTTGGGATGCCTTGGGCATCCCCAAGCTTGAGCTCTTTCCACTCCTTATCTCTTTGTCCATGGGAACATCACCCAAAACATGAAAACTTCACCACACAAAACTTAAACAGAAACTCGTGATAACATTAGCACAAGAAAACAAACTACCACCTCTTTTGGTACTGTAGCAAACTTGAATTCTATGTATATTGGTGTTGGGATACTGTATTCTCACTTTTCCATGGCTAGTACCCCCCCCCCCGATACTAACCATAGTTTCATCAAAACAAGCAACCAACTCAACAAAAACAGAATCTGCCAAAAACAGACCAATCTGTAGCAATATGTATACTTCGTATACTTTTGGTACCTCAAAAATTCTAAAACCTTACGACTTCCTGGGCAAAAGGCTTATAAACCAGCAGCAAAAATAATAAACTCAAAAGCTCTTTCATAATAAAAATGAAAAATCATCTTGTGAGTGAAAAGTTTCTGTCTTTTTCCAGCAGGATCAAATAACCATTACCAAGACTAGTCATGAAGGTTTTGCTTGGCTCAAACACGAAAAGAAACACAAAAAACACAATCACAACAGAATTATGATGGTGTGGATGCAACAAAACAGAAAGAAAAAGATAAATTCATTAGGTTGCCTCCCAACAAGCGCTATTGTTTAACGCCCTTAGCTAGGCATAAAAGCGATAGAATCACGTATCGTCGTCTTTGGTGCTCAAACCATAAGTGGCCCTCATCATGGATTCATAAGGCAATCTTAGTTTCTTTATAGGAAATGTTCCATGCCCTTCTTTAAAGGAAACTGAAATCTAATATTCCCTTCCTTCATATCGATGATAGCACCGATAGTCCTTAGGAAAGGTCTACCAAGAATAATAGGGCATGTAGGATTAAAATAAATGTCAAGCACAATGAAATCCACGGGTACATAGTTCCTATTTGCAATAATAATAACATCATTGATATTTCCCATAGGTTTCTTGACAGTAGAATCCGAAAGATGCAAATTAAGACAACACTCTTGAATCTCATTAAAACCCAGAACATCATATAAAGACTTTGGAATCGCGGAAACACTAGCACCCAAATCACACAAAGCATTGCATTATAGTTTTTGATTTTGATTTTGATAGTAGGTTCCCACTCATCATGAATCTTTCTAGGGATAGAGACTTCCAATTCAAGTTTCTCTTCAAGAGGTTTTATCATAGCTTCGATGAAATGATCGGTAAAGGCCTTGTTTTGGCTATAAGCGTGTGGAGAGTTTAACATGGATTGCATCAAGGAAATGCATTCAATCAAGGAGCAACTATCATAATTGAATTCCTTGAAATCCATAGTAGTAAATCCATAGTAGATGGACTCCGAATCATTGGGGCACTTTTCAACCAAAGTGTATTCATATCCAGCCCCATCATCATTAGGTTTGACACAAGAAAACAAAGATTAAATGGGAGTCACACCAAGCACTTTAAGATCTTTGTGATTCTTATCACGAGAACACGCCTTTTTAAGCCATTCATGTCTAGCACGAATTTGGGCGGTTCTTTCTTTGCTCTCAATCATGGAAACACGCATAGCTTTCAAAGTTTCATCCATGTTGATCTTGGGAGGAGCACATCTAACTTCCAAAGCATCAATATCACTAGACATTCTATCAACGCTCTTAGCCAAATCGTCAATTTTGAGTAGTTTTTCCTCTATAGACGCATTGAAAATCTTTTGCGAGTTGATAAACTATTTGATATTACTCTCTAGATCAGAGGGTAATCTATTGTAATTTCCATGAGTATTGTTGTAGGAGTTGCCAAAGTTATTAGAGGAGTTACTAGGAATAGGCCTAGGAACATAGTTTCCTCTAAAAGCATTGTTGTTGCCAAAATTGTTCCTACCAACAAAATTAACGTCCAAGCTAGCGTTGCTACTCTCAATCAAAGAAGACAAGGGCATATAATTAGGATCTAAAGGAGCACTACTATAGCGTATCTTTAATTTTTGACGGTTTCATGCTATTATCTTGTCAAACATTGGATGTTTTGCATGCCTTTTATATATTTTTTGGGACTAACTTATTAACTTAGTACCAAGAGCCAGTTCCTGTTTTTAAATGTTTTTGACCCCTTTCAGAGGAGGATTTTGAACAGAGTCCGAATGGAATGAAACTGCCAAAAGATTTTTTTTCGGAACAGAAAAAGATCGGGAAGCCGGAGAATCAGGGCAGGGGCCACCAGGGACCACACAATCCCTCATGGCGCGGCCAGGGGGGCCCGCGCCCCTGGCTTGTGCGCTCCCTGAGGCTCCTTTTCCCTAGGTTTTGCGCCTATATATTCCCTAAAATCCCATGAAAATCAGGAGAGCATCGAAAGTACTTTTCCTCCGCTACAAGCTTCTGTCTCCGCAAGATCCCATCTGGGGAACGTTCTGGTGCCCTGCCGGAGGGGGGATTCGGATAGGAGGGCTTCTTCATCAACACCATGACCTCTCCGATGATGCGTGAGTAGTTCACCATAGACCTACGTGTGCATAGCTAGTAACTAGATGCCTTCTTCTCTCTCTTGGATCTTCAATACAAAGTTCTCCATGATCTTCATGAAGATCTATCCGATGTAATCTTCTTTTGCGGTATGTTTGTCGAGATCCGATGAATTGTGGATTTGTGATCATATTATCTATGAATCTTATTTGAGTTTCTTCTGATCTCTCTTATGCATGATTTCATATCCTTGTAATTCTCTTCGAGTTGTGGGTTTTATCGGGCCAACTAGATCTATGATTCTTGCAATGGGAGAAGTGCTTGGTTTTGGGTTCATACCGTGCGGTGACCTCACCCAGTGAAAGAAGGGGTAGCGAGGCACGCATCGTGTTGTTGCCATCAAGGGTAAAAATATGGGGTTTTCATCATTGGTTTGAGATTAGCCCTCTACATCATGTCATCTTGCTTAAGGCGTTACTCTGTTCGTCATGAACTCAATACACTAGATGCATGCTGGATAGCGGTCGATGTGTGGAGTAATAGTAGTAGATGCAGAAAGTATCGGTCTACTTGTCTCGGACGTGATGCCTATATGTATGATCATTGCCTTAGATATCGTCATGACTTTGCGCGGTTCTATCAATTGCTCGACTGTAATTTGTTCACCCACCGTGATATTTGCTATTTTGAGAGAAGGCTCTAGTGAACACTATGGCCCCCGGGTCTACTCCACACCATATTTTCAGCCTTACACTTTTTACTTCGTTGCACTTTTCGCCTTCAGATCTCACTTTGCAATCAATCTTGAAGGGATTGACAACCCCTTTAAAGCGTTGGGTGCAAGCTCTTTTGTGATTGCGCAGGTACTCTGGACTTGACGAGATTCTCCTACTGGATTGATACCTTGGTTCTCAAATTGAGGGAAATACTTACTGCTCCTGTGCTGCATCACCCTTTCCTCTTCAAGGGGAAAACCAACGCAAGCTCAAGAGACGACAGAAGGATCTTTGGCACCACTGTCGGGGAAGGACTTTTGTTGCCGTAGCAATACGTCTTCAACGTATCTATAATTTTTGATGGTTCCATGCTATTATCTTGTCAACTTTGGATGTTTTGTATGCATGAATATGCTATTTTATATCTTTTTCGGGACTAACCTATTAAGTCAGTGCCAAGTGCCAGTTTCTGTCTTTTTGGTATTTTTGACCTTTTTCATAGGAGAATATTAAACGGAGTCCAAACGGAATAAAACCTGCGGAATGATTTTTCCATAACAGAAGATACGCAGGGAACTTGAGAACCAAGGCAAAGGACCACGGGGGAGGTCACAAGCCCCCTAGCCGTAGCCTGGGGGGCGCGCCTAGCAGGCTTGTGGGCCCGCCATGGCTCCTTTGCCCTACTTCTTCCGCCTATAAATTCTCCAAAAATCTGAAACTGCCAAAGAGAGCCACGAAAATACTTTTCCGCCGCCGCAAGATTCTGTCTGTGCAAGATCCCATCTGGGGACCGTTCTGGTGCCCTGCAGGAGGGGGGATTCGGACACGAAGGGCTTCTTCATCAACACCATTGCCTCTCCGATGATGCGCGAGTAGTTCACCACACACCTTTGGGTCCATAGCTAGTAGCTAGATGGCTTCTTCTCTCTCTTGGATCTTCAATACAAAGTTCTCCATGATCTTCATGGAGATCTATCCGATGTAATGTTCTTTTGCGGTGTGTTTGTCGAGATCCGATGAATTGTGGATTTATGATCAGATTATCTATGAATATTATTTGAGTTTCCTCTGATCTCTTATATGGATGATTTCATATCCTCGTAATTCTCTTTGAGTTGTGGGTTTCGTTTGGCCAACTTGATCCATAATTCTTGCAATGGGAGAAGTGCTTGGTTTTGGGTTCATACCGTGCGGTGTCCACACCAAGTGACAGAAGGGGTAGCGAGGCACACATCATGTTGTTGCCCTCAAGGGTAAAAAGATGGGGTTTATATCTATTGCATGAGTTTATCCCTCTACTATTGGAATTATGCCCTAGAGGCAATAATAAATATAGTTATTATTATAATTCCTGCATCAAGATGATTGTTTATTATCCATGCTATAATTGTATTGAATGAAGACTCATTTACATGTGTGGATACATAGACAAAACACTGTCCCTAGCAAGCCTCTAGTTGGCTAGCCAGTTGATCAAAGATAGTCAGTGTCTTCTGATTATGAACAAGGTGTTGTTGCTTGATAACTGGATCACGTCATTAGGAGAATCACGTGATGGACTAGACCCAAACTAATAGACGTAGCATGTTGACCGTGTCATTTTGTTGCTACTGTTTTCTACGTGTCAAGTATTTGTTCCTATGACCATGAGATCATATAACTCACTAACACCGGAGGAATACTTTGTGTGTATCAAACGTCGCAACGTAACTGGGTGACTATAAAGATACTCTACAGGTATCTCCGAAGGTGTTCGTTGAGTTAGTATGGATCAAGACTGGGATTTGTCACTCCGTGTGACGGAGAGGTATCTCGGGGCCCACTCGGTAATACAACATCACACACAAGCCTTGCAAGCAATGTGACTTAGTGTAAGTTGCAGGATCTTGTATTACGGAACGAGTAAAGAGACTTGCCGGTAAACGAGATTGAAATAGGTATGCGGATAGTGATGATCGAATCTCGGGCAAGTAACATACCAAAGGACAAAGGGAATGACATACGGGATTATATGAATCCTTGGCACTGAGGTTCAAAGATAAGATCTTCGTAGAATATGTAGGAGCCAATATGGGCATCCAAGTCCCGCTGTTGGATATTGACCGAGGAGTCTCTTGGGTCATGTCTACATAGTTCTCGAACCCGCAGGGTCTGCACACTTAAGGTTCGATGTTGTTTTATGCGTATTTGAGTTATATGGTTGGTTACCGAATGTTGTTCGGAGTCACGGATGAGATCACGGACGTCACGAGGGTTTCCAGAATGGTCCGGAAACGAAGATTGATATATAGGATGACCTCATTTGATTACCGGAAGGTTTTCGGAGTCACCGGGAATGTACCGGGAATGACGAATGGGTTCCGGGAGTTCACCGAGGGGGGGGGGGCAACCCACCCCGGGGAAGCCCATAGGCCTTGAGGGTGGCGCACCAGCCCTTAGTGGGCTGGTGGGACAGCCCAAAAGGGCCCTATGCGCATTGGAAGAAAAATCAAAGAGAAAAAGAAAAAAAAAGGAGGAGGTGGGAAAGGAAAGAAGGACTCCACCCACCAAACCAAGTAGGACTCGGTTTGGGGGGGAGTCCTTCCCCCCTTTGGCTTGGCCGACCCCCTTGGGGCTCCTTGAGCCCCAAGGCAAGGTCCCCCTCTCCCACCTATATATACGGAGGTTTTAGGGCTGATTTCGGACGACTTTTCCACGGCAGCCCGACCACATACCTCCACGGTTTTTCCTCTAGATTGCGTTTCTGCGGAGCTCGGGCGGAGCCCTGCTGAGACAAGATCATCACCAACCTCCGGAGCGCCGTCACTCTGCCGGAGAACTCTTCTACCTCTACGTCTCTCTTGATGGATCAAGAAGGCCGAGATCATCGTTGAGCTGTACGTGTGCTGAACGCGGAGGTGCCGTCCGTTCGGCACTAGATCGTGGGACTGATCGCGGGATAGTTCGCGGGGCGGATCGAGGGACGTGAGGACGTTCCACTACATCAACCGCATTCACTAACGCTTCTGCTGTACGGTCTACAAGGGTACGTAGATCACTCATCCCCTCTCGTAGATGGACATCACCATGATAGGTCTTCGTGCGCGTAGGAAATTTTTTGTTTCCCATGCGACGTTCCCCAACAGTGGCATCATGAGCTAGGTTCATGCATAGATGTCTTCTCGAGTAGAACACAAAAGTTTTTGTGGGTGGTGATGTGCGTTTTCCTGCCCTCCTTAGTCTTTTCTTGATTCCACGGTATTGTTGGATTGAAGCGGCTTGGACCGACATTACTCGTACGCTTACGAGAGACTGGTTTCATCGCTACGAGTAACCCCGTTGCTCAAAGATGACTGGCAAGTGTCGGTTTCTCCAACTTTAGTTGAATCGGATTTGACCGAGGAGGTCCTTGGATGAGGTTAAATAGCAACTCATATATCTCCGTTGTGGTGTTTGCGTAAGTAAGATGCGATCCTACTAGATACCCATGGTCACCACGTAAAACCGGCAACAACAAAATTAGAGGACGTCTAACTTGTTTTTGCAGGGTATGCTTGTGATGTGATATGACCAACGATGTGATGTGATATATTGGATGTATGAGATGATCATGTTGTAATAGATAATATCGACTTGCACGTCGATGGTACGGCAACCGGCAGGAGCCATAGGGTTGTCTTTATACTAATGTTTGTGCTTGCAGATGCGTTTACTATTTTTTGCTAGGATGTAGCTTTAGTAGTAATAGCATGAGTAGCACGACAACCCCGATGGAGACACGTTGATGGAGATCATGGTGTGGCGCCGGTGACAAGAATATCGTGCCGGTGCTTTGGTGATGGAGATCAAGGAGCACGTGATGATGGCCATATCATGTTACTTATGAATTGCATGTGATGTTAATCCTTTTATGCACCTTATTTTGCTTAGAACGACGGTAGCATTATGAGGTGATCTCTCACTAAAATTTCAAGACGAAATTGTGTTCTCCCCGACTGTGCACCGTTGCTAAAGTTCGTCGTTTCGAGACAGCACGTGATGATCGGGTGTGATAGACTCAACGTTCACATACAACGGGTGCAAAACAGTTGCGCACGCGGAACACTCGGGTTAAGCTTGACGAGCCTAGCATGTGCAGACATGGCCTCGGAACACATGAGACCGAAAGGTCGATCATGAATCATATAGATGATATGATTAGCATAGGGATGCTTACCACTGAAACTATGCTCAACTCACGTGATGATCGGACTTGAGCTAGTGTAAGTGGATCATGAACCACTCAAATGACTAGAGAGATGTACTTTTTGAGTGGGAGTTTAGCGAATAATTTGATTAAGTTAAACTCTAATTATCTTGAACATAGTCTAAGTCCACTTTGAATATATTTGTGTTGTAGATCATGGCTCACGCGACAGTCACCCTGAATTTTAATACGTTCCTAGAGAAAGCTAAGTTGAAAGATGATGGAAGCAACTTTGTAGACTGGGCTCATAATCTTAAGCTAATCTTACAAGCTGGGAAGAAGGATTATGTCCTTAATGCTGCGCTAGGAGATGAACCACCCTCTACGGCTGATCAGGATGTTAAGAACGCTTGGTTAGCACGTAAGGAGGACTACTCAGTAGTTCAATGTGTAGTCTTGTATGGCTTAGAACCGGGACTTCAACGTCGCTTTGAGCGTCATGGAGCATTTGAGATGTTCCAGGAGTTGAAGTTTATCTTTCAGAAGAACGCCCGAATCGAGAGGTATGAGACCTCCGATAAATTCTATGCTTGCAAGATGGAGGAGAACTCGTCTGTCAGTGAACATGTGCTCAAAATGTCTGGGTACTCAAACCGTCTAGCTGAGCTGGGGATTGAACTCCCGCAAGAAGCTATCACTGACAGAATCCTTCAATCACTGCCGCCAAGCTATAAAGGCTTTGTGTTGAACTACAACATGCAAGGGATGAACAAGTCTCCCGGCGAGTTGTTTGCGATGCTGAAAGTCGCAGAGTCTGAACTCCGTAAAGAGCATCAAGTGTTGATGGTGAATAAGACCACTAGTTTCAAGAGAAACGGCAAAGGCAAGAAGGGTAATTCAAAGAAGAGCGGCAAGCCTGTTGCTAATCCGACGAAGAAACCCAAAGCTGGACCTAAGCCTGAAACAGAGTGTTACTATTGCAAGGGTATGGGTCACTGGAAGCGCAATTGCCCCAAGTATCTAGCAGATAAGAAGGCGGCCACAGAAAAATCAGGTATATTTGATATACATGTTATTGATGTGTACTTAACCGGCTCTCGTAGTAGTGCCTGGGTATTCGATATCGGTTCTGTTGCTCATATTTGCAACTCGAAACAGGAACTGCGGAATAGACGAAGGCTGGCGAAAGATGAAGTGACGATGCGCGTAGGAAATGGTTCCAAGGTTGATGCAATCGCCGTCGGCATAGTTTCACTTCAGTTACCATCAGGATTAGTTATGAACTTGAACCATTGTTATTTAGTGCCTGCGTTGAGCATGAACATTATATCTGGATCTTGTTTATTGCGAGACGGTTACTCTTTTAAGTCAGAGAACAATGGTGGTTCTATTTCTATGAGTAACATCTTTTATGGTCATGCACCCAATGTGAGAGGATTGTTCATATTGAATCTTGATAGCGATACACACATACATAACATTGAGACCAAAAGAGTTAGAGTTAACAATGATAGCGCCATATTTTTGTGGCACTGCCGCTTAGGTCATATTGGTGTAAAGCGCATGAAGAAACTCCATGCCGATGGACTTTTGGAGTCACTTGACTTTGATTCACTTGACACGTGCGAACCATGCGTCATGGGCAAGATGACTAAAACTCCGTTCACCGGAACAATGGAGCGTGCAAGTGACTTGTTGGAAATCATACATACCGATGTGTGTGGTCCGATGAGCGTAGAGGCACGCGGCGGATATCGTTATTTTCTCACCTTCACTGACGATTTGAGTAGATATGGTTATGTCTACTTGATGAAGCACAAGTCTGAAACATTTGAAAAGTTCAAGCAATTTCAGAGTGAAGTTGAAAATCATCGCAACAAGAAGATCAAGTTCCTACGGTCTGATCGTGGGGGTGAATATCCGAGTTTCGAGTTTGGTGCTCACTTAAGACAATGTGGAATTGTTTCACAGTTAACACCGCCTGGAACACCATAGCGTAATGGTGTGTCCGAACGTCGTAATCGTACTTTATTAGAGATGGTGCGATCTATGATGTCTCTTACCGATTTGCCGTTATCGTTTTGGGGTTATGCATTAGAAACAGCTTCATTCACTTTAAATAGGGCACCATCAAAATCCGTTGAGATGACACCATACGAACTGTGGTATGGCAAAAGGCCAAAGTTGTCATTTCTTAAAGTTTGGCGATGTGATGCTTATGTCAAAAAGCTTCAGCCTGAAAAGCTGGAACCCAAAGCGGAAAAGTGCGTCTTCATAGGTTACCCAAAAGAGACAGTTGGGTACACCTTCTATCTCAAATCCGAGGGCAATGTGTTTGTTGCTAAAAACGGAGCTTTTCTCGAGAAGGAGTTTCTCTCGAGAGAATTGAGTGGAAGGAAGATAGAACTTGACGAGGTTGTCGAACCTCTCATCCCTCTGAGTGGTGGCGCAGGGCAAGGGGAAACCTCTGTCATTGCGACACCGGTTGAGGAGGAAGTTAATGATGAAGATCATGAAACTCCGGTTCAAGTTTCTGTCGAGCCACGCAGGTCGACGAGACCACGTGCTGCTCCAGAGTGGTACGGTAATCCCGTCTTATCAATCATGTTCTTGGACAACAATGAACCTGCAAATTATGAAGAAGCAATGGTGGGCCCAGATTCCAACAAATGGCTAGAAGCTATGAAGTCCGAGATAGGATCCATGTATGAGAACAAAGTGTGGACTTTGGAGGTACTGCCTGAGGGCCGCAAGGCCATTCAGAACAAATGGATCTTTAAGAGGAAGACGGACGCTGACGGCAATGTGACCGTTTATAAAGCTCGACTTGTGGAAAAGGGTTTTTCACAAGTTCAAGGAGTTGACTACGATGAGACATTCTCACCCGTAGCGATGCTTAAGTCCGTCAGAATCATGTTAGCAATAGCTGCATTTTTCGATTATGAAATCTGGCAGATGGATGTCAAAACGGTGTTCCTTAACGGTTTCCTTATGGAAGAAGTGTATATGATGCAACCCGAAGGTTTTGTCGATCCTAAGAATGCTAACAAGGTGTGCAAGCTCCAGCGATCCATTTATGGACTGGTGCAAGCATCTCGGAGTTGGAACAAACGCTTTGATGAGGTGATCAAAGTATTTGGGTTTATACAAGTGGTTGGAGAATCTTGTATTTACAAGAAAGTGAGTGGGAGCTCTGTGGCGTTTCTAATATTATATGTGGATGACATATTGTTGATTGGAAACAAGGTAGAGTTTTTGGAGAGCATAAAGGATTACTTGAATAAAAGTTTCTCTATGAAGGACCTAGGAGAAGCTGCTTACATTCTAGGCATTAAGATCTATAGGGATAGATCAAAACGCGTGATAGGACTTTCACAAAGCACATACCTTGATAAAGTTTTGAAGAGGTTCAAAATGGAACAGTCCAAGAAGGGGTTCTTGCGAGTTTTACAAGGTAGGAGATTGAGTAAGACTCAGTGCCCAACAACTGATGAGGATAGAGAGCATTTGCGCTCCGTCCCCTATGCTTCAGCCATAGGCTCTATCATGTATGCAATGTTGTGCACTAGACCGGACGTTAGCCTGGCCATAAGTATGGCAGGTAGGTTCCAGAGTAATCCAGGAGTGGATCACTGGACGGCGGTCAAGAATATCCTAAAGTACGTGAAAAGGACTAAGGAGATGTTTCTCATGTATGGAGGTGACGAAGAGCTCGCCGTAAAAGGTTACGTCGATGCAAGCTTTGACACAGATCCGGACGACTCTAAGTCACAAACCGGATACGTATTTATTCTTAATGGGTGTGCGGTAAGCTGGTGCAGTTCCAAGCAAAGCGTCGTAGCAGATTCTACATGTGAAGCGGAGTACATGGCTGCCTCGGAGGCGGCTAAGGAGGGTGTCTGGATGAAGCAGTTCATGACGGATCTTGGAGTGGTGCCAAGCGCACTGAATCCAATAACCTTCTTCTGTGACAACACGGGTGCCATTGCCTTAGCAAAGGAACCACGGTTTCACAAGAAGTCCACACACATCAAACGACGCTTCAACCTCATCCGCGACTACGTCGAAGGAGAGGACGTAAATATATGCAAAGTGCACATGGATCTGAATGTAGCAGACCCGCTGACTAAACCTCTTCCACAGCCAAAGCATGATCAACACCAGAACTGTATGGGTGTTAGATTTATTACAATGTAATTCGCATGATGATGTGAGGGCTAGATTATTGACTCTAGGGCAAGTGGGAGACTGTTGGAATTATGCCCTAGCGGCAATAATAAATATAGTTATTATTATAATTCCTGTATCAAGATGATTGTTTATTGTCCATGCTATAATTGTATTGAATGAAGACTCATTTACATGTGTGGATACATAGACAAAACACTGTCCCTAGCAAGCCTTTGGTTGGCTAGCCAGTTGATCAAAGATAGTCAGTGTCTTCTGATTATGAACAAGGTGTTGTTGCTTGATAACTGGATCACGTCATTAGGAGAATCACGTGATGGACTAGACCCAAACTAATGGACGTAGCATGTTGATCGTGTCATTTTGTTGCTACTGTTTTCTGCGTGTCAAGTATTTGTTCCTATGACCATGAGATCATATAACTCACTAACACCGGAGGAATACTTCGTGTGTATTAAACGTCGCAACGTAACTGGGTGACTATAAAGATACTCTACAGGTATCTCCGAAGGTGTTCGTTGAGTTAGTATGGATCAAGATTGGGATTTGTCACTCCGTGTGACGGAGAGGTGTCTCGGGGCCCACTCGGTAATACAACATCACACACAAGCCTTGCAAGCAGTGTGACTTAGTGTAAGTTGCGGGATCTTGTATTACGGAACGAGTAAAGAGACTTGACGGTAAACGAGATTGAAATAGGTATGCGGATACTGACGATCGAATCTCGGGCAAGTAACATATCGAAGGACAAAGGGAATGACATACGGGATTATATGAATCCTTGGCACTGAGGTTCAAACGATAAGATCTTCGTAGAATATGTAGGATCCAATATGGGCATCCAGGTCCCGCTGTTGGATATTGACCGAGGAGTCTCTCGGGTCATGTCTACATAGTTCTCGAACCCGCAGGGTCTGCACACTTAAGGTTCGACGTTGTTTTATGCGTATTAGAGTTATATGGTTGGTTACCGAATGTTGTTCGGAGTCCCGGATGAGATCATGGATGTCACGACGGTTTCCGGAATGGTCCGGAAACAAAGATTGATATATAGGATGACCTCATTTGAATACACGAAGGTTTTCGGAGTTACCGGGAATGTACCGGGAATGACGAATGGGTTCCGGGAGTTCACCGGGGGGGGGGCAACCCACCCCGGGGAAGCCCATAGGCCTTGAGGGTGGCGCACCAGCCCTTAGTGGGCTGGTGGGACAGCCCAAAAGGGCCCTATGCACATGGGAAGAAAAACCAAAGAGAAAAAAAGGAGGAGGTGGGAAAGGAAAGAAGGACTCCACCCACCAAACCAAGTAGGACTCGGTTTGCGGGCGAGTCCTTCCCCCCTTTGGCTCGGCCGACCCCCTTGGGGCTCCTTGAGCCCCAAGGCAAGGTCCCCCTCGCCCACCTATATATACAGAGGTTTTAGGGCTGATTTGGGACGACTTTTCCACGGCAGCCCGACCACATACCTCCACGGTTTTTCCTCTAGATTGCGTTTCTGCAGAGCTCGGGCGGAGCCCTGCTGAGACAAGATCATCACCAACCTCCAGAGCGCCGTCATGCTGCCGGAGAACTCTTCTACCTCTCCGTCTCTCTTGATGGATCAAGAAGGCCGAGATCATCGTCGAGCTGTACGTGTGCTGAACGCGGAGGTGCCGTCCGTTCGGCACTAGATCGTGGGACTGATCGCGGGATAGTTCGCGGGGCGGATCGAGGGACGTGAGGGCGTTCCACTACATCAATCGCGTTCACTAACGCTTCTGCTGTACGTTCTACAAGGGTACGTAGATCACTCATCCCCTCTCGTAGATGGACATCACCATGATAGGTCTTCGTGCGCGTAGGAAAATTTTTGTTTCCCATGCGACGTTCCCCAACATCTACATCATGCCATCTTGCTTAAGGCGTTACTCTGTTTGTTATGAACTCAATACACTAGATGCATGCTCGATATCGGTCGATGTGTGGAGTAATAGTAGTAGATGTAGACAGTATCGGTCTACTTGTCTTAGACGTGATGCCTATATGTATGATCATTGTATTAGATATCATCATGACTTTGCGCGATTCTATCAATTGCTCGACAGTAAATCGTTCACCCACCGTAATACTTGCTATCATGAGAGAAGCCTCTAGTGAACACTATGGCCCCCAGGTCTACTTCACATCATATTTTCAGCTCTACACTTTTACTTTGTTGCACTTTCCACCTGCATATCTCACCTTTTAATTAATCATGAAGGGATTGACAACCCCTTTATAGCGTTCGGTGTAAGTTTGTTTGTTTTTGCGCAGGTACATTGGTGACTTGTCTTGATACTCCTACTGGATTGATACCTTGGTTCTCAAACCGAGGGAAATACTTACTGCTACTGTGCTGCATCAACCTTTCCTCTTCAAGGGAAAAACCAACGCAAGCTCAAGAGGTAGCAAGAAAAATTTGTGGCGTCGTTGCCGGGGAGTATCAAGTCAAGAATAGTCTCCCTCCAACGTGTCAATTTATGGCGTCGGGGACTATTCTAAGTGAAGCTTATCCAAGTAACTGTCGCAAACTCATCTCTTGCATTAACTTTTTTTGCCTTTTGCCTCTCATTTTCCTCTCCCCCACTTCTGAAAAACAAAAATTTACAAAAATATTTGCCTTTTTCGTTCGTCCTTTTCTTTCGCTTGCTTTCTGTTTGCCTGTGCGGGATAGTATACCTATCCTTATGGCTAGTCCTATCGCTTTGAATGATACTCCCGAGAGCGAAGTTCTTAATTTCAAACAGAATGAGGGAGAAAACTTAAAGGATCTTTGGTATAGGATTTGCAATGCCTTAATAAGTTTGGTAGGCTCACCCCCACTCATGGTTAATGGAACTACCTTAACTTTGGAACATGTGATGTGTAGGCTGGATATCATTGAAAATAAAGTTGCTATGATTGAACTCATTGAAAATTTGGAAAAAAGATCCACAATCAAATCACGAAGTATGGATCCAAGGTGGGAATAACTTTGAAAAATTTAAAGGAGAGGGAACCCAGAGTTAAGGAAAAACTAGGTCATGATCCCGCTAGAATTGGCAAACTAGAGGATGCCAGAACCAACTTGGGTTCCGCTTTTGCCGCTGTTCAGAACACTCCAAATTTTGCCCACAATAAGGCCACCAACTTTGTTTTTGTTCCTAAAAACAGCGGTGAACCATATAGCAAGAGATATTAAGATCTTAAAATGTTGAGTGTTCACCCTACTTATGGTTTGAGCACCAAAGACGACGATACTTGATTCTATCGCCTTATGCCTAGCTAAGGGTGTTAAACAATAGCGCTTGTTGGGAGGCAACCCAATGAATTTATCTTTGCTTTTTTGCTTTCTGGTTTGTTGTGTCCACACCATAATAATTCTATTATGATTGTGTTTTTTGTGTTCCTTTTTGTGTTTGTGCCAAGTAAAACCTTTATGACTAGTTTTGGTGATGGTTGTTTGATCTTGCTGAAAAAGACAGAAACTTTGCGCTCACGACATTATTTTTACTTCCTATCAAATAAGAACTATTGAGTTGATTCTTTTTCTGATGGTTTATATGCCAATTTCCCTAATTTTCATAGTTTTTCATAATTTTTGAGATACCAGAAGTATACGAAGTATACAGATTGCTACAGACTGGTCTGTTTTTGACAGATTCTATTTTTGTTATGTTGATTGCTTATTTTGATGAAACTATGGATAGTATCGGGGGGTACGAGCCATGGAAAAGTGAGAATACAGTAATCTAACATCAATCTAAATATAAATCAAGTTTACTAGAGTACCTAAAGAGTTGGTAGTTTGTTTTCTTGTGCTAATGATATCACGAGTCTCTGTTTAAGTTTTGTGTTGTGAAGTTTTCAAGTTTTGGGTGATGTTCTCATTGACAATGGGATAAAGAGTGGAAAGAGCTCAAGCTTGGGTATACCCAAGGCATCCCAAGCCAAATTCAAGGACACCGAAAAGCCTAAGCTTGGGGATGCCCCGGGAAGGCATCCCCTCTTTCGTCTTCAATCCATCGGTAACGTTACTTGGAGCTATATTTTTATTCACCACATGATATGTGTTTTTCTTGGAGTGTAGTGTATTGTAGGAGTCTTTTTTTTGTGTCACAATCATCCTTGCTGTACACCTTTTTGAGACAGACATGCACTCATCGTGAATTTGCTAGAATACTCACTGAGCTTCACTTATATCTTTTGAGTTAGGCAATTTAGCTCGCATGTGCTTCACTTATATGTTTTGAGCTAGATAATTTTGCTCTAGTGCTTCACTTAGATATTTTTAGAGCACGACGGTTTCATATTTTGAAGAAATAAAAACTCTCGATCTTCACTTATATCTTTTTGAGAGTGCTCTCTCTAAGTAACTTGGTAATTGGCTTGTGCTATGAAAGTAGTCCTAAAGATGATAGGCATCCAAAGAGGATATAATAAAAACTTCCATAATTCAAGTGCATTGATTAGTAAGAGAAGTTTGATTCCTAACAATTAAGTTTTGAGATTTGGATTTGGGGATATTAGAGTTATGTTAGTAGGATGTTGTGAATCTAGAAATACTTGTGTTGAAGTTAGTGATTCCCGTAGCATGCACGTATGGTGAACCGCTATGTTAGGAAGTCGGAGCATATTTGATTTATTGATTGTCATCCTTCGTGTGGCGGTCGGGATCGCGCGATGGTTAACACCTACCAACCCTTCCCCTAGGAGTATGCGTTTAGCACTTTGTTTCGATTACTAATAAAACTTTCGCAATAAGTATATGAGTTCTTCATGACTAATGTGAGTCCATGGTATAGATGCACTTTCACCTTCCACCATTGCTAGCCTCTATAGTACCGCGCTACTTTTGCCGGTGCACAAACCCTCCATATACCTTCCTCAAAACAGCCACCATACCTACCTATTATGGCATTTTCATAGGCATTCCGAGATATATTGCCATGCAACTCCCACCGTTCCGTCTCATGACTTGTGCCGTCACTTACATATTGCCATTGCATGTTCGTAAGATAGCTAGCGAGATGTTTCAACGTCATACGCTAAGCTAGATCGTTGTACATCCCGGTACACTGCCGGAGGCATTTCCTATAGAGTCATCATTGCTCTAAGTATTGAGCTGTGAGTAAATAAAAGTGTCATGATCATCATTATTAGAGCATTGTCCCATGTGAGGAAATAAAAAAAGAGAGGCCAAAGATGCCCATCAATTTTTTTTCAAAAGAGGCCAAAGAGCCCAAAAAAAGAGAGAAGGGACAATGCTACTATCATTTTCCACACTTGTGCTTCAAAATAGCACCATGTTCTTCATGATAGAGAGTCTCTTGTTTTGACACTTGCTTATACCAGTGGGGATTTTCATTATATAACTTGGCTTGTATATTCCAATGATGGGCTTCCTCCAAATTGCCCTAGGTCTTCGTGAGCAAGCAAGTTGGGTGCACACCCACTAGTTCTCCTTTTGAGCTTTCACACACTTATAGCTGTAAGTGCATCCGTTGCATGGTAACCCTAGTCATTCACATTGATATCTATTGATGGGCATCTCCATAACCCGTTGTTACGCCAAGTCGATGTGACCATCTCCTCCTTTTTGCCTCACAACCTCCGCCACACTCTATTCCACCTATAGTGCTATATCCATGGCTCACGCTCATGTATTGCGTGAGAGTTGAAAAAGTTTGAGAAAGTAAGAGTGCGAAAACAATTACTTGGCCAATACTGGGGTTGTGCATGATTTAAATTCGTTGTGTGGGGATGATGGAGCATAGCCAGACTATATGATTTTGTACGGATAACTTTCTTTGGCCTTGTTATTTCAAAAGTTCGTGATTGCCTTGCCAGTTTGCTTGAAGTATTATTGTTTTCATGTCAATAGTAAACTATTGTTTTGAATCTTACGGATCTGAACATTCATGTCTCAAGAAAGAAGTTACAAAGGACAAATATGTTAGGTAGCATTCCACATCAAAAATTCAGTCTTTATCACTTCCCTACTCGAGGACGAGCAGGAGTTAAGCTTGGGGATGCTTGATACGTCTCCAACGTATCTATAATTTTGGATGGTTCCATGCTATTATCTTGTCAACTTTGGATGTTTTGTATGCATGAATATGATATTTTATATATTTCTTGGGACTAACCTATTAACTCAGTGCCAAGTGCCAGTTTCTTTTTTCCCATGTTTTTGACCTTTTTCAGAGGAGAACATTAAACGGAGTCCAAACGGAATAAAACCCGTGGAATGATTTTTCCATAACAGAAGATACACAGGGAACTTGAGAACCAAGGCAAAGGACCCTGGGGGAGGTCACAAGCCCCCTAGCTGCGGCCTAGGGGGGCGCCTAGCAGGCTTGTGGCCCCCCCGTGGCTCCTTTGCCCTACTTCTTCCGCCTATAAATTCTCCAAAAATCTGAAACTGTGAGAGAGAGCCATGATTATACTTTTCCGCCGCCGCACGCTTCTGTCTCCGCAAGATCCCATCTGGGGACCGTTTTGGTGCCCTGCTGGAGAGGGGATTTGGACAGGGAGGGCCTCTTCATCAACAGCATTGCCTCTCCGATGATGCGTGAGTAGTTCACCACAAACCTTCGGGTCCATAGCTAGTAGCTAGATGGCTTCTTCTCTCTCTTGGATCTTCAATAAAAGTTCTCCATGATCTTCCTGGAGATCTATCCGATGTAATGTTCTTTTGCGGTGTGTTTGTCGAGATCCGATGAATTTTGGATTTATGATCAGATTATCTATGAATGTTATTTGAGTTTCCTTTGATCTCTTATATGCATGATTTCGTATCCTTGTAATTCTCTTCGAGTTGTGGGTTTCGTTTGGCCAACTTGATCTATAATTCTTGCAATGGGAGAAGTGCTTGGTTTTGGTATCATACCGTGCGGTGTCCTCACCCAATGACAGAAGGGGTAGCGAGGCACGCATCATGTTGTTGCCATCAAGGGTAAAAAGATGGGGTTTATATCTATTGCATGAATTTATCCCTCTACATCATGTCATCTTGCTTAAGGCGTTACTCTGTTTGTTATGAACTCAATACACTAGATGCATACTGGAGGGCGGTCGATGTGTGGAGTAATAGTAGTAGATGTAGACAGTATCGGTCTACTTGTCTTAGACGTGATGCCTATATGTATGATCATTGCCTTAGATATCATCATGACTTTGCGCGATTCTATCAATTGCTCGATAGTAATTCGTTCACCCACCGTAATACTTGCTATCATGAGAGAAGCCTCTAGTGAACACTATGGCCCCAGGGTCTACTTCACATCATATTTTTAGGTCTACACTTTTACTTTGTTGCACTTTCCACCTTCAGATCTCACCTTGCAATTAGTCGTGAAGGGATTGACAACCCCTTTATAGCGTTGGGTGCAAGTTTGTTTGTTTTTGCGCAGGTACATTGGTGACTTGTCTTGATACTCCTACTGGATTGATACCTTGGTTCTCAAACTGAGGGAAATACTTACTGCTACTGTGCTGCATCACCCTTTCCTCTTCAAGGGAAAAACCAACGCAAGCTCAAGAGGTAGCACATACCAAAAACTCATAACTCAGATATTCATCTCTATGATCATATCGTATACAGTTTATGCTCTTGTCACGACATTCTTCACTCTTAAATAGCTTTGAACTTTTCAATATTTCAGACTTGTGTTTCATCAATCAAATACTCCTGTATCTACTCAAATTGTCTGTGAAGTAAGAACATAAGGATATCCACTGCGTGCCTCACCACTTATTGGACTGCACACATCAAAAATGTATTACTCCCAACAAGTTACTCTCTTGTTTCATGTGGCATGATTTGCATGTCTCAAGTGATTCGAAATCAAGTGAATCGAAACGATCCATCCGCATGGAGTTTCTTCATGCATTACACCAACAGGTTTGGTTTGCATGTCTCAAACATTTCAAAAATGAGTGAGTACAAAGATCCATCAACATGGAGCTTCTTCATGCATTTTACACCAACATGACTCAAGTGGCAGTGCCACAACTAAGTGGTACTATCATTATTACTTTGTATCTTTTGGCACCAATTTTATGAACATGTGTAACACTATGATCGAGATTCAATAAACCATTGAGGGTAATTATTCAAGAAAAATAGAATAACTATTATTCTCTTTAAATGAATAATCGTATTGCAATAAACACGATCCAATCATGTTCATGCTCAACGCAAACACCAAATAACAATTATTTAGGTTTTACCACCAATCCCGATGATAGAGGGAGCATGCGATGTTTGATCACATCAACCTTGGAAACACTTCCAACACATATCGTCACCTCGCCTTCAGCTAGTCTCCGTTTATACCGTAGCTTTCATTTCGAGTTACTAATCACTTAGCAACCGAACCGGTATCCAATACCCTCGTGCTACTGGGAGTACTAGTTAAAGTACACATCAATATACTTCTGTTGACTTTGCCAGCCTTCTTATCTACCAAGCATCTAGGGTAGCTCCGCCTCAGTGACTGTTCCCCTCATAACAGAAGCACTTAGTCTCGGGTTTGGGTTCAATCTTGGGTTTCTTCATTAGAGCAGCAACTGGTTTGCCGTTCCATGAAGTATCCCTTCTAGCCCTTGCCCTTTTTGAAACTAGTGGTTTCACTAACCATCAACAATTGATGCTCCTTCTTGTTTTCTACTTTCGCAGTGTCAAACATTGCGAATCGTTCAAGGATCATCATATCTACCCTTGATATATTATAGTTCATCACGAAGCTCTAGCAACTTAGTGGCAGTGACTTTGGAGAACCATCACTATCTCATCTGGAAGATTAACTCCCACTAGATTCAAGCGATTGTTGTACTCAGACAATCTGAGAACATGCTCAACGATTTGAGCTTTTCTCCTTTACATTGTAGGCAAAGAATCTTGTCGGAGGTCTTATACCTCTCAACAAGGGCACGAGCATGAAATCTCAATTTCATCTCTCAGAACATCACTTATATTCCGTGACGTTTTCAAAACGTCTTCGGCGCCTTGTTTCTTAGCCATTAAGTATTGCATACTGAATTATCACGTAGTCATAAAAAACGTGTATGTCAGATGTTCGCAACATCCACAGATGACGCTTGAGGTGCAGTACACCGAGTGGTGCATTAAGGACATAAGCCTTCTGCGCAGTAATGAGGACAATCCTCAGTTTTACGGACTCAGTCCGCAAAGTTGCTACTATCAACTTTCAACTAAATTTTCTCTAGGAGCATATAAAAACAGTAGAGCTATAGCGCAAGCTACATCGTAATTCGCAAAGACCATTAGACTATGTTCATGATAATTAGTTCGATTAATCATATTACTTAAGAACTCCCACTCAAAAACTACATCTCTCTAGTCATTTGAGTGGTACATGATCCAAATCCACTATCTGAAGTCCGATCATCACGCGAGTCGAGAATAGTTTCAGTGGTAAGTATCTCTATGCTAATGATATCAACTATACGATTCATACTCGACCTTTCGGTCTCATGTGTTCCGAGGCCATGTGTGCACATGCTAGGATCGTCAAGCTTAACCCGAGTGTTCCGCGTGTGTAACTGTTTCGCACCAGTTGTATGTGAACGTTGAGTCTATCATACCCGATCATCACGTGGTGTCTCGAAATGACGAACTGTAGCAACGGTGCACAGTTGGGGAGAACACAATTTCTTCTTGAAATTTTAGTGAGAGATCACCTCATAATGCTACCCTCGTTCTAGGAAAAATTTGGTGCATAAAAGGATTAACATCACATGCAATTCATAAGTGACATGATATGGCCATCATCATGTGCTTCTTGATCTCCATCACGAAAACACCGGCACGATCTTCTTGTCACCGGCGCCACACCATGATCTCCATCATCATGATCGCCATCAACGTGTCGCCATCGGGGTTGTCGTGCTACTTATGCTATTAATACTAAAGCTACGTCCTAGCATTATAGTAAACGCATCTGCAAACACAAACGTTAGTTTAAAGACAACCCTATGGCTCCTGCCGGTTGCCGTACCATCGACGTGCAAGTCGATATTAACTATTACAACATGATCATATCATACATCCAATACATCACATCACATCATTGGCCATATCATATCACAAGCATACCCTGCAAAAACAAGTTAGACATCCTCTAATTTGTTGTTGCATGTTTTACGTGGCTGCTATGGGTATCTAGTAGATCGCATCTTACTTACGCAAAAACCACAATAGAGATGTGCAAACTGTTATTTAACCTCTCCAAGGACCGCCTCGGTCAAAACCAATTCAAATAAAGTTGAAGAACCCGACACCCCCAGTCATCTTTATGCAACGAGGTTGCATGTCAATCAATGAAACCAGTCTTTCGTAAGCGTATGAATAATGTCGGTCTGGGCCACTTCAATCCAACAATACCACTGAATCGAGAAGAGACTAAGGAGGGCAGCAAATCGAACATCACCGTCCACAAAACCCTTTGTCTTCTACTCGATATAACATCTACGCATGAACCTAGATCATGATGCCACTGTTGGGGAACATTGCATGGGAAAGAAAAAATTTCCTACGCACATGAAGACCTATCATGGTGATGTCCATCTACGAGAGGAGATTTGGATCTACGTACCCTTGTATATCGCACAGCAGGAAGCGTTCAGAAACGCGGTTGATGTAGTGGAACGTCCTCACGTCCCTCGATCCGCCCCATGGACCTGAACCGTCCCGCGATCTGTCCCACGAACCGTCCGCGATCCGTCCCACAAACCGTCCCGCGATCCGTCCCACGAACCGTCTCGCGGTCCGTTGCATGAACCGACTTGCGATCCGTCTCATGATCCGTTCCGATCTAGTCCCGAACGGACGCCACCTCCACGTTCAGCACACGTACAGCTCAACGATGATCTCGGCCTTCTTGATCCAGCAAGCAAGACGGAGAAGTAGATGAGTTCACCGGCAGCGTGACGGCGCTCCGGTGGTGGTGAAGATCTATTCCTGCAGGGCTCCGCCCGAGCTCTGCAGAAATACGATCTAGAGGTAAAACTATGGTGTCCAGATCTGAGTTGCACGTGGCAAAAAGTTATCTCAAATCAGCCCTAAATCAACACTATATATAGGAGGGAGGGGGAGGAGGCTGCCTTGAGGACCAAGTCCCCAAGGGGGCGCCGGCCAAGAGGGGGAGTAGGACTCCTACTCCAACCCAATTCAAAATAGGATTGGAAAGTGGAGTCCTTCTCTTCCTTCCCACCTTTTTTTTCGTTCTTTGGTATTTATCTTATGGCGCATAGGCCTTATTCCCACCAGCCCACTAAGTGCTGGTGCGCCACCCAAAGTCCTTTGGGCTTCCCCTGGGAGGGTTGCCCCCTCCCGGTGAACTTCCGGAACCCATTCGTCACTGCCGGTACATTCCCGGTAATGCTCGAAAACTTTCCGATAACCAAATGAAGTCATCCTATATATTAATATTCGTCTCCGGACCATTCCGGAAACCCACGTGACGTCTGTGATCTCATCCGGGATTCCGAACAACATTCGGTCACCATGCATATAACTCAACTATACTAAAACATTGCCGAACCTTAAGTGTGCAGACCCTGCAGGTTCGAGAACTATGTACACATGCCCCGAGGTACTCTTCGGTCAATATCCAATAGCGAGACCCGGATGCCCATATTGGATCCTACATATTCTCCGAAGATCTTATCGGTTGAACCTCAGTGCCAAGAATTCATATAATCCCGTATGTCATTCCCTTGTCCTTCGGTATGTTACTTGCCCGAGATTCGATCGTCGGTATCTGCATACCTATTTCAATCTCGTTATCGACAAGTCTCTTGACTCATTCTGTAATACAAGATCTCGTGACTTACACTTAGTCACATTGCTTGCAAGGCTTGTGTGTGATGTTGTATTACCGAGTGGGCCCCGAGACACCTCTCCGTCACACGGAGTGACAAATCCCAGTCTTGATCCATACTAACCAAACGGACACCTTTGGAGATACCTGTAGAGCACCTTTATAGTCACCCGGCTACGTTGTGACATTTGATGCACACAAGGTATTCCTCCGGTGCCAGTGAGTTATATGATCTCATGGTCATAGGAACAAATACTTGACACGCAGAAAACAATAGCAATAAAACGACACGATCAATATGCTACATTCATAGTTTTGGGTCTTGTCCATCACATGATTCTCCTAATGCTGTGATCCCGTTATCAAGTGACAACACTTTCCCATGGCCAGGAAACCTTGACCATCTTTGATCAACGAACTAGTCAACTAGAGCCTCACTAGGGACATTGTGTTGTCTATGTATCCACACATGTATTTGAGTTTCCAATCAATACAATTCTAGCATGGATAATCAACGATTATTGTGAACAAGGAAATATAATAATAACTAATTTAGTATTGCCTCTAGGGCATATTTCCAACAGATGCACCCCCGAAGGACGCCGAGACCGTCGTGAACCGTGTGAAGGCCATCCCCAATGAACTCAAGTCCTGGAAGAAGTCATCAGCGAGGGCCGGAGCCGACGTCGCCCTTTCTCTCCTCCTTATCCATTGTAAAGGAGTGGATGAAGAGAAGCTAAAGAGTCTTCGGGTCGTCAACAGGAAAAGCACTAAGTTCGAAGACTTCATGGAGATGTTCATGGCGGCTACCACTCAAATTGTGGAAGGAATCAACCTCGACACCTACGTGGAAGCAGTGGAATGTTTGGCCTTCGAGTGATGCTTGAAGGAAAAACATTTAAGTTTCAATTTGGCTGGGGATGACGAGTGGTTTTATGTAACCCCAAAGTTTGAGCAGGCCTTGAGCTCTCTCTTATCGAGCCTTTTGTGAACTTTATTATGTTCATCCATATTCGAGTTTGGATCTTTATTTGGGGTCACTTTTACTCGGTCGAAAGCAAGTTCGTATCCGACTCCTTGCTTGTGGAGGTTATCTACACTCGGGATCATTTTTTACTTAGGCGATAGCCCGTTTGCAGCTAAGCCCGCGAGTGTGGAAGTTGTCGTCACTCGGGATCATTTTTAACTTAGGCATAAGCTGGTTCGTAGCTAAGCCCCTGAGTGTGGAAGTTTTCCTCACTCGGGATCTTTTTGACTTAGGCGAAAGCTAGTTCGCAGCTAAGCCCCCGAGTGTGGAAGTTTTCCTAACTCGGAATCATTTTTGACTTAGTCGAAAGTTGGTTCGCAGCTAAGCCCTAGAGTGTGGAAGTTGTCCTCACTCGGGATCATTTTTAACTTAGGAAAAATCTGGTTCGCAGTTAAGCCCCCGAGTATGGAAGTTGTCCACACTCGGGATCATTTTTGACTTAGGCAAAAGCTGGTTCACAGCTAAGCCCTTGAGTGTCGAAGTTGTCCTCACTCGAGATTGTTTTTGACTTAGGCGAAAGCTGGTTCGCAGCTAAGCCCCCAAGTGTGGAAGTTGTCCTCACTCGGGATCGTTTTTGACATAGGCGAAAGACGGTTTGCAGGTAAGCCCCCGAGTGTCTAAGTTGTCCTCAGCCGGGGTCGTTTTTGACATAGGCGAAAGCTGGTTTGTAGCTAAGCCCCCGAGTGTTGAAGTTGTCCTTACTCGAGATCGTTTTTGACTTGGGCGAAAGCTGGTTCGCAGCTAAACCACCGAGTGTTGAAGTTGTCCTCACTCGGGATCATTTTTGACTTTAGGCAAAAGGGACCCCCCGGATAATATTGATCCTCCAACAGCTGACATATCTTATATAAACTCCCGGATACCTGGGCATCGCTTTTTCGAACTTAGTTGATTTCGCCGGGCAGCATAGCAGAGGGTGAGGAGCCGGGGGGAGATAATACTGATTTAAGAGTAGGTTACGACTGCAATTCAAAAAAGAAAGACAATTCTAGTTAACGGTTCGTATATGGCATTCAGATAGTCCTTCTGAACTGAAATCATGGAAAGACTAGGCTCACTGGTTCACAACTAAGCCCCCGAGTGTGGAAGTTGTCCTCACTCAGGATCTTTTTGACTTAGGCGGAAGTTGGTTCGGGGCTAAGTTCCCAAGTCTGGAAGTTGTCCTCACTCGGGATCATTTCTGACTTAGGCGAAAGCTGGTTTGCAGTTAAGCCCTCGAGTGTTGAAGTTGTCCGCACTCCGGATCGTTTTTGACTTAGGCGAAAGCTGGTTCGCAGCTAAGCCCCTGAGTTTGGAAGTTTTCCTCACTCACAATCGTTTTGGACTTTGGAGAAAGTTGGTTTGTGGTTAAGCCCCCAAGTGTGGAAGTTGTCCTCGCTCGGGATCCTTTTTGACTTAGGCAAAAGCTGTTTTGCAGCTAAGCCCCCGAGTGTGGAAGTTGTCGTCACTCGGGATTGTTTTTGACTTAGGCGAAAGCAGGTTAGCAGCTAAGCCCCCGAGTGGGGAAGTTGTCCTCACTTGGGATCGTTTTTGACTTAGGCAAAAGCTGGTTCACAGCTAAGCCCCCGAGTGTGGAAGTTGTCCTCACTCGGGATCGTTTTTGACTTAGGCAAAAGCTAGTTCGTAGCTAAGCCCCCGAATGTGGAAGTTGTCCTCACTCGAGATCGTTTTTGACTCAGGCGAAAGCTAGTTCGCAGCTAAGCCCCGATTGTGGAAGTTTTCCTCACTCGGGATCGTTTTTGTCTTAGGCGAAAGATGGTTCACACCTAAGCCCCTGAGTGTGGAAGTTGTCCTCACTTGGGATAGTTTTTGACTTAGGCCAAAGGTAGTTCGCAGGTAAGCCCCCGAGTGTGGAAGTTGTCCTCGCTCGAGATTATTTTTGACTTAGGAGAAAGTTGGTGCGCAGCTAAGCCCTCGAGTGCTGAAGTTGTCCTCACTCGTGATTGTTTTTGACTTTAGGCGAAAGCTGGTTCGCAAAAAAGCCCCCGAGTGTGGAATATGTCCTCACTCGGGATCGTTTTTGACTTAGGCGAAAGATGGTTCGGAGCTAAGCCCCCCGAGTCTGGAAGTTGTCCTCACTTGGGATCATTTTTGACTTAGGCGCTAGCTTGTTCGCAGCTAAGCCCAGAGTGTCGAAGTTGTCCTTAGTCGGGATCATTTTTGACTTAGGCGAAACCTAGTTTGCAGCTATGCCCTTGATTGTGTAAGTAGTCCTCACCCAGGATCGTTTTACTTGGGCGAAAGCTGCTTCGCAGCTAAGCCCCCGACTTTGGAAGTTGTCCTCATGGATGAGCGTTTTTTACTTAGGCGAAAGCTGGTTTGCAGCTAAGCCCCCGAGTGTGTAAGTTGTCCTCACTCGGGATCGTTTTTGACTTAGGGGAAAGCTGGTTTGTGAAACGTGTACAACGTATCTATAGTTTTTATTGTTCCATGCTATTATAGTATCTATTTTGGATAGTTTATATGAATTAATATGTTGTTTTATATTATTTTTGGGAATAACCTATTAATCTAGAGCCTAGTGCCAGTTTCTGTTTTTCCATGTTTTTGAGTATTGCAGACAAGGAATATTAAACGGAGTCCAAAGGGAATAAAATCTCCGAAATAATTTTTCTTGGACGAGAAGAAACCCAGAAGACTTGGAGTACATGATAGGGCACCTGCCGGGAGGCCACAAGCCTGCAGGGCGTGCCCTAGGGGGTGGTCGCGCCCCCTGGCTTGTGGGTCCCCTACAGGCGTCCTAACCCTATTCTTTGGCCTATAAATTCCCAAATACTCCCCCATCGCTAAAAAGAGCCACTAAAATATTTTCTCGCAGCCGGGAGCCTCTGTTCCCATGAGATTCAATCTGGGAGCCTTTTCTGGTAATCTGTCGGAGAGGGAATTGAACACGGAGGGCATCTACATCAACTCCATTGCTCCTCCGATGATGCGTTAGTAGTTCACCACAGACCTACGGGTCCATAGCTAGTAGCTACATGTCTTCAATACCTTGTTCTTCATGATCTTCATGGAGATCTATCCGATGTAATACTCTTTTGTGGAGAATTGTGAGTTTATGTTCAGATTATCTACAAATACTATTTGATTATCTTCTTAGTTCTTATATGCATGATTTCATATCTTAGCAAGTCTCTTCGAGTTATTGGTTTGGTTTGGCAAACTAGATTGGTACTTCTTGCAATGGGCGAACTTCTTAGTTTTGGGTTCAATCTTGTGGAGTCCTCACCCAGTGACATAGTAGGGGTAGCGAGGCACATATTGTATTGTTGCCATCGAGGATAAAAAGACGGGGTTCTCTTCATATTGCTTGAGTTTATCCTTCTACTTCATGTCATCTTCTTAATGCCTTGCTCTATTCTTCATGAACTTAATACTCTAGATGCAGGCAGGAGTCGGTCCATGTGTGGAGTAATAGTAGTAGATGAAGAATCATTTTGGTCTACTTGACACGAACGTGATGCCTATATGCATAATAATGGCATTAGATATCTTCATAATTATTCGCTTTTCTATCAATTGCTCGACAGTAATTTGTTCACCCGCTGTATTATTTGCCTTTATGAGAGAAGCGTATAGTAAAACCTATGGCCCCCGAATCTATTTTCCATATTATACTTTCATATCTATAAACCAAAAATACCAAAAATATCTTATTGTAATTTATTTACTTTTGTTTCCGAAATCTTTTATATCTATCTCTACCAGATCTCATCCTTGCAAATAACTCTGAAGGGATTGACAACCCATTTTTAGCATTGGGTGCAAGAGTTTGATTATTTGTGTAGGTACTACGATTTGGGCCTTGCTTGTCCCTCCTACTGGATTGATACCTTGGTTCTCAACAAACTGAGGGAAATACTTATCTACTTCGCTGCATCACCCTTTCCTCTTTAAGGGAAAACAAACGCAAGCTCAAGAGGTACCAAGAAGGATTTCTCGTGCCGTTGCCAGGGAGGATACATAGCAATATCAAGCCTACCAAGTACCCATCAAAAACTCATCTCTTGCATTTACATTATTTGCGTCTCATTTTCTTCTCCCCCACTTCACCAATTTGCCTTTTCGCCTTTTTCTCGCAGGATCTATTTTGGTCTACTTGTGTTACCATGTGCCTTCTATTTGCTTGCATCTTTTCTTGCTAAAAATCTATTGATATGGATCCTCATCCACTTGCTAATATTTTCAAGAGAACCAATTATGATGAACCAATTTCTAGAGAGTTGAGTGTACTTGATTATCTCCATGAAGTTTTTCTTGCGATTCGTGAATCTGAAAATTTTGATGAAGTTATTCACGATGTTCCCTTGAATGAAAATCATGATTGCAATGATATTGTTATAAATTCTATTAATATCAATTGTGCTAATGATATGCAAACCCACAAGCTTGGGGATTCTATATTTGGTAAGTTTTCCATGACCACTACATATTGCAATGATCATGATTGGGGTGATAATGCTTCTTATGATCTTGATAATTTATCTAATACTCTTGATGAATATGATATAGAAAGTGGGTGTGGAAGAGTATCAACCTTGGGTAAAAACAATCCCATATATTTGGAGAGTGTTCAATCTTATGAATTCTTTGATAAAAGAGGGTTTGGACAGGTCATGACTTTAGTTAATGTTAATCCCACTACCTTGGAAGATTGTAGACTTTTATGCATGTGGATCATGAAAATAATGCTTTATATGATAGCTATATTGTTGAATTTATTCATGATGCTACTAAAAATTGTTTTTATACAAGAACATATGCTTTTACATATTGCAATAATATCAAGTTTCTTCTCTATGTGTTGGAAATTTTGAAGTTATACTTGTTCTGAATTCCTATGCCAATTGGTACGTGTTCCCATAATTTGTTTGCTCACAAAATCCCTATGCATAGGAAGTGGGTTAGACTTAAATATGCTTGCCATGTGATTCATGACGCTCTATTTATGTTTCAATTCTTTACCTTTATGCGAGCGTCATTGAAATCATCATGCCTAGCTGGGCATAAAACGATAGCGCTTGTTGGGAGGCAACCAAATTTATTTTTATGATTTTGTTTTTGCGTTTGTTTTTGAGTGATGCACACATTATTACCTCTGTAATAATTTTGTTTTATTGTTTTAATTAGTGTTTGATCCAAGTAAGACCTTTGGGATGGTCTATGGTGTTTGCAAGTTGATTTTGCTGAAAAGCAGAAACTTTCGCTCTCATTCCACGAATTTTGTAAATTCACTAGAACATGCTTTTGATCTGACTTTTTGACACAAGATTGATTTACAAATTTCCCAGATTTTCCTAATTTTTGGAGTTACAGGAGTATTCGAAGTAAACAGATTGCTACAGATTGTTCTGTTTTTGACAGATTCTGTTTCTTTGTCTTGTTTGCTTATTTTGATGATTCCATGGGTTGTATCGGGGGGGGGGTGGAGAAGTTAGAATACAATAAGTATTACATCCAGATAAAAACATAATGAGTTCACACCAGTACCTAAAGTGGTGATTTATTTTTCTTATACTAACGGATATCATGAGTTTCCTATTGAGTTTTGTGTTGTGAAGTTTTCAAGTTTTGGGTAAAGATTTGATGGACTACGAAATAAGGAGTGACAAGAGATTAAGCTTGGGGACGCCCAAGGCACCCTAAGCCATATTCAAGGTCAACAAAGAGCCTAAGCTTGGGCATGCCCCAGAAGGCATCCCCTCTTTCATCTTCAACCCATCGGTAAATTCACTTGAGGATATATTTTTATTCACCACATGATATGTGTTTTTCTTGGAGCGTCTTGTAAGATATGAGTCTTTACTTTTTATTTTGCCACATTCATCCTTTCTACACACATATTTTGAGAGAGACACGCTGGATCGTGAATTTATTAGAATACTCTTTGTGCTTCACTTATATCTTTTGAGCTAGCCAATGTTGCTCTAGTACTTCACTTATATCTTTTAGAGCACGTTGGTGTGGTGTTTTATGGAAATTATTAAACTCTACTACCTCACTTATATTATTTTGAGAGTTCTTTAAACAACATGGTAATTGGTTTAGGTTATGAATTTAGTCCTAATATAATGGGCATCCAAGGGACATAATAAAAACTTTCATATTAAGTGCATTGAATATCATGAGAAGTTTGATTCCTTGCATATAGTTTTGATATATGAAGATGGTAATATGAGAGTTGTGCTAGTAAGTAATTGTGAATTAGAAGAAACACCTGTGTTAAAGCTTGTGATTCCCGTAGCATGCGCGTATGGTGAACCGTTATGTGATGAAGTCGGAGCATGATTTGTTTAATGATTGTCAACCTTTGTGTGGAGGTCGGGATCACGCGATGGTTAACTCCTACCAACCCTTCCCCTAGGAGCATGCGTCTAATATGTTGCTTCGATAACTAATAGGTTTTTGCAATAAGTATGTGAGTTCTTTATGACTAATGTTGAGTTCATGGATTATACGCACTCTCACCCTTCCACCTTTGCTAGCCTCTCTAGTGCCGCACAACTCTCGCTGGTACATTAAACCCATCTTCCTCAAAACATCCACCATATATTTTCCTCAAAACAGCCATGATATCTACCTATTATAGCATTTTCATAGCCATTCCGAGATATATTGCCATGAAACACAACCGTCCTCTCATTTTTATGACACACACCATCACTTCCATATTTCTTATAGAGTCATATTTTGTTCTAGATAACGAGTTGTAATCTTTGCGTTGTAAGTAAATAAAAGTGTGATGATTTGCATTATTAGAGCATTGTCCCGTGTTAGGAAAGGATGATGGAAGCTATGATTCCCTCGTAAGTTGGGATGAGTCTCCGGACTTTACAAAACATAAAAGAGGCCAGTCAAGTTCATAGAAAATAAAAGCGGCAAAGAAGCCCACCAAAAAAAGAAAAAAAGAAAAAAAGGAGAAAAAATAAGAGGAAGAAAGAAGGGACAATTCTACTATATTTTTCCACATGTGTGCTTCAAAGTAGCACCATGTTCCTCATAGAGAGTCTCCTATTTTTTCACTTTCATATAACTAGTGGAATTGCATCTTTTGCACAACAACTTAGTTTCCTTTTTGAGCTTTCATACACTTATAGCTCTAGTGCATTTGTTGCATGGCAATCCCTACTTACTCACATTGATATCTATTGATGAGCACCTCCATAGCCCGTTGATATGCCTAGTTGATGTGAGACTATCTTCTTCTTCTTTTTGCAACCTTCACCATACTCTATTCCACCTATAGTGCTATATCCATGGCTCACGCTCATGTATTGCGTGAGAATTGAAAAGGTTTGAGAACATAAAAAGTGTGAAACAATTGCTTGATTTTCAGTGGGTTGTGCATGACTTAGATACTTTGTGTGGTGATGATGGAGCATAGCCAGACCATATGATTTTGTAAGGATAACTTTCTAGGACCATGTTATTTTGAAAGGAAGCAATTGCCTTATTCTATGCTTGAAGAATTATTGTTTTTATGTCAATATTATACTTTTGTTTTGAATCTTATTGATCTGGATATTCATGCAACAATAGAGAATATTACATGGATAAATATGTTAGGTAGCATTCCACATCTAAAATTCTGTTTTTATCATTTACCTACTCGAGGACGAGCATAAATTAAGCTTGGGGATGCTTGATAAATCTCCAATGTATCTATATTTTTTTGATTGTTCCATGCTATTATATAATCTGTTTTGGCTGTTTTATATGCATTGATATGTTGTTTTATATTATTTTTCGTACTAACTTGTTAATCTAGAGCCTAGTGCCAGTTTCTGTTTTTCCATGTTTTTAGTATTGCAGATAAGGAATATTAAACAGAGTCCAAACGGAATTGAATCTCGAGAATGATTTTTATTGGACCAGAAGAAACCAGGATGACTTGGAGTAGGGGGTAGGGCACCTGCCGGGAGGACACAAGCCTGAAGGGCGTGCCCTAGGGGGGTGGTTACGCCCCTTGGCTTGTGGGTCCCCTGGAGGCCTCCTAACCATATTCTTTGGCCTATAAATTCCCAAATATTCCCCCATCCCTAAAAATAGCCACGAAAATACTTTTCCACCACCGGGAGCCTCTGTTCCCGTGAGATCCAATCTGGGAGCTTTTTCTCGTAATCTGCCGGAGAGGATATGGATCACGGAGGGCATCTACATCAACTCCATTGCCCCTCCGATGATGCGTGAATAGTTCACCTCAGACCTACGGGTCCATAGTTAGTAGCTAGATGGCTTCTCCTCTCTCTTTGATCCTCAATACCATGATCTTCATGATCTTCATGGATATCTATACTATGTAATACTCCTTTGCAGTTTGTTTGTCAAGATCCGATGAATTGTGAGTTTACATTTGGATTATCTATGAATATTATTTGAATCTCTTCTGAATTATTATATGCATGATTTCGTATCTTAACAAGTCTCTTTGAGTTATTGGTTTGGTTTGGACAACTAGACTTGTAATTCTTGCAATGGGCGAAGTGCTTAGTTTTGGGTTCAATCTTCCGGTGTCCTCACCCAGTGACATAGTAGGGGTAGCGAGGCACGTATTGTATTGTTGCCATCGAGGATAAAAAGACGGGTTTCTCATCATATTGCTTGAGTTTATCCTTCTACATCATGTCATCTTACTTAATGCGTTACTCTCTTCTTCATGAACTTAATACTCTAGATGCAGGCAAGAGTCGGTCGATGTGTGGAGTAATAGTAGTAGATGAAGAATCATTTCGGTCTACTTGACACGAACGTGATGCCTATATGCATCATCATTGCCTTAGATATCTTCATAATTATTCGCTTTTCTATCAATTGCTCGACAATAATTTGTTCACCCACCGTATTATTTTCCTTTATGAGAGAAGACTCTAGTGAAACCTATGGCCCCGGGATCTATTTTCCATATTATATTTTTAGATCTATAAACCAAAAATACCAAAAATATATTGCTGCAATTTATTTACTTTTGTTTCTGCAATCTTTTATACCTATCTCTACCAGATCTCATCCTTGCAAATAACTCTGAAGGGATTGACAACCCCTTTTTAGCACTGGCTGCAAGAGTTTGATTATTTGTGTAGGTACTGCGATTGGGGCCTTGCTTGTCCCTCCTACTGGATTGATACCTTGGTTCTCAACAAACTGAGGGAAATACTTATTTACTTCGCTGCATCACCCTTTCCTCTTCAAGGGAGAACCAACGCAAGCTCAAGAGGTAGTAGTTTGTAGCTAAGCCCCCGAGTGTGGAAGTTGTCCTCACTCGGGATTGTTTTTGACTTAGGCGAAAGCTGGTTCGCAACTAAGCACCCGAGTGTGGAAGTTGTCCTAACTCGGGACCGTTTTTCACATAGGAAAAAGCTGGTTCGCAGCTAAGCCCTCGAGTGTGGAAGTTGTCCTCACTCGGGATCGTTTTTGAGTTAGGCGAAAGCTGGTTCGCAGTTAAGTCCTCGAGTGTAGAAGTTGACCTCACTCGGGATCGTTCTTGACTTAAGCGAAATCGGATTCACAGCTAAGCCCCCAAATGTTGAAGTTGTCCTCACTCGGGATCATTTTTGACTTAGGCGAAAGCTGGTTCGCAGGTAAGCCCCCGAGTGTGGAAGTTGACCTCACTCAGGATCATTTTTGACTTAGGCAAAAGATCGTTCACAGCTAAGCCTCCGAGTGTGGAAGTTGTCCTCACTCGGGATCGTTTTTGACTTAGGCGAATGTTGGTTCGTAGCTAAGCCCCGTGTGTGTGGAAGTTGTCCTCACTCGGTGCAATTTTTACCCTAGACGAAAGCGGATTCGCTCCTAAAGGATGATTGTTCTATTCATCTTGTCGTTCGAATGAAGATCTTTCCTTCATTGAGAACTGCTTAAACTTAGGTGAAAGCTAGTTTGTAGCTAAGCCCCCGAGCATGGAGGTTGTCTCCACTCGGGGAAGGGTTTACCTTAGGCGAAAACATGCTCGCTACCAAGATGAAATGATAGTTCTTTTGAACTTGTCGATGGTCCTATCCATCTTGGTATCTGAATGATGATCAAGACTCCGTTCAAAACAATTTGAACTTAGGCGAAAGCTGGTTCACAGCTAAGCCCCCGAACGTGGAGGTTGTCTGCACTCGGGGCAGGTTTTACCTTAAGCGAAAGCGGATTCGCTACTACTCCCACTAGGGGCGTGTTTCATCGGAGTGATGTATTTGTGAATAGTTGAAGAAAGAAATCACTTTATTCTTCTAACCATTTGAATTCATTACAGGAATGAAAAAGGTAAGTTCTACGTGTAGAACTTGCAGAGCAGGTCCGCGTTCCAGGTCCTGGGCTCTTCTACCTCATCATCGAGGTTGTACAACCGATAAGCTCTGTTGTGCAGACCTTTTTGAGTGGAGATGCCAGCTTTGGAGATGGCGTATGGCCCTTGCCAACTTTGGAGATGGCGTATGGCCCTTTCCACGGAGGTGCTAGCTTGTGGTGTTTTTGTTGGTCCAATCGGAGGACCAAGTCCCCCTCTTGAAACGCTCGGCCCCACACTTGCTTGTCATGGTAGCATCGTTGGTCTTGGTGGTACAGTGTGGACCGAATGGGGGTAAACTCTGTCTCTTCTTCCAGGATTTCCAAATGGTCTTGGTGTGCTGCTTCGGCTTCAGCTTTGTTGTACCGCTCCACTCGGGGGGAGTTGTAGCATAAGTCACTCGGCAGAACGGCTTCCGACCCATACACCATGAAGAACGGAGTACTCTTGGTTGAACGATTTAGAGTCATTCGCATACCCCACAAGATGGATGGTGAATCTTCTACCCATGCGCGTGTGGCATATTTGATATCTCTCATCAATCGCGGTTTCTATCCTTGAAGTATCAAACCATTTGCACGTTCCACCTGCCCATTTGACTACGGGTGAGCCACGGAGGTGTAATTAACCCGAGTGCCATAGGAGTGACAGAGCTCGCGGAACTCCTCCGAGTCAAAGTTAGTTCCGTTGTTGGTGATGATGTCGTGAGGGATTCCAAATATGAATATTATCTGCCGAATGAAGCTGATGGCACTCGACACGTCCAGTCTTTTGATGGGTTTAGCATCGACCCACTTGGTGAACTTATCCACCACAACTAGCTGGTGGGCGAATCCACTCGTCCCGGTGCGCAAAGGGCCGACCATGTCGAGGCCCCACACAGCGAATGGCCAAGTGAGATGAATCGTTTTCACCGTGGATGTAGGCTTGTGGGACTGATTCTTATAAAACTGGCATCCAACGCACAGATCGACCAAGTCTTTTGGTGCCTCATTGGCTCGGGGACAATAAAACCTGCTCCAAAGGCCTTGGCCACCAGGGTCCGAGAGGACGCGTGATGTCCATAGGTCCCCGAGTGGATCTTGTGCAAGAACTGCAGTCCTTTTATCTTGGGAAATGCACTTTTGACCAACTCCTGTAACACTCTTCTTGTATAGTTTGTCCCCGAGTACTTCGAAAGCTTTAGACCACCAAACGATTTGGCGGGCTTCCTCTTCATCTTCGGGGAGCTCTTGTCGGAGCAAGTAAGCCAGATAAGGCCATGTCCATTCAGGCGTGATAACCCACATCTCATGGACGAGGTCGACCACGGACGGGACGTCGATCTCAGTTGGATTAGATGGACCGATTGCTTGTGGGGGGGTCTTCTGTGAAGGGATCTTCTGGACTGAGGGGGCGCATAAATGTTCGAGGAACATGCCCTTTGGAACGACTTTTTGAGTGGACCCAATCTTTGCCAATTCATCGGCCATTTGATTCTTGGGCCAGGGCACGTGGTGTAGTTCCAACCCTTCAAAAATTTTCTCGAGTTTCCTGACTACGTTGCAGTAGACTGACATTGCTGGGCTTCGAATGTCCCATTCCTTCCTTACTTGATTTACGACGAGATTGGAGTCGCCATAGACCATCAAACGTCGAATGCCGGGTGAGATGTTCATGCGGAGCCAGTACAGGAGGGCCTCGTCCTTGGCCTCATTGTTGGATGAATCAAAGTGGATTTGGAGCACATAGTTCAGTCGGTCTCCTTTGGGGGAAACGAGAACTACTCCAACCCGAAGTGCGGATAAACTCGACAGCTAGGGGACGATTGATCTCCTCACCAATTGCCCTACGCTTCTCCATGGAGGAGCGGCGCGTGTGTTCCTTGACATACTTGACCTTTGAGTCAACTCGGAGCCGGTGCTCAACCAGTTCCCAAAGAACCCCCGGCATGTCAGACGGCTTCCATGCGAAGATATCCCAGTTCTCACGGAGGAACTGGATGAGCTCGGCTTCCTATTTCTCTTTGAGTGAAGTGGAGATGTTTGTTCCGGAGGCATTCGTATCGGTGGGATGGATGTGGACCTGCTTTCTCTCACCGTCCAATTCAAAGCTGGACTCAGTAGCCGGTTGTTTCGACTTGAGCAGGTCCGCATAATCCACCACCTTCTTGTACCCATCGAGCTCGGCAGTGAGGACCTGCTCGTTGACGATCCTAGAACCTTGTGGGAGGCACTCCTCGGCGACCTTCCGATTGCCAGTCAGTGTGCTCACACCTTTAGGCCCCGACATATTAAGCTTAATATACACGTAACATGGACGGGCCATGAATGTCCGTAGGCGGGCTACCCAGGATGGCGTGATAGGTGCGTCAAAAATCGACCACTTTGAAGGTCAACCTCTCCTTTTGTAATTCTTCTCTCCGCCGAATACGACATTCAGGTTGATCAGGCCGAGTGACTCAACCTCTTTCTGGGGATGAACCCATGAAGCTGCATGTTACTCTTGCTCAGCCAGGACAACTAAATGTCCATAGCTTTGAGAGTGTCGACGTATATGATGTTAAGTCCACTGCCACCGTCCCTAAGGACTTTTCGCAGTCGGAACCCATTGATCGCTGGATCGACAACCAATGCTTGCCCCCCAGGGGTGGCAATGTTGGCCGGGCAATACGTTTGGTCAAATGTGACTGCGTCTTCGCCTAAGTCGAGGTATTTCATGACAGTCGGGGCCGCCATGTTCACTTCCTAATTGATAACTTTCAATCAGCTCTTGCTCTTGATATGAGCAAAGATCATGAGGACCATCTTGATGTTTGGGTACCCGGAGGCATCCTCTTGGTCATCCTCATATTCTTTGTCCACGGAGGGTGCTCCGCCCATCTCCTTCTGGAGCTATCGGTATTCTCAAGCCGTGTGCTTGAAAGGGATGGTCTCCCCATCATCGTCCTTCTTAGCGTGAATCAAACGCAACTCGTCCAAAAGGCTGCTCTTGGGATCGGCTTTCTTCTTGCTTGCCCAATCTTTTTTCTTCTTCTTGGGCTTGTTTCCGGTCTGCCCTGAGGTAGTAGCTACTTTGGCTTTGCCCGAAGGGTCGCCCTTTTCGCTTCTATTTTTTCCAGGCGTTGCCTGACTAGGAGGCTTTGCTAGCTCGGTCTTGACCGTTGCGGAGGCGGTCTTTTTCTTTGCCATTTGCACACCGATTGGAGATTTCCATGGCCCGACTCAGGGATAGATCCCCCGATCGGCCAAACTTGAGGATGAACTCCCGATACCGACTGCCCGCTTTGAAAGTGCACACGGCCGGATGCTCGGTCACATTCTCCACCATGTTGTGCAGTGTGGTCCACTACTTGATGTACTCCCTGAGATCTTGACGAACAGTGTGGTCCACCATGTTGTGCAGTGTGGACGAACTTATGATGTCCACCATTCTCGTTGCTATTTTGGACACACTATTGCAAGTTTGTCAAGCCGCTTGGATGGTTGTAAGTGACCTCGAAGATCTTGACGAACACTCGGGTAAGGTCACCCAGCCATGGATGCTAGTGGAGGGAAGCTGGTTGAGCCACGCCCTCGCCGACCCCATAAGGGGCAGATGCTTCATCATGACGTACTCATCGCCGCCACCTATCTGGATGGCCACTCGGTAGTCCTCCAGTCAGGTCTCCGGCTTGGACTCACCGTCGAACTTGCCGCTCCCCATGGCCAATCGGTAATTGGAGGCGATCTTTGCCTCCCGAATGTGTCAGTCGAAGCATTCGAGGCTAGATACCCCCCGGCCAACTGTGCGTGATTATAGAAGTTGCATTAAACTGAGGGGTCCGATAGCCGTATTCCCCATTACCCCAATGCCGGTTGGGGCTTGGCCTGCGGTCATGGGGTCGGGACCAAGTGAACCACTCCTCAGAGGAGGTGTTCTGCTTCGGACCGGATGATCCCGCCTCTGGTCCCCATGCGGGCCTCTCCGAGGAGGATGAGACCTTTGGCGTCTTCGCAACGCATGTGGGCTATGAGCCGACTACACTATGGCCACCTGGACGGACCTGCTATGGATGCGATGCCGCGATCGCGACACCGTGGAATTCTGCTGCACGACAATATTCAACAGAGATTCCATCTTCTGAATGCCTTCCTCGGCCATAGTGTCACTCGGTTGAACGGAATCAGCGATATGAGTGGAAGCGGCTAGGTTCAACAAAGGTGTTCGCATCACCTCGAACCGCCACGGGCGTTTGTTCAGAAACAACTGCCGACGGTTGCGACTGGAACTTGGTTGGTCCCTCGCGGCCCGAGCGTCGTGTGACTTCTGAAGTTGCTTGAGTCGCTCGCCCTCGGCCAGATTGGCCAGACATTCTCTAGTGCAATCTCTTCCGGGGTGTTCCCAGTGATGGGGGTGCGGAGAGCCTGTTCGCTCCTCCGTCGAAGTTCCTCCCGCTGCTGCTCTTTGAGCGCTTGCGGTATGTGGTGGTTGTCATTACTGTGGCGATGCTCTCCACCATCACGCCCATGAGAATTTTTTGCGTTGAAATCGGGGCCGCCTCGCCTCGTCATGTCGGCCATCAAGACCTCAGCAGTGTCAGCACTGCTTTCACAGTCACAGTCGTCGAGTGATTCTTTGCTTGATGACGGAAAAAGGTTGATGGTGGGCTCATTGGAATTGAGCATAGCTACCCGCCCCGAGATAGCCTGGTGGGCCGTGGCGTGCTTGATCCATCGTTGCAACTGCAAGCGCCCGGAGCGCTTGCGGCGAACTATAGAGGTGCGTGGGGGCACCGAGTGGTACAACACCGATGGCTGCCTGATCACGACTCCGTGCAGAACTGCGCTGATATGCGACATACCTCAAGCAGGGAGGGCATCAGTGTCCAGTGGCGCATCCTGCAGCCACGCCAAGTCATCGACAGCGAAGCTGAGGGAGCCGAAGAGGATCTCTCCGCCGAGTGTCATCATGTTGATGGAAAAGGCGTACCCCTGGTGTACAATCCCATCAGCCCCTGAGGCCTAGGTTCCAAACTGCCCGAGCAAGCTCATAGATTGAGATCTTTGGGTCAAGGCAATAAGAGAAAAGGGTAGGGAAGGCAACAACTAATGTAGATTCACCAGACCACGAGTCAAGCCATGAGAGCATAGAAGGCCCAATGCGTACCACATATTTCACTTGGGCTCTAAATTCATCGCGTACCTTAACTATGTCATGCTAAAATTGGGGTCCTCCCGAGGATGTGGCAAAAAGAGGATTGCCATTAGGGAAGTATTTTCTTTTCAACAAGGTAAACAAGAGAGTGCTATGGCCCGAGGTGCAGATCTTCCACCACCATTTGATAATAAGGCATTTATATATGATGGAGGTGTCGGGGATGCCCAGACCACCAAAAGACTTATTGTGACAAATGTGTTGCTACTTCACCAAGCGGTATTTACAACGATTATCAGTAGAGTTCTAGTAAAAAGCACCCCTGTGCTTACAAAAAATTGCATGTGTCCCTTCCGATAGGCGGTAGAAACCTATGCTGCACATGGGGAGGAAAGAGAGGCAGATACTAGTAAGGCACACCTTGCGAGCACTGGTGTTATATCTTCCCCGCCAAGGCATAACCCTATTACCAACTTTAGACACAAGTCTTTTGCTAGAAGTTTGAAAGGAGCAATAGGTAAATGCAGGTACTTGAATAAGAAGGACCCATGCTTACAGCTGAGTCAGCAAGACAACTTTTTTAGCCTCCTCCTCAGTCACGCCAATGATCAGGGCCTCGCTCTTTGAAAAATTGATTTTCACACCAGACAGGACAACGAAACACATGAGAAGGTATGTCAGGTCGGCGATGCAATGATTATTGAGCTCAACCATAATAAACGTGTCATCCGTGTACTTGAGATGGGTGACATCTTTTGGGATAAGATCGGTAGTGACAGGTGGGTATGGCCTGCAGATGCCGCATTCGAAAGGATACAAGAGAGCGCGCAGGCAACAAAGTTAAAGAGGAGTGGTGAAATGGGGTCTCCTTGCCGCAGGCCTCGACCCTAGGCTAAGAAGTTGCTAACCCTGCCGTTAATGGCCACAACCATGTGACCACCTAAAACAAACTACATAAGCCTATCAACATAGGATCCCTCAAAGCCCTTGGCTAGGAAATCCTTACGCAAGAAATCCCAACTAACTGAATCATAAGGTTTCTCAAAATCGAGTATGAGGATTAAGGCTTTAGTGTCCCTAACTTTGAGGTCATGAACAATCTCAAGTAGACTCAGGATGTCGTCCAGGATAAACCTTCCTTTAAAAAAGTCGACTGGGTGTTGGTAAGCACTTTATGGGCCACACGGGACAGACGGACCATGAAGCCCTTGGCAGGAAATTTGGCTAAATTATTAATCAGCGCAATCAGCCAAAATTAAGAGAGGTAGTCAGCACCTTTGACCTTGGGGATGAGGGAGAGAACTATGTAGTTCATCGGGAAATATCCACCGTCCCCAAAGAGAAGCCGTGGATAATTGCACAAAGGGAAGGGTGTGATACCCACAAATATAGGGGATCGCAACAGTCATCACGGGTAGTATTACATCGAGATGTATTTATTCAACACAAGGGAGGCGAGATAATGTTTGTTGGTATTAGCAGCTGAGTTGTCAATTTAACCACACGTCGGATATCTTTGTACATCAAAAGTTTTAGTAGCACAGCAAAATAGTAGTAGTAATGGTAACAACAACATTTTTGTAGTGATTGTAACAGAAGTAGCAGCAATAGTAACTTAGCAAGATTCAGTACATGAAAAGCATACACACGTGGACCGATGATGGATAATGATTTAGATGACATCAATCATGTAAGAGTTACACACTAGAGCAAGATAGAACTAGCTGCAATTAATCAATATAATGTAGGCATGTATTCTGTATATAGTCATACGTGCTTGCGATAACTACTTGCATGACATACCTTGTCCTGCTCTCCCATGGCAGCGGGGTGCATATGGAAACTAAGGGATATTAAGGCCTCCTTTTAGTTGAGAACCGGAACAAAGCATCAACACATGGTGAATTCATGAACTCCTCAAACTACGGCAATCACCAGAAATAATCCCAATTATTATCACCTTGGGGTATGCAGATCATGACATGTAACAAGTGCATATAAATTGTAACAAGGGATCTAAAAACTTTCATATTTGGAGAAAATATAATAGGTTCATATCTGAAATCATGTCACTCGGGCCATACTGACAAGCATTAGGCATAGGAAATTCAAAGGAACATCAATTTCAGACCATAGTGTATACTAGGGATCATGCCCTATCAAAATAACATGATTACATGTTAAATATCATCCAATCCCATCACTGTCTTGTAAGCCTACAAAGTAATTACTCCCTCCCGGTGGTGAGCATCATGGATTTTTAAGAGAAAGGTTGGTGATGATGATGGTGACAAAGCCCCCTCCCAAGGGCCCAAAAAGAACTCCAGATCAGCCCTCTTGAGGAACAACAAGAGGTGGCGGCGGCTTCGTCTCGGAAAATGCAATGAAAACTTATGGACTATTTTTTCTCCGTAACTGTGAATTTATAGGACTGGAATTAGGGTCAAAGGAACCATGAGATAGCCCTAAGCCATCAGGGCGCGCCCACCCTTGAGCGCTCCCTTTTAGCTTGGCACAAACAGGTAGCCTCCTCTTGTGGGTCTTCTCTCCAATAATTTTTACATCTTGCCGAAAAAATCCAAAATGAGTTTTATCCGATTCCAAGAACTTTTATTTCTTCACAAGAAACAACAACATGGCAGTTCTATTGAAAACAACGTTAGTCCTGGTTAGTTTCATACAAATCAGGCAAATTAGAGTCCAAAACAAGAGCAAAAGAGTTAGGAGAAGTAGATACGTTTGGACGTATCAACTCCCCCAAGCTTAACTCATTGCTTGTCCTCAAGCAATTCAGTTGATAAAAGTGATAAACAAAACTTTCACAAACTCTTTTGTTCTCGTTGCTATATATATGCTTAGCTAGTGTTTAGGTTTTCAGCATAAATCATAAATAACCATATCCTTGGTAACAATTAAATATGATATTCACTCATGGCAATAACATAACCAACTAGCTAGCAATAATATAATATCTCAGATGCTAACAATTTATCAAACCAATCATTATATAATATGATGATATGGCATCTTGATAGCCCTTACTCACACAGCAAAACAAAAATGTAGAGCACCTCTCAGATTCAACCAGCGATTAAACATTGTAATTCAGACTAGAAATCATCCAGTCATGCTCAAATCCAACATTAACTATACTCAATGCATAAGAATTACAATAGTGCTCTTAGGTCTGGTGCTTTGGTTAGAAGGTGATGACTCAAATAAAGGAAAATAACATGAAAGTAAATAACATAAAATTAAATAGAAGGGCCCTTCGCACGGGGAAGCATTTATTTGCACAGGTGCGAGAGCTTAAGGTTTAAAACTAAGATGAAATTGTAATTTTGGGTGGCGTGCTTTTCGTGTCAATGTCACAACACAGATTTTAGTATCATCCATGCTAAACACATTATTGACGGTTCCCAAGCAGAAATATAAAGTCTACTCCCATCCACCATACATACACAAGCCATGGCTGACGAAATCCTCGGGTGCCCTCCAGGATTTCAACTGTCCTGAGAGTTCTGTTTAATTGTTTTTATTATGTAGGACCAGACTTCCTTTTACCATCCTCTCTCGTCAATGTCAGACAAATAAATGCCCATCTTGAGAATAACCCGCTTAGCATGGAAGATACCAACCGCCCCATCGCTCCATGACCAGTACGGGCACACAAAACAGATGTTTATTTGAATGTTTATAGGTGGCACATGCAAATTTAATTGGAATGGCAGGGTAATACTACATATAGGTAAGTATGGTGGACTGATTTGGCACAACTTGGGTTTAGGAGTTTGGATGCACAAGCAGTATTCCCGCGTAGTACAGGTGAAGGCTACCTATAGTTTGAGAAGTGACCACCTAGAGAGAAACAATTGTCATAATGATGCATTGAGGAAAATTAACATTGAACATTAGCATGAGTAGGACATGGACACTCTCAATTTAAATATCATGAAGGGTGTATTTGTCTTGAATCAACTACATGTTTGCACATGGTCCAAGTCAAGCCGCTCGAATTACTCAAAGGGAAATACCATACTACCATACCATATCACCATTTTAATGCATGTTGACTCATAAGGTAAATCATTATACGCTCCTAGATATCTAAGCATGGCATGAGAAACTATAATCTCCAATTGTCATCATATACAGGTTTACTCATAATATGTTGAATCAAGTTCGAACGAGCTAAACATATTTACAAAAAGGTAAAACAAGAAGAGTTCATACCGGCTTCCTTGGCCACGATCACTTCATCAAATATCGTGATTATTCCCTTTCATTTTCATATCGAGAAGACAAGGTAATATTGGCTCTTTTGTTAGATCAACATTATGCATATGAGAGTCACTCAAGATTTTCATCGTGGTCTTCTCATTTCAATGACTCAATAAAAGGAAAATAAATTCAACGAAACAAAGTTAAATATTTTTGGAGTTTTTGATTTTTATTTAGGAAACAAATAATGAAAGGAAAAACAACAATGAGACAACTATTTACAAGGAAAACCTCCCAACAAGCAAAGAAAATCTTTTTGGTTTTCTTTTAATACAAGAAATTAACTAAACAAGAAAGAAAAACTAACAAGAAGTGAGTTTTTTTTTGCATTTTTGAAGTTTTTCATACAAGAAGAAGAAAGTGAAAAATAAAACTAAGCATGGATATACAATTAAAGAGGATGATCATCGATAATTGAAATGAAGTGTGTGGACATGAATGTAATGTCGGCGAGAAATACATACTCCCCCAAGATTAGGCTTTTTCCTAGACTGGTGATCACCATTGTTTGTGTGGATAATGACCAAAGTCATAACTTGTAGAGGTGTTCCACGTCGGTTCCTCAGCCAAGCGAGCGGCCTCCATAGTTGCGTTGTACTCCTGCGCTTCACTCTCAACAACGCGATATCTCCGTATGTTATGAAAAACAAAGAGAGGATGCGTACATAACGTAACATAGACATGATTATATTTATAAAGCATTAAGTTATAATCATAACCGTGAGTACCTTCCTTAATAAAATCATGATGCCGCATTTCTTCAAAATCTAAATATCTCTAAGGCGGCATAGGGTCATTAGGTTGAGGTGAGATACCTAGTTTTGGAGCTACACAAGAGGTATAAATTCATCAACGCAAATCCCCATTACCCGCGTTAAGATGTAGCCTACGAGCAACAATTGCCCCAAGGTTATATTGTTTATCACCAGTTATCGCAGTGTAATTGATGCTCAAGAAAGGAGCGCAGAGTGCACTACAATCGTGCTTGCCCATAATACATTTCCCATTAAACAATGAATCATAATGGATATAGGGAAATTGGATACTTTTTAATCTAGCTTCTGTTACTCCTCTATCCTCTCTAACGCAAAGACTCTCAAGGAACATTTTATAATAAGTTTTTGTGGTTTTTAAGTGATCCCCAATCGGGAAGTTTGCATGCATCACAAAATTCTTCTAGAGTCATACTTTAAGAATTATCATAGAGATGAAACAACACTACAGAAGTGCGGGGCTCATATGGAAACCTTTGTGTGAATGAACAGGTAAAATCATAGTGTTCAACGCACTTGTCTTCAAGGAAGTTGGTGAAGTCAATATTGTAAATATATTCATCAAAATACTGCTTAATGCATGTACCTCTTATGAATTCATCACATGGCTAACGATACGATTTTGCGTTGTCCATGATTGTCAAACTCGCTCTTGGTTCACCACATGCTGGTCGTACTTATCTCGCGCTCGACGACTCACCAGAAGTAGGTCTCCTTGAAGAACTCCTCCTAAAGATATTCAACTTCCAATGAAGAAATTTGTCAAAATTTTTGGCAAAACAAATATGTCAATAAAACTTTTTAAGATGAGTAGCAACTACTCATATAGATGCCTAGAGGCCATATCAAGCATTTATACTACTTGGAACTCAAAGAAACATGCAAGCACATTTTCAGTAGCACCAAGTGGAGAAAAATATGAAAAATACAATCCATTAAAGCAAAAACTAACTGGAGCAATGGAGGAGTCACCTACCAAGGAGCAATCCTGCAAAACAATTTCGGAAAAGGTGTTCCGAGAAAGAGATCGAAAATCTCACGTTTGTGAGCAAGAACACGAGAGAGAGAGCAACCAGGATTTTTTCTAGAGGTAGGAGAAAGAGTGGGCTGAAGAGATAAGTGGGTAAATACTTGTGCGCCACCCAATCCATCAATGCACGCCCGCGGGTGTGGGCACACACTGTTGTCTTGGCACCAACAGGTGTACCCCGAGGGGTGTTTTGAGTGCCAGAATGTTTTTAAATATTCTTGCAAAAATCATGTAATTTTTTGCGGCATTCTTAGACTTTTTATTTTTGGGTCATTTTATTGCATGGAGAATTCAGAAAGCGGGATAATCATGGCATTTTATTTTACTTAACTAGGAACAAGAGAGAGTAAACTAATGGTACAAAAAGTTGTGCTTACTAAATTCATCAACCACATGTGTTTCAAAATGGATCCATTAATAAGGTTAGCCAAGTCTTATTAATAATCGCTTTTGATTGACATGAAACCGAAGAATTTTCATATTACACAAGTTACCTCAATGGGGATTTGCATATCCCCAACAATAAGAATATCATATTTCTTCTTGGCAATAGGAAGAGGAAATTTAAACCCTCCAATAGTGATTGTGGCAATTGCTTCAATGAAATTAATATTATTTACCGAAGCTTGTTTCTTCAGAAAATGCATAGTATATTGTTTGCCATCAACATGAAAAGTAACCTTGCTTTTGTTTCAGTGATCAACAGACCCTGTAGTATTTAAAAAGGGTCTACTGAGGATAATCAGCATGTTGTCATCCTCGGGCATCTCAAGAATAATAAAGTTTGTTAATATAGTATCATTTGCAACCACAACACAAGCATCCTCACCAATTCCAATAGGTATAGTAGTGGATTCATCACACATTTTGAAGATATCTAAGTAGATGTAAGAATATTCAAATCAAGTCTTCTATGTAAAGAGAAAGGAATAACACTAACACCAGGTCATAGATCACATAAAATAGTTTTAACATAACTTGATTTAATGGAGGAAGGTATTGTGGATATACCCGGACCTCACAATTTCTTAAGCACTACACCATCACAAGAACACTTAGCAAGCATAGACCCAATTTCAGTTTCTGATATCTTCCTTTTGTTGGTAATAATGTCCTTCATATATTTAGTATATGGAGGCATCTTGAGAATATCAGTCAAACGAGTACGCAAAAAGACAAGTCTGATCATTTTGGCAAAGCGCTCAGACTCCTCCTCGTCCTTACTCCTCGTAGTCTTACGAGGGAATGGCATGGGTTTCTCTTTCTTTACCATGTTTTCTAGCAACAAAGTCTTTCTTATCATAACATTTATTTTTAGGAGGTGGGTTGTCAAGATTTTTAGTAGGTTCTGTTTCCACATCATTATCTGGTTTTTTATTATTATCTTGTTGAGGATCTACATGAACATCGTTGTTATCATTATTATTATCATTATCACTAGGTCGATGTTTGATATGTCTACAATGTATCGATAATTTATGAAGTATTTATACCATGTTTACCTATGTTTACAATACTTTTATATGGTTTGGCTACACTTTATATGATTTATTTATTAAGAACTAACTAGGACTGACGTTGTTTTCAGTAGAACTACAATGGTGTTTCTTTATGCAGAAATAAACGTTCTCGGAATGGTACGGAACTTTTTGATGATTTTTTTGGAAGAAAAGCGAGTACTGGATCGAAGAACCACAACAGGGGCTCCCGTGGTGGCCACTAGACACCAGGCCGCACTAGCCCCCTGGCATGAGATGATGTCTATTGGGCACCTTGTGTCGCATCTTGGAGTGATTTGAACGACCAAAAATCCTATCAATATATAAACCTCTAGAAATAACCATAGACGAGAAGTTTCACCGCAGGAGCCTATGTAGCCACAAAATACAAATCTGGATATGTTCGAGTACCCTGTCGGAGAGGGGAGATCATCTCCGGTGGCCATCTTCATCATTCCGGCGAAGGCCGTGACGAGGATTGAGTAGTCCACCCTAGGGGTGAGGGTTTTCACTAGTAGGTATCTATTTAACGTCTCTCTCTCTCTCTGTCGTGTTGGATCATATGGTGTTTGTCCCATGCTATTGTTGTGATGAATTGAATCTTTCAGTTTAAGATCTCGTTATGTTGGATTGAATATTCAGGTTTGAGAGCACATGATGTATATCTTGCATGCAGATACCCGTAGTGACATTGGGGTATTCAAGTGATTCACTTGATATATGTTGTAGTATCAACTCGCGGATTACCGAGGTGACATTGGGGTAATATAGGCATAGGGGTTGATTGCATGTTTTCATACTATGTTCTCCGAGTGAAATCTTGGTGTGCTCCTTGAATTTATTTGTGTTGGATTGAGTATTATGGAGTTGAATTTGTTATGGTGTTATTTTAGTACGAACTCTTGGTAGATCAATCGGAAATGATAACTTGTTATATTAGCACGAACTCTTGGAAAGATTGACCGAAAAGAATAACTTTGAGGTGGTTTCGGACCCTACAAACAATTTCTTCCTATGTTCTCTCATAGATAGGAACTTTGGAGTGATTCTTTATCACACGTTGAGGGATTGTTATGTGATCCAATTATATTAACATTGTTAAGAGATTGCACTAGCGAAATTATGGACTCTAGGCCTCATTTTCAAGCATTGCAATACCGTTTATGCTTACTTTTGCTACTTGCTACCTCCCTTTTTTATTTATTCATATTATAAAAATATATTTCTACCATCCAGATTACACTTGTATCACCATCTCTTCGCCGAACTAGTGCACCTATACAATTTACCATTGTATTTGATGTGTTGGGGACACAACAGACATTCTAATATTTGGTTGCAGGGTTGTCTGAGAAAGACCATCTTCATCCTATGACTCCCACGGGTCGATAAACCTTAGGTCATCCACTTGAGGGAAATTTGCTACTCTCCTACAAAAATCTGCACTTGTAGGCCCAACATGAGTCTAGAAGAGCAAGTTGTGTAGTAGACATCAAGCTCTTTTCTAGCATCGTTGTCGAGGAGGTGCGTTCTTGAAGGTATATCTTTAGATCCTGCAATTAAATCCTTCAGTTTCTTGTTTTTCACTAGTTTGGTTTACAAAGAGAAAATTACAAAAAAATGGAATTGAGGTGGTCTCATATTGTTCATCTTTGCCATGTCTTTTGTGAAAATGATGGAAAGGAAAAAATTGCTCAATTGCTAGAGGAAAAATTTATGAAAATGTTTAATGTGAAATCCTTGAATTATGAGCATGATAGAAGTATTGTTGGTATGATTTCTCTGAATATCCATGATGCTAATGATATGCATAGCCACAAGTTTGGGGATACTATGTTTGATGAAGATGCTATTTTTAGGTCCCCAAGTTTTGATGAGCAAATCTATTATGATGAAATCATGCATCCTACCTATGATGATTATTGTGATGACACTTATGCTATAAATAATAATTATAAACATGAAACTTGTCATCATGATTTTAATTTTCATTTGGACTATATCAATCAAGTATCTCAAAATAACTATTTTGTTGAGTTTGCTCCCACTACTATGAATGAGAAGAATTTTTCTTATGTGGGTAGTAATAAAAATTCTATGCTTGTGCATCATGAAAATAATGTTGTATGTGATAATTATGTTTTTAATTCATTCGTGATGCTACTGAAAATTATTATGAAGTAGGAACATATGCTTGTAGGAATTGCAATAATATCAAGTTTCCTCCCTATGTGTTCAAAGTTTTGAAGTTATGCTTGTTTTGCCTTCCTACGCAAGTTGGTCATTGCTATAATAAATTTCTTTCTTGCAAAATTCCTATGCGTAGGAAGTTGGTTAGACTTAAATGTGTTTGTCATGTGCTTCATGAAGCTTTGTTGCATGTTTCAACTACTACTTTTTATGTGAGCATCATGCCGAGCTAAAAGACATTAAAGAAAATCGCTTGTCGGGAGACAACCCAATATTTACCCTTTCTGTTTTTGAGTGTTCACATGATTAAGATACTGTATTAATCATGTTTTATAGATTTTATTTCAATAAAGTGCCAAGTAAAGCCTTTGGGATAGTGTGGATACTTACTTGTTTGATTCTGTGGAAAAACAGAAACTTTTACATCTAGTGCAGAATTTCTAGTATTTTACTAGGGCATCTAAAAATTCTGAAATTTTTACACAGATCCTGTATGCAAATGCTATACATTGTCCTAATTGTTCAGAATTTTTAGAGTCAGGTAAGTATGGTTTTAATGCATATCTTTACAGATTATTCTGTTTTTGACAGATTCTGTTTTGCATGCATAGTTTGCTTGTTTTAATGTTTCTATAGCTTATAATTAGTGATATGGGAATGATAGAATATAGTAGGTATTATGTGATAAGAATTATAAATCTTTTCTTGACAGTACCTAAGTGAATGATCTATGTTTATCATACTAACCAATCTCACGAAGTTCCATTATGTTTTGTGTGATTGAATTTCCAAGTTTTTGGTGAGATGCCAATATGAGGAGAATAACGAGCAGCAAGAACCTAAGCTTGGGGACTCCCAAGGAATCCCCAATGTAATATCCAAGGAAGACTCAAGCGTCTAAGCTTGGGGATGCCCCGGAAGGCATCCCCTCTTTCGTCTCCAATATTATCGGTATATCTTACTTGGGGCTATATTTTTATTCATCACATGATATGTGTTTTTCCTAGAGTGTAATTTTATTTTGTTTTTCTCTGTTATATGTTATTTATAATCGTATTTTTCTATAAAAAGTTCCAAGAATTTCCATTAGAATGCTTGAATTTTATGTGTGATATGTGTTGTACAAAAACAGAAACTTATGCTCTAGTATTTGAATTGTCATATTTTACTGGTATGTGGAAAGTTTCTGATATTTTTACAAATTAATTTCGTACAAATTATTTATAATGTCTGAAATTTCATAACTTTTGGAAATACTTAAGTACACGTTTTAAATAGATTCTACCGACTATCATGTTTAGATAGATTGCTACCATAGTTTTGTTATCTACTTATCCTATGTTTCCATAGCCTATATTGGTAGATATAAATTGAGGAAATGATAGTAAACAGTAGATATTGTTTGAAATTTATTATGCAACTTGTCCTAGCAATACATGAAGTGTTTATTTATTCTTATCAGTACTAACCTATCTCACGAGTTCTTTTCGAGTTTTGTGTGGATGAAGTTTTTGATGACTTAGGTGAAACCGGGATATGAGAGGATTGAAAGAGATACAAAAGCTAATTCTTGGGGATTCCAAAGGGACCCCACGTAATTATTTCCAGAAGTCTCAAGCATTTAAGCTTGGGGATGCTACGCATGCCACCTCTCTTCGTCAACAACTATCGGTTAGCCTATTTGAGCCTATTTTTTTATTTGGCCACATCATATGTGCTATTCTTGGAGTGTCTTTTGTTTTATTTGTTGTCTAAATTAAAATATCATATCTTAAAACCTTTATTAAGAGAGATTCCTCACATAGCTACTTAATTGTTTGACTACTCATTGATCTTCACTGATATCTTTTGGGAGTAGTTTGTTTGAATTGCTCCAGTACTTCACTTGTATATTTTTGAGCATGGTGGTGTTGTTATTTAGAAGAAATAGGATCTCATTCTTCACTTATATTATTTCTGGAGTTAGTAGAAACTTTGAAGAAATCCTCTCTTGCTTCACTTATATTATTTTGAGAGTTTATTCACTTGTCATTGCACGAGAGTGTGGTGGTAATAGGGATGCCTAGTCTCTAAATGCAAAAAAAAATTATTTTATGTTGTAAAATAATAAATTCCTTGGAAAGTGTTGGTATGTACGGTAACCATCGATGCGGCTAGCCGTTGAGTGTGAAGGAATGGTCGAAAAACGAATAAACTTTATTTTCAGTTTGGGAACCGCCTATGATTTTTTTAGCATGGAAGTTATTGGAAATTCTTAGTCGTTTTCAATGACAGTAAAAGCATGCCACCGAAAATAATTTTATCTCTCAATTTAAGCTTTGAGCTCTGGCACCTCTACAAGTCTCTGCTTTCATCTGCGAAGGGACTATCTATTTATTTTTATGCAATTTTTATTTTTTATTTGAGTCTCAATCTTCTCTTATAAAGCACCAACTACGGAATACTATTATCATACTTGAGCATTGGATGTAGCTAATATTTGGGATTATTGCATGAATGGATCAATGATGGAGCTTGATGGGCAAGGGAAGTTTTCTTTAGTGTTGATATTTTGAAAGACTTGCTTGCTTGTTGAAATGCTTGAGTATTAAAGATTTCATGTCAAATTATGGACTATTGCTTTGAATCATCTACAAGTCCATAAGTCCATGCTATGAAGAAAATAATATGATGAATATGATAGGTAGCATTCCACATCAAAAATTCGGTTTTCAATTGCTACTTTGTCATGATGAATTTTATAAGAGAGTTTCGATGTTACGATGCTATGAAAAGTGATTGAAATTATCATTGATCAAACTTATTCACTATACTAGCATTCATAATTTATAAAATATTTATTTTATCATTTATCAAGCTTGGGGATGCGGATGTGTCTCCGGCGTATTGATAATTTTTGAAGTATTCATGCCATGTTTGCCTATGTTTACAATACTTTTATATGGTTTTGCTGCACTTTATATGAATTATTTAGAACTAACCCGGACTGGCGTTGCTTTCCGCAGAACTACCTTGGTGTTGTTTTTTGTGTAGAAATAAAAGTTCTCGAATTGGAAGAACCTTTTTGAGGATTGTTTTGGAAGAAAAGGGAAATACTGGAGCAAACGACCACTAGAGGGGGGCTCGTGGTTCCCTCTAGACACCAGGCCGCGCCAGCCCCCCTAGCATGGGCTGATGTCTAGTGGCCACCTCGTGGCCTTTCTTAGCGTGATTCCAACGCCCAAAAATCCTATAAATATAGAAACCCCCAGAAATAACCCTATACGAGAAGTTTTATCATCGCAGGCCTGTGTAGCCATGAAATACCAAACTTGAGATGTTCCAGTACCTTCTCGAAGAGGGGAGATCATCTCCGGTGGCCATCTTCATCATCCCGACGGAATCCATGACAAGGAGGGAGTAGTCACCCTTGGGGCTAATGGTTTGTACCAGTAGCTATGTGTTCAATCTCTCTATCTCTCTCGTGTTCTTGAGATTTCATGATCTTGAGATATCACGGCCCTTGTTAATATATTTGGATCATATGGTGTTGGTCCCATACTATTTTTGTGAAGAATTGAATCTTTCACTTTAATATATCGTTATGTTGGATTGAATATTCAGGTTTGAGAGCACATGATTTATGTCATTGGGGTATTTAAGTGATTCACTTGATATATGTTGTGGCATCAACTCGCGAATTCCCGAGGTGACATTGGGGTAATCTAGGCATATGGGTTGATTGCATATTTTCATACTATGTTCTCTGATAGAAATCTTGTTGTGCTCCTTGAAGTTCAATGTGTTGGATTGACAATTACGAATCTGAATTTGGTATGGTGTTATTTTAGTACGAACTCTTGATAGATCGATCAGAAAGGATAACTTGTTTTCTTAGTATGAACTCTTGGAAACATTGATCGAAAAGAATAACTTTGAGGTGGTTTCGTGCCCTACAAAAAAATTCTTCTTATATTCTCCGCTAGATAGGAACTTTGGAGTGGTTCTTTATCGCACGTTGAGGGATTGTTATGTGATCCAATTATATTAGCATTGTTGAGATATTGCACTAGCGAAAGTACGGACCCTAGGCCTCATTTTCAAACATTGCAATACCATTTATGCTCACTTTTGTTACTTGCTACCTTGTTGTTTTTATTTATTTGGATTATAAAAATATATTTCTACCATCCATATTACACTTGTATCACCATATGTGCGCCAAACTAGTGCACCTATACAATTTACCGTTATATTTGGTGTGTTCGGTACTGATGACCCATAAGAGTGTCGAACCCAACGAGGAGCAGAAGGCTCTGGTAAACGGATTTCAGCTAGGTAATAACTGCAAGCACTGAAAGTAGCGGTAACAGGTGATTGTGTAGCGAGGTGAAACGTAGCAAGCAAAGAGTAACAAGTAAGAAGTAGTAGCAACGGTGCAGCAAGTGGCCCAATCCCTTTTGTAGCTAGGGACAAGCCTGAACAAAGTCTTATAGGAGGAAAAACGCTCCTGAGGACACACGGGAATTTCTGTCATGCTAGTTTCATCATGTTCATATGATTCGCGTTTGTTACTTTGATAGTTTGATATGTGGGTGGACCGGCGCTTGCGTACTGCCCTTACATGGAAAAGCATCCCACTTATGATTAACCTCTCTCGCAAGCATCCGCAACTACAAAAGAAGAATTAAGATAAAGTCTAACCATAGCATTAAATTAGTGGATCCAAATCAGCCCCTCACGAAGCAACGCATAGACTGGGGTTTAAGATTCTGTCACTCCAGCAACCCATCATCTACTTACTACTTCCCAATGCCTTCCTCTAGGCCCAAATATGGTGAAGTGTTATGTAGTCGACATTCACATAACACCACTAGAGGAAAAACAACATACAACATATCAAAATACCGAACGAATATCAAATTCACATGACTATTATTAACATGACTTATCCCATGTCCTTAGGAACAAAAGTAACTACTCACAAGACATAATCATAATCATGACCAGAGGTGTAATGAATAGCATCAAGGATCTGAACATAAACTCCTCCACCAAACAATCCAACTAGCATCAACTACAAAGAGTAATCAACACTACTAGCAACCTTACAAGTACCAATCGGTGTTGCGAGACGAAGATTGGTTACAAGAGATGAACTGGGGATTGGAGAGGAGATGGTGCTGATGAAGATGTTGATGAAGATGCCTCCCCTCCGACGAGAGGAGTGTTGGTGATGACGATGGCGACGATTTCCCCCTCCGGGAGGGAAGTTTCCCCGGCAGGATCGTCCTGCCGGTGCTCTAGATTGGATCTGCTCAAGTTCCGCTTCGTGGCGGCGGCGAAACCACAGAAAATCTCCCTTTTGGTTTTTTCCAGACCAGGACGCTTCATATAGCAAAAGAGGGGGGCTAGTGGGCCTTCAGGCAGCCTACAAGCCTGCCGTGCGCCACAATGGGGGTGGTGGCGGTGGGCAAGCTTGTGGGGCCCTGGTGGCCCCCCTCCGATAGTTCTTTCGCCCGGTATTTTTAATATATTTCAGAAAAATCTTGTCCTTAGGAGCGTTTGGGGAAGTCATGATGATCTAGATCTGTGGCAGAAACAAGCTCGAAACGAAAACAGAGAAAAACTACGCGATACGGAGATCAAAACCTTCGGGCGAATATATATTGATTTTTTTCTGGGCCAGAAGGAGTCCTCCGCAAGAAAACGAAGTCCGGGGGGCACACGAGGTGCCCACAAGCTTGCCCACCACCACCAGGGGGGTGGTGGCGGAGTGGGCCCTTGTGGCTGCCTTGTTCATTGCCGGACTGCTTTTTATTTTTCTAATTTTCCAAAAATTCCAAAACTAAGGAAATTTCTTATTGGAAAAGTATCGGAGTCCAATTTCTTGCTGAAACAGATACATCTTCGTTTTCAAGGTCTGAAACAGGCTGATAAACATCCCTTATGTACTCCTCTAGAGTTATGACATTGATGATATTGGTCTCAACATTTAGGGGAGTACCAGAGATGTAATGCTTGATTCTTTGCCCATTTACCACTCTAGGAAAATTTCCTTCTGTGTTATTGATTTTGATGGCACCGGAACGATATACTTCCTCGACAACATAGGGACCTTCCCACTTAGAGAGAAGCTTGCCTGCAAAGAATCTCAAGCGAGAATTGTATAGCAAGACATAATCACCTACATTGAACTCCCGTTTTTGTATTCGTTTGTCGTGCCATCTCTTAACCTTTTCCTTGAACAACCTAGTGTTCTCATACGCCTGGGCTCTCCATTCATCTAATGAGCTGATATCAAACAACCGCTTCTCACCGGCAAGTTTGAAATCAAAGTTGAGCTCTTTGATTGCCCAATAAGCTTTGTGTTCCAGCTCAAGAGGTAAATGACAGGCCTTACCGTAAACCACTTTATACGCTGACATGCCCATGGGATTCTTATAAGCAGTCCTATCAGCCCATAGTGCATCGTCAAGTTTGCCAGACCAATTCTTTCGAGATCTATTGACGGTCTTTTGTAAGATCAACTTGATCTCCCTATTACTCAACTCAACTTGACCACTAGACTGAGGATTATAAGGAGATGCAACTCTATGGTTGACATCATACTTAGCTAGCATCTTGCGGAAAACACAATGAATGAAGTGTGAACCGCCATCAGTCATCAAGTATCTAGGGACTCCAAACCTTGGGAATATGACTTCTTTAAGCATCTTAATAGAGGTGTGGTGATCAGCATTTTTACTAGGGATAGCTTCTACCCACTTAGTAACGTAATCCACAGCAACTAAGATGTGAGTGTACCCATTTGAACTCGGGAAGGGTCCCATATAATCAAACCCAGACATCAAATGGTTCAATGACAAGTGAATAGTTCATAGACATCTCTTGACGCTTACTGATGTTCCCTATCCTTTGGCATTCGTTACAAGACAAGACAAACTTACGGGCATCCTTGAAGAGAGTGGGCCAATAGAAACCTGATTGCAATACCTTATGGGCAGTTCTATCTCAATCATGGTGTCCTCCGTAGGCTTCGGAATGACACTTCTGCAGGATCTGTCCCTGTTTATGTTCTAATAACACCATCTACTCCTTCCTTATAAAGGTGAGGATCATCCCAAAGTAGTGTCTCAAATCAAAGAAGAATTTCTTCTTTTGTTGATAGGTGAAACTGGGTGGTATGTATTTGGCTACGATATAGTTTGCATAATCGGCATACCATGGTGCACTATGTGAAGTGCGGATGACATTTAATTGCTCATCTGGAAAGCTGTCATCAATAGGTAGTTGGTCATCAAGGACATTCTCTAGCCTAGACAAGTTATCTGCTACACGGTTATCAGCACCCTTTCGGTCAACGACGTGCAAATCAAATTCCTGTAGCAGGAGAACCCATCTGATTAGCCTAGGCTTAGCGTCCTTTTTCTCCATAAGGTACTTAATAGCAGCATGATCAGAGTGAATAGTGACTATGGAGTCAACTATGTAAGATCTGAACTTTTCACATGCAAACACGACTGCTAAAAATTCCTTCTCCGTAGTGGCATAGTTTCTTTGGGCACTGTCTAGAGTTTTACTAGCGTAGTGAATGACATTCAACTTCTTGTCAACTCTTTGTCCTAGAACAGCACCAATAGCGTAATCACTAGCGTCACACATGATTTTAAAGGCAAGTTCCAGTCAGGTGGTTGAACAATAGGTGCAGTTATCAAAGCCTTCTTAAGTATTTCAAAGGCTTCCTCACAATCCTCATCAAAAACAAAAGGCAAGAGATTGGTAAGAGGCCTAGAAATCTTAGAGAAGTCTTTAATTAACCTTCTATAGAAACCAGCATGACCTAAGAAACTTCGTATACCTCTGATATCTGTGGGGCAAGGCATTTTCTCAATTGCATCAACCTTAGCCTTATCAACTTCAATGCCTCTCTCAGAAATTTTGTGTCCTAAGACGATACCTTCATTAACCATAAAGTGGCATTTCTCCCAATTCAAGACGAGGTTGGTTTCTTCGCATCTCTGTAAGACTCGATCAAGGTTGTTGAGGCAATCATCAAAGGAAGACCCATAAACAGAGAAGTCATCCATGAATACCTCGACAATCTTTTCACAAAAGTCAGACAATATAGCTATCATACATCTTTGGAAGGTGGCAGGTGCATAACATAATCCAAAAGCCATACGTCTATAGGCAAAGGTACCGAAAGGGCAGGTGAAAGTGGTTTTCTCTTGATTAGATTGTGCAACAGGTATTTGCGAGAAACCTGAATAACCGTCTAGAAAGCAGAAGTGTGTGTGTTTTGATAGCCTTTCTAGCATTTGGTCGATGAACGGCAAAGGATAATGATCTTTCCTGGTTGCCTTGTTTAGTTTCCGGAAGTCTATCACCATTCTATAGCCGGTAATAATCCTTTTGTCGGTGAATGCTCACAACATATGCCATAGGTAGGCTAAAGTCGGTGAGAACCGAAGGGACAAAGGTGGGCGCTGGGAACGAGGTTGGTACACGCATGGGACGCACGATGTACCCAGGTTCAGGGCTCTCCGTAGAGATAACACCCCTAATCCTGCTGGTGTGTTTGATGTATGGGAACAGAGTACAATGTTGCTCCCGGAGCTATGTTGGGAGGAGGAAGAGGGGTGCAGCCGACTCGTCTCTACCTCGCTCTCTGTTGGTTGGTGAGTGTGTAGTGTTGAATGACTGGCAAGTGATCGGCCCCCTTGCATGGGTGGCGGCCGGGGGGGGGGGTTATAGACGAACCCGCCAGCCTACAATATGGATACAGGGTACATGCATGGGACCCGGCTGGCTGCTTCGCCGGCTGGCCAGGGGCCCACAAGGGTCTTGTCTTGTCGATGAGGGGCCCGCCGGCTGCATGGTCTCGATTGCTGGTGGGACCCGCCGGCTGGCCAATGGGGCTCCCGCGTAAGGTTGACGCTGAGCACGCGCTGTACGTCGAGCGTCGCCCCGCGAGATTCTTCATGGGCAGGCAGTACGACCGCCTCCACTGTTCCCCACGCCGAGTGCAGTAATGGAGTGGGAGTGTGACGGTCCGACATCAAGCTCGGTGATGGATCAGAGCCGGGGTAGGTCAGCGGCGTGGCCGCCGATGCTCGTACCTCCCGGGCGCCCCGATCCAGTACCTTTGCTGACGTGTAGCTACCTTTAATCGTGAGGTCCTTTCCTGACCTACGATCTGATGTGACTCGCGATCCTCGGCTGGCTAGCCTGCTTGGTTAGCCGGCTTGCGGGTGGTCGCCTCCTCCCCAGTCCGGCTGGCGGGACCAGGCCGGCTCTGAAGGGGAGGCCGCGTGCATTCTAGCCGGCAGGGGCTGCCTGGCCGAACATAAATGTGGCCGCCTCGTCTTCCAGCTGGCAGGCGATGCCTAGCCGGTCAGAAGAGTTGGGCCTTGGGAATCTCCATATCTTCATGTCCATTGGGCCGGAAATGAAGGAACATGCTTGATGAGCCTACCCCGGGGTTATCCCCCCGACAGTAGTCCCCGAAGCTGGCGAGGTCTGCCGCCTGCGGGTGGGCGGCCTCACCGGCTTGTTGTCTTGTCTTGATACTTTGGCTATTGTTCGCAGGGAAGGGCGCCGGCTTTGGAGCCGGGTAGCTTCGAAGCGACGCCTCGTTCCAGTCGTAACTGGCCCGGAGAACGCCACGTGCCAGGCCCCGCCTGGCGTAATGATGGCGATTATTGCTTGACGGGACCGGGCCTGGGCCCTGGGTCCCGCCACGACGCCCCCTAGGCGTCCGCGCGGGAGATCTTTTGCGGATTTACTCCGCGACGGTTGGGTTTAGGGGGGCGTTACCGCCCGTAATACATGGAATTAATGGGGCCCGGCGCGCACCGGATCCCCTCCTCACAACGCTTCGTGGGGGTTTAAATGGGACGCGAGCGTTTCGAGGAGGCCATTCGCCCCCTCATCTCGCCCTGCTCCGTGCTTTCTTCCTCCTTGCGTCCTGAGAAGAAGAGCTCACGCCCTTCGTCTCCTTCTTCGCCGCCGAGACCTCCGCCGATCGCTTCGAGCTCTCGTCATCCGCAACCATGGCCGGTGGATCTTCTTCGAGGAAGTCGTCGGTGCAGCATGCATCCTTGCAGGGGGGCTGGCTGTGCAGCGATGTCGACGAGGAGCTCATCGATGCGCTCCGTCATCATTGACTGCTGCCCCCGGCCTCCCAAGTGTCGGTGCGCCTTCCTGGCTCCGAGGCCTCTCCCGCACCTGTCGTGGGAGAGGTTGTGGTCTTCACCGAGCACTTCTACCGGGGTTTTGGGCTCCCGGCTAGCTCTTTCTTCGCCGAGTGGCTCTAGTTCTTCGGCCTGCAGCCGCATCATTTGGCACCGAACGCCATACTGCAGCTGGCCACCTTTGTGGTCCTGTGCGAGGGCTTCGTGGGGATCGAGCCTCGGGTCGATTTGTGGTGCAGCCTGTTCTTCTTTAAGCAGCAATCCATGGCCATGGAGAAATCCGAGGTGGAGAAGCTCAAGGGGTCGCGCCCCATGACGCCGTGCGGGGCCGCGTTGGAGCATCACCGCCCGAAGTCCGGCTTCCCCTAGATGCCTTTGCAAGACTCCATCAAGCATTGGCAGAAGGGGTTCTTCTACGTGAGGAGCACCGACCCGGCCCAGGACGCCCTCAACATGCCCTCGTTTGCCATCGCCCCTCCGACGCGGAAGAACTGGGACGCGAAGACTCCCAAGCCGCATCCTGAGGTGGCGCTTATTCACGCCCACCTTGATATCTTGAGGGAGAGCGGCCTCCTCAGCCGTGACCTTCTCGCCAACATGGTGGTCCGCCGGTCTGGTCTGCATCTGGTCTTCCAGATGAGCGGTCGGCTTGATCCATGTCGGATGTCCATCAAGAGGTTCACCCCGGGTGCTGTAGCGCGAAGGGTGAACCTGATCTCCACCGCCCACATGGATGAGGGCGGGGAATGGACATGGGGGATGTCCCCGTACAACCGGGCTCATCCGCCTCCGATGGTAGCCTTACTCCCTTCTTTCCTGTCGTTTTGTTTTGAAGCCGGTGGCGTTTGCTGAGCCCGGTTGAATTCCTTTTTTGTAGATGTTCAAGACCCTCCAGGGGTCCCTCCGTCAGCCTGCTCCTGACGTGGAGGCGTCCGACGCTTCCAAGATGGAGGACGAGGATGCGATGGAGCCCCGCTCAGACTCCTCCGCCGGCTCGGAAGATCCCCTGCAGTCGGAAGGGACCAAGTCGTCCGGTGAGTACCCGCGGCACGCCCTAGAAGACCTTACGGACGACGATGAGGAAGCCTCATTCTATTCTGATGCAGCCTTCGAGGGAGACTCTGATGAGGTGGAGGAGGTCACCGGCCCACTACCGTCGCGCGGCTGGCGTCAAGGTGGCGGAGCGACTGCTGCTGACGAGGCAGCCAGGAAGAAGAGCAAGGGTGCCACAGCTTCCCGGCCGGCCTCTAAACGACCGGCGCCGGGTCCCCCAGCCGGGCAGCGAGCAGACGGTGCCAAGAGGCGCCGTGGCCGCGGCCGGAGGTAGGTCCCGGTAGTTGCAGGGTATGGTTTCCTCCTCTTCTCCCTTCCATATCTTGAGATGAGCTTTGTTCCTGAGAAGCTTGGCTTGACAGGGAGGCGGAGGATGCGGATCAAGACACCGCCTCTGCAGCCGAGCAGGCCGGCTGGGCAGCAGCTGATGCTGCCGATAGGGAGCTCGAGATAGAATCCAAGCGCCGGTGGGACACGGCCGTAGGGAAGACCGACGTGGGTCAGCCTCGCCCCAGCCAGGTCGAGAGGCCGGCGGAGAAGTGTGTGAAGGCTAGACAGGACCCCTCCACACATGCCCGTGTGGAGGAGCCAGCTAGCGAGGCCGCCTGCAGGCCGGCCCCGAGGACCGAAGGGGCCCAGCCGTCTGAGCCAGCAGCCCCGAAGCGGGTGGACCTAGAGATGATCCCGGTTTCTCCCCTGGTCGAAGCAACTCCTGACGCGCCGGTGCTGGATCTGACCGCGCCGGACGCGGCACCTGATGTCCTAGGGGCGACCATGGGTGCGCCGGACGCGGCTCATCCGCCTCCTACGAAGGAGGTAGCGCCGGCTGGGACGGCGCCCGAGCCGGCCGTTGAGCCGGCACCAGGAGACGGCGCCATCGTCGTCCCCCAGCAGGGCCCTGTTGCGCCAAGGGCAGGGGGCCGGCCTGGGAGCCGGCCCACGAAGTCATGGCGGGCGGTGAACTTGGCCCGCCTGCGAATCCCCGCAGGCACCATTCTTTCCGGCGTGCCGGAGCTGGTGACGCTGTTTGACAGTGGTCGGTCGAAGGTGGAGCACGCGGCCCGCGTGGTATGCGACGACATGGAGCGCCTCGAAGCTTGCACCCAGGTAGGCCTTTCTTGTTTTTCTTTGCGCTTTTTTCTATTCTCTTGACGTCAGTGGGGGCGCGACAGCGCACCCACTGGGTGTAGCCCCCGAGAATCAGGCGGGTTGATTGCCAACCGGTCTGAATCTCTTGGAGGCCTTTTTCTATGCATATTTTTCTCCAGTGGGGGCGCGCAAGCGCACCCACTGGGTGTAGCCCCCAAGAATCGGAATGGTTACTGCTTTTGACCAGGTCGAATATTAATCTTGTTCCCTTTCTCTCCCCCTTGGCAGGCGCTTTACGATGCTCAGGTACAGGCGTACGACGAGCTTCGGGACCAGCACCTGGGGGCTGATAGCCGGATCGCCGAGCTTGAAGCCCAGCTGGGCGAGGTTGCCATGGTGCGTGATGCCCTGCGCGACGCCGGCGGCCGGCTCGAAGAGCGGCTGGACCTTCTTCAGGCGGAGAAGAAGGAGCTCGAGGCGGCCGGCCGGGTCGAGTTGGAGCGGCTGCGGGCCACGCTGCAGGAGAAGGAGGCCTCCTACTATGCCGACGTGGACCGCCTCGAGTCGCTCCATCTTGAGGAGGCAAACCTCAAGGATTCCACCTTGAGGGCGAAGGACGAAGCCCTTACCAGAAGCAAGCGCAGCTGGCTAAGGCGCTGGAGTCCGCCGCGACCCTCCAGGAGGAAATCGCCCGCCTCACTCATGCAAGTGAGGTGCAGGAGCGCGAGGTCCTCGAGGTCTTTCATGAGACCGACGGTGCCTTCCAGCGTGGGTCTCTTTTCCTTGTTTTGTGTTTGGTCTTTTGGCCGTCTCCTCCTCTTGCTGTGTTCTTACGTCCCGGCTGTCTTTGCCCCAGATCTCTTCTCCGAGACCCAGGTCGCAGCCGACACCGCCGTTGAGTGTGCCGTGAGGAGCGCCGCGCGGCCGGGCAGGAGGTGGATGCTACCCCCGGCTGGAGCGTAGAGGAGATCGGGGTGGGCCTTCGGGCCCGCCTGCACATCATGGGCGAGTCTGTGACTCGGCTCTAGGTTGCAGGTTCGACGATGGTGGCGACCGTGTGGCCGGAGGGTGTGGAGCCGACGACCATGAGCCGGCTTGCCCGCTGGCTTGCAGCGGGTGGAGAGCGCCTAGACGCCTGGCGTGCCTCCGCAGCGCGGTCTGGGTCTTATATGGCCCTGCGCTTGGCCAAGTCATGGTATCGTAACCTGAACTTGGGCAAACTGGCTGCCTAGCGCGATGGCTCACAGGCGGAGCTGCAAGGCATGGAGGAGGAGCCCCGGGTGAGAGCCCGCACCATCGCCGAGTACGCCGCCTGGGATGACTTCGTCTTGGAGCGGGGTGAAGACGGCGGCGTGATCGCTGAAGATCTGCATGGCCTTCAGCCCTATGACGCCGACGGCAGCTCAAACGAGGCGGTCCGGGCTGCGGAGTCTGCAGCCGCCTCCAGCGGTGGGCCGTATGCCGACTCCGGGATCAGCGGAGCCGGGGGCCGCAACGGGGGAGACGGTGTATCCACCTCGGGAAGGGCCGGAGGCGGCGACGCTACCACATCAGGAGCAGCAGCCGAGACGACCCCTGAGGCCGGTGTCCCGTAACTGGTGTCCTTTTGTGTTTTTGGTTCTACCTCCGGAGGGATGTAACGAATGTGGGCCTTGGGCCAATGCTTTTTATGAATGTATATATTCAGCATTATATTCGTCACCAAGCGTGTTGTCTTATGATCCCGTCTTTTCATTCCTGGTTGACTTCTCTTATCCGAAGCCATCAAGACATAAAGAACAAGACATAAGCCAATCAGAGGCCGGCTTGAATGAACCAACTCGAGCCGGTCGTCACTAGTATAGCCGGACTGTGCATGTATTCGACCTGACCCGGCGTCATATCGCGAACCGAGCGACCAGAGCCAGCCCGCAGGTTCAAGCGAAGGACCGGGAGTCAGCCGGTACACTATGTGCCCGACTACAAGGATTGACCGTCCGAGCGGCTAGCGAGCCCCCGAGCTTGTTTAAAGCTAGCAAGGGGCCGCGCTGCGTAGCCTCCGAGCTTGATTAAGCCAGCAAGAGGTGGTACGCGGTGTAGCCCGTACACTGAGTGAAAACTCTTTTAGCAAGAGGAAGCATGGAGCCTGCTTTTTTCATCATATTTGTTGTTCCCGGCAATCAGAGGCCGTCTTGAGTCTTGGATGAGATCGTATGCACGATCGAGCCAGCCCGAGTCGGTCGTCCCAAGTATAGCCAGACTTTGCATGTATTCGACCTTACCTGCCCTAATATCGTGGACCGAGCGACCGGAGTCAGCCCGCAGGCTCAAGCGACAGACCAGGGGTTAGCCGGTACACTATGTGTCCGTTATAAGGGTGGACCGTTCAGGCGGCTGGCGAGCCCCCGAGCTTGTTTTAAGGTAGCCAGGGGCCGCGCCGCGTAGCCCCTCAGCTTGGTTAAGCCGACAAGAGGTGGTACGCTGTGTAGCCCGTACACTTGAGTGAAAACTCTTGACAAAAAGAAACATGGAGCATGTCCTTTTTATTGCCTTCGTTGTTCCTTGAGGAGGGAGGAAGATACATGTGCATGTTCTTTCATTTGCTTGTCTTGTGCCTTTTAACAATAGAACGGGCGAAGCAACGCCGCGTTCCATGGGCGCTCTGTTTCTTGGCCGGAGTCGTCCCTCTTGCGCTTCCTTTGCTTCTGGGCGTCAATGAGGTAGTAAGCGTTGTTGTGTAGCGCCCTACTGATGATGAAGGGTCCCTCCCAGGTGGGTGAGAGCTTGTGCTAGCTGCTAGTGCGCTGGATTCTTCTGAGGACCAAGTCTCCCTCCCTGAAAGAGAGGGGCCTGATCCTTTTGTTGTGGTAGTATCTCAGCTTCTGTTGGTAGATGGCCGTCCGGCTCAAAGCCAAGTCCCTTGCTTCTTCGAGGAGCTCCACACCGTCTTCTCTGGCCTCCTTCGCCTTCGTTTCTGTGTATAGGGTGACCCGAGGCGAGTCGAATTCGACATCTGTGGGGATAATAGCCTCTGAGCCATATACCAGAAAGAATGGAGTGAAGGCGGTCGACCAGTTGGGCGTGGTGCGCAGGCTCCATAGCACAACCGGCAGCTCCTCAATCCAGCAGCCAGCTGACCTGACCAGTGGTGCCACCAACCGTGGCTTGATGCCAGCTAGGATCAGGCCGTTGGCCCTCTTCACTTGGACGTTTGACAGAGGATGTGGCACTGAGGCCAGGTCAAGCCGGATGCCTACCTTGGAACAGTAGAGCGCCAGGGCGCCCTTGGCGACGTTGGTGCCATTGTCGGTGATGATGCTGTGGGGAATGCCATATTGGAGAGAGATGTCTGTGATAAACCTGACAGTAGTGGGGCCGTCAAGCTTCTTGATAGGCCTGGCTTCGATCCACTTGGTGAACTTGTCGACGGCTACCAGAAGATGTGTCATCCCTCCGCGAGTCGTCTTGAAGGGCCCAACCATGTCCAGTCCCCAGACGGCGAATGGCCATGATATGGGAATGGTTTTCAGCGCTGACGACGGCATATGGCTTTGTGCACTGAAGCGTTGGCAAACTTCGCATTTGTCCACCAGATCCACAGCCTCCTCAAGGGTCGTGGGCCAGTAGAATCCATGGCGGAATGCTTTGGCCACCAGGGTTCTGGAGGCGGCGTGATGCCCACACTCCCCCTGGTGGATGTCTCTGAGGATCTCCTGCCCTTTTTCCGATTCGACACAGCGTTGGAACACGTCGGTCGTGCTACGTCGCACTAGCTCGCGATTGATGATGGCGTAGGTGGCGGACCTGCGCTGGGTCTGTCTCGCCTCCGCCTCGTTCTGAGGAAGTTCGCCAGGAAGAAGGAAGGCCAGAATGGCCCGAGCCCATGATGGAGCCGACACAAGGGTCGCCTCCGCTTCGTCTTGACTGTTGGGGGCTTCTGCAGCCCCCGAGCTTGATGGCGTCTCCGGTGCTATTGTTGCAGCCGGCTCATCGTCTATCTCCATGACGTCCACCCACTGGGAGGATTCGAGCCTGGGCAAAGCCGGGGTTGTCGTTGTAGCTGGTGCCGTTGTTGGAGTCGGTTGGACCAATGGAGCCGGATTAGGATCCGAAGCCGGCGTAGTTGGTGGAGCCGATGACGCTTGCACCGTAGACTCAGTCGGTGCCGTATTTGGAGCCGGTGCCGTCAGTACAGCCGGCGTGGGGTCCACAGCCGACATAACGGGCGGAGCCGACGGCGCTTGTATCGTAGAGTCGGCCGGTATGAAGATTGATGACGACTCAGGAGACGACTTGATAGACGGCTTGTGGAGTTGCTTGAGGGAGACGCTGGCTTGGATGTCCTGCCTCGTGGATCCGATCTTTGCCAACGTATCGGCCGCCTCATTTTCCGCCCTGGGAACATGGTGGAACTCACAACCCTCGAAGGGGTCGCTGAGCTGCTGGATGAGGAAGTGGTAGCTCGCCATGTTGGCGTCCCTGGTGTCCCATTCGCCAGAGACCTGCTGCACCACCAAGTCTTAATCGCCGAAGCATATGAGCCGTCGGATGCCAAGCTCCTTGGAAAGCCGGAGGCCGTGAGCCAGTGCTTCATACTCGGCGAAATTGTTGGAGGCGGCGAAATGGATCTGGAGAGCGTACTTGAGCTGGTCCCCTTTCGGAGATGTCAAGATGATGCCGGCTCCCAGTCCTGTCCGCATCTTCGAGCCGTCGAAGTGCATCCGCCAGTGCGTGGAGTCTGGAGGCGGTGGCTCGAACTGGGTCTCGGCCCAGTCGACTAAGAAGTCGGCCACCACCTGCAATTTGATGGCGGTGCGAGGCTCCGACCGAATATCATGGTCTGCCATGGCGATGGACCATTTGGCAATTCTGCCCGTGGCATCATGGTTGCCCATGATCTCTCAGAGCGAAGCAGTGCTCACCACAGTGATGGCATGCTCTTGGAAGTATTGTTTTAATTTCTTTGCAGCAAGGTAAACACCATAACACATTTACTGATAATGAGGGTAGTTCTGCTTAGAGGCGGACAAGACCTCGCTAAGGTAGTAGACAGGGCGCTCTACTGGCAGGGCCTTGCCTTCCTCTTTGCGCTGAACTACCAACACTACGCTGACCACGTGAGTGGTCGCCGCGGTATATATGAGTATGGGTTCCCTTTCAGATGGGGCTGCCAAGATTGGCAGGTTCGAGATTACCTGCTTAAGGTCGCGGAAGGCTTCGTCCGCCTGGTCGTTCCACTCGAACTTTGTCGACTTCTTCATGAGCTGGTAGAGTGGAAGGGCCTTCTCGCCAAGCTGGCTGACGAACCGGCTGAGGGATGCCAAGCAGTCGGCGAACTTCTGGACATCGAGGATCCGAACTGGCCGCACCATCCGCTCGATGGTGCTGATCTTCTTAGGGTTCGCTTCGATGCCGCGGGCGGATACGAAGAACCCCAAGAGTTTGCCGCCTGGGACCCCGAAGACGCACTTCTGAGGGTTGAGCTGGATCTTGTATTCGCGCAGGTTGGCGAATGTCTCCCGCAGGTCGTCGAGGAGGCTGAAGTGCTGCTTCGTCTTGACGACGATGTCATCCACATAGATGTGGATGTTTCTGCCAATCTGTGGCAGCAGGCACTGCTGCATACCGCGTTGGAACGTTGCACCTGCGTTCTTCAGACCGAACGTCATGGTGGTGTAGCAGTAGGCCCCGAAGGGCGTGATGAAGGAGGTCTTCAGGCGATCAGCTGGATCCAGCTTGATTTGATGGTAGCCTAAATAAGCATCCAGAAATGACAGCATGTCGCGGCCTGCAGTGGAGTCGATCACTTGATCTATCCTAGGCAACGCGAAAGGGTCTTTCGGACAGGCCTTATTCAGGCTAGTGTAGTCAATGCACATTCGCCATGTGTTGTTCTTCTTCAGCACCAGGACTGGGTTCGCCAGCCAGTCCGGGTGGAAAACCTCCATGATGAAGCCGGCTGCAAGGAGCCGGGTGATATCTTCTCCGATTGTGCGCCGCTTCCCCTCGGCGAAGCGGCGCAAAGGTTGTTTCACCGGCTTTGCATCCGGTCGCACGTGAAGTTTGTGCTCGGCGTACTTCCTTAGAACACCCGGCATGTCCTTGGGGGACCATGCAAAGATGTCCTGATTCTCATGGAGGAAGTCGACGAGCTCGCCTTCCTATTTGGGGCTGAGGCCAGCCCCGATGGTGATGCACTGCTTCGGGTTGGCGGGGTCGAGTGGGACCTGCTTGGTCTCTTTAGGCGGCTTTAAGGAGCCCTGGCCGGCCGATTGGGACGGAGGAGAAGGAATCACCGGCTGCTCGGTAGCCTGGGCCACGAGCCGGTCGATCTGCCGCTTCTTCTTAGCAATCACCAAGGCGTCGGCGAGGCGGCTGCTATCTGGGGCGCACTCGAGCGACTTCTTGTAGTCGCCAACTATAGTGATGATGCCCTTGGGACCGAGCATCTTCATCTTCAGGTAGGCGTAGTGCGGGATAGCCATGAACTTGGCCAGAGCCGGTCTCCCCAGCAGCGCGTGGTATGGGCTAGTGAGGTCCACTACCTCGAACCATATGCACTCTCGGCGGAAGTGGGCCTTGTCGCCAAAGAGGACGTCCTGCTGGATCTTGCCGATGGGCGAGTATGACTGCCCAGGCACGATGCCATGGAAGACAGTGCTGGTTTGCAGGACGTCAGTCTCCTTGAGCCCAAGCTTCCGGAGAGTGTTGAGGTAGAGTATGTTGATGCTGCTGCCGCCATCGACCAGCACCCGGGAGAATCGGGAGGTGAGCCTTTTGGATGCAAAGGTGGGGTCGAGGACGAGTGCGTATCACCCCGGTTTGGGCATCACCGCAGGGTGGTCCACCCGGCTCCATGTGATTGGTTTGTTAGACCAATGCATGTACTGGGGAACCGGGGGAACAGTGGCGTTCACCTCGCGCCGCGTTTGGCGCAGGCTGTGCTTGTCGTCGCCTTCGCTGGTGAAGACGACGAACGCTCCGTCTTGATGCAGATAGTCGTCAGGGTGTGGGCCGTCGTCGCGAGGCGGCGGCGGCGGAAGCGGAGCGTGATGGGGAGTCGGTGCATGGGGCACCGCCTGCGCACGCGGTGGAGCCGGCAGGCCCTCCCCTTGCGACAGCCGGCGTGCGATGCTGCACTGTCGAAGGGTATGGGTAGACGGCGTCGCCCCAGAATGTATCTTGCACGGGGCGTCGAGCAGCTGCTCGAGAGACTGCTTGGGCAGCCAGTTGGGGTTGCCCTGATTGCGACGCTTTCGAGGAGGGACGGCTTGGGAAGCCGACGCCTCTCCCTCCACGTTGGCCACTAGCTTGTTGTTGGAGCGGGGATCCATCTGATCCGCCTTGCGCTTGTAGTTGTTCTGGCCGCCTCGGTTGTCCCCAGCCGGCTTGGGAGTAGCCGGCGCGGGCACAACCTTGTCCAAGGCGGTCATCTTGATGCGCATTGCAGAGTCGGCCGTGGCGTACTTGTCCGCCTTGGCCATGAGCACCGCCAAAGAGGTGGGCTCGGCGCACATGAGCTTGTGCTTGAGGAGGGTGCCATCTCGGCATCCGTCGATGAAGTACTGGATGGCTTGTACCTCATGCACCCCCTCACAAGAGTTGCGAAGCTCAGTCCACCGGGTGACGTAGTCGCGGAGGGGTTCGTCGGCCTTCTGGACGCACATGGCCAACTCGCGGGGGCGACCAGGGTGCTTGTAAGTGCCGGTGAAGTTGCGGACGTACGCCTCCTCGAAGTCCACCCAGTAGTTGACGCTACCGGCTGGGAGGCTGTTAAGCTAGGTCCTGGCCGAGCCGGCCAGCATGAATGGCACGTAGCGAACCACTACGCGCTTATTGCCCCTAGCGATGCCTACGGCCGTGGTGTAGTCGATCAGCCAGTCTTTTGGCTTGGCTGTGCCGTTGTATTTCGGCGTATCCCGAGGCAGGGTGAAACCTCGAGGGAACGGCTCCCCTCGGATCCGGGGGCTGAAGCAAGCCGGACCGCCGGGTCCATCCTCCTCTAGGAGGGCCGAATGGGCCAGGGCGATGATACGCCGACGGGCGTCCCGCTCGTCCCAGGAGGCGGGGGCGCCAGCCCCGGTGGCGAGAGGGGAGGCGCCTTGGGAGCCGGAGGCGTGAGTTCTTCGCGGGGGAAGATCCCCGTACTCCGAGTCGCCCTCGTCGCCTCCGCGACGTAAGCCCGAAGTGTGCTCGCTCTGGTGCAGCGAGCGCCGGCCTTGGCTTCCCTCGCCCCTCCAGCCGGAAGGGCGATGCGAGGAAGATCCCTCGGCATGGTGCTGGCCGCTAGGGTTGCGGCGAGCCCCTGAGTTCGGTCCCGGGGACTCTCAATGAGCCTGGCCGGGATCGAACCGAGCGTGCTGCTGGTTAACGGCGTCAAGGAGATCCTTGACACGCTTCTCCTGGAAGGCGCGCTCCTTGCCTTCCAGGCTTGCCATCTCCTCCATGGCCACCTGCGCTGCCCGCATGTTGGCCGCGGGAGTCTCGTAGGTGGGCAGGTCCCTGCCTAGAACCTCGGCGACAAACCGTCCGCGGCTGCGGACCGATCCAAGCCGGGGGCTGAAGCAAGCCGGACCGTCGGGTCCGTCCTCCTCTAGGAGAGCTGAATGGGCCAGGGCGATGATACGCCGGCGGGCGTCCCGCTCGTCCTGGGAGGCCGGGGCGCCAGCCCCGGTGGCGAGAGGGGAGGCACCTCGGGAGCCGGAGGCATGAGTTCTTCACGGGGGAAGATCCCCGTACTCCGAGTCGCCCTCGTCGCCTCCGCAACGTAAGCCCGAAGTGTGCTCGCTCTGGTGCTGCGAGCGCCGGCCTTGGCTTCCCTCGCCCCTCCAGCCCGAAGGGCGATGCGAGGAAGATCCCTCGGCGTGGTGCTGGCCGCTAGGGTTGCGGCGAGCCCCCGAGTTCGGTCCCGGGGACTCTCAATGAGCCTGGTCGGGATCGAACCGAGCGTGCTGCTGGTTAGCTACGTCAAGGAGATCCTTGACACGCTTCTCCTAGAAGGCGCGCTCCTTGCCTTCCAGGCTTGCCATCTCCTCCATGGCCGCCTGCGCTGCCCGCATGTTGGCCACGGGAGTCTCGTAGGTGGGCAGGTCCCTGCCTAGAACCTCGGCGACGAACCGTCCGCGGATGCGGACCGATCCAAGCCGGCTGGGGGCCTCGAAAATCGGAGTAAGACCGTACGCGGAGTTATACTCATGATGTGTAGCCTCCAACCGACGTTTCGCCGAGGCCACGGCGATGCCCTCCTCCAAGATACGCTTGCGAGCCTCCTCCAGTGAGACCCGAGCGTCTGCAGGATCGGCGGAAGCGGTGACCGGTGTCTTCAGGCCGGCGATGGCGTCCCGAAGAGTATAAGCAGCGGCCGCAGCAGGCTCGCCGGCGCGTGCGGGGGCCTTGCCGGGAGCCGTGCTGGTGCCAGCGCCGATAACCATCACCTCCACGGCGTTGGAGACAGCCGCAACATGGTATGGGGTGAAGAACCCTACCGACGGCGGAGGGCCGTCGAAGATGAGGAAGTTACTGGGGTAAACGTCGTGGGAAGGCATCTCAGTGATAGAGAGCCTGCTGAAGCTGGCGCAGAGAGCCTCAACGTCGTAGTCCTCGCCGAAGTAGCGTGGGCAGTCGTTGAGGCAAAGGTCGCTGAAGAGAACGCTGAGTTTGTCCATAGCAGCGATGACGACGCTAGGGAGCGCCTCGTCATCAGAATCTTCGTCCGAATCCGCATGGCGGACAGTGACGTCGATCATCATGGGCGTCGCCTCGTCGAAAGCGAGCTCCACGGGCATGCAAACTGATCCGGACGCGATGCATCCGGTGGTGTAGGTGTGGGGCCCCGCCCAGCGCGTGAAGCCAGCCGATGCCGCGATCGGCCCCATGGTGGGCGCCAAATGTCGGTGAATGCTCACAACATATGCCATAGGTAGGCTAAAGTCGGTGAGAAGCGAAGGGACAAAGGTGGGCGCTGGGAACGAGGTTGGTATACGCATGGGACGCACTATGTACCCAGGTTCTAGGCTCTCCGTAGAGATAACACCCCTAATCCTGCTGCTGTGTTTGATGTATGGGAACATAGTACAATGTTGCTCCTGGAGCTGTGTTGGGAGGAGGAAGAGGGGAGCAGCCGGCTCGTCTCTACCTCGCTCTCTGTTGGTTTGTGAGTGTATTGTGTTGAATGACTCGCAAGTGATCGGCCCCCTTGCATGGGGGTGGCTGGGGGGTTTTATAGACGAACCCGCCGGCCTACAATATGGATAAAGGGTGCATGCGTGGGACTCGGCTGGCTGCTTCGCCGGCTGGCCAGGGGCCCACAAGGGTCTTGTCTTGTCGATGAGGGGCCCGCCCGCTGCATGGTCTCGATTGCTGGTGGGACCCGCTGGCTGCCAATGGGGCTCCCGCGTAAGGTTGACGCTGAGCACGCGTTGTACGTCGAGTGTCGCCCCGCGATATTCTTCATGGGCACGCAGTACGACCGCCTCCACTGTTCCCCACGCCGAGTGCAGTAATGGAGTGGGAGTGTGACGGTCCGACATCAAGCTAGGTGATGGATCAGAGTCGGGGTAGGTCAGCGGCGTGGCTGCCGACGCTCGTACCTGTCAGGCGCCCCGATCCGGTACCTTTGCTGACGTGTAGCTACCTTTAATAGTGAGGTCCTTTCCTGACCTACGATCTGATGTGACTGGTGATCCTCGGCCGGCTAGCCTGCTTGGTTATCCGGCTTGCGGGTGGCCGCCTCCTCCCCAGTCCGGCTGGCGGGACCAGGCCGGCTCTTAAGGGGAGGCCACCTGCATTCTAGCCGGCAGGGGCTGCATGGCCGGCCAGAAAGGTTGCCGCCTCGACTTCCAGCCGGCAGGCAATGCCTAGCCGGCCAGAAGACTTGGGCCTTGGGAATCTCCACATCTTCATGTCCATTGGGCCGAAAATGAAGGAACAGACTTGATGAGCCTACCCCGTGGTTATCCCCCCGACACCTTTGTGGGATTAGTTCATCCTTATCATTAGGAACGACGATGATACCTCCCTTCTTAGGTACGCAATGTACTGGACTTACCCAATCACTATGAGCAACAGGATAAATGATTCCTGCTTCCAGAAGCTTTAATATTTCTTTTCTAACAACCTCTTTCATCTTAGGATTTAATCTCCTTTGATGATCAACAACTGGTTTAAAGTCAGGATCGGTTTTAATCTTGTGCTGACTAGAGTAGGACTAATACCCTTAAGATCATCAAGAGTATATCCAATAGTAGCGCGGTGCTTCCTCAGAATTTTTAGTCACTTCTTCTCTTCGCGCTCTGAGAGGAGAGCACTAATAATGACAGGATATATCTCCTTCTCATCAATATAGGCATACTTAAGAGTATCAGGCAACTGTTTAAGCTCGAACACACGATCACCCTTTGGTGGGGGAGGATCCCCAAGCAGTTCAACAGGCAGATTATTCTTGAGAATAGGATGTTGTTCTAAGACAATTCTATCTATCTCATCTCTCTCCTCCATATGCATATCATTTTCATGATCAAGCAGATATTGCTCTAAAGGATCCGTAGGAGGTACGGCAATAGAGGCAAGAGCAATGATTTCATCTCTACCAGACGACTCTCTTTCATGGGGTTGTCTTCCAAACTTGGAGAAGTTAAATTCATGAGACACACCCTCGAAACTTACTGTGACAGTCTGCTTAATGCAATCAATGTGAGCATTGACAGTGTTGAGAAAGGGTCTACCAAATATGATGGGACAAAAGCTATCTTGTGTAGTGCCAAGGACGAGGAAATCAGTAGGATACTTCGTCTTACCACACATGACTTCTACGTCTCTCACAATTCCCAGACGGCAGATAGTGTCTCTATTAGCTAGCGTAATAGTGACATCAATGGGTTCTAACTCAGCAGGTGCAATCTCATCTTTGATTTCATCATAGAGAGAATGGGGTATCGCACTAACACTAGCTCCCATATCACATAAACCATGGTAATAGTGATCTCCTATCTTAACAGAAACAACGGGCATGCCAACTACAGGTCCGTGTTTGTCTTTCACGTGAGGTTTAGCAATTCTAGCGGAGTCCTCACAGAATTTGATAGCATGCCCGTCTATGTCTTCGGCTAAGAGATCTTTGATAATAGCAACACTAGGTTCAACTCTAATCTCCTCAGGGGGTGCAAGTGGTCTAATGTAACCCCTACGTATCACAGTTGGAGCTTTAGAATAATCCTTCATCCTAGCAGGGTATGGTAGTTTCTCAGTGTAAGGACAAGGAACAACAGGATCACTAAAAGCTATGATTTTCTCCTCAACTAGATTGGTTTTGGATATGTTGCTTTCTACGGGAGGACGATATTTAAACCACTTCTCTTTGGGAAGATCAACATGAGCAGCAAAAGATTCACATAGAGAAGCTACTATCTCAGAGTCAAGTCCATACTTAGCGCTAAAATCTCTATAAGTGTTTGTCTCAACAAAAGATTTAACGCAATCAAACTGGAAATTCATACCTGAGTCCTTACCTTCCTCCAGCTCCCAATCTTCAGAGTTGCATTTGCTTCTCTCCAATAAATTCCACTTGTGATCAATATCCTTCTTCATAAAAGAACCGGCCCAAGAAGTGTCAAGCATGGTACGATCTTCATGAGAAAGCCGAGCATAAAAGTATTGAGTGATGATTTCTCTCGAGAGCTCATGATTGGGGCATGAATATAGCATTGATTTAAGCCTCCCCCAAGCTTGAGCTATGCTTTCCCTGTCACGAGGCCAAAAGTTATAAATAAAGTTCCGATCACGATGTACTAAATGCATAGGATAGAACTTTTGATGAAATTCCAATTTCAACCGATTGTAGCCCCATGATCCAGCATCATCACATAGCCTATACCATGTCAACGCCTTATCCTTCAAAGATAAAGGAAAGGCTTTCTTCTTTACCTCATCCTTGGGCAAACCTGCAAGCTAAAATAAACCACAAACTTCATCTACTTAGATTAGATGAAAGTCTGGATGTGAAGACCCATCTCCTATAAAAGGATTAGCCAGCAGTTTCTCAAGCATACCCAAAGGAATGTCATAAAAGATATTTTAAGTAGGTACCTCAGGTTGAGGAGAAACTCCTCGTGCTTCCGTTCATGGTGAAGATACCCCGAACAAACTCCTCAAAGGAAGAGTTTCCATAGTGACAAGAGACAATAAATTTCAGCATAGTATATAAATGTTTCCTTACAAATTTCCACTTACCAAAGGCGCTTCACTCCCCGGCAACGGTGCCAGAAAAGAGTATTGATGACCCACAAGTATAGGGGATCAATCGTAGTCCTTTCGATAAGTAAGAGTGTCGAACCCAACGAGGAACAGAAGACTCTGATAAACGGATTTCAGCAAGGTAATAACTGCAAGCACTGAAAGTGGCGGTAATAGGTGATTGTGTAGCGAGGTGAAACGTAGCAAGCAAAGAGTAACAAGTAACAAGTAGTATAAATGGTGCAGCAAGTGACCCAATCCCTTTTGTAGCAAGGGACAAGCCTGAACAAAGTCTTATAGGAGGAAAAACGCTCCCGAGGACACACGGGAATTTATGTCATGCTAGTTTCATCATGTTCATATGATTCACGTTCGTTGCTTTGATAGTTTGATAAGTGGGTGGACCGGCGCTTGGGTACTGCCCTTACTTGGACAAGCATCCCACTTATGATTAACCTCTCTCGCAAGCATCCGCAACTACAAAAGAAGAATTAAGACAAAGTCTAACCATAGCATTAAACTAGTGGATCCAAATCAGCCGCTCATGAAGCAACACATAGACTGGGGTTTAAGCTTATGTCACTCCAACAACCCATCATCTACTTATTACTTCCCAATGCCTTCCTCTAGAACCAAATATGGTGAAGTGTTATGTAGTCGACGTTCACATAACACCACTAGAGGAAAAACAACATACAACATATCAAAATACCGAACGAATATCAAATTCACATGACTATTATTAACATGACTTATCCCATGTCCTCAGGAACAAAAGTATCTACTCACAAGACATAATCATAATCATGACCAGAGGTGTAATGAATAGCATCAAGGATCTGAACATAAACTCTTCCACCAAACAATCTAACTAGCATCAACTACAAAGAGTAATCAACACTACTAGCAACCTTACAAGTACCAATCAGAGTTGCGAGACGAAGATTGGTTACAAGAGATGAACTAGGGATTGGAGAGGAGATGGTGCTGATGAAGATGTTGATGAAGATGCCTCCCCTCCGACGAGAGGAGTGTTGGTGATGACGATGGCGACGATTTCCCCCTCCGGGAGGGAAGTTTCCCCGACAGGATCGTCCTGCCGCTGCTCTAGATTGGATCTGCTCAAGTTCCGCCTCGTGGCGGCGGCGAAACCACGAAAAAGCTCCCTTTTGATTTTTTTCCACACCAGGACGCTTCATATAGCAAAAGAGGGGGGCTAGTGGGCCTTCAGGCAGCCCAGAAGCCTGCCCTACGCCACCAGGGGTGGTGGTGGCGGTGGGCAAGCTTGTGGGGCCCTGGTGGCCCCCCTCCGGTTGTTCTTTCGCCCAGTATTTTTAATATATTCCAGAAAAAATCCACGTAAATTTTCAGGGCATTTGGAGATGTGCAGAATAGTGGACTAGGATTTGCTCCTTTTCCAGTCCAGAATTCCAGCTGCCTGAATTCTCCCTCTTCAAATAATCCTTGCAAAATAAGAGAGAAAAGGCATAAATATGGTACCACAAGTAATATAAGAGCCCAAAAAGCAATAAATATCAACATGAAAGCATGATGCAAAATGGACGTATCAGGTACACAAGAGACTTTTTATTATTTGGTTGTGGTGTTGTTTGAGAGAGACCATCTTCGTCCTACGCCTCCCACAAATTGATAAACCTTAGGTCATCCACTTGTGGGCAATTTGCTATTGTCCTACAAAACTCTGCGCTTGGAGGCCCAACACGGGTCTACAAGAACAAGTTGTGTAGTAGACATCAATGTTCACTACCATATTGTGTTTCAGCATCAAAAATAGAAACATCATTATGATTCTCGATAGGTTTTTCTATAACAGGTTCACTAGAAGCATGCGAAGTCCTATCATTTTTCTTTTTCTTTTTTTATACATACTAGGTTCATCAAAATTAATTCTCTCAGAATCTTGTTCAATTCTTTTCGGATGACCTTTGGAAAAATAACTTCCTGAGTCATTCTACCTCCTCTAGTCACTACTCTAACAACATGATAATTCATGTTCTCATTTAATTCATGAAGCAAAAAAATTTGTGACTTAGTAACATGGTCTAGTTGAGTATGAACCATGAAAGCATGTTTACCTACATTTTCAATATCATTAGCAATTCTAAACATCAAGTAACTCAAGTGACCTATCATCATAGTTGCGCTATAATTGATGTTTGACACAATTATTGATGTGCTCTTGCTTAAAAATATAATTATCAAATTCATCCATTAATTGACTAGGAGTTTTAGTGTATGGTATATCACTTGCATGAGATCTAATGAGAGAATTTACCTCTACTACCTGTGTATGGGTGTTAAGTCCATGTATTTCTTAAATAGGTGGTAAATTCTTGACGTCTTCAGATTTAATATATTTTTCTTCCATAGTTTTCTAAGCTTCTTACATATCTTTTGGACAGAGGAATAGAACACATCTCTTCTTTTGAATAGGTTCCGGCGGTGGTTCAGGAACTATCCAATCATCATCATTTTGCAATATGTTATTCAATAATTCTTCACCTTGTCCAATAGTTTGTTCCCTGAAAACACAACTAGCACAACCATCTAGATATTCCCTAGAAGCATTAGTTAGTCCATTATAAAAGATATCAGGAACTTCATTTTTCTCGAGAGGATGATCACACAAAGCTCTAAGTAGCTCGAAAGCGTCCCCCAAGCTTGACGGAGATTCTCTTCTTCAATTTGCATAAAGTTAAGTATTTCCTGGAAAGCACCTTGTTTTTATGAGCAGGAAAATACTTTTCAGTGAAGCAATATATCATATCCTGGGGACTATGCACACATCTAGGAGCAAGAGTTAGGAACCATTTCTTAGCATCGCCTTTTAGCTACAAAGGAAAAGAGCTTAAGGATATAATAATAACGCATTTTTTCCTCATGAGCAAACAAGGTGGCAATATCATTCAACTTACTAAGGTGTGCCACAACAGTTTAATTTCATAACCATGGAAAGGATTGGATTATACTATAGTGATTAACTCAAGATGAACATAGAATTCATAATCCTTATCAATAACACATATAGGAGAACTAGCAAATTTAGTATCATGTTTCATTTTATCCATCACTTTTGCTTTCAGTTTACAAGCAAGAAAGTATCTAGCTATATCCCTATCGATAACATAACCCTTAGGTACAGTAGGCAATTCATATCTATTGGGAGATCTAGGCATGATAGGTGAATCATAGTTTCCTTCACTTTCAACATTTTCAGTTCTAAGGATCTAGAAATATGAGCATCAAGAAATTTACCAAGTGGTACATATTTATTTTTATCAAGTATAGTAGTAGCATCATCATAGGTTTCATCAATTTTAGAAGTAGAATCATCAAGTACTTGCGACATATAAGAACGAACAGCAAGGGGTGGTGTCATGAGTTGATTCAAAATAGTATTTGAATCAGAAGCAGAGCTAGATGGCAGTTCCTTGCCTCCCCTTGTCTTAGATGGTATGATCTTGTTTCTATTAACTTTCGGATTCCTGATAGTGGTAATTAGATAACCTCAAATGAACACAATAAATAGAGTTATACTTCGCAGCAACGGCACGAGAAAATAGTCTTCATAACCCATAAGTATAGTGGATCACAACAGTCTTCGCAGGTAGTATTACATACTGATTTATTGATTCGACACAAGGGGACCAAAGAATATTTAGTGGTCTTAGCAGTTGAGTTCTCAATTCAAACACACCTGGGATATCTCTCTGCATCAAAAAAATTAGTAGCAGAACAAAGTAGTAGTAGTAGTACTAACGATAACAACATCGGTTTTGTAGTGATTGTAACAGTAGCAACAATAGTAGTAACTTAGCATTAAATATATCAAAAGTGTAGGCCCATGGACGGTGATTGATAATGATCTAGATGAAATTAATCAACTAACAATTACACACTAGAGCGACACAGAACTAGCTCCAATCCATCAATGTAATGTAGGCATGTATTCTGTATATAGTCATATGTGCTTGCGAAAAGAACTTGCATGACATTTTTGTCCTACCCTCCCGTGGAAGCAGGGTCCATAAGGAAACTAAGGGATATTAATGACTCCTTTTAATAAAGAAACAGAACAAAGCTTTAACACATGGTGAATACATGAACTCCTCAGACTACCACAATGACACGAAAGAATCCCAATTATTGTCGCCTTGGGGTATGTAGATCTTGACCCGTAACAGGGTAACAGGTGCATACAACTTGCAAGATAGGATCTAAACACTTCCGTATTCAGAGAAAACATAATAGGTTCATATCTGAAATCATGGCGCCCAGGCCCTAGTGAGAAGCACGAACCATAGCAAAGTTATATCAACACCAATCTGAGAACATGGGTGGATACTAGGGATCAAGCCCTATTAAAATGGCTCGATTACATGATCCATCTCATCCAATCCCATCACCTTCCAGCAATCCTACAAAGGAATTACTCACTCCCTATGGTGAGTATTATGTTATTGTTGATGGAGAAGGGTTGGTGATGACGATGGCAACAGAATCGCCCTCTCTAGAGCCCCAAACGGGGTCCAGATCAGCCCTCACAAGGAAGAACATGAGATAGAGGCGGCCCCGTCTCGTAAAATGTGAGGAAAACTTCTCTCCTACTTTTTATTCGTAATTGTGAATTTATAGGACTTGAATTAGGGCATGAGGAGCCACACGGTGGCCCTAAGCCATCACAGCGTGCCAAGTGGGGTTGGCTCTCCTTGTTAGTTGGACACCAACACGTGTACCCTCTCTGGTGGGTCTTTGCTCCAATAATTTTTTTATCTTCTAGAAAAAATCCAAAACAAGATTCATGTGATTCACAGAACTTTTATTTCTATACAAAAAACAACACCATGGAAGTTCTGCTGAGAACATGCTAGTCCAAGTTAGTTTCATTCAAATCATGCAAATTAGAGTCCAAAACTAGAGCAAAAGTGTTTGGAAAAGTAGATAAGTTTGGGACGTATCAGGGCGCACCATAGGCCTGATTTTTTTAGAGAAAACAATTGAGAACCCATGAGGCCGAGGGGTAGAGTTAGATTTAGAGGATGATACAACCTCCATAATTTCATCGGAGGTGAGGGGAACCGCAAGGTAGGCATTGTCCTCGTCTAAAACCCGAGACTGGCCTTCCCGTAGGTTATTCGAGATAGAGAATCCCGAAGAAGACCTAGCAGCAAGAGTGTCACGGGAAAAATCATGAGCATGTTGGAGGATGGCGTCAGGGGACGACACCAGGACTCCCTGAACTAGGAGATTGTCGATGAGGCAGCAACGCCTCTTACCATTGCCAATAGCAAAGAAATAGGTCATTATGGAGTCCCTTTGAGCGTCCACTTGAGCGTACCACGCTACCTCCAGTAAGATTCTACCTGCCGATGTAACTGCATCAGTAAGGCCCTCAAGGTCATATCGAGTTTGCCGTCCAACCTATGAGAGGCCGAGCATATCCGCTTCTGCATCAAGAGCGTGAATCTTGGCTTCAAGATCAACCCTAGATTTTCTATCCTTGGCAAATCTATTGCGGCCTCAACCTTTCAGAAACTTCCACAGTTGATATGAGTAGAAGTGCGAATCATCAATAGGCCCGAAGGATCGAGGAATAAAAGAGAGAAAGGAGGCGATCTTTTCAAAGAGCATGGGTGAAAACCCGTCGATCAACGGCAATGAAGCAACAAAATGGAATCTTCTGGCCACCACAATATTACTATTCCTATCATCAAGAAAGAGGGTTCCGTAAAGTGAGGATTGTCCTCATTGCTGCACAAAAGGCTTATGTCTTTAATGCACTGGTCGGTGTGCTACAACCCCCAAGTGTCAGCTGTGGATGTTGTGAGCATCTGACACACACGTTTTGATGATTACATGATAGTTTAGTGCGTCATCCTTTACGGCTTAGAATTGAGGCTCCAAAATGTTTTGAACGCCACAGAACATATGAGATGTTCCAAGAGCTGAAATTAGGATTTCAGGCTCGTGCCCATGTTGAGAGGTATGAGACCTCCGGCAAGATTCTTTTCGTGCAAAATGAAGGAGAAAAGCTCAATCGGTGAGCATGTACTCACATTATCTGGGTGCTACAATCACTTGAATCAAGTGCGAGTTGATCTTCCAAATGAGATAGTTATTGACATAGTTCTCCAAAGTCACTTCCACCAAGCTACTGAACTTCATGATGAATTATAGCATACCAGGGATGGAGAAGATGATCCCTGAGCTATTCGCGATGTTTGACACCTCGAAGGTAGAAATCAAGAAGGAGCATCAAGTGTTGATGGTCAGTAAAACCACTAGTTTCAAGAAGGGTAAAGGCAAGAAGGGAACCTTCGAGAATGACAAGTCAGTTGTCGGTCCAGTGAAGAAACCCAAGGTTGAACCCAAACCAAAGACTAAGTGCTTCTGTGAGGGGAACGGTCACTGAAGAGGGACTGCCCTAGATACTTGGTATATAAGAAGGCTGGCAACATCAACAAAAGTATATTAGATATACGTGTTATAGATGTGTACATTACTACTACTCCTAGTAGCACTTGGGTACTAGATATCGGTTCAGTTGCTAAATGTTGGTAACTTGAAATAAAAGCTATGGAATAAATGAAGACTAGCTAAAGGCGAGGTGACGACGTGTGTTGGAAGTATTTCCAAGGTTGATGTGATCACCATCGCACGCTCCCTCTACCTTCGGGATTAGTGTTGAACCAAAATTAATGTTATTTGGTGTTGATCATGAACATGATTGTATCATGTTTATTTCAATGCGGTTATTCATTTAAGTCAGAGAATAATGGTTATTCCGTTTACATGAATAATACCTTCAATGGTCATGCACCCAATGTGAATGGTTTGTTGAATCTCGATCATAGTGATACACACGTTCATAGTATGTATGCCAAAAGATATGAAGTTAGTAAAGATACTTGTGGCACTGCCTCTTAGGTCATATTGGTATAAAACGCATGACGAAGATCCATACTGATGGATCTTTGGACTCACTCAATTTGAATTGTTTGAGACATGCGAACCATGCCTATTGGTGCAAACGCATGAAGAAACTCCATGCGGATGGATCTTTTGGACTCACTTGATTTGGAATCACTTGAAACATGCAAACCCTGCCACATGGCAAGATGACTGAAGGCCTCGTTTTTCAATGAGATGGAACCAGCAAGTGGCTTATTGGAAATAATACATTTTGATGTATGCATGCCAATGAGTGATGAGGCATGCGTTGGATATCATAGCACAAACGGTATTGCAATGCTTGAAAATGAGGCCTAGGTTCCGTACTTTCACTAGTGCAATCTCTCAACAATGCTAATATAATTGGTTCACTTAACAATCCCTCAACATGCAATGCAGAATCACTCCAAAGTTCCCATCTAGCGGAGAACATAAGAAGAAATTGTTTGTAGGGTATGAAACCACCTCAGATTTATTTTTTTCGATCAATCTTTCCAAGAGTTTGTACTAAGATAACAAGTTATCCTTTCCGATTGATCTATAAAGAGTTCGTACTAAAATAAGACCATAACAAATTCAGATTCATAATACTCAATCTAACACAAAGAACTTCAAGGGGGGCTCGCACGGCCTGGTGTCTAGTGGGCACTAGGGGGGCCCTCTGGTGGTTCTTATCTGTAGTATTTCTCTTTTCTTCCAAAAAAACATCGTCAAAAAGTTTCGTCGAATTCTGAGAACTTTTATTTCTACACAAAAAAAAACACCAGGGTGGTTCTGCTAAAAAGAGGGTTAGTTCTATATAAATCATATAAAATGCAGCAAAACCATACAATAGTATTGTAAACATAGGCAAACATGGCATGAATACTCCATAAATTATCGATACGTTGGAGAGGTATCAGGTGTGAGGATCAATGCACCAGATACAGATACGCGCTGGATCCATCCACCTTCACGGGCTTGCCCAACAGCTCGCCAAAGACCATTAGGAAGCATATTGAGCATAGGCGTTATGGCACGTCATCCAGCAAAACCCAAGTGTTAGAGAGAGAGAGAGAGCCCGATCGCTGGGCACCAGCACTCGCCGCCTTCATAGGGATCACCACCTGATTGAGAGGGGGATAAAACTAGTGCAAGCCTCCACCATCTTCAAGCTCTCCTTGGAGGAGAAGATGAAAACAAACTCGAAGGACAAAATTTGCTAGACGTGCCAGTCCCAACCCTCCATCCACCACTCCATGTGTTCATCCCAAAGAACCTCAGCAGAGATCTCCTCGGAGAGCACAGAGATGACTGCCGCATTGGCCAGCGCTGGGGCCACGTCCGTCATGGTGACATCCCCATCCAAGCATAAGAAGGTGCAGTTAGGTAGACCCATCCCAAATTGCTGGAAGGAGGGAGACTTGAAACAATTGTTGCATTCGGCCATGAGGTGACCATCCACTCGACAGTTCATATAGAAGCAGGGGGGTAGTAGCATTTGGACTGGTAATTTAAGAGGGGTGACACGCGAAGCAGGTGAGGGTGGGAGCAGGGCCATAAGAGGTGGGAATTAAGTAGTGGGGAGTGGAGGTGGGGGAGGGAGGATGCCATTTCCAATCGCCATCTAGGACGAGCCATGGTTAGACTAGTGGACATTATGGGCATTGTTGGGGAAGGACGAGTCCTACCCCGAGTGCTGGAACTAGCGACCACTAAATTCACGGCCCCCGGTCGCCACCATCGATGGGTCCCCCCCATGCACAACACCAGAGGCAGGGGCGAAGAGAACTATGGGAGGGAGCCACAGATCCACACCCACCCCCTGAAGGGACGCTAGATCCATCCACCACCTAACTCGACGCTACACGCTCCCAAGGATTAGGAGAAGAGCCCCTTAGTCAGAGGCCGGAAAGCTTGAGGGTGTTGTCCAGGCAACCGTCGCCTCTGCTGCCAATGTCGTTGCCTCGCGCTCACGGTCCTCCCTCAGGAGCCATACATGCCGGGCAACCGACGCCTCACGATTGTGGGAAACCTCTCATGTGGCCTGATGTCTACTATGCAACTTTATTCTTATAGACGTTGTTGGGACACCAAGTGTAGAGTTTTGTAGGACAACAACAAATTTCCCTCAAGTGGATGACCTAAGGTTTATCAATCCGCGGGAGGTGTAGGATGAATATGGTCTCTTTAAAGCAACCCTGCAATCAAATACAAGAATTCTCTTGTGTCCCCAACACACCCAATACAATGGCAAATTGTATAGGCGTAGTAGTTCGACGAAGAGATGGTGATCCAAGTGTAGTATGGATAGTAAAAATAGATTTTTATAATCTGAATAAATGAAAATAGTGAGGTAACTACTCGTAAACAGCGAGCAAAACACTGTATAAATGCTTGAAAATAAGGCCTAGGGTTCATAGTTTCACTAGTGTAATCTCTCAACAATGCTAACATAGTAGAATCATACGGTCATCCCTCAACGTGCAACAAAGAAAAACTCCAAAGTTCTTGTTAGCGGAAAACATAAGAAGAAGTTGTTCTAGGCAGGGAACCACCTCAAAATTATTCTTTCCGATCAATCTTTTGAGCTATTCCTATAAGTTTCACAAACAACCCTAGAGTTCATACTAGAATGACACATATGTCACACATCAATCAAACCTAATGTCACCTAGATACTCCAAGGTCACCTCAAATATCCGTGGGTTAATTATTCGACATGCATCAAACTATTTTAGATTCATCATATTCAATCGAACACAAAGAACTTTAAAGTGCACCCCAAGATTACAATCGGAGAACATAGGATGAAAACGTGCAATCAACCCCTATGCATAGATCCCCAAGGTCACCGGAATCTGCAAGTTGACGCCATAAAATATATCAAGTGAATCAATAGAGTACCCCATTGTCACTACGATATCCACATGCAAGACATACATCAAGTGTTCTCAATCCCAAAATAATCAATCCAACATAACGAGATCTCAAAGGGAAAGATTCAATTCATCGCAACAAGACGGCGACGACCTCCACCACCGTCTTTTTTGTTTTCCCAGGCACAATCTCGTTGCCCTTGGAGGAGTATTGTAAAGCACTCACGTCGATCTACATATATTAAGATGAGCTCAATGGAGGAACACATACGAACATATGAATAATAGGTCAATGCATCCATTTATCCCACCCATCTAAATCTCTTGTGATATCCAAAGCCTCCATTTATCTATCGCAAAACTTCACTATCTCTTCCAAGCATCTCTCTCTAGGCAACTGTCTATGTCTCACCATCGCTCCACCACCATGAACCGCTTCCCCAATGGCCCTAGATGAAGGGAAGTCCTCCTTGACTGATCGCTCAGTGACTGGACCAAGTTCATGAAGACCATGGAGGTGCGCTCTCTGTTCAATAGCATGGACAAGATGCATAAAGAGGTAAGCATTATGTTGTTGAAGGAGAGGAAAGAGGATTTAATCTCGTTGATACCTAACCCAACCAAATGATATATGTTAGTATACATAATGCAATGGGTAAAGGATGAGGTCGAGTCAACTGACCTAGGTCAAAGAGCAAGATGGCCAAGTACATGCTTGTCAGGGATCCTAATGACGAGTTAACTCGCATGGTGGTGTCGACCACCACCGTTCTGGAGGACGAGGACGAGGATGATATGGTATATGCTCCCAATGTCGAATCATTTGACTCTTAAGATACTAGAAACGTCGAAGCAATGGAGATGGTGGTGAGGGAACCTGAGCCAGACAACCATGCAATATCCCGGAAGCCAACGATTACAAGGCTCAAGGCTACCGTCTCTCCAAGCGCCTCCAGGCACACCGCGACTAGGACATAATTCTTGTTGGAATAGATGTCAATGAATGTAATGTCAATTTACCCCTCCCTCCCTAGTGAAAATTGTGTTCAATCTCCTTCGAATCCCTCAAATCTCTAATGGGATGTGCCCATATCAAGTATAAAATCGGACCCAAGAGGTAGATTGGAGGCCTAGTGCATGATGCCTAAATTGAATGACCGCATGATAAACCGTTCCGCTGGGGACATAGGGATTACCGCTATTGTCAAATGTCTCTCGGTGAGGTGATGCACTCGGTGATCAACGTCGGTGCTCGCCTTCCAGATTTTTGCTCCGCTGATCGCCGTTCAAATAGTGCTCGTTGTCGCTAGTGTAAGAGTGAGAGGGGCGGGGTATTATGGCAGCTCTTTGAGAAGCAACGTGATGTATCAAGCATGACCCTCATGTGCACCCTCCAATGCTCACATGCCTCGAGTTGCATGACTCACGCATGACTGTGAAAAAGGGTCGTCCTCAATTAGGCCCGGGAGATGCTTCAATGTTCATGCATGTCAAAATTTTGGTGCAAAACAAACAACCAAATGAGCTTTGCTGCACCTACGTAAAAAACATTATAAGAGACTTACGTAAGATCTGATTTTGCCTAATTTGATTGGAGGAGAAAAAGACCAAGGACCACCCCGTAAAATTCCGCCCACGGGGGTGAATAGAAAAAATGGTACACCTACCTAATGTAATTACCTAAAGCTACGCGTGGCCTTCCTCAACCAAACATCGCCCCTGATTTTCACGGGATGGTCCTGAGCCTTTTTAGCTCCCAATTAGAAGAGTCTAGCTCATCACGTTTGTAAGTTAGATCAACTTCAATGGGGCGACCCATTTCGTACGCCGCCGTTCGACTGGGGCCGCGCGGACAAAACTCATGGCCCAACGTGCCGACCCATTATCAAAACGCGTCTGCGCCGATCCATTTCTGGCCCAAATTTGGAACTGAAATGCGTCGGCGCGGACACCAAGCGGACGGGCGCGCGCCCTCTTGGTGTCCGCCCCAACCATCCGCGGTCAATATAATTTATGACGGCTGCCCTCCTCGGGCCCACGTGTTAGCAGCCGTGGTATACCTTTTTTATTATGAGCGTGCGGTGGGTTCCACCTCATTTGCATCCAGAACCCACATGTCCCCATCTCGCCGCCTCGTCGGTGACCAAACCCTAGCACGACGTGCCATGGCCGGCTCCTTCCAAAACAAGGGCAAGGCCCCCGTCTACCCTTGCGCGATCACAACATCGGCATCTTCCTGCCGGCCTCGCCAGCGTGTCAGCATCCTGGTGCACCAAGCGTGGTGGCACTGGCAGCAGCATGTTCCGCTGCCATATCCCGATGTCACCCACCCGCATCACTAGCATCTGGATCCGGGGAGGGTCCTGGTTCCAGCCACGCCGCGTGGTTGCACGCGGAGGAGGTGAGTCGTCGTCGGCATCAGTTGACAACAGAGAAGCGGCTTAACCCTGCATACACGGCCGAATCTCCCCACTGGGAGCTTTGGTTTGCGGTCGAGAGCGAGGAGCAGCGCAGACGTGGCGTGCGCGACTTGCAGCCAGGAGGCCCTCAGACGCCCCCGCCCGTCGTCAGCGAGGAGGACTAGGAGACTGAGGCCGCCTACCAGGTGGCGCTGATAGCCGTTCTTCACTAGAGCGAGGAGGAAGAGCGGAGCAAGGCGACGAGGAGGAGGCGGCGTACCAGGAGCAGCTCGCGGAGGCCATCGCGTTGTCCGCCTCTGGCGACTCCGTCGTGCCACCTCCGCCGAAGACCAAGCCCACGAAGCCGCAACGGGAGGTCTACCATTGGACTAGCTACCTGTGCGAGTGGGTCAGCGCGTTGCCCATCTGGTTGGGCACGATACCAGAGCACGAGGAAGCCTACCTCCTGCAGTGGAAGTCACAGGACCTGCGGGCGGAGCGCGCCGAAGGCCATCAGCGGATGGATCTCGCGAAGGAGTAACGACAAGAGATGGAGGAAGAGGAGCACACCTGTGGTGCGCTGCGATCGTCACCAGCACAACCCGCGTCGGCGGGACAGACGAGGGAGGCGCAGGCAGTTGCGCTCTGGAACACGGTGTTCCCCTGGGCCGACCCTGCACCTACACTGGTTGACCTCAGCAGCCCCGACGATGAAGCCGCCGCTGCCTAGGGCTTCCTCCTAGTTTAGTTTTTTCTTATGTTCAATTAATGTAATGGGGACGCGTGGACTCTCGCCAGCTTTCGTGGTCGGCTTGTAATGTTTACCGCGATGTCACCCTCTCGCACCACTGGCATCCTGGATCCAAAGAGGGTCCCGATGCCGGTCGTGCCACGGTAGGCACATTGGCACGTGGAGGAGGTGAGTCGCCGTTGGCGTCCCTGCCTACGTGGCCGACTCTCCCCACTGGGAGCTCTGGTTTGTAGTCGAGCACGAGGAGCAGCGCGGGCGTGGCGTGCGCGACGTGCAGCCATGAGGCCATCCGCCGCCCCCGCCCATTGTCAGCGAGGAGGACGAGGAGGCTGAGGCCGCCTACCAGGCAGCATTAACAGTCGTTCTCCGCGAGAGCGAGGAGGAAGAGCGGTGCCAGGCCGATGAGGAGGAGGCGGCATACCAGGAGAGGCTCACAGAGGCCATCGCGATCTCCGCCGCCGGCGACTGCGTAGTGCCACCTATGCCAAAGAGCAAGCCCACAAAGCCACAACGGGAGGTCTACTAGTGGACTAGCTACCTCTGCGAGTGGGTCATCTGGTTGGGCGCGATACTAGAGCATGAGGAAGCCTACCTCTTGCACTGGAAGTCGCAGCACGTGCGGGCGGAGCGCGTCGAAGGCCATCGTTGGATGGAGCTGGAGAAGGAGGCGAAGGAGGAATGACGGGAGATGGAGAAGGAGGAGCGTGCCTGTGGTGCACTGCCACCGCCACCAGCACAGCCCGCGTCGGTGGGACAAATGACAAAGGCGTAGGCACCTGCGCTCTGGAACACAGCATTCCCCTGGGCCGGACCTACGCCTACACTGGTTGACCTCAACGGCCCCGACGACGACGCCGCCGCCTAGGGCTGCCTCCTAGTTTAGGTTTTTCTTATATTTAATTAATGTAATGGTGATGCGTGGACTCTCGCCGGCTTTCGTGGTCGGCTTGTAATGTTTACCCCGATGTTACCCTCCCGAACCATTGGCATCTGGATCCGGAGAGGGTCCCGATGTTGGCCGTGCCACAGTAGGCGCGGCTGCACGCGGAGGAGGTGAGTCGCCGTCGGCGTCTGCTGACGCGGGAGCATCGACTTAACCCTGCCTACGCGGCCGACTCGCCCCATTGGGAGCTCTGGTTTGCGGTCGAGTACGAGAAGCTGCGCGGGCGTGGCGTGCGCGACGTGCAGCCAGGAGGCCCTCCACCCCCCCCCCCCCCCCCCCCCCGCCCGTCATCAGCGAGGAGGACCAGGAGGCTGAGCCCGCCTACAAGGCGACGCTGGCATCCGTTCTCTGCGAGAGCAAGGAGGAAGAGCGGCGCAAGGCCGACGAGGAGGAGGCGACGTACCAGGAGCGGCTCGCGGAGGCCATCGTGTTGTCCGCCGCCGGCGACTGCGTCGTGCCACGTTTGCCGAAGACCAAGCCCACTGAGCCGCAACGGGATGTCTACCAGTGGACTAGCCGCCTCCGCGAGTGGGTCAGCGCGTTGTCCATCTGGTTGGGCGCAACACCAGAGCAGGAGGAAGCCTACCTCCCGCACTGGAAATCGCAGCACGTGCGGGCGGAGCGCACCGAAGTCCGTCGACAGATGGAGCTGGAGAAGGAGGCAGAGGAGGAACGATGGGAGATGGAGGAGGAGGAGCGCGCCCGGGCTGCGCCACCACCGCCACCAGTACAGCCTCCGCCAGCGGGACGCACGACGGAGACGCACTAGTGGGGACAGGGCCTATAGTCCCGGCCCGTAAGGGGCTTTAGTCCCGGTTCACCAACCGGGACCAAAGAGGCGGGACTAAAGGCCTAACCTTTAGTCCCGGCCCTGTTCCAAGCCGGGACCAAAGGTGCTCCACGTGGGCGCCTCGGAGCGCCCTCAGGGGCAGGCCCTTTAGTCACGGGTCTTAACACGGACCGGGACTAAAGAGTTTCTGCATATTTTGTTTATTTTAGGGTTTAGGTGTTCGGGAGATTAACGTGATGCCTCATGTGGTGTTCGGGAATTAGTTTTCATATAATTCTAAATATACATGTTTATGCATATATATATATATATATATATATATATAAGATTAACTTATCTTATAAGCGAGCATATATATACAATTATATGGAGATATGAATTATCGGGACTAGAGCCCGTTTATTCGATTACATGGACCAACATCAGTAATGGCCCCTAGCTACACTAAATCGTCCTTTGTCATCTATAGCTTCCGTCCTCAAAAAGGTCGCAAGCTCCTCTGCAACAGCAATCGCGCGTTGCTCTGGTAGGTACTTCTCCCTCATGGACGTGTACTATATAAGAAGAGGAGATGAATATGAATATCAATCATGATAACAAAGAATGACGGGTAAAAATAGAGGTGTGAATGTTCATTGCTTACGTCGTATCTGTAATCCTTGTGCTCAGAGGTAAACGTGCAAATGGTCTCGCAAACATAGTATCTGCATAGATGCGTCCCCCGTGGCTGCTGGTCGCACTTTACGAGAATAGAATATATATAATCAAAATAATAATCTAGCATCATAAATGTATTGAGAATAGAAGTATATCATACTACTACTTACCTGAGCCGCTCTAACGGTCAGCTTCTCATGCTCGATACCGGGAGTCACGCACTTGAACCGCTTCCAAACCCTACCCGACAAGGAAAATGATTTGCTAAGTTTTTCATTAATTGATATATCAGAAAATCATAGAAAGAGACCGATAGAGCACAAGAATGATTGAAATTACCCTTGGAGCATGTCCTGCAGGCTTTGGAACTGTTCCAAGGGTCTCGATAATTTGTCGAAGGCATCAACTCTTCCCTTATCAATTTGAATGTCCAACAGAATCCAATGGCAGCTGCACATGTATATATATATATATATGTGTGTGTCAGTAACTTATCAATTACACTTATAAGTGAATGGACACAACAGAGTAAAGACCCTCACTTGAAGTTGTATGGAAACAGTATGTGGTCACAGAAATTTTGATCTGTTAGAAACCTTAGAAGGTTTTCCTCCGTCTCCTTGGGTTTATCAGTTAGCGTCGCTATATGTATTTTATCTGGGTCAATAAACCCAATATTTAGGATGTTCCTACTTTTACATTCCAGAATCTTCATTCTGCATAATAGAGTACAAGTTATATGTAGACAATGAATTGAAATAACTAAACAAGTTATATGTAGACAACGAATTGAAAAACTTACAAACAATAGCAACTCATAAGCAATTTGTCGAAGGCGTCGACATTGTACATCTGGAAGAGTTTATCAAAGTCGATATGGATTTCTTCGGGGCGGCCGTAGTACTCCCGTGGGACACGCGCCATGATCATCGTTCTCCCATTCTTTGATTCACTTAAGTACCATGTATGCAAGTAACGCATATTTGTTGGGATATCATCAAACTTATCTTTGCTCACCAAAGGCGCTGCCATGACAAACTGTGGCTTAGGGGCTACCATAGCCTTGGGTAACCTGTCGTCTTGGGAAGCCAAAACGTCTTCAACTGGGATACCCCATTCATCTGCCCACTTCTTTGCTAATTCCAAATCTTGCCCCTGCACCAGAGAGGGAACATTCTCGGGTAACACCCTGAGGGGTGGGATCGACTGTTTGGCCTGTTGGCCAAGCTGAGGAACGTCTGATCTTTTTTTTCTTGTAGTTGAACTTGATTTGCTCCCACTTTCACTTGCATGTGATCTGCTCTTTTTCCCTTCCTTCTACAATGTGCGTGTATAGTCATCAGGCTTATGGTGTAAGTCATACTGTGATGGAAGGGTCGTGAAGTATTTTGCATAGCTATTTGCTTCTCGTTGTATTCCGGGCGGGGCTCGGGTTCCTTCTTTTTCATCTGCGCATCATAATGTTCCTTTGCTATCCTGGCGTTTTCCTCGTCGGTACGATCATAAGGTCTGATAGGAAGATTAGCATGAGGTACCTTTGGGAGGGGCGACAGTTTGCGCTTTGGGGAGCTCCGTTGCTTAGAACTCATCGACGGAGCGTTCTTGCTGGCACGCTTCCGCTTAGTATCCTTAGCGGGCGGCGGCGGAGACGGACGACCCAAGTCCGGCGGCGGTGATCGAGATGGACTCGTGTTGTGCTGGCCGTCGTCATGTGGAGGGCTTGGAGGTGATGGAGGTGTAGGTGACCTGCGACGACTCAGAGGTGGTGTTGTCCTTGGGACCGAGCCTGGAAGCTTGATGTAGTTCTTGTCCCATAGGATGACTCCACCCAACACTTCTCCGAGTGTCCTCTCATCTTCGGGTCCAGCTATGTCGAGCTCCATATCATGAAACCCCACCATGATTTCATCCACCCTGACTTTAGCAAAGCCAGCTGGAATCTCACGGCCATGCCAGCATGCATCAGGGCCAGAAGGTAAAGCTTGTCCGACGGCCACCTTCATGGATATGTTCTTGAATTTCTGATGGATTTCACATGATGTTGACTCCTTGATTCCATCCACGGGGTAGTCAGGACCGCCCTCTATCATTCTTCGTGCATCGACGGGCGGGGCCTCAGATTCAGCCACACTGCTTTTCCGCTTAGATGGGGCGCCGGTAATATCGAGTGCAGGATCTTCCGGGCGCGCTACTCCTCTAAGCTCATCAATCTGCTTCTGTTGCTCGTTAAGCCTCGCAAGCAACTGGTTGAACTTGTCATTCTCCTCATCCCGCTGTCGCTTCTTTGCTCTCGCTTGACTTCTGTAAGTGTCTTGGTCTCTGGGAAACCCAAGCCACCATGGGTAAGAAGGACCGAAGCCTCGCGTTCGTCCTCCATGTTCGTCATTGCCGAGGACCAGTGTGAGCAAATCTTTCTCTCTATCTGCAGTGAACTGTCTTTTTCCCTCCTTAATTTCTTTCACTATCTTTTTCCAATTCTCCCTGGGTATCCTAAGACCGTCACTGCAGATGAGGTCCCCTGTTTCTTCGTCGTACGAACCACCATGCGCAAGGAACCAATTTCTTGCTCTCAATTCCCACTCATCAAGGATGGGTTCAGGTATGATGCCTTTAGCTAGCAGATCTTGCTCTTTCTTATCCCACTTTGGGATGGCAGTCTCATAGCCCCCTGGCCCCAGCGTGTGGTGATATTTCTTCTTGTCGGCATTTTTCTTGTCCTTCTCTGAAAATGCCTTGGCATCTTCTGACTCCTTGTACTCTTGAAATGCCTTCCAGTGATTCGCCTGCTTGGCTAGATACCCCTCGAATACTGGCACTTTCTTTGTCTTCCGATAGTTTTTCCATAGCTTCTTCTTCCAGCTACGGAACAGTTCGGCCATCTTCTTTAGAGTCCACTGCTTGACTTTGGCCCTCCTTTTTTTGCGGCATCTTCATTCTCACATTCTGGCAGGTTGAAATGTGACATGAGATCATTCCAAAGATTATCTTTGTACCTTTCGGCGACATAGTCACTATCGGCCGCCCCTTTGCGCTTGTTCCACTCCTGAACGATGATCGGGACGTGATCCCTAACGAGAACTCCGCATTACTTCTTGAATGTGTCAACAGCATTCTTAGGAAGCTTGGGTTTACCCGTAGGCAATATCACCTCAAAGGTGTAATGCTTCCGTGCATCCAACTTTTTTGTCGGGCCTCGTTTTGTAGCTTTGCTCGATGTGGAGGCTTAAGAGGGAGAAACATTCGTCAAATGAATGTATATGTATACAATATAGAGCTATCTCCAATATTTTTCACATATTACAAGTGATTGTCGAACTTCATATGTATACCTCGCTGGACTTTATTATTTCTCCACCGGCTTCTCGACCGGCTTCTCCATCAGTGGAGCTATCACCTTCTCCGTCATTGGAGCTATCTCCTGCCCCATCGGCTTCATCTTCATGTCGGTCGACCTCCATTCCATCTCCGGAGGGGTTTAGATATGACGACGGAGATTCAGCTGGTTCAACGTCGGGGCCGTCTTTGATTATATCTTCGAGAAGTTCTTCCTCTTCGAGGTTCCTGATATGTGGATCCATAGTTCTGCAAAAAACGGGAATTTGATTAACTAATAAACTAACAAACTATATATGATGCAAAATAATTCTATTTCTATTTGCAAATAAATTATAACTAAATAATTCTAAGTAAAATAATTCTATCTCTATTTGCAAATAAATTCTAACTAAATAATTCTAACTAAAATAATTCTATTTCTATTTGCAAATAAATAATTCTATCTCTATATGCGAAATTTTTATTGCATCTTCACACTTCAGATGAGTTTCTTGACCACCGTTTTAATAATTACTCCCTCTGTTCCTAAATATTTTTCTTTTAGAGATTCAACTGGACTACATACAAAGCAAAATGAATGAATCTACATTCTATATTATGTCTATATACATCTGTATGTAGTCCATAGTGAAATCTCTAGAAACACAAATATTTAGGAACGCAAGGAGTACATATTTAGTTCAAAGTTATGCATGTAGTTGGACGGAAACAACGGACCAGCCAAGTTCAAAGGTTTGTACACAGCTAGCAAACTTATTTCACTGCACAGGTTGGCTACCCTTTTCTTCCATTTTTAAAAGGTTAGTTTCTCCTAAATTCGTTTTTTTCTTGTGTTTCACTAAATTTGCTGGGATCAGTGGCTGCAATAGTAAAAATAGTATGAAAATAAATTTCCCGGTGGATCAAATAATACCGATTCTATTGTGTAGGTATTAATAGTTTTTCTACAAACTTTGTAAAGAAAAAAATTTCTTAAATTATAAAAATAATGGCGGCACAGGGGGACAGGGAGAGGGAGGGTAGGGGGAGCTCACGGCGGAGCAACAAGGCGGCGGCGAGGCGAGGCGAGTTGGGGGCGGCGATGCGGCGAGGAGCTCTGGGCCGGAGGCGAGACAGCAACGGCGCAACAATGTCGAAGAGGCAAGACGGCGACGGTGAGGCAAGGTGAGAGGGCGATGGCGAGGCGAGGCGTATCGGCGACGGCGAGGCAAGGCGAGACGGCGACGGCGAGAGCGAGGCGGAGGTCCGGTAGCCTGGCGACGTCGATCGCGTCGTCGTCCGGTGCGCAGGCGAGAGCGAGAGGAGAAAGAAAACAAGAGGAGAGGGGTTGGAAACTTCGAAGTATCGTTTTATATAGGAGGACCTTTAGTCTCGGATCTTGGATAGAACCGGGACTAAAGACACCCTTTAGTCCCGGGTCTAGCCACGACCCGGGGCTAAAGACCCCTTTTCGGCATGCGAGGAGGCGGGAAACGAGGGGCTTTAGTCCCGGTCGTGGCTCCACCCGGGACTAAAGACACCCATTAGTCCCGGGTCTAGCCACGACCCGGGGCTAAAGACCCCTTTTCGGCAGGCGAGGAGGCGGGAAACGAGGGGCTTTAGTCCTGGGTCGTGGCTCCACCCGGGACTAAAGGTGGTCTTTCAAAATTAATTATTTTGACTATCCAAAGTATTAACTATTTTGTTATTTTCAATTAAAAACTATGTTTATTAAAAAATCTTTTTGCATATTTGAGAATTTGACAAAACTATGAAAATGAAAAGTGTTTGAAATTGAATAAATAATTCAAAACTATTTCCTATTTTCAAAATTAATTATTTTGACTATCCAAACTATTAACTATTTTGTTATTTTCAATTAAAAACTATGTTTATTAAAATTCTTTTTGCATATTTCAGAATTTGACAAAACTATGAAAATGAAAAGTGTTTGAAATTGAATAAATAATTCAAAACTATTTTCTATTTTCAAAATTAATTATTTTGACTATCCAAAACTATTAACTATTTTATTATTTTCAATTAAAAACTATGTTTATTAAAATTCTTTTTGCATATTTGAGAATTTGACAAAACTATGAAATTGAAAAGTGTTTGAAATTGAATAAATAATTCAAAACTATTTTCTATTTTCAAAATTAATTATTTTGACTATCCAAACTATTAACTATTTTGTTATTTTCAATTAAAAACTATGTTTATTAAAATTCTTTTTGCATATTTGAGAATTTGACAAAACTATGAAAATGAAAAGTGTTTGAAATTGAATAAATAATTCAAAAATATTTCCTATTTTCAAAATTAATTATTTGGAATATCCAAACTATTAACTATTTTGTTATTTTCAATTAAAAACTATGTTTATTAAAATTCTTTTTGCATATTTGAGAATTTGACAAAACTATGATAATGAAAAGTATTTGAAATTGAATAAATAATTCAAAACTAAAAGGTTTAGTACATTCCATACATGCATTACATAAAAGGTTTAATACATTATTACATTATTGCACCAATATTCCTATCTATTATTTATGTTTTCTTCTGGGTCGTAGCCATGGAGAATCTTCATCATTCAGTAGGATGCTTGGGTCAGTTTTCACTTTGAATGGCGGAATTTCATGAAACTTATTATAATCTACTGACATGTGTGTCTTGTCATCTACTCCCACGATGTTTCTTTTCCCTGAAAGAACTATGTGGCGTTTTGGCTCATCGGACGATATCTTCTTTTGCTGATTTCTTTTTCTCGTTTTTGTAGACATGTCCTTCACATAGAAAACCTGAGCGACATCATTGGCTAGGACAAATGGTTCGTCCATGTACGCAAGATTGTTGAGATCCACTGTTGTCATGCCGTACTTTTGGTCTACAACTACCCCGCCTCGTGTCAGCTTCACCCATTTGCACCGAAACAAAGGGATCTGAAAAGTAGGTCCATAGTCAAGTTCCCATATCTCCTCTATGTACCCGTAATATGTTTCCAAACAGTGCCCATTCTCGTCTGTTGCATCAAAGCGGACACCACTATTTTTGTTGGTGCTCTTTTTATCTTGGGAAACCGTGTAAAATGTATTCTCATTTATCTCATACCCTTGGAAAGTACATATAGTCGAAGATGGTGGCCTGGCCAAACAGTACAGGTGATCTCCAACGGTGTCGTCATTCATGAGATGTGTCTGCAACCAACTGCCAAAAGTCTTCTCGTGTTCCCCTTTAACCCAAGAGTCAGCCTTCCCCGGGTTTTCGGAGCGTAGAATATTCTTGTGTCTCACGATATACGGCGCCACCACGGTGGAATTGTGTAGAACTATGTAGTGTGCTTGAGAGAAAGAATGCCCGTCCATACATACTTTTGCTTTCCTTCCTAGCGTGCCTTTTCCTGTCAGCCTACCCTCATACCGAGATTCAGGAACACCAATCGGCTTAAGGTCAGGAAGAAAGTCCACACAAAACTCAATGACCTCCTCTGTTCCATAGCCCTTTGAGATGCTTCCTTCTGGCTTAGCACGGTTACGGACATATTTCTTTAAGACTCCCATGAACCTCTCGAAGGGGAACATATTGTGTAGAAACACAGGACCGAGAATTCTAATCTCTTCGACTAGGTGAACTAGGAGGTGTGTCATTATATTGAAGAAGGATGGCGGGAACAACAACTCAAAGCTAACCAGACATTGGACCACATCAATCTGTAACCCTGATAGACTTTCTCGATCGATTACCTTCTGAGAAATTGCATTGAGGAATGCACATACCTTCACAATTGCCAGGCGAATATTTTCCGGTAGAATTCCCCTCAATGCAACCGGAAGCAATTGCGTCATAAGCACGTGGCAGTCATGAGACTTTAGGTTTTGGAATATTTTGTCTTTCATATTTATGATTCCCTTTATATTCGACGAGAAGCCAGTCGGGACTTTGATACTGAAAAGGACTTCAAAGAAGATTTCCTTCTCTTCCTTAGTAAGAGCGTAGCTGGCACGCCCTTGAAACTGCCCTGGATGCATGCCATCTCTTCCTTTATGACGTTCCTGGTCCTCCCGTGCTTCCGGTGTATCTTTTGACTTCCCATGCAAGCCCAGGAAGCCTAGAATATTCACGCAGAGATTCTTCGTCAGGTGCATCACGTCGATTGCCGATCGGACCTCATGGACTTCCCAGTAGGGTAGCTCCCAAAATATAGATTTCTTCTTCCACATGGGTACGCGCTTATCAAGGCCGTTAGGAACAGGTTGGCTGCCAGGACCCTTTCCAAAGATTAATTTTAAATCTTTGACCATATCAAATACTTCAGCACCAGTACGGATGACAGGCTTCCCCCGGGGTTCTGCCTTTCCATTGAAATGCTTGCCTTTTTTCTTTAAGGGATGCTTGGGCGGAAGAAAACGACAATTGTACGGGTACACATTCTTCCTATATTTGTCCAGATATATACTTTCTGTCTGATCCAAACAGTGCGTGCATGCATTGAATCCCTTGTTTGACTGTCCTGAAATGTTACTAACAGCAGGCCAATCATTGATGGTTACGAAAAGCAACGCTCGAAGGTCAAATTCCTCTTGTTTGTGCTCGTCCCACACACGTACACCTGGTTCGGCTCACAGCTGTAAAATTTCATCAACTAATAGCATTAGGTACACATCAATATCGTTGTCGGGTTGCTTTGGACCTTGGATAAGCACTGGCATCATAATGAACTTCCGCTTCATGCACAACCAAGGAGGAAGGTTGTAGATACATAGAGTAACGGGCCAGGTGATGTGACTGCAACTCTGCTCCCCAAAAGGATTCATGCCATCTGTACTCAGACCAAACCATAAGTTCCTTGCGTCACCTGCAAATCTCAGGAACTCTCTCTCGATTTTTCTCCACTGCCGACCATCAGCGGGGTGCCTCAACTTATCGTCTTTCATACGATCTTCCATGTGCCATCTCAACAACTTCGCATGATCTTTATTTCTGAACAGACGTTTCAACTATGGTATTATAGGAGCATACCACATCACCTTGGCAGGAACCCTCTTCCTGGGTGGCTGGCCCTCAATATCACCAGGGTCATCTTTTCTGATCTTATACCGCAATGTAATGCATACCGGCATTTATCCATATTCTCGTACTTCTCACCGCGTAGAGGATGCAGTCATTAGGGCATGCATGTATCTTCTACACGTCTAATCCTAGAGGGCAGACAAGCTTCTTTGCTTCGTACGTGCTGGCGGGCAATTCGTTCTTTCTTGAAAGCATCTTCTTCATTAGTACCAGCAACTTTTCGAATGACGAGTCAGTCACACCGGTCTCTGCCTTTCACTTCAGCAATTCCAGTGTGCTACCCAGCTTCTTCTGGCCATCTTCACAAGTTGGGTACAACAATTTGTTGTGGTCATGTAACATCTGCTCGAACTGCAACCTCTCCTTTTCTGTGTCGCAACATCGCCGTGCATCAGAAATGACCCGGCCAAGATCATCAGCGGGCTCAGCTGGTTCCCGTTCTTCATCCTGATCTTCTTCTTCATTGTCTTTCATTGCGGTATCAGCATACTCAGGGAACATAGATCGATAGTTGTCATCATCGTTCTCTTCTTCTTCATCGTCGTCTTCCATCATAACCCCTCTTTCTCCGTGCTTGGTCCAAACATTATAGCCCGACATAAAACTGGACCGAAGAAGGTGGCTCTGGATGACTCTTGAGGAAGTGTAATCCTTCTCATTCCAACATTCAACACATGGACAAAACATATAGCCACCACCATGCTTGTTCGCATCGGCTGCATCTCGAAAAGAATGCACGCCTACATCCATGGATGGCTCATCTGCGTTATACGACGGTATATCAAATACAATCACGATCCTAAAAATTAGTACCGCACGGTCTAAATGAGGAAATATACTTGCTAACCTTTTAGAATAAGTAGAAATAAAGAGGAAGAGGTTTAAGCGTGGCTCGGGCATCTCATATCGTAGTTGTGTTCGGTGAACTGAAGCGGCATCGCAGTAACACACATTTCAACAAACACCTCTATTGCATCCAAGAAAAATGGAGAGCTAGCACACACCCACACTCTTCCATCAAAGAAAAATGCAAGGAAGAGGGGAGAGGGGGGCTGTGGCCAATATATATAGGCAGAGGACTTTAGTCCCGGTTTGACACACAAACCGGGACTAAAGATGGCGCACATGCGGGCTGCACACCGCGTAGCCCTTTAGTCCCGGTTTGTGTCCAAACCGGGACTAAAGGCTCCTTACGGGCCGGGGCCAAAGCCTCGTGGGCGGCATTGCGATTTTGGGGCGACGTGGCCGGGCCTTTAGTCCCGGCCCAAATGGAGGCCGGGACTAAAGGGTCCAGACCAAAGGCCCGTTTTCCACTAGTGACGCATGCAGCTGCGCTCTGGAACGACGTTCCCCTTGGCCGGCCCCGCCGCCGCTGCCGTCGCCGCCTAGGGCTGCCTCCTAGTTTAGGTTTTTCTTATGTTTAATTAATATAATGGAGACGCGTGGACTCTCATCAGCCTTCGTGGTCGGCTTGTAGTGTTTAATTAATGCTTCTTTATTATTCTCAGAAATACTTTATTTTATTTTCAAACGTCGGTAAAAATGAATCGGGCTAGCGTTGGACGCATGCGTCGATCCAAACGCCCAAGCCGACGTTGATGTCCGTCGGACCGATCCAAATATACATAAAATGAAAAAAATGTCATCCGTTTGGATCAGCCGGTCCGAATTGCTCTTACGTAACAATAATTATGTACATGATTAGTTGGAAGGAAATGAACGTAAGTTTACTTAAGAGGTTACGTAAATGTAACATTTTTGCAATCAAACGGGCCTAAATTACACGGGCGGAGGCGCACTTATGATTCAGTGTACGTAAATTGCATGATGCATACGTAGCTACCACCAAGCCGGAGCCTCCTTAATTTTTACCCATAATTTGGCTCTCGTCGCTTACCACATACAAGGATGAAACAAGCGAGTCCGGCAGCGATGCGACGGGTGCAAAAGCGTGCCATGAGTTACTGTTCAATCCCTTTACCTCCCATCAAACAGTAGCTAGGAGAGGACACCGGCCGGCCTGAGTCTCTAAAGATCGGATTTTTTTACGATTTTGACCACTGGGATGAAAGTATTTTAGGGAATAAACTCTGATTGAAACTATTTCTTTATCTGACTTTTTTGAAACTCCAGAGCCCGTGGCGTTACAGACGCACATAGAAACGTCAGTCTAACGTGGCGTTGCAGACCCACTCAAACGTCAGTCTAATGTGGCGTTGCAGGCCACGAGTGAAACACCATGGTCCATGGCGTTTCAGCAGTACACATGTTGCTGGCAGCATGCCGTGGGCTGACTGGATGTCGTCGCTGCGTTCCATAGTGGGTCTGCAACACCAGCACTGTTGGCGTTTCACAACCGGCCTGCAACGCCACATTAGACTGGCGTTGTAAGAAAGGAAAAACGCCAGGGTAGACAGACGTGTCACTGTAGGGCAGCAACGTCAGCACTGTTGGCGTTTCATAGTGGGTCTGCAACACCACTGTAGACTAGCGTTGTAGAAAAAGAAAAAACGTCATGATAGACAGGCGTATCACTGTAGGGCAGCAACGCCACGGTAGACAGACGTTGCATAATGAGGCAGCAACGCCACGGCTTGTGGCGTTTCTAAAAGGGTCAGATCGTGAAATGATTTTAAATCTGGTTCATTTTATGCTTATGTTTAAAAAAAAGTTAAAACAGTGAAAAAAAATCCGTAAAGATGGCGCCACCAGTGGTTTACATGACACGGCCATGTATATATGTTCACCCGGCCGGGGGAGAGACGGTAGAATTAACAGTGCACATGTATCGTCGCCATGATCCATCGCACATGACGGAATGACAGGCGCAAAAGCGCATGCACGCAGCAGTGTACCATAGTGTCATCGACGATCTTTATCGCCGTCGCTACAGTGTATCTAACCTCTACCACTACTGCCTTTTCTCTCAGGTCTTCCTTTCTCCTATGATGAGAGAGAGAGAGAGAAAGATGGGGGAGATCTCGAGATAGAGGGAGGCTCGACCTGGCGAGTGCCGACGGAGTGCAATATTGCAGCGTAGCTGGAGATCTACGGCACGTAGGGTTCTTCATGAGGAATCCTTAGGGTGGGGAGAAGGCGATGCCGGCATGGTCCCAACAAGTACTCCTACGTCTAGTGAGTTGGTGGCAAGGCCAAGGATTCACGTGCCTCATACGTCAAAACCCCTGCGAAATCGCCAGGGATTGCAGGGGCGTTTTAGTGCCGTTTATTTGAGAGGCGTCGCACAGACCGGGCTCCATGAGACACGTTTATTATAAAAAGTTTAAAATTTAATTAAAAGTTTAAAAAATAAATTTTTTTTTACAAATACATATGCATGGTTGTTAAATATGTAAAAAGTTTCATTAGGCAATTCCATTATTTGCATGCTATACAAAAATATAAATATCTAGTCCGAAAACAACAAAGATAAAGCTCATTTTTAATATGTGTATTTTTTTTTGTAGTTACATGAGAGCGTATGTTCATGAAAATTTGTACGTGTATGTTACAAACACACATTTATGTATGTACTTTATTTAAGATTTTTTTTCAGTGTCTCTGCAGTGCATTTTCGTGTTTATTTGAAGTATTGACTGATCCATCTGTCGACCAATCTCCTGTTCAGGTTACTGCGAGATGGATCAAATGATCGACTTCATTGGTTTAATTACCATCTGTGCCGCTGGAGGTACTGCTGCAGAACGCAGTAACTCGATCCACATGGCCTTGCAAGTGCATACCGGCTTCTGGGTGATCCAGTCCAGTAGTAATTAAGCTACTAGTACTGTACCGACTTTCTAGCTGAAATCACACTGTGCGAATTAGTATTAGAGGGTGTTTGGATACGTTTTAGTCCCATGACTAAAAGTAATGAGATTAAAATTTGCTAGCCTCATCCATGTTTGGATCCAAATACTAAAGAAACTAAAATCAAGTTAATGAGCATTTATTATCCTCCAAATCCTCCAATCCAGAACTTCCCTCAGGACTTAAATGAAGAGAGAGAGGACTAATGCACATTTTAGTAGGGGTACCCCTGACTAAAAGATTTTAGCCTCAAGACTAGTTTTAGTCTCTCTTTAGTCAAGGGTGCTTGGAACTTTAGCCTCTTAAAGAGACTATTTTTAGTCAGACTAGTTTTAGTCCCTTGGATTCAAGCACCCTCTGGTAGTACCTTGTACGTACTTACGCATAAATGATGAACTAATTGCCCAGGTTAGTTAAGGAGGTACGTTTAGCATCAATGCTCCTTTGATGATAAAGGATTTTCATCCGTTTTATATTATAAAACAACCACCCGATACAATCAGCTCGGTGAAGCTACAACACAAACAAACCGAGAAAAAAAGGAAGAGAAAGAAACAGAAACAAATGCTGAGGCCGGCACCTTAACTAAGTGAATATGGCCTTTCAACATTAAGCCACCCAACAGTTTAAACACGTTATTTGGGACGTGGTTAAGAGGGGTCGATGATATAACTGCTAGCCTTATCCGAGTAGGATGATGTGCACTTTTGTGGGCTACATGAAACTGTAGAAATGACTTGGTATTTAACAAACATCAATATATTCACTTTTTGCAGGTCATTTTCAGGGCTACTGTCTTGATCCGCACATGGTCATTACTCACTCCTGTGGAAGCCAGGGAGCCTATGGTTACTGGGTGTGTCCGATGGGAGATGGTAGCTCAGGTTATCTTCAACCGGTTTGGATGGCGTCATATTAATAGGATAGGCGGTTAGTCATCTAGGCTTATTTTAACGCATCCCGGTTGTGGCGAGTTGGACGCCATGTATCTTTTGCTCTTTTTCTTTTACTTTTTTGGAGACTTTTTGTACTATTCAATGACTTGGGTTTGTTATATTATATGGCCGTATGCATCTCTCGATGCAGAGGTCGGGGCTTCGCCTCCTCTTCCGAAAAAGTGAATATGGCCGACACCCGCTACATCCTCCGAAGAAGTTCCACCGCACTCCGAAGCCTCGCGTACCAAGCAACACCTTCAAGAAGGAATGCGACGACGCCGCCGCTGCTGCCCGGACAAGTCCTAGGGTTTTCCTAGGTACGAGAATGGCAGTGGAAAAGGGGGTATCATCGACGCCCCTCAGGAAGGTCCAGCGGCCCTCGCGGGTGTAGCTGCGTCGGAGGCAGACGATGCGCGAGGGGTTTCTCCCGCCCCGAAACCACCACCACCATCCTAGACAATCAAAAGTGCACCACCCAACATTTCGCCCACTAGCGTGTGCCACCACGGTCACTGCACCAACTTTGAAGTCTCACTGAGGCCATCAACACGAGACGTGGAGGGAGGACGAGGAGACACCAGGCGCAAGGGCAAGCGCAACGCACCCGGCCGGAGGGGACAACCTCCACCATCGTGCGGAGCCGATCGGATGTAGCGAGAGGAACCTACCAGGCCGTCAAAGGCCCGGTCGGACCCCAAAGGGTCTAAACAGTCCTTGCAGCCACGCTGTAGCACGTCGGCCACCAGAGCCATCACCACGTGCAGCTGCAGAGACCTCGCGTCCAACCGGGGAGCCGCTCCATCGTGCACTGCCCCTTTGGGGGCTCAAATATAATAGGGCCTATTTTCTTTAGTTGGAAAGAGTGGTCGGCTTACACACGGTACTGACTCTTTTCTTTACTGCAGTAGTGTGCGTGCTCGTGAAGACGTACAGAAAAACTCGTTGGGCTTCTTCTATTTGTATTTACTAGAGAAAAGTCCAAGAAAAAACTAGCACACTCCTATTATCCAAACCATAAGTCAAGATTCTAATAGGTCCATGTCCTTTTTTAACACATGCATCCCATCTGTGTTGCCACTTCTGCTTGTCCAGACCCTCGCCAACGAATGCCTCACTGCTCACGCGATCATAATGCGTTTGGATATTGTCAATCCTAAAGCGTATCTCTCTCCACATTAGATAGGAAATCTATTTTTTCTACAAGATTTTGGTGAGGCATGCATGTGTGGTTATAGATTATTTCTTTCGTCTCCAATCCTGATTTTGTTGAGGTGTTCATTCTGATCCGGATCGTAATTGGTAGAAAGCAAGACTGATCATGAGCTATTGATTAATATTGCAACTGAAATAGCATTTCTAAAATGGTTAACTGGTAAAATAACATCATATTGAGATTCAACCCATTTTTCTAATCAGAATTCATATATACCATGTTAAATTCGAAGATACGGTTCAAAAGATATCAATATTTTTAAAAGCATTGGTTATGTATTGTTGGTTGATTAACCCAATTATTAGTGAATTTTTGTGAAAAAACAAAATTCTTACTCAAAACCGGCATGCGGTTCGATTACCAGAAATATCATTAGTTTTTCTTGGCTTAAAAGCGAACTGTTGGTTGAGTACTAGAAACATCGGGTTTTTTCCATGTCAAATAGCATAACGGACCAACAATACATATTTCCTCTATTAGTAGGTATATATACTAGATTCAATTTTTACCTTGGAACCATAGAATAATAGTTCTACGAGATATTTCATTAAAATAAAGTATATGTACAAAACCAAGAAAAAAAGGAAAAGGAGAAAATACATAGTTTATCCAATTCTTGCTTTCTCTAACATGGTATAATGTTCATGAAGAGCCTACATGATCTCTAAGGGAGTGTCTCAATCAAGTGCTCAAGGCAATCAATGTTCTTTACTTTTGTTCTTTTCTTAAAAAGGAGTAAATCTTCCTTCACCCAATGTTTCCATGCAAGCATCCTTGTAACTGCATTCTTAAATATTTCCCATTCCTTTGCATCCATATGTTCGAGCAACCCATGATTACAATGTCCATGGCTATCTTTGGGGAAGGCTTGCAATGTGAACATCACCTCATCAAACACCGAAATACCTCTTGGTTTGTTTGGAGCAATCTGATTCCAGCATGCTTGGGCAGAGGGACAATCTCAATGTAGATTTTATGTCATTGCAAAGCACATAGTTATAGTAAGGCAGAAAAACTGTCTTTCTTTTGAGTAAACTTCTTGAGTTAATTTTATCATATAGCATCGGCGAGGAGAAATTTTTATGTCTAACTCTGCTCACTGCCTTTCATGTGGGTTGAGACAGTAGTAGAAAAGAGGGTTTTCATGTGGTTGTCCCATGAGATGCATATACATTTTCTTGACTGAAAAGAGTGTTGTTATCCCACAGCTGGTACAAGTATCTTCAATACTGCCTGACTGGTTCAATTTAGGGAATATTTTAGTGATCTATTGGTAGGCAATGGCTATTAATTGTCTATGAAATGTTCAAATATGTCGGGTGCATTTTTGACTGTTGTCACAGATAGGTTCTCATTGATAGCATGAGAGTACAACTCTAGGTACTACAGAGTAAGGGGGGAATCCATCCATTTATCTTTCTAGAACATAATACTATCTCCTATCCCAACATGGCAAGCTGCAACTTCCTTCTAGAGGGGAATTAGCTTAAGTCGGTTTTTCCACCAAAATGAGCCTTCTATCTGACCATGTGGTGGGGAGTGGAACAATAGGACTCCTAGAGAAGATTTACCCAACGAAGATTTCACTTATTAAAGAATTTGTGGAGATTTTTAATCAGCAATGCTTTGTTGTGAGCACCAATATCAAGTACCCCCACACCCCCATGAGTTTTAGGTTCACACACAATGTCCCAAGCAATAAGTGTTGTTCCATGATCCTCACACCCATGGAGGAAAAAAATATATCTTCAGTTTGTTTGTGTTGAGACAGTAGTAGAAAAGAGGGCTTTGGTCCACTTCATGAAATCCCGTTAGTCCCGGTTCAGTAACGAACCGGGACCCATGTGGGCATAGGTCCCGGTTCGTGAGGCCAGGGCGCCGGCCGGGCCTCGTGGGCTATTTGTCCCGGTTCGTTTGTCACCTTCGGTCCCGGTTCCAGACACGAACCGGAACCAATGTGCCTCGCTCCTGGCCCACAACCAGTAGTCCCGGTTTGTGGCTGGAACCGGTACCTTAGGTTGTCCTTTGGTCTCGGTTCCAGCCACAAACCGGGACCAACGGTTCGTCTACATATACCCCCGCGAGCAGTAGTCCCGGTTTTTTTGGCCGACCGTGGGAGAGCTTTGTGGTGCTCTAGCTCACCTCCTATGCACATGCAGTGTTTGGTGAAATGCCCGAGCCACACTTAAGCTTTCTCCTTTAGAAGCTCCTTGTCCAAGCTCCATTTTCATCAAGATTTGTGTAGATTTTAATACACTTTGTTATATAACACACGCAGATGAACCGTCAATGGATGTATGGTGACCGACGCACCTCCGAGTATATTAATGGCATGCATAATTTTCTCGAAGCGGCTAAGGAAAACAAGCGGAATGGTTTATGCATTGTCCATGTACTGTCTGTGGGAATACGAAGGAAATCTCCGACTATAAAACCCTTCACTTCCACCTGCTTCAGAAGGGTTTTATGTCACACTATAATGTTTAGACCAAGCACGGAGAAAGAGGGGTTATGATGGAAGACAACGTAGAAGAAGAGGATGATGACAACTACCCCCCCCCCCTGAATACGGTGATGCTGCAATGGGGGAAGCTGAAGATCACGAGGAACCAGACGATGTGCCCGATGATAATCTTCGTTGGTCATTGCTGATGCACATAGAGAATGCGAAAGTGAAAGGGAGAAGTTGAAGTTCGACCACATGTTAGAGGATCACAAAAAGGGTTGTATCCAAATTGCGAAGATGACAACACAAAGCTCGGTACCACAATGGAATTGCTGCAATGGAAGGCAGACAATGGTGTATCTGACAAGGCATTTAGTTCGCTATAGAAATTAATGAAGAAGAAGCTTCCAAAGGATAACAAATTTCTCGGCAGTACGTACGAGGCGAAGAAGGTTATATGCCCTCTAGGATTGGAGGTGCAGAAGATACATGCATTCCCTAATGACTACATCCTCTACCGCGGTGCGTACGAGGATTTAAACGCATGGCTGGTGATGTTGAGGGCCAGCGCACCGAGAAGATGGTTCCTGCCAAGGTGATGTGGCATGCTCCTATAATACCACGGTTGAAACGCCTGTTCAGAAACAAAAAAGCATGCCGAGTTGATGCAATGGCACATAAAAGACCGTAAGAAAGACGGGAAGTTGAGAGCACCCGCCGACGGGTCGTTGTGGAGAAAGATCGAGAGGAACGCATGGTTTGGTTTAAGTGCACATGGCGTTAATCCTTTTGGGGAGCAGAGCAGCAAGCATAGCACATGGACCGTGACTCTATGTATGTATAACCTTCCTCCTTGGTTGTGCATGAAGCGGAAGTTCATTATGATGCCAGTGCTCATCCAAGGCCCTAGGCAACACGACAATGACATTGATGTGTACCTAAGGCCACTAGTTGATGAACTTTTACAGCTATGGAATGGAAATGGTGTACGTGTGTGGGATGAGAACGAACAGGAGGAATTTTACCTACATACGTTGTTGTTTGTAACCATCAACGATTGGTCTGCTCTCAGTAACCTTTCAGGATAGACAAACAAGGGATACAACGCATGCACACACTGTTTAGATGACAACGACAATATATACTTGGACAAATGCAGGAAGAATGTGTACATGGGGCATCGTCGATTTCTTCCGACCAACCATCAATGTCGAAAGAAAGGAAAGCATTTCAAAGGTGAGGCAGATCACTGGAAGAAGCCCGCCCTCCATTCTGGTGATCACATACTTGATATGGTCAATGATTTACAGGTAATCTTTGGAAAGGGTCTTGGCAGACTATCTGCTCCGGATGACGATGCGGGACACGCACCCATGTGGAAGAAGAAATCTATATTTTGGGACTTACCCTATTGGAAAGACCTAGAGGTCCGCTCTGCAATCGACGCGATGCACGTGACGAAGAATCTTTGCGTGAACCTGCTAGGCTTCTTGGGAGTGTATGTGAAGACAAAAGATACACCGGAGGCACGGGAGGAACATTAACATGTGCATGAAAAAGATGGCATGCATCCAGAGCAGTATGAAGGTCCTGCCAGCTATGCTCATACCAAGGAAGAGAAGGAAATCTTCTTTGAATGCCTGCTCAGTATGAAGGTCCCGTCTGGCTTCTCGTGGAATATAAATGGAATAATAAATATGGCAGAGAAAAAGTTCCAGAACCTAAAGTCTCATGACTGCCACGTGATTATGACACAACTTCTTCCGGTTGCATTGAGGGGCCTTCTATCAGAAAATGTTCGATTAGCCATTGTGAAGCTATGTGCATTCGTCAATGCAATCTCTTAGAAGGTGATTGATTCAGCAATCCTGTCAAGGTTAAGGAGTGATTTGGTGCAATGTCTTGTTAGTTTCGAGCTGGTGTTCCCACCATCCTTCTTCAATATCAAGACGCACATCCTAGTTCATCTAGTCGACGAGATTGTCGTTCTGGGCCCTGTATTGCTACACAATATGTTCCCCTTTGAGAGGTTCATGAGAGTCTTAAAGAAATATGTTCGTAACCGCGCTAAGCCAGAAGGAAGCATCTCCATGGGCCATCAAATAGAGGATGTCATTCGATTTTGTGTTGACTTCATTCCTGACCTTAAGAAGATTGGTCTCCCTCAATCGCGGTATGAGGGGAGACTAACTGGAAAAGGCACACTAGGAGCGGAGTCAATAATGTGTACGGACGGGCATTCTTGGTCTCAAGCACACTACACAGTTCTATAGAATTCTACCTTGGTGACCCCGTATGTCGATGAACAAAATAATATTCTGAGCTCCATACACCCGGAGCATTGTTGCGAATGGATTACATTTGAACACATGAGGACTTTCAACAGTTGGTTGCAAAAACGTCTCATGTGTGACAACACTATTTCTGATGAGGTGTACTCGTTGGCCAAGCGACCATCTTCGACTGTATTGACTTACCAAGGGTACGAGATAAATGGGAATACATTTTACACGATCACTGAAGATCAAAAGAGCACCAACCAAAACAACGGTGTCCGCTTTGATGCAGCAACCGAGAGGGGAAAGGACACATGTTATGGTTACATAGTGGACATATGGGAACTTGACTATGGAGATGATTTGAAGGTCCCTTTGTTTCATTGCAAATGAGTCAATCTGTCATGAGGCGGGGTACAGATAGACCCACAGTACGGAATGACAACAGTGGATTTGAACAATCTTGTGCACACAGAGGAACCAGTCGTCCTAACCAATGATGTGGCGCAAGTTTTCTATATGAAGGACATGTCTACCAAACCGAGAAAAAGAAAATATAAGGAAGTGAATACATCATACGATGAGCCAAAGCGCCACATAGTTCTTTCAGGAAAAAGAGACATCGTGGGATTGGAGGGCAAGACAGACATGTCTGAAGATTATGAAAAGTTTCATGAAATTTCTCCCTTCAAAGTCAAGGCTGACCCAAGCACCCTGTTAAACGATGAAGATTATCCATGGTTACGGTGCAATAAGCAAGGAACACAAGCGAAGAAAAAGTGAAGAAATGAAATGCCCTTTTGTAACAGATGAGTTTTTGTATGAAATCCACATACTTCGAAAGAGATTATCCGTTTTGTACATGAAGTGCATCCAGTTTTTGCCGCAACCCTCTCAACTTTTTAGCACATGTTATGTGGGTGAAATGATGATACCATGCCAACTTTCAACCTTTTCAGAGTTTATTTGTAGTGCTTTTCAATTTAAGGGTCATTGAGCTAAAAAACCCACTAAATGCATGAAAAATACCAAATGAAGTCAGAAATAGTTAAAAATTGATGATGTGTCTTTGAATGGTGCATTTTGAACACACAAAAACTCTAGAGTTCAAATAAGTTCAAAAAAACGAAATCCCTTTGTAAGAGATGAGTTTTCGTATGAAACCCTAATACTTCGAAAGAGATTGTCTGTTTTGTACACGAAGTACATCCAGTTTTGCCGCAACCCTCTCAACTTTTTAGCACATGTTATGTTGGTGAAATGATGATACCATGCCAACTTTCAACCTTTTCAAAGTTCATTTGTAGTGCTTTTCAATTTAAGGGTCATTTAGCTCAAAAAAATCACTAAATGCTTGAAAAATACCAAATGAAGTCAGAAATAGTTAAAAAAATTGATGATGTGTCTTTGAAGGTTGCATTTCGAACACACAAAAAGTCTGGAGTTCAAATAAGTTAAAAAAATGAAATCCCTTTGTAACAGATGAGTTTTCGTATGAAACCGTGATACTTCGAAAGAGATTGTCCGTTTTGTACACGAAGTGCGTTCAGTTTTGGCCACAACCCTCTCAACTTTTTAGCACATGCGATGTGGGTGAAATGATGATACCATGCCAACTTTCAACATTTTCACAGTTCATTTGTAGGGCTTTTCAATTTAAGGGTCATTTAGCTCAAAAAATTCAGTAAATGCATGAAAAATACCATATGAAGTTAGAAATAGTTGAAAATTGATGATGTGTCTTTGAATGGTGCATTTTGAACACACAAAAAGTATGGAGTTCAAATAAGTTCAAAAAAATGAAATCCCTTTGTAACAGATGAGTTTTCGTATCAAAACCTAATACTTCGAAAGAGATTGTCTGTTTCGTACACGATGTGGATCCAGTTTTTACCGCAACCCTCTCAACTTTTTAGCACATGCTATGTGCGTGAAATGATTATACCATGCCAACTTTCAACATTTCCAGAGTTCATTAGTGCTTTTCAATTTAAGGGTCATTTAGCTCAAAACAAAAATCAGTAAATGTATGAAAAATATCAAATGGGCCGACTGACCTTTTGTCCAGGTTCTAGCCACTAACAGGTACGAAAGTACTCTTCTTCCCGCCCTTTTGGGCCAGCGGAAGTGTGGCTTTGGTCCTGGTTGGTGCCACAAACCGAAACCAAAGGTTTTGCATATAGTGCGGTAGTTGTCGAAATTGACCTTTAGTCCCGGTTGGTGTAACAACCCGGGACTAAAGGTGAGCTTTGGTCCCGGTTTGATCCACCAACCGGAACAAAGGTTTTCGTATATTGCGGGAGTTGTCGAAATTTCCACGAACTTCCATTCCCCCCCGTTGTCTCTTCGTCGCCGTCGCACACAAGCCCGTCGCCGCCGGCCCGCGCCTCCTCCATGAGCCCGTCGTCACTGTCGCCGTCGCTCACGAGCCCGTCGTCGCCCCGAGCCCATCATCGTCGTCGTCGCTCCTGAGCCCATCGTCGTCGCCATCGCCCCCGAGCCCATCATCGTCGCCGTCGTCCCCAAGCCCATCATCGCCGTCGTCGTCCTCGAGCCCATCGCCGTCGCCATCGCCCCCGAGCCCATCACCGTTGTCGTCGTCGCCCGTCGCTGCTGTCGTCGCCGTCGCTGTCGCCGTCATTGCCATAGCCCCCGAGCCCATCACCGTCGTCGTCGCCCGTCGTCGTTCCAAAGCCCACCGTCGTTGCCCGTCGATGCACCGGTAGCACGTCCATCGACCTCTCCATCTCCCTATTTGCAAATCCATGTGTGTGAGAAGACGTAGTCTAATTGCGAATCCATGTGTGTGTATTGCAGTCATATTAGAATATGTTGGGTACATTTTTGAACCCCAATATGACACAAGTTATAAAAATTATGAAAATATTTAGATTAGATTCAGTTTCAATAGCAAATAAAGTTATAAAAATTATAAAAATATTTAGATTAGATTAAGTTACAAATTAAGTTTTTATGTTAATATTTGGGATTATGTATAAAGGGCCTCCCCCACTTTGTAATATTTACAGAAAGAATGGATATTCCAAGAGACATGGAAAAAGAAGAAATTTTGGGGGATATAATCCACGGCGACGGTAATAATGTCAATTTTTTTGCTCAGCGACATCGGTGACTACCGAATCCCGGAGGAAGGAAATTATCATGATGGCTTCGGTGATCGAACAATGGAGGAGGAAGGACGTTATCATGATGGCTTCGGTGACTACCGAATCCTGGAGGAACGAGACGATGATGACGGCTTCGGTGACTGGACGGAGAAGGGAGCTATTGAAAAGTTCGGATCAAGCCAAACTTCGGTAACGAGACGAGGCCCGATGAGAAGGTTGGGCAAGGATCAAAAGTTCACGATCACATAACTTTCGAACTATGGCCAACCGATTGAACCCAAGCGGACCAGGGACGCATTTTCTACTCAGTGCGGAGCTATTGTCAGGGACAACATCCCGATTAGCATCAAGCAATGGAATAAGCCTAAGGGCGACAACATCCGTGAAGGTGATTATGTCACCGATAGGCTGAAAGATGATCTTTGGACCGCGTTGAAGGAAAATTTCACCCTACCGCCAGAGGAGGATCCGAATAAGCCAGTTATAGAGCCACTGGTCAAGGCGTGTGCTCTTAATAAGATGGCAGAACTATTTAGGAGGTGGAAGAAAGAGTTGAAATCAAAGTATGTCGACTAAGGGAATACTCCAGAATTCGTCGGCCGATTTGAGAAGATTAGAGATCACCGACCCACATTTGTGGCCTACAAGTCGTCGGACAAGAGTATGGAAATGTCAGAGAGAAACAAGAACAATGCTGCAAAGTAGCAGTATCACCATCACACGGGGTCAAGTGGCTACCTCAAAGGCCATCCGTTGTTGGACAAAGCTGAGAATGACCTGATTGTTAAAGGGGTACAACCACAGACATGGAACTAGCCCGACCGTTCAAGGAATTGGTTCTTCGGATTTGGGGGAACTTTGGACCCTGAAACAGGGGAGTGTCATTGGACAAACGAGCAACTTGCAACACCCATCAACAAGCTTCAGCAATGTATCACCGCAGCGCAGGAAGGGGCATTCCTTCGTGAAAGGGAGAAGGACGAGCTGACTGAGGCCCTAGGGAATGCTGAGCACACTAGACGAACACGAGGCACACCAGGCTCCGTGGAAGCTTGGGTTTCCCGACGCAGCCGGTTACAGAAGTCGAGCGAGAAAGAGGAAAGCGGAGCCGAGCAACATGCAGAAGATCAATGCAAGACTACAAATTCTAGAGGAACTTCAGAACCGGCGAGCTGTCGACCAACCATCTCAACGGAACGAAACTACCCCAGAATTAACCCCGCCATCTCAGCGAAGAAGCAGCGTGGCTTCCATGGAGCTCGATCATCCTGACTTCACGTCTCCTAGCTACCCCGTGGATACTATCACGGAGTCTCAACCTTGCGAGCTTTTGACAAAATGCCGGAACCTCACTTTCAAGGCTGCTATCGGCGTTGTTGCACCTCCTCAATCCAACGGAACTTTTCACTCCCGTCCAATTCCATGTGGTTATACTCTTGTGATGGTGGATGAAGTAAAGAAGGATTTTTAGCAGCTCGAGCTTGACCACCCTACAGGTGAAGATGAGAATAAGCTGGTTGATGCTTTGAGGACTACATGTCTATGGCCGAAGGAGTACATCAATCTTCCAAACTGGACGCCTCCTTTTCCTCCTCCGGCGAGTGATTAGGGCACTCCTCATCCTCCTCCGGCGAATGATCAGGGCACTCCGGCTCCTCCGACGTGTGAGGGCACTCCGCCTTCTTCTTCGGTTCCTCCTCCAGCGCGTGAGGGCACTCTGCCTCCTTCTTCGACTCCTCTCCGGCGCGTTGGAGCAGTCCGCCTCCTTCTTCGGCTCCTCCTCCGGTGCGTCGGAGCACACTGCCTCCTTCTACGGCTCCTCCTCCAGCGCATCGGAGCAGTCCTCCTTCTTCGGCTCCTCCTGTGGTGCGTCGAAGCACTCTGCCTCCTTCTTCGGCTCCTCCTCCAGTGCGTCAGAGCAGTCCGCCTCCCTCTTCGGCTCCTCCTCCGGCGCGTTCGAGCACTCTGCCTCCTTCTTCGGCTCCTCCTCCAGCGTGTCGGAGCAGTCCTCCTCCTTCGGCTCCTCCTCAGGCGTGTCGGAGCAGTCCGCCTCCCCCGCAACAGCAGAAGACAACCGTCGTCGCTGCTCCGCCAAAAATTACACAACTAAGAAAGATGCCGCCTCCTCCTCCTTCTGTCAAGCGGAAGACAGACTCCGTCGCCGCTCTGGTGGCTAGCAGTGATGCAATGTTAGCAAAACGAAGAAGTGGGAAAACAATTCCCCAGCTCGGCCAATAGAAGAAGCAATCATGCCCCCCGCTCAAGGTGTCTAGTGATATCGTCGTCGCTAATGATTCAGGGTTGCTGCTCGGTACCAATCCTGGTGATTACGTGAACGTTCAGTAACTTTTGAGATGGCTGAGGTAACAAAACAAGAAAAATATAAATTCGTCCTCGGGAAGCCTCTCGTCGAACCTGGTCATCCTCCTCTAACACCGAGGATGCACGAATTGCATGAGTGGTACATGAACATCTTCATGGAGAAACTAATGTGTATATGAGAGTGAAAAAATATCACAAATTCATTGGAGCTACAGTGTTGCTTGTTGAATTTGAGGAGTTATTTCAGTTATACAATGACCTGGCCCTCGACAGACAACTCCTGACTTCCTATTGTTTGTAAGTATTACTTCTATAGTTAAGTCTCTAGCTAAGCTCGTTCATTGCCAGCATTTATAATTATCTTCACTATATATATTGTGCAGATTGAAGATCGTCGAATTAAAAAAGCAGGAATCTTCGACGTTAGGTTCATTAGCCCAGAATCGGTAAATTTATTGTCGGTACGAAATGAAACCAAAGAGACCGAGGTTAAGTTGCTAAATTAGTTGCTTGTAAAACAAAACAAAAGGGAAATACTCTTTCCTTAGAACTTCAGAAGAGTGTTGTTGTCTTCTCTGTATACTCGGTTTCGGTTACTCGAGGTTAATTAGTAAATGTAATTGATGAGTTATATATGCGTGCGGAGTTACCACTGGATTTTGATATCCATTAAGCTTGACGCGGCAAAAGTAATTGTCTTAGACTTGAGACGTAAAGATCCCGAGTATTATGCGGACATGACTACAATGCTCAAGAAATAAGTTCACTCAATACCAGGACCATACCGGCATGTAACTTTCGTTAATTTTCTGATATCAAGTAATCACTTTCTTTGCCTCGCAAGATTTGGAAGAAGTTCACGAATAAGGTTCGCGGTATACCCAAAGAGTTGCAATTTACGCACCCCCCAATAAGTAGTACTAGCTAGCTAGTTCCGCGCATCTCTAATTGATTCAAATTTGCATCAATATATCATTACCATGCTTGCTTATCAGGTTGATTGAACTCTATATATTCTCGTAAAGTGCTTGTACCAGGTAGTTGGGACTGAAATATGGGCATACTACGTATGCGAGTTCATTCGCCTCTCGACCTCTGGGCGGGCATGTGTGACGAACAATTTGAAGTACGTAAGTAATATTCACAATTTTATTTTATATATTTCCATCAATTGTGTTGAGGTTTATTCCTATATATGCATGTATTGACCCCATTCTTTAAATTAGACCTGGAAGAAGCGGGATGAACCCCTATAAGATGATGGCATACGAGCAATTAAAGAGGAATTGGCGGGATTCCTTCTTGACCACATCATACCTAGTGACGGAGAATACCATGTGAGCTACTTGTGATTGGATCTTAGGTAGATGATGTTAGGAATTGTAAAAGATGTTAAGTATTGTAAATGGTTTCCTTCATTTTCTTATTAGCTAGCGTCATGTTCTCTGTATATGTATAGTAGCTAGCGTCGACCAAGCACGGAGAAAGAGAGGACACTTCTCTCTATTAGCTAGCTAACACAATATGAAACCATTAAATTAACCCTCCACCCCCCCCCCCCGTGTTCAAATAAAAAACAAAAAACCCCAGCTCCGGGCAGATGCTGACGTGTGGATGCCACGTTGTCCCGGTTGGTGTGACCAACCGGGACTAAAGAACCTCCTGCCCGGGCTCGCGCAGCGGGCACGTGGAGACCATTCTGTCCCGGTTCGTAAGCGAACCGGGACTAAAGGTTTTGGGCTTTAGTCCCGATCATTTAGTCCCGGTTGAAGAACCGGGGCTAATGGGTATCTGGAACCGGTACAAATGGGCCATTTTCTACTAGTGAGAGGGAATCCCAGGTTAGTAAATGGGAATGAGCCAAGATTGCAACCTAGGATGCTCATAATATTCTGTATTCTCTAAACCACATTGATGGCAATGACCACATATTTATTATAGATCACCTTTAGACTAGTTTGTGTAGTGAAGTGAGCTATCAATTTTTTGATTTGATGCAGTTGCATGTCTTCAGCAGGCAGGACTAAAATAAGGTCATCAACATGTTGTATTACTGGAAAGTCGGGGCAACTATTCACAGTAGGAGGAACATAGATGATATTGTCTCTCATTGCATCATTAATACCAACTTAAGAAAACCAACACCTAATACAAACATAGTGGAGAGAGGGGGCCTCCTTGTGTGACCCCTTTTTTGCAATGGCAACTTTTGCTATGTCCCCATTCAAGCAAATTTAAGATGTCCCCGAGTCAAAAATCATCTTGATCTAGCTTATCCATTTCTGTCCAAAACCCCTTGCCGCCAAGATATCAAATATAGTGCTATGCTCAATGAGGTCAAATGCCTTTTCAAAGTGATGCTTTACGATAATTATATATTTTTGGATTGGTGGCATTGGTGCAAATACTCAAAAGGCCTAGATTTGAGAATCCATAATAGTTGATGTGGACCAGATTGAGGATGACTAGTTGAAGCATGTTTGCCAAAAGCTTTGTGATAATGTTGATGGAGCAATTTAGGTGAGAGATTGTCTTGAAATCTGATGGCAAGAAAGGGTTATCATTCTTGGGGACTAGTGTTATTAAAAAGGAGTGGATTCTCATCAACTTAATTCTCCCATTATAAAAGTCTTGAATTAGGGCATGAAAATCTTTAGAAATAATCTCCCAGTAGGTTATATTAAAGGCTCCATTGAATCCATCAGGTCTTGGGGATTTATCCAAGGGCATGTGATTTACGACAACATTTTTTTCTTTTGTGAAAGGATTGTCTTAAAGGGTCTTCTTAATGAAGCCTGCTTGGCTTGATGATCATTGATTTCTTACCCATGTTCATCCACCAAAGATGTAATGTGGTTCCTTATATATTTAATGGTTGCCTTTGCGTGAAAGAATTTTGTGTTCTTATCTACAAGTTTCACCTGCATCTTATACTAGCTCTTTGTTTCCAGTAAGTTCTTTGGAAAAACTAGAAGTTTGAGGTCATGTTAACTTACAATGCATCTACCATTCCATTTAGGAGTACTTAGAGGCCTAAATTCCTCAATTACATCAAACAAGAGAGTGAAATCATTACACTCCTTGATTACATTAGCCAGATTATATAGTCCTTTTGCATTTGGTATATGAGGATATTTATAGCTCTTTTCACTAGTACTTTTGCCCAAATATTAAGCCCTTTCCTTAATTTTTAAAATTCATTTGTAAGTATTTTTGCATTATCTTGCTCATTTACATCTTAAGGCCATATGTTTTTGACTAATTCTTTAAAGCCACTGTCCTCAAGCCAGAATTTTTAAATCCTAAGATGTTGGACTTAGGGATAGTGGTGACAATTTTAATTATGCAGTGGGTGTAGACATACATAGGTTTGGCTAGTGGTAGCACTTGATAATTGGGAAAGGAGATTGTCCAAGATTCACACGAGAAAACCCAATCCAAATTTTCCAAAAGATGAGCAATTTGCGTATTACGCCAAGTATAATTTCTCCCCTTCAAAGGTATTTCAACCAATCCAAGACTACTTATGGCTCATTAAAAACATCATTTCCTATAAGTCCCTCGCTCTGTATTTCTGTTAGCTAGATATCCGATATAGTAGAAGCCGGCTACAGTGAACCAACCCACATCGTTAGGATTTTGAATGCTATTATACAAATCCAGGAATTTTTCCTTTTCTTCTTGAACAAAAGGGACATAAATATTAGTGAGGATCACTTTGTACCCACACTAACATAGGTGAACTAACTGAATTGATAGAGACTACTTGTTTTAAAAAATCATTTAACCATGGAAGAAGTTATCATTCTTGGCAATGAGAATACCACGAGAGGTTCCCATACAAGGGAGGTATTCAAACTTGTTTATTTTCTTCAACAAAAGTTCTTTAAGTAAGGAGAATCAAAAAAATCCACATTGTTTCTTGTATAGATAGGATTGCACATCTAGATTCCTCAGTTTTATTGGAGAGAGTAGACCACTTATCTTTTGGGTTAATACCTCTAATGTTCTAATTTAAGATATTCTGGTTTAAATTCATGGAAAAAAATTGGTAAACTAAAGAATTGTGGAAATCATATCAGCTGAAATAGACAAGTTCCCATATTCCAAGAGAAATTAGAGCCAAGAGTTTCCAAGAAGTGCACCAATATACAGAACATGGAGCTCAGGAGACTAGTAGGAAGCAAACAGGTACATAATATAGCCAGAATCTATGAGGATACACCCATGGTCCAAAAAGGTACACCCATTATCCAAAATATTTTGTGCATTTCTAACCCTATTGCTTTATTGATGACTTTTAATTAAAGGGTCATGTACTTTAAGGCTTGAATACAACTCTTGGCTTGGTGGCATATTTTCTTGTCTCCACCTTGGCCCATCTCTTCTTCTTTGTTTGCCTAGAATTTCCTCAATCACCTCTTTATCATCCACTTTGCAAAAAGATGTAGACACATTTTTAACAATATTTCCACCATTAGGAGGGGCTCTGAGTGACATGTCATACAGTTTTTGTTGACCTACTTTACTTTCAAAGCTCCCAAGTACTCTCTCTCTATCTAAAGAAATATAAGATTGTTCTTATCACTATATTAGTTCCCAATTCTAAATCTATGATTTGAGGCTAAAAACGATCCTACAATTATTTACAGAGGGGGTACAACATAAGCGCAAATCACTACTAAGAAAGGGCTTATAAGTGAACCCTAATGGGTGGCGGGCGCGATGTGTTACTCTCCATAGGTATTTTCGAAAAAAAGCACTGACGGGTAATAAGAACCACCCATCACAACTAAAGGTGTAACTATGGTGGGTTGGTTTCTTGGCCCGCCATAGGTATAATCTCCCGGGTGAGAATTATTTGCATAATTCACCAGTGACGGGCCTACCTAACACTCGCCACATGTAGATGACTGAGCAGTGGTGAGCTCTGAGTCGCAACCGCCACTAATTATCCTTGCTAGGTGCCTAGTTTTGGAAGAAGATAGATGTGGTGGGATGTCTTAATGGTCACCAGTGGTATGTTCAACTACAATGGCAAGCAGTTAGTTAAGCCCGCCACAAAACATTTTCCTACGCGGGGGGTTCTATCGACATCACTTAGCACTGGCGAGCACGTATTGGCGCCCGCTAGTGATAAGATCGTGTGTAATGTTTGCTTGCTGGGTTAGTAGCATTCCCTCCTCATTTTTTCTTCCTCTCTAACAAGGCACTGTTCTTCTTCCTCCTACTCCTCTTAGCATTAGTCATTCTAGTCGCTCCTTATTAGACATATTGGACCCACTTTTCCATTGCATACTTAGTGTATGGGCCCACATCCATCCTCATTAATTAACATTCATGGACCACCACCCTCTCACTCTCAAACCACCACATCTCCCTCTTCTTGATTCGATACGATCGATCGAACACAACATTGGAGAGAGGAGTGACACACGTTTTAGGTGACAATTCTTATCTAAATTACGGCTCTCTATGTGCTTAAATTTTATTAGTATGTATCAATGTATGAGCATGCATGCGTAGTTGATTGTTGGTGTGGCGTAGTGGACATGTTGGATGATTCAACCTTCGGTTGATCACATGCTTTGTTGTAATTCCTTAGGGAATACAATGAGTGCAAAATATTGTCAAAATGTTGATTAATTTCCATTTCGTCTAGTTTGTATCACTCAGTAGGTCCCATTTTTAGCAAAGGGCATGCTGATTTCTTAATTTTCCATATTGTTAGATCAATTAATAAGCTATTACATTTTGTATGTATGTTGTGGGGTTTTGTGTCGAATGATGGTTTATAGTTGGATGTACTCCATAACATGGGCGTCAAATGATTTTATTAATAGTTTGATGGAGTTTTGACAGTTTACACAGGAATATGCTAGGAAAAGGGGTTTGAAGAAAATATGTTGTGCATGTGTTGCTTGCGAGAATGATGTTGTGCACATAATTATTGAATTAGGAGAGTTGCATAAGCACTTGTTGGCTAGTGATTTCATGCCCGGTTATACAACATGGACAAGTCATGGTGAGGATGGGACGTCATGTGAAGGAGCGGAGCATGATGAGGAACAAGAATGGATGATGGATGGACATAATGAAAATTTAATGGTGATGAAGATGACTAGTCAGGTGAAGAGTACGATGATGCTAAGGAGGCCAAAGGAGAGGAGTCAATCATGTGGGGCAAATTGGAGGGAATGGTGCATGATGAACACATGCAATAGTAGATTGTGAAAGAGAATTGCACTGAGACAACTTCTTGTAGAGAGGCTACCAAATTGGTAACTCTTGTGAAGGACTCAACCACTCCTTTGTACGCTGGTTGCAAGGCAAAACACACCTGACTAAGTGTCACAATGAATCTTATGGAAATTAAGGCAAAAAGAAATAGCACAAACACTTCTGTCGATATGATCTAGAAGTATTTAAATGATATTCTGCCTCAAGGCAATGTGTTGCCAAAAAGTACCGATGAGGCAAGTAAGTTATTGTCTCCTCTTGATATGGAACTGATAAAATACCATGGTATTAACAATTATGGCATCATTTACCAGAAGGAGTACTCTAGCGTAACAAGGTGTCCAACATACAATTTTCCTTGATTTAAGCAGGGTAATAATAACCGGGAAGACAAAAATGATGATGATAGAGCACCTGCTAGCAGTACTCCTTATAAGGTTGTATGGTACTTTCCAATCATTGTACACCTGGAGCTTTTGTATGCAAACAAGAAGCAAGCAAATCTTGTGCTTTGACATTCTAAGAGGAATAAGGATGGTAGGGTGATTAAACATGTTGAAGATGGTTGAGAGTGGAAAACAATCAATGACCAGTTCCCTCATTTCAGTGGAGATGATAGGAATGTTAGGGTAGGCTATAACATGGATGGTCTGAATCCATTTAGCAACCAAAACAACATGCACAATACCTGGCATGTGATTGTCTGCATCTACAACCTCCCCACGTGGGTATGCATGATGAGAAAGTATCTACACATGGTCATGCTAATTCAAGGGTCAAGCCAACTTGGTAGTGATCTTAACTTCTATCTGTGCCTATTCAAGGAGGATCAAGAAATTTAATGGTTAGATGAAGGGGTGCGGACATAAGACGCGAAAATGGGAACATATTTCCATATGAAAGCCTCACTGCTCACGACCATGCAGGACTATCTAGTTATAAATCGGGTCACGTTTGCCACGAGAAGCGTGCATGTGTTAGGTGTATGGATGAAAATCGTTCTTTATATATGAAGGTCTCTTGTAAAACAGTTTACATGGGGCATAGAGGAAAGCTCCATAAAACTGATGAATAGAGTATAGAGAAGATTTGTTTGAAACACAAATAAAAGTGACGGAAGTCATGCAAGAAGAGTGGAATAAAAATCATAGAAATGCTAGACAAGTGGGAAGAGTGTCGAGAGTCTGGAAAGAAACAAAAGAGACATGAGCCACTCTTAAATGTATGGAAAACACAGAGTCCATTCTAGGACTTGCCATATTGGAAGTACCTCTTGATGCCCCATTGTATCGATGTCATGCATATCGTGAAGAATGTTTGCGAGAGTTTGGTTGCTACCATTTTGAACATCTAAGACAAGACAAGATATGGGGAGCACAAGAAATGACCTAGAAGCACTTAAAATTGGTCAGATTTGTGGACTAATATGGAGGAAAGAGACATTGGCAAGGCTAGGCAAAAGGTGTCAAAATTCAAACCCCCTTGTTATAGTCTATCTCCAGAGGAGCTTGATAACATATTCAACTGCCTTGCTAATCTTCAAGTCAATTTCCGACACTCGTTAAACATACATATGTATTTGTCAGGTGAGAAGAAAACTTTATCTGGGATGAAGCCACATGAGTGTCACGTGATGATTACACAGATACCACCGGTTGCACTTAGAGGAATAATGGAAACGGGTGTCAAAAAGGCATTCCAAGACCTCCATAACTTTTTTGACGTCATCTCTCATAAATCGATCATCCTGGAGCATTGCGAGAAACTGTAAGAAGAAATTGTTGTTATATTATGTGAGATTGAGGTGTACTTCCCGCCCTCATTTTTTGACATCATGGTGCATCTAGTTGTACACGTTGTCGGAGACATCATAGAATTAGGCCCAATGTTCCTCCACAATATGTTCCCCTTCAAAAGGTTAAATAGTTTACTAAAACGATACATTCATAACATGTCACATCAAGTCGAAAGCATTGTCCATGGATTTCTAATGCGGAGGAGGTTATCTCATTTTGCACAGACTACCTTGGAGTCTATAAACCTGTGGGCATGCCCAAAAATAAGCACATTGGCAGGCTCAAGGCATAGGTCACAAGAAAAGGAGAACATATTTGCATGTGACCTCCGACAATCCCAGCCGAGAGCCCGACTTTATAAGATCTCACACTGTGGTTTTACAACACATTAAGTGTGTCAACCCATATGATAGAAGCATATGTTAGAGTCGATAACTGAATAGAGGACACGTGGGATAAAATGCTCTGATGAGCAACTAACAAATGAGCAGAACAGAAAATTTGTGTGTTGGTTCAATACATACATGCAAGAACATCTATTGTTAGAAAATGATGATAAAGCTACTTGACTGTACTTCTAGGCATCAGGGCCCACGTCGAATGTGACCACACACCAATCATATGACATCAATGTATATACTTTTTATACGGAGGCCAGAGACAAGCTAAATCATGTTTACCGGAATTTAGAGTGACACTGCATTTATACCTCGGTAATGAGACGAACAAACACTACATCAGAATCGAAGAGATTTGGGAACTATGGTACGCGCATGTTGGCATATTACCCATGTACCATGTTAGACAGGCATAACAAGTACTTCATGAAGGCGATTATTTCACTACCATGGTTATACCATGAAGAACTGATTATGTGAAGTGCTTCCAATAACTTCCTTAAATGAGCCATGGGTACTGGCCAGGACTGTGTCTCAATGCTTCTACATAAAAGACCTAATTAAACCTAGTTGTGTGGTCTACTCTAGAGAAAGTAGGAATATGGTGTGAATGGACGAAGTCAATGACAAGGCAGACTATGACCAATTCAACGATTACCCCGTAGAAGAAGAACTAGGCATCAAACATGTATCGATAGGAAGCAAATCAACATTGCCCAATGACGACATTGTAGCACGATCAAGACAGAGTGACAACAAGTGAATAGCCCATACTGATAGCCTACAAGTGCACATGGTTTAGTTGTGTCCGTTTCGAAGTAAGAGTACCGATCCCACAGGGAGCACAATAATCAATATTTAGTCCTTTGTGGGGTACATATAATGTGCCAAGAAATTGTAAGTGATCCAGAATAGTAGAAAAGTAATAATAAAGTTGTAAGCGTAAAGCTGAATAAATCAACTGAAATAAATGATAAGTAATGTAAATGGGCTTGAGACAAACGATCTAAGACATTTCCATTGTCTAGAATCCCCACTAGTGTGCATCTAAAGCGGTGCCTAATCATAATCTTACTTCGGATTCCTAAGCCACTTTACATGTTTCTCTTTGTTGGTGGAGCCGGTGAAGATACATGCATACTCGTGGTATCTCCGTATCCCATACGCCACTACCGTTCTTCCCCACTCCGGTTATCAAATGGTGATTAAGGGGAAATAAGTCCCCGTAGACACAACCAAGGTGGTCTCCAGTTTATGCCCTATTGCAACTATCCGCTACGAAGGGGGAAGGGCCGGTCATGTTACCCAACTCCAATAACCTTCCGTCCAACAGTAATAACCTTTTGTCCAAGGTTTTGATACGTTGGATGGTCGATTTCACCCGATGTCAAGAAGATTATCAACATATAGATGGAAAGGATATATTAAATCATAATACCAATCCACCTATTACACACTAGGGCTCATACATACCACGGAAACAAAGGTGACTATTCACTCATGAAGGCAACAAACATCATCTCACCAATAATGGAAAACATGGATGGATCGCACATGTAATACAAAAGTTGTTTCTCCAGGGATCCTAAGATTACAAAGGATGCAATGAGATGGTGGCGGTGAGGATGATTATGGAGATGATGATCATGAAGCCCTTGTGATGGAAATAGTGGAGGCAAGCCTCCCTTGGCTGGTTCCTTCCTCTGGGTCGATTCAGTGGCTAGAGTTCCTCCTTCTAGCGAGTTTTTGGTGTATCATGCCGTCTGATTCACAATCCATTTCGACGGGGTAAAAATATTTTATCTCAAAGAGGCGACGACGCACGAAACGACCGCTCATACGAGCGCAAATGGTCGCATCGAACACCGTCGTTAGCTTTGGATGCGCAACTACGATTGTTTCTTTGGCCTTCTTGCTTGATTTTTTATGGAAAGTGTTTGTCAACTTTAATACGTGATTCCAGTAGCATTTTTGGGATTTTCTTAAATAATTAATTACTCGTCCAAAAGTCATCACCTGAGGATTTATTAACAAAACAAGTGCGTCGACGCGGTAAAATGTCTCAATATCCACAAAGTAAGCACAAAATAATGGTAAAAAGGTCTCAAAAATTGGACTCATCAACTCCCCCCAAGCTAAAAGATTTGCTCGTACCCAAGGATATACCACGACTTGAAATGAAGAGGCCCTTTGGGTTGATGAGTTGCAGATGAATCAAATGAATGGGTCCAAAATAAAACTTCAAAATTTACATCATATGATTAACACACCGTGCACCATCGCATCGTAATTACTATCAAATGAGCATGAAGGCTTCCACACCTCATTAACAATCATTAATGAAACTCATTCTAACTTTAAGTCATACTTTATTCCCCTCTTTCAGTTGGAGTAGCCTTAGTTCAATTGATGTTACATTTTCTTGTTCTTCACTTCCCTTTTTATTGCATGAACTGTCAAGCCTAACCCATATCACTTAAGGTTTTTTCTCTCTTAGAGACATGATATGTAGGGTATGCTTAACTGTCCAAGCTCAACTATTGGTAATTACTGAGGTTTTTCTTGAATCACTATTGTTTTGTTTTTATGCACAAGAAGTTGTCCACATTTCATACATAATTCATTAGTTTTGGGAAACATTAATATGTCTCCAACATATCTACTTTTCCAAACACCTTTGTTCTTGTTTTGGAACCTAATTTGCATGATTTGAATGAAACTAATTGGGACTGATGCCGTTTATAGTAGAACTACCACGATGTTGTTTTTGTTGGGGAACGTAGCAAGGAAAACAAAAAAATTCCTACACACATGCAATAACTATTCATGGTGATGATCATCTACGAGAGGGGAGAGTGAATCTTCATACCCTTGTAGATTGCTAAGCGGAAGCCTATATAACACGGTTGATGTAGTTGAACATCTTCGCGATCCAAATCGCAGCCCGTCCCGCGATCTCATCACGATCCGTCCCGCGATCCCATCATGATCCATCCCGATCTAGTGCCGAACGGACGACACCTCCGCGTTCAACACACGTACAGCTCGAGGGGCGGAGAGGTAGATGAGTTCTCCATCACAGCAGCATGGTTGTGGTGGTGATGGATCTATTCCACCAGAGCTTCGCCTAAGCGTTGCTGAAAAACTGATCTAGAGGAAGAACAGCTCTAGAGAGAAGTAGAGGGAGCACGTGCCAATTATGGTTAGCTTTTCCCTCTAAATCCTCTAGTATATATAGGAGGGAGGGAGGGGAGGAGGCAACCACAAAACCTTCTAGGGGTTCGGCCGAAATAGGAGGAGGTGGAAGAGTCCACCTCCAATCCTACTCCAAGTAGGACTCCTTTCCTACTTGGACTCCTTCCCTTCCTTTCATTTGGGTTTTTCCTACCTCTAGCCGCATGGGCCTTAGTGGTTGGTTTGGCCAGCCCACTAGGGTCTGGTTTGACTCCTGGCACAGCCCATGAGGCCTCTTGGGTTGAGACACCCCTCCCGATGGCCCCCCGATACCCTCCGGGCACTCCCGGTACACTACCGATGAGCCCGAAACCTTCTCGGTGACCAAAATAGGACTTCCTATATATCAATCTTTATCTACGAACCATTCCGGAGCTCCTCATGACATCCGAGATCTCATCGGGACACCGAACAACCTTCGGTCACCAACAGCTATAACTCAACTATACCGAAACATCACCGAACCTTAAGTGTGCAGACCCTTCACACAAATCCCAGTCTTGATCCATGCCAACCCAACAGACACATTCGGAGATACCTGTAGAGCACCTTTATAGTCAGCCAGTAACATTGTGAAGTTTGATACACACAAGGTATTCCTCCGGTGTCCGGGAGTTGCATGATCTCATGGTCATAGGAACAAATACATTGACATGAAGAAAACAATAGCAATATACCGACACGATCATATGCTACGTTTATAGTTTGGGTCTTGTCCATCACATCATTCTCCTAATGATGTGATCCCGTTATCAAGTGACTGCACTTGTCTATGGCCAGGAAACCTTGACCATCTTTGATCAACGAGCTAGTCAACTAGAGGCTCACAAGGGACAGTGTGTTGTCTATGTACCCACACATGTATTTGAGTATCCAATAAATACAATTCTAGCATGGATAATAAACGATTATCATGAATAAGGAAATATAATAATGACCAATTTATTAGTGCCTCTAGGGCATATTTCCAACAGTCTCCCACTTACAGTAGAGTCAATAATCTAGTTCACATCACTATGTGATTGCAATGATCCTAACACCCATACAATTATGGGGTTTGATCATATCTTGCTTGCGAGAGAGGTTTTTTGTCAATGGGTGTGAACCTGTCAGATTCGTCTGTGCTTTACAAATCTCTATGTCATCCTATAGATGCTGCTACTACGCGCCATTTGGGACTATTCCGAATGACTGCTCCTCTATATGAATCTGGTTTACTACTTAGAGTCATCAGGATTGGTGTCAAAGCTTGCATTGACGTAAACCTTTACGATGAACTCTTTTATAATCTCAATAATCGAGAAAAATTCCTTAGTCCACTAGTTACTAAGGATAACTTTTGACCGCTGTCCAGTAATCCATTCCTGGATCACTTTTGTACCCCTTGACAGATTCATGGCAGGGCACACATCAGGTGCGGTACACAACATAGCATACTATAGAGCCTACGGCTAAGGCATAGGGGACGACCTTCGCCCTTCCTCTTTCTTCTGCCATGGTCGGGCTTTGAGTCTTACTCAAATTCACACCTTACAACACAACCAAGAACTCCTTTTTTGCTGATCTATTTTCAACTCCTTCAAAAACTTGTCAAGGCATGCATTTCATTGAAAGTTCTATTAAGTGTTTTGATCTATCTCTATAGATCTTGATGCTCAATGTTGAAGTAGCTCTATCCAGGTTTTTCTTTGAAAAACTCCTTTCAAACAACCCTTTATGCTTTCCAGAAATTCTACATTACTTTCGATCAATAATATGTCAACCACATATACTTATCAAAAATTCTATTGTTCTCCCACTCACTTCTTTGGAAATACAAGTTTGTCACAAACCTTGTATAAACCCAAAAACTTTGATGATCTCATCAAAGCGAATATTCCGACTTCGAGATGCTTGCTCCAGTCCACAGAACGATCGCTGGAGTTTGCATACTTGTTAGCATCCTTAAGATTGACAAAACCTTTTGGTTGTATCACATACCACCTTTCCTCAAGAAAACCGTCGAGGAAACAATGTTTTGAAATACTATCTGCAAGATTTCATAAATAATGCAGCAATTGCTAACATAATTCCAACAGACTTTTAGCATCGCTACGAGTGAGGAAGTCTCATCATAGTCAACTCTTTGAACTTGTCGGAAATATCTTTGCGACAAGTCGAGCTTTCTTAATGGTGACTTTTCACCATCATCGTCGATCTTCCTTTTAAAGATCCATCTGTACTCAATAGTCTTACGACCATCAAGTAGTTCTTCCAAAAACCTATACCTTGTTTTCATACATGGATCCTCTCTCAGATTTCATGGCCTCCAGCCATTTGTCGTAATCCGGGCCCACCATCGCTTCTCCATAGCTCGTAGGTTCATTGTTGTCCAATAGCATGACCTCCAAGGCAGGATTTCCGTACCACTGTGGAGCAGTATGTGACCTTGTCAACCTACTACGTTTGTAGTAACTTGATCCGAAGCTCCATGACCACTATCATCAGCTTCCACTTCAACTGGTGTAGGTGCCGCAGGAACAACTTCCTAAGCCCTGCTACACACTTGTTGAAGTGACGGTTCAATAACCTCATCAAGTTTCACCATCCTCCCACTCAATTCTTTCGAGAGAAACTTTTCCTCGAGAAAGGACCCGTTTCTAGAAACAAACACTTTGCTTCAGGATTTGAGATAGCAGATGTACCCAACTGTTTTGGGTATCCTATGAAGATGCATTTATCCGCTTCGGGTTCGAGCTTATCAGACTAAATTTTTTTTTCACATAAGCATCATAGCCCCAAACTTTTTAGAAATGACAGCTTAGGTTTCTCCAAACCATAATTCATACGTTGTCATCTCAGCGGAATTACGTGGTGCCCTATTTAAAGTGAATGTGGTTGTCTCTAATGCCTAACCCAAAACGATAGTGGTATTTCGATAAGAGACATCATAGTATGCGCTATATCTAATAGGGCGCGGTTATGACGTTCGGACACACCATCCCATCATGGTGTTCCATGTGGCATTAGTTGTGAAACAATTTCCACATTGTCTTAAATGTGTACCAAACTCGGAACTCAGATACTCATATCTATGATCATATCGTAGACATTTTATCCTCTTGTCACGATGATCTTCACTCTGAAATAGCTTGAACTTTTATTATTTCAGACCTGTGATTCATCAAGCAAATACTCCTATATCTACTCAATTTGTCAGTGAAGTAAGAACATAATGATATCAACTGCGTGCTTGAACACTCATTGGACTACACACATCAAAATGTATTGCTTCCCATAAGTTACTTTCTTGTTCCATCGCACTGGAAAACGAGGCCTTCAGTCATCTTGCCTATCTGGTATGATTTGCATGTCTCAAGTGATTCAAAATCAAGTGACTCCAAACAATCCATCTGCATGGAGTTTCTTCATGCGTTTATACCAATAGGCATGGTTTACATGTCTGAAACGTTCTAAAAATGAGTGAGTACAAAGATTCATCAGCATGGAGCTCCTTCAAGCATTTTAGATCAATATAACTCAAGCGGTAGTTCCACAAGTAAGTGGTACTATCATTACTATTTTGTATCTTTTGGCATCAATATTATGAACATGTGTAACACTACGATTGGGATTCAATAAACCATTAAAGGTTTTCATTCAAGCAAATAGAATAACCATTATTCTCTTTAAATGAATAATCGTATTGCAATAAACACGATCTAATCATGTTCATGCTCAATGCAAACACCAAATAACACTTATTTGGGTTCAACACTAATCCCGATGGTAGAGGGAGCGTGCGATGTTTGATCACATCAACCTTGGAAACACTTCCAACACATATCGTCACCTCGCCTTTAGCTAGTCTCCGTTTATTCCATAGCTTTTATTTCGAGTTACTAACACTTAGCAACCAAACCAATATCTAATACCCTGGTGATACTAGGAGTACTAGTAAAGTACACATCAATATAATGTATATCCTATATACTATTGTCGACTTTGCCAGCCTTCTCATTTACCAAGTATCTAGGGTAGTTTCGCTTCATTACAGAAGTACTTAGTCTCGGGTTTGGTTTCAACCTTGGGTTTCTTCACTATAGAAGCAACTAGTTTGCCGTTTCATGTAGTATCCCTTCTTGCCCTTGCCCTTGTTGAAACCAGTTGTTTTACTAACCATCAACAATTGATGCTCCTACTTGATTTCGACTTTTGTGGTGTCAAACATCGTGAATTGCTCAAGGATCATCATATCTATCCTTGATATGTTATAGTTTATCACGAAGCTCTGGTAGCTTGGTGGCAGTGACTTTGGAGAACCATCACTGTCTTATATGGAAGATCAACTCCCACTCGATTCAAGCGATTGTAGCACTCAGACAATTTGATCACATGCTCAACGATTGAGCTTTTGTCCCTTACTTTGTAGACAAAGAATCTTGTCGGAGGTCTCATACCTCTCAACAAGGGCACGAGCCTGAAATCCCAATTTCATCTCTTGGAACATCTCGTATGTCGTGCGACGTTCGAAACATCTTCAGTGCCTCAATTCTAAGCCGTTTAAGCATTATGCACTGAACTATCATGTAGTCATGAAAAAACATGTATGTCAGATGTTGGAAACATCTACAAACGACGCTTGAGGTTCAACACACCCAGCGGTGCATTAAGGACATAAGCCTTCTGCGCAGCAATGAGGACAATCCTCAGTTTACGGACCCAGTCCGCATAATTGCTACTATCAACTTTGACCTAAATTTTCTCTAGGAACATATCTAAAACAGTAGAGCTACGACGCAAGTTACAACATAATTTGCAAAGACCTTTCGACTATGTTCATGATAATGAGTTCAATTAATCATATTACTTAAGAACTCCCACTCAAATAGACATCTGTCTAGTCATTCGAGTGGCGCATGATCCAAATCCACTAAATCAAGTCCGACCATCACGTGAGTTGAGTATAGTTTCAATGGTGAACATCTTCATGTTGATCATATCAACTATATGATTCATGCTCGACCTTTCGGTCTCTTGTGTTCCTAGGCCATGTCTGTACATGCTAGGCTTGTCAAGTTTAACCCGAGTGTTCCGCGTGTGCAACTGTTTTGCACCCATTGTATGTGAACGTTGAGTCTATCACACCCGACCATCACGTGGTGTCTCGAAACGATGAACTGTCGCAATGGTGCACAGTCGGGGAGAACACAATATTATCTTGAAATTATAGTGAGGGATCACCTTATAATGCTACCGTCGTTCTAAGCAAAATAAGGTGCATAAAAAGATTAACATCACATGCAAATAATAAGGGACATGATATGGCCATGAACTTGTGCTTCTTGATATCCATCACCAAAGCACCGACATGATCTCCATCATCACCGGCGCCACACCATGATGTCCATAATCATGATCTTCATCATTGTGCCGCCATCGAGGTTGTCGTGCTATCTATGCTATTACTACTAAAGCTACTACCTAGCAATATAGTAAACACATCTACAAGCACAAACATTAGTTTAAAGACAACCCTATGGCTCGTTCCGGTTGTCGTAGCATCGACGTGCAAGTCAATATTTAACTATTACAACATGATCATCTCATACATACAATATATCATATCATGTCATTGGCCATATCACATCACATGCATACCCTGCAAAACAACTTAGACGTCCTCTAATTTGTTGTTGCATGTTTTACGTGGCTGCTATGGGTATCTAGTATGATCACATATACTTACGGAAATCCACAACGGTGATAAGCAATTTGCTATTTAACCTTCTCCAAGGACCGCCTCGGTCAAATCCGATTCAACAAAAGTTGAAGAAAAAGACACCCGCCAGTCATCTTTATACAAAAAGTTGCATGTCAGTCGAGGAAAACGGTCTCTCGTAAGCATACCAGTAAAGTTTGTCCGGGCGGCTTCAATCCAACAATACCACCGAATCAAGAAAATACTAAGGAGGGCAGAAAACTGACCATCGCCGCCCACAAACTCTTTTGTGTTATACTCGAGATATCATCTACGCATGAAGCTAGCTCATGATGCCATTGTTGGGGAACTTAGGATGGGAAACAAAAAATTTCCTACGCACACGCAATACCTATCCATGGTGATGATCATCTACGAGAGGGAAGAGTGAATCTACATAGCCTTGTAGATCGCTAAGAGGAAGCGTATATAATGCGTTTGATGTAGTGGAACATCTTTGCGATCCCAATCGCAGCCCGTCCCGCGATCTCATCACAATCCGTCCCGTGATCCCATCACGATCCATCCTGATCTATTGCCGAATGGACGGCACCTGCGCGTTCAGCACACGTACAACTCGATGAAGATCCCCGCCTTCTTGATCTAGCAAGAGGGGCGGAGAGGTAGATGAGTTCTCCAGCACGGCGGCATGGTGGTGGTGGTGGTGGATCTATTCCAGCAGAGCTTCGCCTAAGCGCTGCTGAAAAAACCGATCTAGAGGAAGAACAACTCTAGAGAGAAGTAGAGCGAGCACGTGGCAGTTAGGGTTAGCTTTTCCCTCTAAATCCTCTAGTATATATAGGAGGGAGGGAGGGGAGGAGGCAGCCACAAACTCTCTAGGGGTTCGGCCAAAATAGGAGGAGGTGGAAGAGTCCACCTCCAATCCTACTCCAAGTAGGATTCCTTTCCTACTTGGACTCCTTCCCTTCCTTTCCTTTGGGTTTTTCCCACCTCTAGCCGCATGGGCCTTAGTGGTTGGTTTGGCCAGCACACTAGGGGCTGGTTTGACTCCTCCCACAGCCGATGAGGCCTCTTGGGTCGAGACACCCCTCCCAATGGCCCCCTTGTACCCTCCCGGTGCTCACGATACACTACAGATGAGCCCGAAACCTTCCCGGTGACCAAAACAGGACTTCCTATATATCAATATTGACCTCCGGACAATTCCGGAGCTCCTTCTGAGGTCAAGTATCTCATCCGGGACTCTTAACAACCTTTGGTCACCAACACCTATAACTCAACTATACCGAAACATCACTGAACCTTAAGTGTGCAGACCCTACGGGTTCGAGAATTATGCAGACATGACCTGAGACATTCCCCGGTCAATAACCAATAGCGGGACCTGAATGTCCATATTGGCTCCTACATATTCTACGAAGATCTTTATTGGTTGAACCTCTATTTCATGGATTCAGTTAATCATGTATGTTGTTCCCTTTGTCCTTGATAATGGGATCACATCATTAGGATAATTATGTGATGGACAAGACCCAGACTATAAACGTAGCATATGATTTCAGATTGACCAAATGCTTGTCACTAGGGTCCGAGTGACAACATTGACCATCTTTGATCAACGAGTTAGTCAACTTGTCTATGGCCAGAAAACATTGACCATCTTTGATATCAGATATGGACCTATTATGTTTTCAGAAAACATTGACCATCTTTAATATCAGATATCAGATATGGACCTATTATGTTTTCAGAAATGCTTGTCACTAGGGTCCGAGTGCCATGATTTCAGATATGGACCTATTATGTTTTCTTGAATATCAGAGTGTCTTGGTTCGTATCTTGCAAGTTGTATGCAACTGTTATGTGTCATGATCCGCATAACCCAAGGTTACAATAATTAGGATTTTTTGGGTGATTGCCGTAGTTTGAGGAGTTCATGTATTCACTATGTGTTAACTCTTTGTTTGGGTTCTCTATTAAAAGGAGGCCTTAATGTCCCTTAGTTTCCCTACGCACCTTGCTGCCACTGGAGGGTAGGACAAAAGATGTCATGCAAGTTCTTTTTATAAGCACATATGACTATATACGGAATACATGCGTACATTACATTGATGAATTGGAGCTAGTTCTGTGTCGCTCTAGCATGTAACTATTACGTGATAAATGGCATCCAATCAATATGCTTAGTCATACCCGATCCAAATTTCTACCCTTTTCATACCGGATCTTGGTAAGTTAGTATTGGTGCTGCTACTGTTATATCTCCACAAAAAGTTGTTGTTACCGTTACACTTACTACGCAGTTCTACTAAAACTTTTTCGACAAAGAGATATCCTAGTTGTGGTTGAGTTGACAACTCAATGACGAAGACGAATAGACATTCTTTGGCTACTTCTCCTATATGTGCTACCGATGATGATTATGAATTCTAAGTTGATATTGAGTTAATCACTATAGTAGAATCTTATCCTTTTCATGGATATGAAACTAAAACTATTGTGGAACGCCTTACCAAGTGACATGATATTGCTACTCTGTTTTTTCATGAGGCAAAATATGTTCTATTACTGTATACTTAAGCCTTTTCCTTTCTCACTAAAAGATGATGCTAAAATATGGTTTCTTAGTCTTGCTACTGGTTGTGTTCGTAGCCCGAGGATATGATTCCTTACTTCTCTAAAAATAATTTCCTACTCATAAGAAACAAGTTGCCTTACAGGAAATATTTAACTTTGTGAAACTGAAGAAGATAATCTCCCTCAACCCTGAAGGAGGCTTCTCCAACTACTTAAATGTTTTCATGTTCATCCTCTTAAGAAAAATTAAATACTTTTTTTATATAAGTAGGTTAAAAATCCCGTCCTCTACATCAATCGATGCACAAGGTCATGTTTATTTATTATTCAACATAGGTCTAACAAGAACATACATCAAGCCACCTAAAGCCACCACTCATACGTACAAAACCCGATTATGTGGAGTGCTCTCACTCCCCATATCTAAAACCGTTGCCATCTCCGATCCATCCACATAGCGTATCAAAACCCATAGCCGATGCAGCATACCAAAAACGTACACCACATGCACACGTTTTAGACGCCGCCAACATCATTGAACCGCTGACCCATCTTCAGGAGAGAGATATGCATCATCCTTTCCAGTCCGTCCATCCGTCGACACCACCACGGTGCCCCATGATGTCACTGCCTTGCGCTCGTCCATCCGAACGCAAAGATACTAGAAGATATGTCGTGCGTAGCACGTATCGACCCGGCAGGACACACCATAGCACCTGTCGGCCAGGCATGATTTGGCATCTCCACCGAAAGCTTCGTGCAAGACAAAGCCGATCCACCTCGTGCCTCTGTCTTCCATCTATGCTCCACTAATGATGCTACCAAGAGAGAAAACAATACTACAATACTACCATCATCTGATCTATAAGACCAAATCCTAGGTTTTCCCCTCGAGCAGCACAAGTGGGTCAAAAGTAGTTACATGATGATGCCTTCATCAAGAAAAATGAAATAGTTAATATCTTTTATAATGGACTAATCGATGCTTCTAGGGACTATCTAGATAGTTGTGCTCGTTGTATTTCCACGGAATGGACTATTGAACAAGTTGAAGAACAATTAAATAATGTATTGAGAAATGCTGATGATTGGACACTTCCTGAACTACCACCGAAACCTATTCAAAAGAAGAGATGTATTTTACTCCTCAGTCCAGAAGATATGGAAGAAGCCAAGAGATCTATGAAAGAAAAATGTATTAAATCTCGATATGTTATGAATCTACCACGAATTGAAGAAATACATGGACTTGATATCCCTACACAGTTAGTAGAGGTAAATTATCTCCACAGTTAGTAGAGGTAAATTATCTCCATAGTTTCTATGATGAATTTGATAAGTACATTATTAAGCAAGACCATTTTAATAATTATGTTAAATATCAATTATAAATGCTTTGATGATTGATCGCTTGCGTGACTTAATATTTAGAATTTATAATGATGTTAAAGGTCTAGGTAAACATGCTTCCATGGTTCATACTACAATAGACCAAGTTTCTAAATCACAAAATCATTTGCCTGCTGAAATGAATGATAATATGAATGATCATATTGTTAGAGTAATCACTAGACGGGATATAATGACTGAGCAACCTCTCTTTCCTTAGGGTCACCCTAAAAGAATTGAATAAGATTCTCACGGAATTAGTAATGATGCACCTAGTCCATCTAAAAAGAAAAAAAAAGAAAAATGATAGGACTTTGCATACTTCTAGCAAACCCAATAAAGAAGACCCAGTGAGAAACATAATGATGTTTCTATATGTGATGTTGAGACACAACCTATTAGTAAACATTCACCTCATGATAATGATAATACTGATGTTCACAAAGATGCTCAACGAGAGAATAACAAAGAACCCGATAATGATGTGGAAATAGAACGTGTTGAAGATCTTGATAACCCACATCCTAAAAATAAACATTATGATAAGAGAGACTTTGTTTCTAGAAACATTGGTAAAGAAAGAGAGCCATGTGTTCATAAACTCATGTCATTCCCTCATAAGCCTTCTTAGAGTAAGGACGAGGAGGATTTTGAGTGATTCACTGAAATGCTTAGACCTGTCTTTTTGCGCACTCGTTTGAGTGATATTTTCAAGATGCCTCCTTATGCTAAATATATGAAATATATTATTACCAATAAAACAAAACTACCTGAAACAGATATTGACGCCATGGTTTCCAATTATCCATTTGATGATGGAGTGCCTAAGAAGTTGGGAGATCATGGTATACCCACAATACCATGCTCCATTGAACGAAGTCATGTTAGAACTTCTTTATGTGATGTAGGAGTTGATGTTAGTGTTATGCCTTTCCCTTTATACAAAATAATTGATTTTAATATGCTTACACCTACTAAAATAACTTTGCTAATGGTTTATAAATCGTCTGATCTAACTATTGAAATTTGTGAGGATGTCACTATTATGGTTGCAAATGTTACTATCTTAACGAACTTTGTTATTCTAGATATGCTCGAGGACAACAACATGTCGATTAGCCTTTGTACACCCTTTATAAATGTTGCATGGATATTTATTGATAGGAACAAGAGCAAAGTTACTTTTCATGTCTATGGTAAACAATATACAATGCACATTGAGAAGAAACAAGCTTCAGTGAATAGTATTAATAGCATTGAGCAAGTTGCCACCATTACTATTGGAGGGTATAAATTTCCTCTTCATACTTCCAAGAATAAATATGATATACTTTTTGTAATTGAGATGAAAATATCCACTGAGGTAACTTAGTGTTATACGGAAAAAAATCAGTTTCATGTCAATTGGAAGCGATTGCTAGCAAGACTTGATCAACGTTATTAACGGATCCTTTTTGAGAGACATGTATTCGATGAATTTAGTAAGAAAAACTTTCTGTACACATATTATACTCTGATATTTATAGTTTAATAAAATAAAATTCCATGTACGTGCAATAAAAATGGCCCAAAAATAAAAGTTCTTAGAATGTAGAAAAAATATTACATGGATTTTTTTAGAAATGTGAAAAACATTGTGCTGAAAACACCCCAGTGGAGTGCACTTGTGGCTACCAAGCGAACATGGCGCATTCACCCCATTAGGAACACCCTGTTATCTTGGGAGGCCCACAGGTACCCCCTCACTTATCTCTTCCTCCCACTCCTTCTCGTTCCTGTAGAAAGAAAATTCGGGTTGCTCTCTCCCTCGTGTTCTTGCTCCCAAACCCGAGATTTTTGATCCCTTTGCTCGGAACTCCATTTCCAAAACTGTTTTGGGGGATTGCTCCTTGGTATGTGACTCTCTCATTGCTCCAAGTAGTTTTTGTTTTAGTGAGTTATAATTTTCTTATTTTTTTTCTCTTGGTGCTACCAAAAGTAAGCTTGGATGTTGAATTCTTTGAGTTCCATGTAGTTTGAATGCTTGATATAGCCTCTAAACATTCATATGAGTAGTTGTTATCAATCTTATAGAGTTTATTGACATAATTTTTTGGCCCAAAAATTTCAGTAATTTGTCCTTAGGAAGATGAATATATTTAGGAGGGGTCCCCAAGGAGGAGTTCCAAGGGAACCATTTGGTGTTCTCAAAGGTTCGACTATGCGAATGGCCACATGATGCCATCATGAGCGAAGCGGGCTCTAATAACCCACTAGTATAGGGGATCACAACAGTCTTGAAGGGTAATATTTCACCATAATTTATTGACTCGACACAAGGGGAGAAAACAAATATTTAGAGGCCTTGATAGTTTAGTTATCAATTCAACCGCACGTGGGATATCGCTTTGCCACAAAATATTTAGTAGCATGGCAAATAATAGTAGTAGTGGTAATAGTGATAGCAACAATTTTGATAAGAGTAGTAAAGTAGCAATTGAGTAACATGTGTGACAGTAACAACAATAGTAGTAACTTATCAAGATTCAGTATTTCTAAAGCGTAGGCACATGGATCAGCACTGGAATGATATGGATGACATCAATCATGTAACACTCACACACTAGAGAGAAACATAAGTAGCTCCAATTCATCAATATAATGTAGGCATGTATTGTTGGAAATATGCCCTGGAGGAAATAATAAAACGGTTATTATTATATTTCCTTGTTATGTTAACCGTTTATTGTCCATGCTATAATTGTATTGATTGGAAACTCAAATACATGTGTGGATACCTAGACAACACAGTGTCCCTAGTAAGGTTGTACTCAACTAGCTCCTTGATCAAACATGGTTTAGGTTTCCTAGTCATTGACATGAGTTGTCATTTGATAACGAGATCGCGTCATTAAGAGAATGATGTGATGGACTAGACCCAAACCATAAGCATAACATTTGATCGTTTCACTATGTTTATTGCTATTGCTTTTTGCATGTCAATGTATCTGTTCGTATGACCACGAGATCATGCAATTCCTTAACACCGAAGGAATACCTTGTGTGTATCAAACGTCACAACGTAACTGGGTGATTATATGTGGATCTTGTTAAATTCGAGATGGTTACTCATTTAAATTAGAGAATAATGGTTGTTCTATTTATATGAGTAATTTATTTTATGATCACGCACCCAATGTGAATGGATTATTCTTGTTGAATCTCGTTAGTGATGATACACATATTTATAACATTGATGTCAAAAGACATACGGTTAATGACGATAGTATCACATGCTTGTGGCCCTTCTTCTTAGGTCATATTGGTGTAAAAATGCATGAAGAAACTCCATGCTAATGGATCTTTGGACTCACTCAATTATTAATCGCTTGAGACATGCGAACCATGCCTCTTGGGAAAGATGACTAAAGACCCCATTTTCTAGTGAGATGGAGTCAGCAAGTGACTTATTGAAAATAATATATTCTGACATATGCAGTCCATTGAGTGTTGATGAACGCACTGGACATCATTATTTTCTTACCTTCACCAATGATTTGAGTAGATACGGGTGTATTTACTTGATAAATCACAAGTCTGAAATGTTGAAGAGTTCAAAGCAATTTCAGAGTGAAGTTCAAGATCATCATGACAAGAAAATAAAATGTCTATGATATGATCATAGAGGTGAATATCTGAGTTACGAGTTTGGTATAGATTTAATAGAATGTGGAAATTATTTCACAATTCATGCCACCTGAAACATCATAGTGCGATGGTGTGTCCATATGTCATAGTCGTGCTCTACAAGATATAGTGCGTACTATGATATCTCTTACTAATTTGCCACTATCATTTTGGGATTATGCATTAGAGACAACTACATTAACTTTAAATAGGGCAGCATCTAAATCCGTTAAGATGACACCATATGAACTATGATTTCGCAAGAAAACTAAGCCGTCGTTTCTTAAAAGTTTGGGGCTGCGACACTTATATCAAAAGGCTTCAGCCTGATAAGCTCGAACCTAAAGCATATAAATGCGTCTTCATAGGATACCCAAAGGAAACAGTTGGGTATACATTCTATCTCAGATCCGAAGGCAAAGTGTTTCTTGCTAAGAACCGATCCTTTCTTGAGAAAGAGTTTGTCTCGAAAGAATTGAGGTTATTGAACCATCACTTCAACCAAAGAGTAGCAGGATGCAGGAAGATGTTCCTGTGGCGCCTACTCCAATTCAAGGGGAAGCTAATGATGGAGATCATGAAGCTTCATATCAAGTTACTACTGAACCTCGTAAGTCAAAAAGGACACATATTTATCCTAGGTGGTACGATAATCCTGTCTTGGAGGTCATGTTGTTGCACAACAATGAACCTACGAGCAATGGAGAAGCGATGGTTGGCCGGGATTCCAACAAATGGCTAGAGGCCATGAAATCCAAGAAATGATCCATGTACGAAAACAAAGTATGGACTTTGGAAGAATTATCTCATGGTCGTAATGCTATTAAGCAAAAATGGGCCTTTAAGAGGAAGATAGACGATGATAAAGGTCACCATTTATAAAGCTCGACTAGTCTTAAAAGAGGTTTCCGGCAAGTTCAAGGAGTTGACTACGATGAGACATTCTCACCCGTAGCGATTCTAAAGTCTGTTGGAAATATGTTAGCAGTTGCTGCATTTTTCAATTATGAAATCTGGCAGTTGGATGTTGTAACGACGAAACCTCGAAGGATTTGAGGCTCTGTGCTTTACTGTGCTAGTCCCTGGATCGACTCGCTAGCACACACAGTATAGATGAAAACCAGATATAGCAAGTGCATCATTTATAATAACGTATGATCCAGAATTTATAAAATATAACAATCTGCATAGCACTTAGCTAGCTTTATACTAATAAACAGCGGAAAAGTAGCAGAATAATAACGATGAGTCCCATCATAGCCCACTGGCGATGTTGAGTGAAGACTCGCGACCCTAACGGTACCTTACTCCTCGTCTGAATATCCTGCAACATGATACGTTGCAGCCATATAGGTCAATACTTTGAATGTATTGGCAAGTTACACAAGAAAAGATAATATAACAGACCTACATGTATATGCATAGTATAGCAAAAGAAAGGCTGATGGTTATTTTGCAGAAAGCTGATTTTATCCTCATAGCTACCTAATAGTCAAGTTTTAATTTGTTTGCTACAATACTTACATATGGTTGAATTGGCATCCCCAACTCCAACCTATTACCATTATTAAGTTTCCCATCAAGTTATATTAAGTGTGTCATCTGTCAAGATCATCCAACAACTATAATGGCCTAGCTGCTCAAAATTGTCCATAACCGGGGACACGGCTAATCATGATTAGTTTATACACTCTGCAGAGGTTAGTACGCTGTACCCACTGGACCCAACCCGAAGATTGAGACGAAGTCTTTCAGAAGCAGTCACCTAGTCCCACAGGAGGCCCATCCCACCTATCATAGCTACATGAGCTGGCACATCCGGGTAAGGTTTCCACGACTGATCAACTAAGCCAGAGCCCATAATAGCCAGTGGTCGCACAAGGAAGCTACTAGTCACTAAGTCTGTTTGATCTTTTCGAACCTGGGCGACATTCCACTTACATTCAGAGGGTAGAAACCATGATGTTCTTGAAACCACCCAGCAATACCATATCCGCCCAGAGGTGTATTATATCCTGAATTACTACTCAATTTATTTTGTAGTAATCCTCACATAATCTCAATGAATACAGGAACCAATCCCCGTCTACATAGCATAGCAAAATATATCTAGCACGATCTTTCAATGGCGAGGGGATATAGCTCAATAGCATAGCAATGATAATATTCCTATACATGCATAATTCTCATAGGGTGATATGACACTACATGCATAGAAAAATAATAGGTAAAGGATGATCAACATGTAACTTGCCTTGATTCTGGTTGAGAAGGTCACACTCCTGACAATAGTTTGCGTCGCACTCCGCACAATATACACGTTGCAAACAATCACACCAATCAATCACCACAATCAAATAACACCAAATAAAATCATCGGCAATAAAACAATTTGTTTAAAACCAAAGCATAAATAGCATGGCAGCAGGTATAAAATCATCTACATGCTGATACGATGACAACGCAAAAAGAATCAACTAAACAGGATGAACGGTTTGCAAAATATGGCCTCCGGTAGGTTAAAATAATCTGTTTTAACAAAAAAATTAATTTTCGTAAAACTGAAAACTACTGGTTCTAACATGTTCTACTCATCAATACGAGATCACAGGAAAAAGAATTTCCTGAATCGGAGTTACGAGTAAAAAAGATAAACGCGTTTCAAAATTATACCGAGAATCTGACAGAGCTAAAACAGATTAAAAAACAGATTGAATTTCGTCCTGAAGCTGTTCATCAGGACTTGATGAATCGCTCGTGCGTGTGTTCTCACCACGAACAGCGGGGAAAAACGGAACCGTCTCGGTGTGGCTCCTCCGATGGTGCTCCGGTGGCGGTCGAACGGACTCCGGTGACGGCGCAAACTCCGGTAAACGGCTTCGCGAACTCCGGTGGAAACGGATGGACTCCGGCGATGCTCCGGCGGATGGGGCTCCGGTGATGGCGGCTCCAGCGAACTCGGACTTGGGCGGCGTTCTTCGACGCAGCTCCTGGATGCGATTCGAGGCGGCGACGTGCGGTGCTCCTGGCGATTCTCAAGGCGGTTGAGGCTCCTAGACTTTTATTCCCTCGCGAGAAGAGTCCGGCTCGGTGTGGAGGTTAACATGGCCAGGGCTGGTCTCGGTCTCGGTCTCCTGGCCGAGTGGAGCTGGGGCGCGCTGGGGCTGGGGCTCGCTGCGTGGGTTGGCAGAGTCCGATGGGAGCTGGGCTCATGGCGCGCTGGGTCTCGCTGGGTGAGAAGGGGCTGTGGCGTTCGTGGCAGGAGCCTGGGAGCACGTGGGGCTTGAGGCGATGTGGGGCTGGCTGGCTAGCATGGCAGGAGCCTGGGGCTGCATGGTCAACGCTGCCAACCTGGCTCGATGGGGCAAGAGCCTGGGCGTTGCACAACACCTGGGGCTGGCTTGCCTCGGTGCTGGCCCGTGGTGGATTACTTTTTTTTTACAAAATGCAAAACATCCGCAAAACTAAAAAATAAAAAAATATATTTTCTTGCTAGGATAAATACCAGAAAACGTATAGTAAACTACTTAGAAAAACAGAAAAGATATATACTAATATATACGTTTACACTAAAGTAGTATATATATATTTTTTTAAAGAAAAACAAACAAAGAAAAATAGTAATGATATACGTATACAAAAATACATACATATGTATATTAAAAACAAACGCATATAGTAATATATAATTATAGATATATATAGATACATATATTAAAATATAATATAGGTATATATATATAAGTATAAAATAAATATCCTAATAAATACTAAAGGAAACCTAGTTCCACCTAACGCAAATTTTAAAAATAGTTTTAATGCAATAGGCCACACAAATAGCATTTAAAAACTTAACTAAAAATAATTTCGGGCATTATAAAATTTGCGTAACCAAGACGATAACTCCAAATGACATTTTAAACATCATAAACTTTTTATTTCACACGGGAGAAGTCATATTATCTCCACTCAAATAAATTGCCCGAAGTTGCAAAATGAATAAAATTCTCAGAAGAACAAAATAGTGCATAAAAAAATATGAGATGCATATGAATGATCTATTAACATCCGAATTTAGGAAAATTGGGATGTTACAAACCTACCCCCCTTAAGATGAATCTCGCCCTCGAGATTCGGGTTGGCCAGCAAATAGGTGTGGGTGATCCTGCTTGAGATCCTCCCCTCGTTCCCAAGTAGCCTCTTCTTCGGTATGATGATCCCACTGAACTTTGCATAACCTTATTGCCTTGGTGCGAGTAATTCTCTCTGCTGTCTCGAGAATCTTAACAGGCTTCTCCTCATATGTCAAGTCGGTCTCCAACTGAATTGCCTCAAGTGGCACTGTATCTCTCAAAGGAACATCTGCCATCTCGGCATGACACTTCTTTAGCTGGGATACGTGAAACACATTATGAACTCCTGACAAAGCTTCTGGCAACTCCAGCTGATAAGCTACTTCTCCTCGACGCTCCAAGATCTTGTAAGGCCCCACAAAGCGTGGTGCTAACTTACCTTTGATTCCAAACCTCTTAATTCCATGAAGTGGTGAAACTCTAAGGTATGCACGGTCTCCTACCTCATATGTCACCTCCTTACGCTTTGCATCTGCATAACTCTTCTGTCTGGACTGTGCTATCTTTAGTCTGTCACGAACCAACCTGACTTTCTCCTCAGCATCTCTAATCAAGTCTGCTCCAAAGAACTGACGCTCTCCAACCTCATCCCACATCAATGGCGTCCTGCACTTCCCGCCATACAGAAACTCAAACGGTGCCATCTGCAGACTAGCCTGATAACTGTTATTATATGAGAACTCTGCATACGGTAAATTATCATCCCAACTGGACCCGTAGTCCAAAGCACAAGCTCTCAACACATCCTCCAATATCTGGTTCACCCTCTCAGTCTGCCCATCTGTCTGTGGACGGAATGCTCTACTGAACTCCAGTCTAGTACCCAATGATTCATGCAACTGACGCCAAAATTTAGATGTGAACTGAGTACCTCTATCAGACACTACCTTCTTTGGAACTCCATGCAGACAGACAATTCTGGACATATAAATCTTAGCTAGCTTAGCACTGGTATAGGTAGTCTTTACCGGGATTAAGTGAGCGACTTTAGTCAAACGATCAACAACTACCCAGATAGAATCATAACCTGATCGAGTCCTGGGTAATCCAGTTATGAAATCCATTCCAATCTGATCCCACTTCCAATCAGGTATAGGCAATGGTTGTAACAAACCTGCTGGTTTCTGATGCTCTGCTTTAACTCTTTGGCACACATCACATACTGCAATATACTCAGCAATTTCCCTCTTCAGGCTAGGCCACCAAAATCTCTCCCTCAAATCCAAATACATCTTAGTATTACCTGGGTGAATAGAATAAGGTGAATCATGCACCTCCTGAAGAATCAACTTCCTTATATCTGCATCCCGAGGTACACAAATACGCTTCTCAAACCATATGGTTCCATGTTCATCCTCATGGAAATCCTTTGCTTTCCCTTTTAGCATATTCTCCTTTCTCTCAGCAATATACTTATCATCCTTTTGAGCTTCTCTAATTCTGTCAAGCAAAGTAGGCCTTACCTCAAGTGTAGCCAAATAGCCTCTAGGGACCATATTCAATCTCAGATTTCTGAACTGCTCACATAACTCCGGTGGCATATCCTCAATATCAATTGCATTAGCATGGCTCCTACGACTCAATGCATCAGCAATAACATTAGCCTTACCAGGATGATACTGTACATTCAAATCATAATCCTTAATAAGCTCCAACCATCTCCTCTGTCTAAGGTTCAACTCCCTCTGAGTAAATATGTACTTCAGGCTCTTATGATCAGTAAATATATCACAATGATTACCAACGAGATAATGCCTCCAAGTTTTCAATGCATGCACAACTAAGGCTAACTCCAAATCATGTGTAGGATAATTATGCTCATGATTCTTAAGCTGACGTGAAGCATAAGAAACAACTTTACCTTCCTGCATCAAAACACTCCCAAGTCCCTGACGAGAAGCATCACAATATACCTGAAAGTCTTTATGTATGTCTGGCAGAGTTAAAACTGGTGATGTGACTAAACGTTGCTTCAACTCCTGAAAGCTAGCCTCACAATCATCAGTCCAAACAAACTTACTTCCCTTCTTCAACAATTCAGTCATAGGCTTTGCAATCTTTGAGAAATTCTCAATAAACCTCCTGTAATAACCTGCTAAGCCCAAAAAGCTGCGAATCTCACCAACTGACGTGGGTGTCTCCCACTCTGTAACAGCAGCAACCTTGGATGGATCAACTGCCACTCCATTACCTGATATAACATGGCCAAGGAATGCTACCTCATCCAGCCAAAACACACATTTGCTGAACTTGGCATACAACTGGTTCTCCCTCAGTTTCTCCAACACCAAACGCAAATGCACTTCATGCTCTTGCTTATTCTTGGAGAACACCAATATATCATCAATGAAAACAACCACAAATTTATCCAAGAACTCCATAAACACCTTGTTCATCATGTTCATGAAGTATGCTGGGGCATTAGTCAATCCAAATGACATAACAGTATACTCATACAGCCCATACCTCGTAGTGAAAGCAGTCTTTGGAATATCTTGCTCACGAATCTTTAATTGATGATAACCAGAACGAAGATCAATATTAGAAAACACAGTAGCTCCCTCCAACTGGTCAAACAGATCATTTATCATAGGCAAAGGATACTTATTCTTAATGGTTACCTCATTCAGAGAACGATAATCAATACACATCCTCAAGGTTCCATCCTTCTTCTCCACAAACAAAAAAGGGGCTCCCCAAGGTGATGAACTTGGGCGAATAAATCCTTGTGCCTGTAACTCCCTCAATTGCTTCTTCAATTCCTCCAACTCTTGAGGAGGCATTCTGTATGGTCTCTTTGCAATAGGTCCGGTACCAGGAATCAAATCAATGAGGAACTCAATATCTCTATCTGGTGGCATACCTGGCAACTCCTCCGGAAACACATCTGGATAGTCCTTCACAACTGGCACCTCTTCCAGGCTACCCCCCTTAAGAGAGTTCACCTGCATCCTCTTATGCTGGTACTTACATACATATTTGATTCTTTTCCCTCCTGGTGCACTGAGAGAAATAGATCGACTAGCACAATCGATAACTCCTTCATATAATTGTAACCAGTCCATACCCAAAATAATATCCAGACCTTGTGACTTCAATATGATCAAATCTGTAGGGAACTCATGCTTCCCAATAGACAAGTTTAACTGATGACAACCAACACCTGCTATCATCTCAGCTCCTGGCGAACTCACTCGAATAGGCATACTAAGGATTTTGGTTGGCAATCCATGTTTATCAACGAATACCCTCGAAATAAATGAATGCGATGCACCAGTATCAAAAAGAACAAGAGCGGGTACTGAATTGATCAAAAACTTACCAATCACTGCCTCTGGCTCATTATAGACCTCCTCCACATTAACGTGGTTGACATGACCCTTTTGAAAAGGGTTTGGCTTGATGGATCCAGAATTCCCATTACCATTATTGCTCTCTGGGCATGCATTGGAATAGTGGCCCATCTTTGTGCACTTGAAGCACTGGACCTGTTTAAGGTCTCTCTGCACTGGCACATTCTGGCGGTTCTGGTTATTATTACCTTCATTACCATTGCCATTGCCATTGTTGCCCTTGTGTCCATTATGATGATGGTGGCCATTATGATTGTGGCCATTACCTCCATGATGATGATGCCCATTACCTCCATGGTGATGATGTCCATTACCTCCATGATTATGATATGAAGTGCGTGGCTTCTGCTGCGGTCCTGCATTAAACTTGTTGTTGCTATACTTCCTCTTGCGGTCCTCTATTGCCTGATGCTTTCCCTCAAGCACAATAGCCTTATCAACAAGCTCCTGATAATTATCAAAAGTGGCCACAGTCAACTAAACTCCCAAATCATCATTCAGGCCCTCCAAGAACTTCTCTTGTCTAGTTGCATCAGTGTTAACATCATTAGGAGCATAACGTGCAAGTTTATTGAACTCCTCCACATACTCATTAACTGAGCGACCTCCCTGACGCAAGCTGCGAAACTCCTTCTTCTTTAGACTCATGGCGCCAGCAGACACATGTGCGGCGTGGAAAGCTGCCTCAAACTGCGCCCATGTGATAGTATCAATGGGATAGGTGACCATGTAGTTGTCCCACCAAGCTGCGGCAGGACCCTCCAATAGATGTGAGGCAAACCTCACCCTCTCTGCATCAGTGCATCCAACGGTCTGCAGGTTCCTACCAATAGAACGAAGCCAATCATCCGCCATAATAGGTTCAGGGCTGCTGGAGAACCTCTGAGGATTCAACCTCAAGAACCTAGTGAGCATATCCATAGGTGGCGGAGGCGGTGGGTTGTTGTTGTTATTGTTGGCAAAACTCTGGGCAAGCAACTGGATCAACTAGCCTTGTCCCTCAAGTATCTGCCGCACATATTGCGGTGCATCATTGCCATTGCCATCATTGTTGCCTGCTCCTGCATTCCCGTCCCTAGGCTCACGTCTCGGCCGCATCTGGTGGGCAAGAATAGATAAGAAAATAGATAGAATAGGTCTAAAGGAATATAGATATTCTATCCATATGCATATTATGATCAAGGTAATATATATGAGGCAACAAAACATCATAACAAATAACACAAACAAACATAACAATAATCAAACATATCTATATATATAGTTGAATAATTCTAACAAGATCCTAATTTAATAAACAAGCAAGATAACAATCAAGCAAGCAACCTAGTATCGTCATGCCACAAGCGGGCATAAACAGATACACTAACACGTTAATAGCGCAAATAAAACAAGATAGGTGGTGGTCTCAACACTAGTTCCTACTTAAGCTGGTCAAGATACTAGAGTCGTTGTCTAATGAAAGAGTAAGATGTAGACAAAGTGTATAGAATAAATTTCGACTCCTATGGCTTTTCTAATCCATTTTCTAGGGTCACGACCTACAGTCAACGCATTGCTCTGATGCCATCTGTAACGACGAAACCTCGAAGGATTTGAGTCTCTGTGCTTTACTGTGCTAGTCCCTGGATCGACTCGCTAGCACACACAGTATAGATGAAAACCAGATATAGCAAGTGCATCATTTATAATAACGTATGATCCAGAATTTATAAAATATAACAATCTGCATAGCACTTAGCTAGCTTTATACTAATAAACAGCGGAAAAGTAGCAGAATAATAACGATGAGTCCCATCATAGCCCACTGGCGATGTTGAGTGAAGACTCGCGACCCTAACGGTACCTTACTCCTCGTCTGAATATCCTGCAACATGATACGTTGCAGCCATATAGGTCAATACTTTGAATGTATTGGCAAGTTACACAAGAAAAGATAATATAACAGACCTACATGTATATGCATAGTATAGCAAAAGAAAGGCTGATGGTTATTTTGCAGAAAGCTGATTTTATCCTCATAGCTACCTAATAGTCAAGTTTTAATTTGTTTGCTACAATACTTATATATGGTTGAATTGGCATCCCCAACTCCAACCTATTACCATTATTAAGTTTCCCATCAAGTTATATTAAGTGTGTCATCTGTCAAGATCATCCAACAACTGTAATGGCCTAGCTGCTCAAAATTGTCCATAACCGGGGACACGGCTAATCATGATTAGTTTATACACTCTGCAGAGGTTAGTACGCTGTACCCACTGGACCCAACCCGAAGATTGAGACGAAGTCTTTCAGAAGCAGTCACCTAGTCCCACAGGAGGCCCATCCCACCTATCATAGCTACATGAGCTGGCACATCCGGGTAAGGTTTCCACGACTGATCAACTAAGCCAGAGCCCATAATAGCCAGTGGTCGCACAAGGAAGCTACTAGTCACTAAGTCTGTTTGATCTTTTCGAACCTGGGCGACATTCCACTTACATTCAGAGGGTAGAAACCATGATGTTCTTGAAACCACCCAGCAATACCATATCCGCCCAGAGGTGTATTATATCCTGAATTACTACTCAATTTATTTTGTAGTAATCCTCACATAATCTCAATGAATACAGGAACCAATCCCCGTCTACATAGCATAGCAAAATATATCTAGCACGATCTTTCAATGGCGAGGGGATATAGCTCAATAGCATAGCAATGATAATATTCCTATACATGCATAATTCTCATAGGGTGATATGACACTACATGCATAGAAAAATAATAGGTAAAGGATGATCAACATGTAACTTGCCTTGATTCTGGTTGAGAAGGTCACACTCCTGACAATAGTTTGCGTCGCACTCCGCACAATATACACGTTGCAAACAATCACACCAATCAATCACCACAATCAAATAACACCAAATAAAATCATCGGCAATAAAACAATTTGTTTAAAACCAAAGCATAAATAGCATGGCAGCAGGTATAAAATCATCTACATGCTGATACGATGACAACGCAAAAAGAATCAACTAAACAGGATGAACGGTTTGCAAAATATGGCCTCCGGTAGGTTAAAATAATCTGTTTTAACAAAAACATTAATTTTCGTAAAACTGAAAACTACTGGTTCTAACATGTTCTACTCATCAATACGAGATCAAAGGAAAAAGAATTTCCTGAATCGGAGTTACGAGTAAAAAAGATAAACGCGTTTCAAAATTATACCGAGAATCTGACAGAGCTAAAACAGATTGAATTTCGTCCTGAAGCTGTTCATCAGGACTTGATGAATCGCTCGTGCGTGTGTTCTCACCACGAACAGCGGGGAAAAACGGAACCGTCTCGGTGTGGCTCCTCCGATGGTGCTCCGGTGGCGGTCGAACGGACTCCGGTGACGGCGCAAACTCCGGTAAACGGCTTCACGAACTCCGGTGGAAACGGATGGACTCCGGCGATGCTCCGGCGGATGGGGCTCCGGTGATGGCGGCTCCAGCAAACTCGGACTTGGGCGGCGTTCTTCGGCGCAGCTCCTGGATGCGATTCGAGGCGGCAACGTGCGGTGCTCCTGGCGATTCTCAAGGCGGTTGAGGCTCCTAGACTTTTATTCCCTCGCGAGAAGAGTCCGGCTCGGTGTGGAGGTTAACATGGCCAGGGCTGGTCTCGGTCTTGGTCTCCTGGCCGAGTGGAGCTGGGGCGCGCTGGGGCTGGGGCTCGCTGCATGGGTTGGCAGAGTCCGATGGGAGCTGGGCTCATGGCGCGCTGGGACTCGCTGGGTGAGAAGGGGCTGTGGCGTTCGTGGCAGGAGCCTGGGAGCACGTGGGGCTTGAGGCGATGTGGGGCTGGCTGGCTAGCATGGCAGGAGCCTGGGGCTGCATGGTCAACGCTGCCAACCTGGCTCGATGGGGCAAGAGCCTGGGCGTTGCACATCACCTGGGGCTGGCTTGCCTAGGTGCGGGCCCGTGGTGGATTACTTCTTTTTTTACAAAATGCAAAACATCCGCAAAACTAAAAAATAAAAAAATATATTTTCTAGCTAGGATAAATACCTGAAAACGTATAGTAAAGTACTTAGAAAAACAGAAAAGATATAAACCTATATATACGTTTACACTAAAATAGTATATATATATATTTTTTTTAAAGAAAAACAAACAAAGAAAAATAGTAATGATATACGTATACAAAAATACATACATATGTATATTAAAAACAAACGCATATAGTAATATATAATTATAGATATATATAGATACATATATTAAAATATAATATAGGTATATATATATAAGTATAAAATAAATATCCTAACAAATACTAAAGGAAACCTAGTTCCACCTAACGCAAATTTTAAAAATAGTTTTAATGCAATAGGCCACACAAATAGCATTTAAAAACTTAACTAAAAATAATTTCGGGCATTATAAAATTTGCGTAACCAAGACGATAACTCCAAATGACATTTTAAACATCATAAACTTTTTATTTCACACGGGAGAAGTCATATTATCTCCACTCAAATAAATTTCCCGAAGTTGCAAAATGAATAAAATTCTCAGAAGAACAAAATGGTGCATAAAAAAATATGAGATGCATATGAATGATCTATTAACATCCGAATTTAGGAAAATTGGGATGTTACAGATGTCAAAACATCGTTTCCTTAACGATTTCCTTGAGGAAAGGTTATATGTGATACAACCAGAAGGTTTTGTTGACCCTAAGGCTGCTAAAAGGCATGAAAGCTCCACCAATCCATGTATGGACTCATGCAAGAATCTCAGAGTTGGAATAGGTGCTTTGATAATGTGGTCAAAGCTTTTGGGTTTACACAAAGTTTATGAAGAAAGTTATATTTACAAGAAATTGTTTGGGAACACTATAAAGTTTCTGATGAGTATATGTGGATGACCTATTGTTGATCAGAAATGATGTAGAATTTTTGTAAAGCACAAAGGGTTATTTGAAAGTAGTTTTTTGAAGGAAAACCTGGATAAAGCTACTTAAATATTGGGCATGAAGATCTATAGAGATAGATCGAGACGCTTGATACAAAATTCAATGAATACATACCTTGACAAGATTTTGAAGGAGTTCAAAATAGATCAGTCATAGAATGAGTTCTTGGGTGTTTTGTAAGGTGTGAATTTGAGTAAGACTCAAAGCTCGACCATGGCATAATAAAGAGAAAGGAAGAAGGTCATCCCGTATGCCTTAGCCGTAGGCTCTACAGTCCGCCATGCTGAGTATCACACATGTAGTGTTCCTTGACATGAGTCTATAAAGTTATACAAGAGTGATCTAGGAGTGGATCACTGGGCAAAGGTCAATGTTTTCCTTAGTAACTATAGTACTAAGCAAATGTTTCACTATTATGGAGGTGATAAAAGAGATCGTCATAAAGGGTTACGTTGATGCAAGCTTTGACCCCAATCCAGATGACTCTGAGAAGCAAACCAGATTCATATAGTGGAGCAGTCATTTAGAATACTTCCAACTGGAGCATGGAAGCAGTGTGTACAGTATGACAAAAAGATTTGCAAATTGGACACTGATCTGAATGTTGCAAACCCATTGAAAAAAGCCACTCTCACAAGCAAAACATGATCAAACCCCAAAACCCAATGGCTGTTAATCACATAGTGATGTGAACTACATTATTGCCTCTAGTGCAAGTGGGAGATTGTTGGAAATATTCCCTAGAGGCATTAATAAAGTGGTTATTATTATATTTCCTTGTTTATGATAATCGTTTATTGTCCATGCTATAATTGTATTGATTGGAAACTCAAATACATGTGTGGATACATAGGCAACACAGTATCCCCAGTAAGCCTCTACTGGACTAGCTCATTGATCAAGGATGGTTAAGGTTTCCTAGCCATAAACATGATTTGTCATTTGATGACGGGATCACATCATTAGGAGAATGATTTGATGAACTAGACCCAAACCATAAGCATATCATTTGATTGTTTCACTAAGTTTATTACTATTGCTTTTTTGCATGTCAATGCATCTGTTCCTATGACCATGACATCGTGCAACTCCCTGACACCGAATGAATACCTTGTGTGTATCAAATGTAACACCGTAAATGGGTGATTATAAAGATGCTCTTTAGGTATCTCCGAGAGTGTTTGTTGGGTTGGCATGGATCAAGATTGGGATTTGTCACTCTGTATGATGGTGAGGTATCTCTAGGCCCACTCGGTAATTACAACATCACAATAAGGTTGCAAGCAATGTGACTATGGAGTTAGTCATGGGATCTTGTATTACGGAACAAGTAAATAGACTTGTCGGTAATGAGATTGAACTAGGTATGGAGATACCAACGATCGAATCTCGGGCTAGTAACATACCGATGGACAAAGGGAACTGCATACGGGATTGACTCAATCCTTGACATCGTGGTTCGACTAACATAGATCTTCATAGAATATGTAGGAATCAATATGGGCACCCAGTTCCCAGTATTGGTTATTGACTGTAGGTGTGTCTCAGTCATGTCTACATAGTTCTCGAACCCATAGGGTCTGCACACTTAATGTTCAGTGACGATATACTATTGTTGAGTTATTAACTTATTATGTTGGTGACCGAAGGTTGTTCACAGTCCCGAATGATATCCCATGCATGACGAGGAGCTTCAGAATGGTCCGGAGGTAAAGATTGATATATGGGAATTCAGTATTCAAGTTTTAGAACAATTTAGGAAAGTGGCCGGTTTTGTGATGGGGGTTTCGGAAGTGTTCCGGGGGTCCACCTGCCCCGTAAGGCCCCATGGGCTATGAGAGGTGGTGCACCAGCCCGCGGTGGGCTGTCCACCCCTCCCTTTTCAGGCTCATGTGGTCAAGGAGGTGGGCTGGCCTAGAGGTGGCCACCACCCATCCTTCCTTAAGGGCCAAGGAACCTCTTGGTGGCCTTTGCCCCAACCCTAGGGCACCACCCTCCTCCCTTCCCCCTATATATACTAGGGGAGAGGGAGGGAAGCCACACTTGAAAGTCACGGCGCTGGCCTCCTTTCTCTCTCTCTCTCTCTCTCTCTCTCTCTCGTAATTCTTCTCCCTCGTTCCTTCCGCGACAACACTTGGCGAAGCCCTGCCCTGACAACTCCACCACAACCGCCACCACGCCGTCGTGCTGTTGGAGAACTCAAGATACTATTCCACTTTCGCTCGCTGGATCAAGGTGGTGAAGGTGTCATCGAGCTGTACGTGTGCTAAACACGGAGGGGGCATCCGTTCAACAATAGATCGGGACATGACTGGATCGCGGGACGGATCGTGGTTGGGTCAAAAGAAACGTTCAACTACATCAACTGCGTTTATTAATGCTTTCGCTTAGCGATATACAAGGGTATGTAGATGCACTCCGCTCTCGTAGTCATTGATCTCCATAGATTGATCTTGGGTGTTCGAGGGAAAATTTTGTTTCCCATGCAATGTTCCCCAACATGTATCCATATATAGTGATACAAGATTGCGATAAGTACTTGCATGAAATATTTTGTGCTACCCTCACGTAGAGGCGGGGTCCTATTAGAAACTTAGGGATATTAAGGCATCCTTTTAGGAGAGAACCAAAACAAAGCATTAACACATAGTGAATACATGAACTCCTCAAACTATGGCAATCACTGGAAACAATCCCAATTATTGTCACCTCTAGATATGCGGATCAAGACACGTAATAGGTTCATAGAAATTTCAAGATAGGATCAAAATACTTCTCATATTCATGGAAAACATAATAAGTTTAGATCTGAAATCATGCCACTCGGGCCCTAGTGACAAGCATTAAGCATAGCAAAGTCATAGCAATGTTAATATTAAAACATAATGGACACTAGGGATCAAGCCCTATCAAAGTTAACTTGATTACATGATCAATCTCATCCAAATTTCATCACCATCGAGTGAGCCTACTAAGGAATTACTCACACCCGATGGTGATCATCATGAAATTGTTGATGGAGAAGGGTTGATGATGATGAGGGCGACGAATCCCACTCTCCGGAGCCCCAAACAGACTCCAGATCAGCCCTGCTGAGGAAGAACAGGAGGTTACGGGGGCTTCGTCTTGTAAAACACGATGAAAACTTCTCTCTAATTTTTTTCTCCAAGAATAGGAATTTATATGAGTGGAATTAGGGTCGGAAGATCCACGTGGGCCTCCCAAGGCATCACGGCGTGGGTAGGGGTGGCCACGCCGTGTTGCCTTGGGGCCCACAAGCAGCCCCTATGGTGGTTCTTCGCTCCTAAATTCCTTATTTAATCTTGGAATAATTCACAATTTTTTGCCCAATTCCGAGAACTTTTATTTCTGCACAAAAAAACACCAAGGCATTTTTGCTAAAAACAACGTCAGTACGGGTTAGTTCCATTCAAATCATGCAAATTAGAGTCCAAAACCAAAGCAAAAGTATTTGGAAAAGTACATACGTTGGAGATGTATGAACTCCCCCAAGCTTAACTCATTGCTTGTCCTTTAGCAATTGAGTTGATAAACTAAAAGTGATAAAGAAAACTTCTACAAACTCTTTTGTTCTTGTTGATGTATATATGCTTAGCTAGTGTTCAGGTTTTCAACATAAATCATAAGTAATCACATCCAAGATAACAATTAAGCATCATATTCTTTCATGGCAATACATAACCAATTAGCAAGCGATAATAAGATATCGCAGATGCCAATTTTTTTTCAAAACAATCAAGATATAATATGGTGACATGGTATCTTGCTAGCCATTTCGGAGACTACAAAACATAAATGCAAAGCACCTCTAAGGTTCAAGTAGCGACTAAACATTATAATTCAGAGTTGAAAAGATCTAGTTCATGCTCATATCCAACATTAAGTAGACCCAATTCATAATAATGAAAATAGTGCTCTCCGGTCTGGTGCTTTTAGTAAGAGGATGACGACTCAACATAAAAGTAAATAGATAGGCCCTTCGCAGAGGGAAGCATTGATTTGTAGGGGTGCGAGAGCTTAGGTTTGAAAATAGGATTGAAGATATAGTTTTTCAGTGGTGTTATTTACTATTAGTGTTACGGGAAAGGTTTTCAGTATCTTTCATGCTAAACTCATTATTGATGGTTCCCAAACGGAACTGTAAAGTTTACTCCTATCCACCATTCCTACACGACCATGGCTAGCGGAACTCACGGGTGCCCTCCAACATATAAACTTTCCCAAGGTGTTTTGTTTTAATTTGATTTTGATTATGTAGGAGTAGCTAGGTATCCTTTTTACCAACCTCTCTCATGCAATGATGATGAATAAATGCCCATCTTGAGAATAGATTACTTAGCATGGAAGATACTGATTGCCCCGTCGCTCCATGAGCGGTACGAGTGCACAAAACAGATGTTTGTTTGAATATTTAGAGGTGGCACATATAAATTTACTTGGAATGGAAGGGTAATACTGCATATAGGTACATATGGTGGTTTCGTGTGGAATAATTGGGTTTAGGGATTTTGGATGCACAAGCAGGATTTCCGCTAGTACACGTGAAGGCTAGGAATAGATTGGGACGCGACCATCTAGAGAACAACAATGATCGTGAACATGCGTTGCGAATAATTAACATTGGATATTAGCATGAGTAGGACATGGTCACTCTAGATTTAGACATCATGAAGGATGCATTGGTTTTGAATGAACAACATGTTCGCACATGGGCCAAGTCAAACCGCTTGAATCACTCAAAGGGAACTACCATACTACCATACCACATCATAACTATTTTAATGCATGTTGACACAGAAGATAAATCATTATCAAGTCCTAGCTATTTAAGCATGGCATCAAAAACTATGATCTCTAATTGTAATCATAAACATGTTCACTCATGGTATACTGAATCAAGATCGAACGAGCTAACATATTTACAAAAACGGAATACAAGAAGAGATCATACCCTTTTCCTTTGCCACGATCACTTCATCAACTATCGTCATTATTAACTTTCACTTGCACGACCGAATGATGTGATAATATAATAGTGAGAGAGTGATGTGGACTAAGCTAGAATCTGCAAGGCAATTTTATGCATATCAGAAGGCATGGCAATATTGGCTCTTCGTTAGATCAACAACAAAGCATATGAGATCCATTCAACATTTTCATCATGGTTTTCTTGTGCCTACGACTCAAAGAAAACAAAAGAAATTCAGAGAAACACACTGAAAATATTTTTGGAGTTTTTAATTTTTCTCACACGGAGAGAAAATAAGCAAATGGAAAACAAAAATGAGAAAAACTATTTACACAGGAAAGCCCCAAACAAGTAAAGGAAATCCTTTTGTTTTTTAATAGTGGAACTAATTGAAAGGGAAAGAAAAGCCTAAAATAAAAAAAAATATTTTTAGATTTTTTAAAGTTTTTCAAACACATGACAAGAAAGTGAAAAGATAAAACTAACATGGATTTACAATGAAAGAGGATGAACAGCGGAAATTTATATGGAGTGTGTGAACATGAATGTAATGTCGGTGAGAAATACGTACTCCCCCAAGCTTACTCCTTGGCCTAGCTTCGTAATCACCATCGCTCGTCTGGATAGTAGTCGAAGCTACCTCTAGAGCAGCTGTGTGCTTGCGCGCCCCGGTGTCAAGAACATAGTGTCTTCATTTATTCAGAAATTAAAGAGAGCAAGCACACGTAAAGTGACATGAACATGGTTATATTTATTAAATATTAAGTTATACTCATATCCTCTGGCATTATTCACAATGAACTCATGACGACGCATGGCTCCAAAGTCTAAATGTCTCTCAGGTAACATAGGGTCATTAGGTTGGGGTGAAATGTTCACATTTGCGGCTACACGGGCAGTGTAAATACCGAGGTATAGGTTGCCTCTATGTGTATTAGAATGCAAGGTCCTCGCCACAATTGCACTCAGGTTATAATGCCTTCCGTTTGTCACTACAGTTTGAATAAGGCTTAAATCAGGGGTGCACAATGCACTACAATCCTGCTTACCCACTACACATTTTCCATTAAATAGTGCAAAGTAGCGAATAGAGGGAAATTGAATACTTTTTATTCTAGCTTGCATCACCCCTCTATCTTCTCCGACGCAAAGGATTTCTAGGAACAAATTATAATCAGATTTTTGCAGTCTTGCTAGCGAGCCCCAATAAGGAAGATTGCATTCCTCACACAAATCTTCTAAAGATAGACCGAAATACTTATTTCAGAGATTAAACAACACTCTAGAAGTATGAGGATGATAGCGAAATCCATGCATGAATGTACGAGTAAGATCATAGTGTTGGGCACACTTATCTGCAAGGAAGTCGATGAGGCTTGCTACCTCTTGAGCTTGTGTTGGTTTTCCCTTAAAGAGGAAATGGTGATGCAACGAAGTAGATAAGTATTTCCCTCAGTTTGTTGAAAACCAAGGTATCAATCCAGTAGGAGGAACAAGCAAGGCCCCAATAGTAGTACCTACACAAATAATCGAACTCTTGCACCCAATGCTATAAAGGGGTTGTGCATCCCTTCAGAGTTATTTGCAAGGATGAGATCTGATAGAGATAGCTATAAAAGATTGCAGAAACAAAAGTAAATAAATTGCAGCTAAGTATTTTTGGTATTTTTGATTTATAGATATGAAAATATAATATGGAAAATAGATCCTGGGGCCATAGGTTTCACTAGAGGTTTCTCTCATAAAGGAAAATAATATGGTGGGTGAACAAATTACTGTCGAGCAATTGATAGAAAAGCATATAATTACGAATATATCTAAGGCAATGATTATGCATATAGGAATCACATCCGTATCAAGTAGACTGAAACGATTCTGCATCTACTATTGTTACTTCACACATTGACCGACTCCTGTCTGCATATAGATTATTAAGTTTAATGAAGAACACAGTAACACATTAAGTAAGATGACATGACGTAGAGGGATAAACTCAAGCAATATGATAAACACAAAGAAAACAGAATCTGTCAAAAATAGAATAGTCTGTAGAAACCTGTCTACTTCGAATACTTCTATAACTCCAAACATTATGACAATTTAGGACGATCCGGGAAATTTGTAATCCAATCTTGTGTAAAAAATTCAGATCAAAAGGACGTTCCAGAGAATTTCTAAAATTCCTGGACTGAGAGCAAAAGTTTATATTTTTCAGGAAAATCAACATACAAACACCATAGACCATCCCAAAGGTCTTACTTGGTTTGAACACTAATTAAAACAAGAAAACACAATTATTACATAGGTAATAATGTGTGCAACACTCAAGAACAAAAATAAAATCAAAACAAATAAAATTGGGTTGCCTCCCAACAAGCGTTGTTATTTAACGCACCTAGGTAGGCATAATGCAATAGATATAGGTATTGTCATATTTGGTATGCAATCCATAAGTAGTTCTCATAATAGATTCATAAGGTAATCTTATTTTCTTTCTAGGAAAGTGCTCCATGCCTTTCCTTAATGGAAATTGGAATCTAATATTACCTTCCTTCATATCAATAATTGCACCAATTCTTCTAAGGAAAGGTCTACCAATAATAAGAGGACATGTAGGATTGCAATCTATATCAAGAACAATGAAATCTACGGGCACAAAATTCCTATTTGCAACAATAAGAACATCATTATTCCTTCCCATAGGTTTCTTAATTGTACAATCCGCTAGGTGCAAATTTAAAGAGCAATCATCAAATTCACGAAATCCAAGCACATCACATAAAGTTTTTGGAATCGTGGAAACGCTAGCACCCAAATCACACAAAGCATGACACTCGTAATCTATAATTTTAATTTTGATAGTAGGTTCCCACTCATAATTGAGCTTTCTTTGTATAGATACTTCCAACTCAAGTTTTTCTTCAAAAGATTTCATCATGGCATCCACAATGTGTTTAGTAAAAGCTTTATTTTGACTATAAGCATGTGGAGAATTCAACATGGATTGTAACAAGGAAACACAATCAATCAAAGATAAATTATCATGATTAAAGTCCATGAAATCCAAAAGAGTGGGTTCATTGTTATTTAAAGTTTTGACCTCTTCCATCCCACTTTCATCAATCTTATCATTAAGATCTAAAAACTCTAAATCATTGAGACGCCTTTTAACTAAAGTTGACTCATCTCCAGTCCCATATTTTTCAATATTTAAACTATAAAACTAAGATTCAATAGGTGTCACACCAATATTTTTAAGATCTTCATCATTTTTATCACGAGAAAAAACCTTTTCAAGCCATTCACGCTTAGCACGTATTCTAGCGGTTCTTTCATTACACTCATCAATAGAAATTCTCATAGCTTTTAGAGACTCATTAATATCATTCTTGGGTGGAATAGATCTAATTTTCAAAGAATCAATCTCAAGAGAAGTTCTATCAATGTTCCTAGCCAAATCATTAGTCTTGAGGAATTTTTCTTCAATCATAGCACTAAAACCTTTTTGAGAGCTAATGAATTCTCTAATATTATTCTCAATATCAGAGGGCATATTATTATAATTTCTATAATAATTGTTGTAGGAATTACCATAATTATTAGAGGAATTACTAGGAAACGCCGTAGGATTGAAATTACCTCTATACGCGTCATTTCCAAAATTGTTCCTACCAACAAAATTCACATCCATAGATTCATTGTTATTTCCAATCAAAGAATACAAAGGCATATCATTGGGATCAATAGGAGCACTCTTACTAGCAAACAGATTAAACAATTCATCCATCATTCCACTCAAAGTATTTATTTTTTCCATAGCGTGCACTTTTTCACTAGTAGGAGATCTTTCGGTATGACACTGAGAGTAATTTGCCATAATATTATCTAGGAGTTTAGTAGCTTCTCCTAACGTGATTTCCATAAAATTACCTCCCCACAGAGTAATATAAAAGATTTCTAGAAGGAAAATTCAATATCGCGTAAAACATTTGTATAATCACCCATAAACTCAAAGCACGTGCGGGGCAATTCCTTTTCATTAGTTTCATCCTAACCCAAGATTGTGCAACATGATCATGATCAAGTTGTTTAAAATTCATTATATCGTTCCTAAGGGAGATAATCTTAGCGGGCGGAAAATACTTGGAAATAAAGGCGTCTTTACAGTTATTCCATGAATCAATACTATTTGTAGGTAAAGATGAAAACCAAGGTTTGGCACGATCTCATAGTGAGAAAGGAAATAGCTTTAATTTAACATTTTCATTATCCACATATTTCTTCTTTTGCATATGACACAACACAACAAAAGTGTTTAGATGGTATGTGACATCTTCACTAGGAAGGCGAAGAAATTGGTATTTCATAACAAGACTGAGCAAAACGACATTAGTTTCACAAGTTTGCGCACTAGTGGCGGGAGAAATCGGAGTACTAATAAAATCATTATTATTGGTAGTGGAAAAATCAGATAACTTGGTATTATCTTGAGACATCATGACAAAGCAATCAATATAGCACACAAGCAAGCAAACAAAAAAAAAGACGGACGAAAAAAAGGGCGAATAAAAAGACAAATCTTTTTGGTACTTTCTGAAAATCTTTTTATATGTGGGGGAGAGGAAAATGAGAGGCAAATGGCAAATAAAGTAAATGCAAGAGATGAGTTTGTGATGGCTACTTGGTAGGCATGATCTTGCTATGCATCATCCAAAGCAACGGCACCAGAAATCCTTCTTGCTACCTCTTGAGCCTGCGTTGGTTTTCCCTTGAAGAGGAAATGGTGATGCAGTGAAGTAGATAAGTATTTCCCTTGGTTTGTTGAGAACCAAGGTAACAATGCAGTAGGAGGAACAAGCAAGGCCCGAATTGTAGTACCTACACAAATAATCAAACTCTTGCACCCAACGCTATAAAGGGGTTGTCAATCCCTTCAGAGTTATTTGCAAGGATGAGATATGATATAGATAGATACAAAAGATTGAGGAAAAAAAACTAAATAAATTGCAGTAAATTATTTAAGGTATTTTTGGTTTATAGATCTGAAAATATAATATGGAAAATAGACCCGGGGGCCATAGGTTTCACTAGAGGGTGGGTGAACAATTTACTGTCGAGCAATTGATAGAAAAGAAACTAATTATGAAGATATCTAAGGCAATGATTATGCATATAGGTATGATGTCCGTATCAAGTAGACCAAAACGGTTCTTCATCTACTACTATTACTCCACACATAGACCGACTCCTGCCGGCATCTAGAGTATTAAGTTCATGAAGAACATAGTAACGAATTAAGTAAGATGACATGATGTAAAGGGGTAAACTCAAGCAATATGATGAAAATCCGATCTTTTTACCCTTGATGGCAACAATACAATACTTGCCTCGCTACCCCTACTGTCACTTGGTGAGGACATCGCAAGATTAAACCCAAAACTAAGCACTTCCCCATTGGAAGAATTACCAATCTAGTTGGCCAAACCAAACCAATAATTCGAAGAGACTTGCAAAGATATGAAATCATGCATATAAGAATTCAGAAGAGACTTAAATAATATTCATAGATAATCTGAACATAAACTTGCATTTCATTGGATCTCGACAAACACACTGCAAAAGAGTATTACATCGGATAGATCTCCATGAAAATCATGAAGAACATGGTATTAAAGATCAAAGAGAGAGAAGAAGCCATCTAGCTACTAGCTATGGAGGTTTGTGGTGAACTACTCACACATCATCGGAGGGGCAATGGAGTTGATGTAGATGCCCTTCGTGATCAATTGCCTCTTCGGAGATTACCGGAAAAGGCTCCCAGATTGGATCTCTCGGGAAAAGAGGCTCTCGGTGGCGTAAAAGTATTTTCATGGCTCTTTCTGGCGATACATGAATATTTGGGAATTTATAGGCCAAGAAATAGGGTTAGGAGACCTGCAGTGGGCCCACAAGCCAGGGGGCGCGACCACCCCCCAGGGCACACCCTACAGGCTTGTGGCCTCCCGGCAAGTGCCTTGCCCCCTACTCCAAGTCTCATGGGTGTCTTCTGGTCCAAGAAAATTCTTTTCATAGATTTTTTTACGTTTGGACTCCGTTTAATATTTCTTATCTGTAATTCACAAAAATGTGGAAAAAACATAAATTGACACTAGGATCTAGATTAATAGGTTAGTCCCAAAAATAATATAAAACACCATATAAATGCATATAAAACATCCAAAACAGATAATATAATAGCATGGAACAACCAAAAATTATAGATACGTTGGAGACGTATCAAGGTTGATATTGTAAATGTTCACATTAAAGTCCTCCTTAATGCCTACACCAATCATGAACGAAATGCATGGACAATGCCATGATTTAGCATGTAACATAACTGTCAAGCTAACTCTCGGCTCCACATAAGCTTAATGAACCGAGCTCTCGCTCGATGATTCACCCGAAGAACGCCTCCTTGAGGAACTCCTCCTGAAGAAATTAATTTTCCTACACACAAACTTCTGAATTTTTTGGACCCCAAACTTATATTAGTAAAACCTTGCAAGGTTGATGTGAGTTACTCATAAGGATGCCTAGAGGACATATCAAGCATTACCTCTACTTGGTTCTCAGAGAATTTAACATGCAAGATTATTTTCAGTAGCACGAAGTGGAGAATAATATGCAAAATATAGACCACGAAAGGAAAAAGAACTAATTGGAGGAATGGAGGAGTCACATACCAACGAGCAATTCCTTAAAACTGTTTCAGAAAAATAGTTCCACGCAAAGAGATCGAAAATTTTAGTTTGTAGAGGAAGAACACGGGAAAGAGAGAGTAGGATAATTTTTTCTGGAGGTAGGTGAGGAAGTGGTCTAAAGGGATAAGGCATGGGGCCTTGTGGTCCCCATAAGGCATCACGGTGCGGCCACGGGGTTGGCCGCGCTCCCACACATGCACCTATGTGTTGCAATTTTTATGCCAAAAAATCTTCAATTTTCTAGAACAAATCATGCCAAAATATTGTAGGATTCTAAGACTTTTTATTTTTGGTTCATTTTCTGTTTGACGTAAAACTCAGAAAACGGGATAATCATGGCATTTTGTTTTTCCTTTAACTAAGAAAACAAAGAATAAACTTGTGATACATAGAGTTTTGAATACTCAATTCATCAATCACATGTCTGCCTTGGGAACCAAGCTCTCCTTCGAGATTCACTTCGAGATTTTGGAAAACGTTTCAAAAGGCCTTGGGAACCAAGCTCTCCTTCAGCACGGCCTTCCACCCGCACACCGGTGGGTAGATGGAATGAGTAAATCAGATACTTGAGGATATGCTCCACGCTTGTGTCTTGGCACACGAGACCAAATGGGAAGATTGTCTACCTTTCGCTGAGTTCTCTTACAACAACAACTATCAGTCCAGTCTCCAGATGGCACCATTCGAGGTACTGTACGGACGTAAGTGCCGCACTCTCCTTAACTTGTCCGAGACTAGTGATGCACTGATTTTTGGGCCATACGTCCTCCGTGAAGCCAAAGAGAAGGTGCAACTCGTCAAGGAGCACCTAAAGGCTGCCAAGTCGGAATAAAAGAGCTACATGGATTCACATCACCGAGAAGTGGAACTCAACCAGAGAGATCACATGTACTTTTGCGTCACACCTCTCAAGGGAACAAAGCGTTTCCACGTCAAGGGAAAGCTTCCTCCAAGGTACATTGCACCTTTTAAGATCATCGCAAGGCGTGGAGAAGTTGCTTACCAGTTGGAGCTACCTCCAGAACTTTTGGGCGTGCACGACGTCTTCCACGTGTCACAACTCCGGAAGTGCCTTCAAGCGCCAAGATGTCCAGATATTTATAAGGACATTGATCATCAAGCTATTGACCTTCAACAAGACCTCACTAGTCGAGAGAGACCGATCCGCATTCTGGACGAAGCCGAGCGTTGTACCCGAAGCCGAACCACCAAGTACTTCAACGTCCAGTGGAGAAACAACACCGAGCCATAAGCAACATGGGAGCGTGAAGACTATCTTAGGTCCGACTTTCCATACCTTTTTAACACCTAGCATAGGAATCTCGGGGACGAGATTCTTGTAAGGGGGATAGGTTTGTCACACCGTGTTTTCACATCTCTTATCATTGATGTTTCAAAATTTGGTATAAATTATTATTTTTTGAAGTAAATGCTATGAGTGTCTTGATTGTCATTGTTTGTTTGTGTGCTTGTGAGTAGATCCCTAAGAACAGTTTTTATAAATATTATTTCTACAAAAATCCTTTTTAATTATTTTGGTAACCCAAAATCTTTCTTTGGGGTTTGCACTAAAAGTCCCTGAATTTAAGGGAGTGCATTCACCCAAATATTGTATTGTGATTCTAATATTAATATATGTCTTCAAAACCATAAAATAATTATTTTGGAAGTCATTATTTTATTTTATTTATATGTCCTTTTCTAAGGCCAGAAATGATATTTCTAGGTGATTTTTTTTCTACCTTAGAAAAATGTGGGAAAATTTAGGAAGACTCTGAGGACATATATTTTCATTACATAAGAGTTTCAACCCCTAGTCATGTTCAAAATATTGCAACGAACCTTTAAAACCAACTATGTCGGTTTTGATCTTTTGAAATATTTCCAAAGGAAATATTCTCAATAAATTCCCAGAAAATTCAAGCATGTCCCATATGCTATATGTGGTGATCTTGCCAAGTTTCACCTCCATCCAAGGTGGATTGATTCACCAAATAATTCAGAAACCCTTTCTATCCAGAATCAAGTTCGAACAACTTTACATTGCCAAGTTGTCCATTTAATCTCAAACTTTGCACGAGTGCTCAATACCCCAAATAAGGAGATCATGCCAAGATTTGGATTTGTTGGAATTGATTTACTCACATCTTCCCACAAGATTGCAAATCTACCCATTTGTGGGTGTTTTCAAGTTTACATTGTCAAACTTGTCCAATGGAGCTCAAATTTGGTAGAGCCTCCTAATTATATGCAAAACCAAATCCTGTGAACTCTCAGTGCATTTAGAGGAGGTTAACTTCTCCAAATTTGCATAAAACACCTTCTGCCAGATTTGAAAATCAGCATCTAGCACCCTCACACTTAGTCCCTTCACTCCAAACTCATGACGCAGACTGCCTGTGCCTCCCCACATCTGCATACGAGAGGCCCAACACTTGTGCAATGAGAGGGACCAAAATCCCCCTTTTAGCTCCTGAATCAAGACTGACAGCATCACATTACCAGTCTCGCCTTGGCCATCTTAATTCCTCTCGGCCCCTAGTTTCCAAGGAGCATCTAACCCCTCTCCATAACACATCACGCATGTCCAAGACGCGCTAGAGCGCGCCGGCATGCCGTGGCATGCCAAAGTTGCGTTCTGGACGCGCTACAAGGCGCACCCGAGCCCATAGAGGCCAGCGCCGGCCAGTTCCTGCCCCCTTTCGTTGCCCCTCTTCGACAACACCGACGATCGATGCCAGGGAAACGTCGGACCCCTCTTCTTCCCGACTCCTCTGCCCCTAGCCACGCGGGCCCGCGCTCGGCCGACCAGGCCAGATTAACCCCGCCACCTCAACGTGCCAGCAGAGCTGCCCCGCTCCTCCTGAAGAGGCTGCGCGGTCCAAAACCATGTCCGCAATACCACGGGTTCACTCTCGAGCCCTCTCTCCCTCTCCTGCCACCGCAGCAAAACCACCGATGCACCACCATTCGGTGACTCATCGCCCGCCTATTTAAAGTCTCCCCGCTCTCCCCTGCACCTCCAGAATCGCCCTATCCTCCATAATCAACCACCCCAAGTCCCCTCTTGAGCTAAAAGAGCCCCGGTATTCGAGATCGACCAAGGTGCCATCCCGTCAGGGCTCTGTTGATTTCAGACTACAAGCATGCTCCGACGCTCCTTTCACTTCCCTTGTGACCGCAAAGACATCCCAATCTTCTCCACCACTCCCTCGTCCTCCTCCCCATTCCAAGCCCCGTTGCCAGGACCTCGCCGAAAGGTCTTTGATGACCCACAAGTATAGGGGATCAATCGTAGTCCTTTCGATAAGTAAGAGTGTCGAACCCAACAAGGAGCAGAAAGATCTGACAAGTGGTTTTCAGCAAGGAAAAATCTGCACGCACTGAAATTGTCGGTAACAAGTGATTGTGTGGTGAGATGATTCGTAACGAGCAACAAGTAACAAAAGTAGCAACGGTGAAGAATGTGTCCCAATCCCTTTTGTAGCAAGGGAAATCCTAGACAAAGTCTTATAGGAGGAAAAACGCTCCCGAGGACACACGGGAATTTCTGTCATGCTAGTTTTCATCATGTTCATATGATTCACGTTCGTTACTTTGATAGTTTGATATGTGGGTGTGATACATCTCAAACGTATCTATAATTTTTGATGGTTCCATGCTATTATCTTGTCAACTTTGGATGTTTTATATGCATGAATATGCTATTATATATTTTTTGGGACTAACCTATTAACTCAGTGCCAAGTGCTAGTTTCTGTTTTTTTCCTTGTTTTTGGCCCATTTTCAGACGGAGTCCAAATGGAATGAAACTTTACGATGATTTTTTTTGGACGAAAAGAGACCCCCGAAGCTTTGGAAGAAGGCCAGATGGGCCACGAGGGAGTCACAAGCCCTCACGCCGCCACCCCCCGGTGGTGGCGAGCAGGCTTGTGACTTCCTCATGGGCCCAACTGACGCAATCCCACGGCCATAAATTCCTATAAATTCAGAAACCCCCAGAAAGAAACCTAGATCGGGAGTTCCACCGCCGCAAGCCTCTGTAGCCACCAAAAACATGAGCGCGTTCGAGCACCCTGCAGGAGGGGGAATCCATCTCCGGTGGCCATCTTCATCATCCCGGCGATCTCCATGACGAGGAGGGAGTAGTTCTTCCTCGGGGCTGAGGGTATGTACTAGTAGCTATGTGTTTGATCTCTCTCTCTCTCTCATGTTCTTGAGATGTCTTGATCTCGATGTACCATGGGCTTTGCTACTATAGTTGGATCTTATGATGTTCTTCCCCCTCTCCTTCTTGTAATAAATTGAGTTTCCCCTTTGGAGTTATCTTATCGGATTGAGTCTTTGAGAACACTTGATGTATGTATTGCACGTGTCTATCTGCTGTGATCAACTTGCGGGTTTGTGACAATTGGGAACCTATGCATATGGGTTGGCACACGTGGATTCATGTGAGTACTTGATGTATGTTTTGGTGATCAACTTGCGGGTTCGTGACATTGGGAACCTATGCATAGGGGTTGGCACACGTTTTGACTCTCTGGTAGAAACTTTGGGGCACTCTTTGAAGTTCTATGTGTTGATTGAATAGATGATTCTGAGATTATGTGATGCATATCGTATAATCATGCCCACAGATACTTGAGGTGACAATGGAGTATCTAGGTGACATTAGGGTCTTGGTTGATATGTATCTCAAGGTGTTATTCTAGTACGAACTCTATGATGGATCGAACGGAAAGAATAGCTTCGTGTTATTTTACTACGTACTCTTGAATAGATCGATCAGAAAGAATAGCTTTGTGGTGATTTCGTACCCGACAATAATCTCTTCGTTTGTTCCCCGCTATTAGTGACTTTGGAGTGACTCTTTGTTACATGTTGAGGGCTAGTTATATGGTCCAATTATGTTATCATTGTTGAGAGAACTTCACTAGTGAAAGTATGAACCCTAGGCCTTGTTTCCACGCATTGCAATACCGTTCGTGCTCACTTTTGTTACTAGTTACCTTGCTGTTTTTGTAATTTCAGATTACAAAAACCTTTATCTACCATCCTTATTGCACTTGTATCACCATATCTTCGCCGAACTAGGGCACCTATACAACTTACCATTGTATTGGGTGTGTTGGGGACAGAAGAGACTCTTTGTTATTTGGTTGCAGGGTTGCTTGAGAGAGACCATGTTCATCCTCCGCCTCCTGCGGATTGATAAACCTTAGGTCACCCACTTGAGGGAAAATTGCTACTGTCCTACAAACCCTCTGCACTTGGAGGCCCAACAACATCTACAAGGAGAAGGTTGCGTAGTAGACATCAAGCTATTTTCTGGCGCCGTTGCCGGGGAGGTTAGCGCTTGAAGGTATATATTTAGATCTTGCAATCGAATCTTGTTAGTTCGCTAGAAACTACAAAAAAATGGAATTGAGGATGCCTCATATGCTCCATCTTTTCAATGTCTTTCGTGAGCATGATGGGAAGGAAAATTGTGCTCAAGTTCTGAAAGAAGAATTACATAGAATGCTTGGCATAGAATATGTGAATGATGAGCATGATCGCAATGTTGTTAGCATGAATTCTATGAATACCCATGATGCTAATGATATGCAAAGCCACAAGCTTGGGGATGCTATATTTGACGAAGATGATCTTTTTAGTTCTTCCACTTTGAATGATCAAAATTATTTTGATGAAAGCATGCCCCCTATCTATGATGATTATCGTGAGGATACTTATGCTTTGAAGAAGAGGGACGATAAAGCTTGTCATACTTTCGAAAACCCCTTTGCTAAACCTTGCTTTTTCATTGTGGACACAATTTGTAGTGCTCAAGTCTTTTATGATACTCCCACTACTATTCTTCAGAATATATTTTCTTATGTGGAGAGTAGTAAAATTTCTATGCTTGTAGATCATGAAAAGAAAGCTTTAGGTGCTGGTTATATTGTTGAATTCACTCATGATGCTACTGAAAATTACTATGAGAGAGGATCATATGCTTCTACTTATTGCAATAGTATCAACCTTCCTCTCCATATGTTGAAATTTTTGAAGCTATGCTTATTTTGCCCTCCTATGCTAGTTGATTCTTGCTCCAATAAATTGTTTCATCAAAAAATCCCTATGCATAGGAAGTGGGTTAGACTTAAATGTGCTAGCCATTTGCTCCATGATGCTCTTGTAATATTTCAATCCTTACCTTTTATGTGAGCATCATTGAAACCAATGCCTAGCTAAGGGCGTTAAACGATAGCGCTTGTTGGGAGGCAACCCAATGAATAAATTTTTCTTTGCTTTTTTGCTTCCTGTTTTGTTTTCTCCACACCATCATAATTCTGTTATGTTTGGTGTCTTTTGTGTTTCTTTTTGTGTTTGTGCCAAGCAAAACCGTTATGATTAGTCTTGGGGGTGATCGTTTGGTCATGCTGGAAAAGACAGAAACTTTCTTCTCACGAAACAAATTTTCATTTTTTATGTAAGAGCTTTTGAGTTGATTCTTTTTGCTGCTGATTGCTACGCAAATTCTTCAGACTATCGTAATTGTTCAGAATTTTTGAAGTACCAGAGGTATACGAAATATACAGATTGCTACAGACTGGTCTTCTGTTAAAATATTCTGTTTTTGTTGTGTTGGTTGCTTATTTTGATGAAACTATGGATAGTATCGGGGGGTATTAGCCATGGAAAATTGAAAATATAGTAACCCAACGTCAACATAAGTAGAATTTAAGTTTGCTACAGTACCTAAGGAAGTGGTGGTTTGCTTTCTCATACTAATGTTGTCACGAGTTTCTGTTTAAGTTTCGTGTTGTGAAGTTTTCAAGTTTTGGGTGAAGTTCTTATGAACAAAGAGATAAAGAGTGGAAAGAGCTCAAGCTTGGGGATGCCCAAGGCACCCCAAGAGATTCAAGGATGCCGTAAAAGCCTAAGCTTGGGGATGCCCCGGGAAGGCATCCCCTCTTTCGTCTTCAATCCATCGGTAACGTTACTTGGGGCTATATTTTTATTCACCACATGTTATGTGTTTTTGCTTGGAGCGTCTTGTATTGTAGGAGTCTTTTATTTTTGTTGTGTCACAATCATCCTTAGTACACACCTAGAGAGAGAGAGACATGCACTCACCGTGATTTTGTCGAGCTTCACTTATATCTTTTGGTAGACAATTCAACTCACATGTGCTTCACTTATATCTTTTGAGCTATATACTTTTGCTCTATGTGCTTCACTTTTATCTTTTAGAGCATAGCGGTGCGTGTCTTGGTAGTTGATCTATGCTTTGAAAGTAGACTCAAAAGGGGTAGTCATCCAAAGGGATACGAAAACTTCCACCCTCATGTGCATTGAATAGTTAGAGAAGTTTGATTCCTCTCAATTAGGTTTGAGATATGGTTGTGGTAATATTGAAGTTATGCTAGTAAGGTGTTGTGGATCTAGAAATACTTGTGTTGAAGTTAGTGATTCCCGTAGCATGCACGTATGGTGAACCGCTATGTGATGAAGTCTGAGCATGATTAGTCTTTTGATTGTCATCCTTTGTGTGCCGGTCGGGATCGCGCGATGGTTTATACCTACCAACCCTTCCCCTAGGAGTATGCGTTGAATGCTTTGTTTCGATTACTAATAAAACTTTTTCAAAAAGTATATGAGTTCTTCATGACTAATGTTGAGTCCATGGTTTAGATGCACTTTCACATTCCACCATCACTATCTTCTTAGTGCCGTGCAACTTTCGCCGGTGCACAAAACCCACCATTAGCCTCCCTCAAAACAGCCACCATACCTACCTACTATGGCTTTTTCAAAGTCATTCCGAGATATATTGCCATGCAAATACCACAATGACATGTGCCACCACGTCTACATTGCCATTGCATGATCGTAAGATACCTAGCATGATGTTTCCATTAATGTCTATGCCATGCTAGATCATTGTCACGGTACACTACCGAAGGCATTTCAGATAGAGTCATCATTGCTCTAAGTTTTGAGTTGAAAGTGTGATGATCATCATTTATGGATAATTGTCCCATGTGAGGAAATAAAAGAGGCCAAAGATGCCCACCAAAATAAAATAAAAATAAAAAAAAGAGGCCAAAGAGCCCACCAAAAAAAATGAGAGAAAAAGAGAGAAGGGACAATGCTACCACCTTTCCACACTTGTGCGTATTAAGCACCATGATCTTCATGATTGAGAGTCTCTCGTTTTGTCACCACCATATAGCTAGTTGGAAATTTTCATTATATAACTTGGCTTGTATATTCCAATGATAGGCTTCCTCAAAATTTCCTTAGGTCTTTGTGAGCAAGCAAGTTGGATGCACACCCACTAGTTTTCTTTAAGAGCTTTCACATACTCTTAGCTCTAGTGCATCATTTGTATGGCAATCCCTACTCATTCACATTGATATCTATTGATGAGCATCTCCACAGCTTATTGATACGCCTAGTTAATGTGATCATCTTCTCCTTTTTCGTCTTGCAACCTCCACCACACTCCACACCACTTATAGTGCTAAAACCATGGCTCACGCTCATGTATTGCGTGAGAGTTGAAAACGTTTGAGAAAGTAAAGGTGTGAAACAATTACTTGGCCAATACCGGGGTTCTGCATGATTTAAATTCGTTGTGCAATGATGATAGAGCATAGCCAGACTATATCATTTTGTAGGGATAACTTTATTTTTGGCCTTGTTATCTTGAAAGTTCATGATTACCTTGCTAGTTTGCTTGAAGTATTATTGTCTCCACATCAATAGCACACTATTGTTTTGAATCTAACGGATCTGAATATTCATGTCACGTGAGAGAAGTTACAAAGGACAACTATGCTAGGTAGCATGCAACATCAAAAATTCATTCTTTATCTCTTCCCTACTCGAGGGCGAGCAGGAATTAAGCTTGGGGATGCTTGATACGTCTCAAACGTATCTATAATTTTTGATGGTTCCATGCTATTATCTTGTCAACTTTGGATGTTTTATATGCATGAATATGCTATTTTATATCTTTTTTTGGGACTAACCTATTAACTCAGTGCCAAGTGCCAGTTTCTGTTTTTCCTTGTTTTTGGCCCATTTTCAGACGGAGTCCAAATGGAATGAAACTTTATGATGATTTTTTTGGACCAAAAGAGACCCCCGAAGCTTTGGAAGAAGGCCAGATGGGCCACGAGGGAGTCACAAGCCCTCACGCCGCCGCCACCCCCCAGATGGTGGCGAGCAGGCTTGTGACCTCCTCGTGGGCCCAACTGACGTAATTCCACCGCCATAAATTCCTATAAATTCAGAAACCCCCAGAAAGAAACCTAGATCGGGAGTTCCGCCTCCGCAAGCCTCTATAGCCACCAAAAACCAATCTGGAGCATGTTCCAGCACCCTGCTGGAGGGGGAATCCATCTCCGGTGGCCATCTTCATCATCCCGACGATCTCCATGACGAGGAGGGAGTAGTTCTTCCTCGGGGCTGAGGGTATGTACTAGTAGCTATGTGTTTGATCTCTCTCTCGTGTTCTTAAGATGTCTTGATCTCGATGTACCATGGGCTTTGCTACTATAGTTGGATCTTATGATGTTCTTCCCCCTCTCCTTCTTGTAATGAAATGAGTTTCCCCTTTGGATTTACCTTATCAGATTGAGTCTTTGAGAACACTTGATGTATGTCTTGCACGTGTCTATCTGCTGTGATCAACTTGCGGGTTTGTGACAATTGGTAACCTATGCATATGGGTTGGAACACGTGGATTCATGTGAGTAATTGATGTATGTTTTGGTGATCAACTTGCGGGTTCGTGACATTGGGAACCTATGCACAGGGGTTGGCACACGTTTTGACTCTCTGGTAGAAACTTTGGAGCACTATTTGAAGTTCTATGTGTTGGTTGAATAGATGATTCTGAGATTATGTGATGCATATCGTATAATCATGCCCACGGATACTTGAGGTGACAATGGAGTATCTAGGTGACATTAGGGTCTTGGTTGATATGCATCTTAAGGTGTTATTCTTGTACGAACTCTACGATGGATCGAACGGAAAGAATAGCTTTGTGTTATTTTACTAGGGACTCTTGAATAGATCGATCAGAAAGAATAACTTTGTGGTGGTTTCGTACCCGACAATAATATCTTCGTTTGTTCCCCGCTATTAGTGACTTTGGAGTGACTCTTTGTTACATGTTGAGGGCTAGTTATATGATCCAATTATGTTATCATTGTTGAGAGAACTTCAGTAGTGAATGTATGAACCCTAGGCCTTGTTTCCACGCATTGCAATACCGTTCGTTCTCACTTTTGTTACTAGTTATCTTGCTGTTTTTGAAATTTCAGATTACAAAAACCTTTATCTACCATCCTTATTGCACTTGTATCACCATCTCTTCGCCGAACTAGTGCACCTATACAACTTACCATTGTATTGGGTGTGTTGGGGACACAAGAGACTCTTTGTTATTTGGCTGCAGAGTTGCTTGAGAGAGAGCATCTTCATCCTACGCCTCCTGCGGATTGATAAACCTTAGGTCACCCACTTGAGGGAAAATTGCTACTGTCCTACACACCCTCTGCACTTGGAGGCCCAACAACGTCTACAAGGAGAAGGTTGTGTAGTAGACATCAGCGTGGACCGGCGGTTGGGTACTGCCCTTACTTGGACAAGCATCCCACTTATGATTAACCCCTCTCGCAAGCATCCACAACTATGAAAGATGAATTAAGACAAAGTCTAACCATAGCATTAAACTAGTGGATCAAAATCAGCCCCTTACGAAGCAACACATAAACTAGGGCTTAAGCTTCTGTCACTCTAGCAACCCATCATCTACTTACTACTTCCCAGTGCCTTCCTCTAGGCCCAAATAATGGTGAAATGTTATGTAGTCGACGTTCACATAACACCACGAGAGGAAAAACAACATGCAACACATCAAAATATCGAACGAATACCAAATTCACATGACTACTATTAGCATGACTTATCCATGTCCTCAGGAACAAAAGTAACTACTCACAAAGCATAATCATATTCATGACCAGAGATGTAATGAGTAGCATCAAGGATCTGAACATAAAATCTTCCACCAAGTAATCCAATTAGCATCAACTACAAAGAGTAATCAACACTACTAGCAACCTTACAAGTACCAATCGGAGTCGCGAGACGGAGATTGGTTACAAGTGATGAACTAGGGTTGGAGATGAGATGGTGCTGATGAAGATGTTGATGGTGACGAGTCCCCTCCGATGAGAGGAGTGTTGGTGATGACGATGGCGACGATTGCCCCCTCCGGGAGGGAAGTTTCCCCGACAGGATCGTCCTGCCGGAGCTCTAGATTGGTTCTGCTCAAGTTCCGCCTCGTGACGGCGGTGAATCCACGAAAAAGCTCCTCCCTGATTTTTTCATGGACGAAACCCTTCATATAGAAAAAGAGGGGGGGCAAGTGGGCCTGCAGGGTGCCCACAAGCCCTCATGGCGCGGCCTGGGGGGTGGCCGTGCTGTGCACGCTTGTGGCCACCTGCACGCCCCCCTCTGGCACTTCTTCGTCCAGTATTTTTGATAAATCGGGAAAAAAATCCTCGTTGATTTTTACGGCATTTGGAGTTGCGCAGAATAGGTATCTCAACTTTGCTCCACTTTCTGGCCAGAATTCCAGTTGCCGGCATTCTCCCTCTTCATGTAAACCTTGCAAAATAAGAGAGAAAAGGCATAAGAATTGTACCGTGAAGTGAAATAACAGCCAAAGAAGCGATAAATATAAACATGAAAACATGATGCAAAATGGACGTATCAACTCCCCCAAGCTTAGACCTCGCTTGTCCTCAAGTGAAAGCCGAGCTCAATAAATATGTCGACATGTTTAGGGAGAGAGGTGTCGAAAAAACAAGATACGAACATGCATGCATCATGATCATGATCAGAACATCAATACCAACATAGAATCTCTCTTGCTAAAGTGATAATTCCTTCACAAAGTAAAGCATGGATCAAGAACCTTACCGAGAAGTAACAACCGATAGCTTTTAGTCATTGAAGCAATTGCAATTTATCACAACATCAGAAAGAGTGAAATAAGAGCTTGTAAAGCAAATCCACATACTCAATCATTCTTTCATTCTCTACAAATGCTATAACTCACGTGGCACTCATGAGAACAAAGTTTCAGCTGGACACCAAGAAAGATAGGGGCTTAAAGTTTTTCCTCCCAACTGCTTACCTCAAGGGTAGTGTCAACAATAATAATTCATGAATGCCTACCTCGAAGTTGACATATGAATATACATCTTTCCCAAGCATGTGACGGTAGCCAAGACAAAGGCAAAATAAGGAATTGGTGAAGATCACCATGACTCTTTCAAGGGCAAAAAGTAAAGGTACAAGATAGGCCCTTCGCAGAGGGAAGCAGAGGTTGTCATGCGCTTTTGAGGTTTGTATGCGTGTCCTCTTAGTGCGGAGGAACGTCACTTTATATTGCCTCCTATGATAAAGAACTTTATTATGCAGTTTGTCACTTTTATGTCTTCCTCATCACAGGTTCGTATAAAGCTTATTTTCCACACACTAATAGATCATACATATTAGAGAGCAATTTTTATTGCTTGCACCGATGGCAACTTACTTGAGGCATCTTATTCAATCCATAGGTAGGTATGTTGGACTCACATGGCAAAACTGGGTTGATGGTTTATGGATGCACAAGTAGTATCTCTACTTGGTGCGGGAGTTTTGGCTAATGTGAGGTGGAAGCAGTCGTCACATGCTAAGGGATCTCTAATCATATAACATTGTTCCGAGCCAAGGAAACACAATTCATTATGTCGTCTTCCTTGTCCAACGTCTACTTCTAGGCATGCAATAGTTTAGTGAGTGTTCACAATCATAGATGGTGTCAGAGATGATATATTTATACGTGAACCTCTCCTTCTTTATCACTTCCTATTAATTGCAACAATGACTAAGGATATGTTTGCCTACCCTCAACAAGTTTCAATCCTCATTCTTTTTATATGTGAAGCCATCACTTCCCATAAGATCATTACATGATCTTTCATGCTTTTGTTCTATTCTCACTATATTGATCATGGCAAGAGGCAAAGACCTTCAACTAAGACACTCTTTATTATATGGCTCACGAGCTCGAATACATCGGGGGTGACACAAAGCAAAAGTCAAGACTAAAACACTAAGACTTTTAAAACTACTAGACAAAGGGAAAACTGAAAAGGAAAACTAAAACAAATGTAAAGGAAAAAGATGTGATGGTGATACGATACTAGGGCAACTCCCCAAAGCTTGGCACAAGCCAAGGGGATTGCCCATACCAATGCTCAGTTGTCTTCCTTTGGTGGTGATGGTGGAGTTGTTGCAATCTTTGACTCCAAGAGGGCCATTAATCTTTGATTTATACCTTGGAGATCTGCGATATGTTTTTCCAGCAGAACAACTTCACGAGTGAGACAAGTATTGCGAGCACGAGTTGTTTCACAAAACCTCAAGAGTTCAATCAAATATGGAGACAGTAGGTGGAGGTAGGGTTGGAGGAAATCCACTTCTTCAACTTCTTCCTTGTTGAGCACATATTGCTCTTCGTCCCATGCCTCATCCTTCTCCTTAGCTTTGCCATTGGTTTCTTTAGGTAGCCTTTCCTTAGCCTCCATGACCTCCATCCTTTTCAGATCAGCATGAAATTCTCCATAGATTTGACGGAGATTGTTCTCCCCTACAGATTCCTGGGACGACATCTTGACCTAGATCTGCGGCAGAAAACAGGATCAAAATGAAATCAGGAGAGATCTGCGTGGTGCAGGGGTCAGACCAAACGGGAGTATATATAATGGTTTTTTTCAGACCAGAGGGAGTACCCCGCACGAAAAGGGAGTCCGGGAGGCGCACGAGGTGGCCGCAAGCCCTCACGGCGCGGCCAGGGGGTGGGTCCGCGCCATACAGGCTTGTCGCCTCCTCGCGCACTTTCCGGACTACTTCCATTTTTTGTATTTTTTCAAATATTCCAAAACGGAGAAAATTTCCTACAGGAAAAGTTTTGGACTCTGTTTTCTTACCGAATCATATACCTCTTGGTTTTCGGAGTCTGAAACAGGCTGATAAATATACCTTAGGTATTCTTCCGGAGGTATGGTATTGATAATATTGCTTTCAACATTTATGGGAGTAGCTGAGATATAATGCCTGATTCTGTGCCCATTTACCACTCTTGCACAATTACCTTCCGTGTTGTTGATCTTGATAGCACCGGAACGATATACTTCCTCAACAACATAGAGACTTTCCCATTTAGAGAGAAGCTTGCCTGCAAAGAATCTTAGACGAGAGTTATACAGCAAGACATAATCACCTACATTGAACTCACGCTTTTGTATCCTCTTATCATGCCACCTCTTAACCTTCTATTTGAACAGCTTGGCATTCTCATATGCCTGAGTTCTCCAATCATCAAGCGAGCTAATATCAAATAACCTCTTTTCACCGGCAAGTTTGAAATCAAAGTTGAGCTCTTTGATTGCCCAATAAGCTTTATGCTCTAGCATCATCGAGCTTCTTATACCAATTCTTTCTAGACCTGTTGACAGTCTTTTGCAGAATCAGTTTAATCTCTCTATTACTTAGCTCTACTTGACCACTAGACTGAGGGTGATAGGGATACGCAATTCTATGGTTGACATCATACTTAGCAAGCGTTTTACGGAAAGCACCATGAATGAAGTGTGAACCACCGTCCGTCATTAGATATCTAGGGTGTAGCGACCCGACTCAAGAAGAGTCAAGCCTCTGTGTATCTGTGCCATCCCTGGATCAGTATGCTGGCACACACAGTACATCAATGTATATATCAAAGTGCAATCACATGTAAATAGCATAAAACTGATATATACCTTAAATATCTCAGCGGAAGCAGACAAGGGAGTGGAGTCCCAATAAACACCAACGGCAAGTTGAGTGTAGACCGTAACCCTGAATCGTACTCTTACTCGTTGAAGAAAAAGATCTGCAACATAAGACGTTGCAGCCGTGTAGGTCAGCATATTGAATATGCCGGCAGGTAAATTTCCTCTATACTATATGCATATATGGCAGGTGGTGTTGTAAGGTTTAGCGTAAACAAAATTTTCTCCTACAACAAGAGGGGCTAAAAGCAAAATATTACTACAATGTTGGTTGTTAACGAGATGGTTCCACCAACCAATTCTCGTACCCATGTTGTCAATAATACCCACATCAATATTATTATTTGTGTTGAGAATTTCAGATAACTTCAGTTCCTTTGGCTCAAGTTGACACGGCTAATCGATTAGGTTTGAGTACTCTCTAGAGTTTTGCACACGTTCCCCACAAGATTTGATCGCCTCCGTGTATGTCCTCGCACTTCAGGGTGTTTGAAGACCGGATGATCAAAACATGGTCTTTCAACGGGTCCCTCTGAATCCCTGTCGGTGCCCATCCAATCCTATCGTTCTTCTACATCTGCTAGCACCGCCTGTCTAGAGTCGCCACGTTGTCCAACCAAGCTAGAGCCCATAATGACTTGTGGCTGTGCAGGGAAGCCTTGGGTCTTGAAAATATCCGTCTGTCTCTTTTAGCCTGGGTGAAGCTTTCCGCAAGATGTCATGGCACGTCTCCAGCATCCCGGGTCATCCACTGGTTTCTCCAGGGAGCCGATCAACCATCCTTCACCCAGAGTTGCATTGCATCACGAGGTCTTGAAAAAAATATATTGACTTAACCAGTCTTGGTTATTAAATTATTCTCGCATCACTCGTGATAAACTCTCAACCAGAATCCCGTCTACTCAAGCATAGCAATATGAAATTTGTCGTCCCGACCAAGTTACGGGGTTGTTGGGTTCCTACCACATGATACTACAATCTGTAACCATAATTTCCAAGTACCTACCCAGCATGCAATTGGGCATAGGATGGTAGAACTACGATGCATAAAACATAGGTGATACATGATCAAATGACTTGCCTAGTGATGTTGACGAAGAAGAATTTCTCGAGAAATAACTTGATAGACTACTCGTCACTCTCCGATGAAATCTATATAACAAACATATCATTCACATAAGCACTCATACTAGCAATCATTCTAGCAATCAAAAGAAAAGAGAGAGTGAATAAGAATCCGAAGGAAACTTCAAATAAGACTAGGGAGTCTTCTACTACGTCAAACGCTGAATAGTTTTTGTCTAACAAAAAATAATATACTTAAATAACAGGGAACTAAGATATAAATTTAACTAAGATAAAATAAAGTATTTTTCACAAAACTATTTGAAAGTATTTCCAAACGGGATTTGAAACAGTGGAGAAACCAATTGCAAGTTATTAGAGAACTAGAATTGATTTCATGATAACATATAAAAATAAAAATCAATACTTGTTGCAAACCTACTGTTAACTAACAGAAACAAAACGTAATATTTCTGAAATATAAAAGAAAAATAATTTAAAAACAACTAAAGTAAGGAAATTAGTCACAATCCTAAAAGAGGTGAAACATAAATTGTTTCACAAGAAACAATGAGCTAAAATACTCAACTAATTCTGAAATTTTGACCACTAATCATAAAGATCCCTAGTGATCAGTAGCAAAAAGAATTAAATTAAAAGCTATCTTTAAACTCCCACACTAAACAAAACAAGGTTTAAACTAAATCTGTTCTAATTCAGATTTGAAAATTTCAAACATAGACAAATAATATGTTTTTGAAAAATACAGGAAAATTGTGATCTACTGGAAAAAGAATCAACCCCATTGGAGTTATGGATCAAAAGTTATGAGCAAAAGAAAATTGAATATGCCTCTGTTTTTGAATTAAACTGAAAATAGAAAAAATCTAACTAGTGAACAGGGGGTCCACGTGGCGCTCTCTGATTGGCTAAGGGGTGAGTGCTGCGGGGAAAACTAACAAACGGTCGCTATTTAACCAAAACCTCTTCGGCTAAAAGTTAAGTGAAGTAAACCGGCTCGGTTTTTAACTGAAAACCGAAGGGTTATCTGCAATCTAATCTAACGCGTGTATTTCAGATCCAACGACTACGACGGGGAGATGGGGTGCTCACAGGGGGCTGCCGGCGAAGGCCCTGTTCCAGCGACGCAGAGGAGTGGTGGTGGTCGGGGTGGGCACTCCGGCGATATCCGGCGGCGTCCGAAGGTCCAGGAAGATGGCGGAGCTCCTCCTCCTTCGTTCGGTGGCGGCGGAGAGGGGCTCGGAGCGATGGAGCTCGAGCTCCTGGAGCTCCTGGTGGTGGCCGAATTCCGGCGAGTGGAGGCGCAGCAGCGAAGGGGGGGGGTCTAGGGGGGAAAATGGTGCGCGGCGGCGATGGGGGTTTCTCCGGTGGCGTAGGGGGGTTGGGGCGGCGAGGGGGTGGCGCGGAAGGGCGATTTTTTCTCTCTGGAGCTTGGGTCCAGCGAGGTGAACGTGGGGGCGAACTAGCGTGGGGAGGAGGGGGCCGAGGGGGGCTCGGGGGCGGCCGTTTATATAGGGGCAGGGGGGCCGAGGGAAGGAAGGGGGAGGCCGAATCGGGGGGAGATCCCGTCGGATCCGGTGGTCACGCCATGGGAGGGCCAGTCGCTCGGGAAGGAAAGAGGTCATGGGAGAAGAAAGGAAAGAGGAAGAAGAAGGAAGGAAAGAAAGAAAGGAAAAAAAAGAAAAGGAAGAAAGGGGGGTGCGCTGCATGGGTTGGATCCCGGTGGGATTCTGGCCCAAGAAAGAAAAACGCCCTAGGGCGGTATCCTATTAAAAGAAAAAAAACTTTCCTGATTTTGTTTTTCTTTTAAAACAGCAAGGGAAAAAGAATAAAAGGAAACAAAATAAAATAATTTATATGGGGTATTATATACCAAATCGATCAGAAAAATATTTCCTAATTGTTTATCAATTTTCCAAAACCAAAATAAAAACTTTTTAAAAATGTTTTTTTCAGAAAAACCCCTAAGGCTTTATTTTGTTTTTGAAATTATTTTCTGAACAAAGTTTGTGTTTCCTTGGCTCAAAATATATCAAAAGTGCCCCCTGGTCATTTTGGAGGGTCATATTCCTCCACTACTGGAATGTGCTGGTTTGCCGACAGCCAGAGCTGATGGCAGAGAACAGTTTAACTGATGGCAAAGGCTTTGCCGTTAGTGTGCTGTCGGCAAAGGTACCGGCCAAGATTTTATCGGCAATCACCTTCTTTGCCGACAGCCGGAGCTCGACCGACGGCAAAGACTTTGCCATCAGCTTTCTGGCACGGGCTGACGGCAAAGAGCAGTGGCGGAAACGGCGCAGGCCGAGCTCCGTTAGAAGGTTAACGGCAGGCTTTGCCCACAGCCGTAGAAAAGTTGACGGCAAAGCCTCCCCTCTTTGCCCACAGCCGTAGAAGAGCTGACGGCAAAGCCGAAACCCGTGGGTCCCCTTGGCCGCCTCTTTGCCGACAGCTGGAACCCAGCTGACGGCAAAGCCTAAACCTGGGTCCCCTTGGCCGCCTCTTTGCCGACAGCTGCAGCCCAGCTGACGACAAAGCCGAAAATTTCGTATTCCCAGAGTTGCCAGAATACACAGGCTGCCGCCACGTGTCTTCTTTGCCGTCAGTCCACCGACGGCAAAGCCTTTGCCGTCAGTAAGTTGTAGGCAAAGACCCTCTCTGATTTTTTTTTCATATTTGTTTTCTGTTAATTCCCTGCATTTGCAAAACATAGATACAAACATCAACATATATATTTGAATCTGCCCCTAAACAGCACCACAAGTGCATCACAAAGTGCAAACAGCACAACACAAGTGCAAACAACACGAATATATGTCATTAAAGTGCAAACAAGATCACAAAGTATTACAAAGCATCACAAGTGCATCCACAAATACAATTGCATTACAAAGTTCATCTAGGACTACACAAGTGCATTACAAAGTCTCGAGCATCCATCCATATGCCATGTTGCTTTATCAAAATCTGCATAATGAGAAAGAATTTAGAAGAAGAATACAATAAGAAAGAAGTTATCTAAATTGAGCTAAGCAATTAGAAGAAGAAGTGGAAGAAGAAGAAGAAGAAGAAGAAGAACAAGAAGAAGTGGAAGAAGAAGAAGAAGATAGAGAAAAATAAAGAAGAGAAGTTATCTTTTTCTCCTCTTTCTTCTTCTCTTATTTCTTCATCTCTTGTTTGTTCTTCTCTTCTGGTTTCTTTTAAAACTTTCTAAACTAATTATGTAATTTTTGAGCTCTAATATCAACTAGAATTTACTAAGCTAACTAAACCATGGCTAATATCAACTAGAATTTACTAAGCTAACTAAAGCCTGGCATAATCTAAGTTTATCTAAACAATAAGAAGAATAAGAAGGAGAGGAATAACTTACCGAATGCCAAGAAACGAAGGAGAAGCTGCATCTCCGTTCGTCGCTGGGTTGCTAGGGCTCTCACCAGGAGAAGTAAAGGGATCGTGGGATTCAACTCTTGAATGATGCTGCAACAAGGCAAGAGTTAAAATATGTGGTTAGCACGGCGATAGACAAGGGTATAAGACCGTGCAAGGTTGGTCATTGAAAGGTAACTCACCGTTCCCACCGGAGAAGGCATAGGTGGAGGGGGCGGCAAACCTTGCTTCTCACACATAGCCTGCAAATTAGTTTTTGAGGAGTCAAAGAAATAGCCTTGTTGCGTCTCACACATAGCCTTGCTTCTCACACAACTGACTTACCGCAACAAAGTCGTGCATGGCCTTCGCATGGGCATTATTGCGTGCCCTCTGCCTATCAAGCAACCTCTGCGTATTCCGGTCCCTCTCCTCCAAAAAGAGCCTGGTGGCCTCCCTCTCCTTCATAAGTGCGGCCTGGAACCACTCCTCAAAAGGAATTTTCATCATCCATCCAGGGACAAAAGAACGAAAGAAATAATGAAGAAAACTAACCTCGATGGCAAGATCAACTGGCCTCGAGCGTTGCCGTATTGCAGGAGCGGAGCTCGTTTGCCTCGACTTGATCTGAGATAGAGTCTCAGTGATAGGGACGAAGCCATCACACATGGCCAGCGTGCCATGAATCTTACCGCCACCAGAGATCATTAACGCCTCTGGATCGATATGATTCTGGCTCGGGTCAAAGTCAGGCCCGCGCAGCTGTTTGTCCAGCTCAGAATAAGACGTCATCTTGTTGTAGGCGGACAGGCTTTTGTACGCCGACGGCCCGTCCCCCTCAGAATATGCCTTCGCCGTCTTGTAGGAGCCCTTATGGGCCATGCTAAACGCGTCGTATCCCTCAGGCTCGGGCTGGTTATTGTGTTTGGCCTACACAAAAAGACAAAGAATTAGTACAACAAAAATCATGAACGAACGAATTATTGATGAAACAAAACAAGGCACACATACCCATTTTTTGGCGTATTGCTTGATGTTGGCATTGCCTTGTTGGTGTGGCACACCAACCAATTGGGCACGATGGTCCTTGGCCATAGTGTGGGTGCTCAACCAAGCCTCTGTGCACCACCTGTCCGCTATCATCTCCTAACAATCCATCTTATCGGCCAACCATCTCGGGGGCACCTATGAATGTAAGTTAATGAAGAATGAAACTAAGTATTATAACTAAATAGACCTAACTATCCCTAACAATTGATCTTTGGAATGTACATACCTCCATGTACTCGGTCTTATCAAGGAAAATATTTCGACATTCAGTCTTTGTCTTCGGCTCCCCTTGCTTGGCGTACCAATCTCGAACAGCCTGAACGCGCAGCTCGTGCCTCGTGTTATTCAATAAACTCTTGCACTCTTTCACGAGGTTCTTCTTGGCCGCCTCCTCCGTCCCCTCCTCGACCCTAAAGTAACTCTGCAATTATGCCAAATAGATGCACAGATGAATAGTGAAATGATTTGGATGGAAATAACAATATATAACATTGTATACTTTTTATTGGGTAAAATAATAGTTACCCCAAAATCAGCCAACACCTTGTCGGCCACGCTCACGCAAACAACACCATTGACAACACGCTCCCACTTGAGTCCTGGCTCGGGAACCATACCCTCACCGGGCAACTGCACTATCCCGGGGAAGTGCTCCCTAAGTAAAGCACCAAGGAGGCAGTTTGGATTCCGGGTATTCTGCGGGTAATCTCACCCCCTACATAATGATAAGGCAAAGACATTAGCTACTTGGTGAAATATAATGATATAAGGTACACAATATATATCAACTTACTTCTCGCCATCTGGCTTAATTAACGACCTGTGCTGCAAGTCCAATCAGTCTGGAACTCGTGTCATACCACGTTGGTAGACCGACTTGCTGGCAGCCCCCTCAGCCTCTGCCTCAGCCCCCTCTGCCTCAGCACCCTCTGCCTCAGCACCCTCCGCCTCAGCCCCCTCCGCCTCAGCCTCCGCCTCAGCAGCCTCCGCCTCAGCCTCCGCCTCAGCCCCCTGCATCGGTGTTTGCTCCTGGACGGTAGGATCCCGCACCGGTGACACCCCCGTCTGCAAGGGTGAAGTGGCTGAGACATAAGTAGCCGAGGGTGGTGGCGACTGGCTCCTATCATGCAGCCTCCCTCTCCCACGACCACGTCCTCTGCCTCTCTTCTTTCCTACGCCTCTCCCACGGGGCTCCTCGGCAAAGCTCTGCAACAAAGTTCTCCGTAGCTGCCCACGTGCTATCCTCAACTTATCCCCGCCTGCCATGTCCCACCACCTGTAACGATAAATAATTAAATAATTAGTACAAATTCAAGGACAATAATTAAATGAACAATAATAAATACATGAATAATTCAACTAATAATTGAATAATTAAACAACAATGTTTGGATGCATACAAAGTACTAATAGTCTGGATCATTTGTCTCTTCTCCATGGTCAATTGAAGCAAAATCGTCATCAGTATCACACGTGTCGTCAAGACTGATATTGTCATTGGGTTCAGGGACATCATGTGGAAGGCATTTTTGTAACCGATCAAGCATTGATAGCTCATCGGCATTGGTAACTTCTTCTACATCCACTTCTTCCTCATCATCACGTGAGTCTTGTTCCTCCGTGTTAAGGGTGGACGTAGAGCAGTTTCGGGTACGACGTTTGACACCACGTGATTCTTGGAAAAATTCTCCATCATATGTTATTGGGTCAATTTGAGGTTCATAATCGTCTTCATTTGGGGGAGGTGGTCTAAGATGTGGCGGCACATCGAATACGACATACCAACCTTCTAGGTTCTTAACACTTTGACGACAGTATGGCAGATAGAAAACTTGGATGGCCTGTTGAGCCACAATATAGACATCGGCACCGCTTAACTTCCTGTCTTGTCGACTTTCGACAATCCCAAGATGTTCATGAGTCCGTCTTGTCTTAGTAGGATCGAACCAATGACATTTAAACACAACAACGTTCGGAGGATTTTCACCATAATAATGAAGTTCGTAGACTTCTTCAAGTCTTCCATAATACTCGACACCTCCCTCGCCTATAGCAGAGACACCGGAATTGTTTGTTTTTCGACCAGGCATTGAAAGCTCTTTGCTAGCAGTATGAAAGCGATACCCGTTGATGTCGTACTTCTGAAATGTACGGACCTTAAAGTCAAAACCATTAGCTATTTGTCTCAATTCATCGTCGACTTGCTCATCTGAATTAGCCTAGAAGTTAAGAAAATATAGAGTTTGGTGTGTTACTCATGAGTAATAGCAACAAAGGAAATCACTTATTATATATAAGGGAGGTACCGTTTTTTTGAACCAAGAGATGAAACCAGGATAGCCGCCTCCTATCTTTTCAAGAAGTTCATACTCGAGAATGGATTCTTTTTCGATTGCAACACCATTCTAGAATTGTTCGACGTATCGACTGTATCAATTAATAATAGTTGTTAGACACAAAACATGTTAAAAGTTGCAAAACAATGTACAGAGCACTTACTCGATGTATGGCCGAACTTCTGTTAAATTGTTCAATATATACATCGTTAGTGTGCGCCACTCCTCGACGCACAGCAACTTTGGTTTTCCCACACCAGAAGGTGCGAGCTTCCCTTTGAAAAGGTTGAGATTGGATTCACGTCGTTTGGGGTCGCCCAGATTGTACCGAGGCTTTGGATTATGCAAGCTGTGCATAGTGGCATCATAGTGTGCTGTTATGAAGTTTGCCGCCTCCTCGGTAATGAACGCCTCGGCCATCGATGCTTCAATTCTACGTTTATTTTTACATTTTCCTCGAAGTGTCTTCTGCATTCTTTCAGTTGCGTAGCACCAACGATTTTGCACAGGGCCACCCAATCTTGCCTCGGTTGGGAGATGCAAAATCATGTGTTGCATCGGATTAAAGAAGCCCGATGGAAAAATCTTCTCTAACTTGCAGAGCAACTCAGGCGCCAACTCTTCCATGTCATCTATCAAGGCACGCGACAACTCTTTAGCACAAAGAACACGGAAGAAATAGCTCAACTCGGCCAATACTAGCCATTCAGCCTCGGGGATATATCCACGCAACGTCACCGGCATTATCCGCTCAAGCCATATGTGCCTATCATGACTCTTGAGCCCAAAAAAATTCATTTTTTCAATGCTCGCTCCCCTCGCTAGATTCGCAGCATACCCATCGGGGAACAACAACTTTTTTTGCACCCACAAGAGGATTTCCCTTATTGCTCCGTTCTCAAGATTGTACCAGGCAGGTGGTTTGGACCAATTTTTTCTTCCTTTCGTCTCTCGCATGTTTAGTGATGGCCTATCACACAGAGTCTCCTGGTCAACTCTAGCCTTTGTATTATCTTTGCCCTTATCAGTGCCGAAAAATGTGCCAAGAAGGGCCTCGGCGATATTCTTTTCAGTGTGCATCATGTCAACGTTGTGTGGAAGTAAGAGGTCTTCGAAGTAGGGGAGATCCCAGATGCATGGCTTGTGGGTCCAGGCGTGTTCCTCATTATAACCCAAGAAATACCCTGGACGGTTTGGATCAGGCTCCATAGATTTTAACTGTTCATTAATTTGTGCCCCCGTCAACGCTGGTGGTGCAGAGTGTTTGACAACTTTACCTTTCATGAAATTTTTCTTGTCTTTTCTGAATGGATGGTCCATAGGCAAGAACTGTCTATGCAAGTCAAAGCAGGAATACTTCCCACCCTCCGGCAACCAATGAAACTTAAGAGCTGCCTTGCATTGTGGGCATGGGAACCTTCCATGCACACACCACGCAACGAAAAGCGCAAATGCTGGCAGATCATGCAACGAGTATTGGTACCAAACATACATTTGAAAGTTCTCTTTCTTAGCTGCGTCGTATGTGTTGACCCCATTCAGCCAAGCTTCTTTCAAGTCATCCATCAGCGGTTGCATGTACACATTCATATTCTTCCCCGAGTATTTTGGCCCTGGAAATATCAACGTCAGAAATATGTGCTTTCTTTGCATAACGGATGATGGTGGAAGATTGAGGGGAATGACAAATACAGGCCAGCAACTATATTGGGTAGTCGTCATACCAAAAGGATTGAACCCATCGAGGGTGATGGCGATTCGACAATTCCTTGGTTCTTTAGCTTTTTCCTTATGTATACTATCAAATGCCTTCCATGCGTCACTATCTGAAGGGTGTACCAACATCGGAACTCCGTGTTCATCTAATTCTTTCCTAATTCCATGTTTGTGCCATGTCATCTGTTTTGCTGTTTCTTCGAGCATGTAAAGTCGTTGAAGTCTTGGTAGGATCGGCAGATACCGTAGGACACTCACGGGGATTTTGCTCTGCTTCTTCTCACCTTCACCGTTTTCTACCTCAACATATCTTGAGGACTTGCAAAATGGACAATATGTTTCGTCCGCATACTCTTTCCTAAATAAGGCACATCCCTTCTCACAAGCATGTATCTGCTCATACGGCATCTTGAGTGTACTAAGGATTTTGTCTGACTCATATAGGTTTGAAGGCATAATATGACCTTCTGGTAGAAAGCGCCCAAATAGGGTCATCACTGAGTCAAACAGATCTCTTCCAATGTTGAACTGGGCTTTCAGAGCCATTACTTGTGCGATGGTATCTAGCTGAGAAATCTTAGTGTGCTCGTGAAGAGGACGTTTTGAAGACTCCAACATGGCATAGAAGGCTTTCGCGGATTCCTCCATCTCTTCGTCCTTGTTCCGAGCATCATCAAAGTCATTCACCATGTCTTCAATCCCTGTACCATGATCATCGGTGCGCCGACGCAACACCTCGTCTCTGTTACGTTGGGCCGACTCACCATGAAATGTCCACAAGGTATAGCCGGGAGTAAAACCATGCATCTGCAGGTGTTTACCCATTACATCCTTTGTTTGTCGCGAATAATTCTTGCACTTAGTGCAGGGGCACCATGTTTTTGGCTGGCCTTTAAAACTTGTGAATTACTTCTCGCCACAACAGATCTTGTGAATTACTTCTCGGCACAACAGATCTTGTGAATTACTTCTCGCCACAACCAATGTCGCTCTCGAACTTGTGAATTACTTCTCGCCACAACAGATCTTGTGTGACTGCCCCGATGAACATACCCTTGGGCCTCCGATGCCCGAGGCATCATCCTATGACCAGCCCGCCCGACTTCCTGTCGTATAGGCCAGCTTACCGTCCGCTCCTGACCAGCCTATGGCAAGGCCTACAACTACTAAAGACGTATTATCGGTTCAGAAGCTGGACACTCAAGCTGAAAGTGCACACACATCGGCACTTCATGCTGAGCAGATAAACCCAGTCGAACCACCTGCTAAGCAGTCTCAAAGTCCAGAACCACCGGCTAAGTAGTATAAAAGTCCGGAACCGCCTGCTAAGGAGTCCGAAAGTTGGGAACCACCTAATCATCAGTGCAGTGGTTCACAGCCTCCTGATAACCATACCCATGTGTCGGCACTGCCTTCTTAGCAAACCAATAGGTTTTCACAGTCGCATTAATACACCCACATGTTGGCACCAACTGCTTAGAACCCTGGCATAGTCTCAACGGCTGGTCAACCATGCGTCACCTCTAGTAATACAACTCAGTAGTCCATGACAATGACATAATCTGTTCAGCAGTCCATCGTACCTTCAGAAGCTTCTCAGCATGCATGTCTTTCATGAAACTTGACGTCAAACATGAAGTTCTTGAGATAACAAGAGGAAAGCATGGACAATATTGGTAAGTATTTCCCTTAGTAGAGAACCAAGGTATATCGAACCAATAGGAGTAACAACCAGCACCCATCTTCAGCGACTGCACACGAAAGAAACAAACACTTGCCCCCAATGCGGGGAAGAGGGTTGTCAATCCCGTTGGACTCGTTATTTACAAGCAAGTAAAGTGTGTAGATATAATTTGTATAGTGAAAAGTAAATAAAAATTAAATTAAGGCAGTAGGCAAATTATGACGTTTGTAAACTTATAAGTGAATAGACCTGGGGGTCATAGTTTTCCCTAATGACAATGCTCATGTAGTAGGCATACTATCGTTAAACAAATTACTGTTGGGCAATTGATAGAAAAGCGCATGTTTATGTGATATTCATGGCAATGATCATATGTATATAGGCATCATGTCCAGAAGCAAATAGGCCGAATCCTGTCTGCACAAGTTACTATTACTGCACTTCAAGAGCGCTTCTATGCATAATGACCCTGAGCCTCTGATACGTCTCCAACGTATCTACTTTTCCAAACTCATTTGCCCTTGTTTTGGACTATAATTTGCATGATTTGAATGGAACTAACCCGGACTGATGCCACATCATTCGTCCCTGCAAGTGAAAGGCAATAATGAAGATATTCATTGAAGTGATGGTGGTAAAGGAAGCTGGTACGAACTCTTCTTGTTTTCCATTTTTGTAAATATGTTTAGCTCGTTCTATCTTGATTCACCTTTATTATGAGTAAACATGTTTGTGATGAAAATTTGAGATTATAGTTTCTCATGCCATGCTTAAACAGCTAATAGTAGATAATGATTTATCTTATGTATCAACATGCATTAAAATGGTTGTGATGTAGTATGTTAGCATGTTATCCCCCTCTTTGTAATTAGAGCATCTTGACTTGGCCCATGTGCAAACATGTAGTCGATTCAAATCCATTGCAACCCTCATGATATTTAACTTCAGAGTGTTCATATCCTACTTGTGCTAGTGTTTAATGTTAATTATTCTCAATGCATGATTATGACCATTTTCCCTCTCTAGATGGTCGCTTCTCAATCTATTGCTAGCCTTCACTTGTACTTATCGGGAATAGTTCTTGTGCATCCAAAGTCCTAAACCCAAGCGGGAATACCTACCTATATGCGGTATTACCCTATCGTTCCAAGTAAATTTGCACGTGCCACCTCTAAACATTGAAATACGCATTTGTTTTCTGTGACGGGCGGTTAGTATCTTCCATGATAAGAAGGTTATTCTCAAGTTGGGCCTTTATTCTCTTGTCATTGTATGAGAGAGGATGGTAAAATGGATTCCCGGTCATGCATAATAAAAAGTAATGAAATAAAACTCCCAAGATAGTTGAAATGTTGGAGGGCAACCGAGGATTTGGTCAGCCATGGCTTTTGTATGTATGGTGGATGGGAGTAAACTTTAAATTTCTGCTTGGGAACCGCCAATAATGTGTTTAGCATGGAACATTCCGAAATCTCTACTGTGACGTTGACAGGAGATGCACACCACCCAAAATTACAATTTCATCTCAGTTTTAAACCACGAGCTTTGGCACCTCTACAAGTCAATGCTTCCCTCTTGGAAGGGTCCTTCTACTTACTTTTATATTATTTACTTTCATGTTAATTTATTTTATTAGAGTCATCATATTCTTAGTAAAAGCACCAGTCCTAAGAGCACTATTGTCATTCTTATGCATTGAGTCTAGTTAATGTTTGATGTTAGCATGACTGGATCTTTTCTACTCTTAATTACAAATTTTTGGTCACTGCTTGAACCTCACAAGTGCTACGCATTTATGTTTTGCGGTCTCCAAAAGGGCCAGCAAGACACCATATCATCATATTAGTGCATGCGAGACATATTATTATTGCTTGCTAGTTAGTTATGCTATTAGCATGAGTTAATATAATGTTTAACTGTTATTGTTGATATGATTATTTATGATCTACGCTAAAAACCTGAACACTAGCTAAGTATATACAATAATGACAATAAAAGAGTTTGTATAAGTTTTCTTTAGCACTTTCAGTTTGTCAACTGAATTGCTTGAGGACAAGTAATGAGTTAAGCTTGGGGGAGGTGATATGTTTCCAACATATCGACTTCTCCAAACACTTTTGATCTTGTTTCGGATTCTAATTTGCATGATTTGAATGAAACTAATTCGGACTGGCACTGTTTTCAACAGAACTACCATGATGTTGTATTTCTGCAGAAATAAATGTTCCTTGAATTGGATGAAACTTTTTGCAGATTTTTTCTGGAATATATACAAAATATTGCAGCGAAGATCCACCGGTGGGGGGCCATCTGTGGAAGCCAAGCCAACACGGCAGGGCCACCCCCTAGGTACGTCTTGATTGCTTGGGGCCACCTCGTGGCTCCGCATACCCTAATTCCAGTACTATAAATTCCTATTCCCGGAGAGAAAAAAAGAGAGAAGTTTTCATCATGTTCTACGAGACAGAGCCACCGCCACCTCTTGTTCTCCCATATAAGGGTTGATCTGCAGTTCGTTTGAGGCTACGGAGAGGGCGATTTATCACGGTCGTCATCACCAACCGTTCTCCATCAATAGCATCATGGTGCTCACCATTGGGAGTGAGTAATTCCTTTGTAGGTTTGCTGGACGATGATGGGATTAGATGAGATTTTTTATGTAATCAGGATATTGTGACAAGGCTTAATCAATAGGATCCACTACGTTCTGGTATTAATGTTGCTATGACTTTGCTATGCTTAATTTTGTCACTAGGGCTCGAGTGCCGTGATTTCAGATCTGAACCTATTATGTTTTCATTAATATGAGAGTGTATTTGATCCTATCTTGCAAGTTGTATGCACCTATTACGTGCTATGATCCGCATACCCCAATGTGACAATAATTGGGATTCTTTTTGGAGATTGTCATATTTTGAGGACTTCATGTATTCATTATGTGTTAATGCTTTGTTACGGTTCTCTATTGAAAGGAGTCCTTAATATCCCTTGGTTTCGTTATCGACCTCACTGCCACGGGAGGTTAGGACAAAAGATGGCATGCAAGTTCTTAATATAAACACGTATGTCTATATATGGAATACATGCCTGCATTTCATTGATGAAATTGAGCTAGTTCTGTGTCGCTCTAGTATGTTACTGTTACAAGACGAATGTCATCCATGAATATGCTTATCCATCACCGATCCAAATGCCTACGATTTTCGTACTAAATCTTGCTAAGTTACTATTGTTGCTGCCATTGTTACATCACTACAAAACTGTTGATGTTACAGTTACAACAACTACTACTATTTTGTTGTGCTGCTATTACTTTTTTAAAGAGAGATATCCCACATGTGGTTGAATCGACAACTCTACTACAAAGACCAATAAATATTCCTTGGCACCCCTTGTCTCGAATCAAAAAATTAGGATGAAATACTACCCGTGAAGACTATTGCGATCCCCTATACTTGTGGGCTATCAAACCTTACCAAGTAATCACCAAAGAAACTGAAATCAGATCCATTGCATCCCAATGTGTCAACTTCTCATTTCTGATTGATACTTGAGATGGGGAAGACTTATAATAATCATCTAAAAGGAAATATATGTAGCACACAAGGATGCATAACCATACTAACAAAATTATCAAGATCATAATAGACTTTTCATCAAACCATCAATGATTCAATGGATAAGACTCTCCCCTCTCCATAAAAAAGGTATGATCGTACTTTTATTACTCAAGCTAAACAAACCTCTTTCAAATAAAGTTCAACTAAAAGTTATAATATAACGCAAACTAGAAAGGGATTCAAAATCCCCACAAGCTTAACATGCTAAGTGGGCTGGATTAATTTAGTCTCCTTTTTATTGATACTGATGTTATGTTATGAAGGTGAAGCAATAACACTAGTGAGGGCATCAATCATGAGATTATTGGCTACCTCCAAATCTATGATGCGAGAATGATACAAGCGAAGGGTTGCATCATGGTTGGCGATGATCCTAAAGCTTGTGTTGAAAAGCCTCGCAGTTCTTGATGGCCAAAGCAACCTCCATCTCCCTGATATTATTAGTCATAGCTTTAGTATCAACAAGCAAATTATCGACTTGTACCTGGGGTGGAGTTGGTTGCTTCCTAACGGTGTTACACGTTTTCTTAGGTGGTACAACCTGCATGTCGGCGCCAATGGTATGCATTCTAGTCGCTCTTGGATTGATCTTGCCTTATTTTCCAGCGGATCATGGATGGTGCAGTTACTAAAACCACACTTTCCCATGACAACGGGAGTTTCCTCGTCAAAATTGATCATGTCTGCTCGATGATGAGCTTGACGGTGTTGATGTGGATGTCCGTCAATTCCTTGCCCTTCTCTTCATCTTTCGCTTCTTCCTCCTCAAAAAGAGGTTCCTTTGGATCTTCTTCGGAAGCGGTCCAATTGCGGCAACAAAAGAGCCTATCCCTAATGCTTGCCAGAGAATAGTCCTCCCGCTCCAAGTCTTCTTGCGAAGAGGTTTGCCTCTCATCCCACTAATGAGCCATGTCTACCTGGACTTCAAAACTTAAGAAGATTTTGTCTCGATTGGTTTGTGAGTTTGATAAAGGTGGGAGCAATAGTTCTGTACATACGACGGTAATGACACGGGTCTTGATGAGATAAACAAGTTTAAAAGGAAAGAAACAAACAAAATAAAATCAGGCAAAATTCTACTGAGAGTCGGAAACAAATAAAGTCTGTGACCAGTTGTTCAACCTTCTTCCCCCGACCTCTCTATAGACAGAGTGTATGACATCCTTAAAGATGGTTGTGTCCGATCATTCGGGCATCCATTTAATACCCTTCTCCTACGAGACAAAAACACAATTTTTAAGGTAGACCAAGAGTCAAAGGTGCGGCTTGCCCCGTGAGAACGAAGCAAAAGCCGACCTTACGAATGATCGTGGGGAGTCCTTTGGGCGGTCGTTTTCTCAAATTGCCTCCTTGCTCAAACAAACGAAATAAAAGACAGTGGTTTCAAACGACCACTAGTGGACGTTTTTGTGCCTGCTTATCATCGAAAAATATAATCTTTTGTACAGAAAAATACAATAAAGAGAATTTTGACCAAATTTCAACAAGAAAGATAGGACTTCCCTGTGTTCTTTAGTGCCTTCCATTCTTTGTGTTTTGCGAAGATGTTCATACCAGTGTTCTTTGTTCCTAGGGATTCAAGAACTTGTGCTATCTTCTTAAGTTTGCTAGCGTGCAAGAAATTATTATAGTAAAATAGATATTTCTCTTCTCTTACCTTTATTTTTTAAAGGTTCTTGTAGACTGATATATGGCGGCCCTATATCTCGAAAGGTACAAGTTATAGCTCTGGCCGAACCCACAACCATCATGTAAGAAATACATATACCTATTGGATTGTATTGATGCTCCTCCTTTACCAGGGGATGTTTGTGAACACTTCTCCTATCTTTCCGCGGTCTAAAGTTTCACTGTCAAATTCCTGCAAAAGAAGTGACAACCTCATCGAGTGAGAATTAGTTTCTTTAACATCCAAAACCTCTTTCATTGCCTGGCGGTCAATATAGAATATAACTTTTGTGTTAGTGATATAAGGTCTAAGCTTTTCACAAAAAGCATCACTACATAGAGTTCTCTCTAATTCGTAGCATAATTTCTTTGAGCATTGGTAAAGGTTTGGCTTGCAATGTAAATAACATAATCTTCTCACCTATTTTCTGGCCCAACACCACACTTCCCGCATTTTCATCCATTTCGATTGACTTCGAAAGTAATGTCCCAATACGGAGGTGTATTGGTAAAGCATGATGTTGAGCATGCTTTAGTTTTTTGAAGGCACTTTTGCACTCATCATTGAATGATAAGGTAACGTATTTCTAGAAAAGGTTTGTCAAGGGTTTAAAGATAGTGGAGAAATTCTTAATAAAGCACCTTTAGAAACCTACAGGACCAAGAAGACTCCTTATCCCTTTAATATCCATAGGATAATGAAGTTTCTCTATGGAATCTATCTTTTATTTCTCAACTTATATACCTTTATGAGATTTGTGCCCCCAAACAATACCTTCATTGACCATAAAGTGTCATTTATCCAAATTCAAGACAAGGTTAGTATCCTAACACCTCGACAAAACTTTATCAAGATTGCGAAGACAATCATAAAAATAAGTTCTATAAACTAAAAAATCATCGATGGAAACTTACATGATTTCTTCAACGAAATCAGAAAAAATAGCATTCATGCACCGTTGAAATGTAGCCCATGCATTACATACGCGAAAATGCATACGATGGTACGAGTACATACCAAAAGGATATGTGAATGTTGTCTTTTCTTGATCCTCTGGATGTAGTGCAAGAATTGAAAACCTTGAGCATCCATCTAGGTAAAAAATGGGTATCCTTTCCAATATCTCAAGCAATAAATGGTAAAGGATGGTGGTCGTTATGGATTTCCTTATTCAGCCTCGTGAAATCAATGCACATTCTACACCCGACTATTGTTCTACACGGGATTAGTTCATTATATATATTAGGAACTAACGTATATCCTCCCTTTTTAGGTACATAATGAACCAAACATACCCATTTGCTTTGAAAAAATGGATATATAATATATGCATCAAGTAGACGAACCATTTCTTTTCTTACCACCTCCTTCATTTAAAGGTTCAGCTTCCTTTGGTACTCACGAACTGTGTGGGCTCCTTTGTCCATGAATATGCGATGAGTACATATTGAGGTACTAATACCCTATAAACCATCAATTGAATACCCAAATTTTTTTCTATGTTTCCTCAAGCATCCATTAATCTCTATTTTTCCTCATATGAAAGATGAACACTTATAATAACTGGATATCTATTTGCTTTGTCTAAAAACTCATAACTTAAATCATTTGGTCGAGGCTTGAGTTAAAATGGTGGTGGTTCATCATCTCCTTTATTCTCAAGTACTTCATATTTTTCATTATATATCGTATCTTGAACCGATGTTTCATTCAAGTGATGATCCATTTCTACCATAGTGCGGTCTTCTCGATTTTTCTCATATTCACTTAGCTCCTTTTTTATCATCCTTTTGGTTCCAAAGTATATTGCACCCAGTTGAGCTATGGTCTTCTCTTCGTTGTTGTCATGTTCTCGGGGTTGGGGTGATTCTTTCATCTTGAAACATGAAATTCTCTTAACTCTTCCCCAAACTTAAGAGCGACAACATCCCTCTTACAATAAATGCTTGCACCCGCACTGTTAAGAACTAGTGTTCCAAATCTTATTGGACAAAAATCATCTTTAAGTATTTCCATTAGAACAAAACTTACTTGATAAGTAAATGTTCAAATATGAGTTAAATACCAGCCACCATCCCATAAGGTCTCATTAGAGTACCATATGCTAATTTAATTTCTATATCCCTTGGTTACAAGTAGGGATTAAAATTTTGTTGTCACAACCGGGATTTTGGCCTTTTTTGCATTTCTTTAAATTTTTATTTGAAATTTCTTTTGTGTTGCTCTGTAGTTTGGAAACTTGAGAATATCATCTCTTCCTAGTCTCCAAAGTACCTTGACATCCTCAAATCCTTCCCAAGCCATGTGATTTCCATCTTATCCCTAAGCCATATTCTTATTGGTGGGAATATTTATTTTTTCTATTAAAGGAATAACCCTATTTGCTCTAGGTTGTGAAGCATCAGTATTTTTATCACTATCCCAAATTCCCAAATAATTCTCATAAATATTTTGGGTCGTATCTTCCTCAAATATGTCAAATTATTTCCTTCACTAGTTCAAAACTAATTCACGCGAATTATTTTCCCATTCTGTCTAGAATTGCACTTTGTGAAGGAAGTATCATTTCTAGATCCTTGTTTGCCATCAAAAATTTTGTGGACTATTTCCTACCCATATTAGGGTATCATGCCAAAATTCAACATCATTTTCCTAGTAGATGTTCCTGAACTAAGTTCCAAAGTTTTTGTTCAGAAATGATCTTTGTGAAGTAGGTACTAGCTAGGCTGATCCAAATAATTTGAAATTTTGACATGACCTTCATGCGCACAAATAATAGCCTTCCTCCTAATTTGAGCATTTCACCTTCATCCATGAGATCCCAGCATCAAATCTTAGGTTATGGTCAAATTTTGAGTTTATGAAGCAATTGTGTTTTATATTGCTGAAACTTTAGGAGGGACGTCTTCTTACAATATATCTTGCCTCCTCCAAATTTGCGATCATTTCAATGAGTCAATCATTCTCTAGAATTTTTATTAGTTTCTGTCCAGAGAAGCATTGTGAAGCGAGTATCATATTGGTGTATTTAGTTGGTATGAAATTTTGTAGTGTGTTCATATGCCCAAATCCATCATATCCTCCAAAGTTTAGATCAATCCAAGCAGTCATGTGAGTTCCTCTTCCTATTTTGCATTTCTAACCACCAGGGTACCTTGTTAAGCAAGTACGAGCTAGGAATCTCCTTTTAGTTGAAACTTGGCCAGGATAGTCACCCTAGTGGTTGATTAAGGTCACCATCATTCACTTGTTGTGGCTCCCCTACTAAACAACAATTTTTTTGCTGTTCTGTTGTCTTGGAGCAAGCTATGGTCATATCCATAGTTCATGTGCTTGTTCATTGGCTATTTGGCACTCACTAGTGAAAGACCTATCGCCCGGACATGATTTGGATGTCAAACCATGAGTCATCGTCGAATTCACGTGGTGACTACGTGCCTGTGATGACTATCCGCGTGTTCCGGCAGATGGACCCCATTTCTTTCTTCTGTGCTTGCAAACTTGTGCCACCTAGCCTTGTCTAGGAGCTCCCCTCCTTGTCGCCTTCACTCTAGACCCCTTTCCCCCTCCGGATTCTTCCTCCTCGAGCCCTCCCAGTCAAAGAGCAGAGCATGCCCAAGACCTGAGTCGGGTTCCCCCTCCATTGCTTGCTGCCCAAGGTCTCGAGAGCTCTCTCTGACCTTATAAGTGCCTCCTCCTTGTCCTCCTGCAGTTCATCGACCCACTCAGCCCCCTCCCTAGAGCTACAGAGCCACCCCTCTCCTCCTTTCTCCATTGCGGCACTTGCCGCTCGCCGCTTAAATCCCAGCCGCCTGAGTCCCTCCCCTTCACCATTCTTTCTCTAGACAAAGTCCGTCCGAGCTTCTCCGCTCTCGCCCTATTATGGGGAGGCCCCTATCGGTCTAGCTCTGCTGAAGCTCTCTAGTGACAGTGCCTGTCAATGGCGATGGTGGTGTGTGCCGCCCTTGTCGCTCTCACGGCTGCCCTCGGATGCGGAGATGCACGATGTTGTTGCCATGCTTGCTGGCCGGCCCTATGCTGCACCGAGGCGACGACTACACCAGCACCCGAGCCCCTCTACTCCCCCGATGTGAATTTGAAAAAGCTCAGGGAGGAAGAGAGAGAAAGGTGAGGCAGGTCCCACCCGTTAGCACCTCACTGTTGACCGGGCCCACACGCTGACCTTTTTAAGTGGAAACGTATTTCTGAAAATACGCTTTTCAAGTTAGAAAGCTTACTCTATGTCTTCTGTGGGCTGAAGTGCGCTTTCTTTTGCAGAACACATATTTCTGAGCAAGACATTTTGTGTTTTTCTACGAGGGACCTGTTTGTAGAATTCATTTTGCACATCAGTTCCTAGATTTCAATCGTCCAAAGCTCCGTGACCGTACCTCCGATTCACGTGATTCCAAAGCCCTCGTTTTCGTCTCGTCGAGCCCATTTTGCTGTTATAATATTTGCTATATTTTCACACTATGAAAATGACCATTTTGCCCTTGCCTCTAGTCAGCCCCCTTCATAAGAGAAGTATTTCCGACAACTCGATCCGCTAGTTTCTTGCACTTCTCCCTTGTGGATCCTTCATCCCCACGCAAGCAACGATATCCACTTGCATGAGGGCTTGCAGTTGAAATGGTTTTGTACTAACTTTTTTAATAATTGTTTGCTCATTTACTATTGGTATTTCTGTTTCGATATGCTTGTGGGTTCATGTTCATCTTCATGCTTTGTGCTTGTGCACCCTGTTAGTTATGTGACTACTTGCTAGTAATATGCTCATATGTCATGCTTGCTCTTATTACATGCTAGTGATAGTAGTGTTCATCTGATACATGATTACTCTCAATTATGAAAAGTAACTTTGATATGCATGATCATCGCTATGTCATGCTCATCTACATCTTGTGGACTAAGTGCTTTATTATTGTTGATGCTAACGCTTCACATGTTTAATGGTTATACTTCCCATCCATGTTCATGATGATATCATTCTTATATGCATTGTAGTTTCATCCTGTTAATTTTATCATGACATCTCATTTCTTGGCAAGTTTAACCGGATAATAATTGAACTTGAACACTTGTTGGTTGAGTCATAGTGCCATCAAGTCGATCTGACCAGTACAACCGCCCTTGCATGTATGGTGTGGCCTTAATGTGGTCTATTGTCATGGCTCTCGCTAGTGCCTCCAACTAGGGAAGGGTATGTGTGCACTCTACCCTGATTTGGTAGGCGGCCATAAGCCTTGTGTGCCCATTGTTGTTGGATGGTACCATTGTCTCCGTTTGGAAACGTTTTTGTTTTGGGACGACGGTGGCCAGGTGATGTCCAGAGTGGCATCCGGGGCCACCCATGACTTAACCCAATGGGGAGTTTGTCGGAGTGGCTGGGAGAGTGTCATGCAGTAGATCGGTTTTGTCGGAACGCCGCGTGCCCACCTGAATGGGAGCAGGATGCCTTGGGTTCCATAGTGTGGGTACAATGTACTAACCTCTGCAGAGTGTATAACTATCGATAGCCGCGCCTGCAGATATGCGCCTAGTTCGTAGTAGGTCACACTATGAGTCAATAGTAATAATAATTACCTGCTTAAGAAACAACCTTGGTTCGATGAGAAAAGAAGGTGGTTAATCTTTATGTTATCATGAGAGGATCAAAGTGGTATCATGGATACCGAGGTTGGTTTATATCTTGGATACATGTGGTGGTTACGAGGTAACCCCGATCAGATTAGGTTGTATCATGACAGTTTAAACAAGCTCTGTGCTAGTATCATCTTTGTTGATGCCTTGACTAACATGTTCATGCCATGCTCATTTGATGCAGTTCTAACAGTATTTTGTTCACCATGTACATGCCATGTTGCTCTAGTTGTATCATGTTCATTATTGGTCTTTAATGTGTAAATGCCATGCTATTGTTTATCTTGATAGCTTTGGTTGCTGCGAGCTTGCGAGTACATTCAAAGTACTCACTTGGCGTGTCATGCCAGATTGCAGGTCATGCCATGATTGATTGCTTGATGAGTCGGCGATTTTGGTTAAGCGTTCTAGCGAGAGTCCCTGCAGAGTGGAGTTCACCACCGTCGTTGTTGTTCAACTGCTAGAAAGTACTCTGTTGCTTCATTTTGTCCTACTACTAGCATAGAACTACCTAAGTAGGCGTAGTGTTGTCTTGCCAATTTAATTTGTTGTGATATTGAAACCATTATATCCGTATCAATTGTAATAAAGAGCTAATTTGTTCTATGCCAAGCAGTGCCGTGTTCGAGAAGACTTATCTTTGGGTTGTAATACGGGGTGTTCCGGCCTCTCTCAGCGGGGGTGCCAGATTTATCCATGGATATGAAAACCCATAGTTACCGACAGTGTTGGGCAAGGGTATGGAGTGCATTCTTTTTTATGGATCTATGGATCTGGATACTCGCCAACAACCGGGTTGGGCACGATTATGATGTTTGCTCCATGGATATCCAATCGATACCCGTGTAACATGTGGGCCCATATAGCGGTGACACTATACCAACCCCAAGTCAGTGACGGTCACACAAGATCAAAGCCTGGCCCATGTTCCCTAATCCAACACCCCCACTAACCTAATTACTAAACCCAACCTAAGTTAATGAATGATGATGAGTTAATGTGATCTTTGTGAAGGTCTCATGCTGATTTTTTTCTATGTCCATGGAGATCCATGGGGATATGAGCATCCAATGGATTTGGGCATGAGCACAATTTGTGCCCATGGATTCTTTCGTGGATGGGCACATGGTATGAAGATGGGTTGGATTTGGACCAGCTCCACCTGCCCCAAACCTTACCCATTGCCATTCCTAGCTACAAGTCATAAAAATAAAGTTCATTATGAATCTTAGTGTAAAGAATGTAAGGTATAACATTAATGGATGCCCCTATATCACAAAGACCGAAATAAGAAGTACTACCAAAATAACAAGGCACCACTGGTTTATCGATATGTGCAGCTTTAATGCAACCTTTTATCAAACAAGTTACCTCCTCTTCCATTGCTTTTCAATAGGTCTTTCCCATTCTCTCCTTTTTGGTGGCTTTACGTTCGCTTTTCTCCTACTCTTGTACTCATCTTCAGAATGTTCTTTGCTAAAATACTCAAGCTAAACCCATCTCAATGGGTAGGGAAATACCGGTTTGGTTTCATAATGTTCTTGCATCGGCAGTACCGATGTTTCTACCTCCAAGGATTAAACTATGACCTCTTCCTCGGGGTCCTCATGAGTAAAGTTCTCCAATTTCCTCTTCAGGAACTCCATGTGTTTTACATAGCTTTCGACAAATCTTAAAACAACATCACGGTCAAGGTATAGTTCATTACCCCCTTTTTCCACTCTCCGTGAGTTTAGTTAAGATATAATACAATGAAAATTAACTTCTAATTTACCCTCTCCTTTTTCATTGCCCCCAAGCTTCGTGGTTGACAAGTTTTCCTTCCAATAATTCCAATGCTTATGGGACCTTGCTAGTGATAAAAGAACCCGCATACGCTAAATCTTGTTCTTCCTTTGAATCATATTGGAATCCTCCATAGAAATGGTTTAGTACTAACCATTCAAGGACATTCTATTGGAATCCTCCATAGAAATGGTTTAATCAAAATTTATACCAATTACATGCGCTTAGTAGACTTTGTCGAGGTATCCGTCGGAAGGTTAAAATCCTTCTTTCTCCTCGCTATATATGATTTGTTCAGTGGATAGAAATCTTATAGAAAAGTTTTTGCTAATTTACACCACGTATCAAAGGTACCTACATGATGAGACAATAACAATACCCAATGTGAATGGTTTATTGAATCTCGATTTTAGTTTCACATCATCTAGACCAGAAGCATTCAACTTAAATGTCCCACATACATCCTTGAACAAATGCAAATGTTGATAAGGATCCTCACCTTCCTCACCTTGAAATTTATACCATGCAACAATTCAAGGACACTTGAGTTCACCTTCACTTTGAAACGGATTAAATTTTCAATATTTCAGACTTGTGTTTCATCAAGAAAATATACCAATATCTACTCAAATCATTTGTGAAGGTAAGAAAAGAACAATATCCACTGTGCGCTTCAACACTCATTGGATTGCATACATCGAAATGTATTATTACCAATAAGTCACTTGCTCGCTCCATCTTATCGTAAAATGGGGGTTTAGTTCTTTCCCATGAGGCATGGTTCACATGTCTCAAGCGATACAAAACCGACTGAGTCCAAAGATCCATCAGCATGGACTTTCCTCATGCATTTTACACCAATATGACCTAATCGGGAGTGCCACAACTAAGTGGTATTATGATTACTAACTTTACATCTTTTGTCATCAATACCTATGAACGTGTGTATCACTACAATCGAAATTCAATAAACCATTCACATTGGGTGCATGATCATAAAATATATTATTCATGTAGATAGAATAACACATTTATTCTCTAAGTCACATGAATAATTGTCTTGCAATAAACAAAATCAATATAACGTTCATGCTCGACGCACACACACAAAAAAAAAATTTAGGTTTAACACTAATCCCGAAGGTAGATGGACCGCGTGATGGTGATCACATCAACCTTAGAACCACTTCCAACACACATCGTTACCTCGCCCATAGCTAGTATTTTTTATTCAGCAACTCCTGTTTCGAGTTACTAATATTAGGAACAGGTTTCGGTATGAAATACCGAGGGGTTACAACAAGCACTAGAAAGTCACACGTCCAGAACATGTATATGAAATATACTTTGAGGCAGTTCCACATTTAGTGACCGTTCCCCTCACAACAGAAGCACCCAGTCTCGGGTTTGGGCCCAACCTTTGGTTTTTTCAATGGAACGACAACTTGCTTTCCATTCTGGAAGTTTTACTTCTCAATGTTACCCTTCTTGAACCTAGTGGTTTTACTAACCATCAACACTTGATGCTCCTTCTTGATTTCTACCTTCGCGGTGTAAAACTTCGCGAACAGCTAAGGGATCTTCTTCTCCATCCCTTGCATGCCATAGTTCATCACTAAGATCCAGTAGCTTGGTTGCAGTGACTTCGAGAACTATGTGAATCACTATCTTATCTGGAAGATCAACTCCCACTTGAATCCAGCAATTGTAGCACCTAGACAATCTAAACACATGCTCACCGATTGAGCTATTCTCCTTCATCTTGCAGGCAAAGAATCTTTTTGGAGTGTCATACCTCTCAACATGGACGCGAGCCTCAAAATCTAATTTCATATCTTGGAACATGTCATATGCTCCGTGACATTCAAAATGTCTTTGGAGCCTCAATTCTAAGATGTAAAGCATGACACACTAAACTATCAAGTAGTCATCAAAACGTGGTTGTCTGATGTTCTCAACGACCACACACGATATTAGAGGGGGTGGTGCACTAAGCTGTGCATCAAGGACAGAAGCCTTCTGTGTAGCAACCGAAGACAATCCTCAGATCAGGGACCTAATTCGCATAATTGCTACCATTATCTTTTAAGTTAGTTTGCTCGAGGAACATATCAAAAATACAAGGGAGCTATATCGCCAGCTATTGATTTATAACATAATTTGCAAAGACATTTATAGACTATGTTCATGATAACGAGTTCAATTAATCATATTACAAAAGAACTCCCACTCAAATAAACAACCCTCAAGTTGTTCGAGTGTGACATGATCCAAATCCACCAACCCAAGTCAGATCATCACGTTAGATGAGGTGGTTTCAATGGTGAACATCCTCATGTTGAAAATATCTACTATATGAGTCATGTTCGACCTTTCGGTCTCCTCTGTTCCGAGGCCATTTCTATACATGCCAAGATCGTGAAGTTTAACCCAAATGTTCTCCATGTGCAAAACTGGCTTACACCCGTTGTATGTGAACTTAGAGTCTATCACACTAGATCATCACGTGGTGCTTCAAAATGGCGAACCTTCACAACAGTGCACACTTGGGGAGAACACAATTTTATCTTGAAATTTTTGTGAGGAATCATATTATGATGCTACCGTCGTCCTGAGAAAAATAAGATGCATAAAAGATAAACATCACATGCAAATCATATAAGTGACATGATATGGCCATAATAATCTTGTGCTTTTGATTTCCATCTCCGAAGCACCGAGATGATCTTCGTCGTGATTGGCATGACACCATGCTCTCCATCATCGTGTTGTCATGTGGATGTCGCGCCAAATATTGCGTCTACAACTATTGCTAACGCATAGCGATAAAGCAAAGCAAATGTCACAAATAAATTAAAAACAAACCTATGGCTACTATCGGTTGTCGGACTCATCAACATGCAAGTCGTGAAAATATACATAAAACATTATCATCTTATACATCACATATATCAAATCATGTCTTTGGCCATATCACATCACAACATGCCCTACAAAAACAAGTTAGATGTTCTCTGCTTTGTTGTTGCAAGTTTTACGTGGCTCCCATGGGCAACTAGTAAGAATAGTTCTTACCTATGCAAAGCCACAATGGTGCTATTCATGTTGCTATTTAACTTTCTACAAGGACCGCTTGTGTCGAATCCGATTCAACTAAAGTGGGAGAGGAAGACACCCACCAGCCATCTTTATGCAACCAAATTACATGTCACTCGATGGAACCGGTATCTCATACGTGGACGAGTAAGGTTCGTCCTAGCTGCTTCATCCCACATTACCGCCGAACCAAGATAAGACGTAGGAAGTAAGAAAACTGAACATCAACGCCCACAACACTTTGTGTTCTACTCGTGGATGTTATATACACATAAACCTAACTCTGATACCACTGTTGGGTAATGTTGCATGGGAAACAAAATTTTCGTATGAACACCAAAGATCATCTATGGAGATCAACACCTACGAGAGAGGGAGTGCATCTACATACCCTTGTAGATCGCTAAACCGAAGCGTTAAGAAATATTGTTGATGTAGTGTAACGTCTTCGTGATACAATCACGACCCGTCCCGCAATCCAATCACGATCCGTCCTATGATCCAATCACGATCCAATCTAGTGCCAAACAGACGACACCTCCGTGTTCAGCACACGTACATCTCGATGACACCTTCACCACCATGATCCAGCGAGTGTAGGTGAAGTAGTAGCTTGAGTTCTCCGGTAGCATGAAGGCGTAGCGGTGGTGGTGGTGGTGCGATATCGGCACGGCTTCACCAAGCGCTACTATGGTCATGGCAGTGGAGAAGTACTATGACTATGATAGAGATATGGAGGGCTCCGCCAAGGACTTGTGCCTTGGGTGCCTTTGATTCCTCTCTCATATGTAGGGGGATGGTGGAGAGCTCACAGGCCTAGGGTTTCCCCTAGGAGGGGTGGCGGCCAAGCTGGGATGCCTTGCCACCCAAGGCAAGGCGTGGCGCCCACCTTTGGGTTGCCCTAGTACTTTTCTCGCATGGCCCTCTTGGTGGGAGGGGCGGACAGCCCACCAGGTGGACCCTCCCGGTGGACCACGAGAACACTCTCAGAAGTAAACTCAACAACTCGTAACTTTTCAACACTTTAGCCAAACTCGAATACCAACTTGCAATATATCAATCTTTACCTCTGGACCATTCCGAAGCTCCTGGTCATGTCTGAGATCTCATCCGGGACTCCAAACAACCTTTAGTCGCCAACATAATAACTCAACAATATTATATCGTCACTGAACGTTAATTGTGCAAACCCTACGGGTTCGAGAACTATGCAGACATGACCGGGACACCTCTATGGTCAATAAGCAATAGCGGGACTTGGATGCCCATATTGGTTCCAACATATTCTACGAATATCTATATCGGTCGAACCACGATGTCGAGGATTCACAATCCCACATGGAGTTCGCTTTGTCCATCGGTATGTTACTTGCTCGAGATTCGATCGTCGGTATTTCCGTACCTAGTTCAGTCTCGTTACCGGCAAGTCTATTTACTCATTCCCTGATACAAGATCCTATGACTAATTCTGTAGTCGCATTGCCTGCAAACTTATTGTGATGCTGCATTACTGAGTGGGTCCAGAGATACCTCTCTTTCATATGGAGTGACAAATCCCAATCTTCATCCATGCCAACCCAAAAGACACCCTCGGAGATAGTTGTAGAGTGTCTGTATAATCACCCAATTACATTTTGACGTTTGATACATGCAAGACATTCCTCCGGCGTCAGGGAGTTCCAGGATCTCATGGTCCTAGGAACAGATACATTTACATGCAGAAAGAAATAGAAATAACCATAGTCATACGATCAAATGCTATGCTTATGGCTTGGTCTTGTCCATCACATCGTTCTCCTAATGATGTGATCCCGTTATATAACGAAAATGTTTTTCTATGTTTAGGAAACCTTAACAATATTTGATCAACAAAATAGTCTAGTAGAGGCTTACTAAGGAGTTTGTGTTGTCTATGTATCCACACATGTATTTGAGTTTCCAATCAATACAATTATAGAACGGATAATAAGTAATTATCATGAACAAGGAAACATGATAATAACCAATTTATTATTGCCTCTACGGCATATGCCAACAACAGGTAGTGATACATGCATACTTGTGGTATCTTTGTATCGCATATGCCACCACAATTCTTCCCTACCCCCGTTATCAAATGGTGATTAAGGGGAAATAATTCCCCGTGGATGCAACCAAGGTGGTCTCCATTTTACCCCCGTAGCAACTAACCGCTATGAAAGCACAAGGGGCTTGTCACGTCACCTAACTCCACGACCACACTGTTAGCCAGTAGTAATAACCTTCCGTCCAAAGTTCATGCGATGATCGACTTGACCCAGCATCAAGAATATTACCAACATAAATATGCATAGGGAATATTAAATGCTAATACCAATCTACCTATTACACACTCGGCTCATATATACCCAGGGAACAAGGGTGACTACTCACTCATGAAGGCAACAAACATCACCTCACTAATGATGGAAAACATGGATGGATTGCACATGTAATACACAAGTTGTTCGTCTAGCGTTTCTGAGATTACAATGGGTGAAATGACATGGTGGCGATGAGGACGATGATGGAGATGGTAATTATGAAGCCCTCTTGATGGAGATGGTCGAGACAAGCCTCCCATGACCGGTTCCTTCCTCCGGATTGCTCCTACGGCTAGGGTTCATACTTGTGGCAAGTTTCTGGTGTCTCACAGCGTGTGATTCATGATCCACTTTGACAGTGTAAAAATAGTTGAGCTCAAAGAGGCAGCAGCGCACCAAACCACCTCTCATAGAGGCACGCGCAGTAGTATGGAATGTCGTCGTTCGCTCTGGAGCACAACAAAGTTGTTTCTTTGGCCTTCTTGCTTGAGATTTCATGGAAAGTCTTTATCACCTTTAATAAGCGAGTCCATTATCATTTTTTGCAGATTTTCTTTGATAAATGATTTATTAACATAAACAAGTGCGCAAACACGACAACATGTCTCAAATCCCACAAAGTAGATTGAAAATAATGGTAAAAATGCTGAAAATTTGAACTCATGATATGTACCACAAAGAATATAATGAAAATTCATGTGAAGATTATTATTTCAATCGATTAAAAACTTATTTATAATGTACTTATATGAGGTTAATTATTTGTTACTATAAAGACATATATATGTATGCGGGTGTGGATCTAGTCGATTATCGCCATGTGGTGTGATGTATTCATGAAGCTTTTTTTTGTAATATTAAGACATTCATATCAGATTGATAATCGTAGTGTGGGGTAGTTTATTCACATACCTATTATATGTGGCGGGCGATTAGAAGGACCCGCCACAGGTAAGTCCACCACATGTGGCGGGCGGGCGGCAGCATCCCCCATAGCAACTAAAGTTCTAAAATTTTAGCGTGGGACAGTATGAAAATCAAGTCCGGGAGGTCGTCAGCGAAAGATAATCCCCACCTTCCCAGTTCACGATGTTGAGCTCCCCCATCCAATACCCCCGAAAGACACCAAGATCTGCCGCTGATGCTGCACGCGCAGCCCCCACCCCCACATGCCACAATCCCTCTTCCCCCTCCACCAAAACGCGGCCTCTCTGCCCTCGGCCGACCCAGCTCCTCGGCCCTCTCCATCGACTGCTCCGTCGATGCACCTCCGCCCACACCAATGGATCGAAGTCCTTCCTCGATCTCCACATACCCATCCACCGATGTGCCTTTGTCCGCACCAAGGGTCCTCGTCTACATAAACACTGCTACCTTCGGTTGCTTGAATTCACTACTTCAGATGTTCACATTCATTAAATTGAAATTATTTCAATTCATTGCTTGTGCTATGTTCATGCTCACATGTTGGTGTGCTATGATGCCCTGTGACATTCAAAACGTCTTCGGAGCCTCAATTCTAAGCCGTAGGGCATGACCCACTAACCTATCAAGTTGTCATCAAAACATGCTTGTCTGATGTCCTCAACACCCAAAGACGACAGTTGAGGGGGTGGTGCACCGAGCGGTGCATCAAGGACATAAGACTTTTGTGCAGCAACCGAGGATAATCCTCAGAGGATGGACCTAGCTCGCATAATTTCTACCATTATCTTCCAAGTTAGTTCACTCTAGGAATGTATCAAAAATACAAGGGAGCTACAGAGCAAGCTATTGATTTATAACATAGTTTGAAAAGACATCTTTAGACTATGTTCATGATAATGAGTTAAATTAATCGTATTACTAAAGAGCTCCCACTTAAATAAACATTCCTCATGTTGTTCGAGTGTAACATGATCCAAATCGACCAACCCAAGACCGATCATCACGTGAGATGAGGTGTTTTCAATTGTGTACATTTCCATGTTGAACATATCTACTATATGACTCATGTTTGACTTTTCGGTCTCCTATGTTTCGAGGCCATGTATGTACAAGCTAGGCTCGTCAAGTTTAGCACAAGTGTTTTGCATGTGCAAAACTAGCTTACACCCGTTGTATGCGAACTTAGAGTCTATCACACCCAATCATCACGTGGTGCTTCAAAACGACGAACCTTCGCAACAGTGAACACTTGCGGAGAACACAATTTTATCTTGAAATTTTCATGATGAATCATCTTATAATGCTACCATCATCTAAGAAAAATAAGATGCATAAAAGATAAACATCACATCTAAATCATATAAGTGACATGATATGGCCATCATCATCTTGTGCTTTTGATCTCCCTCTCCAAAGCACCGACATGATATCCATCGTCACCGGCATGACACCATGATATCCATCATCATGACCTCGAGTATCCTGTCGTCATGTGGTTGTCTTGCCAACTATTTCTTCTATAGCTATTGCTAACTCATAGCGATAAAGTAAATCAAATGGCACAAATAAATTAAAGACAACCCTATGGCTCCAGTCGGTTGCCGTACTCATCGACATGCAAGTCATGAAAATCTATACAAGACATTATCTTCTCATACATCACATATATCAAATCATGTCTTTGGCAATATCACATCACAACATGCCCTACAAAAACAAGTTAGACATCGTGTACTTTTTTGTTGCAAGTTTTATGTCGATGATATGGGCAACTAGTAAGAACCATTCTTACCTATGCAAATCCACAACGGTGATATTCAAGTTGATATTTGACCTTCTGGATGGACCGCCTCTATCGCATCCGATTTAATTAAAGTTAGAGAGACAGACGCTCACCAGCCATCTTTATCCAACCATGTTTCATGCGAGTCTCTTGTACGTGGACGAGTAAGGTTGGTCCGGGCCGTTTCATCCCACAATACCACCGAATCAAGATCATACTGAGCAGTTAGGAAAACTAAACATCAATGCCCACAAACACTTTGTGTTCTACTCGTGGATGTTATCTCCATATAGATCTAACTTTGATACCACTGTTGGGGGAACATTGCATGGGAAACAAAATTATCCTACAAACATCCAATATCTATCTATGGATAACAACATCTGCGAAAGAAAGAGAGTGCATCTACATACTCTTGTAGATCGCTAAACGGAAGCATTAAGAAACGTAGATGATGTAGTCAACCATCTTCGCGATCTAGTCACAGTTTGTCCTACGATCCAACCATGATCTGTCCCACGATCAAATCACGATCTGTCCTGCGATCCAATCACGATCCAATAAAGTGCCGAATGGACGTCACCTCTGCATTAAACACTTGTACAGATGGATGACACCTTCACCACCTCGATCCAGCGAGCATAGGTGATGAAGTAGCATGAGTGCTCCGGCAGCACGCCGACGTGGTGGCGGTGGTGTTGGTGTGTTATCGACAGGGCTTCGCCAAACGCTACCGTGATCGTGACAGTGGAGAAGTACTACGAGATAAAGAGGGAGGGCGACGCCAAGGAATTGTGTGTAGGCTGCCTCCCTCTCCTCTCTTATATATAGGGGGAGGGTGGACAGGTGGCACACCTAGGGTTTCCCCTAGGAGGGGTGGCGGCCAAACTACGGCTGCTCTCCCACCCAAGCCAAGGGGTGGTTCCCACCTTTTGGCTACCCTAGCACTTTGGCCGTATGGGCCTCTTGGTGGGAGGATCGGCCAGCCCAACATGTGGACCCTCCCGGTGGACCCCTGGAACACTTCTGGAACGTGCGTCACAAACCTGTAACTTTTTTAAACTCTTGGGGAACTCGAATACCAACTTCCCATATATCAATCTTTACCACTAGACCATTTTGAAGATCTTTGTCTTGTTCGGGTACTCATCCGAAACTCCGAACAACCTTCCGTCACCAACATAATAACTCAACAATACTATATCGACACTGAACGTTAAGTGTGTAGACCCTACGGGTACGAAACTATGCAAACATGACCGAGACACCTCTACACTAAAAAACAAATAGCGGGACATGAATGTCGATATTGGTTCCTACATATTCTACAAAGATCTATATCGATCGAACCATGATGTCGAGGATTCACTCAATACCGCATGGAGTTCCCTTTGTCTGTCGGTATGTTACTTGCTCGAGATTCGATTATCGGTATCTCCATACCTAATTCCGTCTCGTTACCGGCAAGTCTCTTTACTCGTTCCATAACCCAAGATCCCGTGACTAATTCCTTAGTCACATTTCTTGCAAGCTCATTGTGATGCTACATTAATGAGTGGGCCTAGAGATACATCGCCGTCATACGGAGTGACCAATCCCAGTCACGATCCATGCCAACTCAAAATGCACCCACCGAGATAGATGTAGAGTGTACTTATAATCACCCAATTACGTTGTGACATTTGATACACACAATGCATTCCTCCCGTGTTAGGGAGTTGCATGATCTCATGGACATAGGTACAGATAAATTGACATGAAGAAAGCAATAGCAATAAACATGGTCATATGATCAAATGCTATGCTTACGGTTGGGTCTTGTCCATCACATCGTTCTTCTAATGATGTGATACCATTATGAAATGAAAACTCATGTCTATGGTTAGGAAACCTTAACAATCTTTGATCGACGAACTAGTCTAGTAGAGACTTACTAGGGACTTTGTGTTGTCTATGTATCCACGCATGTATTTGAGTTTCCTATGAATACAATTATAGCATGGATTATAAAAGATTATCACGAACAAGGAAATATGATAATAACCATTTTATTATTAACTCCACGGCATATTGCAAACAGTAGGTACTGATACATGCATACTCGTGGTATCTTCGTATCGCATACACCACCACAGTTCTTCCCTACTCCGGTTATCAAATGGTGATTAAGGAGAATTAATCCCCGTGGACGCAACCAAGGGGTCTCCATTTTACCCCCTGTTGCAACTATCCATTACAAAAGGACAAGAGGACTGTCATATCACCCAACTGCATAACCACACAGTTAGCGAGCAGTAATAGCCTTTCGTCCAAAGTTGGCATACGTTGGATGATCGACTTGACCTAACATCTAGAAGATTATAAACATAAACATGTAAAGGGGTATTAAATGCTAATAGAAATCTACGTATTACACACTAAGGATCATATATACCCCGGGAACAAAGGTGACTACTCACACATGAAGACAACAACCATCATATCACCAATGATGGAAAACATGGCTGGATTGCACATGTAATACACAAGTTGTTCCTCTAGGGTTCCTCATATTACAATGGGTCAAATGAGATGGTGGCGGTGAGGATGATAACAAAGATTGTAATTATGAATCCCTCTTGAAAGATATGGTCGAGGCAAGCCTACCTTGACTGGTTCCTTCCTCCGTATTGCTCCAGCGGCTATGATTCCTTCTTCTAGAAAGTTTCTGGTGTCTCACGGCTTGTGATTCACGATCCACTTTGACAGTATAAAAATAGGTGATTTCACAGAGGAGGTGGTGTGCCAAATGACAGCTCATACGGGCGTGTGTTGTCGTATGCAATGTCGTAGTTTGCTCTGGAAGCGCCACGATGTTTGTTTCCTTGTCCTTCTTGCTTGAGATTTGATGGAAAGTGTTTATCACCTTTAATTCGTGAGTCCAATGCCATTTGTCGCATTTTCTTCAATAAATTATTATTTTTCTAAAAGCCGATACCTGAGGATATATTAGCAGAAAGAAGTTCCCGAACACGGTAACATGACTGAAAGCCCACAAAGTGGGCCCAAAATAATGTTAAAGAGGCTGAAAATTTGTACTCATCACATGTACGATGAAGGAGATCATGAAAATTCATGTGAAGACCATCAGTAGAATACATTAAAAACTTATTTGTCATGTCCACATATGAAGGTTAATTATTTGTTACTATGAAGACATATATATGCATGCGTGTGTGGATGAGATCAACTATCCTCGTTTGGTATGATGTATTCATGAATCTTTTTATTGTAATATAAGACATTCGTATCAGGTCGATAATCATAGTGTGGTGTAATGTATTCACATACCTATTATATGTCGTGGGCAGTTGGAAGGACCCGCCACTGGTAAGTCCACCACGTGTGGCGGGCGGTCGGCAACAACCCCCATAGCAACTAAAATTTTCAAATTTGAGCACGGGACTGTATGAAAATCACGTCTTGGCGGTCGTCTATGAAAGATAATCCCCATCCGTCCAGTTCACGGTGTTGAGCTCCCCCATCCAATATCCCCGAACAACACTATGCATTCCCGTTGTTGCTGCAGACACTGCCCCCCTGCGTATCTCCAATCCATCTCCCCACTCCACACAACAACGGCCCGTGCGACCTCGGCCCTCTCCACCGACCGCTCCATCGATGCGCCTCCACCACACCAATGGATCGAAGACCTTCCTCCATCTCCACATACCCATCCACTGACATGCCTTTGCCCGCACCAACAGGTCCTCGGCTACCTACAAACCGCTACCCTCGGTTGCTTGAATTCACTACTTTAGTTATATACGTTCATTGCTTTGAAAAGATTTCAATTCATTGCTTGTGCTATGTTCCTGCTCACATGTTGATGTGCTATGATGGATGAATATGATACAATTGCTTGTGCTATATGTCAATGATCACGACTGATTTAAAGGGAATGGAAAAGAGTGCCAAATTTTTTATGAAATGTTGATTCACTTCTATTTTTTTGAATTTTTATTATTCAATACGTCCAATTTTTAGCAAAGTTTATACCAATTTTATTGATAAATGGCAATGACCGGTGGTGAATTTAATTACGGCTTGTTTTCTTCTTTTGCAAGAAATAGAAATGAGTGCTAAAGTTTTGACGAAATGCTGAATCACTCCTATTTCGTCGTATTTCTAGTACTTAACATGTCTCTTATTTAGCACTAAACTAGACAATTCTTTAGTTAATTTGTAATTCTTTTTTTACAAATTACAGATGCAATCTTCATTTTGCACATAAAAGATGGGGAGATATACATGGTCTTGGAGTGAGGTTTTGACTGCCAATAGGAAGAGATGAACGGTGCTGAAGAGGAAGGAGACCTAAGTGGTGTAGAAACTGATTTATAATATCAGTCGTGAAAGCACGGGTCACAGAATAAGGTGCCTACAACTACTTACGTAATAAAACGGATTAAAAAAGAAGGGAGACGTGTTAGTCCGATCAAGAATGCAATGAAATGGGGTAACGCCTGAGACGTCTCCAACATATCTATAATTGTTTATTCTTCCATGCTATTATATTATCATTCTTGGATGCTTTATGTGCATATATATGATGTTTTATATCTTTCTTGGGATCCAATCTATTAACCTAGTGCCTAGTGTGAGTTGTTGTTTTCGTCATCTCTTTGGCTTTTAAGGAAATGAGTACCAAACGAAGTACAAATGCAACAAAACATTTTAATGACTTTCTCTATTCAAAAATAAGACTTCGAAGCTTCGGAAGGAGGCCAGGCACCACAGGAGGTCGTACCAAGCCAACAGGGTGTGACCAGGGGGTGGGGGGAAAACACACAGTGATGGCTTGGGATCACCCCCTGGCGCTTCATTACCTAACTCCACCTCTATAAATATCCTAAAATTTGGAAGACACCAGAGAGCCACCCAAAGCACTCTTTTTGCCACCGCAGCCTAATGTTCTACCGTGATCCCATTCGTATCCTTTTTCTGGTGCCCTGCTGGAGGGGGGTCAAAAATGAAGGGCCTCTACATCGACCTTGTTGCTCCCACGGTGATATGTGAATAGTGTACCATGGACCTACAAGTCCATATCTACTACCTAGATGGCTATCTCCCTCTCTATGTTCTTCAATACAAAGTTCACCAGGATTCCTATGGTGGTCTATTCGATGTAATCTTGTTTGCGGTGTGTTTGTTCGGATCTGATGAATTGTTGGTTTATGTTCATATTATTAATGAAAACTATTCGAGTCATCTCTGAATTATTATATGCATGATTATGATAGATTCATATTACTCTCCAGTCTATCAGTTTGGTTTGATCAACTAGATTAATTTATCTTAAGTGGAGTGGTGCATTGTGATGGGTTCAATCTTGTTGTGCTCAATCCCAATGGAAGAAAGGGACATGGCACATATTTGTCTTGCTTGCATTAAGGATAAATGATGGGGTTTATTCATATTGCTTGAGTTTACTTTGTCTACATCATGTCATGTTGCTCCAGACATTACTCTGTTTCATAATTAATACCCTAGATGCATGATGGATAGCGGTCGATGAGTGGGGTAATAGTAGTAGATGAAGTGAGGAGTTGGTCTACTTGCTTATGGATGTGATGCCTATATATATGATCATTGGCGTGAATAAATATTACATAGCTATGCACTTTTCTATCAATTGCCCACAGTAATTTTTCTATCCACCGTATGCTATCTTCGAGAGAGAAGTCTCTAGCGAAGACTACACCTCTCGGGTCTTCACCAATTATATTACTAAAACCCTAAAAATATTGCTGCCTTTTATATTCTATTATTTTATTTTATGTTTATATTATCAATCTATCAATACTGAATACTTACAAGTATCGAGTTCAAGGGGCTTGACAACCCACTAGACCACGTTGGGTGCGAGTGTTTGCTCTTTTGCGTTTAGGTGCTGATGACGAGAATTTCTGTGGTTCTGCTATTGGTTCGATAAACTTGGTTCTCATTGAGGGAAATACTTATATCTACCGTGCTTCATCTCCTCTCCTCTTGCGGAAAAACTAAATGCAGTTTATAAATAGCAACATCCTATGTGCCATCGCCCACGAAAATTTTGGTATCACTTTTAGATTTTTAAGGGGCCCTAGAAACAAACACCGGTTAAACCTCTTATTAGGAAGGAGGAGAGGTATTTACAATTTCAATGACTAAGAAAATGCACTTGCAGAAATCCACGTCATGTGTTGGGACCCCGATCCTAAGCCATAGGAATCCTGCCTGTAACACATCGCATCACTTTGCGGTCTCACGCACGGTTAACCCCACGGCTGCCACGTTACCTTAGCCGGGACCGTTTGCGCCTTTTGACTCAAGTATGCAATTGTGTCGCTAACATTCCAATGTCAAAGAACCTAGGTCGACATAACTAGTCATAAACTCAAGTGGCTCAACTATACAGAGACAGGCATACATAACCCAACAAAGCAGGTGTCTGTCACAAGCGTGTGTAGACGAGTCGTAGCAAGCTACAAGGACTCCATTACACCGTGTGACATTTCCCCGTAGGGATGGTAACAACAGCTAAGAAGGATACATGCCGGTCAACCAATGTGTCTAGAGCAGTAGCGAGGTACCAAGGCTTGGTGGAAGCACATAGGGGCATTTCTCTGTAAAGAGACCTACTAAAGGCATACGACTAGGTGTCGAACCCCATACATATCGCAACACATCACACGTACGCTTGACATACTCAATATGCATAGATACAACAATGTCATCACAACATAACCATACAACATCACAACATTTATTTAGAAGACTCGGAAGAGTCTTGCATAATAAGTTCATACAGGTAGGGGTCACATGACCCGACACTCAAGTCATAGAAACAAAGTCATACAAGCCATGAAGAAGCATTAAAGCTGTCTGAGTACAGACAGATGAAAGGAAAAGGCATAAAGCCTGACTATCTACAGATCCCTTCCGAAAGGGGCCAGGTGGTAGCTGGGACACCAGCAACTCTTCATCATCGAGGTCTAGGTAGAACCCGCCTGATGGCTCGTGGGTGTCTTCTGCAACATTTATTAAGCAAACATGAGTACAAAGGTACTCAGCAAGTCTTTAAATCAGATCTATCTACTCATGCACAAGTATCAACAAAGAGTGTTGTGGGGTTACATGCAGCAAGCTAGCTTTGACTCTTAGCTAGCCTATTCTACAACTTTATTTATTTTGAACAAACTTTGATAAGTCGTACACGAGTCAACTACCACCACAACAATACACCATCATGGATTCTTTTTCGTCTCCCTACGGAAATGCCATACACGATACTCACACTTATCTTGATACTTTTATGAGTAGCCATTAAAGTTATCTATGAACAACATATGCCTCCAAGTAGTCCATATCCTCGGACCCGGCTATTCGAATATAGCATAACCCTGCAAGGGTGTTCTTCTTCACACACGCCATGTGCACTTTATTCACCTTGGAAACCTTCAAGTGGAAGCCCAGCGAGGGAGTCGGCCACGACCGTTAACCACGCTAATACCTAGTCCACGTTTATCGCCTATTTGAGAGTGAACCCGCACGGAAGTCGGGCCGAAGTTTCTGTTACGACCCGAAATAATGTGCACAGGGTTACCAAGCCCACCATCCGAGTGTCACTTGGTACACCGTGCCACTGCCTACCACGTCATAGCCCACCTCTAAGGTCAGCACTATGCACGGCCTCCAGCATGACTACAAACACCAGAAACTACTTGCAACTCCTGGACCGAGTACTAGGCGATTAATAAGCCGAGAGGGTCAATTAAGTATCCCAACGTGTGGAAGTATCTAGTCTTGGATTACATACACGGAACTTAGTTCCTAAGGACGGTTCCAATGAGACAACCCGCCATGTACTCTTACACAGCCTCTCATCGGTGCCTTTACCAAATTAGGTTCAACACTTAACTATTGTCACCAGAACACATTTATTCCTTCCGGTCCATCACCCAGATGAAACAGGTCCGACACAACTCTAATCATAGCAAGCAAAGCTTGTAAGCACATCAATGCAGAAGCATCTACCGGATATGCTAGGTTGCAAGGTTTAGCTATTTACTGTGACAAGGACAAGTCATGCAAATGAATGGGTTCAGCTACCGAAGTAAAAGCATTTGACATATTTTATCCCAATGCAATAAGTGAGAGCAGGAGCGAGAACATGGGATTTATCGAGATGATCAAGAATGGTGCTTGCCTTGTGGATCAGCGGAAGGACACACTCCTTCAGTTGGATACTCCTGAGTATCCTGTGGAGCGGAGCCTACCGAATTAAACAATCACAATCAGTACACAACAAGTGTAGCAATATGATGCATGATCATGGCATGACAATAATATGGTGGATGAGCTAATGCATCTAGTAATGGTTTGGTTTGAAGCTGGTTTGAAACATAGTTTTAAATGCCACTTCAAATAGTTATTTCCATATACTCCTTTTAATTGATTTGACCTGATTCTCTGGTACAACTTATTCTATCATGCATGAAAATAGCACCATTTGATTATTTGGATTTTTCTGATCATTTGTCATATATAAATTATTTTAATCCGAGTTATAGATTAATTTCTATGAATTTTTGAAATTTTGAACTAAATCTGGAATTGTTTTAAGCACTTAAATGAATTACCTGCATCAGCATGACCTCAGCAGGTCAAAGTGGTCGTTGCTGGTCAAACCTGACTAATGGGACCCACTGGTCAGTGACTCTATCACTAACTGGAGTTAAAACTTAAACTAAAACTAATTAACAGGGCTGGGCTCACTAGTCAGTGAGTAATTAGGCTAATTAGTTTTAGTTAAATATATAATTAGTTAACTTTAATTAATCTTGGCTGGCTCCACGTGTTAGTGACCAGGGGAGTCAAACTCACCGGCGATGGGGTCAAACCCAGCGGTGGCGAGCCTCCGGTGGCTCCAGGGACGGCGGAAGGCATCGGGAATGCTCCTCCGACGACCAAATGGACGGCGGAAGGCACCAGAGGGACGACTGTTCCCCCGCGAGTTCATTTTTGCAAGCCTCAGGGGCTGAAGGGGCCGGAGTTGATGCCGGCGACGAGCTCGGAGTTTGCCGAAGCTCGGGCCTCATCGGGCTCATCGAAGCAAGGCGCAAAACGGGTGCGACTGAGCATCTGCACGACCTACTCGATGCGCTGAAGATGCTGGTGGTCTCAGACGGATCAACAGATCACCGGAGCCTCACCGATGATGAGCTCCGGCGGCGGACCTCTCGGTCTCCGGTGGAATCGGGGGCTAGGGCTCGGGATCAAAGGGGAAAAGAGGGGGAAAAGGACCCTAAGCTCACAAGGAGTGCATAGACGACGATAGCGGGCTCGGGGATGGCCTGGAGACGGAGAACGACGGCGGCGATCGTCGGTGACCCGAGGAGGAAGACGACAACGATCTGGCGCTGCAGGGGCTCTTGGCGTCGTTTCTTCGCGCATGGAGCTGCAGGACATCGACGGGGAGCTAATGCGTGGCTCAGAGGCACGGGAGGATGACTGGAGCAGCCTGGCGACGACGACCTTGCACGGCGGCCATGGCGGCAGAGAGAAGAAGGAGACGGGGAGCGAATGGAGAGGAGAGAGCGATGGGGACGGCTTCCTAGGGTGGTTATCCCTTGCGCCAGCATGATGAGGGAGGCAAGCAAGCACGCAGCTACATGCTGCCGTTGGAGGAGGCGGCGTCCACCTCCTGCTTGCCCACTCGCAGGGAGGAAGACGAGAGGGAAGGAGGAGATGGGCTGGGCCGGCGACAGATAAGAGTTTCCCCCTTTTTTTTTCTTTATTCTTTCTCTTTTGCAATTCTGACATTTGTTTTATTTATTTTTGGCTCCAAACTATTCCTAAGATATTGAATATATTTGTGTGGTATTATTTGGAATATTTCCAAGCTCCACAAAATAACTCAACATTTTATAATAGCTAAAATAGTTATAGCTATTTATTTTGGCAAGTTCCAATGACTTTCATGGATTATTTAAAATGCCAAAAATGTTTGGAAAATATTAATCATCCGTGAAATATTGTTTCCAATATTTAACAGAAAAGATGAACATTTTAAAGGCCATTTTGGATTCATTGGAAAATTCACGTCATTTGAATTGGTTTGATTAAGGTGACGTTCTAGGGTTTATTCAATCCCCACTTCATTTTTAATGCAAAATAAAACATGATGCACAACCTTGCTAAACACAAAGTAGTAATTCTAGGGATGTGACAACTCACCCCCACTCAAAAGAATCTCGTCCCGAGATTTAGAAGTCATCGGGAAGAGAGCGGGGTACTCAAGTCGGAGACGATCCTCCCTTTCCCAAGTTGCTTCTTTTTCAGAATGATTTGACCATTGAACTTTAAGAAACTTGAGGTTTCGACGTCGAGTGGCACGCTCAGCTTGATCAAGAATACGAACAGGGTATTCTCGGTATGAAAGGTTATCCTGAAGATCAAGCGTTTCATGGTCCACTTCACGGATAGGATCCGAGAAGCAACGCCTAAGTTGCGAGACGTGGAAAACATCCTAAACCTTGGAAAGATGCGGAGGAAGTTCCAATTAGTAGGCAACTTCTCCATGTTTTGCAAGAATGCGTAAAGGACCAATGTAACGAGGAGCCAATTTTCCTTTGATACCGAATCAATGGGTACCCTTCAAAATGTGACCTGAATGTAAGACTTCTCTTCAACTTCAAATGTCACAACCTTATGATGACAATCATATTGGCTCTTTTGACAAGATTGGGCTGTTTCAACTTTTCACGAATAATGCGAACTTGCTCTTTTGCCTCCTGGATCATATCCGGACTAAAGAGTTTCCTCTCTCCGCTTTCTGACCAGTTAAGAGGTGTTCGACATCTTCGTCCATAGAGAAGTTCAAAAGGGGCCTTTCCCAAGCTTGATTGATAACTATTGTTATAAGCAAATTCGGCGAATGGAAGACACTTCTCCCAATTCATGTCGAACGATATAACACAAGATCGAATCATATCTTCTAGGATTTGATTGACTCTTTCTACTTGACCACTTGATTGAGGATGGAAAGCAGTGCTAAAGGACAGGTGGGTCCCCATGGCATTTTGAAAGCTTTCCCGGAAACGAGAAGTAAAAATACTTCGTTGGTCTGAATTAATCTCCAAAGGAACACCATAAAGAGACACTATTTAAGAAATATATAAGTCTGTTAGCTGGCTAGTTTTTATACTCTCACGAACTAGAAGAAAATGAGCTACTTTGGAAAGATGGTCAATGACCACAAAGATAACATTATTCCCTTTTTTGGTCCTGGGAAATCCGGTGATGAAATCCATACTAACTTTATCCCATTTCCATTCACGAATAGCTAATGGTTGAAGGGTGCCAGCAGGCCTTTGATGTTCAGCCTTAACTCGACGACAAACGTAACAGTTCGCAAGAACTCAGCAATTTGGTCTATTCATCCTAGTCCACCACAACCTTTGGCGTAGGTCCTGATACATCTTAGTACTACCAGGATGAATCGTGAGAGGAGATTCATGAGCCAATTTAAGAATCAACTGTTGCAGACGTTTGTCCTTAGGAACTACCAAACGGTTCTGGAAGAACACAACACCTTGCTCATCAATAGAGAAATCTTTAGCATTTCTGCTAGCAATATTCTCCTTGATCCAGGATATACCCTTATCATATTTATGCACATCTATCATTTGATCCTTGAGCATAGGCTTCGCCACCAAGGTGGAAAGGAATCCTTGAGGAACAATGTGGAGGTTCAACTTCCTAAATTCCTCATAGAGAAGTGGTTGATTTTGTTGTAACATCAGATTGTTACAATAAGTCTTACGACTGAGTGCATCAGCCATGACATTGGCCTTCCCCGGGGTGAAAGTTATCCCTAAGTCGTAACCTGTGATCAGCTCGACCCATCTTCTTTGCCTGAGATTCAAATCCGGCTGGGTGAAGATATATTTCAAACTTTGGTCATCAGTGTAAATTTCACAACGATTACCAAGAAGGTAATGTCGCCAGGTTATTAGTGCATGGACTACAGCTGCAAGCTCAAGATCATGTGTGGGATAGTTATCCTCATGTGGATGCAACGGTCGAGATGCGTATGCAATCACATGACGATCCTGCATGAGAATGCAACCTAATCCTTGTCGCGAGGCGTCAGAATAGATAACAAAGTCCTTGGAAGAATCCGGTGGTACCAACACACGTGCGGAAGTCACGCGTCTTTTCAGTTCCTGAAAACTTTGCTCACACTATGGTGTCCACTCGAACTTTTTATCTTTCTTGAGGAGTTCAGCTTGAGGCTTTGCAACCTTGGATAAGTTCTCGACAAAGCGGCGACAATAGCTCGCTAGACCAAGTAAACTACTAACTTGCTTAACCGATTCAGGTTAAGTCCAATCAAGGACGTCTTCAACTCTCTCGGGATTGACAACAATACCTTTACCAGAGATTACGTGGCCTAGATAGTTCACTTCTGGTAACTAGAATTTGCATTTTGGAAACTTGGCATAAAGGCGATGCTCTCGAAGTTTCATCAATACCAGCCTTAGATGCTCAGCATGTTCCTCTTCGTTCTTCTAGTAGATGAGAATGTCATCGTGGTATACAACGATGAATTTATCCAAGTACTCCATGAAGATCGAAATCATCAAGCGAGAGAAAGTGGCTGGGGCATTGGTTAAACCAAAGGACATGACGGTGTACTCACATTGGCCATAACGAGTGATAAAGGCCGTTTTTGGAATGTCCCCGTTCTTGATCTTGATTTTATGGTATCCCAACCTGAAATCCATATTGGAGAATACCGAGGATCCAACGATCTGATCATACAGGTCGTTGATCCTGGGAAGCGGATACTTGTTCTTTATGGTGACCAGATTTACTGGTCAATAATCTACTACCATCCGATCCGTTCCATCCTTCTTCTTGACGAAGGGGACGGGAAAAGCCCAAAGAGAAGAGCTAGGACGAATGAAACCTTTATTCAAGGCCTCATCTAATTGTCTCTTAAGTTCGGCTAGCTCTAAGGGTGCCATCTTATATGGTATTCTGGCTATTGGGACAGTTCCTGGAATAAGATCTATCACAAACTCTACATCCCTGTTAGGTGGAAGTCCTATCAGTTCTTCTGGAAAAACATCCGGGAAGTCACGGACTACCGGAATGTCTTCTAGCTCTAGAAGAGGACTAGCATTGAGGGAATAGAATTGGCATTTGGCAACAAGAGTTGAGACGTTAACTATCTCACTTTATGGATGTGTAAGGTGAACATTCCTAGAATGGGTATCAATCCTGGCATAATGAGCTGACATCCAGTCCATACACAAGATGATATTGATATCAGAAGACGTAAGAGTTATTAATGATGCTAGGAAGGCTAGCCTCACCACAAGAATTTCATTATCATAACTTATCCTAGAAGTCTGCCATTGACTACCAGGAGTTTGAACCACTAATGGAATTGGCATATCACAGAAGGACATGTTATGAAACTGCGCATAACTTTCGAAAATGAAGGAACGAGATGACCTAGTGTCAAAAAGAACAGACGTTGGGTGACGATTAACAAGGAGCGTACCCAAGATGACGCCGGGATCCTCTGCAGTTTCTTCTGCTGAAACATAGTTCAGGCGACCAAGTGCAGGAGTTAACTTCACATAAAACGCTTTTCCCGGCTTGCCTTGCCCAGCACACTTCCGAGGTTGCTTGTCAGCATTATTCTGAGGACATTCACGTGTATAGTGACCTGGTTCTCCACACTTGTAACACATCACTTGATTGGCACGTGGTGCAGCATTGGTAGCTGGACCATGATACGTCTCCAACGTATCTATAATTTTTGATGGTTTCATGCTATTATCTTGCCAAACTTTGGATGTTCTGTATGCCTTTTATATCTTTTTTGGGACTAACTTATTAACTCAGTGCCAAGTGCCAGTTCCTGTATTTTTTGTGTTTTTGACCGTTTTCAGAGGAGGATTTCAAATGGAGTCCAAATAGAAAGAAACTTCCAAAAAGATTTTTTCCAAAATAGAAGAAGATCGGGGAACTTGAGAACCAAGGCAGGGGGTCACCAGGGACCCCACAAGCCCCCTAGCCGCGGCCAGGGGGGCCCGCGCCTCCCAGGCTTGTGGTCTCCCTAGGCCACCTCAGCCCTAGGTCTTTCACCTATATATTCCCAAAATTCCAGAAAAAAATGAGGAGATCATTGAAAGTACTTTTCCGCCGCCGCAAGCTTCTATCTTCGCAAGATCCCATCTGGGGCACGTTCTGGTGCCCTGCCAGAGGGGGTATTCGGATACGGAGGACTTCTTCATCAACACCATGACCTCTCCGATGATGCGTGACTAGTTCACCATAGACCTACGGGTCCATAGCTAGTAGCTAGATGGCTTATTCTCTCTCTTGGATCTTCAATACAAAGTTCTCCATGATCTTCATGGAGATCTATCCAATGTAATCTTCTTTTGCGGTGTGTTTGTCGAGATCCGATGAATTGTGTATTTATGATAAGATTATCTATGAATCTTATTTGAGTTTCTTCTCATCTCTTATATGCATGATTTCATATCCTTGTAATTCTCTTCGAGTTGTGGGTTTTGTTTGGCCAGCTTGATCTATGATTCTTGCAATGGGACAAGTGCTTGGTTTTGGGTTCATACCATGCGGTGACCTCACCCAGTGACAGAACGGGTAGTGAGGCACGCATCGTGTTGTTTCCATCAAGGGTAAAAAGATGGGGTTTTCATCATTGATTTGAGATTATCCCTCTACATCATGTCATCTTGCTTAAGGCGTTACTCTGTTCGTCATGAACTCAATACACTAGATGCATGCTGGATAGCGGTCGATGTGTGGAGTAATAGTAGTAGATGCTGAATACCTTGGTTCTTAAACTGAGGGAAATAGTCACTGCTCTTGTGCTGCATCACCCTTTGCTATTCAAGGGAAAACCAGCGCAATCTCAAGAGACGACAGAAGGTTTCTGTCGACGTAGCAGAAGGATTTCTGGCGCCGTTGCCGGGGAGGAGCAAGTCAAGAACTCATCCAAGTAAGTGTCGCAAACTCATCTCTTGGATTTACTTTTTTGCCTCTCGTTTTCCTCTCCCCCACTTCTGAAAAACGAAAATTTACAAAAAAATATTTGCCTCTTTTTCGTTTGCCTTTTTCGTTCGCCCTTTTCTCTCGGTTTCTCTTTGTTCGCTTGTGTGCTTGTTTGCTTGCTGAAGTCACCATGACTGAAAACACCAAACTTTGTGACTTCTCGAATACTAATAATAATGATTTTATTAGTACTCCAATTTCTCCCGCCACTAGTGCGGAGTCATACGAAATCAGTGCCGCTTTGCTGAATCTTGTTATGAAAGAGCAATTCTCCGGCCTTCCTAGTGAAGATGCCGCATCCCATCTTAATACCTTCATTGAGCTTTGCGATATGCAAAAGAAGAAAGATGTGGATAATGATGTGATTAAATTGAAGCTTTTTTCCTTTCTCGTTGCGAGATCGAGCTAAAACTTATTTTTCGTCTTTGCCCAAAAATAGTATTGATTCTTGGGATAAGTGCAAAGATGCTTATATATCCAAGTATTTTCCGCCGGCTAAGATTATCTCTCTCCGTAATGATATCATGAATTTTAAGCAACTTGATCATGAACATGTTGCACAATCTTGGGAGAGGATGAAATTGATGATTAGAAATTGTCCCGCTCATGGCTTGAGTCTTTGGATGATTGTGCAAAACTTCTACGCTGGCTTGAATTTCGCTTCTAGAAATATCTTGGACTCCGCCTCAGGTGGAACGTTCATTGAAATCACGTTAGGAGAAGCCACAAAACTCCTAGACAATATCATGACGAATTACTATTAGTGGCACACTGAAAGGTCACCTACTAGTAAGAAGGTACACGCTATACAAGAAATTAACTCGTTGAGTGCTAAGATGGATGAGTTAATGAATTTGGTTGCTAGTAGAAGTGCTCCTTTAGATCCTAATGATTTGCCCTTGTCTTTCTTGATTGAGAGTAGCAACGCTAGCTTGGACGTTAATTTTGTTGGTAGGAATAATTTTGGCAACAACACTGCTTTTAGAGGAAACTATGTTCCTAGGCCTTTTCCTAGTAACCCCTCTAATAACTTTGGCAACTTCGACAACAATACTCATGGAAATTACAATAGATTACCCTCTGATCTAGAGAGCAATATCAAAGAGTTTATCGACTCGCAAAAGATTTTCGATGCATCCATAGAGGAAAAACTACTCAAAATTGACGATTTGGCTTTGAAAGTCTAGTGATATTGATTCTTTGAAAGTTAGATGTGCTCCTCCCAAGATCAATATGGATGAAACTTTGAAAGCTATGCGTGTTTCCATGAGTGAGAGCAAAGAAAGAACCGCCCAAATTCGTGCTAGACATGAATGGCTTAAAAAGGCATGTTCTCGTGATAAGAATCACGAAGATCTTAAAGTGCTTGGTGTGACTCCCATTGAATCTTTGTTTTCTCGTGTCAAACCCAATGATTATGGGGCTGGATATGAATCCACTTTGGTTGAAAAATGCCCCAATGATTCGGAGTCCATCTATCTTGATGCTAAAAGCATTGAAAGTGGAGTAGAAGATATTAAAACCTTAAGTAGTAATGAAATTATTACTTTGGATTTCAAGGAATTCAATTATGATAGTTGCTCCTTGATTGAGTGCATTTCCTTTATGCAATCCATGCTAAACTCGCCACACGCTTATAGCCAAAAGAAGGCCTTTACCGATCATATCGTCGAAGCTATGATAAAATCTCTTGAAGAGAAGATTGAGTTGGAAGTCTCTATCCCTAGAAAGCTTCATGATGAGTGGGAACCTACTATCAAAATCAAAATCAAAAACTATGAATGCAATGCTTTGTGTGATTTGGGTGCTAGTGTTTCCGCGATTCCAAAGTCTTTATGTGATGTTCTGGGTTTAATTGAGATTGAGGAGTGTTCTTTAATTTGCATCTTGCGGATTCTACTGTCAAGAAACCCATGGGAACGATCAATGATGTTCTTATTATTGCAAATAGGAACTATGTACCCGTGGATTTCATTGTGCTTGACATTGATTGCAATCCTACATGCCCTATCATTCTTGGTAGACCTTTCCTAAGGACTATCGGTGCTATCATCGATATGAAGGAAGGGAATATTAGATTTCAATTTCCTTTAAAGAAGGGGATTGAGCACTTTCCTAGAAAGAAAATAAGATTGCCTTATGAGTCCATGATGAGGGCTACTTATGGTTTGAGCACCAAAGACGACGATACGTGATTCTATCGCCTTATGCCTAGCTAAGGGCGTTAAACTATAGCTCTTGTTGGGAGGCAACCCAATGAATTTATCTTTTTCTTTCTGTTTTGTTGCGTCCACACCATCATAATTCTGTTATGATAGGTGTTTCTTTTTGTGTTTGAGACAAGCAAAACCTTTATGACTAGTCTTGGTGATGGTTGTTTGATCCTGCTGGAAAAAGACAGAAACTTTTTGTTCACGAGATTATTTTTCATTTTCATTAAGAACGAGATTTTGAGTTGATTATTTTTGCTTCTGGTTTATATGCCTTTTGCCCAGGCAGTCGTAAGTTTTCAGAATTGTTGAGATGCCAGCATTATACGAAGTATACAGATTACTACAGACTGGTCTGTTTTTGATAGATTCTGTTTTTTGTTGAGTTGGTTGCTTGTCTTGATGAACCTATGGATAGTATCGGGGGGTGCTAGCAATGGAAAAGTGAGAATACAGTAATATAACACCAATATAAATAGAAATAAAGATTGCTATAGTATCTAAAGAGGTGGTAGTTTGTCTTCTTGTGCTAATGTTATCACGAGTTTCTGTTTAAGTTTTGTGTTGTGAAGTTTTCAAGTTTTGGGTGATGTTCTTATGGACAAAGATATATGGACTGGAAAGAGCTCAAGCTTGGGGATGCCCAAGGCATCCCAAGCCAAGTTCAAGGACACCAAAAAGCCTAAGCTTAGGGACGCCCCGGGAAGGCATCCCCTCTTTCGTCTTCAATCCATCGGTAACATTACTTGGAGCTATATTTTTATTCACCACATGATATGTGTTTTGCTTGGAGCGTCTTGTATCGTAGTAGTCTTTTATTTTTGTTGTGTCACAATCATCCTTGCTGCACACCTTATGAGAGAGACATGCACTATTTCTGAATTTGCTAGAATGCTCATCGTGCTTCACTTATATCTTTTGAGCTAGATAATTTTGCTCTATGTGCTTCACTTAGATCTTTTAGAGCACGGCGGTGCGTGACTTGGTAGTTGGCTTATGCTATGAAAGTAGTCCCAAAGGTGATAGGTAACCAAAGAGGATACAAAAACCTCCATCTTCATGTGCATTGAGTAGAAAGAGATGTCTTGTTTCCTCTCAATTAGTTTTGAGACGTGGATTTGGTAATATTAAGAGTTATGTTAGTAGGGCGTTGTGAATCTAGAAATACTTGTGTTAAAGTTAGTGATTCCTGTAGCATGCACGTATGGTGAACCTATATGTTAGGAAGTCGGAGCATAATTGATCTATTGATTGTCATCCTTTGTGTTGAGGTCGGGATCGCGCGATGGTTAAGACCTACCAACCCTTCCCCTAGGAGTATGCGTTTAGCACTTTGTTTCGATTACTAACAAAAACTTTTGCAACAAGTATGTGAGCTCTTCATGACTAATATGAGTCCATGGTATAGATGCACTTTCACCTTCCACCATTGCTAGCCTCTCTAGTGCCGCGCAACTTTCGCCGGTACACAAACCCACCATATGCCTTCCTCAAAACAGCCACCATACCTACCTACTATGGCATTTTCATAGCCATTCCGAGATATATTGCCATGCAAATCCCACCGTTCCGTCTCATGACTTGTGTCGTCACTCTCATATTTCCATTGCATGATCGTAAGAGAGCTAGCGAGATGTTTCAACGTCATACACCAAGCTAGATCGTTGCACATCCCGGTACACTGTCGGAGGCATTTCCTATAGAGTCATCATCGTTCTAAGCTTTGAGCTGTGAGTAAATAAAAGTGTGATGATCATCATTAATAAAGCATTGTCCCATGTGAGGAAGTAAAAAAAAGAGGCCAATGAGCCCAAATAAAAAATAAGAGAAAAAAGAGGCCCAAGAGCCCAAATAAAAAAAAGAGAGAAAAAGAGAGAAGGTACAATGCTACTATCTTTTTCCACACTTGTGCTTCATAATAGCACCATGTTCTTCATGATTGAATGCCTCTCGTTTTGTCACCACCATATACTAGTGGGAATCCTTATTATATAACTTGGCTTGTATATTCCAATGATGGGCTTCATCAAATTGCCCTAGGTCTTCATGAGCAAGCAAGTTGGATGCACACCCACTAGTTCTCCCTTTTTAGCTTTAACATACTTATAGCTCTAGTGCCTCCTTTGTATGGCAATCCCTACTCATTCACATTGATATATATTAATGGGCATGTCCATAGCCCTTTGATACGCCGAGTCAATGTGACCATCTCCTCCTTTTTGTCTCACAACCACCAGCACACTCTATTCCACCTACAGTGCTATATCCATGGCTCACGCTCATGTATTGCGTGATAGTTATAAAAAGTTTGAGAAAGTAAGAGTGCGAAAACAATTACTTGGCCAATACCGGGATTGTGCATGATTTACATAGTTGTGTGAGGATGATGGAGCATAGCCAGACTATATGATTTTATAGGGATAACTTTCCTTGGCCTTGTTATTATGAAAGTTGATGATTACCTTGCTAGATTTCTTGAAGTATTATAGTTTTCATGTCAGTAGCAAACTATTGTTTTCAATCTTACGGATCTGAACATTCATGTCACACGAAAGAAGTTACAAAGGACAACTATGCTAGGTAGCATTCCACATCAAAAATTCAGTCTTTATCACTGCCCTACTCGAGGACGAGCAGGAGTTAAGCTTGGGGATGCTTGATACGTCTCCAACGTATCTATAATTTTTGATGGTTTCATGCTATTATCTTATCAAATTTTGGATTTTTTGTATGACTTTTATATCTTTTTTGGGACTAACTTATTAACTAAGTGCCAAGTGCCAGTTCCTGTTTTTTTCCGTGTTTTTGACCCTTTTAAGAGGAGGATTTTAAACGGAGTCCAAAAGGAACGAAACTTCCAAAAAGATTTTTTCCGAATAGAAGAAGATCGGGGAACTTGAGAACCAAGGCAGGGGGTCACCAGGGACCCCACAAGCCCCCTAGCCACGGCCAGGGGGGCCCGCGCTTCCCAGGCTTGTGGGCTCCTTGGGCCAGCTCTGCCCTAGGTCTTTCTCCTATATATTCCCACAAATTCCAAAAAAAAAGGAGCTCATTGAAAGTACGTTTCCGCCACCGCAAGCTTCTGTCTCCACAAGATCCCATCCGGGGCACGTTCTGGTGCCCTGCCAGAGGGGGGACTCGGATACGGAGGGCTTCTTCATCAACACCATGAACTCTCCGATGATGCGTGAGTAGTTCACCATAGACTTACGGGTCCATAACTAGTAGCTAGATGGCTTCTGTTGGAATTATGCCCTAGAGGCAATAATAAAACAGTTGTTATTATAATTCCTGTATCAAGATAATCGTTTATTATCCATGCTATAATTGTATCGAATGAAGACTCATTTACATGTGTGGATACATAGACAAAATACTGTCCCTAGCAAGCCTCTAGTTGGCTAGCCAGTTGATCAAAGATAGTCAGTGTCTTCTGATTATGAACAAGGTGTTGTTGCTTGATAACTGGATCACGTCATTAGGAGAATCACGTGATGAACGAGACCCAAACTAATAGACGTAGCATGTTGATCGTATCATTTTGTTGCTACTGTTTTCTGCGTGTCAAGCATTTGTTCCTATGACCATGAGATCATATAACTCACTAACACCGGAGGAATAATTTGTGTGTATCAAACGTTGCAACGTAACTGGGTGACTATAAAGATGCTCTACATGTATCTCCGAAGGTGTTCGTTGAGTTAGTATGGATCAAGACTGGGATTTGTCACTCCGTGTGACGGAGAGGTATCTCGGGGCCCACTCGGTAATACAACATCACACACAAGCCTTGCAAGCAATGTAACTTAGTGTAAGTTGCGGGATCTTGTATTATGGAACGAGTAAAGAGACTTGTCGGTAAACGAGATTGAAATAGGCATGTGGATACCGACGATCGAATCTCGGGCAAGTAACATACCGAAGGACAAAGGGAATGACATACGGGATTATATGAATCCTTGGCACTGAGGTTCACACGATAAGATCTTCGTAGAATATGTAGGATCCAATATGGGCATCCAGGTCCCGCTGTTGGATATTGACCGAGGAGTCTCTTGGGTCATGTCTTCATAGTTCTCGAACCCGCAGGGTCTGCACACTTAAGGTTCGACCTTGTTTTATGCGTATTTGAGTTATATGGTTGGTTACCGAATGTTGTTCGGAGTCCCAGATGAGATCACGGATGTCACGAGGGTTTCCGGAATGGTCCTCATTTGATTACCGGAAGGTTTTCGGAGTTACAGGGAATGTACCGGGAATGACGAATGGGTTCCGGGAGTTCACCGGGGGGGGGGGGGGCAACCCACCTCGGGGAAGCCCATAGGCCTTGAGGGTGCCGTCCGTTCGGTACTAGATCGTGGGACTGATCGCGGGATTGTTCGTGGGGTGGATCGAGGGACGTGAGGACGTTCCACTACATCAACCGCTTTCACTAACGCTTCTGCTGTACGGTCTACAAGGGTACGTAGATCACTCATCCCCTCTCGTAGATGGACATCACCATGATAGGTCTTTGTGCGCGTAGGAAATTTTTTGTTTCCCATGCGACGTTCCCCAACAGTGGCATCATGAGCTATGTTCATGCGTAGATGTCTTCTCGAGTAGAACACAAAAGTTTTTGTGGGCGGTGATGTGCGTTTTGCTGTCCTCCTTAGTCTTTTCTTGATTCCGCGGTATTGTTGGATTGAAGTGGCTTGGACCGACATTACTCGTACGCTTACGAGAGACTGGTTTCATCGCTACGAGTAACCCCGTTGCTCAAAGATGACTGGCAAGTGTCGGTTTGTCCAACTTTAGTTGAATCGGATTTGACCGAGGAGGTCCTTGGATGAGGTTAAATAGCAACTCATATATCTCCGTTGTGGTGTTTGCGTAAGTAAGATGCGATCCTACTAGATACCCATGGTCACCACGTAAAACATGCAACAACAAAATTAGAGGGCGTCTAACTTGTTTTTGCACGGTATGCTTGTGATGTGATATGGCCAACGATGTGATGTGATATATTGGATGTATGAGATGATCATGTTGTAATAGATAATATCGACTTGCACATCGATGGTACGGCAACCGGCAGGAGCCATAGGGTTGTCTTTATACTAATGTTTGTGCTTGCAGATGCGTTTACTATTTTGCTAGGATGTAGCTTTAGTAGTAATAGCATGAGTAGCACGACAACCCCGATGGCGACACGTTGATGGAGATCATGGTGTGGCGCCGGTGACAAAGAAGATCGTGCCGGGGCTTTGATGATGGAGATCAAGGAGCACGTGATGATGGCCGTATCATGTCACTTATGAATTGCGTGTGATGTTAATCCTTTTATGCACCTTATTTTGCTTAGAACGATGGTAGCATTATGAGGTGATCTCTCACTAAAATTTCAAGACGAAATTGTGTTCTCCCCGACTGTGCACCGTTGCTACAGTTCGTCGTTTCGAGACACCACGTGATGATCGGGTGTGATAGACTCAACGTTCACATACAACGGGTGCAAAACAGTTGCGCATGCGGAACACTCGGGTTAAGCTTGACGAGCCTAGCATGTGCAGACATGGCCTCGGAACACATGAGACCGAAAGGTCGATCATGAATCATATAGATGATATGATTAGCATAGGGATGCTTACCACTGAAACTATACTCAACTCACGTGATGATCGAACTTGAGCTAGTGTAAGTGGATCATGAACCACTCAAATGACTAGAGAGATGTACTTTTTGAGTGGGAGTTTAGCGAATAATTTGATTAAGTTAAACTCTAATTATCTTGAACATAGTCTAAGTCCACTTTGAATATATTTGTGTTGTAGATCATGGCTCACGCGACAGTCACCCTGAATTTTAATACGTTCCTAGAGAAAGCTAAGTTGAAAGATGATGGAAGCAACTTTGTAGATTGGGCTTGTAATCTTAAGCTAATCTTACAAGCTGGGAAGAAGGATTATGTCCTTAATGCTGCGCTAGGAGATGAACCACCCGCTACGGCTGATCAGGATGTGAAGAACGCTTGGTTAGCACGTAAGGAGGACTACTCAGTAGTTCAATGTCCAGTCTTGTATGGCTTAGAACCAGGACTTCGACGTTGCTTTGAGCGTCATGGAGCATTTGAAATGTTCCAGGAGTTGAACTTTATCTTTCACAAGAACGCCCGGATCTAGAGGTATGAGACCTCCGATAAATTCTATGCTTGCAAGACGGAGGAGAACTCGTGTGTCAGTGAACATGTGCTCAAAATGTCTGGGTACTCAAACCATCTAGCTGAGCTGGGGATTGAACTCCCGCAAGAAGCTATCACTGACAGAATCCTTCAATCACTGCCGCCAAGCTATAAAGGCTTTGTGTTGAACTACAACATGCAAGGGATGAACAAGTCTCCCGGCGAGTTGTTTGCGATGCTGAAAGTCGCAGAGTCTGAACTCCGTAAAGAGCATCAATTGTTGATGGTGCATAAGACCACTAGTTTCAAGAGAAACGGCAAAGGCAAGAAGGGTAATTCAAAGAAGAGCGGCAAGCCTGTTGCCAATCCGACGAAGAAACCCAAAGATGGACCTAAGCCTGAAACGGAGTGTTACTATTGCAAGGGTATGGGTCACTGGAAGCGCAATTGCCCCAAGTATCTGGTAGATAAAAAGGCGGCCAAAGAAAAATCAGGTATATTTGATATACATGTTATTGATGTGTACTTAACCGGCTCTCGTAGTAGTGCCTGGGTATTCGATGCCGATTCTGTTGCTCATATTGGCAACTCGAAATAGGAACTGCGGAATAGACGAAGGCTGGCGAAAGATGAAGTGACGATGCGCGTAGGAAATGGTTCCAAGGTTGATGCAATCGCCGTCGGCACAGTTTCACTTCAGTTACCATTAGGGTTAGTTATGAACATGAATCATTGTTATTTAGTGCCTCGTTGAGCATGAACATTATATCTGGATCTTGTTTATTGCGAGACGGTTACTCTTTTAAGTCAGAGAATAATGGTTGTTCTATTTCTATGAGTAACATCTTTTGTGGTCATGCACCCAATGTGAGAGGATTGTTCATATTGAATCTTGATAGCGATACACACATACATAACATTGAGACCAAAAGAGTTAGAGTTAACAATGATAGCGCCATATTTTTGTGGCACTCCCGCTTAGGTCATATTGGTGTAAAGCGTATGAAGAAACTCCATGCCGATGGACTTTTGGAGTCACTTGACTTTGATTCACATGACACGTGCGAACCATGCCTCGTGGGCAAGATGACTAAAACTCTGTTCTCCGGAACAATGGAGCGTGCAAGTGACTTGTTGGAAATCATACATACCGAGGTGTGTGGTCCGATGAGCGTAGAGGCACGCGGCGGATATCGTTATTTTCTCACCATCACTGACGATTTGAGTAGATATGGTTATGTCTACTTAATGAAGCACAAGTCTGAAACATTTGAAAAGTTCAAGCAATTTCAGAGTGAAGTTGAAAATCATCGTAACAAGAAGATCAAGTTCCTACGGTCTGATCGTGGGGGTGAATATCTGAGTTTCGAGTTTCGTGCTCACTTAAGACATTGTGGAATTGTTTCACATTTAACACCGCCTGGAACACCACAGCGTAATGGTGTGTCCGAACGTCGTAATCGTACTTTATTAAATATGGTGCGATCTATGATGTCCCTTACCGATTTGCCATTATCGTTTTGGGGTCACGCATTAGAAACAGCTGCATTCACTTTAAATAGGGCACCATCAAAATCCGTTGAGACGACACCATACGAACTGTGGTATGGAAAAAGGCCAAAGTTGTCGTTTCTTAAAGTTTGGGGATTTGATGCTTATGTCAAAAAGCTTCAGCCTGAAAAGCTGGAACCCAAAGCGGAAAAGTGCGTCTTCATAGGTTACCCAAAAGAGACAGTTGGGTACACCTTCTATCTCAAATCCGAGGGCAAAGTGTTTGTTGCGTAAAACGGAGCTTTTCTCGAGAAGGAGTTTCTCTCGAGAGAATTGAGTGGGAGGAAGATAGAACTTGACGAGGTTGTCGAACCTCTCATTCCTCTGGATGGTGGCGCTGGCCAAGGGGAAACCTCTGTCATTGCGACGCCGGTTGAGGAGGAAGTTAATGATAATGATCATGAAACTCCGGTTCAAGTTTCTGTCGAACCACGCAGGTCGACGAGATCACGTGCTGCTCCAGAGTGGTACGGTAATCCCGTCTTCTCAATCATGTTGCTGGACAACAATGAACCTGCAAATTATGAAGAAGCAATGGTGGGCCCAGATTCCAACAAATGGCTAGAAGCCATGAAGTCCAAGATAGGATCCATGTATGAGAACAAAGTGTGGACTTTGGAGGTACTGCCCGAGGGCCGCAAGGCTATTCAGAACAAATGGATCTTTAAGAGGAAGATGGACGCTGACGGCAATGTGACCGTTTATAAAGCTCGACTTGTGGCAAAGGGTTTTTCACAAGTTCAAGGAGTTGACTACGATGAGACATTCTCACCCGTAGCAATGCTTAAGTCCGTCAGAATCATGTTAGCAATAGCTGCATTTTTCGATTATGAAATCTGGCAGATGGATGTCAAAGCGGCGTTCCTTAACGGTTTCCTTAAGGAAGAATTGTATATGATGCAACCCGAAGGTTTTGTCGATCCTAAGAATGCTAACAAGGTGTGCAAGCTCAAGCGATCCATTTATGGACTGGTGCAAGCATCTCGGAGTTGGAACAAACGCTTTGATGAGGTGATCAAACCATTTGGGTTTATACAAGTGGTTGGAGAATCTTGTATTTAGAAGAAAGTGAGTGGGAGCTCTGTGGCGTTTCTAATATTATATGTGGATGACATATTGTTGATTGGAAACAACGTAGAGTTTTCGGGGAGCATAAAGGATTACTTGAATAAAAGTTTCTCTATGAAGGACCTAGGAGAAGCTGCTTACATTCTAGGCATTAAGATCTCTAGGGATAGATCAAAACGCCTGATAGGACTTTCACAAAGCACATACCTTGATAAAGTTTTGAAGAGGTTCAAAATGGAACAGTCCAAGAAGGGGTTCTTGCCAGTTTTACAAGGTACGAGATTGAGTAAAACTCAGAGCCCAGCAACTGATGAGGATAGAGAGCATATGCGCTCCGTCCCCTATGCTTCAGCCATAGGCTCTATCATGTATGCAATGTTGTGCACTATACCGGACGTTAGCCTGGCCATAAGTATGGCAGGTAGGTTCCAGAGTAATCCAAGAGTGGATCACTGGACGGCGGTCAAGAATATCCTGAAGTACCTGAAAAGGACTAAGGAGATGTTTCTCTTGTATGGAGGTGATGAAGCGCTCGCCTTAAAAGGTTACGTCGATGCAAGCTTTGACACAGATCCGGACGACTCTAAGTCGCAAACCGGATACGTATTTATTCTTAATGGGGGTGCGGTAAGCTGGTGCAGTTCCAAGCAAAGCGTCGTAGCAGATTCTACATGTGAAGCGGAGTACATGGCTGCCTCGGAGGCGGCTAAGGAGGGTGTCTGGATGAAGCAGTTCATGACGTATCTTGGAGTGGTGCCAAGCGCACTCAATCCAATAACCTTGTTCTGTGACAACACGGGTGCCATTGCCTTAGCAAAGGAACCATGGTTTCACCAGAAGTCCGGACACATCAAACGACGCTTCAACCTCATCCGCGACTACGTCGAAGGAGAGGACGTAAATATATGCAAAGTGCACACGGATCTGAATGTAGCAGACCCGCTGACTAAACCTCTTCCACGGCCAAAGCATGATCAACACCAGAACTGTATGGGTGTTAGATTTATTACAATGTAATTCACATGATGATGTGAGGGCTAGATTATTGACTCTAGTGCAAGTGGGAGACTGTTGGAATTATGCCCTAGAGGCAATAATACAACAGTTGTTATTATAATTCCTGTATCAAGATAATTGTTTATTATCCATGCTATAATTGTATTGAATGAAGACTCATTTACATGTGTTGATACATAGACAAAACAATGTCCCTAGCAAGCCTCTAGTTGGCTAGCCAGTTGATCAAAGATAGTCAGTGTCTTCTGATTGTGAACAAGGTGTTGTTGCTTGATAACGGGATCACGTCATTAGGAGACTCACGTGATGGCTAGACCCAAACTAATAGACGTAGCATGTTGATCGTGTCATTTTGTTGCTACTGTTTTCGGCGTGTCAAGTATTTGTTCCTGTGACCATGAGATCATATAACTCACTAACACCGGAGTAATACTTTGTGTGTATCAAACGTCGCAACGTAACTGGGTGACTATAAAGATGCCTCGGGGAAGCCCATAGGCCTTGAGGGTGGCGCACCAGCCCTTAGTGGGCTGGTGGGACAGCCCAAAAGGGCCCTATGCGCATTGGAAGAAAAATCAAAGAGAAAAAGAAAAAAAAGGAGGAGGTTGGAAAGGAAAGAAGGACTCCACCCACCAAACCAAGTAGGACTCGGTTTGGGGGGGAGTCCTTCCCCCTTTGGCTCGGCCGACCCCCTTGGGGCTCCTTGAGCCCCAAGGCAAGGTCCCCCCTCTCCCACCTATATATACGGAGGTTTTAGGGCTGATTTGAGACGACTTTTCCACGGCAGCCCGACCACATACCTCCACGGTTTTTTCTCTAGATCGCGTTTCTGCTAAGCTCGGGCGGAGCCCTGCTCAGACAAGGTCATCACCAACCTCCGGAGCACCGTCACACTGCCGGAAAACTCTCCTACCTCTCCGTCTCTCTTGCTGGATCAAGAAGGCCGAGATCATCGTCGATCTGTACGTGTGCTGAACTCGGAGGTGCCGTCTGTTCGGTACTAGATCGTGGGACTGATCGCGGGATTGTTCGCGGGGCGGATCGAGGGACGTGAGGACGTTCCACTACATCAACCGCGTTCACTAACGCTTCTGCTGTATGGTCTACAAGGGTATGTAGATCACTCATCCCCTGTCGTAGATGGACATCACCATGATAGGCCTTCGTGCGCGTAGGAAATTTTTTGTTTCCCATGCGACGTTCCCCAACAGCTTCTTCTCTCTCTTGGATCTTCAATACAAAGTTCTCTGTGATCTTCATGGAGATCTATCCGATGTAATCTTCTTTTGCGGTGTGTTTGTCGAGATCCGATGAATTGTGGATTTATGATCAGATTATCTATGAATCTTATTTGAGTTTCTTATGATCTCTTATATGCATGATTTCATATCCCTATAATTCCCTTCGAGTTGTGGGTTTTGTTTGGCCAGCTTGATCTATGATTCTTGCAATGTGACAAGTGCGTGGTTTTGGGTTCATAACGTGAGGTGACCTCACACAGTGATAGAAGGGGTAGCGAGGCACGCATCGTGTTGTTGCCATCAAGGGTAAAAATATGGGGTTTTCATCATTGGTTTGAGATTATCCCTCTACATCATGTCATCTTGCTTAAGTTGTTACTCTGTTCGTCATGAACTCAATACACTAGATGCATGCTGGATAGCGATCGATGTGTGGAGTAATAGTAGTAGATGCAGAACGCATCGGTCTACTTGTCTCGGACGTGATGCCTATATGTATGACCATTGCCTTAGATATCATCATGACTTTGCGCGGTTCTATCAATTGCTCAACAGTAATTTGTTCACCCACCGTAATATTTGCTATTTTGAGAGAAGACTCTAGTGAACACTATGGCCCCCGGGTCTACTTCACACCATATTTCAGCCTTACACTTTTACTTCGTTGCACTTTCCGCCTTCAGATCTCACTTTGCAATCAATCTTGAAGGGATTGACAACCCCTTTATAGCGTTGGGTGCAAGCTCTTTGTGTTTGTGCAGGTACTCTGGACTTGACGAGATTCTCCTACTGGATTGATACCTTCGTTCTCAAACTGAGGGAAATACTTACTGCTCCTGTGCTGCATCACCCTTTCCTCTTCAAGGGAAAACCAACACAAGCTCAAGAGACGACACAAGGTTTCTGTCGACGTAGCAGACCACCATAGGTCTTGGCTGGAGGATTGGTCTGATTTGCCTGAGGCGCCACATAGGATGGCCTCGGAGGGTATCTTGGCGGTAGAGAACTATTCGGGACCCACACCTGGCGCTTCTGAAACACTGAACCGGATGAGGAGCCAGAATCACGAGGGTGCTTCTTCATTGCTTCATAGTTGGTATGACCAGTCTCAGCATTGATCGCCTTGTTGACAAGACCTTGGAAGCTCGTACATTCATGAAGGCACAGATCACGACGAAGTACATGGCATAGTCCCTTGTGGAACCTTGCTTGCTTCTTGGTGTCAGTTGACACCTCTTCAGTTCCATAGAGGGCGAGGTTTCCAAATTCATGGATGTATGCATCTACAGTCAGCTTCCCTTAAGTGAATGCATAGAACTCCTCTCTCTTGTGATCCATTAACCCTTCTGGAATGTGATGTAGACGGAAAGTTGTGCTGAAATCAGCCCAGGTGGCTGCTGGTCCGGCAGGATGCATAGCTTCATAATTCTCCCACCACAGATTGGCGGGGCCTTCCAGAAAGTAAGCAGCACATGTCACCTTATCAACCTCAGCAATGTTGGCAGAACGTATATTGCATGATATATTGCACAACCAATCGTCAGCGTCGAGGGGATTGACAGAATGATGAAACTTGGGTGGATTGAGCTTCATGAATTCATTGCGGGACACTAATTCATTTCGTGGCAGACGAGCCGTATTCTTCTCAATACGCTCTAACAAATGGTTCGTTTCTCTCTTATTCCTTTCTGCCTCCAGCATAACCTCCACCAGAGAGGGCGGGTGAGGCAGTTTCTCCTGAGCTGATTGACTACCCTCTCCCTGCTCATGGTCAGGGGCATGGTTGTGCCTGGTAAACACCATCCCGGCAAACAACTCACAACTTAGACTAGATTAACATCAATACTAGCTAAGAATTAAGAAATGCACCGAACAATATGGAACGCGGAAATGAACATCCTATCAACATGGCTACAAGCAAACTACTATATATACACCATGGTTCATACACACCATAACATAGTTCAGTACAACCTCAAACTGAAGAGAAAACTACTGAAAAGATGATACTACTCATCAGAGGCTTTCCAAGCTTCCTATACATTATTTATCTATGTCTCCGGAACTCATCTCACAACATAGTCATATTCCTCAAGACACATAAGACTGTGGAAATATAACTGCTACAATACTATTGTTCCACTCACAAACTCAAGCATCCGCATAGAACATCTCATATAGGTTTCCTCCGTGACCTGTGATCTGAACCTGCGGATCAAGAAACACCCTAGCCTGAGATCCCTGGAAACCATAAGGACACGGATGTGGCCTGGGTCCCCTGACTGGTGGCAACAGAGGTCCACGAAGAGGGGTGACACCTCCGATAGTAGGCCAGTCAGCATGAGCTGGCAAATGAGTCCTAACTGGGTTCAACATCTCCATGTCTCCATAGCGTGTCTGAACAACAGGTGCCAGCTGTGTCAAAGCTGTCCACACACGAGCACGAGTAGCATAAATCTCCATGTGAAGAGCACGAGCATCTCGGTCTCTATTCTCTAACATTTGGGTGGTGAGCTGCAGCAACGGATGCTCCAAAGAAGAATAAAAGTAAACTCCACTGAGATAACCTTCCTCTCCTGGCTGAGAAGTTGGAACATAACAGAACTTTGAATTCGGCAGCAGTGCATGTCTTGTTCTCATAATGGTCAACATTGAATAGGCGGCATCCTGGATCGCCATGTCAAAGGTAACCCCTAATTCATAAGACCAATGGATTGGCTCCTCAGCTCCAGGGTAATCTGGATATACCCTAACAATACACATATACTGGCTTTGGTTAAAATCTCGGTACTGCTCCTCCACTATATACTCTGGGTACCAGGGGTAATCGGCTATTGACATCATCCTGACGAGCATGGACGTGTGACCCAGTACATCGATGCACCTAGTCAAATGGACCACCTGACGAGAAGGACGACAAGGAATCTGAAATAGAGAATATTGCAAAGGCATTAGAGCTCTGCAAATGAATTTGGGCAGCATAACGGTTGTAAATGCTCAAAAATAATTTTGAGACATCCCACAAAAGATTGGATAGCATAACCACTCAACTGTCAAGTTCAAATTCCATGGTCAAGAAATACTTAGTATTATATTTTTTTTCTCAAAACAACTAGAAAACTTCGATTGACTCTCGAACCATTTCCGTACAATCTATAGGTTAGTAACACGTGATCCTGAGAGATAGGTAAGAAGCCTAGTTCTTAATCCCTATAGAAAATAAGAGGGTGAGCAGAACATAATGACTTTGGAAGAGAAGAAAGAGCCTTACGTTCCCTTCCACAAACAATTCCCTTACATATAACTAAAACATTTCTAGAGTCGACTTCGACGAGTTTGGCTCTGGTACCAACACTGTCGGGACCCCGATCCTAAGCCATATGAATCCAGCTTGTAACACATCGCATCACTTTGCGGTCTCACGCACGGTTAACCCCGTGGCTACCACCTTACCTTAGCTGGGACCGTCTGCGCCTTTTGACTCACGTATGCAATTGTGTCGCTAGCATTCCAATGTCAAAGAACCCGGGTCGACATAACTAGTCATAAAATCAAGTGGCTCAACTGTATAGAGACAGGCATACATAACCCAGCAAAGCAGGTGTCGGTCACAAGCGTGTGTAGACAATAAGTAGCAAGATACAAGGACTCCATTACACAACGTGACATTTCCCCGTAGGGACAAACACAACAGCTAAGAAGGATACATGCCGGTCAACCAATGTGTCCGGAGCAGTAGCGAGCTACCAAGGCTCGGTGGAAGCACAAAGGGACATTTTTGTGTAAAGAGAGCTACTAAAGTCATACGACTAGGTGTCGAAGCCCATACATATCGAAACACATCACATGTACGCATGACATACTCAATATGCATAGATATAATAATGGCATCACAACATAACCATACAACATTAATTTATTTAGAAGACTCGGAAGACCCTTGCATAAGAAGTTCATACAGGTAGGGGTCACATGACCTGACACACAAGTCATACAAACAAAGTCATACAAGCCATTCGGAAGCATTAAAGTTGTGTGAGTATAGACAGATGAAAGGAAAAGGCATAAAGCCTAAGTATCTATAGATCCCTTCCAAAAGGGGCCAGGTCGTAGCTGGGACACCAGCTACTCATCATCATCGAGGTCTAGGTAGAACCCACCTGATGGCTCGTGGGTGTATTCTGCAACATTTATTAAGCAAACATGAGTACAAAGGTACTCAACAAGACATTAAATCAAATCTATCTACACCCGCACAAGTATCAACAAAGGGGGTTGTGGGGTTTCATGCAGCAAGCCAGCTTTGGCTCTTGGCTAGCCTATTCTACAACTTTATTTACTTTGAACAAACTTTGATAAGTCGTACACAAGTCCACTACCACCTCAACAATACACCATCATGGATTCTTTTCCGTCTCCCTACGGAAATGCCATACATGATACTCACACTTATCTTGATACTTTTATGAGTAGCCATTAAAGTTATCTATGAACAGCGGAGGGATACATTCTTTCAGTTGGATACTCCTGAGTATCCTGTGGAGCGGAGCCTACCGAATCAAACAATCGCAATCAATAAACAACAAGTGCACCAATATGATGCGTGATCATGGCATAACAATAATATGGTGGATGAGCTAATGCATCTAGTAATGGTTTGGTTTGAAGTTGGTTTGAAACATAGTTTCAAATGCCACTTCAAATAGTTATTTCCTTATACTACTTTTAATTGATTTGACCTGATGCTCAGGTATAACTTATTTTATCATGCATGAAAATAGCAGCATTGGATCCTTTGGATTTTTCTAATAATTTTTCATATATAAATTATTTTAATCTGAGTTAGAGATTAATTTCTATGAATTTTTGAAGTTTTGAAGTAAATCTGGAATTTGTCTAATCACTTAAATGGATTTACTGCATCAGCATGACCTCAGGAGGTCAAAGTGGCCGTTGCTGGTCAAACCTAACCACTAGGACCCACTGGTGAGTGACTCTATCACCAATTGGAGTTAAAACTTAAACTAAAACTGATTAATAGGGCTAAGCCCACTAGTCAGTGACTAATTAGGCTAATTAGTGTTAGTTAAATATTTAATTAGTTAACTTTAATTAATCTTGGCTGGCCCCACGTGTCAGTGACCAGGGGAGACAAAATCATCGGCGGCGAGCCTCCGGTGGCTCCAGCGACAGCGGAAGGCATCAGGAATGCTCCTCCGGCGACCAAATGGACGGCGGAAGACACCAGACGGACCACCATTCGCCCGCGAGTTCATTTTTGCAAGCTGTAGGGGCTGAAGGGGCCGAAGTTGACTCCGGCGACGAGCTCGATGGCTGCCGGAGCTCGGGCCTCGTCGGGCTCATCGAAGCAGGGCGCAAAACGGCTGCGGCTGAGCATCTATATAACCTACTCGACGCGCTTAAGATGCTTGTGGTCTCAGACGGAGCAGGAGATCACCGGAGCCTCACCGACGACGAGCTCCCACGGCGGACCTCGTCGGGCTCTGGTGGATTCAGGGGCTAGGCCTCGGGGTCGAAGGGGAAAAGAGGGGGAAAAGGAATGTGAGCTCACAAGGAGTGCAGAGACGATGAGAGCGGGCTCGGGGACGGCCTAGAGATGGAGAACGACGGCGACGATCGTCGGTGACCCGAGGAGGAAGTTATCCTTAGTTATTCGGATTAGTGTCAAAGCTTGCATCGACGTTACCCTTTACGACGAACTCTTTAATCACCTCCATAATCAAGAAAAAATCCTTAGTCCATTAGTTACTAAGGATAACTTTGACCGTTGTTGAGTGATTCAATCTTGGATCACTCTTTGTACCCCTGGATAGACTAATGGCAAGGCACACATCAGGTGCGGTACAGAGCTTGGCATACGTTAGAGCCTATGGCTATGGCATAGGGGACGACCTTCGTCCTTTCTCTTTCTTCTGATGTGGTCGGGATTTGAGTCTTACTCAAATTCACACCTTACAACACAGCCAAGAACTCCTTCTTTGTAGATCTATTTTGAACTCCTTCAAAATTATGTCAGGGCATGCATTTCGTTGAAAGTTCTTAATAAGCGTCTTGATCTATCGCCATAGATCTTGATGCACAATGTTCAAGTAGCTTAATCTAGGTTTTCCTTTGAGAAACACCTTTCAAACAACCCTTTATGCTTTTCAGAAATTCTACATTACTTCCGATCAACAATATGTTAACCACATATACTTATCAGAAATTCTATAGTGCTCCCACTCACTTCTTTGGAAATACAAGTTTCTCATAAACCTTGTATAAACCCAAAAGCTTTGATCGTCTCATCAAAGCGTATATTCCAACTCCGAGATGCTTGCACCAGTCCATAGAAGGATTGCTGGAGCTTGCATAATTGTTAGCATCCTTAGGATCGATAAAACCTTCTACTTGTATCACATACAACCTTTCCTCAAGCAAACCGTCGAGGAAACAATGTTATGACATCCTATGTGCAATATTTCATAAATAATGCAGCAACTGCTAACATAATTCCAACAGACCTTTAGCGTCGCTACGAGTGAGAAAGTGTAATCATAGTCAACTCTTTGAACTTGTCAAAAACATCTTTGCGACAAGTCGAGCTTTTGTTAACGGTGACTTTCGCCATCATCGTGTGTCTTCCTTTACAAGATCCATTTGTACCTCAAGTAGTTCTTGCAAAGTCTACACTTTGTTTTATACATGGATCCTCTCTCGGATTTCATGGCCTCCTACCATTTGTCGGAATCCGGGCCCACCATTGCCTCTCCATAGCTCGTAGGTTCATTGTTGTTCATTAACATGATCTCCAAGACAGGGTTACCGTACCACTCTGTAGTAGTACACGACCTTGTTGACCTACGAGGTTTGTTGTAACTTGATCCGACGCTTAATGATCACCATCATCAGTTTCCACTTCAATTGGCGTAGGCACCACAGGAACAACTTCATGCACCCTCATACACACTGGTTGAAGTGACGGTTCAATAACCTCATCAAGTTCCACCACCCTCGCACTCAATTCTTTCGAGAGAAACCTTTCCTCGAGAAAGGACCTGTTGCAAGAAACAAACACTTTGCTTCCGTATCTGAGATCGGAGATGTACCCAACTGTTTTGGATATCCTATGAAGATGCATTTATCCGCTTTGGGTTTGAGCTTATCACACTAAAACTTTTTCACATAAGCGTCGTAGCCCCAAACTTCTCCAAACCATAGTTCATATTGTGTCATCTCAATGGAAATACGCGGTGCCCTATTTAAAGTGAATGAGGTTGTCTCTAATGCATAACCCATAAACGATAGTGGTAATTCGATAAGAGACATCATAGTATGCACCATATCAAATAGGGTGAGGTTATGACGTTCGAACACACCATCACACTATGGTGTTCTACGTGGCATGAATTGCGAAACAATTTCCACAATGTCTTAACTGTGTACCAAAACTCGCAACTCAGATATTCATCTCTATGATATCCACTGCATGCCTCACCACTCATTGGACTGCACACATCAAAAATGTATTACTTCCAACAAGTTACTTTCTTGTTCCATCTCACAAGAAAACGAGGCATTCATTCATCTTGCCCGTGTGGTATGATTTGCATGTCTCATGTGATTCAAAATCAAGTGAGTCCAAACGATCCATCTACATGGAGTTTCTTCATGCGTTTATACCAATAGGTATGGTTTGCATGTCTCAAACATTTCAAAAATGAGTGAGTACAAATATCCATCAACATGGAGCTTCTTCATGCATTTTATACCAACAATACTCAAGTGGAAGTGCCACAAGTAAGTGGTACTAACATTACTACTTTGTATCTTTTGGCATCAATATTATGAACATGTGTAGCACTACGATCGAGATTCAATAAACCACTGAAGGTAATTATTCAAGCAAATAGAATAACCATTATTCTCTTTAAATGAATAAACGTATTGCAATAAACACGATCCAATCATGTTCCTGCTCAACGCCAACACTAAATAATAATTATTTAGGTTTAACACCAATCCCGATGGCAGAGGGAGCGTGCGATGTTTGATCACATCAACCTTAGAATTTCTTCCAACACAGATCGTCACCTCACCCTTGCTAGTATCCTTTTAATCCGTAGCTATAGCTTCGAGTTACTAACACTAAGTAACTGAACCGGTATCTAATACCCTGGTGCTACTAGGAATACTAGTAAGGTACACATCAATATCAGGTATATCCAATATACTTTTGTCGACTTTGCCATCCTTCTCATCTACCAAGTATGTAGGGTAGTTCCTCCTCTGTGACTGTTTCCCTCATAACAGAAGCACTTAGTCTCAGTTGTGGGTTCAACCTTGGGTTTTTGCTTTAGAGTAGCAACTGGTTTGCCGTTTCATGAAGTATCCCTTTTTGCCCTTGCCCTTCTTAAAACTAGTGGTTTTAATAACCATCAACAATTGATGCTCCTACTTCATTTCTACTTTCGCACTGTCAAACATTGCGAATCGCTCAAGGATCATCATATCTATCCGTGATATGTTATAGTTCATCACGAAGCTCTAGTAGGTTGGTGGCAATGACTTTGGAGAACCATCACTATCTCATCTGGAAGATTAACTCCCACTTGATTCAAGCGACTGTTGTACTCAGACAATCTGAGCACATGCTCAACGATTGAGCTTTTCTCCTTTACTTTGTAGACAAAGAATCTTGTCGGAGGTCTCATACCTCTCAACAAGGGCACGAGCATGAAATCCGAATTTCATCTCTTAGAACATCTCATATGTTCCCTGACGTTCAAAAACGTCTTTGGCGCCTTACTTCTAAGCCATTAAGTATCACACACCAAACTATCACGTAGTCATCAAAAACGTATATGTCAGATGTTCATAACATCCACAGACGACGCTCGAGGTGCAGCACACCAAGCGGTGCATTAAGGACATAAGCCTTCTGCGCAGCAATGAGGACAATCCTCAGTTCACGGACTCAGTCTGCAAAATTTCTACTATGAGGTTTGAACTAAATTTTGTCTAGGAACATATAGAAATAGCAGAGCTACAGCGCAAGCTACAACATAATTTCGAAGACGTTTTGACTATGTTCATGATAATTATTTCAATTAATCACATTACTTAAGAACTCCCACTCAAATAGATATCCCTCTAGTTATTCGAGTGGCACATGATCCAAATCCACTAACTCTAGTTGAGTAAGTTTTAGTGGTGAACATCTTTATGTTGATCATATCAATTATATGATTCATGCTCGACCTTTCGGTGTCTTGTGTTCCGAGACCATGTTTGTACATGCTAGGCTCGTCAAGTTTTACCCGATTGTTCCGCGTGTGTAACTATTTTGCACCCGTTGTATGTGAACGTTGAGTCTATCATACCCGATCATCACGTGCTATCTCGGAACGACGAACTGTCGCAACGGTGCATAGTCGGGGAGAACACAATTTTATCTTGAAATTTTAGTGAGGGATCACCTTATAATGCTACCGTTGTTCTAAACAGAATAAGGTGCATAAAAAGGATTAACATCACATGCAATTCATCAGTGACATGATATGGCCATGAACTTGTGCTTCTTGATCTCCATCACCAAAGCACCGGCATGATCTTCATTGTCACCGGTGCCACACCATGATCTCCATCACCGTGCCGCCATCGAGGTTGTCGTGCTATCTACGCTATTGCTACTAAAGCTACAACCTAGCAGTATAGTAAACGCATCTGCAAACACAAGCGTTAGTTTAAAGACAACCCTATGGTTCCTGTCAGTTGCTGTAGCATCACGTGCAAGTGGATATTAACGATTACAACATGATCATCTCATACATCCAATATATCACATCATGTCTTTCGCCATATCACATCACAAGCATACCCTGCAAAAACAAGTTAGATTTCCTCTAATTTGTTGTTGCATGTTTTACGTGGCTGCTATGGGTATCTAGTATGATCACATCTTACTTACGCAAAACCACAACGGAGATGTGAAAATTGCTATTTAACCTCTCCCCATGGACCGCCTCGGTCAAATCCAATTCAACTAAAGTTGAAGAAACAGGCACCCGTCAGTCATCTTTATGCAACGAGTTGCATGTTAGTCGATGAAACCGGTCTCTCTTAAGCATACGAGTAATGTTGGTCCGGGCCGCTTCAATCCAACAATACCGTCAAATCGGGAAAATACTAAGGAGGGCAGCAAATCGAACATCAACGCCCACAAAAACTTTTGTGTTCTACTCGAGATTACATCTACCCATGAACCTAGCTCATGATGCCAATGTTGGGGAACGTTGCATGGGAAACAAAAAATTTCCTACGCACACGAAGACCTATCATGGTGATGTTCATCTTCGAGAGGGAGATTGGATCCATATACCCTTGTAGATCGCTAAGCGGAAGCGTTATTAAACGCGGTTGATGTAGTGGTACTTCTTCACGATCCGTCCCACGAACTGTCCCATGATCCATCCCATGACCCGTCCCGATCAAGTGCCGAACGGATTGCACCTCCGCGTTGCACACACATATAGCTCGATGACGATCTCCGCCTTCTTGATCCAGCAAGTGGGGCAGGGAAGTAGATGAGTTCTCCGGCAACGTGACGGCGCGCCGGTGATGGTGATGATCTATTCCTGCAGGGCTCCGCCCGTGCTCCGTAGAAAACCGATCTAGATGAAGAACTATGATCTAGAGGAGAGGGCATCACGTGGCAAAGTTGTGTCTCAAAAGGCCCTAAACCTCTAGTATATACAGGAGGGGGAGACATCATTGGTGTGCCGAGGAAGGCCTCCTTGGGCTGGCCGAAGTGGGGAAGGGAGGAGTCCTCCTCCAATCCCACTTGGATTAGGACTCTTTCCTTATTTTCACACCGCTTTTGGATTTTCTAGTTTTTCCTCATGGGATTTCCTTGGATGACTTTGTCAGCCCATTATACCTTATTGTGCATCCAATAAACCCACGTGGACCCCTTGGGGCTTGGTGCGCCCACCCAATGGGGCCCCGGAACCCATTCGTCACTCCCGATACGCTGCCGGCAATGCCCAAAAACCTTCCGGAATCCAAACACCAACTTCCTATATATCAATCCTCGTTTCTGGACCATTTCAGAACTCCTCCTGACGTCTAGGATCTCATCCGGGAATCCGAGCAAAACTTCGGTCACCAACACATATAACTCAACTATACCGAAACGTCACCGAACCTTAATTGTGCAGACCCTGCGGGTTCGAGAACTATGCAGACATGACCTGAGACACCCTCTGGTCAATAACCAACAGCGGGACCTGGATGTCCATATTGGTTCCTACATATTCTACGAAGATCTCTATCGGTTGAACCTCTATGTCAAGGATTCATATAATCCCGTATACTATTCCCTTTGTCCTTCGGTATGTTACTTGCCCGAGATTCGATCGTTGGTATCTCCATACCTAGTTCAATCTCGTTACCAGCAAGTCTCTTTACTCATTTCGTAATAGAAGATCCCGTAACTAACTCCTGATTCATATTGCTTGCAAGGCTTGTTGTGATGTTGTATTACCGAGTGGGCCCCCGAGATACCTCTCCGTTACACGGAGTGACAAATCCCAATCTTGATCCATGCCAACCCAAGAAACACATTTGGAGATACCTGTAGAGAACCTTTATAGTCACCCAGTTACATTGTGACATGTGATAACCCACAAGGAATTCCTCCGGTGTCTGGGATTTGCATGATCTCATGGTCATAGGAACAGATACATTGACATCCAGAAAACAGTAGCAATAAACTGACATGGTCATATACTACATTTATAGTTTGGTCTTCTCCATCACATCATTCTCCCAATGATGTGATCCCGTTATCAAATGACAACACTTGTCTATGGTCAGGAAACCTTGACCATCTTTGATCAACAAGCTAGTCAACTAGAGGCTTACTAGGGACAGTGTTTTGTCTATTAATCCACACATGTGTTTGAGTTTCCAATGAATACAATTCTAGCATGGATAATAAACGATTATTATGAACAAGGAAATATAATAATAACTAATTTATTATTGCCTCTAGGGCATATTTCCAACAGTCGGCAGGCCGAAGCGGATCAACGCGACGCCTGAAGTGGACCCTCATGGCAAACATCACGCCGGCCACGAAATCATGGGTTAATTGGACCAGCGCGGTGCGGGGGGTGGTGGAGGACCCGCTCGTCGGTGGGCGGCGGAGGTCCTTCTTGTGGACAGGCGGCGGAGGTTCTCGTGGGCGGGCAACGGAGGTCCAACCGTCTCTTGGAGATGGCTGGCTGTGGAGACGGGCGGCTGGCCGTGGCAACCCGGGCGACAGTAGGAGGAGTAAGGAAGCAGACAAGGACTTTACTGCCGCAACTACGAGACAAGAAGGACTAAAATGCAAAACAACCAATGTACTATGTCCGCGACATTAATTTCAGGACGGAGGGAGTATATCCTTGTACTACCGATAGGAATGGAAAGAGTTCCTTGACTACCGAGACCCACATGCATACTAATAGGACAAAGAGAAGTTTTCGATGCTACGAAACCAAATGGTTGGGAACCACAATCTATTTACCCATGGTTATGATGGGAAGCTGCCAATCTGGGATAAGCGTGATGTTATGTTTTATTCAAAAGATCAACCGTCACCCTTCAGTAATATATTGAACCCGTGTGCAAAGAAATATTTTTCATCCCTCGCGCTGCTTAATTAATAAACTGGATTGTACTAGTTCATGGACCCCGAGGTGACAAAGGCGGTCGAAAGAGCGATACGTTCTTACGCTATACAACCACACTTCCCATCATATATGTTTAGGAGCAGTTTCTACATGATATTAGTTTTTTGATGCTAGAATTTTTACCCGAAACACACCGAGCTCTGAAGAGTCGCAATATGCCCCAAGGTGGTCATCCGACCCAATTATATACACCCTCCAAAGGAAGAGAAAGCCCACAATAGGCCATAGGCTCGGCGCCGTCAGTCCTTTGTGGGATGCCTACTATCCCCCAAGAAAAGAATTTATATTTCGTAAAAAGAAAGAAGGTACAAAGAGAAAATAGATTAGTTAGTAATCAAAAGGTTAATGGAAGTCTTACCTTATTTTCTCGGAGAGTTTCAAAAACATATTTAGTGCAAAGGGTGGATAAATATGCCAGAAATGGTCGATACCTATACGCCGCAGCTCCTTGCTCCCACAAGGATTAAATCCCCCAGTTAGTAATGTCATGGATGGTCATGGTCGGTCACCACATTTGTTGGAGGAACAAATTACTTGCATTGTCCTAGCTAGGGTGAGTACTAGTGGAGACTTGTTGGATGTTGCAAAAGCTAGAGTCTTTACAGGAAATTTCATGCACAATAGAAAATTAGATGAGAACATGTGTAAGGCCTTTTTTTGCTTAGGGTGTTCCCATAATAATGTAGTTTGATTCTTCCAGAGAACATTATGGAAAAGGGTGATCAGCTGCAACCTCTTTAGGAATGCTTTTCTGGTTACCTCAACAATACAGAAATCATCTTCTTGGCCGTCCGGCATAGCGGATAACAAAGGGCCACTTCGCGGATGGCAAAGCCCTTTGCCGTTCGTCGGCTGACGGAAAAATTTCTACGGTTCCTTGCGTCGGTAAAGGACCTTCTTTGCCGTCTGCCGGCATGCAGCAGAAGGCACAAAGCTTTGCCATATGTCTGTCATGACAAGCAGACAACAAAGTATTTAGACGGCAGCCGATAGGCACCTACTCTGTTAGGTGGCTAAGGACTATTTGTCGTCTGCCATTGATGGGGTCTTTGCTGTCTGCGTGGGCGGCCCTTTGCTGCTTCCAGGTGGCGGCCCTTTGCCATCTGCCACGCAGTGGCTCTTTGCCATCTGTGAGGCACAGAACTTTTCCATCTGCCAGGCGTGTCCCTTTGTCGTCCACCAGGCGCGGCTATTTGCCATCTGCGTGGGTTGTAGCAGATGAAAAAGTGATCATATGGGTCAGCCGGCTAGGTTGCACAGGTGGGTGCCACGTGGTGTCTTTGTTGTCCGCTGGCAGAGGGAAAAACACCTATATTGCCACTGTTTTGTTTGGTTTTAGTTATTTCCTTGCATTTTTAGGATATACATATGATATATATAATTTCTAACATCCACATATAGTTTCAAACATCATATAAGAAGAATAGGCCATGTATCGACCATCATATAAGAGCAAGACAACAAAAAGGCTAGCTTCCAATACATACACGTAGTTTCATGGTGTTCATCAATACAAAGTGAAAAAAGTAAATTGTAGCAGTCCATCAATGCTGGCTTCCATGAATGCCAGCTTCCATGAAGTGAATCAAATTTGCAAAATGGGAATAAGAAAGTTAGAAGAAGAAGAAGAATAAAACTAGAAGAAGAAGAAGAAGAAGAAGAAGAAGACTAGAAGAAGAAGGAGAAGAAGAAGAAGAAGAACAAGAAGAAGAAGAAGAAGGAGAAGAAGAAAGAGGAGAAGAAGGAGAAGGAGGAGGAGAAGAAGGAGGAGAAGAAGTAGTAGTAGAAGAAGAAGAGGAAGGATAAGAAGAAGGAGGAGGATGAGAAGGAGAATAAGTAAGAGGAGAAGAAGAAGGAGAAGAAGAAGAAGAAGACGAAGAAGAAGAAGGAGGAGGAGGATGAGGAGGAGGAGCAGAAGAAGAAGGAGGAGGAGAAGAAGAAGAAGGATAAGGAGAACAAAAAGGAGGAGAAGAAGGAGAAGAAAAAGGAGGAGAAGAAGGAGAAGAAGAAGGTGGATAAGGAGAAGAAGGAGAAGAAGAAGATGATTACAATACTTATCTTATTTTGAGCTTCTTATGTCATTTTGGAGGAAGATAAGCTAAGTTATAAGCAAACCAATGTTCTTGTGCTATTTTTGACCTAACTAAGCTAATTGTGTCATAAATGAACTATATAAGCTAATCATGTCATTTTGGAGGATAATTAGCTAAGTATGTCTTTCTTGGGAAAATAAGCTAAGCATGTCGCAGTACATGAGAAAACTTACCGTCATCGTCATCAAGGATGTGAATCATGGGGGTTGCTAGGGGTGTGTTCAATTGGAGAATGTTTCCCTGGACAAAGGTTGTGCGATGCGGCTCGGGAGTTATTTTGCAGCAAAGATATTTTGTAATGTCTCGCTAGCATGATGAAACTCAAATGTTAATACTAGTAACTAATGACCATTGAAATGAAACTCACTGTTCCAACCGCCGAAATGTCCGGGATCGACGGAGGGGTTTGACCATTGTGGAGGCACATAGACTACATTTTTGGTTTTGAAGAGTCAGTCATATCAGTTAGTGACGAAACAAACATTACATGCCTGATTTCGCTAATGTGAAAAGGAAACTTACCACAAGGAGATCGTGCATGGCCTGGTTAGCCGCCTCATTCCGTGCTCTCTCCTCTTCCAACAACCGAGCCATGTTATGCACCGTGACCCGAGCCGTCTCCTCTACCACACGGTCCCTCCCCTCCGGAAGCTTCTGAATGGAAGCCTGTGTTATCTCTCTCTCTCTGTGTGTGTGTGTGTGTGTGTGTGTGTGTGTGTGTGTGTGAAGATTAGCCTGCAACACTACTCCTCGTTAGCATTGTAATCATAGATGGCCACACACACGGTGTAATCGATGAAATTTTTCTTAGTTCATATAACTAACCTCAATGGCGAGATCGACTGGCCGTCGATCAGGCCTTATCTCAGGATAGGAGCTCGTCTAGCGCGCCTTGATCTCCAGGAGAGTGAGATAACAACACATCAGGCCATCTCCAATGGCTATCAAGCCATGGGGCCTCCCACCACCAGATAACATCACCAGCTCTCGATCCAAAGGTTCCTCGCTCGGGTTAAAGTCCTCCCTTTTCCTCGCCTTCCCCTCCTCCTTGTATCTCACGAGATTCTTGTGGGAGGAGATGTTGGTGAACTTATCTGGAAGATCGATGTCAAACTCAGAGAATGCGTTGGACTTCTTGGAGGAGGCAGTATGGTCCATGCCATAGAGGTCGTACAACTCTGGCACCTCCGTGTTATTGTCATGCACCTAAAAGAGAGGAACAAAGTATTAGTAAAGGGATCAAGATAGCATGAAGAATGAATTGCATGAATCATAAAGAAAATCACATACCCTGTTCCGTCAAAACTAAAATAAGTTGGCGCTGCCTTGATGGTGTGGCACACCAACCATTTGGGCATGACGGTCCTTCGCAATATCGTGGAGGGCTCACCATTGGCCTCTGCACCACTCATCCACCAATGCCTCCCAACAATCCATCTAATCAATACACCATCTCGGGGGCACCTATAAATTAGTAAGGAGAAATGTGAGCGCTACATACATGAATCAAATCAAGAAAACTACGTAAAAGGCATTAAGAATAGGTAATTACCTTCGTGTAATGGTCCTTATTCAGATACTTTCTGTGGCACAAGTTCTTGTCCTTCTTAATTCCACGCATGGCGTAGTAGTCTCGAATAGCCTGTGGTCGAGTGTTGTGTCATAAGTTCTGTGATAGCCACTTGCACTCGGCCTCGATAACCATGGCCGCCACCTCCTCATATCCCTCCTCACACGTGTAGAATGTCTACAATCGAACGAGAGAAGACTAATTAGTACAATAATTAGCTATAATGTTAATTTTAGATTGTCTAAAAGGAGAAATTACCCAAAACCTTTTGATCACCATCTCAGCCCTCGTGTGGCACAAGACACCATCGATAATCTCCTCCGGCGGGGCCTGCGTAGCCTGGTAGTTCTCCTAGGTAAATCCTAGTGTAGGAACCTCACCCTTACCGTGCAACATGACAAACCCCGGGAAATTTTGCAGGCAAAGCACACCAAGGACGGTGTTCGGATTGCAGACTCCAAGGGGGTGATTCCAACCCTTGCAGTATTACAAGGTCAACACATTAGATATTTGAAGAAACTTGAAGGCAAAAAGTACCAAAAGAGTAAATGCACTTACTTCTCCCCTTCACGCCTAATCACCGGCCTTTGCTCATGGGTCGTCAACACGACTAGGAGACGTGTACTACCATGCTGGTACACGGTGGCCCCCTCAACCACCCCACCCTCACTATTAGTAAACTCAGCCCCGCCACCATCAGAATGGTCACACTGCCCCTCTGTCTGATCCGACCACGTACGCCATGTGGACGTCTCCGCGTTGGCCGAAGCCTCTAGGCGGGAGTCTCCTAGGATGTAGCCCTTGGTACAGGTGTCTCGTGGACCGAAGCCTCACGAACTAGAGTCTCATGGGCCAAATGCCCGTCGACCCAAGGCTCCTGGACCGTAGTCCCGCTAGCCTCCACCTCAAACGGGTCCACTATAGTAGTCCTGTGCTCGGGTGACTGAGGTGGTGGTGGCGACGAGGACGACATAGGAGTCTGCCTACCTCTCCCGCAGCCACGACATCTACGCTTTGCCTTCCTCCCTGCCCAACCTCCTCTCTCGGTGGGCAATGACACCAATGGAAAAGCACCTGCAGGTGTCCCCAGACTGTCTACCAAGACTCTACGGAGATATGGGGTGGAATGGAAGTACCTTCGGGCGAGCCGCCGACGAACAAGTACCTACCGAGCGATCTGGACCCGTGCCCACCATCTTTCAACACCTGTCATGATAGAGAGTAAAATAAATTTGCACAACATAAAAAATTGAATACCTTACATGAATAATAATATGTACAAATACAATTTAAGTTGGGATGCATACAAAATAATAAAAGTTTGGATCAATAAATGCATCTTCATAATCACTATCACGCGAGTCTTCATGAATGACGTGCTCATCGGGTTCACCGGCATCAACTTGTGGAATGCCTTTCTGTAATCGGTCAAGAATTGACATGGCATATGTAGCAATAACCTCTTCTAGTTCCGGCTCAGGGCTGAAGTCGGATTCATTTTCGCTGTCTACTTCCGTGTTCTAGGGTGAAGTACAACGGTTCTTTAAATGTTTCTTGGAAAGACATTTTCTTGGAAGAATACTCCATCATATGTGTCTGGGTTAATGTGAGGTTCATAATCGTCTTCATTTGAGGGAGGTGGTCTAGCATGTGGCGGCACTTCATAAACAACATCCCAACCATTCAGATTCTTGTTAGTTTGGCAGGCCCACAGTAGATCAAAAAATTGGGTCGCGTGTTGAGCCGCAATATAGACATCGAGAACATCTAAATGGGTGCTTTGATTGATTTCGACTAGCCCTATATGTTTGTCGGTGAATGCTCACAACATATGCCATAGGTAGGCTAAAGTCGGTGAGAACTGAAGGGACAAAGGTGGGCGCTGGGAACGAGGTTGGTACACGCATGGGACGCACGATGTACCCAGGTTCAGGGCTCTCCGTAGAGATAACACCGCTAATCCTGCTGGTGTGTTTGATGTATGGGAACAGAGTACAACGTTGCTCCTGGAGCTGTGTTGGGAGGAGGAAGAGGGGAGCAGCCGGCTCGTCTCTACCTCGCTCTCTATTGGTTGGTGAGTGTGTATTGTTGAATGACTGGCAAGTGATCGCCCCCCTTGCATGGGGGGCGGCCGAGGGGTCTTATAGACGAACCCGTCGGCCTACAATATGGATAAAGGGTACATGCGCGGGACCCGGCTGGCTACTTCGCCGGCTGGCCAGGGGACCACAAGGGTCTTGTCTTGTCGATGAGGGGCCCGCCGGCTGCATGGTCTCGATTGCTGGTGGGACCCACCGGCTGGCCAATGGGGCTCTCGCGTAAGGTTGACGCTGAGCACGCGTTGTACGTCGAGCGTCGCCCCACGAGATTCTTCATGGGCAGGTAGTACGACCGCCTCCATTGTTCCCCACGCCAAGTGCAGTAATGGAGTGGGAGTGTGACGGTCCGACATCAACCTAGGTGATGGATCAGAGCCGGGGTAGGTCAGCGGCGTGGCCGCCGACGCTCATACCTGTCGGGCGCCCCAATCCAGTACCTTTGCTGACGCGTAGCTACCTTTAATCGTGAGGTCCTTTCCTTACCTACGATCTGATGTGACTGGTGATCCTCGGCCGCCTAGCCTGCTTGGTTAGCCGGCTTGCGGGTGGCCGCCTCCTCCCCTGTCCGGCTGGCGGGACGAGGCCAACTCTGAAGGGGAGGCCGCCTGCATTCTAGCCGGCAGGGGCTGCCTGGCCGGTTAGAAAGGTGGTCGCCTCGTCTTCCAGCCGGCAGGCGATGCCTAGCCAGTCAGAAGACTTGGGCCTTGGGAATCTTCATATCTTCATGTCCATTGGGCCGGAAATGAAGGAACATGCTTGATAAGCCTACCCCGGGGTTATCCCCCCGACACTAGTCCTCGAAGCTGGCGAGGTCTGCCACCTGCGGGCGGGCGGCCTCACCGACTTGTTGTCTAGTCTGGATACTTTGGTTGTTGTTCGTGGCGAAGGGCGGCGTCTTTGGAGCCGGGTAGCTTCGAAGCGATGCCTCGGTCTAGTCGTAACTGGTCCGGAGAATGCCACGTGCCAGGCCCTACCTGGCGTAATGATTGTGATTACTGCTTGACGGGACCGGCCCTGGGCCCTGGGTCCCGCCACGACGCCCCCTCGGCCTCCGCGCGGGAGATCTTCTACGGATTTACTCCGCGATGGTAGGGTTTAGGGGGGCGCTACCGCCCGTAATACACGGAATTAATGGGGCCCGGCGCGCACCAGATCCCCTCCCCACGATGCTTCATGGGGGTTTAAATGGGACGCGAGGGTTTCGAGGAGACCATTCGCCCCCTCTTCTCGCCCTGCTCCGTGCTTTCTTCCTCGTTGCATCCTGAGAAGAAGAGTTCGCGCCCTTCGTCTCCTTCTTCTTCGCTGCCGAGACCCCCGCCGACCGCTTCCAGCTCTCATCACCCGCAGTCATGGCCGGTGGATCTTTTTCGAGGAAGTCGCTGGCGCAGCAGGCGTCCTTGCAGGGGGCCTGGCTGGGAAGCGATGTCGACGAGGAGCTCATCGATGCGCTCCGTCATCATCGACTGCTGCCCCCGGCCTCCCAAGTGTCGGTGCGCCTTCCTGGCTCCGAGGCCTCTCCCGCACCTGTCGCGGGAGAGGTTGTGGTGTTCGCCGAGCACTTCTACCGGGGTTTCGGGCTCCCGGCTAGCTCTTTCTTTGCCGAGTGGCTCCATTTCTTCGGCCTGTAGCCACATCATTTGGCGCCGAACGCCATACTGCAGCTGGCCACCTTCGTGGTCCTGTGCGAGGGCTTCGTGGGGATCGAGCCTCGCATTGATCTGTGGCGCAACCTATTCTTCTTTAAGCAGCAATTCATCGCCATGGAGAAATCCAAGGTGGAGAAGCTCAACGGTCCGCGCCCCATGACGCCGTGCGGGGCCGTGTTGGTGCATCACCGCCCGAAGTCCAGCTTCCCCCACATGCCTTTGCAAGACTCCGTCAAGCATTGGCAGAAGGGGTTCTTCTACGTGAGGAGCACCGACCCGGCCCAGGACGCCGTCAACATGCCCCGTTCGCCATCGCCCCTCCGACGCGGCAGAACTGGGACGCGAAGACTCCCAAGCCGCATCCTGAGGTGGCGCTTATTCGCGCCCACCTTGATATCTTGAGGGAGAGCGGCCTCCTCGGTCGCGACCTTCTCGCCACCATGGTGGTCCGCCAGATGAGCAGCCGGCTTGATCCATGCCGGCTGTCCATCAAGAGGTTCACCCCGGGTGCTGTAGCGCGAAGGGTGAACCTGATCTCCACCACCCGCATGGATGATGGCGGGGAATGGACATGGGGGATGTCCCAGTACAACCGGGCTCATCCGCCTCCGATTGTAGCCTAACTCCCTTCTTTTCTGTCGTTTTGTTTTGAAGCCGGTGGCGTTTGCTGAGGTTGGTTGAATTCCTTTTTTGTAGATGTTCAAGACCCTGCAAGGGTCCCTCTGCCAGCCTGCTCCTGACGTGGAGGCGTCCGGCGCCTCCGAGATGGAGGACGAGGATGCGATGGAGCCCCGCTCAAACACCTCCGCCGGCTCGGAAGTTCCCCTGGAGTAGGAAGGGACTGAGTCGTGCGGTGAGTACCCGCCGCAGGCCCTAGCAGACTAGACGGACGACGATGAGGAAGCCTCATTCTGTTCTGGTGCAGCCTTCGAGGGAGACTCTGACGAGGTGGAGGAGGTCACCGGCCCACTAGCGTCGCGCGGCCGGCGTCAAGTTGGCGGAGCGACCGCTGCTGACGAGGCAGCTGGGAAGAAGGGCAAGGGTGTTACAGCTTCTCGGCCGGCCTCTAAGCGACCGGCGCCGGGTCCCCTAGCCGGACAGCGAGAAGACGGTGCCAAGAGGCGCCGTGGCGGTGGCCGGAGGCATGTCCCGGTAGTTGCAGGGTATGGTTTCCTCCTATGCTCCCTTCCATATCTTGAGATGAGCTTTGTTCCTGAGAAGCTTGGCTTGACAGGGAGGCGGAGGATGCGGATGAAGACACCGCCTCCACAGTTGAGTGGGCCGGCTGGGGAGCAGCTGATGCTGCCGATAGGGAGCTCGAGATAGAATCCAAGTGCCGGTGGAACACGACCACAGGGAAGACCGCCGTGGGTCAGCCTCGCCCCAGCCGGGTCGAGAGGCCGGCGGAGAAGCGTGCGAAGGCTAGACAGGACCCCTCCGCACATGCCCGTGTGGAGGAGACAGCTAGCGAGGCCGCCTCCAGACCGGCCCCTAGGACCGAAGGGGCCCAGCCGTCTGAGCCGGTAGCCCTGGAGCGGGTGGACCTGGAGACGATCCCGGTTTCTCCCCGGGTCGAAGCAGCTCCTGAAGCGCCGGTGCTGGATCTGACCGCGCCGGACGCGGCCCCTGATGTCCAAGGGGCGACCATGGGTGCGCCGGACGCGGCTCATCCACCTCCTACGAAGGAGGTAGCACCGGCTGGGACGGCGCCCGAGCCGGCCGTTGAGCCGGCACCAGGAGCCGGCGCCATCGTCGTCCCCCAGCAGGGCCCTGTTGCGCCAAGGGCAGGGGGCCGGCCAGGGAGCCGGCCCATGAAGTCATGGCGGGCAGCGAACTTGGCCCACCTGCGAATGTCCGCTCGCACCGTTCTTTCCGGCGTGCCGGAGCTGGTGACGCTGTTTGACAACGGACGGTCAAAGGTGGAGCAGGCGGCCCGCGTGGTATGCGGTGACATGGAGCGCCTGGAAGCCCGCACCCAGGTAGGCCTTGCCTGTTTTTCTTTGCGCTTTTTTCTCTTCTCTTGACGTCAGTGGGGGCGCGACAGCGCACCCACTGGGTGAAGCCCCCGAGAATCGGGCTGGTTATGCTTTTAACAAGGTCGAATCTTAATCTTGTTCCCTTTCTCTCCCCCTTGGCAGGCGCTTTACGATGCTCGGGTACAGGCATACAACGAGCTTTGGGACCAGCACCTGGGGGCTGATAGCCGGATCGCCGAGCTTGAATCCCGGCTGGGCGAGGTTGCCACGGAGCGTGATGCCCCGCGCGACACCGGAGGCCGGCTCCAAGAGCGGCTGGACCTTCTTGAGGCGGAGAAGAAGGAGCCCGAGGCGGCCGGCCGGGTCAAGTTGGAGCGGCTGCAGGCCACGCTGTAGGAGAAGGAGGCCTCCTACTCTGCCGACGTGGACCGCCTCGAGTCGCTCCTTCTTCAGGAGGCAAAACTCAAGGACGCCGCCTTGAGGGTGAAGGATGAAGCCCTTACCCAGAAGCAAGCGTAGCTGGCTAAGGCGCTGGAGTCCGCCGCGACCCTCCAGGAGGAAATCGCCCGCCTCACACATGCGAGTGAGGTGCGGGAGCGCGAGGTCCTCGAGGTCTTTCATGAGACCGACGGCGCCTTCCAGCGTGGGTCTCCTTTCCTTGTTTTGTGTTTGGTCTTTTGGCCATCTCCTCCTCTTGCTGTGTTCTTACGTCCCGGCTGTCTTTGCCCCAGATCTCTTATCCGAGATCCAGGTCGCAGCTGACACCGCCATTGAGGTGACCGTGAGGAGCGCCGCGCGGCCGAGGAGGAGGTGGATGCTACCTCCGGCTGGAGCGTAGAGGAGATCGGGGTGGGCCTTCGGGCCCGCCTGCACGTCTTGGGCGAGTCTGTGACTCGGCTCCAGGTTGCAGGTTCATCGATGGTGGCGTCCCTGTGGCCGGAGGGTGTGGAGCCGACGACCATGAGCCAGCTTGCCCGCTGGCTTGCAGCGGGTGGAGAGCGCCTGGACGCCTGGCGTGCCTCTGCAGCGCGGTCTGGGGCCTATATGGCCCTGCTTTTGGCCAAGTCATGGTATCGTAACCTGAACTTGGGCAAGCTGGCTGCCCAGAGCGACGGCTCAGAGGCGGAGCTACAAGACATGAAGGAGGAGCTCCAGGTGAGAGCCAGCGCCATTCCCCGAGTACGCCGCCTGGGATGACTTCGGCTTGGAGCAGGGTGAAGACGGCGGCGTGATCGCTGAAGATCTGCATGACCTTCTGCCCTATGACGCCGACGACAGCTCCTACGAGGCGGTCCGGGCTGCGGAATCTGCACACGCCTCCAGCGGTGGCGCGTATGCTGACTCCGGGATCAGTGGAGCCGGGGGCCGCAACGGGGGAGATGGCCGCAACAGGGGAGGCGGCGACGCTACCACATCAGGAGCAGCAGCTGAGACGACCCCTGAGGTCGCTGTCCCGTAACTGGTGTCCTTTTGTGTATTTGGTTCTACCCCCGGAGGGATGTAACGAACGTGGGCCGTGGGCCAATGCTTTTTATGAATGTATATATTCAGCATTATATTCGTCACCAAGCGTGTTGTCTTATGATCCCGTCTTTTGAATCCTGGTTGACTTCTCTTATCCGAAGCCATCAAGACATAAAGAACAAGACATAAGCCAATAAGAGGCTGGCTTGAATGAACCAACTCGAGCCAGTCGTCACTAGTATAGCCGGATTGTGCATGTATTCGACCTGACCCGGCGCCATATCGCGAACCGAGCGACCGGAGCCAGCCCGCAGGTTCAAGCGAAGGACCGGGAGTCAGCCGGTACACTATGTGCCCGACTACAAGGATTGACCGTCCGAGCGGCTAGCAAGCCCCCGAGCTTGTTTAAAGCTAGCAAGGGGCCACGCTGCGTAGCCTTCGAGCTTGATTAAGCCAGCAAGAGGTGGTAAGCGGTGTAGCCCGTACACTGATTGAAAACTCTTTTAGCAAGAGGAAGCATGCAGCCTGCGTTTTTCATCATATTTGTTGTTCGCGGTAGTCAGAGGCCGTCTTGAGTCTTGGATGAGATCGTATGCACAATCGAGCCAGCCCGAGCCGGTCGTCCCAAGTATTGCCGGAATTTGCATGTATTCGACCTTACCTGGCGTCATATCATGAACTGAGCGACTGGAGTCAGCCCGCAGGCTCAAGCGACGGACCAGGGGTTAGCCGGTACACTATGTGTCCGTTATAAGGGTGGACCGTTCAGGCGGCTGGCGAGCCCCCGAGCTTGTTTTAAGCTAGCAAGGGGCCGCCCCGCGTAGCCTCCAAGCTTGGTTAAGCCGACAATAGGTGGTACGCTGTGTAGCCCGTACACTTGAGTGAAAACTCTTGACAAAAAGAAACATTGAGCATGTCCTTTTTATTGCCTTCGTTGTTCCCTCAGGAGGGAGGAAGATACATGTGCATGTTCTTTCCTTTGCTTGTCTTCTTCCTTTTAGAAATAGAACGGGCGAAGCAACGCCGCGTTCCATGGGCGCTCCGTTTCTTGGTCGGAGTCGTCCCTCCTGCGCTTCCTTGGCTTCTTGGCGTCAATCAGGTAGTAAGGGTTGTTGTGTAGCGCCCTACTGATGATGAAGGGTCCCTCCCAGGGGGGTGAGAACTTGTGCTGGCCGGCAGTGCGTTGGATTCTTCTGAGGACCAAGTCTCCCTCCCTGAAAGAGAGAGGCCTGATCCTTTTGCTGTGGTACTATCTCAGCTTCTGTTGGTAGATGGCCTTCCGGCTCAAAGCCAAGTCCCTTGCTTCTTCGAGGAGATCCACACCGTCTTCTTTGGCCTCCTTCACCTCCGTTTGTGTGTATAGGGTGACCCGAGGCGAGTCGAATTCGACATCTTTGGGGATAATAGCCTCCGAGCCATATACCAGAAAGAATGGAGTGAAGCCGGTCGACCGGTTGGGCGTGGTGCGGAGGCTCCATAGCACAACCAGCAGCTCCTCAATCTAGCACCCGACTGACCTGACCAGTGGTGCCACCAGCCTTGGCTTGATGCCGCCTAGGATCAGGCCGTTGGCCCTCTCCGCTTGGCCGTTTGACTGAGGGTGTGCCACTGAGGCCAGGTCGAGCCGGATGCCTACCTTGGAACAGTAGAGCGCCAGGGCGCCCTTGGCGAAGTTGGTGCCATTGTCGGTGATGATGTTGTGGGGAACGCCATATCGGATAGAGATGTGTGTGATAAACCTGACAGCAGTGGGACCGTCAAGCTTCTTGATAGGCCTGGCTTCGATCCACTTGGTGAACATATCGACGGCTACCAGAAGATGTGTCATCCCTGCGCGAGCCGTCTTGAAGGGCCCAACCATGTCCAGTCCCCAGACGGCGAATGGCCATGATAAGGGAATGGATTTCAGCGCTGACGGCGGCATATGGCTTTGTGCACTGAAGCGTTGGCAGCCTTCGCATTTGTCCACCAGATCCACAGCCTCCTCGACGGCCGTGGGCCAGTAGAATCCATGGTGGAATGCTTTGGCCACCAGGGTTCTTGAGGCGGCGTGATGCCCACACTCCCCCTGGTGGATGTCTCTGAGGATCTCCTGCCCTTTTTCTAATTCGACGCAGCGTTGGAACACGCCGGTCGTGCTGCGTCACACCAGCTTGCGATTGATGATGGCGCAGGCGGCGGACCTGCGCTGGGTCTGTCTCGCCTCCGCCTCGTTCTGAGGAAGATCGCCGCGAAGAAGGAAGGCCAGAATGGCCTCATCCCATGATGGAGCCGACACAAGGGTCGCCTCCGCTTCGTCTTGACTTTTGGGGGCTTCTGCAGCCCCTGAGCTTGATGGCGCCTCCGGTGCTATTGCTGCAGCCGGCTCATTGTCTATCTCCATGACGTCCACCCACTGGAAGGATTCGAGCCCGGGCAGAGCCGGGGTTGTCGTTGTAGCTGGTGCCGTTGTTGGAGTCGGTTGGACCAATGGAGCCGGATTAGGATCCGAAGCCGGCGTAGTTGGTGGAGCCGACGGCGCTTGCATCGTAGACTCAGTCGGTGTCGTATTTGGAGCCGGTGCCGTCAGTACAGCCGGCGTGGGGTCCACAGCTGACATAGTGGGCGGAGCTGGCGGCGCTTGTATCGTAGAGTCGGCCGGTACGAAGATTGATGCCGACTCAGGAAACGGCTTGATAGACGGCTTGTGGAGTTGCTCGAGGGAGACGCCGGCTGGGATGGCCTGCCTCGTGGAGCCGATCTTTGCCAACGTATCGGCCGCCTCATTTTGGGCCTTGGGAGCATGGTGGAACTCACAACCCTCGAAGGGGCCGCTGAGCTGCTGGATGAGGAAGCGGTAGCTTGCCATGTTGGCGTCCCTGGCGTCCCATTCGCCAGAGACCTGCTGTACCACCATGTCTGAATCGCCGAAGCATATGAGCCGCCGGATGCCAATCTCCTTCGCAAGCTGGAGGCCGTGAGCCAGTGCTTCGTACTCGACGACGTTGTTGGAGGCGGCGAAATGGATCTGGAGAGCGTACTTGAGCTGGTCCCCTTTCGGAGATGTCAAGATGATGCCGGCTCCCAGTCCTTCCGCATCTTCGAGCCGTCGAAGTGCATCCGCCAGTGCGTGGAGTCTGGAGGCAGCGGCTCGAACTGGGTCTCGGCCCAGTCGACTAAGAAGTCGGCCACCACCTGCGATTTGATGGCGGTGCGAGGCTCGTACCAAATATCATGGTCTGCCATGGCGATGGACCATTTGGCAATTCTGCCCATGGCATCACGGTTGCCCATGATCTCTGAGAGCGCAGTAGTGCTCACCACACTGATGGCATGCTCTTGGAAGTATTATTTTAATTTCTTTGCAGCAAGGTAAACACCATAACACATTTTCTGATAATGAGAGTAGTTCTGCTTAGAGGCGGACAAGACCTCGCTAAGGTAGTAGACAGGCCACTGTACGGGCAGGGCCTTGCCTTCCTCTTTGCGCTGAACTACCAACACTACGTTGACCACGCGAGTGGTCCCGCAATATATATGAGTATGGGTTCCCTTTCACCAAGATTGACACGCTCGAGATTACCCGCTTGAGGTCGCGGAAGGCTCCGTCCGCCTGGTCGTTCCACTCGAACTTTGTCGTCTTCTTCATGAGCTGGTAGAGTTGAAGGGCCTTCTCGACAAGCCGGCTAACGAACCGGCTGAGGGATGCCAAGCAGCTGGCAGACTTCTGGACGTCGAGGATCCGAGCCGGCCGCACCATCCCCTCGATGGTGCTGATCTTCTCAGGGTTCGCTTCGATGCCGCGGGCGGATACGAAGAACCCCAAGAGTTTGCCGCCTGGGACCCCGAAGACGCACTTCTCAGGGTTGAGCCAGATCTTGTATTCGCGCAGGTTGGCAAATGTCTCCCGTAGGTCGTCGAGGAGGCTGAAGTGCTGCTTCGTCTTGACGATGATGTCAACCACATAGACGTGGATGTTTCTGCCAATCTATGACAGCAGGCGCTGCTGCATGCAGCGTTGGAACATTGCACCTGCGTTCTTCAGACCGAACGTCATGGTGGTGTAGCAGTAGGCCCCGTAGGGCGTGATGAAGGAGGTCTCCAGGCGATTAGCTGGATCCAGCTTGATTTGATGGTAGCCTGAATAAGCATCCAGAAATGACAGCAGTTCGTAGCCTGTAGTGGAGTCTATCACTTGATCTATCCTAGGAAACGTGAAAGGGTCTTTCGGACAGGCCTTATTCAGGCTAGTGTAGTCAATGCACATTCGCCATGTGTTGTTCTTCTTCAGCACAAGGACTGGTTTTGCCAGCCAGTCCGGGTGGAAAACCTCCATGATGAAGCCGGCTGCAAGGAGCCGGGTGGTCTCTTCTCCGATTGTGCGTCGCTTCCCCTCGGCGAAGCGGTGCAAAGGTTGTTTCACCGGCTTTGCATTCGGTCGCACGTGAAGTTTGTGCTCGGCGTACTTCCTCGGAACACCCGGCATGTCCTTGGGGGACCACGCAAAGATGTCCCAATTCACACGGAGGAAGTCGACGAGCTCGCTTTCCTATTTGGGGCTGAGGCCAGCCCCGATGGTGACGCACTGCTTCGGGTTGGCGGGGTCGAGTGGGACCTGCTTGGTCTCTTTAGCCGGCTTGAAGGAGCCCTCGCCGGCCGATTGAGACGGAGGAGAAGGAATCGCCGGCTGCTCGATAGCCTGGGCCACGAGTCGGTCGATCTGCCGCTTCTCCTCAGCAATCACCAAGGCGTCAGCGAGGCGGCTGCTATCTTGGGCGCACTCGAGCAACTTCTTGTAGTCGCCAACTATAGTGATGATGCCCTTGGGACCCGGCATCTTCATCTTCAGGTAGGCGTAGTGTGGGATAGCAATAAACTTGGCCAGAGCCGGTCTCCCCAGCAACGCGTGGTACGGGCTACTGAGGTCCACTACCTCGAACCATATGGACTCTCGGCGGAAGTGGGCCTTGTCACCGAAGAGGACGTCCAGCTGGATCTTGCCGATGGGCGAGCATGACTGCCCAGGCACGATGCCATGGAAGACAGTGCTGGTTGGGAGGACGTCAGTCTCCTTGAGCCCAAGCTTGCGGAGAGTGTCGATGTAGAGGATGTTGATGCTGCTGCCGCCATCGACCAGCACCCAGGAGAATCGGTAGGTGAGCCTTTTGGAGGCAAAGGTGGGGTCGAGGACGAGTGCGTATGTCCCCGGGTTGGGCATCACCGCAGGGTGGTCCACCCGGCTCCATGTGATTGGTTTGTCAGACCAATGCATGTATTGGGGAACCGGGGGAACAGTGGCGTTCACCTCGGGCCACCTTTGGCACAGGCTCTGCTTGTTGTCGCCTTCGCTGGTGAAGACGACGAACGCTCCGTCTTGATGCGGATAGTCATCAGGGTGTGGGCCGTCGTCGCGAGGCGGCGGCGGTGGAAGCGGAGCGTGATGGGGAGCCGGTGCACAGGGCGCCGCCTGCGCACCCGGTGGAGCCGGCAGGCCCTCCCCTTGCGACAGCCGGCGTGCGATGCTGCACCGTCGAATGGTATGGGTAGACGGCGTCGCCCTAGAATTTATCTTGGAGGGGGCGTCGAGCAGCTGCTCGAGAGACTGCTTGGGCAGCCAGTTGGGGTTGCCCTGATTGCGACGCTTTCGACGAGGGACGGCTTGGGAAGCCGACGCCTCTCCCTCCACGTTGGCCACTAGCTTGTTGTTGGAGTGGGGATCCATCTAATCCGCCTTGCGCTTGTAGTTGTTCTGGCCGCCTCAGTTGTCCCCAGCCGGCTTGGGAGTAGCGGCTTGGCGCAGGCACAACCTTGTCCAAGGCGGTCACCTTGATGCGCATTGCGGAGTCGGCCGTGGTGTACTTGTCCGCCTTGGCCATGAGCACCTCCAAAGAGGTGGGCTCGGCGCACATTTGCTTGTGCTTGAGGAGGGTGCCGTCTCGGCATCCGTCGATGAAGTACTGGATGGCTTGTATCTCATGCACCGCCTCACAGGAGTTGCGAAGCTCAGTCCACCGGGTGACGTAGTTGCGGAGGGGTTCGTCGGCCTTCTGGACGCACATGGCCAGCTCGCGGGGCTGGCCAGGGCGCTTGTAAGTGCCGGTGAAGTTGCGGACGAGCGCCTCCTCGAAGTCCACCCAGGAGTTGAAGGTGCCGGCCGGGAGGCTGTTAAGCTAGGTCAGGGCCGAGTCGGCCAACATGAGTGGCACGTAGCGAACCCCTACGCGCTTGTTGCCCCTGGCGATGCCTACGGCCGTGGTGTAGTCGATCAGCAAGTCTTCTGGCTTGGCCGTGCCGTTATATTTCGGCATATCCCGAGGCAGGGTGAAACCTCGACGGAACGGCTCCCCTCGGATCCGGGGCCGAAACAAGCCGGACTGACGGGTCCGTCCTCCTCTAGGAGGGCCAAATGGGCCAGGGCGATAATACGCCGGCGGGCGTCCCGCTCGTCCTGGGAGGTGGGGCGCCAGCCCCGGTGGCGAGAGGGGAGGCGCCTCGGGAGCCGGAGCGTGAGTTCTTCACGGGGGAAGATCCCCGTACTCCGAGTCACCCTCGTCGCCTCCGCGACGTAAGCCCGAAGTGTGCTCGCTCTGGTGCTCTGAGCGCCGGCCTTGGCTTCCCTCGCCCTCCAGCCGGAAGGGCGATGCGAGGAAGATCCCTCGGCGTGGTGCTGACCGCTAGGGTTGCGGCGAGCCCCCGAGTTCGGCCCCGGGGACTCTGAATGAGCCTGGCCGGGATCGAACCGAGTGTGCTGCTGGTTAGCAGTGTCAAGGAGATCCTTGACACGTTTCTCCTGGAAGGCACGCTCCTCGCCTTCCAGGCTTGCCATCTCCTCCATGGCCGCCTACGCTGCCCACATGTTGGCCGCGGGAGTCTCGTAGGTGGGCAGGTCCTTGCCTAGAACCTCGGCGATGAACCGTCCACGGCTGTGGACCAATCCAAGCCGGCTAGATGCCTCGGAAATCGGAGTAAGACCATGCGTGGAGTTTTACTCACGATGTGTAGCCTCCAACTGACGTTTCGCCGAGGCCATGGTGATGCCCTCCTCCAAGATACGCTTGCGAGCCTCCTCCAATGAGTCCCGAGCATCTACAGGATCGGCGGAAGCGGTGACCGGTGTTTTTAGGCCGGCGATGGCGTCCCGAAGAGTATCAACGGCGGCCGCAGCGGGCTCGCCGGCGCCTGCGGAGGCCTTGCCGGGAGCCGTGCTGGTGCCAGTGCCGATAACCATCACCTCCATGGTGTTGGAGACGGCCGCAACATGGTATGGGGTGAAGAACCCTACCGACGGCGGAGGGCCGTCGAAGATGAGGACGTTACTGGGGTAAACATCGTGGGCACGCATCTCAGCGATAGAGGGCCTGCTGAAGCTGGTGCAGAGCGCCTCAACGTCGTAGTCCTCGCCGAAGTAGCGTGGGCCATCGTTGAGGCGAAGGTCGCTGAAGAGAACGCTGAGGTTCTCCATAGCAGCGTCGACGATGCAAGGGAGCGCTTCGTCATCAGATTCTTCGTCCGAATCCTGATGGCGGACGGGGATGTCGATCATCATGGGCGTCGCCTCGTTGAAAACGAGCTCCACGTGCATGCAAACTGATCCGGACGCGATGCATCCGGTGGTGTAGGTGCGGGGCCCCGCCCAGCGCGTGAAGCCAGCCGATGCTGTGATCGGCCCCACGGTGGGCACCAAATGTCGGTGAATGCTCACAACATATGCCATAGGTAGGCTAATGTCGGTGAGAACCAAAGGGACAAAGGTGAGCGCTGGGAACGAGGTTGGTACACGCATGGGATGCACGATGTACCCATGTTCAGGGCTCTCCATAGAGATAACACCCCTAATCATGCTGGTGTGTTTGATGTATGGGAACAGAGTACAATGTTGCTCCTGGAGCTGTGTTGGGAGGAGGAAGAGGGGAGCAGCCGGCTCGTCTCTACCTCGCTCTCTGTTGGTTGGTGAGTGTGTAGTGTTGAATGACTGGCAAGTGATCGACCACCTTGCATGGGGGCGGCCGGGGGGTTTTATAGACAAACCCGCCGGCCTACAATATGGATAAAGGGTACATGCGCGGGACCCGGCTGGCTGCTTCGCCGGCTGGCCAGGGGCCCACAAGGGTCTTGTCTTATCGATGAGGGGCCCGCTGGCTGCATCGTCTCGATTGCTGGTGGGACCCGCCGGCTGGCCAATGGGGCTCCCGCGTAAGGTTGACGCTGAGCACGTGCGGTACGTCGAGCGTCGCCCCGCGAGATTCTTCATGGGCAGGCAGTACGACCGCCTCCACTGTTCCACATGCCGAGTGCAGTAATGGAGTGGGAGTGTGACGGTCCGACATCAAGCTAGGTGATGGATCAGAGCCGGGGTAGGTCAGTGGTGTGGCCGCCGACGCTCGTACCTGCCGGGTGCCCAGATCCAGTACCTTTGCTGACGTGTAGCTACCTTTAATCGTGAGGTCCTTTCCTGGCCTACGATCTGATGTGACTCGTGATCCTTGGATGGCTAGCCTGCTTGGTTAGCCGGCTTGCGGGTGGCCGCCTCCTCCCCAGTCCGGCTGGCGGGACCAGGCCGGCTCTGAAGGGGAGGCCGCCTGCATTCTAGTCGGCACGGGCTGCCTGGCCGGCCAGAAAGGTGGCCGCCTCGTCTTCCAGCCGGCAGGCGATGCCTAGCCGGTGAGAAGACTTGGGCCTTGGGAATCTCCATATCTTCATGTCCATTGGGCCGGAAATGAAGGAACAGGCTTGATGAGCCTACCTCGGGGTTACCCCCCCCCCCCCGACTATGTTCTTGTGTCCTTCTAGTCTCCTTCGGCTGGAACCAATAACATTTGAAGACTATGACATGCGGTGGGTTTTCACCATAGAATTGAAGTTCATTAATTGCTTCGAATCTTCCATAATACTTGGTACTTCCTTCGCCGATAGCAGATACACCACAATTTGTAAATTTCTAGTCGGGTATAGATAGCTCTTTGTTAAAGGTATGAAAGCGATACACATTGATGTTGTATTTATCAAATGAACGAACCTTATAGTCGAAACTATTAGCGGCTTGTCTCAATTCGGCGTCCATAGACTCTGAATTAGCCCACAAGTTTAATACCAAATGATTGTTCCATTAGCTGCAAATTAGACCAAGAAATGAAAAGGTCCATTATTGATAATAACTATTTGTTCGAACCAAGAGATGAAACTGGGATAGCCGCCTCCATGCTTTGCGAGAAGCTCATACTCTTTGACGGAATCATTTTGGATCACCGCTCCATCCAAGAATTTGGCGACGTGTCGACTGTATCAAGTATCTGGGTATAAGATCAATTCAAAGGAACTAGAAGTTGCAGAAAAATGTACCGAGAACTTACTCAATGTATGGCCGCACTTCTGTTAGGTTGTTGAAGATATACAATGAAATGGTCCGCCATTCTTCGACATCCAATGTTATTAGTTTTGAAGCACCGGCTGGTGCGAGATTCCCTTTCCACCTTTTTAGGGTCACCATCATTGTACCGAGGCTTCGAATTATGCAAATGACGATTTTTGGCTTCATAGTGTGTTGTCACGAAGTTTGCCACCTCCTCAGTAATGAATGCCTCGGCCATCGATGCTTCAATTCTACATTTATTTTTACATTTAGCTCGAAGCGGCTTGTGCATCCTCTCAGTTGCAAAGGACCAACGATTTTGCACACGCCCCCCCCCCCCAATCTTTGCATGTTTGGGAGATGTAAAATCAAATGCTGCATTGGATTAAAGAAGTCTGATGGAAAGATCTTCTCTAACTTGCAGAGCAACTCCGGCGCCAACTCCTCCATGTCATCTACCATGCCACGCGATAGTTTTGTTGGCGCTCTGGGAATGGGGGTACCTAGACCTGCCTGCCTACGGCCCAAGGCTAGCCCACTTCATCGACCTAACACCAACGGGCCTGACGCTACTCAAGACAAGGCCCTCGCGAGGGGCCAAGCCTCGCGTGGAGCAGCGGCATCAAGACCCGAGGCGAGGCCCAGCCTCAGGAGTGAAGGCTCACGTAGAGGAAGGACGGGCGAGCAGGAGACAGCAGGCGGTGCAGTTTCCCCTTTGGTGCAAAGAGAGCAAACATGAACGATGTCTCCAAAGTCATCTTCAAAAGATTTCGCTTGTGGTGGAACAAGACCAAAGCCGCCCGCAGCTAGGACGGACGTCACCCGTGTGCCCACCCCTGCAGCGCTGGTAGCTACTTTGCAGGCGAAGACCGCTTTTGACACGGGAAGCATGTTCCGGTGTCCCCCTTTAAAATTAGCCGTTGTGGGTTCCCTTCCCGTAAAAACGATAAGGGAAGAGGACCCGGGCTCCACTATAAATAGATAGGGTAGGATACTTCTTATAGGGGATTAGTTCATTCTCACCCTTGAGCAACACAGAAAGCCACATAGCCTCCGGAAGCTCGAGAGAAATACACTAGTTCATCCACCAACCTACATGAGAGGCAATCCACCAACAGAAGGAGTAGGGTTTTACGCTTTGCAGCGTCCCGAACCTGGGTAAAAAGTTGTGTTCTGTGTTCCCCTCACCATCTAGTGAGTCCTTCGTCGTTTCCATCGAGTAGCGAGCTAGGCGAGGCTGAACAGGGAGAGATCTTCGTACACACCCTTGTGTTCGAATCCTTAGGGTTTTGGAGAGCCCGAAATCCGAAAAGTTCTTTCACACAAAGAACACGGAGGAAATATCTCGGATCTGCCAGTACTAGCCATTCATCCTTAGGAATAAAGCCATGTAACATCACCGGCATTACCCGCTCAAGCCATATGTGCCAATCATGATTCTTGACACGCTCCCCTCTTTAGATTCGCTGCATACCCATCGGGGAAGATCAAGTGCATTTTGACCCACAAGATAATTTCCTCATAGCTATCCTTCCAAGATTGAAAAAGGCCTTTGGCTTCGACCAGTTCTGCTTTCCTTTTGATTGTCGCATGTTCTGTAAGGATCTATGACATAGAGTCTCTTGATCGCTTCTAGCCTTAGGATTTCCCTTGACTTCCCCTCTATGCCGAACAATGTACCAAAAATGGCCTCACCGATATTATTTTCAGTGTGCATCATGTCGATGTTGTGTGGAAGAAAGAGGTCTTTGAAGTAAGGTGGATCCCACAAGCATGTTTTGTGAGTCCACGCGTGTTCTGAATAATACCCCTTGAAATACCCTCGACGCTCTGGATTAGGCTCGAGAGAGTTTAATAGGTCCATGATCTGTTGGCCTTTCAACACAGGTGGTGCCGAGCTTTCGACAACTTTACCGTTGGTAAAGTTCTTCTTGTCTTTTCTAAACTGATGGTGAGGATCTAGGAACTGTATATCCAAGTCAAATAAAGAATACTTCTGACCCACCTCTAACCAATGAAAGTGAAGAGCTACCTTGCATGTGGGGCACGGGAACCTTCCATGCACACACCGGCCATAGAATCGTGCATATGCCGGCAATTCATGCATCGAGTACAGGTACGAGACATGCATTTTGAAGTTCTGTTTTCTAGCGGTGTCGTATGTCTACAACCCATTATCCCGAGCTTCTTGCAATTCATCCTTAAGCGGCTGCATGTACACATTCATATTCCTCCCCGGATAGTTGGGTCATGGAATTATCAACGTCAGGAATATGTTCTTTCTTTGCATAATCTGTCGTGGGGGAGATTGAGTGGAATGACAAATACAGGCCAACAACTATATTGGGTTTCCATCACACCAAAGGGATTGAACCCATCCATGGCGAAGCAGACTCGAGGATGCCTTGAATGTGCCGCTTTATCCACAGGTAATGCATTGAAGTCCTTCCACCTTTCCCCATCCGATGTGTGTACCGCCGTCTTATTTCCATGTGCATCTAGTTCGGTTCTATTTCCCAATTTGTGTCATGTCATTTGTGTGGCCGTATCTTCGACCATGAAAATACGTTGAAGCCTTGGTATGATTGGCATATACCGAAGAGGATTTGGGTCTGGCTCTTCAAAGCGTTGTCTACCACAACATACTTGGAAGACTTGCAAATGGGACAATAGTTCATGTCTGCATACTCAAGCCTAAATAAGGCACATCCTTTCTCACAGGCATGTATCTTCTCATAGGGCATATTAAGTACACAAAGTATTTTGTACGACTAGTACACGTTTGCAGGCATGACATGGCCTGTGGGTAGAAAGCATCCGTAAAGTGTCATCATAGCGTCGTAGCATTCCCTTCCCAAGTTGAATTGAGCTTTCATAGCCATTACTTGTGTAGTGGCATCCAACTGAGAAAGCTTAGTGTGCTCGTGGAGACGATGTTTTGAAGACTCCAATATTTCATTGAAGGCCTTTGCAGATTCCCGCATCTCATCGTCCGAATCCCGAGCATCGTCAATGGCTTGCACCATATCTGCAATCCAGGTACCAGGCTTGTCGATGCGACGACAAACCACCTTAGCTCTGGTGCATTGGGTAGACTCACCATAAAATGTCCACATTGTATAATCATACTTAATACCCCTCCTCTGTAGGTGTTTAATCATTACAACCATTGTCCTTTTTCATAGTTGTCGCACCCATGAAAGGGCACTACTAGGGAAAAGCCTAGCAGTAGCGCAGAATACCGCGCTACTGATACGCTGCTATAGCTAACACTTATCAGTAGCGCTCTTTTGCCCACGCTACTGCTATAGCTACTTAGAAGTAGCGCTGTCCTTACCAGCCCTACTGCTAAGTGGCTTAGCAGTAGCATTTTTTTATTTTGAGCGCTAAAGAGCGCTACTACTATATTTTCACATATCTTTTTTTGCTACGTATTTGCGATGATTTTGCATAGATTTTATATAGTAGTATATGATAAGCATATTGCCAGTTTATGATATGATTATCATACACATAATAGTCTCATCATACCATCCAACACAAATCATGTCGTGACATCAAAATCATGATATAGCTATACAAGTTACATGGCATGTCTCATCATACATAATGTAGTATTTCTTGAGGCACTGGTTCGTATCCCTCTCTCGCACTAGCGTGAACCTAAACTAACTACTTTCTCTTCGGCTCTGCTATCTATCCCTCTCTGGTTGTCGCTCGGAAATCGGTACACCTAGGCTTGACACTCCGGTCACTCATCGTATACTCCTGGCGTAGCACTTCTTCGCCATTGATGATCTATGTACCTGCATCGTCACATGAGTCGATAATATTGAACATATATAGTTGAGCAATAGAAACAGACATACTTGGCAAAAATAGAAGCAACATCTCATAAGCATATATAACAAAGTTCATAGTACCCAAAATGCCGTAACTAGTGATCTTCGCTAGTTGTGGAGGAGGATTTAATTATATCACAAATAAAGTTTCGTCGTACATAACTCAAAGTTTCGTTATAGAGAAAGTATGGACTAAACGGACACTTTGTCATATATCGTCAACCACTCCAACATGTCATGTCATCCACCCAAGTCAGGGAGATAGTCCCCGAGCATAGTGAAAGGCTTCAGGTCGAGATGCTTAGCCGATACGCGTGTTCGGTCGTCTTACCGCGACATTTGCCCTTCTTCGTAGAACCTCTCTGTTTTTTTGATGACCTCCTTCATGATTATTTGGGTAAGTTCACGCTGCATATGATAGAACTCAGCTCGAAGTCGGTGATCCAGGATATCTCCTAGGTTATTTTCCCATTGCAGAATATGGGCATCGCCGGATGTAGGTGACATGCAAAGGTTCTGCTGATCCCATCTGTACTCCATAATGTGGTGGAGGATATACAATCCATCACTAAGAGTACCAATCGGCTGCTGGATGCAGTAGAAGTCGGTCTTATGGGCGAAGACCGGAGCACGGTTCCTTGTCCTCTTGGTCGTGATCTCTCCACCCCGTAGGCCGTAAGAAAAGATAGCACCATCAAGAACAGACTTGATGTGGGTGTAATCCTTTTTATTCATGTTCGTCAATGAGTCCAAGTAAAGAGTGTGGGAGAATCGGGGGTAAAGGATGATAAGGATGGTGCTCTCGTCACTGCGCAAAAATAAGTACACCTAAAATTAGCCCCCACGCGTGCAAAGTGAATGATTGAAATCGAAGGAAAGATATCTGCGGATAACTTACATGGGACGATAAGGCACGAGAATCATCTCCTTGTCCTTATTGGCGACCATGAAAGGCCTGAGTAGTCATACTGCTGAGCCATCAATCCTCCGTTGTCAGAGGCACCGGTATTCACATACTGTAGAGGGTCATCGTCATCTTCGTCGATGGCATCATGAATTGCTTCTTCGACAGTGGCGACGTCATCAGCCACTAATGGAGCCTCTTCTTGACCCGGCACGACAGGCAACGCTAATTGGGTAGGTGGGGTGTTGGTGTTCATACCTTGCTGAGGCTGCTTGGTCATGGGTGTGCTCCCGGCCGCCTTGAGACGAAGGAGACTCTTCAGTCACAATGGGACCCAATGCTTGCAATCTCCAAGCCGCCACGGGGTCTCGTCGTCATCTCCCCCTAGTGCTACTGGAGGAGCCAAATTCTCGTGGCCTGGTTCGACACTGGCCACGGTAACCTTGAAGACGTCGGGGGGGGGGGGATCGACCAGCTATGGAACAATTGTTCCTTCAGCTTCACTACGTCGCCTTCCCCCCGTACGCCTTCTAGCCGTTGATGGTGTACAGTATGGTGTACGGGGTTACATTAGCGTGCAAAGACATGTCTGCGACGTGGGACATACGAAAGGCAATTGAAACGAGATACTATACATATGTCGAAGAGGGCCGGTGTCACAGGTATCGTGAGGGCGTCGAGCTCATCCAAAGACAAAGCACCGCCGAGCACGTCCGAGATGGACGACGTGCTACTATGGGCAGGTGCGGGAGCCGGTGTAGGAGCGGGTGCTGGTGCGGGAGCTGGTGCAGGAGTAGGTGCGGGAGCCGATGCAGGAGAAGGTGCTGGTGCAACGCTAGTAGATCTGCTCCCCAAGAAGTTGGAAAGGGGAAAGTCCGTTGCATCCTTATTTGGATTTTCCTTGGTCCAACTGACGACAGCCGGAACCAAGATACTATACGAAGCTGCAATCTCCTCTTTCGCGGGAGATACCGCTACTTTGACTGTCTTAATTGATTTCTTATCAACCACAATCGAAACCTTCTTGTTAATGTTTTCTTCTTTTGACCTCCGTCTTTGCTTTCTCTCCTCCGTGGTCTCACGGTAGTACTTCTTCCATGTGGCGCCGTCTCCGACGCCATGCGCATGTCCATACGACGGCCGAGTGTCCATCAGGAGTCCATTCAATATGTTCAAGGCCAGGTTGAATGGGGTGTCCCACTTGGGCCTCGCCAATGGTTTAGACAACGAGTCGCTTTCGACCGCAATCCTGTGGTGCTTTTTCTGCAAAAGGAACCTGAACCGTTTACAAATGTGACTAAAAGTGCAGTCGAATTGATCAGAAGCTAAAATTAGGGGGTAAATTAATTATTACCAACAGTCTCATGAACTCCTTCGTGACACCATCCGTATCAAAAATCTAGTTGACTCGGTCCCAACGGTACCGGGCCCTAATGGCGTCACGCTCCTCCGGGGCGGTGAACTCCGCCAAGGGGTCTGGGATGCCCAGACTTTTGCGTTTCGTGTCGTCCTTAGCCCATGTGGACCTCTTCCCCGCGTAACCACTGCTTGCGAGGTGGTAGCACCCCATGTTCCTCTCTTGAAGGCCCTTCATGTACTCCAACTTTTCTTTGGTAGCTTCGGCAACTCAAGCCATCTTGAATATTTCAAACTGCTCTTCCGTAATTTTCGAATTATCCTTTACAATCTTGGAGTATGGTTCCCTTTTGTCGATGATCCTTGTTTTCACCATTACTTTCGAGGCAGACAACGCGCCGCTAAACTTTCCCATGGCGCGTGTGTTTATCTTCTTCATGTTCGGATCTTTATCTGGATCAGTATAATTTTTTTCATCCCGGCCCGGGAACAAGATTACCTGGTGTACCTTCGTTAGAAGGGAGTGCTCCAAATCTGATATATTCTTTAGTTTCTCATCATTGATGGTGGATGTTGTCCATAGGATGAAGCCTATTTGATTGTCGTAGCACATGCGCGCTTTCGCATGCAATTTTGGCTCAAAATTGCCGGATTTCACCTCCATGACCACTAGTCTAGTAGTGATGAGCTAGTTTGGGTGTCGTATCCTCTTGGGTTTCGGTTCTATACCATCTTAGCCAGTCTCAGTGCCGGTTGGGTCTCAGCGCCAGTCTTGGCGCCGGTCTCGAAGTTTGTCTTAGTCTTGCATGTGACATGTGGGCCCTGCAATGACCATTGCTCGTCGAGAAGATTCAACTAAGTGTCTGCCGCCTCGTAGACGTTGCAATCACGAGAACCCTGTCCTTCATCGTGTCTAGCCATGTTTCCTATGATTAAATCTAGTTAATTAATTATAGACCTAATAAAATGAATAATGACATAAAAAGGCGTATGTTTTGCAGGAACATTGACTCATTCCCGGGCACTCGATATGTCCTAGTTTGTAGCACAAGTCATGCTGAAATTCATGAAAATATTCGGAATGACCTTTGCTAAAAAGTGGACAAATCGAGCACCTGAAATTAGCCTGAACGGAAATGAATCAACATTCCATCAAAACATAAGCCACTCTGCATCATTCCCTCGAAACAACAAAAGGCCACTTGGCCACAATCGAACCCCTTCAATGTTGCATATAACAGGACCACTTAATTAAGAACATGTACATGAGCAACTAGAACACTAGATAAACATGAGCAAATACTATTGAGGAATTTGCATGTAACACGACCAATTCAAATTTGCATCTCCTAGTGTTTGACACTTCAAGAAAATCTACACAAATCTCATGCTCTCTCAAACTCAATTCAAAAAGTTGCATAACTAGGGTTGGACCTAGTGTTCACCTAAGTTAATTCATTGGGTCTTCCTAAAGAAACAAAGGTTATACACAAGTCGAACCATTTTCACCTAGTGTTTGGTTTCTTGCCACACATGGTTAGAATCACCTTAGTTCTAGAGTGGTGAGATTACTTTGCAAAAATCACATATATAGCATGCCCTAATAAATGTAAGAAGATTTGGTCACAACAATAATAACAATAAAAATAGATTGGAGCATTTTCTATTAATCCCATCAGCATAAAAATAAGCAACCCCAATAAGTATAAAGGTACAAAATAAGATAGATGCATGCAAGTTTCAAGCATCATTCATAAAGTCACGAAATGATGTTTTGAAGAACAATGTCACAAAGTTATAGTTCTAGCCATATCACAAGTTCCAGCCAAGTTACATTAAAGTGTTTCACTACACATCAAAAGATCCACTTCCCAAAAGCAATGGTCATGGCTCAAGTTCAACTCCCAAAAGCAGTGAGCACACACATCACATGTTATCATGTCCTAATTACCAAAAGTTGTCATCTTCTAAAGTTCACAAGTTGCCTTCTTCTAAACATCACAAGCGAGAAACTTGCAAACTTCACAAGTTGTTATCTTCTGAATGTCATCTTTCTCTAGCAATTGAGCACAATATTCACCTAGAGAGGAGGGGTGGGGCTTATCGAGAGGCAGGGGCGTTGAGGGTGGCTCAAGGGAGACGGTGGCGCGGATGTTGGCTCCGGTGGCGGCGAGGCGGTGGCGGCGAGGGAGGCAGGGCAGCGAGGAGCGGATGAGGGTGGCTCCGGGGGCGCGCGACTCTGATGGCAGCGATGGCGCACGGCTCCGGTGGCGGATACGGTGATGGAGACAGAAGGAGAGGTTGAGGGAGGCGAGGGAGCAGCGGCGGCGAGGGAGAAGTTGGAGTAGGTGCGGCGAGGAAGAATGGGGAATTGGGGAAGTGATGCCCACGTGCAGGGGCAAGTGAAACTTAGCAGTAGTGCTCTTACCCAGCAGGCACTATAGCTACTTAGCTATAGCGCGTTATTGAAAAACGCGCTGCTGCAGTAAAACTTAGTACGAGCGCGGTTATGAGAAGAGCGCTTCTACCATTACAAGCCTGGCAGCAACAGTTAAAACAGTCATAGTAGGAGCAAGTTTTTTGAGCACGCTACTACTACTTTGGTAGCAGTAGTGGGTGTGTTCGCCACGCGCTACTGTTATTTAGTAGTAGCACTTTGTTTTAACATGCAACGCTACTAAGATTCTGTGTATAAGCTTTTTCCTAGTAGAGGGGTACCATTTTGTTGTGTTGCCATTTGCAAATATGGCTTTCACAAACTCCTGGTTTTTATAAACCAGTCTTTGGTTATCTCTTTGTGATTCGTGTGACCGGTGTACATCAACGCATGATCACTCATCTTTCCTAGCTGCTAAATACACCATATATATATGTGTGTATGTATATATATAAAATTCAACATCTATATTCATCGATTAATCTAGTTTGTCAACTTTATTGCATCCATGCAACCTACATGCTAATAGGTAAAGCTAGGTCCTAATCCCACCAGAGTATGTGTAGCGTGAGTACTTTCTCCATGCTCTAGCCCATTCTGAGAAAAATTTCGGCATCACCTCCTTGTTGTTCTCCAAATACACGTCTTGGCAAAAAGCCGAGAGAATGTGCGTTGAGAGAACAACGGGCGGTGCTACCGAAAGTTTGTCTTGGAATCGGGTAGATCATGGAGAACGTACCCAATCTACACATCCTCGGGCTGTCTGTGGAAATTGCTAGATAATCCGAATGAGTTACGGTGATAAATATGCAAATAGATGCATATTTATTGATGCACCCCTTCCGTACGGGATACGTCTATGTTACGCGATTTGCATGAAAATGAAATCTACTGACATAATTAAAAGACCGTAGGAGGTGAACGTGGATTCGTAGCTCACCCTCGGCTGTAGAGGAAGTAGTGGAACACTGGCGGGATCACAGACCAAAAACTTCGACGACGATGACTCCAAGGAGATAAAATAGCACAAAACCTATAAATTTTACCGAGAGAACTTTTTTTAGGACATCACAACACATAAAGCATTGAGAGTTCAAACTATGAAAAAAATCATATTGCTAATGACATCTCCTCTTCTCCTCCACTTCTTCTTATTCTTCTTCTTCTTATTCTCTTCTTTTTTCCCCTCTTCTTCTTTTTCCCCTCTTCTTCGTTTTCTCCTATTCTTCTTCTTTCCTTCTCCTCTTCTTCTTTTTCTCCTCTTCCTATGCTTCTTCTTCTTCTTCTTCTTCTTCTTAATTATGATGGAGATGAGGAGACCCCGCCAGCCCATCCCGAGACGCAGCCTTGCAAAAAACTAAAGTTTGCTCCAACAACACTAAAGAAAGTGGTCCCCCAAGAATCGATATATTTTCCTCCCGTTTTCATCCAACCGATGAAAAAAAGAAACACACATCTAAAGGATGAGAAAATGGATACTACGGAAAACACGTTTGACACCACTTGGGAAAATGTTAGACCACCGGTAAAGAAGAAGGCACCAAAGAAATCCTTGGCATATCAACAATGTGCTCACAACCCAAAAGAACACGTCAATCAGAGATCCTTCGACGAAACTCTGTCCAATGCATGAATCGCAAACTGTATAGTTCTAGCTCCGTCTCCAATTAAACGAACTGTGTGCAATGGATTACCGATCAAATATAATTTGGTTAATAGTTGTGTATACGATGCGAGGCAAACAGCCTATATTTACAAAATATTTGTGATGAGAAAGAATAACACAAAATGTTTGAAAAACATAGGTGTGTACGATGTACAACATATAGTTGACAACGTAGAACTATTTGCAAAGATCCAACATAACAAAAGAGGTTACGCAGATCCACATGTGTGTGATATACATCATACATGTGACTCAAATGAATTGTTTCTGCACATCAGCAAGAACACAAACGGTTTGGTGTAACAAGGCGTGTGTGATACTCTCCAAACAAGTTAGTAATCAGAATTGTTTGTGATAATTCTAGAAAACACATATGATTCGTTGTACTGAACTATGTGCACGATAGGGCACTATTGGAAATATGCCCTAGAGGCAATAATAAATTGGTTCTTATTGAATTTCTTTGTTCACGATATCCGTTTATTATCCATGCTAGAATTGTATTGATTGGAAACTCAAATACATGTGTGGATACATAGACAAAACATTGTCCCTAGTGAGCCTCTGAAGGACTAGCTCGTTGATCAAATATGGTCAATGTTTCCTGGATATAGACATGAGATGTCGTTTGATAACCGGATTACATTATTAGGAGAATGATTTGATGGAAAAGACCCAAACCATGAACGTAGCATATGATAATGTCAGTTTATTTCTATTGTTTTCTGCATGAAATAGTATCTGTTCCTATGACCATGAGATCATTCAACTCCCGGACACCGGAGGAATACCTTCTGTGTATCAAATATCACAATGTAACTAGGTGAATGTAAAGGTGCTCTACAGGTATCTCCGAAGGTGCGTTGGTGTTGTACCAGGGAGGCAGGCATGCGGGCACCGGAGATGAGCCGACCTTGCTGGCCCACGACGAGGCGAGGTGCTATCTACATCGTGCGCTGGCCTAGCTCGGGGACTAAGCGCTCAAGAGGACGGGTAGGGTGTCGTCCTCCATGGACGCACACGAGGCACAACCTGGCGGCGGCGGTGGGATCTCCGGCCGGCCCTTGCCTGATTTGGGGGAGCCTATGGCACGGGCGAATGGATCTCGGTGGCCGGGTTCCGTTCTGGCCGGCGGCTTTGAGCTTTTGCAGGCGGCGGCCATGGCAGGGCTCTTGGGTACCTGTGGGAGAGAGAGAGATATCTCGAGTGAGACACAAATGAAGGGAGGAGGAAGAGAGAGAAGGGATGCAGGCTGGAGGTTCGAGGGCCTAGTCTGGCGCTGATTGTGGGGCTCCGGCTGTCGGCCGGCGAGGCCATGGGGGCGGAGAGGACACATGGAGGAGAGCGAGGGCTCGGGCGGCTCGGGCACGTCAAGGCTTGCGCGGGCGGCAGAAGCTTGGTTCGGGCCCTGGTTGTGTCGAAGATGGGCTCACGCGGGTCCGGGTGGCTGGATGTGGGAGAAGGTGGTTGGCGGTGGCTGAGTGGTGGGAGGTGACGGTCGTGCCGGTTTCGAGGGAGAGGCTAGGATTAGGCCATTTCGGGCACATGGATGTTGTTATATAGGGAAGGGGCTAGGTGTAGGGTTTTTAGCTCCAATTCCGACCGCGTGATCGTGATTGCACGACTCCGGACGTGCAGGGGGGTGGCTAGATGGGGTATGGTGGGCTGTGGAGAGGGTTGTGGGCTAAGAAGAGAGGGAGATTGCAGCCTGGCAGTGGAGTTTTCAAATCTGAAAACGTACGGTAATTAAACTGATGACTACGCTCCTATGGTTGTCCATTGGGGTATCAAACGGACTCCGATTGTGATGAAATTTGGCAGACGGTCTACCTACACTATATTAAGATAGCACGCCAACTTTTAACCCAATATGGGGAAGTTTCAGGCACCCTTTTAAAAACAATATTTAAAGATGTCGCGGGTGCGTGCATGGGTGATTCGTCCCAAAACGGTCAACGACAAAACCAAAGAGAACCAACAACTAATAACAGATGCATGTTTTCGAAAATGGCGACAACGGAGTGGTGATGCAATGTAGATGATGCAAATGATTAACCGACAAGCAAACGAACCACATGACGACCATGGAATAAACAAGGAATCTTCTGGAGCATTGGTTTCGGGCTGTTACAATATCCCTCAAATGTTAAAAATCAGGATGAGTGGTGCATTAACTGAACTTAAAGGATGAACCTAGCACCACCCTCTAATGGGCAACCGAGAAACCTTGTGCCAATGATGAATCCCTCCGTGCATACACGTCGAGCAGGAGTGTATACGTGCACACAGCTCAGCTTTTGGTAGCTCTGGGTGGTGTAAACTTGGAATTGAACTCATGTTGCAAGAGTCTAATAGACTCATAGTCCCGATCCTACATTTGATCACTTTCCTAAGAGATAGAGAGAGAGGGGTGTCTAATTCAGGAGGGATTTGGTGAGATTCTTGCATGGACATGGTAAAAAGATGAGGAATGATTGGGATGTGACAAGACGATTCAGATACGTAGTACACCAGCCTCCTCATGACATTCGGCAAGTGCTCGGCGGTGACCGCCGTCGTGCTGGTGCTCCCAATGGCGCTGCTAAGAGACACTGTACGAACTGGAGCAGCCGCACTGAAACCATCATCACCACTCGTCCGCATTCCCCCAATGTAGGCGCCACACTAGGGAATTTGGGGTCTACAAATGGACGCATTTAGGGATTTAGGCGGGGAAACTATAGTGATCTGATAACGGTTGTGGAACTATTTATCCCACTCTCTTGTATACGGCACACGGTTTCCCAAAATGAATCATGTGAGATGAAAACGTGCATGATACACGGTTTCGGTAACATGGCCTTTTGTGATGTGCTACCCTGTACATATGGGGTGGTAAACAACCGATTTCCGAAAACCCAATAAAACGGTATGTTGATAGAGATGTGGGCCGCGATTGAGGCAGCATCTACCGAATAAGATCCAATCCCCGGTCGGTCGGTGGTGTCGGTGTTATAGGAAGTCCATCCTCATTCGGTTGGCGGTGGTGGCGTGCTAGGAGGTCAATCTTGGGTCGGTGGCGGAAGATATAGGAGGATCTCAATCCTTGTGGTCGGTGTAGGCCTGACTGGAGCACATCCCTCGCGATCGTAGTCCACATTGCGGAGGCTGGAATTCAGGGAAGTGCCCCTCTAAGCTCTGCTCCTCAACCCTGCTATCTTGCGGTGCCGCTGCTAATTAATTAATGTAGTATTTTGGCTGAGTGGCCTAAGTAAGGTATTAAATTCATATAACGGTACTAGTATTGATAATACATGTAAATTTACTAGTCATTTATTAGTGTCATCGCACAACTAGATAACGTTATGTAGCGCCCTCCATAAATTTTGAAAATAAAATCTTGTGATTTATTCACGCATCTTTGTGCATCCATTAATCCATATGTTAATGTTTTTTGAGTTACCCCTCGTGTGTGTAGATGGAACGATTTGAATGGATGGGGGATCGGTCAAGCTCAAGGTATGTGGATGGCATGTAGGAGTTCATGGCTTTCACTGAACGGACAAAGAAGAGAATTGGCGAAGAAGATTATGTCCTCTATCCATGCAAGGGTTGTACCAATACGGTGTCATGTCCAATTGATTTGGTCGAGTTACACATATACAAGAGGGGATTCATGGGTGGATACACACGAAAGATTGGACACGGTGAAGAGTAGGTTATGGATGAAGGTAAAAACCTGCATGTCGCCGAGGTGCCAAACCCCGATAAGAGTCGCATGGGTATTGAATTTAACCATCTGGCTCAAGAGTCAAGCTATAGATAGAAGACTGGCACGCCAAAACCCCCTAAATAAAAACCAAGTGTGTGAAGCAGACAACACCGACCTTGATGATATGCGAGATTTTGCTGCTATTATTGCAGATTTTGAGGGCCCAAAAGCAGATATAGCCGACTACAACTAGGTGTCGACCACTCATGCGGCCTCTAAGAAAGATTTGTATCCATGTTGCAAAAATAAATATACCAAGTTGAGTGTCACACTCGTGCTTCTCAGATTTAAAGCAGAAAGCAGTCTATCAAACAAGGCCTTCACGGAGTTGTTGGGTCTTCTCAAAGAAATTATTCTAGAAGACAACATGCTCCGCACAAGCACAAAGGAAGCAAAGAAAGATGTTTGTCCATTGGAATTTCAAGTCGAGAAGATACAAACTTGTGTGAATAGTTGTATATTGTACTATGGTGATGACAAAGATTTGTGTTCATGTCACATATGCAGCATGCATGATACAAGCACAAGATAGCAAAGGACAACTACAAAATGGATGAAGACATCAAGACATGAATCTCGTTCAAGGTTGTTTGTTACTTGCCTACAATTTCAAGGTTGAAGCGTTTGTTTGCAAACGCTAGAGAGGCAAAAAGTTTGTGGTGGCATCATGATGAGCGAACTACGGATAAATATATGAGGCACCCGAAAGATGGGGCCCTCCTGAACAAATTGCATGCAGGTTTAAAGATTTTACAAAGGATCCTAGAAATATATGGCTAGGCGAGTGTAATAATGGATTTAATCCATTTTGTGATTTAAACACCCAACACAACATTTGGCCGATGCTTTTGTGCATATATAACCTTCCTCCTTGGTTGTGTATGAAGAAAAAAGCATCATGATGTCGATGATTATCCATGTCCCGAAGCAACTTGGAAATGATATCGACATTTACTTTCACCTACTTGTAGAAGACCTATTGATATTGTGGGAGCCTGGTGTGAACTATTATGATGCCTATGCAAATGAGTTTTTTCGACTACATGTGTTGCTACTACACATGATTCAAGATATGCCGAAATTAGAAAACACTTCACGTAAAAAAACAAAAGGACAAGTAGGATGTGTGACATACATGGATAAGACAGCGTGTAGGCTCTTAAGGAGAAGTCAACCTTACCGAAAAGTGACACTTGAATTTGATGTTATGGTAGACAAAGGAACGGGCCCAAGACCATATGATGAGAAAGTCGTCCACATCATGGTTAATTTTTTTTAGTTGTGCTTGGCAAGGGATCGAGTTTTACGTCATAAAAAAGACACCTAAGGACAAAGTCTTTAAAAAAAAATGTTCTAGGAATTGCCTTACTCGGAGTTCCTAAGTGTATTTCATTGCATTGATGTCATGCACGTAGAGAAGAACATATGCAAAAGCATCATTGGTACTCTTCTCAAGATTAAAGGCAAAAGAAAGGATGGTGAAGGTGCACAAATCGACATGCTTGGTGATCAATCAGAACACATGAATGAAGTAAAAGATGATAAAAAATTGCTCCACCTACACCAGAGTGACAATTTCACTGTAGCAGAAGTAAAAGAGTTCTTTGTTTTTTTGTCAATTAAGAAACCCTCTTCGTACTCCGCAAACAACAAAAGTCACATGATTGCCACGTAAAGTTGACACAAATCCTCCCGGTGGCCATGAGAAATATGATGGAGACAGACATAAGAAACACAGTGATTGATCTTTGTGATTTCTTCAACAAACTATGGGAGGAGGCGGTACATATTGAAGAGTTGGATCATATGCAAGCTGATATTGCAAGAATATTGCCAAACTTAGAGATGTAGTTGTTTTGCAACATGGGAAACAAAAAAATTCCTATGCTCACCAAGATCAATATATGCAAAATCAACATGTACGGAGGGGAAGTGCATCTACACACCCTTGCAGATCGCTAAGCAGAAGCATTCAGAAACGCGGTTGATGTAGTTGTACATCTTCACGATCCAATCACGAGCTGTATCGATCTAGCACCGAACGGACGATGATTCCGCGCTCAGCACACGTGCGGATCAATGATGTCTCCTCCTTATTAATCCAGCAAGAGAGGAAGGATAAGTAGATGATCTCAACCAAGACGACAGAGTGGTGGAGATGGTGGTGGAGCAATCCAAGCAGGGCTTTGGAAAGCGCCTCCAAACTTGTGAACGAGGAAGAACGTGAAAGAGGGGATGCAGCAGGGCATGGGAACTATTGTATACATCCCTCTCTCCTATACTATATAGGAGGTAAGGAGCAGGTTCAGGTCGCATCCCTTGGCCCCTCCTCCAAAGAGGGCCGGCGGCTAGGGTCGAGTCGTCCCTCCATAAGGAAAGGAGGAGCCCCCCTCCTCCAGGGCACCTCCGCGGTAGGTTGTCCCTTTGGTACTCCTGCCCCCAAACCAATTTCGCCTCTAGGGGTTGATGCCCCTGGCCTAGGGTGGCTAATACGTGACGCCTACAGCTCATGCGGGCCCATAGGGCATGTGGACCCCCGGAACCCTTTCGGCACCTCGGTACACTACCGGTAATGCCCAAAAAATTTCGGTAGGCAAAATAGGACTTCCCATACACAAATCTTTACCTCTGGACCGTTCCAGCACTCCTGTGACATTAGGCATCTCATCCGGGACTCCAAACAACATTCGGTCACCAGCGTACATATCCCAATAATACTCTATATTCAATCGAGCGTTATGTGTGCGGACCCTACGAGTTCGAGCATCATGTGGACATGATCGATACATCTCTCCGGTCAATAACCAAGAGTGTGACCTGGATGCCCATATTGGTTCCCACATATTCCACGCAGTTCATTATCGATGGAACCATATGTCAAGGATTCAGTCAATCCCGTATGCACTTCCCTTTGTCTAGCGGTATGTTACTTGCTCGAGATTCGATCGTCGGTAACTCCATACCGAGTTCAATATCCTTACCGACAAGTCTATTTACTTGTTCTGTAATGCAAGATCCCATGACTAACTCCTTAGTCTCATTGCTTGCAAGCTTCTGGTGATGTTGTATTACCGAGAGGTCCCTGAGATACCTCTCTGACATACGAAGTGACAAATCCCAGCATCGATCCATGCCAAACCAATAGACAACCTCGGAGATACATGTAGGGAATCTTTATGATCACCTAGTTACGTTGTGACTTTTGAGACACACAATTCATTCCTCCAGTGTCATGGAGTTGCATGATCTCATCGTCTTAGGAACAGATACTTGACGTGAAGAAAGCAATAGCAATAAACTTAGTCATACAATCACATGCTATGCTTACAGTTGGGTCTGTTCTATCACATCATTCTCCTAATGATGTGATCCCTTATCAAATTAGAATCATGCCTATGGCTAGGAAACCTAAACCATCTCTGATCAATGAGCTAGTCTAGTAGAGGCTTTCTAGGGACACTTTGTTGTCTATGTATCGACACATGTATTTGAGTTTCCAATCAATACAATTACAACATGGATATTAAATTATTATCATGAATAAGGAGATATGATAATAGCCAATTTATTATTGCCTCTAGGGAATATTTCCAATAGTCTCCCACTTGCACCAGATTTAGTAATCTAGTTCACATCACCATGTGATTTACACCCAACGAATTACGGGGTTTGATCATGTTTTTATTGTGAAAGAGGGTTTAGTCAATGGTTCCGCAACAATCACATTCGTGTCTACTTTGGAACTCTCTATGTAATAATGTAGATACTGCTACCATTCTTCACTTGGAGCTATTCCAAATGACTACTCCACTATACGAATCTGGTCTCCTACTCAGAGTCATTCAGATTGGTGTCAAAGCTTGCATCAACATAACCCTTTAAGACGAACTCTTTTATGATAATTGAGAAATATTTCCTTACTCCTCTAGTTATTAATGATAATTTTGACCGTTGTCCATTAATCCACTCCTGGACAACTCTTATACCCCTTGATAGACTCATGTCAAGGCACACAATAGGTGTAGTACACAACATGGCATACTATAGAGCCTATGTCTAAGGCATAGGGGACGACCTTCGTCCTTTCTCTTTCTTTTATCGTGGTTGGGCTTTGAGTCTTAATCAAACTCACACCTTACAATACAGTCAATAACTCCTTCCACTGATCCATTTTGAACTCCTTCAAAATCTTGTCAATATATGTCTTCATTGAAAGTTCTATCAAGCATAGTGATCTATCTCTATAGATGTTGATGCCCAATATTTTAAGTAGCTTTATCCAGGTTTTCCTTTAAAAAAACTCCTTTCAAACAAATCTTTATGATTTCCAAAAATTCTACATCATTTCTGATCAACAGTGTGTCAACCACGTATACTTATGACAAATTCTATAGTTCTCCCACTCACTTTCTAGTAAATACAAGTTCCTTCAGAAACTCCGTATAAACCAAAAGCTCCCATTCATTAAAGCGTTTATTCCAAGTCCGAGATGCTTACACCAGTCCATGAATGGATCGCTGGAGCTTGCATGCCTTTTAGCATCCTTAGGGTTGACAAAACCTTCTGGTTGTATCACTTCCAAGCTTTGTTGAGGAAATCATTCACTGGTAGCTACTGGGTTGGGTGGAGAGTATGGGACTAATGATACAACCTTTCCTCAAGGAAACAGTTAAGTAACCAATATTTTGACATCCATGTGCGAGATTTCATAATTGAGAAATGCAACAACTGCTAACATAATTCGAACAGACTTTAACATCCCTACAGGTGAGAAAATCTCATCGTAGTCAACTTCTTCAAATAACGATATGAACTACGTGCTTCAGCACTCATTGGAGTGCATACATCAAAATGTATTATTTCCAATAAGTCACTTGCCCGTTCCATCTCACTTGAAAACGAGGTCTTCGGTCATCTTGTCCATGTGACATGGTTTGTATGTCTCAAGCGATTCAAAATCAAGTGAGTCCGAATTTCCATCAGCCTGGAGTTTCTTCATTCGTTTGCACCTATAGGCATGGTCCACTTGTCTCAAGTGATTCAAAATTGAGTGAGTCCAAAGATCCATCACCATGGAGTTTCTTCATGAATTTTACACCAATATGGCCTAAGCGGCAGTGCCACAAGTAGTACTATAATTACTAACATTCCATCTTTTCGCATCAATACTATGAACATGTGTATCACTATGATCGAGATTAAATATTCCATTCGTCTTGGGTGCTTGATCATATAAGATATTATTCATGCAAAGAGAACAACCCATTATTCTCTAACTTACATAAATAATCGCCTCGCAATAAACAAAATATATATAATGTTCATGCTCGACGCACACACCAAATAACATTTATTTAGGTTTTTCACTAATCCCGAAGGTAGATGGAGCATGCGATGGTGACCACATCAACCTTGGAAACACTTCCAACATACATCGACACCTCACCCTTAGCTAGTCTCTGTTTATTCTGCAATTCCTATATCGAATCACTAATATTAGCAACTGAACTGGTATCAAACACCCAGGGGCTACAACAAGCACCAGTAAGGCACACATCAATAACATGTATATCGAATATACTTCTGTTGACATTGCCAGCCTTCTTATGTGTCAAGTATCTCGGGTAGTTCCGCTTTCACTGACCGTTCCCCTCACAACACAAGCACTCAGTCTCGGTTTCGGGCTCAACCTTAGGTTTCTTTGAAGCTACAACTGGCTTGTCGTTCTCGAAGTTTCCCTTCTTTCCTTTTCCCTTCTTGAAACTAGTGTTTTTACTAACCATCAACACTTGATGATCCTTCTTGATTTCTACCTTCCCGGTGTAAAACACTGTGAATAGCTCAGGGCTGATCATCTTCATCCCTGGCATGTTAGAGTTCATCACGAAGCTCCAGTATCTTGGTGGCAAACTATGTCACTCACTATCTTATCTGGAAGATCAAATTTCACTTCATTCAAGAAATTGTAGCACTCAGACATTTTGAGCACATGCTCACCGATTGAGCTATTCTTCTTTATATTTCAGACAAAGAATCTTGTCGGAGGTCTCCTACCTCTCAACATGGGCACGAGTCTGAAATCCCAATTTCAACTCTTAGAACATCACATATGCTCCGTGATGTTCAAAACGTCTTTGGGGACTTAATTCAAAGCTGTAAACCATGACACACTGAACTATCAAGTAGTCATCAAAAGCGTGTGTGTCACATGTTCACAACATCCACATATGACGCTTGAGGGAGTGTACTCCGAGTAGTGCATCAAGGAAATAAGCCATCTATGCAGCAATGAGGACAATCTTCAGTTTACGGACCCACTCCACATAATTTGTACTATCATCTTTCAACTTAGTTTTCTTTAGGAACATATAAAAAATACACGAGAGCTACAAAACATGCTATTTTTATACAAGATAATTTTCAAAGACAACTTAGACTATGTTCATGATAATGTGTTCAATTAACCATATTAATTAGGAAATCCCACTAAAATTAACTTCCTTCAGGTTGTTCGAGTATGACATGATCCAATCCACCAACCCAAGTCCGATCATCATGTGACATGACGTGGTTTCAAAGGTGAACATCTCCATGTTGGTCATATCTACTATATGACTCATGTTCGACCTTTCGGTCTTGTGTGTTCCAAGGACATGTATGTACATGCTAGGCTCGTCAAGTTGAATCCAAGTGTTCTGCAAGACAAAACTGGCTTACACCTGTTGTTTGCGAAGATAGAGTCTATCGCACCCGATCATCACGTGGTGCCTCAAAACAACGAACCTTCGCAACGGTGCACACATGGGGAGAACAGAATTTGATCTTGAAATTTTAGTGATGGATCATCTTATAATGCTACCGTCATCCTAAGAAAAATAAGATGCATAAAAGGACTAACATCACATGCAAATCATATAAGTCACATGATATGCCCATCATTATACTGTTCTTTTTATCTCCATCTCTAAAGCACCGCCATGATCTCCATCATCACCGGCATGACACCATGATCTCCATCATTGTGTCGTCATATGGTTTCTGCGCCAACTATGCTTCTACAACTATTGCTAACTCATATTGATAAAGTAAAACAAAAAGGCACTAATTAATTTAAGACAACCATATGTCTCCTTCCGGTTGCCGTACTCTTCGACATGCAACCCGTGATAATCTATACAAAACATGACCATCTCTTACATCACATATATCTCATCATGTGTTTCACCATATCATATCACAATATAACCAGCAAAAACAAGTTAGATGCCCTCTACTTTGTTGTTGCATGTTTTACGTGACTCCTATGGATAACTAACAAGAACCGTTCTCACCTACGCAGAGCCACAATGGTGATATTCAAGTTGCTATTTAACCTTCTACAAGAACTGCCTCTATCGAATCAGATTCATCTAAAGTGGGAGAGATAGACACCCGCCTGCCTTTTTATGCAACAAGTTTGTGCAACATGGACGAGTAAGGTTGGTCCAGGATGCTTCATCCCACAATACCGCTGAATCAATATAAGACTAAAAAAGTATACAATCTGAACATCAACTCCCACAAAGACTTTGTGTTCAACTCGTGCAAGTTATCTACGCATAGACCTACACTAGTAGAAACTAGCCCATTTGTCTCGGTTCTAGAGGCCCATTAGCCCCTGTTCTTGAACTGGGACTAGATGGTCGTGTCTAAAGCCCAAAACCTTTAGTCACGGTTCACTTACAAACCGGGACCGAATGGTCTCCATGTGGCCGCTGCGGGGAGCCCGGGTAGGAGGGCCTTTAGTCCCGGTTGGTCACACCAACCGGGACAACATGGCATCCACGCGTCAGCATCTTAGCAGAGCTGGGGTTTTCTTTTTTTTAACGCGGGGGGGGGGGGGGGGGGGTGGGGTGGTTGGAGGGTTAATTTAGTGGTTTCTTATTGTGTTAGCTAGCTAATAGAGAGAAGTGTCCTCCCTTTCTCCGTGCTTGGTCGACGCTAGCTACTATACATATAGAGAGAACGTGACGCTAGCTAATAAGAAAATGAAGGAAACCATTTACAATACTTAACATCTTTTACAGTGCCTAACATCATCTACCTAAGATCCAATCACAAATAGCTCACATGGTATTCACCGTCTTTAGGTATGACGTGGTCAAGAAAGAATCCCGCCAATTCCTCTTGAATTGCTCGTATGCCATCATCTAATAGGGGTTCATCCCGCTTCTTCCAGATGTAATTTAAAGAAGGGGGTCAATACATGCATATATATGAATAAAACTAAACACAATTGATGGTAATATATAAAATAAAATTGTGAATATTATTTACGCACTTAAAATTGTTCGTTAGAGATGCCCCGCCTAGAGGTCGAGAGGCGAATCAATTCACATACGTAGTACGCACATTTTCCAGGCCCAACTACGTGGTACAAGCACTTTACGAGAATATATAGAGTTCAATCGAACTGATAAGCAAGCATGGTATTGATATATTGATGAAAATTGGAATCAATTAGAGATGCGCATAACTAGCTAGGACTACTTACCGGGGGGTGCGTAAATTGCAATTCTTTGGGTATACCGCGAACCTTATTCGTGAACTTCTTCCAAACCCTGCCAGGCAAAGAAAATGATTACTTGATATCAGGAAATTAACGAAAGTTCTAGCTATGGTCCCGGTATTGAGTGAATTTACTTCTTGAGCATTGCAGTCATGTACGCATAATCCTCGGGATCTTTACATCTCGAGTCTAATACAGTTACTTTTGCGACGTCAAGCTTAATCGATAGCAGAATAAAGTGGTAACTGCACACGCATAGACAACTCATCAATTATATTTACTTAGCCTCGAGTAAGCGAAACCGAGTATACAGAGAAGACAACAACACTCACTTGAAGTTGTATGGACAGAGTATTTCCCTTTTGTTTTGATTTGCAAGCAACGAGTTTAGCAACTTAACCTCAGACTCTTTGGTTTCATTTCGTACCGATAATACATTTACCGATTCTAGGCTAATGAACCCAACGTCGAAGATTCCTGCTTATTTTAATTTGGCGATCTTCAATCTGCATTATAGTGATGATAATTATAGACACATGCAATGAACGAGCTGAGCTAGATACTTAACTATAGAAGTAATACTTACAAACATTAGGAAGTCACGAGTTGTTTGTCGAAGGCTAGTTCATTGTATAGCTGAAATAACTCCTCAAATTGAACAAGCAGCACTGTAGCTCCAATGAAATCATGATTTTTTTCACTCTCAAATACACAGAGTCTTTCCTAGTCTCCCTGAAGATGTTCATGTATCACTCATGCAATTCATGCATCCTTGGTGTTAGAGGAAGATGACCAGATTTGAGGAGAGGCTTCCCGAGTATGTATTCATATGTTTCTTCATTTGTTACCTCAGCTATATCAAAAATTACTAAATCATCCACGTAATCACCAAGATTGGTACCGGGCAGCAACCCCGAATCATTAGAGATGACGATATCGCTAGACACCTTGGGCGAGGGGCACGATTGCTTCTTCTGTTGGCCAAGCTGGGGAATTGTTTTCCCACTTCTTCGTTTCGCTAACATTGCATCACTGCTAGCCCCCAGAGCGGCGGCGGAGTTTGTTTTCCGCTTGAGAGAAGGAGGAGGAGGCACCGATACGTCCATTTTGCATCATGTTTTCATGTTGATATTTATCGCTTCTTGGGCTGTTATTTCACTTCACGGTACAATACTTATGCCTTTTCTCTCTTATTTTGCAAGGTTTACATGAAGAGGGACAATGCCGACACCTGGAATTCTGGCCTAAAAAAGGAGCAAAGTTCAGATACCTATTCTGCGCAACTCCAAACGCCGTAAAAATCAACGAGTACTTTTTCCGGATTTATAACAAATACCGGCCGAAGAAGTGCCAGTGGGGCGCCAGCTGGTGGCCACAAGCCTGCTAGGCACGGCCACCCCCCTGGCCGCGCCTAGGGCGCTTGTGGGCACCCAGCTGGCCCTCTGGCCCCCTCTTCTGCTATATGAAGGGTTTCGTCCGGGAAAAATCACGAGGAGGCTTTTTCATGGATTCTCCGCCGCCACGAGGCGGAACTTGAGCAGAACCAATCTAGAGCTCCGATAGGACGATCCTGCCGAGGAAACTTCCCTCCCGGAAGGGGAATTCGTCGCCATCGTCATCACCAACACTCCTCTTATCGGAGGGGACTCATCACCATCAACATCTTCATCAACACCATCTCATCTCCAAACCCTAGTTCATCTCTTGTAACCAATCTCCGTCTCGCGACTCCGATTTGTACTTGTAAGGTTGCTGGTAGTGTTAATTACTCCTTGTAGTTGATGCTAGTTGGATTACTTGGTGGAAGAGTTTATATTCAGATCCTTGATGCTACTCATTACCTCTCTGGTCATGAATATGATTATGCTTTGTGAGTAGTTACTTTTGTTCCTGAGGACATGGGATAAGTCATGCTATGAGAAGTCATGTGAATTTGGTATTCGTTCGGTAATTTGATGTGTTGTATGTTGTTTTTCCTCTAGTGGTGTTATGTGAACGTCTACTACATAACACTTCACCATTATTTGGGCCTAGAGGAAGGCATTGGGAAGTAGTAAGTAGATGATGGGTTGCTAGAGTGACAGAAGCTTAAACCCCAGTTTATGCGTTGCTTCGTAAGGGCCTGATTTGGATCCACTAGTTTAATGCTATGGTTAGACTTTGTCTTAATTCTCCTTTCGTAGTTGCGGATGCTTGCGAGAGGGTTTAATCATAAGTGGGATGCTTGTCCAAGTAAGGGCAATACCAAAGCGCCGGTCCACCCACATATCAAACTATCAAAGTAACGAACGTGAATCATATGAACATGATGAAAACTAGCATGATAGAAATTCCCGTGTGTCCTCGGGAGCGTTTTTCCTCCTATAAGACTTTGTCCAGGCTTGTCCCTTGCTACAAAAGGGATTGGGCCACTGTTCTGCACCGTTTCTACTTTTGTTACTTGTTGCTTGCGATGAATCATCTCACCACACAATCACTTGTTACCGACAATTTCAGTGCTTGCAGATTTTACCTTGCTGAAAACACTTGTCAGATCCTTCTGCTCCTCGTTGGGTTCGACACTCTTACTTATCGAAAGGGCTACTATTGATCCCCTATACTTGTGGATCATCAAGACTCTTTTCTGACGCCGTTTCCGGGGAGTGAAGCGCCTTTGGTAAGTGGAACTTGGTAAGGAAACATTCATATAGTGTGCTGAAATTTATTGTCACTTGTCACTATGGATACTAATCCATTGAGGGGCTTGTTCGGGGTATCTTCACCTCAAACGGAAGCACAAAGAGTTCCTCCTCAACCTGCTGCACCTACTGAAAATATTTTCTTTGAATTTCCTTCGGGTATGCTTGAGAAACTGCTGGCTAATCCTTTTACAGGAGATGGAACATCACATCCAGACTTGCATCTAATCTATGTAGATGAAGTTTGTGGTTTATTTAAGCTTGCAGGTTTGCCCAAGGATGAGGTCAAGAAGAAGGTTTTTTCCTTTATCTTTAAAGGATAAGGCGTTGACATGGTATAGGCTATGTGATGATACTGGATCATGGGACTATAGTCGGTTGAAATTGGAATTTCATCAAAAGTTTTATCCTATGAATTTAGTACATCGTGATCGGAATTATATTTATAATTTTTGGCCTGTGACAGAGAAAGCATCGCTCAAGCTTGGGGGAGGCTTAAATCAATGTTATATTCATGTCCCAATCCTGAGCTCCCGAGAGAAATTATCATTCAGAACTTTTATGCTCGGCTTTCTCATGATAATCACACCATGCTTGACACTTCTTGTACCAGTTCTTTTATGAAGAGAGATATTGACTTCAGATGGAATTTATTGGAGAGAATTAAACGCAACTCAGAAGATTGGGAGCTTGAAGAAGGTAAGGAGTCAGGTATGGATTTCAAGTTTGATTGTGTTAAATCCTTTGTTGAAACAAATACCTTTTGTGACTTTAGCGCTAAGTATGGACTTGATTCTGAGATAGTAGCTTCACTGTGTGAATCATTTCCTTCTCATATCGAACTCCCCAAAGAGAAGTGGTTTAAATATCATCCTCCTTTAGAAGTCAACGTAGTTAAACCCAATCCAGTTGAAGAGAACGTCATTGCCTATAATGATCCTATTGCTCCCAGTGCTTACATTGAGAAACCACCTTTCCTTGTTAGGATAAAGGATCATTCTAAAGCTTCAACTGTGATACGTAGTGGCTACATTAGAACACCTACACCCCCTGAGCAAATTATAGTTGAACCTAGCATTGCTATTATCAAACATCCTCTGTCCGACGATGTTGAGGGACATAATATTCACTTGTGTGAAGATGCTGCTAGAATTGCTAAACCTCACGCTAGAGACAAACATAGGCTTGTTGTTGGCACGCCTGTTGTTTCTGTTAATATAGGAGATCATTGCTATCATGGTTTATGTGACGTGGGTGCTAGTGTTAGTGCAATACCTCAATCCTTATATGATGAAATTAAAGACGAGACTGCACCTGTTGAAATAGAACCCATTGCTGTCACTATTCAACTTGCCAATAGAGATAGTATCTGCCTTGTGGGAATTGTTAGGGATGTTGAAGTCTTGTGGTAAACGAAGTATCCTGTTGATTTCCTCGTTCTCGCTACCACCCAAGATAGCTTTTGTCCCATCATATTTGGCAAACCTTTTCTCAATACCGTCAATGCTCATATTGACTATGAGAAGAAAACTATCACTGTTGGCTTTGAAGGTGTGTCACACAAGTTCAATTTCTCCAAGTTTGGTAGACAACCTCATGAAAAAGAGTTGCCTAGTAAGGATCAAACTATTTCCTTAGCTTCTACTGCCATGCCTCGTACTGATCCCTTAGAGAAATACTTTCTTGAGCATGAAAATGATATGCATATGGATGAAAGGGATGAGATATATAGAGTTTTCTTAGAACAATATCCTATCCTAAGAATAATGTGCCTGTTGAACTGCTTGGGGATCCACCCCCACCAAAGGGCGATCCTGTGTTCGAGCTTAAATAGTTGCCTGATACTCTTAAGTATGCTTATCTTGATGAAAAAGAGATATATCCTATTATTCTAAGTGCTAGCCTCTCAGAGCATGAAGAAAAGAAGTTACTAAAAACTCTCAGGAAGCACTGTGCTGCTATTGGATATACTCTTGATGATCTTAAGGGCGTTAGTCCCACTCTATGCCAGCACAAGATCAAAACTGATCCTGATTCCAATCCAGTTGCTGATCATCAAAGGAGATTAAATCCTAAGATGAAAGAGGTAGTAAGAAAAGAAATACTAAAGCTCCTGGAAGCGGGTATTATCTATCCTGTTGCTCATAGTGATTGGGTGAGTCCGGTGCATTGCGTCCCTAAGAAGTGAGGCATTACCGTTGTCCCTAATGATAAAGATGCATTGATCCCACCGAGGATTATTACTAGCTATAGGATGGTGATCGATTTTAGGAAATTGAAGAAGGACACTAGGAAAGATCATTGCCCTTTGCCTTTTATCGACCAAATGCTAGAAAGACTGTCTAAACACACACACTTCTGATTTCTACATGGTTATTCTGGTTTCTCCCAAATACCAGTTGCACAATCTGATCAGGAGAAAACCACTTCCACCTGCCCTTTCGGCACCTTCGCTTATAGATGTATGCCTTCTGGCTTATGCAATGCACCAGCCACCTTTCAAAGATGTATGATGGCTATATTTGCTGACTTTTGTGAAAAGATTGTTGAGGTTTTCATGGATGACTTCTTTGTTTATGGGTCTTCCTTTGATGACTGCCTTAGCAACCTTGATCGAGTCTTACAGAGATGTAAAGACACCAACCATATCTTGAATTGGGAGAAGTGCCACTTTATGGTTAATGAAGGCATCCTCTTAGGACATAAAATTTTTGAAAGAGGTATTGAAGTCGATATGGCTAAGGTTGATGTGATGACCCACAAGTATAGGGGATCAATCGTAGTCCTTTTAATAAGTAAGAGTGTCGAACCCAACAAGGAGCAGAAGGATCTGACCAGTGGTTTTTAGCAAGGTAAAATCTGCAGGCACTCAAATTGTCTGTAACAAGTGATTGTGTGGTGAGATGAATCGTAGCAAGCAACAAGTAACAAAAGTAGCAACGGTGCAGCAAAGTGGCTCAATCCCTTTTGTAGCAAGGGACAAGCCTGGACAAAGTCTTATAGGAGGAAAAACGCTCCCGAGGACACACGGGAACCTTACTTTCTGTGTCACGAGACAAAAAATTATAAATACAATTCTGATCACGATGTACTAAATGCATAGGATAAAACTTTTGATGAAATTCCAATTTCAACCGATTGTTGTCCCATGATCCAGTATCATCACATAGCCTATACCATGTCAACGCCTTGTCCTTCAAAGATAAAAGAAAGACCTTCTTCTTGACCTCATCCTCGGGCAAACCTGCAAGCTAAAATAAACCACAAACTTAATCTACATAGATTATATGCAAGTCTCGATGTGATGTTCCATCTCCTGTAAAAGGATTAGCCAGCAGTTTCTTAAGCATACCTGAAGGAAATTCAAAGCAAATATTTTTAGTAGGTGCAGCAGTTTGAGGAGCATCTCTTTGTGCTTCTGTTCGAGGTGAATATACCCCGAACGAGCCCCTCAAAGGATTAGTATCCATAGTGACAAGTGACAACAAATTTCAGCACACTATATGAATGTTTCCTTACCAGGTTCCACTTACCAAAGGCGCTTCACTCCCCGGCAACGGCGCCAGAAAAGAGTCTTGATGACCCAGAAGTATAGGGGATCAATCATGGTCCTTTCAATAAGTAAGAGTGTCGAACCCAACGAGGAGCAGAAGGATCTGACAAGTGGTTTTCAGCAAGGTAAAATCTGCACGCACTGAAATTGTCGGTAACAAGTGATTGTGTGGTGAGATGATTCGTAGCAAGAAACAAATAACAAAAGTAGGAACAGTGTAGCAAAGTGGCCCAATCCCTTTTGTAGCAAGGGACAAGCCAGGACAAAGTCTTATAGGAGGAAAAACGCTCCCGAGGACACACGGGAACCTTACTTTCTGTGTCACGAGACAAAAAATTATAAATACAATTCTAATCACGATGTACTAAATGCATAGGATAAAACTTTTGATGAAATTCCAATTTCAACCGATTGTAGTCCCATGATCCAGTATCATCACATAGCCTATACCATGTCAACGCCTTGTCCTTCAAAGATAAAAGAAAGACCTTCTTCTTGACCTCATCCTCGGGCAAACCTGCAAGCTAAAATAAACCACAAACTTCATCTACATAGATTATATGCAAGTCTGGATGTGATGTTCCATCTCCTGTAAAAGGATTAGCCAGCAGTTTCTTAAGCATACCTGAAGGAAATTCAAAGCAAATATTTTCAGTAGGTACAGTAGTTTGAGGAGCATCTCTTTGTGCTTCTGTTCGAGGTGAATATACCCCGAACAAGCCCCTCAAAGAATTAGTATCCATAGTGACAAGTGACAACAAATTTCAGCACACTATATGAATGTTTCCTTATCAGGTTCCACTTACCAAAGGCGCTTCACTCCCCGGCAACGGCACCAAAAAAGAGTCTTGATGACCCAGAAGTATAGGGGATCAATCATGGTCCTCGGGAGCGTTTGCTGCACCGTTTCTACTTTTGTTACTTGTTGCTTGCTACGAATGATCTCACCACACAATCAGTTGTTACCGAGAATTTCAGTGCTTGCAAATTTTACCTTGCTGAAAACCACTTGTCAGATCCTTCTGCTCCTCGTTGGGTTTGACACTCTTACTTATCGAAAGGACTACGATTGATCCCCTATACTTGTGTGTTATCAGGCATATCTTTCTTAGTTGTGTCATTTTCGGCGGAGCGGCGACGATGTCTGTCTTCCACTATTGCGGAGGAGGCGTCTGCTCCTACGCGCCTGAGGAGGTGCCGAAGGAGGATGACTGCTCCAACGCGCCTGAGGAGGAGCCAAAGGAGGAGGACTGCTATGACGCGCCTGAGGAGGAGCCGAAGGAGGAGGACTGCTCTGACGCGCTGGAGGAGGAGCCGAAGAAGGAGGCGGAGTGCTCCGACGCGCCAGAGGAGGACCCGAAGAAGGAGGCGGACTGCTCCGATGCGCCGGAGGAGGAGTCGAAGAAGGAGGCGGACTACTCTGGTGCGCCGGAGGAGGAGTCGAAGAAGGAGGCGGACTGCTCCGATGCACAGAAGGAGGCGGAAGCAAAGTGACAGCAGTAGCAACCGAGTAACAACAGTAGCAACAGAGTAACAGTAGCAACAGTGACAGAAGTAGCGGCAAAGTAACGTAGCAAGGACCAGTAGGAAAGACTCGTAGGCATTGGATCGGTGATGGATTATTATGTCGGATGCTATTCATCATGTAACAATTATAACACGGAGAGATATGTAACTAGCTCCAGTTCGTCAATCTAATGTAGGCATGTATTCCGTATGTAGTCATACGTGCTTAGGCAAAAGAACTTGCATGACATCTATTGTCCATCCCTCCCGTGGCAGCGGGGTCCTAATCGGGATATTAAGGTTCTCCTTTTAATAAAGAACCGAACCAACACATTAACACTTGGTGAATACATGAACTACTCATACTATGGTCATCTCCGGGAGTGGTTCCGGCTATTGTCACTCCGGGGTTGCCGGGTCATAACACATAGTAGGTGACTACAACTTGCAAGATAGGATCTAAAACACACATATATTGCTGACAACATAATAGGTTCAGATCTGAAATCATGGCACTTGGGCCCTAGTGACAAGCATTAAGCATGGCAAAGTAGTGGCAACATCAATCTCAGAACATAGTGGATACTAGGGATCAATCCCCGTCAAAACTAACTCGATTACATGATAGATCTCATCCAACCCATCACCGTCCAGCAAGCCTACGATGAGATTACTCACGAACGGTAAAGGGCATCATGTAATTGGCGATGAAGGAAGGTTGATGATGACGATGGCGACTATCTCCCCTCTCCGGAGCCCAGAACGGACTCCAGATCTGCCCTCCAGAGAAAGAACAGGAGGTGGCGGCGCCTCCATATCGTAAAACCCGATGAACTCCTCTCCCTGAATTTTTTTCCGGACGAAAGAGGATATATAGAGCTGGAATTGGGGGCAGCGGAGCTCCGAGGGGCTCACAAGCCTGCCAGGCCCGGCCAGGGTGGGGAGGGCCTGGTGGGCTTGTGAGCTCCTGGCTCCGTCCCTCCAGTTAATTCTTGCGCGAGTATTTTTTATATATTCCACGAAAAATCCTCGTAGATTTCCAGGTCATTCCGAGAAATTTAATTTCTGCGCAAAAACAACACCATGGCAATTCTACTGAAAACAGCGTCAGTCCGGGTTAGTCCAAAACAAGGGCAAACGAGTTTGGAAAAGTAGATACGATGGAGACGTATCAGCGGACTACTCTGACGTGCCGGGGGAGGAGTAGAAGAAGGAGGCGGAGTGCCCTGACGCGTCGGATAAGGAGCTGAAGAGGAAGGCGGAGTGCCCTCACGCGTCGGAGGAGCCGGAGTGCCCTGATCATTCTCCCGAGGAGTATCAGGAGTGCCCTGATCAGTCGCTCGAGGAGGAGGAGGAGGAGTGCCCTGATCACTCACCGGAGGAGGAGGAGGAGGAGGCATCCAGTTTGGAAGCTTGATGTACTCCTTCGGCCATTGACATGTACTCCTCAAAGCATATACCAGCTTATTCTCATCTTCACCTGTAGGGTGGTCAAGCTCGAGCTACTCAAAATCCTGCTTTACTTCATCCACCATCCCAACAACATAGCCACGTGGAATCGGACGGCAGTGAAAAGTTCCGTTGGATTGAGGAGGTGTAACAACGCCGATAGTTGCCTTGAAAGTGCAGTTCCGGCATTTCGTCAAAAGCTTGCAAGGTTGAGACTCCGTGATAGTATCCATGGGGTAGCTAGGAGTCGTGAAGTCAGGCTGAACAAGCTCCGTGGAAGCCATGCTGCTTCTCCTCTGAGATGGCGGGGTAAATTCTGGGGTAGTTTCGTGCCGCTGAGATGGTTGGTCGGCAGCTCACTGGCTCTCAAGTTCCTCTACAATTTGTAGTCTTGCATTGATCTTCTGCATGTCGCTCAGCTCTGCTTTCCTCTTTCTCACTCGGCTTCTGTAACCGGCTACGTCGGGAAACCCAACCTTCCACGGAACGGATCCTAGTGTGCCTCGTGTTCGTCCAGGGTGCTCAGCATTCCCTAGGGCCTCAGTCAGCTCGTCCTTCTCTCTTTCGAGAAAGAACGCCCATTCGTGCGCTGCGGTGATACACTGCTCAAGCTTGTTGATGGTTGTTGCAAGTGGCTCGTCTGTCCAACGACACTCCCGTGTTTCACGGTCCAAAGTTCCCCCAACCCCGAAGAACCAATTCCTTGAACGGCCGAGCCAGTTCCATGTCTGTGGTTGGACCCCTTTAGCAATCAGGTCATTCTCAACTTTGTCCCACAACGAACGGCCTTTGAGGTAGCCACCTGACCCCGTGTGATGGTGATACCGCTTCTTTGCAGCATTGTTCTTGTTTCTCTCTGACATTTCCTTATTCTTGTCCCATGACTTGTAGGCCACGAATGCGGGTCAGTGATCTCTCATCTTATCAAATCGGCCGACGAATTTTGGAGTCTTCCCTTTGTCGACATACTTTGATTTCAACTCTTTCATCCACCTCCTGAATAGTTCTGCCATCTTCTTAAGAGCACACGCCTTGACCAGTGGCTCTATAACTAGCTTATTCGGATCCTCCTCTAGCGGTAGGCTGAAATTTTCCTGCAACACGGTCCAAAGATCATCTTTCCGCCTATCGGTGATATAATCACCTTCACGGATTTTGTCGCCCTTAGGCTTATTCCATTGCTTGATGCTGATTGGGATGTTGTCCCTGAAAATAGCTCCGCACTGAGCAGAAAATGCGTCCCTGGTCCGCTTGGGTTCAACCGGTAGGCCATCGTTCGACAGTTCTGTGATCGTGAACTTTTGATCCTTACCCAACCTTCTCGTCGGGCCTCGTCTCGTTACCAGAGTTTGACTCGATCCGAACTTTTCAATAGCTCCCTCCTCCGTTCGGTCACCGGAGCCTTCATCTTGGTCTCGTTCCTCCGGGATTCGGTAGTCACCGAAGCCATCATGATAATGTCCTCCCTCCTCCATTGTTCGGTCATCGAAGCCATCATGATACTGTCCTTCCTCCGGGATTCGGTAGTCACCGATGTCGCTGAGCACAAATTCGACATTACTACCGTCGTTGTGGATTATATCCCCCAAAATTTGTTCTTTTCCATGTCTCTTGGAATATCCATTGTTTCTGCAAATATTGCAAAGTGGGGGAAGCCCTTTATACATAATCCCAGATATTAACATAAAAACTTAATTTGTAACTTAATCTAATCTAAATATTTTTATAATTTTTATAACTTCATTTGCTATTGTAACTTAATTTAATCTAAATATTTTTATAATTTTATAACTTGTGTCACAATGGGGAGTTCAAAAATGTACCCAACATATTCTAATACGACTGAAATATACACCCATGGATTCACATTTAGACTACGTCTTCTCACACACATGGATTCGCAAATAGGGAGATGGAGATCGATGGACGTGCTACAGGTGCATCGACGGGCGATGAGGTGGGCTTCGGAACAACGATGCGCGACGGGTGACGACGACGACGGCGATGGGCTCGGGGGCTATGACAACGACGCGCGGCAACGGGCGACGACGACGACGGCGATGGGCTTGGGGGCGACGGCGACGACGATGGGATCAGGGACGACAGCGAGATGATGGGCTCAGGGACGTTGGCGGCGATGATGGGCTCGGGGACGACGATGGGCTCGGGGTCAACGGCGACGACGATGGGCTCGGGGGCGACGGTGACGAAGACGGGCTTGGGAGCGACAACGACGGTGATGGGCTTGTGAGCGACGGCGACGGCGACGACGGGCTGGTGGAGGAGGCGTGGGCCGGCGGTGATGGGCTCGGGTGCGATGGCGACGAAGATAGAACGGGGGGAATAGAAGTTGGTGGAAATTTCGACATCTCTCACAATATACGAACACCTTTGTTCCAGTTGGTGGCTCAAACCGAGACCAAAGCATACCTTTAGTCCCGGGTTATTACACCAATCGGGACTAAAGGTCAATTTCGACAAGTCCCGCACTATATGTGAAACCTTTGGTTTCGGTTCGTGGCACCAACCGGGACCGAAGCCACACTTCCGCTGGCCCAAAACGGCGGGAAGAAGAGTACTTTCGTACCTGTTGGTGGCTAGAACCGGGACAAAAGGTGCGTTGGCCCATTTGATATTTTTCATACATTTACTGGTTTTTGAGCTAAATGACCCTTAAATTGAAAAGCACTACAAATGAACTCTGAAAATCTTGAAAGTTGGCATGGTATAATCATTTCAAGCACATAGCATGTGCTAAAAAGTTGAGAGGGTTGCAGCAAAAACTAGATGCACATCGTGTACAAAACAGACAATCTCTTTCGAAGTATTAGTATTTCATACGAAAACTCATCTATTACAAAGGGATTTCATTTTTTTGAACTTATTTGAACTCCAGACTTTTTGTGTGTTCAAAATGCACCACTCAAAGACACATCATCAATTTCCAACTATTTCTCACTTCATTTGGTATTTTTCATGCATTTACTGATTTTTTTTGAGCTAACTAACCCTTAAATTGAAAAGCACTACAAATGAACTCTGAAAATGTTGAAAGTTCGGATGATATCATCATTTCACCCACATAGCATGTGCAAAAAAGTTGAGAGGTTTGCGGTAAAAACTGGATGCACTTCGTGTACAAAACGGACAATCTCTTTAGAAGTATCACGGTTTCATACGAAACTCATCTGTTACAAAAGGGATTTCATTTTTTGAAATTATTTGAACTCCAGACTTTTTGTGTATTAAAAATGCATCATTCAAAGATACATCATCAGTTTTCAACTATTTTTGACTTCATTTGCTATTTTTCATGCATTTACTCATTTTTTGAGCCAAATGACCCTTAAATTGAAAAGCACTACAAATGAACTCTGAAAATGTTGGAAGTTGGCATGGTACCATCATTTCAGCCACATAGCATGTGCTAAAACAATGAGAGGGTTGCGGCAAAAACTGGATGCACTTCGTGTACAAAAAGGACAATCTCTTTCGAAGTATCACGGTTTCATACGAAAACTCATCTATTACAAAGCGACTTCATTTTTTTTAACTTATTTGAACTCCACACTTTTTCTCTGTTCAAAATGCACCATTCAAAGACACATCATCAATTTTTAACTATTTCTGACTTTATTTGGTATTTTTCATGCATTTACTGATTTGTTTTGAGCTAAATGACCCTTAATTGAAAAGCACTACAAATTAACTCTGAAAAGGTTGATAGTTGGCATGGTATCATCATTTCACCTTGATAGCATGTGCTAAAAAGTTGAGAGGGTTGCGACAACAACTGGATGCACTTCCTGTAAAAAATGGACAATTTCTTTCGAACTATCAGGGTTTCATACGAAAACTCACCTGTTACAAAGGGATTTCATTTTTTTGAACTTATTTGAACTTCAGACTTTTTGTGTGTTCAAAATGCACCATTCAAAGAAACATCATCAATTTTCAACTATTCAATTGCACCATTCAAAGCCACATTGCGGATGAAAAGCACTACGAAAAGTCATCTGTTACAAAGGGCATTTCATTTCTTCACTTTTTCTTCGCTTGTGTTCCTTGCTTATTGCACCGTAACCATGGATAATCTTCATCGTTTAACAGGGTGCTTGGGTCAGCCTTGACTTTGAAGGGAGGAATTTCATGAAACTTTTCATAATCTTCAGACATGTTTGTCTTGCCCTCCAATCCCACGATGTCTCTTTTTCCTGAAAGAACTATGTGGCGTTTTGGCCCATCGTATGATGTATTCGCTTGCTTATATTTTCTTTTTATAGGTTTGGTAGACATTTCCTTCATATAAAACACCTGCGCCACATCATTGGCTAGGAAGAATGGATCCTCTGCGTGCGCAAGATTGTTCAGATCCACTGTTGTAATTCCGTACTGTGGTTCCATCTGTACCCCGCCTCCTGAGAGATGGACCCATTTGCAATAAAACAAAGGGACCTTCAAATCATGTCCATAGTCAAGTTCCGGTATGTCCACTATGTAACCGTAATATTTGTCCTTTCCTCTCTTGGTTGCTGCATCAAAGCGGACACCGCTGTTTTGGTTGGTGCTCTTTCGATCTTGGGTGATCATGTAAAATGTATTCGCATTTATCTCATACCCTTGGTAAGCCAATACAGTCGCAGATGGTCCCCTGGACAACGAGTACAACTCATCAGAAACAGTGTTGTCAGACATGAGACATTTTTGCAACCAACTATCGAAAGTCCTGATGTGTTCATATGTAATCCAGTCGTCACACTGCTCCGGGTGTATGGAGCTCAGAATATTCTTGTGTTCATCGACATACAGGGTCACCAAGGTATAATTCTATAGAACTGTGTAGTGTGCTTGAGACCAAGAATGCCTGTTCGTACATATTATTGAGTCCGCTCCTAGTATGTCTTTTCCAGTCAGTCTCCCCTCATACCATGATTGAGGGAGACAAGTCTTCTTAAGGTCGGGACTGAAGTCGACAGAAAACCCAATGAAATCCTCTCTTTGTGGCCCATGGAGATGCTTCCTTCGGCCTTAGCGCGGTTACGAACATATTTCTTTAAGACTCCCATGAACCACTCAAAGGGGAACATATTGTGTAGAAATACACGGCCCAGAATGATAATCTCGTCGACTAGATGAACTAGGACGTGTGTCATGATATTGAAAAAGGATGGTGGGAACACCAGCTGGAAACTAACAAGACATTGCACCAAATCACTCCTTAACATTGGCAGGATTACTGGATCAATCACCTTCCGAGAGATTGCGTTGAGGAATGCACCTAGCTTCATAATGGCTAATCGAACGTTTTCCGGTAGAAGCCCCCTCAAAGCAACCGGAAGCAGTTGTGTCATAATCACGTGGCAGTCATGAGACTTTAGGTTCTAGAACTTTTTCTTTGCCATATTTATTATCCCCTTTATATTCAACGAGAAGCCAGACCGGACCTTCATACTGAGCAGGCATTCAAAGAAGATTTCCTGCTCTTCTTTGGTAAGAGCGTAGCTGGCAGGACCTTCACAGTGCTCTGGGTGCATGCCGTCTTTTTCATGGACACGTTGATGTTCCTCCCGTGCCTCTAGTGTATCTTTTGTCTTCCCATACACTCCCAAGAATCCTAGCACGTTCATGCAAAGATTCTTCGTCACATGTATCACGTTGATCCTAGAGCGGACCTCTAGATCTTACCAATTGGGTAGGTCCCAAAATATAGATTTCTTATTTAACATGGGTGCGTGTCCTGTGTCGTCATTCGGAACAAATAGTCCGCCAGGACCCTTTCCAAAGATTACTTGTAAACCATTGACCATATCAAGTATGTGATCACCAGTACGAAGGGCGGGCTTCTTCTGGTAATCTGCCTCACCTTTGAAATGCTTTCCTTTATTTCGACATTGATGGTTGGTCGGAAGAAATCAACGATGCCCGATGTACACATTCTTCCTGCATTTGTCCAAATATATGTTGTCGGTGTCATCTAAACAGTGTGTGCATGCGTTGTATCCCTTGTTTATCTATCCTAAAAGGTTACAGAGAGCAGGCCAATCGTTGATGGTTACAAACAGCAACACATGTAGGTCAAATTCCTCCTATTCATTCTCATCCCACACACGTACACCATTTCCATTCCATAGCTGTAAAAGTTCATCAACTAATGGCCTTAGGTACACATCAATGTCATTGCCGGGTCGCCTAGCGCCTTGGATGAGCACCGACATCATAATGAACTTCCGCTTCATGCTCAACCAAGGAGGAATGTTATACATACATAGAGTCACAAGCCATGTGATATGCTTGCTGCTCTCCTCCCCAAAAGGATTAACGCCATCTGCACTTAATCCAAACCATATGTTCCTTGGGTCACGTGTAAAGTCGCTCCACTCTCTCTCGATCTTTCTCTGTTGCGACCCTTCAGCGGGTGCTCTGAACTTCCCGTCTTTCGTACGGTCTTCTATGTGCCATTGCATCAACTCGGCATGCTATTTTGTTTCTGAACAAACATTTCAACCGTGATATTATAGGTGCATACCACATCACCTTGGCAGGAACCATCTTCCCAGTGCACTGGCCCTCAACATCACCAGGGTCACCTCTTCTGATATTATACCGACATGCACCGCATACTGGGCATGTGTTCAAATCCTCGTATGCACCGTGGTAGAGGAGGCAGTCATTCGGGCATGCATGTATCTTCAGCACCTCCAATCCTAGAGGGCATAGAACCTTCTTCGCTTCGTATGTACTGTCGGGCAATTTGTTATCGTTGGGAAGCTTCTTCTTCATTAATTTCAGTAGCGAACTAAATGCCTTGTCAGATACACCATTATCTGCCTTCCATTGCAGCAATTCCAGTGTGCCGAGCTTTGTGTTGCCATCTTGGCAATTTGGGTACAACCCTTTTTTGTGATCCTCTAACATGCGATCGAACTTCAACTTCTCCCTTTCACTTTCGCATTCTCTATGTGCATCAACAATGACCCGACGGATATCATCACCGGGCACATCGTCTGGTACCTCTTGATCTTCAGCTTCCCCCATTGCGGCATCACCGTATTCAAGGGGTGGGTAGTTGTCATCATCCTCTTCTTCTACGTTGTCTTCCATCATAACCCCTCTTTCTCCGTGCTTGGTCCAAACATTGTAGTGTGGCAAAAAACCCTTCTGAAGCAGGTGGAAGTGAAGGGTTTTATAGTCGGAGAATTCATTCGTATTCCCACAAACAGTACATGGACAATGCATAAAACCATTCTGCTTGTTTGCCTTAGCCGCTTCAAGAAAATTATGCAGGCCATTAATATACTCGGAGGTGCGTCGGTCACCGTACATCCATTGACGGTTCATCTACGTGCGTTATATAGTAAAGTGTATTAAAAACTACATAAATCTTGATGAAAATGGAGCTTGGACAAGGAGCTTCTAAAGGAGAAAGCTTCAGTGTGTCTCGGGCATCTCATCGAATAGCTCATGTGCATAGGAGGTGAGCTAGAGCACCACAAAGCTCTCCCACGGCCGGCTGAAAAAACAGAGCAGTGCACTGCTCTGCTTACGGGGGTATATGTAGGCCAACTGTTGGTCCCGGTTTGTGGCTGGAACCGAGACCGAAGGACAACCTGAGGTCCCGGTTCTAGCCGCAAACTCGGACTACTAGTTGTGGGCCAGGAGCGAGGCACATTGGTCCCGGTTCGTGTCTGGAACTAGGACCGAAGGTGACAAACAAACTGGGACAAATGGCCCACGAGGCCCGTCCGGCGGCCTGGCCTCACGAACTGGGACCTATTCCCTCAATGGTACCGGTTCGTGAGTGATACGTGACTAATGGGATTTCATCAAGTGGACCAAATCCCTCTTTTTTACTAGTTCTAGCACATGATGCCACTGTTGGGGAATGTGGCATGGCAAAGAAAAACTTTCCTATGCTCACCAAGATCAATCTACGGAGGTCAACATCTACAAGAGGGGAAGTGCATATACATACCCTTGTAGACCGCTAAGTGGAAGCATTAAGACACACGGTTGATGTAGTTGTAAGTCTGCACGATCAAATCGCGATCCGTCCCGATCTAGCGCCAAACAGACGGCGCCACCGCATTCAACACATGTGCGGCTCGATGACGTCTCCTCCTTCTTCATCCAACAAGAGAGGAGGGATAAGTAGATGCAATATCAACCAGAAGAACAATGTGGTGGAGATAGTGGTGGAGCAATCCCAACAGGGCTTCACTAGCGCCTCCGAAACTGTGAACGAGGAAGAACGGGAGAGAGGGGATACCGCAGGGCGTGGCAACTGTTGCGTCCATCCCTTCCCCTCTCCTATACTATATATAGGAGGCAAGGGGCAGGTTTAGGTCGCATCCGTTGGCCATCCTCCAAGGAGGGCCGGCTGCTAGGGTGGAGCCCTCCCTTCACGAGGAAGGGAGGAGTCCCCCTCCTCCAAGGCACTTCCGGGTTCCTTGTCCCTTTGGGAGTCTTGTCCCCAAGCCAATTTTGGCTCTAGGGGCTGGTGTCCCTAGCCTAGGGTGGCTAGGATGCCACCCCTACAGCCCATGTGGGCTCACGGGGCATGTGGACCCCCCGGTGGAACCCCGGAACCCTTTCGGCACAATGATACACTACCGGTAATGCTCGAAACATTTCCGAAAGGAAAAATAGGACTTGCCATATATAAATCTTTACCTCCGGACCATTCCTGAACTCATCGTGACATCCGGGATCTCATTCGGGAGTCCGAACAACATTCGGTCACCCACGTACATATGCCAATACTACTCTAGCTTCAATCGAGCGTTAAGTGTGCGGACCCTACGGGTTCGAGAATCATGTGGACATGACCGAGACACCTCTCCTGCAAATAACCAATAGTGGGACCTAGATGCCCATGTTGGTTCCCACATATTCCACGAAGATCATCATCGGTCGAACCAAAATGTCAAGGATTCAGTCAATCCCGTATGTAGTTCCCTTTGTCTAGCGCTATGTTACTTGCCCGAGATTCAATCATCGGTATCTCCATACATAGTTAATTCTATTTATTGGAAAGTACTGTTACTAATTATGTAATACAAGATCCCGTGACTAACTCCTTAGTCACATTGCTTGGAAGATTCTTGTGATGTTGCATTACCAAGAGGGCCCAGAGATACCTCTCCGTCATACAGAGTGATAAATCCCAGCGTCAATCCATGCCAACCCAAAGGACACCCCCTGAGATATCTGTAGAGCATCCTTATCATCACCCAGTTATGTTGTGACTTTTTATACACACAAGGAATTCCTTTGGTGTTAGGGATTTACTTGATCTCATGGTCTTAGAAACAAATAATTAACATGCAGAAAGCAATAACAATAAACTTAGTCATACGATCAAATGCTATGCATACGGTTGGGTCTTGTCCATAACATCATTCTCCAAATGATGTTATCCCGTTGTCAAGTGGAAACTCATGTCTATGGCTAGGAAACCTTAACCATCTTTGATCAACAAGCTAGTCCAGCAGAGGCTTACTGGGGACACTTTGTTGTCTATGTATCCACACATGTATTTGAGTCTCTAATCAATACAATTATAGCATGGATAATAAACGATTATCATGAAAAAGGAAATATGATAATAACCAATTTTTATTGCCTCTAGGGCTTATTTATAGTAGTCCTTCCCATCGTTATTCTTTGATGTCATGGTCTATATCACCGTCTATCTTGTTGGCGAGGTAACATATTATGGTCCTGTGTTTTGTTTGCAACATGTATCCCTCCGAGCGGTACATGGGAATACAGAAGCACTATTGCTAGAACCGATGTTATTCGTAGGCAAGCATCCTACAAGGTTATACCCCGAAGGATGTGGTTGAGTTTTGCACCATATACATGAAATTCAGATCTATAGGTGTGCCCCTCTCTCGCCATGATGGAAGGATGGCTGTTAAGCTTGTCCGTGCTAACACGCGGATTTGTGCACGTGGAGAAATGGCTAATCGTGCCCATTTAATTATACTGCTTAACAACTTGATACTTGATGCTTATCCGACAGAACAAGTGAAGGAGATACGACGAAGCACCTTTCCCAATGTGCTTTCACCAGCTGCCAAGACAAATGCACACAATAAAAACTATGTAAGATGGCCAAAGCCATCAATGTGGACCCGATAATGACCTTGCTATGTGGTTGGAACAAAAGCCATCAACTACTATTATGATGTACCAAGCATACGACATAATTGACAACATGTTCTACACCGAGGAACAGGAACACTACATGAATCAGCTTCACTAGTAGAAAAAGGCCCATCTGTCCCGGTTCCAAAGGCCCATTAGCCCCGGCTCTTGAACCGAAACTAAATGGTCAGGACTAAAGCCCAAAACCTTTAGTGCCGGTTCCCTAACTAACCGGGACCGAATGGCCTCCACGTGGCCACTGCGGCGAGCCCGGATAGGAGGTTCTTTAGTCTCGGTTGGTCACACCAACCGGGACAACATGGCATCCGCGCGTTAGGATCTGCCCAGAGTTGGGGTTTTTGTTTTTTCATCTGGGGGGGTGGAGGGTTAATTTTGTGGTTTCATATTGTGTTAGCTAACTAATAGAGAGAAGTGTCCTCTCTTTCTCCGTGCTTGGTCGAGCTAACTACTATACATATAGAGAGAACATGACGCTAGCTAATAAGAAAATGAAGGAAACAATTTACAATACCTAACATCTTTTACAATATAACATCTTTTACAATGCCTAACATCATCTACCTAAGATCCAATCACAAATAGCTCACATGGTACTCTCCGTCACTTGGTATGACGTGGTCAAGAAGGAATCCCGCCAATTCCTCTTTAGTTGCTCGTATGCCATCATCTGATAGGGGTTCATCCCGCTTCTTCCAAATCTAATTTAAAGAAGGGGGTCAATACATGGATATATATGAATAAAACAACACAATGGATGGTAATATATAAAACAAAATTGTGAATATTATTTAAGTGCTTCAAATTGTTCGTCAACGTAGTATGCACATTTTCAGTCCCAACTACCTGGTACAAGCACTTTACGAGAATATATAGAGTTCAATCAAACTGATAAGCAAGCATGGTAATGATATATTGATGAAAATTTGAATCAATTAGAGATGCGCAGAACTAGTTAGCTAGTACTACTTACTGGGGGTGCGTAAATTGCAACTCTTTGTGTATACCGTGAACCTTATTCATGAGCTTCTGCCAAATCCTGTGAGGCAATGAAAATGATTACTTCATATCAGGAAATTAACGAAAGTTGCATGCCGGTATGGTCCCTGTATTGAGTGAACTTACTTCTTGAGAATTGTAGTCATGTACGCATAATCCTCGGGTTCTTTACGTCTCGAGTCTAAGACAACTACTTTTGCCGCCCGAAGATTAATGGTTAGCAGAATCCAGTGGTAAATGCGCACGCATATACAACTCATCAATTACATTTCCTAATTAACCTCGAGTAAGCGAAACCGAGTATAGAGAGAAGACATCAACACTCACCTGAAGTTGTAAGGAAAGAGTATTTCCGTTTTGTTTTGATTTACAAGCAATGAATTTAGCAACTTAACCTTGGCCTCTTTGGTTTCATTTTGTATCGACAATACATTTACCAATTCTAGGCTAATGAACCAAACGTCGAAGATTCCTTCTTTTTTTAATTCGACGATCTTCAATCTGCATAATATATATTGTGAGGATAATTATAGACACATGCAATGAAAGAGCTAAGCTAGAGAACAATAGAAGTAATACATACAAATAGTAGGAAGTCAGGAGTTGTTTGTCGAGGGCCTGGTCATTGTATAACTGAAATAACTCCTCAAATTCAACAAGCAACACTGCAGCTCCAATGAATTCGTGATCTTTTTTCACTCTCATATACACATTAGTTTTCTCCCTAAAGATGTTCATGTACCACTCATGCAATTCGTGCATCCTCGGTGTTGGAGGAGGATGACCAGGTTTGACGAGAGGCTTCCTGAGAATGAATTTATATATTTTTTTTTTTACCTGAACCATCTTAAAAATTACTGAATCGCTCACGTAATCACCAGGATTGGTACTGGGCTGCAACCCCGAATCATTAGCGACGATGATATTGCTAGACACCTTGAGCGGGGGGCATGATTGCTTCTTTTGTTTGCTGAGCTGGGGAATTGTTTTCGCACTTCTTCGTTTCGCTAACATTGCATCACTGCTAGCTGCCAGAGTGACGGCGGAGTTTGTCTTCCGCTTGAGAGGAGGAGGAGGCGACATCTTTCTTACTTGTGTAATTTTCGGCGGAGTGGTGACGACATCTATCTTCCGCTGTTGCGGAGGAGGCAGACTGCAACGACGCGCCTGAGGAGGAGCCGAAGTAGGAGGACTGCTCCGACGCGCTGGAGCAGGAGCCGAAGAAGGAGGCGGAGTGCTCCGACACACCGGAGGAGGAGCCGAAGAAGGAGGCGGACTGCTCCGACGCGCCGGAGGAGGAGCCGAAGAAAGAGGCGGACTGCTCCGACGCGCTGGAGGAGGAACCGAAGAAGGAGGCGGAGTGCTCCGACACGCTGGAGGAGGAGCCGAAGGAGGAGGACTGCTCCAACGCGCTGGACGAGGAGCGGATGAAGGATGCGGAGTGCTCCGATGCGTCGGAGGAGGAGCCGAAGAAGGAGGCGGACTACTTCGACGCACCGGAGGAGGAGTCGAAGAAGGAGGCGGAGTGCCCTCACGCGCCGGAGGATGAGCCGAAGAAGAAGGTGGAGTGCCCTCACACGTCGGAGGAGCCGGAGTGCCCTGATCATTCGCCGGAGGAGGATGAGGAGTGCCCTGATCAATCGCCGGAGCAAGATGAGGAGTGCCCTGATCACTCGCCGGAGGAGGAGGAGGAGACATCCAGTTTGGAAGATTGATGTACTCCTTCGGCCATAGACATGTACTCCTCAAAGCATGAACCAACTTATTCTAATCTTCACCTGTAGGGTGATCAAGCTCGAGCTGCTCAAAATACTTATTTACTTCATCCACCATCACCAGAGCATAACCACCTGGAATCGTACAACAGTGAAAAGTTCCGTTGGATTGAGGAGGTGCAAAAACGGAGATATCAGCCTTGAAAGTGAGGTTCCGTCATTTCGGCAAAAGCTCCCAAGGTTGAGAGTCCGTGATAGTATCCACAGGGTAGCTAGGAGTCGTGAAGTCACGCTGAACAAGCTCCGTGGAAGCCAGGCTGCTTCTCCGCTGAGATGGCGGGGTAAATTCTGGGGTAGTTTCGTGCGGCTGAGATCGTTGGTCGACAGCTCGCTAGCTCTGAAGTTCCTCTAGAATTTGTAGTCTTGCATTGATCTTCTGCATGTTGCTCAGCTCCGCTTTCCTTTTTCTCGCTCGGCTTCTATAACCGGCTGCGTCGGGAAACCCAACCTTCCATGGAACGGAGCCTGGTGTGCCTCTTGTTCGACCAGGGTGCTCAGAATTCCCTAGGGCCTCAGTCAGCTCGTCCTTCTCTCTTTCGGAAAAGAATGCCCCTTCCTGTGCTGCGGTGATACACTGCTGAAGCTTATTGAGGGGTGTTGCAAGTTGCTCGTCCGTCCAACGACACTCCCCTGTTTCAGGGTCCAAAGTTCCCCCAACTCCAAAGAACCAATTCCTTGTATAGTCGGGCCAGTTCCATGTTTGTGGTTGGATCCCTTTGGCAATGAGGTCATTCTCAGCTTTGTCCCACAATATACGGCCTTTGAGGTAGCCACGTGACCCCGTGTGATGGTGATACTGCTTCTTTGCAGCATTGTTCTTATTTCCCTCTGACATTTCCTTACTCTTGTCCGATGACTTGTAGGCCACAAATGTGCGCCAGTGATCTCTAATCTTCTCAAATCGGCCGATGAATTCAGGAGTCTTCCCTTGGAAGACGTACTTTGATTTCAACTCTTTATTCCACCTCCTGAATAGTTCTGCCATCTTCTTAAGAGCACATCCCTTGACTAGTGGATCTATAACTGGCTTATTCGGATCCTCCTCTGGCAGTAGGGTGAAAGTTTCCTTCAGCGCGATCCGAAGATCATCTTTCAGCCTATCGGTGACATAAGCACCTTCAGGGATGTTCTCGCCCTTAGGCTTATACCATTGCTTGATGCTGATCGGGATGTTGTCCCTGAGAATAGCTCCGCACTGACTAGAAAATGCATCCCTGGTCCACTTGGGTTCAATAGGTAGGCCATCGTTCGACAGCTTTGTGATCGGGGGCTACGACAACGACGGGCGGTGACGACCGAAGACGACGACGATGATGGGCTCGGGGGCGATGACGACGGCGATAGGCTCAGGGACGACAGCGACGATGATGGGCTCGGGGACGATAGTGACAACGACAGGCTCGGGGGCGACGGCGACGGAGACGACGACGGGCTCGGGGGCGACGGTGACGGAGACGACGACGGAGACGACGGCGGTGATAGGATCGGGGCGATGATGGGCTCATGAGCGACGACGACGGCGACGACGGGTTTGTGAATGAGGCGCGGGCCGGCAGCGACGGGCAAGGGTGTGATGGCAACGAAGAGAGAACGGGGGGGGATGGGAGTTGGTGGAAATTTCGACAACTCCCGCAATATACGAACACCTTTGTTCCAATAGGTGGCTCAAACTGGGAGAAAAGCACACCTTTAGTCCCGGGTTGTTACACCTACCGGGACTAAAGGGCAATTTCGACAACTCCCGCACTATATGCAAAACCTTTGGTTTCGGTTTGTGGCACCAACCGGGAGCAAAGCCACAATTCCGCTGGCCCAAAAGGGAGGGAAGAAGAGTACTTTTGTACCTGTTGTTGGCTAGAACCGGGACAAAAGTTCCGTCGGCCCATTTGATATTTTTCATACATTTACTGATTTTTGTTTTGAGTTAAATGACCCTTAAATTAAAAACCACTACAAATGAACTCTAAAAAAGTCGAAAGTTGGCATGGTATAATTATTTCACGCACATAGCATATGCTAAAAAGTTGAGAGGGTTGCAGCAAAAACTCGATGCACATCGTGTACAAAACACACAATCTCTTTCGGAGTATTAGGGTTTCATACAAAAACTCATCTGTTACAAAGGGATTTCATTTTTTGAACTTATTTGAACTCCAGACTTTTTGTCTGTTCAAAATGCACCATTCAAAGACACATCATCAATTTTCAACTATTTCTGACTTCATTTGGTATTTTTCATGCATTTACTGATTTTTTTAACTAAATGACCCTTAAATTGAAAAGCACTATAGAAGAACTCTGAAAATGTTGAAAGTTGGCATGGTATCATCATTTCACCCTGATAGCATGTGCTAAAAAGTTGAGAGCGTTGCGGCAAAAATTGGATGCACTTCGTGTACAAAACGGACAATCTCTTTCGAAGTATCACGGTTTCATACGAAAACTCATCTGTTATAAATGGATTTAATTTCTGACTTCATTTGGTATTTTTCATGCATTCACTCATTTTTTTGAGCTAAATGACCCTTAAATTCAAAAGCACTACAAATGAACTCTGAAAAGGTTGAAAGTTGGCATGGTATCATCATTTCACAAACATAGCATGTGCTAAAAAGATGAGAGGGTTGCGGCAAAAACTGGATGCACGTCGTCTACAAACCGGACAATCTCTTTCGAAGTATCACGGTTTCATACGAAAACGCATCTGTTACAAAGGGATTTCATTTTTTTGAACTTATTTGAACTCTAAACTTTTTTTGTGTTCAAAATCCACCATTCAAAGACACATCATCAATTTTTAACTATTTCTGACTTCATTTGGTCTTTTTCATGCATTTAGTTAATTTTTTGGGGCTAAATGACCCTTAAATTGAAAAGCACTACAAATGAACTCTGAAAAGGTTAAAAGTTGGCACTGTATCATCATTTCACCCACATAACATGTGCTAAACAGTTGAGAGTGTTGCGGCAAAAACTGGATGCACATCGTGTACAAAACGGACAGTCTCTTTCGAAGTATAAGGATTTCATACGAATACTCATTTGTTACAAAGGGTATTTCATTTCTTTACTTTTTCTTCGCTTGTGTTCCTTGCTTATTGCACCGTAACCATGGGTAATATTCATCGTTTAACAGGGTGCTTGGGTCAGCCTTGACTTTGATGGGAGGAATTTCATGAAACTTTTCATAATCTTCACACATGTGTGGCTTGCCCTCCAATCCCTCGATGTCTCTTTTTCCTGAAAGAACTATGTGGCGCTTTGGCTCATCGTATGATGTATTCGCTTCCTTATATTTTTTTCTCGGTTTGGTAGACATGTCCTTCATATAGAAAACCTCCGGCACATCATTGGCTAGGACGAATGGTTCCTCTGCGTGCACAAGATTGTTTAGATCCACTGTTGCCATTCCGTACTGTGGGTCTATATGTAGGGACCTTCAAATCATGTCCATAGTCAAGTTCCCATATTTCCACTATGTAACCACAATATGTGTCCTTTCCCCTCTCGGTTGCTGCATCAAAGCGGACACCGCTGTTTTGGTTGGTGCTCTTTTGATCTTGGGTGATCGTGTAAAATGTATTCCCATTTATCTCGTACCCTTCGCAAGTCAATACAGTCGAAGATGGTCCCCTGGCCAACGAGTACAGCTCATTAGAAACAGTGTTGTCACACATGAGACGTTTTTGCAACCAACTGCTGAAAGTCCTAATGTGTTTAAATGTAATCCAGTCGTCACACTGCACCGGGTGTATTGAGCTTAGAATATTCTTGTGTTCATCGACATACGGGGTCACCTAGGTAGAGTTATGTAGAACTGTGTAGTGTGCTTGAGACCAAGAATGCCCGTCCGTACACATTATTGACTCCACCCTAGTGTGCCTTTTCGAGTCAGTATCCCCTCATACCGCGATTCAGGGAGACCAATCTTCTTAAGGTCAGGAATGAAGTCAACACAAAATCCAATGACATCCTCTGTTTGATGGCCCATGGAGATGCTTCCTTCTGGCTTAGCGCGGTTACGAACATATTTCTTTAAGACTCCCGTGAACCTATCAAAGGGGAACATATTGTGTAGAAATACGGGGCCCTGAATGACAATCTCGTCGACTAGACGAACTAGGACATGCGTCATGATATGGAAGAAGGATGGTGGGATCACCAGCTCGAAACTAACGAGACATTGCACCAAATCCCTCCTTAACCTTGGCAGGATTGCTGGATCGATCACCTTCTGAGAGATTGCATTGAGGAATGCACATAGTTTCACAATGACTAATCGAAAGTTTTCCAGTGGAAGCCCCATCTATGCAACCGGAAGTAGTTGTGTCATAATCACATGGCTGTCATGAGACTTCACGTTCTGGAACTTTTTCTCTGCCATATTTATTATTCCCTTTATATTCAATGAGAAGACAAACAAGACCTTCATACCGAGCAGGCATTCAAAGAAGATTTCCTTCTCTTCTTTGGTAAGAGCGTAGCCGGCAGGACCTTCATACTACTCTGGATGCATGTCGTATTTTTCATGCACACGTTGATGTTCCTCCCGTGCCTCCAGTGTATCTTTTGTCTTCCCATACACTCCCAAGAAGCCTAGAAGGTTCATGCAAAGATTCTTCGTCACGTGCATCACGTCGATTGCAGAGTGGACCTCTAGGTCTTTCCAATACGGTAGGTCCCAAAATATAGATTTCTTCTTCCACATGGGTGTGTGTCCCGCATCATCATTCGGAACAGATAGTCCGTGAGGACCCTTCCCAAAGATTGCTTGCAAATCATTGACCATATCAAGTATGTGATCACCAGTACGGAGGGCGGGCTTCTTCCGGTGATCTGCCTCACCTTTGAAATGCTTTCCTTTCTTTCGACATTGATGGTTGGTCGGAAGAAATCGATGATGCCCCATGTTAACATTCTTCCCGCATTTCTCCAAATATATATTGTTCGTGTCATCTAAACAGTGTGTGCATGCATTGTATCCCTTGTTTGTCAGTCCTGAAAGGTTACTGAGAGCAGGCCAATCGTTGATGGTTACAAATAGCAACGCATGTAGGTCAAATTCGTCTTGTTAATTCTCATCCCACACACATACACCATTTGCATTCCATAGCTATAAAATTTCATCAACTAATGGCCTTAGGTACACATCAATGTCCTTGCCGGGTTGCCTAGGGCCTTGGATGAGCACTGGCATCATAATGAACTTCCACTTCATGCACAACCAAGGAGGAAGGTTATACATACATAGAGTCACGGGACATTTGCTATGCTTGCTGCTCTGCTCCCCAAAAGGATTAACACCATCTACACTTAAACCAAACCAAACGTTCCTTGGGTCATGTGTAAAGTCGCCCAACTTTCTCTCGATCTTTTTCCACTATGACCCGTCGGCGGGTGCTCTTAACTTCTCGTCTTTCTTACGGTCTTTTATGTGCCATTGGATCAACTCGACATGCTTTTTGTTTCTGAACAGACGTTTCAACCATGGTATTTTAGGAGCATACCACATCACCTTGGCAGGACCCATCTTCCCGGTGCGCTGGCCCTCAACATCACCAGGGTCATCTCTTCTGATCTTATACCTCAATGCGCCACATACTGGGCATGCGTTCAAATCCTCGTAAGCACTGCAGTAGAGGATGCAGTCATTAGGGCATGCATGTATCTTCTGCACCTCCAATCCTAGAGGGCATAGAACCTTCTTCTCTTCGTATGTACTACCAGGCAATGCGTTATCCTTTGGAAGCTTCTTCTTCATTAATTTCAGTAGCGAACTAAATGCCTTGTCAGATACACCATTGTCTACCTTCCATTGCAGCAATTCCAGTGTGGTACCAATCTTTGTGTTGTCATCTTTGCAATTTGGATACAACCCTTTTTTGTGATCCTCAACTTCTCCCTTTCACTTTCCCATTCTGTACATGCATCAACAATGACCCGATGAAGATCATCATCAGGCACATCGTCTGGTTCCTCTTGATCTTCAGCTTCCCACATTGAAGCATCACCGTATTCAGGGCGCGGGTAGTTGTCATCATCCTCATCTTCTACATTGTATTCCATCATAACCCCTCTTTCTCCGTGCTTGGGCCAAACATTATAGTGTGGAATAAAACCCTTCTAAAGCAGGTGGAAGTGAAGGGTTTTATAGTCGGAGAATTCCTTCTTATTACCACACACAGTACATGGACAATTCATAAAACCATTCCGCTTGTTTTCCTTAGCCGCTTCGAGAAAATTATGCAGTCCATTAATATACTCGGAGGTGCGTCCGTCACCGTACATCCATTGAACATTCATCTGCGTGCGTTATATAACAAAGTGTACTAAAAACTACACAAATCTTGATGAAAATGGAGCTTGGACAAGGAGCTTCTAAAGGAGAAAGCTTAAGTGTGGCTCAGGCATTTCATCAAACACCTCATGTCCATAGGAGGTGAGCTAGAGCACCACAAAGGTCTCCCACGGCCGGCCGAAAAAACAAAGCAGTGCATTGCTCTGATAGCGGGGGTATATGTAGGCGAACCGCTGGTCACGGTTTGCGGCTGGAACCGAGAACAAAGGACAAACTGAGGTCCCGGTTCCAACCACAAACCGGGACTACATGTTGTGGGCCAGGAGCGAGGCACATTGGTCCTGGTTCATGGCTGGAACCGGGACCAAAGGTGACAAACGAACCAGGACAAATGGCCCACAAGGCCTGGCCGGCACCCTGGCCTCACGAACCGGGACCTATGCCCACATGGGTCCCGGTTCTTAAGTGAACCGGGACTAATGGGATTTCATCAAGAGGACCAAAGCTTCTTTGCCGTTTGCCATAGCGGAAAGCAAAGGGGCAGTTCACGGATGGCAAATGCCTTTGTCATCAGCCTTCGGTAGGCAAAACTTCTACGACTACGTTTGTTGGTAAAGTCCCTTCTTGGCCGTGTGCATGTCGAAAGCGGATGGCAAAGGGCTTTGCCGTCACACTACTGTGGCAAGCAGACGACAAAGCCCTTAGACGGCAGCCGACAGGCAACTACTCCGTTAGGTGGCTAACGGAGTATTTTGTGATGCTCCTTTCTCGCCTGCCTTCTGTGATGCTCCTTTGCCGTGTGCCTTCTGTCAGCATGGCAACCACTAGTTTGTGCTAGGTGGTGTCTCTTTGCCGTCTGCTGGCATGGGAAACAAAGGCAAAGTAACCATATTGGTGCCATAGGTTGCACAACTGGCAACCACGTGGCAGCCTTGTCGTCGGCTCGCAGACGACAAAGGCCTTTGTCATCAACTGGAAGACGGCAAAGTGCCCATATTGTCACTGTTTAGTTTATTTTCCGTTATTTCCCTACACAGTTTTACACATATATCATATATTGTTCACATCACATATATATAGTTCACAACACATATCTCATATACATATAAACTTCAACAATGCGAGTTATTCATCAATCAGAATACATAGATCGAAAGAACCAACATACAAAGTGTTACACTGTTCATCCATATATACATACATATAGTTCCACATTGTTCATCAACACAAATCAGAACAAAAATTAAAGCACTCCGTCAATGCCACCTTCCATGTAGTAAATCTAATCTGCAAACTGGAAATAAGAAAGTTAGAAGAAGAAGAACAATATATGACATTTTTTAGCTTATTATGTCATTCTGGAGGAAAATAAGATAAGTATATGACCGTTTTGAGCTAACCAAGGTTATTATGCCATTTTTACCTAACTAAGCTAATTATGTCTTTTTGGATGAAAATAACCTAAGTATCTAATGTTTATGAGGTAACCAAGGTTATTATGCCATTTTTGACCTAACAAATCTAATTATGTGATTTTAGAGGAAAACAAGCTAAGTATATAGCATCTATGAGCTAACCAAGGTTCTTATACCAATTTTGACCTAACTAAGCAAATTATGCCATAAATGAACTACATAAGCTAGTTGTGTCATTTTGGATGATAATTAGCTAAGTATGTATTTCTTTGGGAAAATAAGCTAAGGAGAAGAAGAAAGAGGACAAGAAAGAGGAGAAGAAGAAGGGGAAGAAGAAGAAGAAGTAGAAGGAGGAGGAGGAGTAGAAGAAGAAGGAGGAGAAGAAGAAGGAGGAGAAGAAGGACAAGAAGAAGAAGGAGAAGAGGAAGAGGAAGAGGATGATTACAATACTTTAGTTATTTTGATCTTATTATGGCATTTACGAGGAAGATACGCTAAGTTTTGAGCTAACCAAGGTTTTTGTGATGTTTTTTTTACCTAACTAAGCTAACTATGTCATAAATGAACTAAATTAGCTAATTATGTCATTTTGGAGGATAATTAGCTAAGTATGTCTTTCTTGGGGAAAATAAGCAAAGGAGAAGAAGAAAGACGAGAAGAAAGACGAGAAGAAGAAGGAGAAGAAGGAGGAGGAGGAGGAGGAGGAGAAGAAGAAGAAGAAGAAGGAGAAGGAGGAGGAGGAGGAGAGGAAGAAGAAGAAGATGATGATGATGATGAAGGAGAGGAAGAGAAAGAGGATGATTACAATATTTTTCTGATTTTGAGCTTATTATGTCATTTAGGAGGAAGATACGCTAAGTTATGAGCTAACCAAGGTTTTTGTGATGTTTTTACCTAACTAAGCTAATTACGTCATAAATGAACTAACTTAGCTAATTATGTCATAAATGAACTAAATAAGCTAAGTATGACATAAATGAACTAGAGAAAACTTACCGTCATGGTCATCAAGGAGGAGAAACACCACGGTCCACGACTGCTCGGGGCGGGTGCGTTGGGAGATGGTTGCCCTGGAGAAGGGTCGTGCGATGCCGCTCGAGAGTTATTCGGCAGAAAAGATATTTTGCAATGTCTCGTTAGCATGATGACACTCAAATATTAATAGTAGTTTACAATGACCACTGAAATGAAACTCGCCGTGGCAATCGCAGAAAAGAACAACATCGGCGGAGGGGGCTGACCGGTCTTCTCGCACATAGACTACACATTTGGTTTTGGAGAGTCGGTCGTATTAGTTAGTAATGAAACATACATTACATGTATGATTTGTCTAATGTGAAAAAGAAACTTACCACAAAAAGCCCCTACATGGCCAGGTGACACGCATCATTCCGGGCCCTCTCTTCCTCCAGCAATAGAGTCGTGGTCCGGTCCCTCTGCTACAGAATCACCTGAAGAGAAGCCTAGTTTGCCGCTCTCTCTTTCTCAAGAGTAGCCTGGTTTGCCACTCTCTTTTTCTGAAGAGCAGTCTGAAACACCACTCCTCGTTACCAGTGTAATGATTGATGGACACACACACAATGAAATGGATGAATGTTTTCTGAGTCCGTACAACTAACCTTGATGGGTAGATCGACTTGCCGTGGACGAGGCGTTATCTCAGGACAGTAGCTCGACTGGAGCGCCTTGATCTCCGGGAGAGTGGGTGGACAACGTATCATCCCATATCCAATTTCTATCGAGCCATGGGGACTCCCGTCACCAGATATCATCACCAGCTCTGGATCCAAAGGTTCCTCGCTCGGGTTAAATTCCCACCTTTCCTAGTGGGCAACGCCTTCTTCCACTTCCCCTTCCCGACCTCTCCAATTCTGATGTGTGTACCGCCATCTTATTCCCATCCACATCTAGTTCGGTTCATTTGCCCAATTTGTACCATGTCATATGTCTGGCTATCTCTTCGACCATGAAAAGATGTTGAAGCCTTGGTATGATTGTAATATACCGAATGACATTCACTGTGATTTCTGTCTACCTCTTCTCACCCATATCGTTGTCTACCACAACATACGTGCAAGACTTGCAAATGGGACAATAGTCCAAGTGTGCACACTACTTCCTTAATAAGGCACATACTTTCTCACAAGCATGCATCTTCTCATAGCGCATCTTAAGTACACGAAGTATTTTGTCCGAAATGGTACATGTTTGCAGGCATGACATGGCCTTTGGGTAGAAAGCTTCGAAATAGTGTCATCATCGTGTCGTAGCATACTCTTCCCAAGTTGAACTAAACCTTAAGAGCCATTACTTGTGCAATGACATCCAGCAGACAAAGCTGAGTGTGCTCATGGAGAGGACGTTTTGAAGACTCCAACAATTCAGAGAAGGCCTTTGCAGATTCCTCCATCTCATCGTCTGAATCCTGAGCATCATCAAAGTCTTTCACCACGTCTTCGATCCCGGTACCGTGCTCGTCGGTGCAACGACGAACCATCGTCGAACACCAGACCCTCGCAGCAACGAAAATAACTGCACATTTAAATCCAAAGATGAGTAACATAGCATTATTGTTTTTTCCCTCAACCTAACTAAATATTTACAACAGGATGCCACCGCCAAGTTGTAAAACAATAACTCGCACTGCTTGTTTGATCCACGCGGGGGCACCCTACCCGAAATATATGTCATTCACGGTTCCATCGACGTTGAGGAACCCCTAACCCATATAGCTGTCATTTAGCATTCCATCATCGCCGAGGAACCCCCTAACTCACTAATCCCTAGCGTCCTCATGTATGGCAACGCACAGTCGAAGGGTCAACACGCCATCTCTTCCAGTTCCGAAGACCACTCTTCTTTGCCTCTCATCTCCTCTCCGAGCATTCTCCTAGTGAGGTCCGCTGTCGGCGGCCTCTGGAAGGCCGAACATCATGTTTTCGGTCAACAGGAGGCCGAAGAGGTGTCGGGGGTCAGGGGTTGGTGGTCAGTGGCATTGGGGGCGGTGTATTAACAGCTGCGTGTGTGCTGGGGTGTTGGGATGTCATGTCGGGGCTTCGTGGCGGGGTGTCGGGGCGTTGTGTCGGGGTGTCGGGGCATCGTTTCAGGGTGTCGTTTTCTTCTTCCTCCTCTTCTTTTTTTCATCTTCTTCCTTTTATTCTTCTCCCTCTTCTTGCTTTTCTTGCTTTTCTTCTTCTTCTTCTTCTTCTTCTTCTTCTTCTTCTTCTTCTTCTCCTCCTCCTCCTCCTCCTTCTTGTCCTCCCCCTTCTCCTTCTTATCGATCTTCTTATCCTTCTTCTTCTTGTTCTTCTTCTTCTTCTTTCCTTCTCCTCTTCTTCTTTTCTTCTTATCTTCTTCCTATCTTCTTCTTCTTCTTCTTCTTCTTCTTCTTCTTCTTCTTCTTCTTCTTCTTCTTCTTCTTCTTCTTCTTCTTCTTCTTCTTCTTCCTTCTGTTTATTTTGCTCTGTCTTCTCCTCTTATTCTTCTTCTTCTGCTGCTTTTTCTTCTCCTCTTCCCCTCTTCTTCTTCTTCTTCTTCTTCTTCTTCTACTTCTTCTCCTCCTCCTTCTAAACTAAACTAAACTATCAACTAAACTAAACAACCAACTAAACTAAACTATGAACCACTAAACTAAACTAAACTAAAAAAGGAAAATAGTAAAAAAAGAACAAAAAAGGACCAACTAAACTAAACTACCACTAAAGTAAAGTACCAACCAAATTAAACTAATCAACTGAACTACAACAAACTAAACTAAACTAATAAACTAAACCACAACAAAAAAGGAAAAAACAGACCTTGTGCAGGCAATGGGCGACCGGGGGCAGCGAGGGCGCCGGGCGGCGGCAGGGGCGCCGGCACGGGGGAGGAGAGGTGGACTAATGCGGAATGAGGGAGCAGTGCGGGAAGGAGGCCCGGCGAGGGGTGGCCGGTTGCGAGGTGGGGGACGGCGCGGGGAGGAGTGGGTGGCCGGGGCGGGGTGGGGTGCTGGTGCAGGGAGGAGTGGGTGACCGGCGTGGGGTGGGGTGCTGGCGCGGCTAAGGTGGTGCGCCGGCAGTGCTCGGGGTGGGTAGGGACGAGAGAGAGAGAGTGGGGCTGGTGGGGTGGTCGCATTGACAGTTATACGGTCATCCTCTTTGCCGTTTGCAGGCGGACGTCAATGGGTAGAGGCAGACGACAAAGAGTGGCCTGCCATTAGGGTGTGGGGTCTGCGAATGAAGGTGGCATTATTCAAGTGTATATGGGTTCCTCCCAATATCCTAAAGGTTGATGCTTATAGCAAGGCATATGTTTAGCGCACAAATATGGCATATCACAAGGACCCATTTATTCTTACTAGTGATGCTACCTTGATTTTTTGTGTGCGAGACCACTTGCATAAGAACTGGCATGTAGTGATGTATGGCAAGAGGAGGGTACTAGGCGTCAAGAATGTTGGTGATGAGAAGGAGTACAATCAATATGACGAGTTGCTACGTGAGGGGCCACGCGACATGAAAGCGGAGAAGCATAACATAATCAAAAAACTTAAGTTTATTAGGGGTCAACCTAATGATCATGATGACCCCTTGTACATGGTAATTAATTCAAAAAATTAATCAATATCTCTACTGTACTAAATTGTTGCATGTACTAAAACATGAGCGATGTTTACTGAGTTTGTTCTATTATAAGTTTGGCATATGTATGGCAATGTGAGATATGTCTGACCTTATGTTGACCTAGATTAATATGTTGTTAAAAGTAGCAATGAATTTGAACTATTTATGATAATTTACCCTATAGCTAGAACGCTTAGTTGATCTTACTCCCATGTGTATGAACTGAACATGTGCAGTTTTGTTTAGCAATCACACACGGTTCATTCACTAAAGTCGTGTGCCTCCCAAACCGTGGATGATGACCTCTAATGCTTGCAACGTGAGTCGTGCGTTATGATTTGCCAAAACCCAAGCCACACGGATCATACGTCTGCATCATAGGATACATACTGATCGAATGACATTCCTTATCCCTCTCGTCAACACACGTTGTTGAAGTTGGGATTTGATTTATATGCACTAAATGCCCCGTAATTGCTAAAAATGGCTTAAATATGGCAAATGAACCCAAAAATGTGTCAGGAAATCAAACCTTGTGTTTAATGACGATTGACTACCATGGGAATTTTTTTGTAGGAGAGGCGATGACGACACCGTTGATTGGAGTTCGATTGGCCACTTCTCCCATAATTTATTGTGAAGGTGGACACATCTCCCATCCGAAATGCTTGAACATTCTTCTCTTGCTTGAACAATGATGAAAACCATGCAAAGTGACACCCAAATGATTTGTAAGGGATTCTTTGCCAGCATCCACATGTAATTCATGTTGAGATTTTATTTATATGCAATAATGGATGGTAAATGCAAAAAATTCCTTGGATATAGCAAACGAGCCATGTAATCCACCAGAAGATCAATAATAGGAGTACAATGATGTTTGCGTACCATGGGAAAAATTGAGGCAAAACGATGAGGTTGACATCGATTGGAGTCCAAAATGAAAACTCTACTTTTGGATACTATGACCCTTCTTTCGAGATGCCTTGGTTTCCAAAGGGGCTGTCATCACAACTTTCACCAGATATTACCATTTTTTCCATGGGGTATTCACATCATGCCACGATGACACACCCATTTTCATGAATTTCAGGATACATCTCTATTTCCTCATATTAATTTACTAGCAGGCCCTATGTAGGTAAAAATGTCTTAAAATTAGCAAACAAGTCATGAAATGTGGCCGAAAACCAATACATGGGATAAAAGATGATTGTCTGCCGATAAACCAATTCGAGGCGATATGATGAAGTCACAAATTCATTTCAAATAAAAATATGATTGTTGTGCATAAACAAATAGCACATAATTCATTCATTAAATCCATGTAATTCACGAACCGTGGGCGATGGCACCTAATACGTGCAAAGTGGGTCGTGCGTTCTAATTGGACCAAACCCAAACCGCTCGGATCGTACGTCTGCACCCTAGGATGCACCCAGATCAAAGGGCAGTCCTTATCCCTCTTGCCAACACATGTAGTTGCAGTTGGGATTTCATTTAGATGAACTTAATGTCCCATAAATGATAAAATGGCTTAAATAAAGCAAACGAGCCCAAAAATGTGCCAGAAAATTAAACCTGGCATATAATCACGATTGCCTACAATGGATAAAATTGGAGGAGAGGCAATGAAGATACCGTCGATTGGAGATCGATTTTCCACTTCTCCCTTTAAAACTATGATCCTTCTACTGAGACGGTACGGTTTCCAAGGAGTGATCATCCTTACTTTTGTCAAAGTTTACCAAAAATATTGCACGCTGTCCCGAGATCATGTAACGATGACACACCAATTTATGTGATTTCCTGAGTCCATCTCCATATCCTATAATTAAATTACCAACATGCCTTATGTACGTGGATGCGTCTCGCAACCTAAATGTTTGAAAATTCTTTTCGTTCCTTCGGCAATGAATAAAAACATACAGAGTGATAGAGAAATGGTTTTTAATGCCTTCTTTGCGAGCACCCAGATGTAGTTGTAGTTGGGATTTGATTTACATGAACTAAACATCAGGTAAATGAACAGTAGGGTACTACGGCAGCTACGTACCGTGGGAAAATTTCGAGACAAAACGATGAGGGCACTTATACGTTTCAAAGTTTTCATGTTTTCATTTAAACATATTTATGCTGCTTGTGCACACGGGTTACTATGCAATATCATTCGCATAGGCCTTTCCGCGGAGCGCCCGACTCACTTTTTTCACCCTTTTTATCGATGCTGCCAACATGCCCCCACTCACGCCCTCCCTTGTTTCGCTCAAGAGCCCGCATATTCTACTGGAACTCCATTGACAGCTCCCTCCCGTCCCCCAGATCCACACTAGAACCCTTTTCGGCATCATCGTGCTCAACCCGGCCATGTACCTGCTTCCTGGCGTCAACCCTACTCTTCACTGGCGCTCCGAACACGCGGTTGCCAACGCCTCACCGCCTTCATTTGCTCACCAGCCGCCCTCGAGCATATCTATCATGTACCCTCGCCTCTCCTGCTGGACTTGCACAAAACATGTTAGTTGCCGCCCTCCATTGCGGTGAGGTCTATTATCTCGTGATCCCATTTCTTATTTGGTTCAGTTTGTCCCCAAATTGGTTATAAAATAATGGAGAGCGTATTTGTGTTCATCATCTACCTACTAACTAAATGTAAGTAGTATTTGATCCAATTTGTTACTCTCGAGTTACATATCATGTGCGCATGAGTCACACAAAATGAAGAGATTACCCCTGCATTTCCAAATTATCACATACAATGTTTAGACAGTTTTCTGCCAAGCTCTTACCTTTAATTTATGCTTATTCCCCTATTCTACATTTTGCATATGTCCTTTGTAGATGACTATTTGCAGCGATGATAGTCATACTTCTCCCGATGTATCTTCACTTGAGCCGGAAGTCAACATGTCTGCAACACATGGTCATGCATCAAGAAATGGTGAACAAGATAGAGCTCCCACAATCACCCTTCCGATTAAGAGCCGAAATAATGCTCCAAGGAAGCCCACACACGAAGCTTAAGGTGTATACGAAGTAACTGACATCTATTTGAAGTCTTGGGCTCCAAGGAAACCAGATAAATAACACACAACGTTTAGGAGTGTATGTGCCTTTGTTGACAGGGCAAGGCTCAACATTAATCTGCTGGGATTTCGGATGGCTAATACTGAAACACGATAGAGGATAGTCCAAGATATGATGGTGCACTTATACATACTTCAGGACTGGGCATATCAGTTGGAACACGCTACATTGAAGAAGGCGAGGGATGCTTGGAGAAACTATAAGCATGTGTTGTAAAAGAAGTACTTGAGTGAAGGCAATGATACAATCCCCTCTTACCCCCAAATTACAAAGGAACACTGGACATAAATCAAAAGGGTAAGGGCTAGTGAAGAGTTTATTAAGAATACTTCCATGCTATAAGAACTTCAGAAGAAAAACACACCCCCACTATATGGGTGTGGCAAGATACTACAACATGAAACCGATGTGGGATCGGGAGGACAAAAAGAAGTTGCTGTGGGTGGCAAACCGGCCTTTAGTGACATTAGTGGCACTCGCGCTAGGGACTACTTGTGGGCACGTCAAAATAGGCATGGAGATGGTTCCTATTACTTTGAAAACTCAGCAGACCAGGAATTGTATAATGTAATGGCAAAGGCTTCTAAAAACACTAGAAGGTTCTACAGGAACTCAGGGCCATGTGACATTCTGTCCGAGGCTCTGACTACCAAAGAGCCCCCTGGCCGTGCAAGGGGTATTGGGGTCAATGTTCCACACAAGAGGTCTTTATCACTAAGAAAAGAAGAGAGGCTCGACATGAAAAAAATCTAGCAGTGATGATAAGAGCACAGACTTGTACAAAATGATTAAGAGGGACATGTATCCTAGATTTCGAAAGGAAGTTGAGGAGTTATATATGCAACAGAAGACACTAATGCTAAGAGATAGCAAGGAGATGCAAGGGTATGTCAAGATGGATGATGCCACTTATTGTATGGAAACACCGCACCAGAGTAGCTATGCTTCAGCCGACCCCAACAATAAAGATGCTGCAGCTAGACATGATGGTGCTATATCTGATCTATATCGACGGGAGGGAGAGTTAAGGCCGTGCTTACACATTATGAAGGTACTTTAAAACGTGCATTGATGTGGGTTTACAACCCTGAGTTGGACAGGGGACTCTTGTTGGACAATGTGCATTGAAGCCGGATTGTGTGAAGTGCTACGTGACTCTAATAAAGCCTGATTCTGTAATATTGCCCTGAAGAACATCCTTGGGGATCTTGATGTAGAGGACCTTGGAAGAAACATGGTTAAATAGTATCTAGTGTCCATGGAACAAAATAGACTTCCTAGATGAGTTCCCTCCATCCCCCCGAAAAGCAACTAATGTCGCCCTCGAACTGGTGACTCCCTTCTCGACACGACAGGTCTTGTGTGACTACCTCGTTGAGCATACTCTTGGGAATCCGATGCCCGAGGCATCATCCTGCGATCAGTTTCCCGACTTCCTACCTTACATGCCAGATTATGGTGCGCTCCCAAGCAGCTAGTGGCAAGGCCTACAACTGATGAGGATGTATCATCGGTTCAGATGCCGGTCACTCAAGTAGAAAGTGCAGACACGTCGGCACTTCATTCTGAACACACAAACTAGGTCGAACCGCCTACTAAGCAGTCTGAAAGTCTAGAACCACCTACTAAGAGGTCCAAAAGTCCGAAACCGCCTGCTAAGCAGTACGAAAGTCGGGAACTGCCTGATAAGCATACCGATGTGTAGGAACTACTTGCTGAGCAAACCAATGCGTTGCCAGAGCCGCATCAACAAACCGACACATTGGCATGAGCTACTCAGAAGCCCGACATAATTACAACAACTTGTTAGTTGTCCATCGCCTTTGGTACTACAACTCAACCGTCTGCCATAGCGGAAAAATGTATTTAGAAGTCCATTTTACCTTCACACACTTCTCAGGATCACGTCTTTCATGGAACTGAATGTCAAACAAGAAGTGCTTCGGCTAACAAGAGGAAAGCGGGCACAATATAGGTAAATATTTCCCTAAGTAGAGAACCAAAGTTTATCGAACCAATAGTAGTAATAACCAGCCCCCATCTTCAGAAATAGCACACAAAAGAAACAAACACTTACACCCAATGCATGCAAGAGGGTTGTCCATCCCCTTGGACTCGTTATTTACAAGCAAGCAAAGTGTGTAGGTAGAAGTTGTAAAGTGCAAAGTAAATAAAAAATAAATTAAGCGAGCGAGCAAATTATAATGTGTTTAAACTTATAAGTGAATAGACCCGGGGGCCGTTGTTTTCCCTAATGGCATCTCTCATGTAGTAGGCATGCGGTGAGTAAACTAATTACTGTTGGGCAATTGATAGAAAAGTGCACCGTTATGTGATATTCTATGATCATGTGTATATAAGCAAACAGACCGACTCCTGCCTCAACTATTACTATTACTCCACTTCAAGATAACTTCTATGCATGTCTCTCTACGTACTAAGTTTATGACAAACAAAGTAATGCTTGGAGAATGATGGCATGATATAGACAAAGAGAACTCAATCAATATGAATTAACCCCTATCGCTTTATCCTTAGTAGCAACAATACAAAGACTTATCTTGTCCCCTTCTGTCAGTTGGATATATAAACCCTTCAAATTGAACCCACTACAATACTCCCCTCTCACTGAAGAAATATCAATCTAGTTGACCGAACTATTTCAATAGATTGGAGAGATCTACAAAGCTATGATAATCGTACAAACAAGAATCATAATTAGAATTCAGAGAAGACTCATATCTTTATGATGAATAATCTGAACATAAAACCACAATTCATCGGATCCCAACAAACGTACCGCACAATAGGATTACATCAAATAGATCAAAGGGAAGATGTGATGATCATTGTATTGCAGATAAAGAGAGAGAGGGAGAGGGAGAGAGAGAGAGCCATTTAGGTACTAGCTACGGACCTGTAGGTCTGTGCTAAACTCCTCACATATCACCATGGGAGGAGCAAGGTTGATGTAGAGGTCCTTCGTGATCGATCCCCCCTCCGACAGGGCATCGGAGAAGGGTTCTAGATGGCCACACGATGGAATAAATACTTTCAGCGGTGGAAAAAATGTTTATGGTGGAGCCCTCGGGTTTTTGGAGTATTTGAGAATTTATAGTACGAAGAGGTGCTCCAAAGGGCACCCGAGGGGGGTAGCACACAACAAGGCGCGACCACCCTCTAGGCACGCCCTAATGTGTGGTGCCTCCCTCATGTAGCCTTCCGTCTCCTTCCGAATTATCCAGGTCTTCTTTTGGTCCAGAAAGAATCAAAGAAAAGTTTCGGGGCAATTGGACTTTGTTTGGTATTCTAAACTTGAAAAGGCAAAAACATGCAAAAAACAACAATTGGCACTGGTCACTAGGTTAGTATGTTAGTGCTCAAAAATAATATTAATTGGTATATACACACCCAAAAAGCATCCTAGAATGAAAATATTATAGTATGTAACAATCAAAAATAGAGATATGCTGGAGATGTATGAGGCCCTCCAAAACAAGGAGGGAAGGGACCAAGAGCCTCGTACTACAAAGAGTTATCGCACATAACCAAATTAACAACATGTTTTTCAAAGGGATGGGTGTTCCCGGTTCTTACGAGTTGTCTGAATGAGAAGTTAAAAAGCTACTTTCTAGTAATAAAGTTGACCCATTTGGAGCACGCAAGTATAAGCATGCCCATCCATTTCTTGTTGGCGGGTATTTTACGGAGTGTAGTTCCGATTGACGCAAGTTACATAAATATTGCATGGACATAATGTTAGAAGGAGAATATCATAACATTCTGGAAGTGTACTACGAAAGTAGGCATTTCTCTCACCTTGGAGGTATCATCGGTGTGGAATTCGATGACTTTCATATCTTCTTAAACTTCTATAAGCTTACTCCCACTCTTGTCAAATATTTGATGTTGTAAGTACTTTGAAAACTCTGATCAACTTCTTCACAGAAGGCTGTAAAGGTAAAAAGCTAACTCTATTTTATTCCTCTCACGGGATTGACAGTGCAAAGAAAATTAAGGGTGCATTTGTATTTCATAGATCCTCATTTAGCAAATGACATTTTGTTAAGTAATAATGAGGCACGCAAGGCTTTCATTGATCATGTCGTCAAGGTCTTGTTGGACTTACACATAGGAGAATTCTTCATGTGTCCAAATCATGAACATTAATTTTAATATACAACCACACATACATTGACTGTCTTTTAGTTTTCGACATAGTTCATAAGTTCAAGGTTTTATTAAACTCTAGGCATCACTGTATCTTGGTGGTCATTGTACCAAAACGCAACACAGTTTAATACGTGGATTCTCTGAGAGAGTCCAATAAGACGCAGGATCTGAATGATCTTCAGGATTTCATGGATAGGTATTGAATTATTTGATGCTAATATGTTGTGTTCATATGTGGTTAAAGAATTGAGTATGTGAAAATTAATCTTCATTTGTCATGTACTGTCAAAGAACATAACTTTACGAGGGAGATGGTTCGACCGCCAACTACCTTTGGATCACGTGATCATTTCTCGAGTAAAACAATGAAATCCATTATTTTTAGAAAATGTTGGTTAGATTTTCAAGTTTCTAAGTAAACCTCTTTCTATTTCTATCCAAATAAAAAAAGAAACAACTTACAATGGTTAGGTTGTTCCTAACACGGCAAATACATGACTAATAGTGTACAAAAAATTTGAGTGTCCTCAACAACAAGGGACCAGCCTATGCTACATTTGTGCACACATAATGAACCTATGCAGAAATGTTGAATGTGGTGGCAATGCTGACAGAATAGAACGAGTAAGTGTGTTTCTTAATTACTATATTTTACTCCACACGTATGTCACATTCTGATCTAAAAGTCTCGCGGTTGATGTTCGAACCGATGAATTCTGAACCGCTCACTGCAAATGAATTGATATCTGTTAGGAAATATGTTAGCACCCTTCTTTGTTAAACACTATTTCAATTCCACTAAACACGTCGAAGATTTCATGATTCATATCCGCCAATAATAAATACACATTCATATAATCTTTTGACCTCAAACATATATACATGGATGCATTGCTTTCCATGTGATCATGTCTTTGTATTTCATTCAATATGATAATGTACTGCTTATGTCCATAAATTTGTGGAATATGTATACCATTTGCTCAATTGCATATTGCCATGACTTATGATGAATGTTCTTCATGTGGACACTAATTGTGCAATTGCATATTGTGGCAAATTATGATGAATGTTCCTCGTGTGGACACTATTTGTTCGATTGCATATTGTGGCGAATTTGTTATTCGATGGGTGATTCAAATGCGATATTTTTTAATAACTTGGTCATTTCAGCGCACATGGTTCAAGCAACCAAGCCTGTGTGAGGCAGAACGGAAAGCACATGCAACTCACAGCGCAACCGCCTGTGGTATAAAAAAAAGCACACGAGATATAAACCTAAATGTTGGTGATACATAAGAACTCGTAGACTATTTGCAGCACTTGTACGTGTGCATAGAAGATCTTCAATCGTTTGCAATAGCACCTTATCTCACACGTGATCCAAAGGAAATCGTCCTCGATGCAAAGACTATCCCACACATAAATGTTTCGGGAAACGTGTGTGATGATGGAGATATAAAACATAGTTTCTACCATGACCAGTGTGGATTAGTCAATGTTTCGTAAACAATAAAAGGTCAATCATCGTTTGTTTTCCATGAGAATTTAGACGTGTGTGATTGATCCCAAATCCCACACGTATGCCCAAAATATAGTATGTGCGATATGTTCCTGCACTACACACGATTATGTTTGGTAGATTGTCCATGTTCATCGTTCACCATCACCGATGATTTTAATTGTTGTGTGGGATAGAACCCCCTATCGCCACACATGCAAGGCAACAATTTAAACACTCGTCATGGAAAGGGGTTAAAACAGTTTGTATAGCACATCGTTGCTCTAGTGTATATCCCACATCAAAGAATAATACGAGGCAAATTATACAAGCACATTAGGCTTGAGATGAAGAATGTACATCACAAAACTGTGGATTCAGATCTAGCCAATAATATGGAAGATGCATCGTTAACCCAACACCTTACACTACAAAGGTGCGAAAGGGATATACTTTAATTGAAAAATTCAATTGGGACAAAATATATGTAGATTTCGAAGAGACATCCTATATATTCAGATTCTGTAGTCTTAAAACATGCCTAATGAGGCTATGGGTTCTTTTTAAAGCCATTGAGTTAAGAAGCAAGGATATTTACGATGGAGCCATAGTCGACCCTTATCTCATGAATGAGGAAAACCTAGAAATGAGGAAGGGATGCAGTGCATGAGGAATTACCCTCATGACATCATGCAACAAAACAAGCATAAAAACTTCGTCCTCATGTCGTACGAACCCACGTATGTCCTTCTCTAGCTTTACACTTTTGCTTCTTTTACCTTTTTTCCTTCATATATGTTTTCACGTCTCAAAATTTGTAACTTTCTCATGATCATGGTATATTTATTCTTTTTTGCGTAGCAACCATTGGGATCTCCTGGTGCTAAGACTGCAAAGATGCAATTGTCACTTGTTGGATTCCACGAAGATGCCGAGAAAATACTGGTTTGTCCTAAAGGACCTTCTCGATGATTATATTTTCCACTAGAGTACTACATGAGGCCACACGGTTGAAAGAACTATGAAGGTAGTGGAAAGAAAATGGTTGCATTTAGATGAAACACTCTATCATGTATGCATTCACATGGAATAATCCATATGGTCCGCGAAAACATTAAATCAGCATGATAAAATCATCAAATGGGGTCAGAAATACAATTCAACTGAAGTAGGCTTAGTGCTCGAAGAACTACAAGTCAAGTTTGCGACTATCATAAACAAGGAGGTCCTCTCATCGTCCAATCTATGTTATAATAACACCAAGGAAGATGAGTCCATCCAAAAAAGAGCCTAACCTAGCTTATTGCGGGATGTTGTTTGAATAAACATATTTGGCATATTTGTTATAATGCACTATGTTGTTCGATTGCGTTTGGACTCTGTTTCTATACGGGACATATATTCATCACGATTTCAGCAACATCTATGATCTATTATGTGTAATTTCATAGATATATATTCATTCCAATCTATAAGTTTTCTTTGGTCAAGTAAGCGAATATATCTTCACAAAGAGTGGTGCATAGTAGTGGGTTCAATCTTGCGGTGTCCTTACTCTATGGAAGGAGGAGTTGCAAGGCACATATTGCTTTATTGCTACCAAGGATAAAATAATAGGATATGAACATATTAATTGATTTATCTTATCTACATTATGTTATCTTGCTCCAAGCATTACTCTGTTTGCTATGAACTTAATACCTTGCGATGCATGCTAGATAGCGGTCAAGGGGTAGAGTAATAGTAGTAGGTGTTAGTTAGTTTAATGGTATACTTATCAAAGACGCAATTTCAATATATGAATTATGCCATGAAGAATCACAATCATAATTATGTGCTTTTCTATCAACTTCCCAATAGTAATTTGTCAATCCACCATTGTATGCTCATGAGAGAGATGCCTTTAGTGGACGCTATGCCCCCGAGCCCACTTTTCTTGTTAAATACCCAAAACACAAACCTTCCTACTATTATCCAATTTTTGTTTTAATGTTTTATCTACCTATCACTATAAGATTTAATCCTTGCAATTGGTCGGAACGAGGAGATTGACAACCCTCTTGCCTTCGTTGGGTGTGAGCATTTGCTTTCTTTGCGTACAAGTATTGTTGATGTTATCTATGTGGTGTCTCTCATTGGTTACATAACATTGGTTCTTAGCCAAGGGGAATACTATCTACTACTATACTTGTTCATCCTTTCCTCTTTGGCGAAAACCCGACACATACACCAAGTTGCAGAAGAATTTCTAGTGACAATGCCGAGTAGGCTTAACCTAATAAACTAGGTGCCTTCGAACACTTTTATAAATTTAGTAGTTTTATTTTCCTTGCCTTTCGATTTATTAGTTTACATTCAAAAAAATAAAAATACCAAAATATTTGTGTCACTATATGTTCTAGAAAGTTCCTATCATTTCTACCGCTGAAAGCGAGAAGTTGTGTTACTTTTCAAATACTAATAATGATAAAAAATTTTAGTACTCATGTTTCTTCTACACCACTATTGTTGGGTCATATGGTATGAAAGTTGATATGTTAAATCTTATGCAGAAAGATCAACTTGCTGGAAATACTAATGGAGATGTTACATCCCATCTTTATACTTTTGTTGAATTATGTGATTTGTAAAAGATGAAAGATGTGGATAATGATATTGTGAAACTAAAATTATTTCCTTTCTTGCTTGGAGATCGAGGTAAACCATGGCTTTCATCTTTACAGAAAAATAGTATTGATTATCGGTCAAAGTGTAAAGACGCCTTTATAGCTAAATATTTTCCTCTTGCTAAGGTAATATCTCTTAAAAATCAAACCATGAATTTGAAACAACATGAGCAACAACATTATGCCGAATCCTCGGATTGAGTTAATTTGTCCCACGCATGGATTGAGTTTATGGATGATACTGCAAAATTTCAATATGAAACTAAACTATGTTTCAACAAACCTTCTAGACTCTGCTGCCTGTGGAACATTTATGAGGATGACACCTGGAGAGGTAACCAAACTTATTGACAACACGACGGAAAATTACTCTCAGTGGCACACTCAACGAGCTCCAACTAGTAAGAATGTAAATTCTATCGAGAAAGTATCCTCCTTGAGTGAGAAAATTGTTGCTATCATGGCTATGCTCTACCAAAAATGCTAAAATAGATCTAAAATATGTTCCCTTGTCTACTTTGATTGAGCAAAATAATGATTTTACGGATGTGAATTATATCTCAAGGAACGATTTCAACAATAATTCTTATAAAGGGAACTTCAATAACAATCCTAGACCGGATCTCGGAAACCCTCAAAATAATAATGTTCTCATGATAGTTCCTACATTAAGAAAATACTTGAGATTAAAAATCTACTAAGTCTTTTACACATGCTTAGTAGGAACAACATGAATTTTTTGATAAACAGGTTAACGAACAATCTTCTATGCTTATGTTAATTAGTAAGCAACTTGATGATATTAATATTTAGGTAGTTAACATCCAACTACAAATGGTTCAAACTAAAGTACATTAGGAAAATGTCCGATATGAAAACTACACTAGTGAATAAAATGACCACTAAAATGGAATCAAATCTTTTAGCTAATGATAAAGACGACATTAAAACTACTAGAATTACTACCATCTCTTTGATTAGAAATGTAAAACTTGATGATTATGATACTAGAGACGAGTCAACATTAATTATAAGTATGATACAACCATTTTGCATCACAATTTCCTTCTATTATTTACAATGTTTTTATCATTATGATGCAATTATTATGCCTTTCCTTTCTTATTTTACAAGTTTTGTTTGACGAAGGAAATTACCGAAAAATGCAATTCTGGACCCGAAAAACCTAGAGTAGATATAATTATTCTCTCGTGCTCCAAATGACGTGAAAAATTATGGAGAATTATTTGGTAATATAAAAAAAATTCTGGAAAGAAGAAACTCCTCGGAAGATCAACCGTGGGCCCGCAAGGGCAGTGGAGCGCCATACCCTTAGGCGGGCCCTCCACCCTTGTGAAGCCCAAGGGGGCCGTCCACTGACTGTCCTCTACTATATCTGACCATTTTCCCTAGAAAAACTATGTGACATACTTTTGGGATGAAGCACCACCATCTTGAGGCGGAACCTAGGCAGGAGCACTTTCGCTCTTTGACGGAGCGATTTCGCCAGGGAACTCGCCTCTCGGAATGGGAAATACAAGCCTTTATTGTCACCAATGTTCCACTCATCATGGGAGGACTCATATACATCAACATCTTCACCAATACTATCCCATACTAAACCCTAGTTCATCCCTTGTATTCAATCTTTATCCCAAAACGTAAGGTTTCTACCTATGGGTTGCTATTAGTGTTGATGACATCCTGTAATTGATGCTAATTTGTTTACTTGGTGGATGATATTATGTTTGGATTATTAACCATATATATATATCCTCTTGTCATGAACAAGCATATGATTTCTATGTACTTCCGCTTGTTCTTGAGGATAGGGGAGAGGTCTTGTTATAAATTATCTAGTGTTGACATATGAACGTTGCCTACATGATACTTCACCGTCCCGGTTGGTGGATCAAACTGGGGTGGCAACCCTTCGAATCACCCCTTTAGTGTCGGTTTGTCGTCCAACCCGGGACTAAATGTCCAAACAGTTCGCCCTCCCGCTTCTATTCCAACGATGAAAACTGCAACCGAAGCAGAGTCTCTCGCCATTCTCTGTTCTTCTCCTCTCATCTGTTCTTATTCTTCCTCTCTTCTTCCCCTCTGTTATTCCATTCTTCTTCCACCATGACATATCTAGTCGGAGAGGTGCGCCCACATGGCACGACCAGGCTTACGTGTGGGTACACGAACGAGAGCAGGGTGGTGCCAAATTTTCTATCATGGTTCCGGGAGTGGCTTGACGCCGCGCTGGAGCATGACGCGTTCTTGGGGCTTGATCTGGAGGTCTCGCCCAACCATCAATGTGTTGTCGTCATCGAGCTGTGTTTCAAATAGCATGTCTTGATCTTCTAATGGGAAGGTAACTTTTGTGTCTTTCTTTGATCCAAGGTTATGAAAATTGCACATATTGATCTTCTCTAGGTTCCATTTGATGGCAATATGGAGTTTCTTTATATGCTCCATTTGATATCAATATGAAAATTGCATAGGATAGCAATATGTGTTACAACATTGGATATATTGATCTCCCTAGGTTTCATTGGATAGCATATATTGATCTCCCTAGGTTCCATTGGATATATTACAACATAGGCTTTCTTTGATCCAAGGATATGAAAATTGCACGTACTGATCTTCTCTAGGTTCCATTTGATAGCAATATGGAGTTTCTTTATATGTTCCATTAGATATCAATATGAAAATTGCATAGGATAGCAATATGTGTTATAACATTGGATATATTGATCACCATAGGTTCCATTGGATAGCATATATTGATCTCCCTAGGTTCCATTGGATATATTACAACATAGGCTTTCTCTGAACGAAGGATATGGAAATTTCATCGGATAGAAATATGTTACAATATTGGAATCCTATAAAGATCAATTCATAGGATATGAAAACTGCATAGAATAGCAATATGTTCCATTTGAATCGTTATGATAAATTTCTCTTTAGTTGTATTCAAACATTTTTCCTTGTTGCAGCAGTATGTAACATTTGTTTCATTTTAATTTGCTGATGTTGCAGTATTGACAAGCAATGTCCAGACTCATGGCCTTCCTTTGCAGCGGCATACGTTTCACTAGCATTGACATCACGAATGACAAGACAAATATGAGGCGCAGCTTTGCTATTGAGATACCAGTTGCGTGCCACATTGATCTCCAAGGCCTATTCCAGCTTGATTATTCGAGGACTTCGATGGCTGATATGGCTGTCGTGTTGATCGACGATGAGTACCATGATATGAACAAAGCTTTCCTGAAGGCTCAGCACAAGAAGTCGGGGAAAACCCCACTTGACCCTATCAACCTTGAGTATGCAGCAAAACATGCATACGTTGCATACGAGTTGTACCGCGAGATTAGGACCGTGAGATATGGCGAGTTTCACCTCGAAGAACCAACTTTGGGACATCCTGATGCAGATTCAGATACAGACGAGTAGTGTTCAGAACGGAGAATACTTATATATATATATATATATATGCTAGCTATTATTATGTACTACTTGCATGTATTATTATATACAGCTTGGACCAATTTATATATATCTAGTTTCTGTTTGTGCCATTATAAAGAGTTTCCAAATTTGAATGGTTATTTAGCCCTTTCTTTATTCATCACCACTTTAGGTATTGTTGTGAACTAATTATTTATTCATATTGGTGTAATATTTACTGTATTCAAACTTCTCCATGGTTCATACCCCCCGATACAACCCATAGATACATCGATATAAGCATACAACACAAAGAAACAGAATCTTTCAAAAACAGAATATTCGGAAGTAATGTGTATAATTAAAATACTTATGCGATTCCATAAATTATGAAAAATTAAGACAATCTGGGTAAATTGTATATTAATCTTGTGTAAAAAATTGAGATCAAAAGCACATTCCAGTGAATTTCAAAAATTCCTGGACTGAGGTCGAAAGTTTATGTTTTTTTAGCAAAATAAAATTGCAAACATCGTAGACCATCCCAAAGGTCTTACTTGGCGCAAACACAAAATGCTATGTGGGTGAAATGATGATACCATGCTAGCTTTCAACCTATTTAGAGTTCATTTGTAGTGCTTTCCAATTTTTGGGTCATTTAGCTAAAAAACAGTAAATGCATGAAAAATACCAAATGAAGTCAGAAATAGTTGAAAATTGATGATGTGGCCTTGAATTTTGAACACACAAAAGGTCTAGAGTTCAAATAATTCCCAAAAATGAAATCCCTTTTGTAAGAGAATGTCCGATTTGTACACGAAGTGCGTCCAGTTTTTGCCACAACCCTCGCAACCTTTTAGCACATGCTATGTGGGTGAAATGATGATACCATGCCAATTTTCAACCTATTCAGACTTCATTTGTAGTTCTTTTCCATTTCTGGGTCATTTAGCTCAAAAAATCAATAAATGCATGAAAAATACCAATTGAAGTCACCAATAGTTGAAAATTTATTTTGTGGCTTTAAATGGTGTATTTTGAACACACAAAAGGTGTGGAGTTCAAATAATTCCAAAAAATGAAATCCCTTTTGTAACAGATGAGTTTTCGTATGAAACCCTGATACTTCGAAAGAGATTGTACAATTTGTACACGAAGTGCGTCAAGTTTTTTTCGCAACCCTCTCAACTTTTTAGCACATGCTATGTGGGTGAAATGATGATACCATGCCACCTTTCAACCTATTCAGAGTTCATTTGTAGTGCTTTTCAATTTCTTGGTCATTTAGCTCAAAAAAATCAATAAGTGCATGAAAAATACCAAATGAAGTCAGAAATAGTTGAAAATTGATGATGTGGCTTTGAATGGTGCATTTTAAACACACAAAAGGTGTGGAGTTCAAATAATTCAAAAAACGAAATCCCTTTTGTAACAAATGAGTTTTCGTATGAAACCGTGATACTTTGAAAGAGATTGTCCGATTTGTACACGAAGTGCGTCCAGTTTTTGCCGCAACCCTCTCAGGTTTTAAGCACATGCTATGTGGGTGAAATGATCATACCATGCCAACTTTCAACCTATTCAGAGTTCATTTGTAGTGCTTTTCAATTTCTGGGTCATTTAGCTCAAAAACAATCAATAAATGCATGAAAAATACCAAATGATGTTAGAAATACTTGAAAATTGATGATGTGGCTTTGAATGGTGCATGTTGGACACACAAACGGTTTGGAGTTCAAATAATTCCAAAAAAATGAAAGAATCACTGAAAAATAGTAAGTATGAACAAAAAACTATATTCTTTAAAAAAATTTAACTAATGGGCCACCACGGCCTGAATACGACTAGAAACCAAACTAGACAGTTGGGCCAGGATTGACGCCCGTAGAAGGCCCAACACCTAGTGACAGTTTAGGCTCGGAAGCGTACATATGAGAGGAGCTCGAGACAGTGTGCGCAGAAACGCTTATAACCCACCAAACTTCTCGCTCGGCTAGCGAGGTGGGACTAAACATCTAACCGCACCGCGATTGTGCCAGGCACAGGCCTTTCGTGTTGGTTTGTAGCACAAACCTGGACCGGAGGCAGACTTTAGGGCTAGTTGGTGGCGCAAACCGGGAGAAATGGCACCCTTTCGTCCCGACTGTTTCCGCAAACCAGGAGTAAACGTATCTTGTTCCCCGCCATTTGGTAACTGAAAATTGACCTTTAGTCCCGGTTTGCTGAGTCAACCGGGACGAAAAGGTGGTATTGGTGCCGGTTCTGGCCACCAACCAGGACAGAAGGTTTTCGCATATAGGCGGGAGTTGTCGAAATTTCCCCCAAAACTCTCCCATTGCTCGTCGCCGCCCCCCGAGCCAGTCCTCGTGGTCGCCACCCCGATCCAGTCCTCCTCCTCGTCATCGCCGCAATCCCCGAGCACGTCACCATCGCTCCGAGCACGTCGCCGTCGCCGCCGCCCCTGAGCCAGTCCTCCTCGCCGCCATCGACGCCCCGAGCACGTCATCATCATCGTCCCTGAGCCCATCGCCGTCGCCCCGAGCCCGTCGTCGTCGCTGCTCCGAGCCCGTTGGCCTCGGTGAGCTTCCATACTGCGTGTGCTCTGCTTGTCGCCGCCGCCACTGCTGCATATTGTTGTTCATACAAATTTTGTTCATATATAGGTTATATTAGAGATGTATTCGAGATTAAAGTATAAAGCAGGATTCGTCGGTTCGACAAAAGTTCCCAATGGTGCAGCATCCAGACAGTGTCATCCGGTGCCAGGGAGGCACATTCCAAAGTCTAGAAAAAATACATATCAAACGATATTTTTAAACGGCATTTTTGTAGGTGAAAGAGAAAAAGTTATCTATTCTAGTCATGTAGCACTAAACGGATAATATAAGGAAGTTACAAATTGTCTATTTTAATGTAGCTCGCCAGATTGACTGGTGTTGTTTTATATCTATGCGTTGCTAGCTTTGAAATATTTGAGGTACCTAAGATTTAACAAAATCTTAATATATAAAATTTCATTATACTGATCCCTCCGAATTAAATTGAAAAGACTCATCTTAAGAGAGCCATGTGATACTATTTATTTTATTAGTAGGTATACATAACATACATCTATGAACTACTCAACATTTGAAAATGAAATATAAAAAAGTTGTTGGGGGAGATAATGCTCGATGATTATTTGCAGAAACTATATATGGTTCAAAGAGAACAGTTGTTGGGGGAGATAATGGTCGGTGATTATTTGTCGTATCTCAATGACAGCGATGGTCTGGAAGGAGAGGATGACGGATCGGATGGCTCCGGTGACCGAAGGCCGGAGGAAGAAGGAGACCATGATGACGGCTCCGGTGACCGAACGGAGGAGTGAGATGTTGCAATGTCCGGTGAGGTATATATATTAATTAAGCCCGAAGGTATGTACATATATTAACACGTCATTCTTTCTTCTTTTATAGCCCTCCGGATCGAGCCAAACTTCGGTAAAGAGACGAGGCCCAAAGAGAAGGTTGCGCATGGATGAAAAGTTCATGATCACGGCAATCGCGGCAGATGGCCTACCGATTGAACCCAAGCAGACCAAGGACGCATTTTTTTCTCAATGCGGAGTTATTGTTAGGGACAACATCCCGATCAGCGTCAACCAGTGGAAAAAGCCTAAGGGCGACGACGTCCTTGAAGGTGATTATGTCACCGATAGGCAGAAAGATGATCTTTGGACCGCGCGGAAGGCAAATTTCACCCTACCGCCACGGGAAGATCCGAATAAGCCAGCTATAGAGCCACTTGTCAAGGCGTGTGCACTTAAGAAGATGACACATCTATTCGGCAAGTGGAAGAATGATTTGAAATCAATGTTTGTTGACAAAGGGAAGACTCCGGAATTCGTCGGTCCATTAGAGAAGATAAATGATCACTGGCCCGCATTTGTGGCCTACAAGTCATCGCAGAAGAGTAAGAAAATGTCAGAGATAAACAAGAACAATGTCGCAAAGATGCAGTATCACCATCACACGGGGTCAGGTGGCTACCTCAAAGCCTGGTTGTTCTGGGACAAAGCTGAGAATGACCTAATATTGCTAAAGGGGTCCAACCACAAACCTTGCACTGGCCAGAGCGTTCAAGGACTTGGTTCTTCGGGGTTGGGGGAACTTTGGACCCTGAAACAGGGAAGTGTCATTTGGCGGACGAGCAACTTGCAATACCCATGATCAAGCTTTAGAAGTGTATCGCCACAGCGCGGGAAGGGACGGTCATTCCAGACAGAGAGAATCACGAGCTGACTGAGGCCCTACGAAATGCTGAGCACCCTGGACGAACACGAGGCACACCAGGCTCCGTTCCGTGGAAGTTTGGGTTTCCTAACACAAGAGGTTACACAAGCCGGGAGAAAAAGAGGAAAGTGGAGCTCAGGGACATGCAGCAGATCAAGGCAAGACTGCAAAAGCTAGAGGAACTTGAGAGCCAGCGAGCTGTCGACCAACCATCTCAGCAGCACGAAGCTACCCTAGAACGTACCCCACCATCTCAACGCAGAAGCAGCGTGGCTTCCATGGAGCCCGTTAGGCATGACTTCACGTCTGCTAGCTACCCCGTGGATACTATAACGGAGGCTCAATGTTGCGAGCTTATGATGAAATGTCGGAACCTCACTTTCACGGCGGCTGTCGGCTCTGTTGAACCTCCTCAACCCAATGGAACTTTTCACTGCCTTCTGATTCCATATGGCTATGTTGTTGTGATGGTGGAGCAAGTAATGGAGAATTTTGAGCAGCTCGAGCTTGACCATCCTACAGGTGAAGGGGAGATTCAGCTGGTTCGTCTTGTGGGGAGTACATGTCTATGGCACAAGGAGTTCATCAAACTTCCAAACCGGACGACTCCGCCTCCTCCTCCTCCGACGATGAGTCAGCGCACTCCGCCTCCTCCCCCCTCCTCCTCCTCCTCCGGTGAGTGATCAGGGCACTCCGCCTCCTTCTCCAGCTCCTCTGACGCATGAGGGCACTTCGCTTCCTCCTTCGCCTACTCCACCGTGTCAGAGCAGTCCGCCTCCTCCTTCGCCTCGTCGGCAACGTCGGAAGACAAACGCCGCCGCTCCGGCTCGTCCGGCGCGTCAGTGCAGTCCACCTCATTCTCTCAAGCGGAAGAGATACGCCTCCTTCTCTCTGGCGGCTAGCAGTACAAGCATAGGAGGGAAATTTGGTCCATCTCTCAAGCCTTTGGAAAAGTTACCATATGAGAGGACCAAGGAGAAAAACGAGGAGATATGTCGTGCCTAATTGAGGGCCCATTTTGCAAACAAAACTCCACCTCCGAAGGAGAAGCTAGAACCGTTGAGAGTGGAGTGCACTATCAATCACCTGCAGCGTCCACCATCGCCTCCGCCGGATTCCAGCTATGACCGCATTCTTAAAAAGACATATGCACAAGCGGTGCGGTCGGGAACTACTTCTAGTGATGCAAGGTTAGTAGAACGAACAAGTGGGAAAGCAATTCACGAGCTCGACATCGTCGTCGCTAATCATCCGGAGATGGTGCCCGGTACCAATCCTGATGATTACTTGGGGGATGATGTAACAAAAGAACAATATAAATACGTGGATGGGAAGCCTCTCGTCAAACCTGGTCATCCTGCTCTAACAACGATGATGCACAAATTACATGAGTGGTACATGAAAACCTGCACAGAGTCTGGGAAAAAAGCTATGTATGTGGGAGTGAAACCAGAGCACGAATTCATTGGACTTCCCATGATTACTATTCAATTTGAGGAGTTATTTTAGTTATACAATCAACTTGCCCTCGACAAACAACTCATGGCTTCCTACTGTCTTTAAGTATTACTTCTATAGTTATGTCTCTAGCCCAGCTCGTTCATTGCATGTATATATAATTATCCTCACTATATATATTATGCAGATTGAAGATCGTCGAATTAAAAAAAGCAGGAATCGTCGACGTTGGGTTCATTAGCCCAGATGTCGTAAATGAATTGATGGTACGAAACTCAATCAAAGAGACCGAGGAGAACTTGCTAAACTCGTTCCTTATACATAAAAAAAAGTGGAAATAATCTTTCCTTACAACTTCAAGTGAGTGTTGTTGTCTTCTCTGTAAACTCGGTTTCGCTTACTCGAGGTTAATTAAGTAATGTAATTGGTGAGTTATATATGTGTGCGCAGAGACCACTTTATTTTGTTATCCATTAACGTTGGCAGGGCAGTAGTAAGTTTCTTAGCTTCAAGACATGAAGCCGAAGAGGATTATGAGGACATTGCTGCAAAGCTCAAGAAGTAAGTTCAGTCAATATACCGAGACCATATCGGCATGCAACTTTTGTTAATTTCCTGATATCAAGTAATCAGTTTCTTTGCCTAGCAGGGTTTGGACGAATTTCGCCAATATGGTTCCCGATCTAAAAAAAGAGTTGCGATTTACGCACCCCAAAGTAAGTAGTGTTGGAAATATGCCCTACAGGAAATGATAAAATAGTTATTATTATATTTCATGCTTCAAGATAATCGTTTATTATCCATGCTATAATTGTATTGAATGAAAGCATAGATACATGTGTGGATATATAGACAGAAAAATGCCCCTAGTAAGCCTCTAGTTGACTAGTTGTTGGTCAAGGATGGTTAAGGTTTTATGACCATATGCAAAGTGTTGTTACTTGATAACTGGATCACATCATTAGGGAATTATGAGATGGACAAGACTCAAATTATAAACGTAGCACGTGATCGTGTCATTTTGTTGCTATTGTCTTCTGCGTGTCAAGTATTCATTCCTATGACCATGAGATCATGTAACTCACTAACACCGGAGGAGTACCTTGTGTGTATCAAACGTCACAATGTTACTGGCTGACTATAAAGGTGCTCTCGAGGTATCTCCGAAGGTGACCATTGAGTTAGCATGGATCAAGACTGGGATTTGTCATTCCGTGTGACGGAGAGGTATCTCAGGGCCCACTCGTTAATACAACATCACATATAAGCCTTGCAAGCAATGTGACTCAGGTGTGAGTCACGGGATCTTGTATTACGGAACGAGTAAAGAAACTTGCCCGTAACAAGATTGAAATAGGTATAGAGATACCGACGATCAAATATCGGGCAAATAACATACCGAAGGACAAAGGGAATGTTATACAGGATTATATGAATCCTTGGCACAGAGGTTCAACCGATAAGATCTTCGTAGAATATGTAGGATCCAATATGGACATCGAGGTCCTGCTATTGGATATTGACCGAAGAGTGTCTCGGGTCATGTCTGCATAGTTCTCCAACCCGCAGGGTCTGCACACTTAAGGTTCGATGACGTTTTAGTATAGTTGAGTTATAGGTGTTGGTGACTGAAGGCTGTACGGAGTACCGGATGAGATCACACACGTCACGAGGGTTTCCGGAATGGCCCGGAAACGAAGATTGATATATAGGATGGTTTCATTTGGTCACCGGAAAGATTTCGGGCATTACCGACAGTGTACCGGGAGTGACGAATGGGTTCCGGGTTTTCACCGGGAGGGGCCTACCCACCCGAGAGTGAGCCCAATAGTCCTAGGGTGGCGCACCAGCCCTTAGTGGGATGGTGAGGCCAGCCCAAGTTGACTATGGCGCCACAAGAAGAAAACCAAATAAAAAAAAAGAGGAAGGTGGGAAGGAAGAGGAGGACTCCTCCTTCCCAAACCGAATTGGAGTTGGAGTCGTCCTCCTCCTTTCGGCCGGCTCCCTTGGGGCTCTCTTGAGCCCCAAAGATAGCCCCTCCCCTCCTCCTATATATACTAGAGGTTTTAGGGTTTTTGAGACACTACTTTGCCACGTGCAACACAAACATATACCTCGTAGTTCTTCCTCTAGATCAGATTTCTGTGGAGCTCGGGCGGAGCCGTGCTGAAATAGATCATCACCATCACCGGCGCGTCGTCATGTTGTGAGAGAACTCATCTGCTTCCCCGTCTCTCTTGCTGGATCAGGAATGCGGAGATCGTCATCGAGCTATACGTGTGCTGAACGCGGAGGTGTCGTCCGTTCGGTGCTAGATCGCGACGGATCGTGGGACGGATCGTGGGACAACGGTGATTTGAATCACAAAGTTGTACCACTACATCAACCGCATTTCTTAATGCTTCCCTCTGAGCGAGCTACAAGGGTATGTGGATCCGATCTCCCTCTCGTAGATGAACATCACCATGATAGGTCTTCGTGTGCGTAGGAATTTTTTTGTTTCCCATGCAACGTTCCCCAACAGTGGCATCATGAGCTAGGTTCATGCGTAGATGTAATCTCAAGTAGAACACAAAAGTTTTTGTGGGCGTTGATGTTCGATTTTCTTCCCTCCTTAGTCTTTTCACGATTCGGCGGTATTGTTGCATTGAAGCAGCCCAGACCAACATTACTCGTACGCTTACGAGAGACAGGTTTCATCGACCAACATGCAACTCGTTGCATAAACATGACTGGCGGGTGTTGGTTTCTTCTACTTTAGTTGAATTGGATTTGACCGAGGCGGTCCTGGGAGAGAGGTTAAATAGAAATTCACACATCTCTGTTGTGGTTTTACCATAAGTAAGATGTGATCATACTACATACCCATAGCAGCCATGTAACACATGCAACAACAAATTAGAGGGCGTCTAACTTGTTTTTGCAGGGTACGCTTGTGATCTGATATGGCCAAAGACATGATGTGCTATATTGTATGTATGAGATGATCATGTTGTAATAGTTAATATCGACTTGCACGCAGATCCTACAGCAACCGGTAGCAGCCATAGGGTTGTCTTTATACTAACGTTTGTGTTTGCACATGCGTTTACTATATTGCCAGGTTGTAGCTTTAGTAGTAATAGCATAGATAGCACGACAACCTCGATGGCGACACGATGATGGAGATCATGATGATGGAGATCATGGTGTGGCACCGGTGACGATGAAGATCATGTCGGTGCTTTGGTGATGGAGATCAAGAAGCACAAGATCATGGCCATATCATGTCACTTATGAATTACATGTGATGTTAATCCTTTTATGCACCTTATCTTGCTTAGAATGACGGTAGCATTATAAGATGATCCCTCACTAAAATTTCAAGATAAAATCGTGTTCTCCCCGACTATGCACCGTTGCGGCATTTCGTCGACACCACGTGATGGTCGGGTGTGATAGACTCAACGTTCACATACAACGGGTGCAAAACAGTTGCACATGCGAAACACTCGGGTTAAACTTGACGAGCCTAGCATGTACAGACATGGCCTCAGAACACAAGAGACCGAAAGGTCGAGCATGAATCGTATAGTTGATATGATTAGCATAGAGAAGTTTACCACCAAAACTATACTCAACTCACGTGATGATCGGACTTGAGTTAGTGTATTTGGATCATGCCACACTCAAGTAACTAGAGGGATGTCTATTTGTGTGGGATTTTATTATTAATTTGATTAGTTAAACTCTAATTGTCTTTAACATAGTCTAAGTCCACTTTGCAATATTTTATGTTGTAGATCAATGGCTCATGCAGTAGCAACCCTGAATTTCAATACGTTCCTAGAGAAAGCTAAGTTGAAAGACGATGGAAGCTACTTCGTAGACTTGGCACGTAATCTTAGGCTCATCCTACAAGCTGGGAAAAAAGAATTATATCCTTGATGTTGCGCTAGGAGATGAACCACCCGCTACGTTTGACTAAGATGTTTGAACGCTTGGCAATCGTGTAAGGAGGACTACATAGTAGTTCAATGTGCAGTCTTGTATGGCTTAGAACCGAGACTTCAACGATGCTTTGATCGTCATGGAGTATACGAGATGTTCTAGGAGTTGAAGTTTATCTTTCAGAAGAACGTCCGGATCGAGAGGTATGAGACCTCCGATAAATTCTATGCTTGCAAAATGGAGGTGAATTCGTGTGTCAGTGAACATGTGCGCAAAATGTCTGGGTACACAAACCGTCTAGCTGAGCTGGGGATTGAAATCCCGCAATAGGCTATCATTGACAGAATTCTTCAATCACTCCCACATGGCTATAAGAGCTTTGTGTTGAACTATAACATGCAAGGGATTAACAAGTCACCCGACAAGTTATTCGCGATGCTGAAAGTCGCAGAGTTAGAACTCCGGAAAGAGCATTAAGTGTTGATGGTCAATAAGACCACTCGTTTCAAGAGAAATGGCAAAGTCAAGAAGGGTAACTCGAAGAAGAGCGGCAAAACTGTTGCCAATCCGACGAAGAAACCCAAGGCTGGACCTAAGCCGAAAACAAAGTGCTATTATTGCAAGGGGATGGGTCACTGGAAGCGCAACTGCCCCAAGTATTTGGCTGATAAGAAGGCGGCCAAACAAAAACCAGGTATATGTGATATACATGTTATTGATGTGTACTTAACCAACTCTCGTAGTAGTGCCTGGGTATTTGATATCGGTTCTGTTTCTCATATTTGCAACTCGAAGCAGGAACTGCGAATAAACGAAGGTTGTTGAAGGATGAAGTGACGATGCTCGTGGGAAATGGTTCCAAGGTTGATGCAATCGTTGTCGGCAGAGTCTGACTTCAATTACCATTAGGATTAGTTATGAACTTAAATAATTGTTATTTAGTGCGTGCGTTAAGCACAAACATTATATCTGGATCTTTTTTATTGCGAGACGGCTACTCATTTAAGTCAGAGAATAATGGTTGTTCTATTTTTATGAGTAATATCTTTTATTATCATGCACCCAATGTGAGGGGTTTGTTCATATTGAATCTTGATTGTGATGGCACACATATACATAACATTGAGACCAAAAGATGTAGAGTTAACAATGATAGCGCCACGTTTTTGTGGCACTGTCGCTTAGGTCATATTGGAGTAAAGCGCATGAAGAAACTCCATACCGATAGGCTTTTGGAGTCACTTGATTCTGAATCATTTGACACGTGCGAACCATGCCTCATGGGCAAGATCACTAAGACTCCGTTCTCCGGAACAATGGAGCGTGCAAGTGACTTATTGGAGATCATACATACTGATGTGTGCGGTCCGATGAGTGTGGAGGCGCGCGGCAGATATCGTTGTTTTCTCACCTTCACTGATGATTTGAGTTGGTATGGATATATCTACTTGACGAAGCACAAGGCTAAAATGTTTGAGAAGTTCAAGCAATTTCAGAGTGCAGGTGAAAATCATCGTAGCAAGAAGATCAAGTTCCTGCGTTCTCATCGAGGGGGCAAATATCCGTGTTTTGAGTTTGGTGCTGGCGTAAGACAATGTGGAATCGTTTCGCAGTTAACACCGCGTGGAACACCACAACATAATGGTGTGTCCGAACGTCGTAATCGTACTTTGTTAGATATGGTGCGATCTATGATGTCTCTTACCAATTTTCCGTTATCATTTTGGGGTTATGCATTAGAGACAGCTACATTCACTTTAAATAGGGCACCGTCAAAATCCGTTGAGACGACACCATATGAGCTATGGTATGGAAAGAGGCCAAAGTTGTCGCTTCTTAAAGTTTGGGGATGTGATGCTTATGTCAAAAAGCTTCAGCCCGAAAAGTTGGAACCCAAAGCGGAAAAGTGCGTCTTCATAGGTTACCCAAAGGAGAGAGCTGGGTATACCTTCTATCTCTGATCCGAGGGCAAAGTGTTTGTTGCCAAGAGTGGAGCTTTTCTTGAGAAGGAGTTTCTCTCAAAAGAATTGAGTGGGAGGAAGATAGAACTTGATGAGGTTGTAGAACCTTTGCTCCCTCTAGATGGTGGCTCATGGCAAGGGGAAACCTCTGTCGAGGCGACACCGGTTGAGGAGGAAACTAATGATGATGATCATGAAGCTTCGGATGAAGGTACTATCGGACCTCGCAGGTCGACAAGATCACGTACTGCTCCTGAGTGGTACGGTAATCTTGTCTTATCTATCATGTTGTTAGACAACAATGAACCTGCGAATTATGAAGAAGCAATGGTGGGCCCTGATTCCAACAATCGGCTCGAGGCCATGAAGTCTGAGATAGGATCTATATATTAAAACAAAGTGTGGACTTTGGAAGAATTACCTGAAGCTCGCAAGGCTATTCAGAACAAATGGATCTTTATGAAGAAGACGGACGCAGACGGTATTGTGACCGTTTATAAAGCTTGACTTGTGGCAAAGGGTTTTTCACAAGTTCAAGGAGTTGACTACGATGAGTCATTCTCACCAGTAGCGATGCCTAAGTCCGTCCGAATCATGTTAGCAATAGCTGCATTTTTCAATTATGAAATCTGGCACATGGATGTCAAAACGACGTTCCTTAACGGTTTTCTTAAGGAAGAGTTGTATATGATGCAACCCAAAGGTTTCGTCGATCCAAAGAATGCTAACAAAGTATGGAAGCTCCAGCGATCCATTTATGGACTGGTGCAAGCATCTCGTAGTTGGAATAAACGATTTGATGAGGTGATCAAAGCATTTGGGTTTGTACAAGTTGTTGGAGAATCTTGTATTTACAAGAAAGTGAGTGGGAGCTCTGTGGCGTTTCTAATATTATATGTGGATGACATATTGCTGATTGGAAACAATGTGGAGTTTGTAGAGAGCGTAAAAGATTACTTGAACAAATGTTTTTCAATGAAGGACCTAGGAGAAGCGGCTTACATACTAGGCATTAAGATCTATAGGGATAGATCGAGGCGCCTAATAGGACTTTCACAAAGCACATACCTTGATAAAGTTTTGAAGAAGTTTAAAATGGAGCCGTCCAAGAAGGGGTGCTTGCCAGCATTACAAGGTATAAAGTTGAGTAAGACTCAGTGTCGAGTAAGTGCGGAAGATAGAGAAAAGATGAGTACAATCCCCTATGCTTCAGCCATAGGGTCTATTATGTATGCAATACTCTGCACAAGACCGGATGTCAGCCTGGCCATAAGTATGGCAGGCATGTTTCAAAGTAATCCATGAGTGGATCACTAGACGGCGGTCAAGAATATTCTAAAGTACCTGAAAAGGACTAAGGAAATGTTTCTCATTTACGGAGGTGACGAAGCGCTCGTCCTAAAGGGTTACGTCGATGCAAGCTTTGAAACTGATCTGAATGACTCTAAGTCTGAAATTAGATACGTATTTATTCTTAATGGGGGTGCGGTAAGCTGGTGCAGTTCCAAGCAAAGCGTCGTAGAAGATTCTACATGTGAAGCGGAGTGCATGGCTGCCTCGGAGGCAGCTAAGGAGGGTGTCTGGATGAAGCAGTTCATGATGGATCTTGGAGTGGTGCCGAGCGCACTAAATCCAATAACTTTGTTCTATGACAACAGTGATGCCATTGCTTTAGCAAAGGAACCAAGCTTTCACAAGAAGACCAGACACATCAAACGATGCTTCAACCTCATCCGCGACTACGTCTAAGGAGAGGACGTAAATATTTGCAAAGTGCACATGGATCTGAATGTAGCACATCCGCTGACTAAACCTCTTCAACAAGCGAAGCATGATCAACAACAGAACTGTATGGGTGTTAGATTCATTCCAATGTAAATCTCATAGCGATGTGAGACTAGATTATTGACTCTAGTGCAAGTGGGAGAATCTTGGAAATATGCCCTAGAGGCAATGATCAAATAGTTATTATTATATTTCATGTTTCAAGATAATCGTTTATTATCCATGCTATAATTGTATTGAATGAAAGCATAGATACATGTGTGGATATATAGACAAAACAATGTCCCTAGTAATCCTCTGGTTGACTAGCCAGTTGGCCAAAGATGGTTAAGGTTTTCTGACCACATGCAAAGTTTTGTCACTTAATAACTGGATCACATCATTAGGAGAATGATGTGATGGACAAGACCCAAATTATAAACGTAGCATGTGATCGTGTCATTTTGTTGCTATTGTTTTCTGCATGTCAAGTATTCATTCCTATGACCATGAGATCATGTAACTCACTGACATCGGAGGAGTACCTTGTGTGTATCAAATGTCACAACGTTACTGGGTGACTATAAAGGTGCTCTACAGGTATCTCTAAAGGTGTTCATTGAGTTAGCATGGGTCAAGACTGGGATCTGTCACTCCATGTGATGGAGAGGTATCTCGGGGCCCACTCGGTAATACAACATCACATATAAGCCTTGTAAGCAATGTGACTCAAGTGTGAGTCACGTGGTCTTGTATTACGGAACGATTAAAGAGACTTGCCGGTAATGAGATTGAAATAGGTATAGAGATACCGACGATCAAATCTCGGGCAAGTAACATACCGAAGGACAAAGGGAATGTTTTATGGGGTTATATGAATCCTTGGCAGAGAGGTTCAACCGATAAGATCTTCGTAGAATATGTAGGATCCAATATGTACATCCAGGTCCCGCTATTGGATATTATCCGAGGAGTGTCTTGGGTTATGCCTGCATAGTTCTTGAACCTGCAGGGTCTGCACAGTTAAGGTTCGGTGACGTTTTAGTATAGTTGAGTTATAGGTGTTGGTGACCGAAGGTTGTTCGGAGTCACGGATGAGATCACGGACGTCACGAGGGTTGATATATAGGATGGTTTCATTTGGTCACCGGAAATATTTCGGGCATTACCGGCGGTGTACCGGGAGTGACGGATGGGTTCCGGGTTTTCAGCAGGAGGGGCCCACCCACCCGAGAGTGAGCCCAATAGTCCTAGGGTGGCGCACAAGCCCTTAGTTGGCTAGTGAGGCCAGCCCAAGTGGACTATGGCGCCACAAGAAGAAAACCAAAGAAAAGAACACAAAAAAGAGAGGGTGGTGGGAAGGAAGAGGAGGACTCCTCCTTCCCAAACCGAATTGGAGTTGGAGTGCTCCTCCTCCTTTCGGCCAGCGCCCTTGGGGCTCTCTTGAGCCCCAAGGCTAGCCCCTCCCCTCCTCCTATATATACTAGAGGTTTTAGGGGTTTTGAGACACAACTTTGCCACGTGCAACTCAAATGTATACCTCGTAGTTCTTCCTCTAGATCGGATTTCTGTGAAGCTCGGCCGGAGCCCTACTGAAATAGATCATCACCATCACCGGCGCGCTGTCACACTGCCGGAGAACTCATCTACTTCCCCCTCTCTCTTGCTGGATCAAGAAGGCGGAGATCGTCATCGAGCTGTACGTGTGCTGAACGCGGAGGTGCCGTCCATTCGGTGCTAGATAGGGAAGGATCATGGGACGGATCATGAGACGATGGTGACTTGAATCACGAAGCTGTACCACTACATCAACCACGTTTCTTAACGCTTCCCTCTTAGAGATCTACAAGGGTATGTGGATCCGATCTCCCGCTCGTAGATGAACATCACCATGATAGATCTTCGTGTGCGTAGGATTTTTTTCCCATGCAACATTCCCAAACAAGTAGTGCTAGCTAGTTTTGTGCATCTCTAATTGATTCAAATTTTCATCAATATATCATTACCATGCTTGCTTATCAGTTTGATTGAACTCTATTCTCGTAAAGTGTATGTACCAGAAAGAAGGCAATGTTTTAAGTGCACACTACGTATGCGAGTTCATTCGCCACTCGACCTCTGAGCGGGTCTTTTGTGAGAAGCAATTTCGAGTATGTAAATAATATTCACAATTGTGTCGAGTTTTATTCATATATATGCATGCATTGACCCCCTTCTTTAAATTAGATCTGCGAGATGCGGGATCAACTCCTACCATATGATCGCATACGAGCAATTCAAGAGCAATTAGCGGGATTCATTGTTGACCACGTCATACCTAAAGACGGAGAATCCCATGTGGATTTGTCATTGGATCTTAATTAGATGATGTTTTGGATTAATTTGTAAAATATGTTATATTGCATATATGTAATAGCGTCGGATAGATATATGAAAACTTGTTGTTCGACCAAGCATGGAGAAACAGAGGACACTTCTCTCTATTAGCTAGCTAACAGAATATGAAACCACCAAATAACGCTCCAAAACCCCCCCAAACCCACCCCCCTCCCTGTGACAACCCGATGTCGAAGCTACAGAAGATTCCCCTTTTAATTCGTTGTCGCAGTGTGTTTTATTTTGTTTGTTGCATTCATCACGCATCATGCATCATCTCCATCGTCTCTGGTGTGATTGCTTCCCTTGTTGTGTTCATTTGTTTTTCCCTCTTCTCCTAGCCACTCCTTGATCCTTTCCTTTTCCCTTTGCTTTCATTTATTTGAGTTGCAGATTTAAGTGCTCAAATAAATGATTCAGTTGAGCCCATAAATAATATCTATTGTATAGGGTCACCATCTAAGATCTCAGTCCTTTTGGGGTTGGTTTGGTTATGGTTTATAATTTAGGCAAGCTTGAAATCTATTCAAACTCGTCCGAATTTATATTCTGTAAAAATCCCCAAACCAATTTTATTAAATCCTCCCTAATTTTCTGGCTCCGGGAAAATATATCTCTTGTTGGAATTCCAACTGCAACCATTGTTTTATTTCTTTGCAAGTTGTTGTAATAGAAATAAAATTAAAAGGTTAAGAGAGAGAGAAAAGAGAGAAGCCTAGCCCCTGCCTGAACCGGCCAGGCCCAGCCGGCCCCAACCCTAGCGATAGGGGAGGGAGGCCTCCTCGTTCCCTCTACTCCCGCAGCGCCGCCTCCTCCCCAATGTCCCGTGCGCGACACCTCCCTCGTGGTCCCCCTCGTGCTCCCAGCCGCCGCTCCGCTGGACCGCCGCTGCCGGCCGCCTCGCCGTTCCCCTCGGTCGCCGCCCCGCCCCGTGTCGCCCTCCATCTGTGGCCGCCGCCGCCTGCTGCTTGCCGCGCCAAGTCCCTCCAGGCCCCGTGCCCCAGTGACTCGTCCCGTGCTCGTCGGCCAGGACCTCGCCAACGTTGTCTTCTCACCGGAGCTCTGCCCGCGATGCTTCCCTCTCGTGCTCGCCTCCCCCCCCCCCCCCCGCGCGGGGCCCCTCGCAGGTCGCCTCGCCTCGAGCATGCCATGGCCTCGACCCCGAGGTCCTCTCCATGGAGCCCGAGCCGCCTGCAGGTCCCGCGCGCCCCCGCCGATGCTCGCCCCGCCGGCGGCTTGCACTGCTGCTGCTCGCCTTGGTCCCGCGCGCCCCCGTGCTCGCCCTGTCGCCGTTCTGTTGGCCTGCCTGCGTGCCGAGTTGCTGTTGTTGTGCTGTGCCGAGCCTGCTGCTCTTGCAATTGCTGCTGAAGCTGTTGCAGGTGCTGCTGTTGTGGCCGCGAAGCATGCTATTGTTGTTGCTTGCCTGCCTGCGCCAATGCTATTGATGTTGCTTGCGTTACGTGCTTGCTGCTGAAGTTGCTGCCGGGCTGCTAGTTGCTAGGCCGCTGTCGTTGCTAGTTACTATTGCCTGCTAGTTGCTGTGCCTGCTAGTGCTGCTGCTGCCCTAACTGTTGCCGTTGTTGCTACCATGTGCTAGGCTGCGTTAGAGTTGCCGCTTGTTTGCCGTTGCTGCGTGCCGTCGCTGCCGAGTTGCTGTGCTGGTTGTTGTTGCCGCGTTTCCGTTGACTAGTGCTGTACCGGCTGATGCATGTTGCTAGTTGCTGCTTGCGTGCTTGCCGTTGCTAGCTGTCGTGCATCCTTGATGTAGCTAGATGTGCTAGTTGCTATTGCTAGCATTTCTAGTTGTAGCTGCTGCTTGCCTGGCTAGCTAGCTAGTTGCTGTAGATGCTAGAGCTTGCTTGCGTGTAGCTGTTTCTCTTAGTTCCTGCCGCTTGTAGCCGTGGCTTCGTTGCTAGCTTGTGCTGCTGTTTGCCGTCGTCGCGTAGACCATCCCCGCCTATCGTGAGTCGTCGACGAGATCGGCGAGTACAACGACGACCTCGACGAACCCCGAACATCGATGGAGACGTGATCGACTACCGATGCAAAGACCCTGTACCACGACGCCGAGTACGACTACTGTCGATGAAACCCGAGTACCACTACTTCCATGACGACCACGACTTCCACGACGTCCGCCATGAACCGATCCGCTCCGATGTGTATGCTTCGATGGTCTAACGTTGAGACGTTGTCGTGACCATAATGTTGTGATGTATGAGATGAACCGTAGGTTTGCGCCTGTATATGTTGCCCGCAGCACATTGTCTCTCTTTTGTCGCGCCCTCGACACATGGGAACCCGGTAACCGGGATCACCCCACCTTTATTTAACGTTTCCGCACACGCGTTCCCAGTATGTTGGCACGATATCTCGACGAGTTATCGGGATAGGAACGTTGTCGTGGCATCGTTTCCGTCTTGCTGACATAGTTCCCCTGTCACTCGCCATGGCGACACATGTTTCTTTCACTTCTTTCCGTGGTGTTGATGAACTTGCATGCATAACGCATTCATGGCATATAACCGTGTGTTGCATGTTTCTTGTGCCGTAGCTTCGATCTATGTTTCGCGTGTTACCCGACTAGGATGTCATGTAGGATCATCGCTCACCCCTTGCCATGTTAACAACATTAAATATTGTCGTGATAATTAACGGGAGTGAATTAAATAATTAAACGTGGAGTTTCGTTGATATGCAACCCGTTGCATATCGAGCTTCACTTAATGTGTAGTGTTCGTCTGAGGTGAATTGCCATGCCATCCCTTGCATCATTGAACTGATCATGCATCATAGTAGGTAATGCATCATGTTGTGTATCGTGTGGTGAATATCTGTGTTGATGTTTGTTTCCGGTTGCTCCGTCTCGATAGAGTTCCGCAAGCATATCGGAATGTGAGGACCCGTTCGACTATGTTGGTTCGCCGACATCTCGGGGATGTTCTTCTTCCAAGCGGAATATCAGGCAAGATGACCATTTCCCCAGATACCATTACTATCATTGCCATGCTAGTTTTATCGCTTCTATCGTTTATGTCTCGTTGCCTACCACATGTTAAATATCAGCCTCTCAGCAATGCCATGTTAACCCTCAACCTGTTCGACCTAGCAAACCACTGATTGGCTATGTTACTGCTTGCTTAACCATGTTGTTAGCGTTGCTAGTTGCAGGTGCAGATACTTCCATGTGAAAGCATGGGTTCCTTGTTTTATCACCATATATTTAAATGTTATTTAATTTAATGCACCTATATACTTGGTAAAAGGTGGAAGGCTCGGCCTTTCTAGCCTGGTGTTTTGTTCCACCTTTGCCCCTTAGTTTCCGGCTACCGGTGTTATGTTCCATAATTGAGCGCTCCTAACACGATCGGGGTTGTTATGGGGACCCCCTTGATAATTCGTTTTAGATTAAAGCTGGTCTGGCAAGGCCCAACTTTGGTACTACATTTGCCTAATAACCTAGTAAAAATGCATAGGGACTTCCCGGGCCCCGAGGATAATTTAATCAACCCCCGGGCCAGTGCTCCTCATGAGTGTTCGTCCAAAACTAGAGCCGTTTGCGGGGCCAACCCGGGGGAACTCGGGAGATTTCTATCAGGCCACCGTACGTTGTGCTTATCCGTCGTGTCCTGAGAACAAGGTGCGCGACTCCTATCGGGATCGTCGACACGCCGGGCGGCCTTGCTGGATTAGTTTTACCTTTGACGAGATATCTTGTGCATCGGGATTCCGGTGATGCTTTGGGTAATCTCAGAGTTGAGGTCTTCCACTAGGGAATCCGACGAGATCGCGAGCTTCATGATTGAGGATTTATATGTGGCTTGTGGTAATTTGTGATGAACTAGTTGGAGCACCCATGCAGGGTTAAATCTTTCGGAAAGCCATGCCCGCGGTTATGTGGCAACATGGAAACTTTGTTTAACACTGGTTCTAGCAAACTTGAAGTTAACTTAATTAAAATATGCCAACTATGTGCGTAACCGTGACTGCCTCTTTTGGGAGTTCTTTCTCCGATCGAGGACACGGTAGGGTTATGTCTGACGTAGGTAGGTGTTCAGGATCATTCATTAGATCATCAGTAGACACGTCCGCTACGCGTAGACCTTCCCCCTCTTATTTCTTGTACTCGTAAATTTAGCCACCAAATATATGCTTAGCCGCTGCTGCAACCTCACTACTTAACCATATCTCACCCATTAAGCTTTGCTAGTCTTGATACCTTTGGAAATGAGATTGCTGAGTCCCCTGTGGCTCACAGATTACTACAACACCAGTTGCAGGTACAGGAAAAGTTTACGTGACGCGAGCGCGTTGATTGTTCATTTGGAGTAGCTTCTTCTTCTTCTTCTGCATCGACCTAGGATGGGTTCCAGGCCGGCAGCCTGGGATAGCAAGGATGGACGTCGTTCTTATTTTCTCGTTTGTTTTCGTCCGTAGTTGGACCCTACTCTTGATGATTATGTAACGTACTGATGTGACTCTGATGTAGCTTGTGGCGAGTGTAAGCCAACTCTCTATTTATATCTTCTTTTCAGTACATGTACTTGTAACGATATCCATTCTTGCGACACGACGAGATGCGCTTCTATCCCCGACGAGGCCTTCATGCCAAATTGAGGATAGGGTCGCATCTTGGGCGTGACAATTTGGTATCGGAGCAGTACCGACCTAGGAGCCCCCTTGATTGATCGAACTTGGCCGAGTCGAGTCTAGTGAAAAAATGCTTTGAGTCTAGTTATATATCGGAGAGTAGGATTCTGTTTTCTCCTCTTCTATGCTCTGGTGAGGTATCTTGACGTAATAATTTAATTCTACTCCTCTTCTCACCCAAAATTTTTTTAGGATCTCGCGGATATTTTTGGAATCTATGTGATGACGATGTGATGGAGTTCTGTCTTGGTGCCTCCTATCTGCTTTGAGTCTCAGGCGAGTTGAGCTCTAGGGAATTCTTGAGCACATCGTTATCATTCAGATTTCTTAGTATCTCAGAACGAAGGATGTTCATAATTGCTTCAATACTACTAGTGGCGAGATAACCCCGATGTCCCCAGTACTGGTGCAGATTGTTCGGGAGTACTGCCATACTTTGTATCGTTGTGATCACGAGGGTCTGTTGTAGATGAAGGTCCGAGATTCTGGTTGTGTGTTGACGGATGTGATATAGGTCCGAGATTCTGGTTGTGTGAAATACTCCTTGTATCCGTGTACCAGATTGCATGAACAGGAATTTCGGGAATTCATAGGTGGGAATTCAAGTAGTTGCTTATAGGACAATCTTCCAACAAATTCTTGATGTTAGGTTGGGGTTCTACATATAGTGGACTCGTTTGTTGACGGTCGACTTACAGCGGTACACGTTGTGTCTTAAAGAGTCCTTGTAGCTTGCTACGACTCGGGGACGCTTCGCATGTCAGGTGCACTGCCTTGCACTTGATGGCTACTGTAAGGATCGAGCCTGTGCGATCCTATCCACGAAAATATCGGACGAAATCTTTCTCATGAGTTTGTTCTGGCTTGTTTCGTAAGCCTCACCCTTTGTTTTGTTGGAATGTGGTAATTCGTGTTGCTTCGTTGTCAAATGGTGATTTCAGATCTTTCCTAAGAGGTGTTCTTATATTTTTATGTGAGAATGCAAATTCTTTTGTTCGTTCATTTGTCATGTCATTTCCTTTTCAACCGGAGTTATCGTATCAATTCCATTCAACCGGTGTGTTTCTCTCCAAGTGGATTCAAACCTCTCCAATTCTTGCAGATCTTTCTCTCATTTATTCCGGAGTTCATCTCATCCCTCCCGAGTTGTCTTTGTTTTTCCCCGCCCTCCCGCCCTTTTTCTTCAGTGATTCAATTTTTTATTCAGGAGTTTTCTTTTCATTGTGCTTCCATTGTCTGTTCTTTACTCTCTTACCCGATGATTCGTAGTGAAGATTCTCAGGAGCTTCGTGTTCATCTTTGTTCATTCTTGTCTTCCTTACCGGTGAATTTAATTAATTTGTCTGTGTCATCATATCCTTTTCATCCTTGTAATTCTTTCCTAGGTTGGAAATTTTTATCAGTCTATCTTCTTGTTGTCGTTTCTCTCTATTCTATCCGGAGCGCTGAAGTTATCTCAGAATTCTTGTTCTCAATTCTGTTAATTATTTCGAGGTGCTCAACCTCATCAAGTTTCTTTGTACGGTGCAATATCCCTCTTTCTAGCAATCTTTTTAACGGTGATTTCTTTGAGTGGGCCCATAACCCACAGGTTTATCCCAGGATCTTTCCTAGCTCTTCTAATTTTTCCCGAAGATCTCTAATTCTTTTCAACTGTGACGTAAGTATGAATTTCATCAGTCATACCCCTTCTCCAAGGCCTATTTCAATTAAATCTCATATTTGGCTCAACCTTTCATTCTTCATTATTCCGGAGTGTCTCAGCTATTCTTGGTGTTGTTCCTCGTCATCATTCTCACCTTGCAAATTCAAAGGAGTGTTTCTCTCAGTCCTTTTCCATTCTTGTGAAGATTGTCATCTCAGCTTCGTGTTATCCTCTCGTTTGTTGTCAATCATGAGTTATCCCTTTCTTGCTATCCGGTGCACTTCTGAGTTGTTTTCATTCTCGATCCCCCGAAGACCATCATTTTCGAAGATTCTTCGTTCTCAGCTTTCAGCTTTCATTCTCAAATTCTTCTCCATTGTTGTCTCATCGTTCGTCTCTCGTTTATTCTGCTGCCTTGTTCAAGTTTTCTCTCAGGCGGCTATTGATCTCTTCATTCTCATATATCTCCATTCATGCATGATTGCCTCATTTGTTTAAATTCTTGTCGGTGGTTGTTTCAATACTTCTTAAGTTTGGCTTTATCTATCTCTCTTTAATCTCTTCAAGAGGAATAAGTTGTATGTTTAATCAGTTGCTTGTCATCAATTTAATTTGATGAAGGATGAGCATAACATAATCCTTATTCTTGTTCTTCATTCTTCCAAGAGATTTCAATTCTTCTTCCGCAGTGGCTCATGATATCAATTCTTTTCTCAAGTGCCTATCTTTCTTTTCCGGAGTTCCAAGTTTTGTCAAGTATCTCCTTGTGAGGCTTCATCTAAATCCTGGCAAGGTCATAATTTTATACTTTTCTACCTTCATATCTTTGCATCATTCATTTTGATACGAAGGCTCATCATGGTGGTTCTTCAAGGATGTGATTCATTCTCATGTGTTCTTCAAGTTTCTTGTTGGAGTACCTTAAGTATTCTTTCTCTTGCATTTCCAATGCGTTTGTTCTTACTTTATCCTTTGAGCTGGTATTATAGCATTCTTGTTAGTGTAGGAGCCTCGAAGAGATTTCCTTTCAAGAATGAGATCATTAAACCCTACAATTCTATGATCATGAGATATTTCAACCCATGATTTCTTCATTGAGCTATCTTGGGTTGCATTTCACCTAAAGCTTTTCCTATGGATTGTTGCTATCATGGTGCTTGTCATTAATCCATGTTCTCAATGTATCCTCTTCGTGTAAGAAATTGTTCATGTCTTGTTTCTCCCAATCAATCCTTGTTCTGTTAGTGGCTGGTTGTCACTTCATTAGTGTGAAAGGTTTCCATAAGCCCACTACTGTCTTGTTCTTTTCGTTGTTGTGTTTCGAACAACTCCGTTCAATTCTTCTTGCAAGGATGCTTGCCAAGTTCATTGGAGATAATAGTTGTCATTCTTTCTTTTTTTCTCTTCTTCCGTATGAGTTAGTTCCTATTCTGTTGTTCTGGAGGCATTGTGATGTTGCTCTTTTGGGTCTATCTTCTTGTTCTGTCAAGTTCATGGTGCTCCCTTGTTATATTTTGTTGTTTGTTATGAATATTGTCCAATTCTTCCATCTTATCGAATTTTTTGTCTCTTTTTCCTACCGAAGTGTTGCCGAAATTTTCCGTGAATTCTTGCTTGTTTCTCATATCATTCCTCTTCTCTTTGCAACCTTCAAGGATCGTTGGTTTCACTCGTTTGTCAAAGAAGCGACTAAGTTTTTACCTCTTGTTCTTTCTGACCCTCTCCCCCTTTCATTCTTGGATCTCGGGGCGAGATCCTCTTGTAGTGTAGGAGAGTTGTGACAGCCCGATGTCGACGCTACAGAAGATTCCCCTTTTAATTCGTTGTCGCAGTGTGTTCTATTTTGTTTGTTGCATTCATCACGCATCATGCATCATCTCCATCATCTCTGGTGTGATTGCTTCCCTTGTTGTGTTCATTTGTTTTTCCCTCTTCTCCTAGCCACTCCTTGATCCTTTCCTTTTCCCTTTGCTTTCATTTATTTGAGTTGCAGATTTAAGTGCTCAAATAAATGATTCGGTTGAGCCCATAAATAATATCTATTGTATAGGGTCACCATCTAAGATCTCAGTCCTTTTGGGGTTGGTTTGGTTATGGTTAATAATTTAGGCAAGCTTGAAATATATTCAAACTCGTCCGAATTTATATTCTGTAAAAATCCCCAAACCAATTTTATTAAATCCTCCCTAATTTTCTGGCTCCGGGAAAATATATCTCTTGTTGGAACTCCAACTGCAACCATTGTTTTATTTCTTTGCAAGTTGTGGTAACAGAAATAAAATTAAAAGGTTAAGAGAGAGAGAAAAGAGAGAAGCCCAGCCCCTGCCTGAACCGGCCAGGCCTAGCCGGCCCCAACCCTAGCGACAGGGGAGGGAGGCCTCCTCGTTCCCTCTACTCCCGCAGCGCCGCCTCCTCCCCAATGTCCCGTGCGCGACACCTCCCTCGTCTCCACCTCGTGCTCCCAGCCGCCGCGCCGCTCCTCTGGACCGCCGCCGCAGGCCGCCTCACCGTTCCCCTCGGTCGCCGCCCCGCCCAGCGTCGCCCTCCATCTGTGGCCGCTGCCGCCTGCTGCTTGCCGCGCCAAGTCCCTCCAGGAACCGTGGCCCAATGACTCGTCCCGTGCTCGTCGGCCAGGACCTCGCCGGCGTTGTCTTCTCGCCGGAGCTATGCCCCGCGATGCTTCCCCGCCGTGCTCCCCTCTCCCCCCCCCGTGGGGCCCCTCGCAGGTCGCCTCGCCTTGAGCATGCCATGGCCTCGACCCCGAGGTCCTCTCCACGGCGCCCTAGCCGCCTGCAGGTCCCGCGAGCCCCCGCCGATGCTCGCACCGCCGGCGGCTTGCCGTGCTGCTGCTCGCCTTGGTCCCGCGCGCCCCCGTGCTCGCCCTGTCGCCGTTCTGCTAGCCTGATTGCGCGCTGAGTTGCTGTTGATGTGCTGTGCCGAGCCTGCTGCTCTTGCAATTGCTGCTGAAGCTGTTGCAGGTGCTGTTGTTGTGGCCGCGAACCATGCTGTTGTTGTTGCTTGCCTGCCTGCGCCAATGCTGTTGCTGTTGCTTGCGTTGCGTGTTTGCTACTGAAGTTGCTGCCCGCCTGCTAGTTGCTAGGCCGCTGTCGTTGCTAGTTACTATCGCCAGCTAGTTGCTGTGCCTGCTAGTGCTGCTGCTGCCCTAGCTGTTGCCGTTGTTGCTGCCATGTGCTAGGCTGCATTAGAGTTAACGCTTGCGTGCCGTTGTTGCCTGCCGTGACTACCGAGTTGCTGTGTTGGTTGTTGTTGCCGCGTTGCCGTTGACTAATGTTGTGCCGGCTGATCCATGTTGCTAGTTGCTGCTTGCGTGCTTGCCGTTTCTAGTTGTCGTGCATGCTTGCTGTAGCTAGATGTGCTAGTTGCTATTGCTAGCATTTCTAGTTGTAGCTGCTGCTTGCTTGGCTAGCTAGCTTGTTGCTGTAGATGCTAGAGCTTGCTTGCGTGTAGCTGTTGCTCTTAGTTGCTGCCGCTTGTAGCCGTGGCCTCCGTCGCTAGCTTGTGCTGCTGTTTGACGTCGCCGCGTAGACCATCCCCGCCTACCGTGAGTCGTCGACGAGATCGGCGAGTACAACGACGACCTCGACGAACCCCGAACATCGATGGAGACGTGATCGACTACCGACGCAAAGACCCTGTACCACGACGCCGAGTACGACTACCGTCGACGAGACCCGAGTCCCACTACTTCCACGACGACCACGACTTCCACGACGTCCGCCATGAACCGATCCGCTCCGATGTGCACGCTTCGAAGGTATAACGTTGAGACGTTGTCTTGACCATAATGTTGTGATGTATGAGATGAACCGTAGGTTTGCGCCTGTATATGTTGCCCGTAGCACGTTGTCTCTCTTTTGTCGCGCCCTCGACACATGGGAACCCGGTAACCGGGATCACCCCACCTTTATTTAACGTTTCCGCACACGCGTTCCTAGTACGTTGGCACGATATCTCGACGAGTTAACGGGATAGGAACGTTGCCGTGGCATCGTTTCCGTGTTGCCGACATAGTTCCCCTCTCGCTCGCCGTGGCGACACATGTTTCTTTCTCTTCTTTCCGTGGTGTTGATGAACTTGCATGCATAACGCATTCATGGCATATAACCGTGTGTTGCATGTTTCTTGTGTCGTAGCTCCGATCTATGTTTCGCGTGTTACCCGACTAGGATGTCATGTAGGATCATCGCTCACCCCTTGCCATGTTAACAACATTAAATATTGCCGTGATAATTAACGGGAGTGAATTAAATAATTAAACGTGGAGTTTCGTTGATATGCAACCCGTTGCATATCGAGCTTCACTTAATGTGTAGTGTTCGTCTGAGGTGAATTGCCATGCCATCCCTTGCATCATTGAACTGATCATGCATCATAGTAGGTAATGCATTATGTTGTGCATCATGTGGTGAATATATGTATTGATGTTTGTTTCCGGTTGCTCCGTCTCGATAGAGTTCCGCAAGCATGTCGAAATGTGAGGACCCGTTCGACTACGTTGGTTCGCCGACATCTCGGAGATGTTCTTCTTCCAAGCGGAATCTCAGGCAAGATGACCATTTCCCCAGATACGATTACTATCATTGCCATGCTAGTTTTATCGCTTCTATCGTTTATGTCTCGTTACATACCACATGTTAAATATCAGCCTCTCAGCAATGCCATGTTAACCCTCAACCTGTTCGACCTAGCAAACCACTGATTGGCTATGTTACTGCTTGCTTAACCATGTTGTTAGTGTTGCTAGTTGCAGGTGCAGATGCTTCCATGTGAAAGCATGGGTTCCTTGTTTTATCAGCATATATTTAAATGTTATTTAATTTAATGCACCTATATACTTGGTAAAAGGTGGAACGCTCGGCCTTTCTAGCCTGGTGTTTTGTTCCACCTTTGCCCCCTTAGTTTCCGGCTACCGGTGTTATGTTCCATAATTGAGCGCTCCTAACACGATCGGGGTTGTTATGGGGACCCCCTTGATAATTCGTTTTAGATTAAAGCTGGTCTGGCAAGGCCCAACTTTGGTACTGCATTTGCCTAATAACCTAATAAATTTGCATAGGGACTTCCCAGGCCCCGAGGATAACTTAATCAACCCCCGGGACAGTGCTCCTCATGAGTGTTCGTCCAAAACTAGAGCCGTTTGCGGGGCCAACCCGGGGCAACTCGGGAGATTTCTATCAGGCCACCGTACGCTGTGCTTATCCGTCGTGTCCTGAGAACGAGGTGCGCGACTCCTATCAGAATCGTCGATACGTCGGGCGGCCTTGCTGGATTAGTTTTACCTTTGACGAGATATCTTGTGCATCGGGATTCCGGTGATGCTTTGGGTTAAATCTTTCGGAAAGCCGTGCCCGCGGTTATGTGGCAACATGGAAACTTTGTTTAACACTCGTTCTAGCAAACTTGAAGTTAACTTAATTAAAATATGCCAACTGTGTGCGTAACCATGACTGTCTCTTTCGTGAGTTCATTCTCCAATCGAGGACACGATGGGGTTATGTCTGACGTAGGTAGGTGTTCAGGATCATTCATTAGATCATCAGTAGACACGTCCGCTATGCGTAGACCTTCCCCCTCTTATTTCTTGTACTCGTAAGTTTAGCCACCAAATATATGCTTAGCCGCTGCTGCAACCTCACTACTTAACCATATCTCACCCATTAAGCTTTGCTACTCTTGATACCTTTGGAAATGAGATTGATGAGTCCCCTGTGGCTCACAGATTACTAGAACACTAGTTGCAGGTACAGGTAAAGGTTACGTGACGCGAGCGTGTTGATTGTTCATTTGGAGTTGCTTCTTCTTCTTCTTCTTCAACGATCCAGGACGGGTTCCATGCCGGCAGCCTGGGATAGCAAGGATGGACGTCGTTCTTATTTTCTCATTTGTTTTCGTCCGTAGTCGGACCCTACTCTTACTCTTGATGATTATGGAACGTACTGATGTGACTCTGATGTAGCTTGTGGCGAGTGTAAGCCAACTCTGTATTTATCTCTTCTTTTCAGTACATGTACTTGTAACGATATCCATTCTTGCAACACGACGAGATGCGCTTCTATCCCCGACGAGGCCTTCGTGCCAAATTGAGGATAGGGTCGCATTTTGGGTGTGACACTCCCCCCGTTCAAAGAAAAACAAAACCCCTAGTTGCGGCGAGATGCTGACGCGTGGATGCCATGTTGTCCCGGTTGGTGTGACCAACCGAGACTAAAGAACCTCCTGCCCGGGCTCGCGGCAGCGGCCATGTGGAGACCATTCGGTCCCGGTTCGTAAGCGAACCGGGACTAAAGATTTTGGGCTTTAGTCCCGACCATTTAGTCCCGGTGCAAGAACCGGGGCTAATGGGCCTGTGGAACCGGGACAAATGGGCCATTTTCTACTAGTGATTCCTTTTTTGTACTTGCGGAAGTTTGCGAGAGGAGGTAATCATAAGTAGGTTGTTTGTTCACATAGTAAAAACAAATTAGCACCACTTCACCCACATTATAATTTAAGAAGTATTGAACGTCAATCAACTAAAACATGAAGGTCGTGACTAGACAAAATTCCCATGATGGTCGTGACTAGACTAAAACATGATGGTTGCTTATTATAAGAATTACACTTAGAATGTCCTTGCGATATAAGGATTGGGCTACCTTTCCGCGCCTTGTTACTTTGGTTACTAGTTACTTGCTACAAATTATCTTACTAACAAACTAATTGCTATCACAGTTTTCTATGCTTGCACACAATACCTTGGTGAAACCACTTATCGATTCCTTCCACTCCTCATTGGGTTCGACATTCTTACTTACCGAAGTACTACGATTGTTCCCCTATACTAGTGGGTCATCGAGACTCTTTTTTGGGACCGTTGTTGGGGAGTGGAGCCACTTTTGTAAGTGGAATTGTTAAGGAAAAATTATATTACTTGCTGAAGTTTATCTATGCATGTTACTATGGAGAATAATCCTCTGAGGGGCTTGTTCAGGGTACCTTCAACTCTGCGGGAAGAATTAAGACCCATTCATCAACCTACTAAACCTATAGAAAATATTTATTATGGAATTCCTTCAGGTATTATGGGAAAACTGCTTGCTAATTCTTATGCATGAGATGGAAAAATACATCCTGATATGCACCTAATCTATATAGATGAACTTTGTTGTCTGTTTAAGCTTGCAGGTTTAGACAAAGATGGAGTCAATAAGAAATTGTTCCATTTATCTTTGTGTGGGAAAGCATTGGCACTGAATAGGATATTGTATGAATGTGGAACATGGGAGTGAAATTGATTAAAACTGGAATTTCACCAGAAATTTTATTCTATGAACTTGGTTCATCATGATCAATATCCTAATATCATGATCAATATATATATAATGGTTCTATTCTAATAAATCACTTTAACACGTTATTCTCCTAACAAAATAGCTTATTCTCATAACACCAATGAACCGCATCGTCGCTCGGAAAAATCAGTGGTCAGGCTACACCAAATGATCGCGCGATACAACACAACCTCCTCTGAGATCTGGTGAGCCCCCACTAGGGGCTCTTCTCCCAACTTTAGACGAGCTCCTGTGTGCCCCCTCCTCCCCACCCATATCCTCCACCGATAGTGGTCTGAAGGATAGTAGCTGCGCAATAAGCATGACACGAGGACTGCCGCCCATCACCTTATCTCTATAGGCTCCTCTGCGTCAATGGGAATCGCTGTTGTTTAGAATTTTTAAGGAAAAAGTTGATGTGCGGTTCCATCTTCTCGCATGAGGAGTTTGCTTTTCCATCGTGCGGTTTAATTTCTTGCGGACGCGGCTCACTTGCTAGTGAGCTGTGCTTAGACACTGCGCCATGCAGTTCTGTTGAAGTGCACTCCACCACGGTTTGGTGCCCGTGGTCGTGTAGTCGGATTATCGCAGCGCGGCTGGCGGTGGCAAGAGCTAAGCACTCTTCTCCTCTGCTCCCTTCCCCAACCGACATCCATGGAGGTTCATGTGACACCGTGATGGCGCGCTCATTCTTTGGTGGAACAACTCATCCATCCTACGATTCTCGTTGGTCTCCTTTGAATGGCTCCAGGGTAGAACAAAACTTCTTTCCATTCGAGGCGGTGAGTAGATTTATCGGGTGCACATGCCGTTTACTTTTTTGTTTGTGTGTTTTCTTGAAGAAAAATCAAACTACGATGAAGTTCGTTATTCTTTGCTCATGAGGTACGATTTACTTATTTTTGCAGGATGTAAATTTATACTTCATTTGGACACCATGTTGTATTTTTTTCACGTCCGCAGTGATGAAGTTTGGACACGGAGCTTCCCTCCATGCAGTCCATCGACACGCATGTGCAGTACGATGCATGCGTGTGTCTAGCCCGCGGCGCGTTGCTGACGTGTGGTTGTGTCCTCGTCCAGTTTGTGGGGAATTTGTGTTTTGTTCCACGCAGTGAAGATTTTGTAATCATGTTTTTGGTTGTAGTAAGACAATGCTTTTTTTCTTCCTTTTTCTTGTATTTGGATGCATTTTATTGAGAAAACGTTTGCGGTGCACTTTAAAAATTGATGTGGTTCACTTGCCCTCGTCTCTACGGTCGACTCTCGTTCATAAATTATAAGTTATAGAGAGGGCAAAAGAAATCATGTAGTCCACTTGGCTGTTTCATGTAGAACAGTTTTCAGTCTGAAGCCTGTGGTCGGCCGTGTGATGTTGTTCATCTTGTAAGTGGAGAAAAATGTTACAGGACAACAAAGAAAAATAATGAGGTTCACTTCTCGATAGTGTTGAGGTTCATTTATGCCTGACGTAAAGTGCGGTCCATTTCCTTGTTCGAAAAAACTCACGTCTCGCGAAAGAGACCATGAAGTTCGCTAGCACGTCCGATGCAGTGTGGTGTTCAGTCCGAAGTAGTGCGTTCTTCTGCCTCATGCGGTTCATGCGTCAATTTTGGTGTCGCGAAAAACAGAGTGTCCCCATTTCAGTTATTTCGAAGCTGTTCTTAAATTGTAAGGAAATAGAAAAGTGTTCTACATGAAAATGGTACGCTTGCTGCCACTCGTAGGTAGCCACACCATTTTACTAATTTATCTGTCCAACGTCGTATCATTTGCATCATTCCGACAAGCGGTTTGGAAAAAATTACGAAAATACGCTTACTGCCACTCGTAGGTAGCCGCACCATTTTACTAATTTATTTTAAACCGCGAGGAATCTCAACAAATGGCCAACATATGACTGGTGGGACTATTCCACAGATTTTCAATGCCGTAGCATACGCCTCGTTCCGACAAACGGTTTCAAAACTGTAGCAAAAATCGAAAAAATTGAAAAACAGAATTCTATTTTAGTAAATTTGAAAATACTCTTAAACCGTAAGGAATTAGAGAATGAAATATATATGAAAAAGTTGCACCTCGATGAAACCTTTCAAATGTTATGTCGTTTTCATTATTTCGATGAGTAGTTCGGGAAAAACGCGAAAATACGCTCGCTGCCACCCTTCACGAGCCCACTGTTTTTGAAACTGCACTTATACCGCGACGAATCTCGAAAAGTGTTCAACATGACAAAGTTGGGAATTTCCCGTAAAAATACAACTGTATATTATATGCCTTGATCTGTCAAATCTTTTAAAAACTAGAGCCAAAACATTGTCGGATAAATGTGTGCAATTTTTTCTGGTGACATTGTAGTGTTTCGTTTGATAGGTATGTAGTGCACTACCGTTGAGCTTGCAGTTGGCAAGTGTTAGCAGAATATCTACTCTCCTAATATTAGCAGAATATACCGACTATATATATATATAAACTATATTCATCACCCAGGGTGCATAATAGTTTATTCTTCACCCGAGATAATTTTACGATCAATTTACAAATAAGTTACATTTGAAATACCAATAGTTACATTTATATCGAATCACTATGTAAAATTTGACAAAAGAAAAGAAAGAATATAGGTCGCAAGACGACAAAAAATTGAATTTATTGTATTTTTTGCACTATTTTTTTACGTTCGTAATTTTATGTGACATAAAATATTGTTACGTTGATTATTTTTTTACGGTCTCTTTTGACGCATAAAATAAGACAAAATTTACGAAACGTAAAATTACAGTGCATTGTTGTTAAAATAGAGGGAGGGTGAAGAATAACTATTCCTCACCCAGGGAGACAAAATTCCATATATCTATATATATATGGTCGCGCTATTCGTCACCCAGGGTGAGGAATTCTTATTCCTCACCCGAGTCCAATTCCACCACCATGACTTGAAAACGTAAGAAAACTAGACTCGGGGTAACATGAATGATATAAAGTTATGTTTTGCATGTGAGAAAAAATATGGTGCGACAATATAACACTAAAATTGATTCGGTAATTTTATATTAGAAGCGGGGTAATTTTATAACATGCATACTAGAAAGTTAAGTCTTTCATGTTTGAAAAAATGTGGCTCGGTGAAATGGCTAGGGTGGGGAATATGTTATTCTTCATCCTGGGTGCCTAATAGAGTGTCCTATATATATATATATATGAGGATTATGCACCGCATAACCTAATGTGACAATAATGGGGATTCTTTCTGGAGATTACCTTAGTTTGAGGAGTTCATGTATTCACTATGTGTTAATGCTTTGTTTTGGTTCTCTATTAAAATACGCCTTATTATACCTTAGTTTCCTTATGTAACCCACTACCACGGGAGTGTAGTACAAAATATTCCATGCAAGTTCTTACTATAAGCATGTATTGACTATATACGAAATACATGCCTACATTACATTGATGAATTGGAGCTAGTTCTTTGTCGATCTAGTGTGTAACTATTACATGATGAATGTTATCCAATACACTTATACATTACCAATCAAATGTTTATGATTTTCTCATATTAATCCTTTCTAAGTTACAATTGTTGTTGTCGATGTTGTTACAATCATTACAAAACTACTATTGTTACTGTTATTATTCCTACTACTATTTTGTTGTGCTACTAAAAATTTTCTGCACAGAGAAATCCCAAGTGTGGTTGAATTCACTAGTCGACTTCTAAGACCAATAAATATTCTTTCGCTCCCCTTGTGTCAAATCAATAAATCAGGGCATAATACAACCTGCCAAGACTATTGCGATCCCCTGTACTTGTGGGTTATCAAGGCATTCTCCGACACCATTAGAGTATAACTCTATTTATTTTGTTCACTTGATATATCCAATTGTCACTATAAAGAATTTGAAAGATACTAGAACCAACACCATAACCTCTAACAAAATGGGAGGTAAGGAAATGACCTCTAGCTTTGTACTTGATTCGCCTTCTGTTTCGAGTAGGCTTATGAAACCACCACCTATTGGTCGTTCTGATATGTCGCAAGTACTCGATGATGCTACTTATGAATTGCATGAGACTCATGATGTTGCTACTACTATGCTAGATGAAACTTAAATTGTGCCACTTAATGAATTATTTGATGCTCATATTGCTAGATCTAAAGAAACTAAAAATGCCCAAACTAATGAGAACTATGATTCACCTATTATGCAAAGCTCTTCTACTAGAGTTACTATGCCTAATGTACTTGAGGGTTATGTTATGTATGGGGAGATGGCAAGATACTTTATTGCTTGTATTGATATATGTTACGGACGGGGACATGGCTAGATAAGTTATTGCTTGTATCGATAAAGATGATTTAAGGAAATTGATATGTAAGCTAAAAGATAAATCTATGAATGAGAAGATCAAATACGATCCTAAGTTTTATACTTCTTGTCGGGACCCCGATCCTAAGACATACAACTCCAGCATGTACACATCATATCACTTTGTGGCCTCACGCACGGGAATCACCCCGGTTGCCACCTTACCTTGGTCGGGACCGTTTGCGTCTTTTGGCTCACGTATATGACTATGTTGCCAGCAATCATATGTCAAAGAACCTGGGTCGACATGGCTAGTTATGAACCCAAGTGGCACATCCGTACATGGATAGGCATACATAACCCAGCAAGGCAGGTGTCGGTCATCAGCGAGTGTAGACGAGTCGTAGCAAGCTACAGGGACTCCATTACATCGCATGACATTTCCCCGAGGGGACAGACACAGCAACCAAGAAGGATACATGCCGGTCAATCCATGTGTCCGGAGTAGTAGCAAGCTACCAAGGCTCGGTGGAAGCACAAAGAGGCATTTCCCGGTATGGAGTACTACTCAAGGCACACAACTAGGTGTCGAATCCCACACATATCAATGCATTGCAAGCATACACAAAATATGCACGATATGTGTAGATACAACATGGCATCACAACATAACTCTACAACACATCATTTATTTATTAGACACCGAAGACCCAACATAGTTTAATGTTACAAATAGAAGGGGTCACATGACCCAACATTCAGAGCATACAAGCATCAAGCGGAAGTTACATGTCTCGATACAGACATCTACTAAAAGCGGCTGGAAGAGCCTAAAGGCTACAACGACCCTACCATAGGAGCCAGATCACTGTCTGGGTTCCCAAACTAAACCATCAATGTTAACGTCAAGAGATAACATAGAGAGAGCGGCGTCTATTCTGCAAAAATGTGAATAAGCAAAAGTGAGTACGAAGGTACTCAGCAAGTATTACATCAGTGCTAACTACATATGCATCAAGTATCAATGAAGGGATTTGTGGGGTTTATTGCAGACAAGCCAGCTTTGACCTTTGGCTAACCTATTCTACAACAAAGTTTTATTATCTCTCTCGTCTCCTTAGGAGAGAGCGCACACGAGTCCACATAACCACCACATCAATACACCACCATGAATTCTCTCTCGTCATCCTACGAGAAGGCCATCCATAGCACTCACACTTATCTGGACCATTTTGGAGTAACCATTAAAGTTATCTATGAACCATGTAAGTATCCAAGTAGTCCATAACCGAGGACGCGGCTATTCGAATAGATAGATACCCTGCTGGGGTGTACTTCGTCACACATGCTTCCGCCACTTATCGCCAAGTGCTCATAAAAACCAGCACCTCAGCAACGTTCAAGCGGAAGCCCAGCGAGGGAGTTGGCCACGGACGTTAACCTACTAAGACTCACGCCCAAGACAGTCGCCTATCTGAGTTGGCACCCATAATGGAAGTCCGGCCGAGGATTCCAACATGGCCTCAAACGATGTGAGCAGGGCCCCAAGCCGGTCCCGACTGGGCCGTTCATCCACTTAGCAGGCCATGCCACAACCTATGAACGTTTCGAACTACTGTGACTTCTGGACTGAGAATAGAGTAGTTAATAGGCCGAGAGGGGTTGAGTTACCGGAACCCAATGTGTGGTAGTAGCTAGTCTTGGAGCACCAACACAAAATCTCAGGTCCTATATGCGGCGACAATGAGACAACCCACCATGTACTCCTACATGGCCTCTCACCGCTACCTTTACCAAAAGAAGTTTCACATCTTTAACTCTCATCAATAGGACATGATCATTCCAATACATCATTCCGATGCTCGGAGCAAACTCAACCTAAGCATAGCAAGCATAACAGGGTAAAGCACATATGACTCAAGCATCTACCAGGTATGCTAGGTTGCATTGGTTTAGCTATTTACTGTGATCAAAATCAGGTCATGCAAAGGAATAGGTGCAGCTATCGTAAGACAACTATCAATTGAATCATTTTGTCCTAATGCATAAAAATGAGAGCAGGAGCGAGAGAATAGGATTTTGTCGGAATGTTCAAAGGGGTTTTGCTTGCCTGTTGATCGGAAGAACTGAGATATTCTTCGAAGCCGGTGATAACTACATCTTGCAAGGTCTATTGACAGATCAAACGAAAGAAATTAATCACGGAAAATGCTTCACAATGATGCATGAGCATAGCAAGTTATCATGATGCTGATTTCATCTAATGCAAGTGATCACAGGTTGAAAGAAGTTTATTTGATCTATATAAGTCATTTTCAAAATCCAATTATATCCTTTATAAGCCTATTGTGAATTTGTCATATTCAGCAAGGTTAAAATGTCCAAACATGTGTATAAATACCACCAATGGATTCCTTGCATTTTTCTGATACTTTTTCATATATAAATTATTTTCATCAGAGTTATATTTTAATTTCTATGATTTTTACAAGTTTCAGCAACTTTCTGGAATTAAATTAAATCAGAAAACTATTACTGCATCAGGCTAATGTCATCCTTGCGTCAGCAAGTCAACCAGCCGGGTCCAGGTCAACCTGACCAGTGAGGTCCACTGGTCAGTGACCCAGAGGCTAACCCCGCGCTGACCAGCCCCTAATTGAGGTTTAACCAGGCGTGGGGCCCCCTGACAGCGACTGGGAAAGGGGTTAATTAGTGCTAATGGTCGGCCACGTCGACAGCTACCGGAGAGAGGTCGCCGTCGACTGAGCCGCGGTGGAGGGCTCGCCGGAGTTGTGCTATTTTGCGCTACAGGGGTCCAAATCGAGCGTGGTTGACGGCTACAGCGAGCTGGCGAAGCACCCGATCTAACGGGAGCATCGGCTGGGGCTAGGGTGGCCGAGAGAGGCGTCGGCGACGAGCGGGGCGGTCGCCGGAGTTCGGCCACGGTGGGGAAACGACCTACTGGGCACGACAGAGCATGGGAGGAGAGGGGAAAGAGTCAGCGGCTCACGGGGGTTCCATTCCTGGCGTCGGCGAGGTTGGAGGGGCTCTCTTGCCGGCGATTCGACGGCGGCGAGATCCACTGGCCGGCGGAAGAACGGCGACGATGGCGACGCTACGGGGGCTCGGGTGCTCGGAGGAGATGATGGAGGGATGCAGCGTGTCGAGGCGGAGGAGTGGAGCTCTTCAGGTGTAACATCCCAATTTTCTTAAATTCGGATCTTAATAGATCATTCATATGCATCTCATATTTTCCTATGCACTATTTGCTCTTTTGAAATTTTTATTCATTATATAACTTCAAGCAATTTATTTGAGTGGAGATAATATGACTTCTCCCGTGTGAAATAAAAAGTTCATGATGTTTAAAATGTTATATGAAGTTATCCGATTTGGTTTTGCAATTTTTATAATGTCCGAAAGTATTATTAGTTAAGTTTTCGAATGCTATTTGCGTGGCCTATTGCATTAAAACTATTTTCAAAATATTGCATTAGGTGGGGCTAGGTTCCTTTATTATTTATTAGGGGATTTATTTTATACTTATATATATGTGTCTATATTAGCATTTTAATATATATATATATATATATGTATATATATATTACTATATGTGTATATTATATGTATATATTTTGTGTATATATTATTCTTTTTTTTTCTAAGTATTATAGTATATATGTATGTTATTTTCTGGTATTTTATTTAACTAGAAAATATGAATATAAATATATACTTTTTATTTATATATATATATATATATTTGTCTTCTATGGCTGTTTGTTCTTTTTCTTTAAAAAAAGGAACCGGCCAGGCCGAGCCAAAGGCTCAGCCCAGCACACCACGTGCACCAGCACCCAACACCATGTGCACCAGCACCCATTGCCACGAGAGCCCCAAGGGCCAGCGACCACGCAGCCCCCCCCCTCGAGCGCAGCTCCTGACCCACCGCTAGCGCCAGGTGGGAAGTACCCCAACGCCACGGGACTCCCAGCGACCGAGGCCACCAGGGAACCGAGTTCCCCTCGTTCTAGTAATGCATCAACGATTTTCCCTGCTCCCGATTCGCACAGCGCCGCCGCCTCACACGCACAGCAGCTTCGAGCTTCGCAAGAACACGCTGCGCACGTCCGAGTTCGTCCGTGTTCGTCGGAGTTCGCGGAGCCGCCGTCGTCGGAATCCGTTCGACCGTCACCGGAGCATCATCGGAGGAGCCACACCGAGACGGTTCCGTTTTTCCCCGCTGTTCGTGGTGAGAACGCACGCACGAGCCGATTCATCAAACCCCGATGAACAGCTTCAGGATGAAATTTAATATGTTTTTAGCTCTGTCAGATTCTCGGTATAATTTTGAAACGCGTTTGTCTTTTTACTCGTAACTCCGATTCAGGAAATTATTTTTCCTGTGATCTCGTATTGAATAGTAGAACATGATAGCACCAGTAGTTTTCACTTTTACAAAAATTAAAGTTTTAGTGAAATCAGATTTATTTTAGACGTACCAGAGGCCATATTTTGCAAACCGTTCATCCGGTTTAGTTGATTCTTTTTGCGTTGTCATCTTATCAGCGTGTAGATGATTTTATACCTCCTGCCATGCTATTTATGCTTTGGTTTTAAACAAGTTGTTTTATTGCCGATGGTTTTATTTGGTGTTATGTGATTGTGGTGATTGATTGGTGTGATTGTTTGCAACGTGTAGATTGTGCGGAGTGCAACGCAAACTATTGTCAGGAGTGTGACTTTCTGAACCAGAATCTAGGCAAGTTACATGTTGATCATCCTTTACCTATTATTTTCTATGCATGTACTATTATATCACCCTATGAAAATTATGCATGTATAGGAAATATTATTATTGTTGCTATGCTATTAAGCTATATCCCTCGTCATGAAGATCGTGGTATTTGTAGTTTTGCTATGCTATGTAGACGGGGATTGGTTCCTGTATTCATTGAGATTATGTGAGGATTACTACAAAATAAATTTGAGTAGTAATTCAGGTTATAATACACCTCTGGGCGGATATGGTATTGCTGGGTGGTTTTAAGAACATCATGGCATCAACCCTCTGAATGTAAGTGGATGCCGCCCAGGTTCAAAAAGATCAAACAGACTTTGTGACTAGTAGCTTCCTTGTGCGACCACTGGCTATTATGGGCTCTGGCTTAGTTGATCAGTCGTGGAAACCTTACCCGGATGTGCCAGCTGATGTAGCTATGATAGGTGGGATGGGCCTCCTGTGGGACTAGGTGACTGCTTGTGAAAGACTTCGTCGCAATCTTCGGGTTGGGTCCAGTGGGTACAGCGTACTAACCTCTGCAGAGTGTATAAACTAATCATGATTAGCCGTGTCCCCGGTTATGGACAATTTTGAGCAGCTAGGCCATTACAGTTGTTGGATGATCTTGATAGATGACACACTTAATAAAACTTGGTGGGAAACTTAATAATGGTAATAGGTTGGAGTTGGTGAGGCCAATTCAACTATATGTGAGTTATTGTAGCAAATTAATGAAAACTTGACTATTAGGTAGTTATGAGGATAAAATCAGCTTTCTGCAAAATAACCATCAGCCTCTCTTTTGTTATACTATGCATATACATGTAGGTCTGTTATATTATTTATCCTGTGTAACTTGCCAATACATTCAAAGTATTGACCTATATGGCTACAACTTATCATGTTGCAGGATATTCAGACGAGGAGTAAGGTACTGTTAGGGTCACGAGTCTTCACTCAACATCGCCAGTGCGCTATGATGGGACTCTTCGTTATTATTCTTCTACTTTTCCGCTGTTTAATAGAATAAAGCTAGCTAAGTGCTATGCAGATTGTTATATTTTATAAATTCTGGATCATACGTTGTCATAAATGATGCATTTGCTATATGTGGTTTTCATCTATACTGTGTGTGCTAGCGTGTCGATCCAGGGACTAGCACAGTAAAGCACAGAGACTCAAATCCTTCGAGGTTTGGTCGTTACATCAGGGAGGCGAGGGGTGGCCGGGGTCGAGCTAGCGACGAGCTCGGGCGGCCGGCAATGGCGGCGAGAAGAACTCGAGACAGAGAAGAGAGGAGAGACAGAGAGCAGGGGGAGGAGAGGATAAGGGAAAGACGACCTCGTGCGCTGGCGCGATGGAGGCAGGAGGGGACTCCACGCGAGTAGGAGGTGGCGAAGGCGCCGTGCCTTCCTTCTCCTCTGCCTTCTGGCACGAGGCGGAAGACGACAGGGAGACCCCCCCCCCCTCTGGTGGCCTGGGCCAGGAGGGTGGCGACAGGTAAGTTCTTTCTGTTTTTTTATTTCTCTTTTATTTCCTTCTGGCATTTACTTTTAGGATTTGTAATAAATAGTTTGACCAAATATAAAACCCAAAATGTTATTATGTGACAGAGACAAAAATGTCCAATGCCACATAAAAGTTTCACTATTTTTGAAACTTTAAAATGGAAGGAATCAAATTAATTCCATTCCAAATAGCTATTTAGTCAACTACAAAAATCCTTTTTAAAAAGTTCCTGTGGCCTAGAATTTTGGTTTGACACGTTTACCTTATGACACTATTTTGCCAAGAATTTGGAACATTTTTCTGGTTCCTTTTAAGTTATTAAATTTTTATTGCCTTCTTGTCAATTGATCAAAACATTTGGGGCTTTGATCACTTCCTATGTAAATATCAAAGTTTTTATAATGCATGCATGAATGCTTGGCAAACAAATGAAAGCTAGGGCTGTGACAACTCACCCCCACTAAACAAGAATCTCGTCCCTAGATTTAGGCATAGTCAGGAAGAGTTCGGGGTATTCAAGCCGAAGGCGATCTTCGCGCTCCCAGGTTGCTTCATTCTCGAAATGATGAGACCACTGAACCTTGAGAAACTTGATGTTGCGATGTCGGGTGCTGCGCTCGGTTTCGTCAAGAATATGAACAGGATATTCTCGATATGATAGGTCATCTTGGAGATCAAGCGTTTCGTGGTCTACTTCGCGGACAGGGTCCTTGAAGCAACACCTGAGTTGAGAAACATGGAACACATCATGAACTTTGGAAAGCTGAGGAGGCAGCTCTAACTGGTAGGCAACCTCTCCTTGTTTAGCGAGAATACGGAAAGGACCAATGTAACGAGGAGCCAATTTGCCTTTGATACCGAAACGATGGGTACCTTTGAGAGGTGAAACCCGAAGGTAAGCCTTCTCGTCAACTTCATAACTTACTTCCTTATGACGGCGGTCATATTGACTCTTTTGACGAGATTGGGCAGTTTTTAAATTCTCACGAATAATGCGAACTTGCTCTTCTGCATCCTGGATCATATCCGGTCCAAATAACTGTCTTTCACCAGTTTCTGACCAGTTTAATGGTGTTCGGCATCTTCGTCCATACAGAACTTCGAAAGGAGCTTTGCCCAGACTAGACTGGAAACTGTTGTTATAAGCAAATTTGGCGAATGGAAGACACTTCTCCCAATTAATTAAAAAATGAGATAACACAGGCTCTGAGCATATCTTCAAGAATTTGGTTGACTCTTTCTACTTGACCACTTGACTGAGGGTGATAAGAACTTCTAAACGAAAGATGAGTTCCCATAGCTTTTTGGAAACTTTCCCAAAATCGAGAAGTGAAAAGACTTCCACGATCTGAATTGATTTCTAGAGGAACACCATGAAGAGAAACTATTCGAGAAATATATAGGTCTGCTAGCTGAGTAGCAGTTATACTTTCTCGGACTGGAATGAAGTGAGCAACTTTCGAAAGGCGATCAATGACGACAAAGATGGCATCATTCCCTTTCTTGGTCTTTGGAAAACCAGTGATAAAATCCATACTAACCTTGTCCCACTTCCACTCGGGAATAGCCATGGGTTGAAGGGTGCCAGCAGGCCTTTGATGCTCTGCCTTAACGCAACGACGAAACGTCACAGTTAGCAATGAATTGAGCGATTTCTCTCTTCATCCGGGTCCACCAGAACCTCTGGCGTAGGTCCTGATACATTTTAGTGCTACCGGGATGAATCGTGAGAGGCGATTCATGAGCTTCCTTAAGAATCAAATCACGAAGTTTTTGCTTCTTAGGAACCATGAAACGATTATCAAAGAATACAACACCTTTATCATTTACCAAGAAACGTCCAGCAACTCCTTTGGCGTTGTTGCTCTTGATCCGGGAAATTCCCGTATCATGTTTCGGGGATGCTATGATCTGATCCTCAAGAGTCAGCTTCGACACCAAGGTAGAAAGTAATCCTTGAGGAACAAGGTGAAGATTAAGCTTACGAAATTCCTCATGGAGAATTGGTTGATTTTGTAGGAACATGAGGTTGTTACAATAGGATTTATGACTTAGTGCATCAGCCATGACATTGGCTTTGCCTGGGGTGTAAGATATTCCTAAACCGTAATCCGTAATCAACTCAACCCACCGTCTTTGCCTGAGATTCAAATCCGGTTGGGTGAATATATACTTGAGACTCTGGCGATCAGTGTAAATTTTGCAACGATTACCAAGGAGGTAATGTCGCCAGGTTAACAGTGCATAAACTACAGCGGCAAGTTCCAGATCATGTGTTGGATAATTCTCCTCAGGTGGACGCAACTGTCGAGATGCGTATGCAATCACATGACGATCTTGCATAAGAATGCATCCAAGTCCTTGCCGCGAGGCATCACAGTAGATAATAAAGTCCTTTGAGAAATCTGGGGGCACAAGTACCAGGGCAGTAGTCAGTCGTCTTTTCAACTCCTGAAAACTTTCCTGGCACCGTGGGGTCCATTCGAACTTCTTATCTTTCTTGAGAAGTTCAGTTTGAGGTTTGGCAATTTTGGAGAAATTCTCGACGAAGCGGCGGCAATATCTTGCTAAGCCAAGGAAACTCCTAACTTGCTTCACCGATTCAGGTGGAGTCCAATCAAGAACGGCCTGAACTCTCTCGGGATTGATAGCAATACCTTTTGCCGAGATTATGTGACCTAGATAGGTCACTTCTGGTAACCAGAATTCACACTTGGAGAATTTGGCGTAAAGGCGGTGCTCTCGAAGTTTCATCAGTACCAGCCTAAGATGCTCAGCATGTTCTTCTTAGTTCTTCTTCGAGTAAATCAGAATATCATCGAGGTAAACCATGACGAATTTATCCAAGTACTCCATAAAGATCGAATTCATTAAGCGGGAGAAAGTGGCTGGGGCATTGGTTAGACCGAAGGACATGACGGTGTACTCGTATTGGCCATAACGAGTGACAAAGGCCGTCTTAGGAATGTCCCCGTTCCTAATTTTGATTTGATGATAACCTAATCTCAAATCCATCTTTGAAAAGACTGCAGATCCAGCGAGCTCCTCATACAGATCGTTGATCCTGGGGAGCGGATATTTGTTCTTTATCGTGACCAGATTAACCGGTCGGTAATCTACAACCATCCGTTCCGTACCATCCTTCTTCTTGACGAAGAGGACAGGGCAAGCCCAAGGGGAAGAGCTAGGACGGATGAAACCTTTCTTCAAGGATTCATCAAGTTGGGTTTTAAGCTCAGCTAATTCTTGAGGAGACATCTTATAGGGTCTTCTAGCAATTGGAGCAGTTCCTGGGACAAGTTCTATGACAAACTCTACTTCTCTGTCAGGTGGAACACCCCGCAGTTCCTCTGGAAAGACATCCGGAAAATCACGGACTACTAGGATGTTTTCAAGGTCTGGAAGAGGATTGGCATTGAGGGCATATATCTGGCGTTTTGAAATACCAGATGAGACATTTACTAACTGGCCAGAGGTATGGTTGAGCTAAACAGATCTAGAGAAACAATCAATTTCGACATGATGAGCTGTCAACCAGTCCATCCCCAAAATGATATTGATGTCTGAAGTCTTGAGAGGTATCAAGGAAGCAAGGAATACTAGACCATCAATAAGGATTTGGTTCCCATGACTTACCGCATTAGTTTTCCATTTGGAACCTGGAGCCTGAATTACTAATGGGGTGGGCATATCTACGAAAGCAATGTTATGCAAGGAGGCATAACGTTCGGAGATGAAGGAGTGAGATGCGCCAGAGTCAAAAAGAACTGAAGCTGGATGAAGGAGCGTCTTAAGCACGACATCATCATCATGAGCTTCTTCTGCAGATACATGGTGCACACATCCACGAGTTAGAGCAACTGACTTTTCCTTGAACTTCTTGGTTGGTGGCTTGCAACGAACAACACCCATTCCTGAAGGAGGTGGAACAAAACCACGCAAAGGACAATCCCTTGAATAGTGTCCTGGCTTGCTACACTTGAAGCACGATCCAAAAATAGGACGGGGGTCTGGGTTGAACGCTTGATTGATGAGATTATCCTGGGGGACACTTGGCATCGGCAGACGAGGCGCCACATAGGTTGGCCTTGGTACATATCTTGGAGTGATAACAACATTCGGGATCCATATCCTACACTTCTGGGATATAGAAGTTGAAGATGATCCAACATCACGGTTGTGCTTGCAAGATTCCTCGTAGGTCATTCTGCTTGTTTCTGCTTGGATGGGTTTGTTCACAAGGACCTCAAAACTGATGAACTCATGCAAACTGAGATCATGACGAAGCTTTGGGTTAAGACCTTTCCTGAACCTAGCTTTCTTCTTGGAATCCGTGGATACCTTTTCTGGTGCATAACGCGCAAGGCGTCCAAACTCATGACTATAAGCATTTACATCCAACTTGTCTTGAGTCAAACTGCAAAACTCTTCTTGCTTACGATCTATCAGGGCCTGCGGAATATGATGTTCACAAAAAGCTTCACAGAACTCCTGTCATGAAGTAACTTGGCCCGAAGGACGCATAGCCTCAAAGTTCTCCCATCATAGACTAGCAGAACCTTCGAGGTGATATGTGGCATAGGTAACCTTGTCTCCTTCAGCCACGTTTGCATAACGCAGCTTGTTATTGATACTTCGGAGCCAATCATCTGCATCTAGTGGCCCAATGGAATGATGGAAGGTGGGTGGGTTCAATTTGATGAAGTCTCTGATGGATACTAGCTCATTGCACGGATAGGCTGTATTCCGCTCTATGTGCTCCAACAGACGGTTGGTGGCATGCTTATTCCTCTCAATTTCTAGCATAACGTCTATCAAAATAGGCGGATTAAGAGAATCTTCTCCATCCCTACCATCTCCATGGTTCTGATCATGGCCAGCAGAACTCCGGGTTACAAGCGACATCCTGTTGAAACAATCCAGGGTTCAGAGGCAAATAACACTAAACACCACAATCCTAGAGAAAATCGAACAGCATAACGGCTGTATAGACATGAAATATGAGGCATCCTTCAAGAGATCTAGGCAACATGACTACTCAACATTATGGATTCGAGGTGCAGCAAGAAAAAAGGCATCTCTTCTCACAATTCTGTTGGAAGCAGGAATGACACACAGAAACCATTCTATAAGTCCATGGTTCAGTAACTCGTCCTCCTAGTAGACAGATAAGAAAACCTAGTCCTTAATCCCCGTAGAAAAGAAAAGGTGACTCAGAATAGAGTGACTTGAGGAAAGAGTAAAAAGAGCCTTACGTTCCCTTCCACAATCAATTCCCTTATATAACTATAGATTTTCTAGACTCAGCATCGACCATTTTGGCTTGGTAATCCTACAGGCAGTCAAGCTCTCATACCAACACTGTCGGGACCCCGATCCTAAGCCATACAACTCCAGCATGCACACATCATATCACTTTGTGGCCTCACGCACGGTAATCACCCCGGTTGCCACCTTACCTTGGCCGGGACCGTTTGCGTCTTTTGGCTCACGTATATGACTATGTTGCCAGCAATCATATGTCAAAGAACCTGGGTCGACATGGCTAGTTATGAACCCAAGTGGCACATCCGTACAGGGACAGGCATACATAACCCAGCAAGGCAGGTGTCGGTCATCAGCGAGTGTAGACGAGTCGTAGCAAGCTACAGGGACTCCATTACACCGCGTGACATTTCCCAGAGGGGACAGACACAGCAACCAAGAAGGATACATGCCGGTCAATCCATGTGTCCGAAGCAGTAGCAAGCTACCAAGGCTCGATGGAAGCACAAAGAGGCATTTCCAGGTATGGACTACTACTCAAGGCACACAACTAGGTGTCGAATCCCACACATATCAATGCATTGCAAGCATATACACAATATGCACGATATGTGTAGATACAACATGGCATCACAACATAACTCTACAACACATCATTTATTTATTAGACTCCGACGAGCCAACATAGTTTAATGTTACAAACAGAAGGGGTCACATGGCCCAACATTTAGAGCATACAAGCATCAAGCGGAAGTTACATGTCTGGGTACAGACATCTACTAAAAGCGGCTGGAAGAGCCTAAAGGCTACAACGACCCTACCATAGGAGCCAGATCACTGTCTGGGTTCCCAAACTAAACCATCGATGTTAACGTCAAGAGATAACGTAGAGAGAGCGGCGTCTATTCTGCAAAAATGTGAATAGGAGGCTTGCCTTGAGGGCCAAGACCTCAAGGGTGCGCCGGCGAAGGAGAAGAGGAGGAATCCTACTCCAATTAGGATTGGAAAGTGGAGTCCTTCTCTTCCTTCCCACCTCCCCTTTTTTCTTTGGTTTTCTTCTCTTGGCGCTAAGGCCCTCTTGGGCTGTCCCACCAGCCTACTAAGGGATGGTGCGCCACCCCTAAGGCCATTGGGCTTCCCCCAGGTGGGTTGCCCCCCTCGCGGTGAACTTCCAGAACCCATTCGTCACTCCTGGTACAATGTCGGTAATGCCCGAAAACCTTCCGGTAACCAAATGAAACCATCCTATATATCAATCTTTGTTTTTGGACCATTCCGGAAAACCTCGTGACATCTGTGATCTCATCCGGTACTCCGAACAACATTCGGTAACCACACATATAACTCAACTATACTAAAACATCATCGAACCTTAAGTGTGAAGACCCTGCTGGTTCAAGAACTATGTAGGCATGCCCCGAGGTAATCCTCAGTCAATATCCAATAGCGAGACCTGGATGCCCATATTGGATCCTACATATTCTCCTAAGATCTTATCGGTTGAACCTCAGTGTCAAGGATTCATATAATCCCGTATGTCATTCCCTTTGTCCTTCGGTATGTTACTTGCCCGAGATTTGATCGTCGGTATCCGCATACCTATTTCAACCTCGTTACCGGCAAGTCTCTGTACTCGTTCCGTAATACAAGATCCCGTGACTTACACTTAGTCACATTGCTTGAAAGGCTTGTGTGTGATGTTGTAGTACCGAGTGGGCCCCGAGATACCTCTCCGTCACACGGTGTGACAAATCCCAGTCTTGATCCATACTAACTCAACGGACACCTTCGGAGATACCTGTATAGTACCTTTATAGCCACCCAATTACGTTGTGACGTTTGACACACACAAGGTATTCCTGCGGTGCCAGTGAGTTATATGATCTCATGGTCATAGGAATAAATACTTGACACACAGAAAACAATAGCAATAAAATGACACGATCAATATGCTACGTATATAATTTGGGTCTTGTCCATCACATGATTCTCCTAATGATGTGATCCCGTTAACAAGTGACAACACTTGCCTATGGCCAGGAATCCTTGACCATCTTTGATCAACGAACTAATCAACTAGAGGCTCACTAGGGACAGTGAGTTGTCTATGTATCCACACATGTATTTGAGTTTCCAATCAATACAATTTTAGCATGGATAATAAATGATCATTATGAACAAGGAAATCTAACAATAACTAATTTATTATTGCCTCTAGGGCATATTTTCAACACATGGACAATGATTACCAGAACTCCGGGATGACAATTCAATGCGTGACCGACGCCAACGACACAACTGAAAAATTCTACGGAAGGGTCGAAGAGATCTGGGAGCTAGACTATGCTGGAATGCACGATGCGATGATGTTCCGTGTCAGATGGGTAAGGACGTCGTAAGAGAAAACAAGTATTTCACCACCATGTCTATACTCGACGCGAAGAGCACTTCCGTGAACGTTAACATCATCGCCAAAAATGAGCGATGGGTACATGCTAAGGACGTGACACAATGATTCTTCATAACCGACCCGACCAATCCGAGCGGTGTTGTCGTGAAGAGATCCAAAAGGAGCATCGTCGGAATGGATGCAGTCGCCAACGAGGAAGACTACGACCAATACGGCAACCCGATGAGGGAAAATGACGATGACGATGAAGCATACGTGAAAAGAAGAACCAAGACTACATGGCGGCGGAAATATTGTACTCCATGGCTCCGGAAAAGTCACAAGGAGGGGCTCAATTACTCGGCAATGTACAAGAAAGGGAAGAAGCTCAATGTGAAACATCGTCGACACAGCTGATGAGAAACCTACATTTATATATATGTATCTATTTTGTGTACGCACTTAAGTAAGCGTTATCGGTCAACTGATATGTTACCACCACATGCATGGTTCTCGTGATATTCGCGCATGGGTGATATTCGCGCATTAGGGGAGAGGGAGACGCCATCGTTGGGAGAAAAACAAAAAAACAAAAACAAAAGGGTGAAAGAGTACAAAAGAAAAAGAAAAGTAAACAAAAAAGAAAATAATGAAAAAAAGAAAAAGAAAACTAGAAAAGGAAAATAATAAAAAGAAAAGATGGAAAAGATAGCAGTACCGCCACCCGCCAAGAAGCAAAGGAAGAGACCGGCCAAGAAAGGCCTTAAAGGCGCTATAGGTGCTTCAAGGAGCCAACAACCTCTGAAACACCTGATGGTAGACAGAATACCTGTTAAAGGTAAGCAACGTTTCCACATCGCCGGCGAGCCGATCCTACCTACCAAAGCGCTATATCACATACTGAATAATGATCTAAAGAGACTCCACGAAGATGTGTTAGCCAAAGAGAAAATCCTTCTCGTCACGAAACATTCAGGATACCCGCTTTACACGGCTCATGTGCCGGGTGGGAAGTTGTACGTCGATACCTGGCCCGCGAATCAGCTCCTCCTGCAATTTGACTACATCTACAACCTGTTCCACATGACCAAGTTGGATTTCAAGTTCATCCGCATGTATGCATTGTATCTCAACTCCATCATCAATATGGAAATCATCAAATATATCTGCGTCGCGGACCCATACTATATGCACGAGAGCTTCTTGGCAGTTTGGGAAGAGCACCGTGAGTATGCGAGCAAGTACCTCGACGAAATCATGATTGCTAATAGGGACAAGGAAGCGATTCTCTAGCTTTATCATCCCTCGTAAGTCATCCGTGCATATCTTTTCGTACATGTTAATCATTCCTTTGCAAGCATGGATGCTAATTTGAGGTGTACTTAATTTGCGCAGCGGAGGCGGCGCCGTCCTCATCGTTCTGTACCCGGAATACTCCCATGCTATGTACTTGGACTCGTGGAAGAACCTCAAGAAAAAGGATTACACGCACGTAAAGAGTGTTCTCGACACTGCCCTGTTAACCTTCAACCTGACTGGTGGATATATCAAGGTGAAAAAGTACAGGAATAAAGCACCGGCTTTCGGCCGTAGGACCGACTTCTGTTGCATCCAGCAACCGCACAACAATACGGCTGATGGATTATACCTCATGCATCACCTGATGGAGTTCAGAAGGGATAATCAACGCCTTCTCATGTCAGCTACTACCGAAGATGCCGAGATTGTCACCTAGGCCACAAACATAGGACACACACCGGATCATCGAATCTGAGCTGAGTTTTATCCCGTACAGTGTGAACTAGCCCAAGTGATCATGAAGCAAGTCCTCGAACCAACGGTGATGTTCTACCATGGGCCAATCACGCGGGTTGATGTCCGAGCACTGCTAGTCGCTCAGCGTCTGGACCTGAAGCCTTTCACGAAGCTCGGGTGCATCCTCCGTGACTATGAAGATTGGAACGCCGACCTGGACGACTGATTGTCAATGACAATGTGATGTAACTAAACCATGGCCCTATACTAGCGTGCCTTATCACTACTGTCTTTCTAGGGCAAAACTTTGAAATTATGCACGGCGAAACTATGTGATGTAACTAAACCGTGGTCCTGAACTAGCGTAGATCGCTCTAGTTAATTAGTTTGGGTATGAGGAACTTCGTCATTTATGTTTACTATTGGTTGCTTTTATTTTGCTAATCATGCTCTTTGTTTTATTAAGTACATTATGTTGCATATTATCGTTCAAATCAACAACTCACGATGCAGGTACCTAGATCAGAGATGGTGAAGGACAACTACGCCATGTACATTTGGAGGGTTCTAGGAGTCTACGACCACTGGCCAGCCGCTCATGCCTAGGTGCACAAGTACCCGGGTGCTAGCCACAGAGGGTTCGACACCAGAGCCGAAGCGGAAAGTAGTTACTAGAGGTGGACACTCCAGCATGAGCAGGGGCGGGACCGCTTGTACTAGATAGTCGCGCTCTTTCTCATGCTGATCGCTCTTCTCTTCTACATCATGTTGTAGATAGAGATGATGAAACTTGTGGCTGTGCCATGACCATGCAGTTGCACTTATTCGAGACATGACATGATCGCACTTATGTATCACTACTTTCGAGATTATGTGATGATATTTTGTGTTGAATGATGATGATGATGATGATGGTATGACGAGACTATTGTTTGTCTATGATATCTGAGAATGGTGTATGTTTAAAGTGATGTGATGAAACTATTGTATAGAATCTGTATAAATACATCACAAATACGTAGAGGGTGCAAATCTTTGAAAGAAGTAAAAGTTAGCAGTAGCGTTGGTAAATACTTACGAGTAGCGCAGCTTAGGAGCAGCGCTTTCTATAAGCAAGCGCTACTACTAAAGTTAGCTGTAGCGCTAGACAGGGAAGCGCTACTGCTAACAATACTTACCAGTAGCGCTTCCCATACCTGCGCTACTAGTAGTGTTTAGCTGTAGCGCGATAGCAGTAGCACTTGGCCTAGCACTACTGCTATGCATATTTCCAGCGCTACTACTAGGGTTTTCCCTAGTAGTGGTGGTGTAATAGTAATAGGTGCAGGTAGGAGTCGGCCTATTTGCTTATGGATGTGATGCCTATATACACATGATCATTGCCATGAATAGCACATAACTATGCACTTATTTATCAATTGCCTAACAGTAATTTGTCTACAAATTGTATGCTTGCTTTAATGAGAGATGTCACTAGGGAAAACTATGGCCTCCGGGTAAAAACACTTATGTGTTTACAAACGCTAAAATTTCCTTGCTACCTTCATTTACTTTTTATTTACTTTTCATTTGCAACTTCCAACCACACCACTTACTTGTTTGCAAATTACGAGACAAGGGGATTGACAACCCTTTTGCCCGCGTTGGGTGCAAGTGTTTTTTCTCTTGTGTTTAGTCCATGAAGACGAGGGTTGGATTTTACTCCTATTGGTTCAATAAACACAAAGATGTTGCACCTAGTCCTTCTAAAAACAAAAAGAAAACAAAAAAAAGTTAGGACTCTCCATGCTTGTAGTGAACCTGTTATAGAAAATCCTATTGAGAATCGTAATGATGTTTCTATTTCTGATGCCGAGACACAACCGGGTAGTGAATATTCACCTAGTGACAATGATAAGGATAATTATAATAATGTTGTCCACGTTATGCTCAGCCAGATAATGATAAAGAACATAATAATGATGTGGAAACATAACCTTGTAATGATCTTGATAACCTCCATCCTAAGAATAAACATTATGATAAGAGGGATTTTACTGCTAGAAAACATGATAAAGAAAGAGAGACATGGGTTCAGAAACACATGCCCTTCCCTCGTAAGTATTCTAAGAATAAGGACGAGGAGGACTTTGAGAACTTTGTTGAAATGGTTAGACCCGTCTTTTTACAAACACATTTGACGGATATCTTGAAAATGATACGCAACCTTATAAGTTAAGAGCATTTTAAAACATAGAACATTTGGTCTAGCTATGCCAGATTTTATTTTTGTAAGAGATGAGTTTTACAGAACTTGAGATCCAGTCCAACTTTACTATTGGATCGAGATTCATGCACTTAAGGGCACTATATGTGCGTGTCAGAACCTCACTAACACGAATCTAGGATGGAAATTACCTGATACCACACCAAGATCTCAATTTTTGCTGGTTGCCAATTACACTGCTGTATTTGATCTAGCGATCCATGGGTTTCCCTTGCTTGTGTTTACGAATTGATTTTCCGCCTACCAAGTGCATCTAGACGGTTCTTGATGAAAAATAATATCATTTTTTGCTTCGGAAAAATACTATCCCTTTCACTAGTATTAAATATAATCAGTTCATTGAACAAATGAATCAGGAGGAACTGATAAAATAGTACTTCCTCCGTAAACTAATATAAGACCGTTTGGATCATTATTTTAGTTATCTAAACACTCTTATATTAGTTTACAGAAGGAGTACCATAAAAAGCAGGAACTAGAACGGAGGCTGAACCAAGTTATATGACTCATTTTCAGCACTTGCACATATTGCTACTATTTTATATGGCATGCCATACTGGGGTATTACTAAGTGTTGCTATGTCACGTATTTCATCATTTATTGCTAATGTTGTTGTCTAATTTTGTATCTTGTATGCTTGAGTAGTGCAATACTTTTTAACTATTTGCACCATTTTAATTTAAATTAAAACATACAATTAATTTATGCATAATAATTCTAGAAAATCCAATTGTTTTAATACAAAATAAATGGGCGCGGCAACGGGCGTCATCAAGGATCTAGTATAATTGATAACAAGTTAACTTTCAACTTTATGTACCCTTATTATTTATCCTTGGAATAGAATTATATACGTTTAAATGCATCATATATGTTAGTATTTTTTACTCTTGCATTACACTTGCAACACGTATTCCTAGAATAATCTTGTTAGATGCATCATATATGTTAGTATTTTTTACTGCAAAGTTCTCAATCGAATAGTGATAATAACTCGTCTTTCTTCTTCTTCTTCTTCTTCTTCTTCTTCTAACTTCCTTCATTATTTCCATTTCTGATGATTTGATTCATTTCATGGAAGCTTCCATTGATGGACTGCTAGTGTTTAGTTTATTTTTCATTTGTATTGATGAACAATGTAAAACTTATGTATGTATATGTGGATGAACTATGTGAAACTATGAATTGTGCTAGCCTATGTGTTCTCTACCTTGTTAAATATTTCATGATAATATTGAAAATATATATGCTGTGAAATATATGTGTTGAAGAAGTCTGAAACTATATATATGTGTGTGTTCTATGAAAATGCAGAGAAATAAAAGAAAACAAACAAACAAGGAGCAATACAGTTGCTTTGCCATCAGCCAGCAGATGACAAAGGATGGAAAAGGGCCGCCCCCTGGCAGACGGGAAAAGGCCGACCCCCGACAGATGGAATAGGGCCATCCCTGGAAGACGACAAATACCCCCTCCGTGCGGCAGACTGCAAAGGCTCCATTAGCTATCTAACGGAGTCGCCCCTATCAGATGTCGTCTAGCTTCCTTTGGCGTCTGCTTGCTATGGCAGACAGATGTCAAAGATCTTTGTTGTCCGTTATCATGCGGCAGATGACAAAGGACATCTTTACCGATGCTATCTACCGTTTGTCGTCTGCCATGACAGATGGCAAAGAAGCTTATTTATGTAGTGCCCCTGGCTAGAGAGACGCCATGGGTTAGCTCATGGGAGTCATCCGGATTGGGCCGACGTCCTCGCTGTCACCCTCGCTCTCTCCCTTGCTTGCCCACGCCATGGCAGAGCCATCGCTGCTTGCGCAGCAACCAGCCCCCGCTCGCCTCTCCAGCTTATCAAGCACGCCATCCGTTCCCAAAGACTCAATGTGAGATTCCGCATCCTCCTATGCCTCTTTCTTCATTGATTCTGATCCCCATCTACCGTTGCCATGCAAGCCGAGGAGCACCGTCACTCGGGCTCATCACCGGGGTCACTCCGGTGACCGTTGGGTCACACCACCATGTCCAACGACCTCGTGTGCACGCGTAGACCACGTAGGTGCCATCGGTTGCTGGAACTGCTCGCTGTAGCATCGTTCCCATCTTTGCTCACATGTGTCCGCTGCAATACCGCACACCACCATCGATTCACGTCACCTCCGATGAGGCCACTTGCTCCAGTTGACGTGGGAGACCTCCAGCTTCAAGTAGATGGTCTCGCCCGCCCATTTGGTCAATTGAAGATCGTTTTCGATGCCCTCCGCCATGCCTACCATCCCCGGCGGCTTAACTCCGGCCTAACCACCCATCCTCTGGGTCACTGACGTATGGGTCCTGGCCCCACTAATTTATGGATTAACCTAATCCTAAGGGCAGTACTCTGCGCCGGCGCATCGGCCGAAACTTTCACAGAGGCGCGCGCGGGTCGCCCGATCCATCAACTCCCGCACATCCGCACCGTTAGATCTCCATGCAATATTTTTCCTTCCGATGTAGCAAAATTTCGACGCGATGCAGCAATTTTTTTCAACGGTTGCAACAAAAAACAAAATTTATAGCAAAAAAAATATCTACGTAATCATAGCAAAAAAATGAAGCTGATGGTGCGTGGTAGCAAAAGTCAAACGACGATTGTAACAAATATCTACGTGAATGTGTATGCAACTTTTTTAGCGAACGGTTGTAGCAAAAAATGATGCCGGTTGTAACAAAAATGATCACGGTTGTAGCAAAAGTAAAAAACATCGATTGTAACGAAAAATCCGATGAACTGGAGTTGCAACCAAACGTATATGGAGCTTTATACTGGAAAAATGTAGCAAAAAAAAACGCTTGCAACAAATATGACGCTGGTTGCAACAAATTTACACGAAAATAAAAGCTGCATGAAAGCCTCTGCCAGCGAGGCGTGCGGCCCGTGCGCGACCGATCGAACGATTCGGCCGGCGCGCCGGGTGAAAGCGTTTACCTAATCCTAACTCCTAATTAGCACTGACTCACTCACATATGGGTTCCGACCATCAGGTTTGCCTTGGGCTGGTGCCTATGACTAGATGACGTCATGCTAACCCTATGGTGATTTAGTAATCATTTTTGGACTTTAAATAAGTACAAATGATTCATTTATTTTTAGAAAAATGCCCAAACTTTTAAAATTCATGGAAAATGAACCATAACTCTAAAGAAAATAAATTATGTATGAAAAATGATCAAAAAATCCATTCTTTCCATCTATATCATTCCCATGCGTGTTTGAACAAATTTAAGTTGCTGGATAGGACAATTTTGATAAAGGGCATTTGAAATGTCTTATGTGAAGCATGAATTTGAATGTAGGGTTCAATTCAACTTCATTTAAACCAGTTACTAAGTGCATTAGCTCAAATCACAGCATATTGCCATGTCACATTCATGCATCATTTTGTCGCATTTGTTGTGTATTGATTGTTCCTCGTTCGTTTATGACCTCGGCGACACGTTATAGCCCTGAGGATACGCTTGAGTATCCAACAGAGGAGCAATAATCCAATGTCGATCTGCCAGTCAAGCAAACCCCCTTTAGCATTACGATATAATCCCACTCTCCTGCTCTTGATATTTGTAATTGCATTAGGACAACAACGTTTCAACAATCATACATGTTTTGGTAGTTGAACCCATTTCTTTGCATGACCTGTCATTGTCATTGTAAATAGCCAAAACCTTCCTAGCATGATTAGGAGTTGCTTGAGCCATGTTGTGACCAATCATCCATGTCATGCTTGGTTCGTGTTAGGTCTGATCAATCTTGGTGATGGTTTGGAATGAATTTGATCATGTCCTAATGGTAAGAGCTAAGTGTGTGAACCCAATTTGGTAAAGGTAGCGATGAGTGGCTATGTAGGAGTACATGGTGGGTTGTCTCATTGAAATGGTCCTTAAGAACTGGGTTTTGTGTATGTTATCCAAGACTAGCAACTACCACACATTGGGCCCTGAAATATGACCCCGCTCAACTCATCAATCTCCTTGATCTCTGTCGAGGATTTGCAACTAGGTTTGGGTGTTTGTAGGTCATCTTAGTAGTCTACCAAGTGGCACCAGGTACAGGTGGGCTTGGGACAGATAGGCACCATGGCCCGATGTATCAAGTGTAGTTCCATCTGACAAGGTGGGCTTGGGAACCCTATACACAACATTTGGGGCCGTAATGGAAACTTCGGCTGGACTTCCCTTGCGGGTTTAGGCTCTGATAGGCGATAGAACTAGACTAGACTCTCATGTGGTTAACGGCCATGGCTACACCCATGTTGGCTTTCGCTTGACGTCTTCCGAGTACATGTCGTGTACACGCGCTAAGTGGTGGACACATATGTGAAGAAGTACACCCTTGTATGGTAAATTCTCTATTCGAATTGCCACGTCCATGGATAAGGATTATTTGGAAGCTTATGTGGTACATAGACAACTTAAATGGATACTCTAAAATATGCATGATAAGTGTGACTGCTATGGATGGCCTTCTCGTATCGAGGTGGGAGAGGATCCAAAGTGGTGGATGGATATGTTTAATATGTTGACTCGTGTGCGCTTTCTACATGGGATAGCCAATGAGTCAAAGCTAGCTTGCTACATTAAACTCCACAAACCCCTTTGTTGATACTGATGTGTCGTCGTTTTCTCACGACAGATACCATAGGTAGGCTTATCGAGGGTGGTTGGGACCGAAGGGACACCGGCGGGCTCCTGAAACGGGATTGGTAGCTACCAATGCAAGACGCACGATGTACCCAGGTTTGGGGCTCTCCGTGGGAGATAATACCCCTAGTCCTGTCGGCGTGGTTGATGAACCAAGATGATTACACGTTGTTCCTTGAGTTGTTCGACAGAGGAGGAAGAAGGAGTAGTCGGCTCGCAACATACCTCTCCTATGTAGACCCCACCAGCCTACAAAATGGATATTATGTACATTATGCGGGACCAGGTTGGTAGCCTCTCAGGCCGGCCACGGGGCCCACTAAGGTTTAGTCTTGTCGCTTGAGGGGCCCATCGGCTGCAAGGTCCCTTCTGGCCCTGGGACCCGTCGGCTAGCCTATGGAATTGGTGTGTGCTCCCCACGCAGGGCACGTGCGGTACGACAGACGTCATTTTGCGGGATCCGGCGCCGATCAGCAGTATGTCCGCCTCCACTTTAGCCACACCGGGCGTGGAAATGGAGTGGGTTGTGGTGCGCGGGTACAGTGCATGGTTGACGGATCGGAGCCGGCGTTGATCAGCGCTACGACCGCCGCCACTGTATCCATGAGTATGCCTCTCCATCGTACCCGTGGTGAGGTACCTTCACCTTTAATCGAAGACCCCGTCACATCCAGGGAATTGATGCAATAGGTGCCCTTCAGCTGGCTGGCGGCTAGCCAGCTGGCCAGAGAGTAGCCGGCTATGCTCCTAGCTGGAAAGGACTGTGTAGCCGACCAGGAGGAGCCGGTGGTTGAGGAAGCTTTCCCTCCATTCTATACCGAAGGAGGGCAGGTCCCCCATGAGGCGAAGGGCCTTGCCAGCTTGAGTATCTGGCTCGCGGGCATTGGGAGCCGCTATATGTGAGCCCAGGCACGGGAGGCGATCGGGCCAGGAGCCGGCTGGCTTCCGATGGACGCCTCGGCTTTTTCACTCGCAGCACTGGTGCGCCACGTGTTGTGCTTTGGGTGCTGCGCCCTGACAAGCCACACGCATGACGGGACTGGGCCTACGCAATGGGGCCCGCCACACCGCGATATCGGCCCGCGCGCGGGTATCCTGTGTGGATACGCGGCGACAGTTGGTATTTCACAGCGCATTAAGGCTCCCACATAATCGGGAGGGGGTGGGGATCGTGCGCACCGGATCCCCTCCCCACGATCTCTTCCGTGGTTTAAATGGACGGGCGGGGGGCCCGAAGAGGCCATTCCCCCATCCTACTCCGCTCCAGCGCCCCCTCCCCCCAGAGCAAGAGAGAGAGAGACAGAGAGTTGCGCCGCTCGCGTCTGCGCCGTTGTTCACCGCCGGAACTTCGCGCATCCCTCAGAGCCAAGCCGCCGCCAAGAAGGCGAAAGCCCGGGACTCCTGGGAAGCCAGCCTCGTCACCGATGGGCATATTGAGGTGCTGCGCCACTGTCGTATGTTGCCCTCGGCGGAACTCACTGTGGTGTGTCTCTGTGATGTAGAAGGATCTCCGACCCCACGAGACGACAAAGTGGTGGTCTTCAACGAGCACTTCTTCCACGGGTTCGGACTTCCAGCAAGCGACTTCTTCTCGCGCTTACTCGTACACTTCGTCCTGTAGCCGCACCACCTCGCGCCAAATGTCGTCCTCTAGTTGGCGGCCTTCGTCACCCTGTGTTAGACTTGTGGCGCCAACTGTTTTTCTTCAAGTAGCAGTCGGTGTCGACCGATGTTCCTGCCGTCATGAAGATGACCCCTTGCGGCATCGCCCTCGTTCATCACCGGACCGCCTCCGGCTTCCCAGAGCTTCCTCTCCAGGATTCGATGAAGAAGTGGTAGATGGGGTTCTTGTATGTGAAGAATGTGAATACCCTCCATGACTAGATCAACCTGCCTCCTTTCACCATCGCTCCCCCGACTACGAAGCTGAACTGGAAGAGCTCGTTACTGAAGTCGACCCCGGAGGTGAAGCAGATATGCGCCCACCTCGAACTTTTGAAGAATCGAGGCCTTCTAGCCGAAGATTTTCTTGCCACCATGGTGGTACGCCGGATTCTGGCTCTACAGCGCCGGCAACACTTGATTTGCCAGATGGGCGGCCGACATGATCAATGTCGGCCCTCGACAAAGAACTTGCGAGCCGGCTAGAGAGCACAGCTGGTGAACTTGATCTCCTCCACCTCCATGGATGATAGTGGCGCATGGGAATGGGGCATGGGCCTTTATGATCGAGACCATCCGGCTCCGACGGTACGCCTTCTTCACGATAATGTTTCCAGTTTTTCTTTGAATACCATCTGGCTTCTAACGTCGGACGCCAGCTACGTCATCAGCTATTCAAGCGTTTGGAAATCTACCAGCAGCCAACCGTCGATGTGGAGGTGTCGAACCCGCCGAGATCGAGGATGAGGACGAGGTGGACACTACTGGAAAATAGTTATTTCCCATCTGCTGCTTCTTTGTCGTCTGCTGGCTGATGGCAAAGTCCCTCTTTGTCATCAGCTACCAAAAACCAGACGGCAAAGAGCAGGCTGATGCAAAAGGTACTATTTGCCATCAGCCAGCTCTTTGCCGTCTGCCAGCTCACGGCAAAGAGCATTGAGGAAGACGACAAAGAGCATGCGGGGCCCACCCCGCAGCCCCTCTCTCCCCTCTAACGGCCTCTCTCTTTATCGTCCGCTTTTCTTCTTTGTGCCATCGGGAGGCGGACGGAAAAGAGGGTGCCCCCCTAACGGCCGTTAGCCCCACCCCCACGCGCCTCTCTCTCCCCCTAACGGCCACCCCGACACCCCTCTCTCTCACCCCCGACACCGCCACCGCCGCCGCGCCCTCCTCCGACCTCCCTGCGCTGCCGCCCCTCCTCCTCCGGCCTCCCCGCGCCCCCTCCTCCTCCGGCCTCCCTGCGCCCCCTCCTCCACCACCGCACCCTCCTCCTCCCCGGCCGCCCTGCGCCCTCCTCCTCCCCGGCCACCCTGCACCTTCCTCCTCCCCGGCCGCCCTGCGTCCTCCTCCCTGGCCGCCCTGCGCCCTCCTCCTCCCCGGCCGCCCTGCGCCCCCTCCTCCACCGCCGTCTCCTCAACCGCCGCACCCTCCTCCTCCCCGTCCGCCCCCTCCGGTGAGTTCTTTTTTTTCTTTTTGCTAATTTACAGATTTAGTTTTGTTTTGTTAATTAGTGGTAGCTAGATTATTGTTAGTAGTTTTAGTGGTAGATTTAGTTAGGTTAGTAGTTTTAGTTAGGTTAGTTAGTTAGCTTGGTTAGTTAGGTGGAGGAGGAGAAGAGGAGAAGAGGAGGAGGAGGAGCACGAGAAGAGGAGAAGAAGAAGAGGAGTAGGAGGATGAGGAGGAGGAGAAGAAAAAGAAGAAGAATAAGAAGAAGAAGAAGAAGAGGAGAAGAAAATAATAATAATAATAATAATAATAATAATAATAATAAGAAGAAGAAGAAGAGAAGAAAAAATAAGAAGGAGAAGAAGTAAAGAAGAAGAGAAGAAGAGAATAATAAAAAAATAAGGAGAAGAAGAGAAAAAAGAAGAAGAAGTTCATTTTTTATTGTTTGGTATTTAGTGGTAGCTAGATTCATTTTTAGTTACTTAGTGGTAGATTCTGTTTTTGTTATTTTTTTGCTGTTTAGTGCTATCTAGGTTTAGCGTTAGGTTTAGTTAGCTTGGTTAGTTAGGTTAGTTAGTTAGGTAGCTTAATAGAAAGAATAGGAAGAAGAAGAAGAGGAGGAGGAGGAGGAGAAGAGGAGAAGAGGAGGAGGAGAAGAAGAAGAAGAAGAAGAGGAGGAGGAGAAGACAAAAATAAGAAGGAGAAGAAGAAAAGAAGAAGAAAAGAAGAAGAGAAGAAGAAGAGAACAGGAGAAGAAGAATACCTGCTCCTCCTCCTTCTTCTCCTCCTCCTCCTTCTCCTTCTTCTCGATTTCTTCTTCTTCTTCTCCTCCTCCTCTTTCTTCTCCTCTATCTTATTCTCCTCACCTTATTTTCCCCAACAATGAGATAATTATCCCATTTAGCTACAAAATGGCAGAAAAACCTTGGTTAGCTCATGAATATTATATTCTAAACTTGTTTTCCTCTAAAATGACATAATTAGAATATTTGTGTTGATCGGGTGGATTTACATGTGATAGTTGTTTCGTCGCTGTGAGGTCTGCTGTGCGAAGACCTGCTCGTGCGTTGTACGAGCTCCGCCCCTGCATTCGTGGGTCAGTAGAAATTTCATCTCCTCCCTGCCCCTTCATTTACTGTGGCTCGGTTTCCGGATGAAACTTTCTAGATTTAGGTAATTAAATTAATTGATCAGTATGCGTGACCAGTATGCGTCTCCCGTTCGAAAGGGCGACATCTATAAATATGCATGTCTTTGCATATTTATAACCGCCATCGTTTCGAATTGTCCAATATTATCCATGGACAGCCCGAGTATGTGTAGATTGGGTTCGTTTTCCCGTATGCTGTGCTCTCGATCCGAGGCGGAATTTCGTCAGTGCCTCCCTATTGTTCTCCGGATGCACATCCTCTCTGTTTATTGTGGAGACGTGTATCAGGAGAACAGCGGGGAGGTGCTGCCGAAATTTTGCGTTGGATCCGGAGCAGAGCATGGGAAAACGAACCCAATCTACACATACTCGGGTGGGATTAGGACCTATCTTTACCTATTAGCGTGTAGGTTGCCTGGACGTAATAAAAATGGTGAACCTGATTAACCGATGAATATAAATGCTAAATTATATATAAATATATTTCTTCTATATTTAGTAGCTACGCAAGATGAGTGATCGTGCGTGGATGTATACCGGTGACCCTAGTCGGAAAGAGATGACGAAAGAATGGTTTGTAAAAACAAAGGAATTTGTGAAAGCCGCATTTGCAAATGGCCAGGAAAGAAACTATTGCCCCTGTCCTGGATGCGACAACTATAAAAAGACGACAGAGGCTGTAATGATTAAACACCTGCAGAGGACGGGTTTTAAGCCTATTATATGGTGTGGACATTTCATGGTGAGTCTATACAACGCACAAGAGTTGAGGTGGTCCGTCGTCGCAGGGACGAGCATGGTACCGGGATCGAAGACAAGGTGCAAGACTTTGATGATGCTCGGGATTCGGAAGATGAGATGGAGGAATCTGCAAAGGCCTTTTATGAAATGTTGTTGTCTTCAGAACGTCCTCTCCATGAGCACACTGAGCTCTGTCAGCTGGATGCAATTGCAAAAGTAATGGCTCTGAAGGCTCAGTTCAACTTGGGAAGTAATGGCTCTGAAGGCTCTAATTGGACGCTTCCTACCCAAAGGCCATGTCATGCCTGCAAACCTGTACTAGTCAGACAAAATACTTCGTGTACTTAAGATGCCCTATGAGAATATAGATGCATGTGAGAAAGGATGTGTCTTATTTGGGAAGGAGTATGCACACTTGGACTATTGTCCCAATTGCGAGTCTTGCAGGTATCTTGTGGTAGACAACGGTATGGGTGAGAAGAGGAAGACCAAAATCGCAGTTAGTGTTCTTCGGTATATGCCAATCGTACCAAGACTTCAACGTCTTTTCATGCTCGAAGAGACAGCCAGACAGATGACATGGCACAAACTGGGCAAAAGTACCGAACTAGATGCGGATGGGAATAAGATGATGGTACACACATCGGATGGGGAAGCGTGGAAACATTTCGATGGATTGCATCAGGATAAAGCGGTAGATCCAAGGAATCCTCGAGGTTGCGCCGCCACGGAAGGTTTTAATCCCTTCGGCATGATGGCAAGCCATCACAGTTGTTGGCCTGTATTTGTCATTCCACTCAATCTCCCCCCGGGCAGATTATGCAAAGAAAGAACATATTTCAGACGTTGATAATTCCAGGGCCCAATTATCCGGGGAAGAATATGAATGTGTACCTGCAACCGCTTGAGGATGAATTGGAAGAAGCTTGGGATAATGGGGTCAAGACATACTATGCCGCTAGAAAAGAAAACTTCAAAATGCATGTGTGGTACATGTACTCTATGCATGACTTGCCAGCGTATGCGCTATTCTCTGGATGGTGTGTGCATGGAAGGTTCCCATGCCCCCAATGCAAGGCAGCTCTTCAGTTTCATTGGTTGCAGGAGGGTCGGAAGTATTCTTGCTTTGACTTGCATAGACATTTCCTGGATCCTGACCATTAGTTCAGAAAAGACAAGAAGAACTTTACCAAAGGTAAAGTTGTCAAAAACTTGGCACCACCTGCGTTCACAGGCCAACAGATCCTGGACCAGTTAAACGCCCTTGAGCCTGATCCAGAGCGTCCAGGGTATTTCAAGAGGTATAATTCAGAACATGCCTGGACTCACAAGCCATGCTTCTGGGATCTTCCTTACTTCAAAGACCTCCTTCTTCCACACAATATCGACATGATGCACACTGAACAGAATATCAGAGAGGCTATTTTTGGTACATTGTTCGACATAGATGGGAAGACAAAGGATAATATTAAGGCTAGAGTCGATCAAGAGACACTATGTCATAGACCGTTACAAAACATGCGAGAAGGCAAAGGAAAGCAGAAGTGGTCAAAGCCAAAGGCTTGGTTCAATCTTGGAAGCTATGAGGGAAATTATCTTGTGGGTCAAAATGCACTTGATGTTCCCCGATGGGTATGCAGCGAATCTAAAGAGGGGAGCGAGTCTTGAAAAATTAAAAATCTTTGGTCTCAAGAGTCATGATTGGCACATATGGCTAGAGAGGGTACTGCCAGTGATGTTACGTGGCTTTATTCCTGAGGATGAATGGCTAGTACTGGCGGAGCTGAGCTATTTCTTCCGTGTTCTTTGTGCGAAAGAATTGTCGCCTGGCGTGGTAGAAGACATGGAGGAGTTTGCACCGGAGTTGTTGTGCAAGTTAGAGAAGATCTTTCCACCGGGCTTCTTTAATCCAATGCAGCATTTGATTTTACATCTACCGACCGAGGCAAGATTGGGTGGGTCCGTGCAAGATCATTGGTGCTATGCAACTGAGATGATGTAGAAGACCCTTCGAGCTAAATGTAAAAATAAGCGTAGAATTGAAGCATCCATTGCTGAGGCATTCATTACTGAGGAGGTGGCAAACTTTGTGACAACACACTACGAAGCCAAAAATCATCACTTGCATAATCCGAAGCCTCGACACAATGATAAAGACCCTAAAAAAGGTGGGTCCAACCTCAGCCTATTCAAAGGGAAGCTCGCACCAGCCGGTGCTTCGAAACCAATAATGTTGGATGTCGAAGAATGGCGGAGCATTTCGTTGTATAACTTCAACAACCTAACAGAAATGCGGCCGTACATCGAGTGAGTTCTCAGCACATTTTCCCGTAACTTCTAATTCATTTGAACTGCTCTTATTCCCGGATATTTCAAACAGCCGTTACGTCGCCAAATTCTCGGATGGAGCGGTGATCGAAAATGATTCCGTCAAAGACTATGAGCTTCTGTCAAAGACAGGAGGCGGCTATCCCGGTTTCATCTCTTGGTTCAAACAAACGGTAATTATCAATAATGGACCATTTCATTCTTGGTCTAACTTGCGGCTAATGCAACAATCGTTTCGTATTAAACTTGTAGGCTAATTCAGAGTCTATGGACGCCGAATTGAGACAAGTCGCTAATGGTTTTGACTATAAGGTCCGTTCATTTGAGAAATACAACATCAACGGGTATCTCATTCGTACCTTTGGCACAGAGCTATCTATGCCCGACCGGAAATCTACAAATTATGTTGTCTCTGTTATCGGCGAAGGTGTTATCGAGTATTATAGAAGAGTTGAAGCAATTTATGAACTTCAATTCTATGGTGAAAACCCACCGAACGTCATAGTCTTCAAATGTTATTGGTTCCAGTCGAAGAAGACTAGAAGGACTCATGAACATATAGGACTAGTCGAAATCAATCCAAACACCCATTTAGATGTTCCCGATGTCTATATTACGGCTCAACAGGAGACCCAAGTTTTCTATCTACCGTGGGCATGCCAAATGGATAAGAATCTGGAAGGTTGGTATGTTGTTTATGAAGTGCCGCCACATGTTAGACCACCTCTTCCAAATGAACAGGATTATGAACCTCACATTAACCCAGACACATATGATGGAGAATTCTTCCAAGAAACATGTCTTTCCAAGAAACATTTCAAGAACCGCCGTGCTTCACCCAAGAACATGGAAGTAGATAGCGACAATGAATCCGACTCCAGCCCTGAGCCGGAACCAGAAGACCTGGAACTCGTAGAGGTTACTGATGCGGTTGACCCGTCAATGCTTCAACAATTAAAGGAAGGCCTTTCACAACTTCACGCCGTTGAACACGATGAGCACGTCATTCATGAAGACATGCGTGATAGTGATGATGATGATGCATTTATTGATGATGATTATTAGTTTGTAAAATTCACAACTTAAATTATATGTATTTTAATCTTTATTATTCATGTACATATTATTATTCATGTCACTTATTCAATTTTTTTATGTTGTACTAATTTCTTTTAATCTTTATCATGGCAGGTCACCAGGTGTGGAAAGATGGTGGGCGTTGGTCCAGATCGCTCGATGGGTTCTTCCCAAGCGCCACGCACGAGGGGTGGTACTTCCCTTCCACCACTATCTCTCCGTAGAGCCTTGGCAGACAGTCTGTCGACACCACCCGTGGGTTCTTCTTCGTCGGAGGCATTGCCCACTGGGAGAGGTGCTGGTCGGGTAGGGAAGAAGGGGAAGGGTACAGGGAGAGGTGGTGGCCGCGGAAGATCCAGGAGGACTGTTGAGCCGTCCTCGCCACCACCACCAGCTCATTCACCCGAGCATAGGACTACTATGGTCGACCCGTTTGCGGAGGAGGCTACGGGGACTCCGTTCCAGGAGCCTGTTGTTGACGGGCATTCGTCCCATGAGACTCCGGTCCAGGAGCAGCCTCGGGTCGAGGTGCATTCGGCCCACGAGACTACGGTTCCGGAGGCTTCACCGGACGTGGAAGGCCCAGATGGGAGACCTGGCTGGATCGTACCAAGTTGCCGGATTGGACCGAGGGTCCGGGTGGCTCAGGGGGCGGGGATGGCGGGGATGATCTTACGGATAGTGAGGGTGATGTGCAGGTGGATGGGGCCACCGTGTACAAGCGTGGTAGTACACGTCTCCCGGTCGCGCAGGCTACCCGCGAGCAGAGGCCGGTGATTAAACCTGAAGGAGATAGGTAAGTACATTTACTTTTTTTTTCGCTTTTGCCTTCAAGTTTGTTCAAATATCTAATGCGTTGACCTTATCATACTGCAGGGGATGGGTACAACCTCTTGGATTCCGCAGGCCGAACTCCGTCCTTGGTGTGCTTTGCCGGACAAATTTCCCGGGGTTTGTCACGTTGCCTGGTGAGGGTCAGGTTCCTACACTAGGATTTTCCTAGGAGCACTACCAGGCTGCGCAGGCCCCGCCGGAGGAGATTATAGATGGTGTCTTGTGCCACACGAGGGCTGAGATGGTGATCAAGAGCTTTTGGGTAAATTATCCTTTTACAGAATCTAGAATTAACAATATAGCTAATTATTGTACTAATCGGTGTTTTCACGTTTGATTGCAGACCTTCTATAGGTGTGAGGATAGATATGAGGAGGAGGCGGCCAGGGTTCTAGAGGCCGAGTGTAGGCGGTTACTACAGAACTTGCGCCACGAGGCTCGGCCGCAGGCTATTCGAGATTACTACGCCACACGTGGTATTAAGAAGCAGAATAAGGATTGCCGCGGAAAGTTTCTGAAGAAGGAGCAATACATGAAGGTAATTACCTATTCTTAAGTCCTTCTACGTAGTTTTCTTGATTTCATTCATAGGCGTAGTGCTGAAAATTCTTTCTAATAACTTACAGGTGCCCCCGAGATGGTGTGCGGATAAGATCGATTGTTGGGAGGCGTTGGTTGATGAGTGATGCACAGGCAGCTGGCGAGCCGTCCATGAGAATGTGAAGGATCGGCGTAGCCAAATGGTTGGTGTGCCACACCATCAAGGCAGCGCCAACTTACTTCAGTTCGGACGAAACTGGGTATGTGATTTGCTTCATGATTCATGCAATTCATTCTTCATGCTAATATTTTGTTCCTCTCTTTTAGGCGCATCACAATAAGACGGAGATGCCACACTTGTACGACCTTTATGGCATGGCCCATACTACCTCGTACAAGAAGGCGAAGGCATTCTCTGAGTCTGACCTGGATGATCCCAATAACTTCACCAACATATCATCCCACCAGAAGCTCGTGGCATAGAGGGACGCGGGGAAGGCTATGAAAGGGGATGACTTTAACCCTAGCTAGGAACCTTTGGATCCAGAGCTGGTGATGATATCTGGTGGGGGGAGGCCTGATGGCTCGGTAGCCATTGGAGATGGGATAATACGTTGTCCACTCACTCTCCTGGAGATCAAGGCGCGCCAGTCGAGCAACTGTCGTGAGATAATGCGTCGTCCACGGCCAGTCGAACTTGCCATCGAGGTTAGTTGTACGGACTAAGAACACTTTCATCCATTTCATTATGTGTGTCACCATAGATCATTACTGTGGTAACGAGGAATGGTGTTTCAGGCTGCTCTTCAGAAAGAGAGATTGGCAAACCAGGCTGCTCTTGAGAAAGACAGATTGGCAAGCCAGGCTGCTCTTGAGAAAGAGAGATTGGCAAGTCAGGCTGCTCTTGATGAGAGGGACCAGACCACGGCACGATAGATTGAGGATGAGAGGTCCCAGAATGAGGTGGGTCAACCGGCCCTGTACGAGCTTTTTGTGGTAAGTTTTTTTCACATTAGCCAAATCATGTGTGTAATCTGTGTTTCATTACTAACTAATACGACCCACTCTTCAGGGCCTGTGCGAGAAGAGCAGTCAAGTCCCTCCGCCGATGCCCGTATTGTCTTCGATTGGCACGGTGAGTATCATTATAAACTAGTATTAATAATTGAGTGTCATCATGCTAACTGAGACATTGCAAAATATCTATTCTGCAGAATAACTCCCGAGCGGCATCGCACGACCCTTCTCCAGGTGTTTCTCCTCCTTGATGACCACTCCGGTAAGTTTCTCTTCTCCTCTTTCATATTCTCCTTGCCTTAATTTCCCCAACAATGACATAGTTAGCCCATTTAGCTCCAAAAAGACATAATTAGCCCATTTAGCTCCACCATGCCATAATAAGCTCAAAATGGCATAAGAACCTTGGTTAGCTCATCAATATTATATACTTAGCTTGTTTTCCTCTAAAATGAGATAATTAGCCCTTTTAGCTCCAAAAAGACATAGTTAGCTAATTTAGCTCCAAGAAGAGGAGAAGAGGAGAAGAAATAGGAAAAATGAAAAGAAAGAAGAAGTCGAAGGAGGAGGAGGAGGAGGAGGAGAAGGACTCCTCCTCCTTCTCCTCCTCCTTCTTGATTTCTTCTTATTCTCCTCCTCCTCCTCTTTCTTCTCCTTTTTCATATTATCCTTGCTTTAATTTCTCCAACAATGATATAATTATCCCATTTAGCTCCAAAATACAATAATAACCTCAAAATGGCATAAGAACCTTGGTTAGCTCATGAATATTATATACGTAGCTTGTTTTGCTCTAAATGGGATAATTAGCCCATTTAGCTCCAAAAAGACATAATTAGGTAATTTAGCTCCAACAAGAGGAGAAGAGGAGAAGAAATAGGAAAAATGAAAAGAAAGAAGAAGAAGAAGAAGAAGAAGAGAAGAAGGAGAAGGAGGAGGAGGAGGAGGAGTAGGAGAAGGAGGAGAAGGCCAAGGACCTTCTAGTCCTTCTCCTCCTCCTCCTTCTCCTCCTTCTCCTCCTTCTTCTTGATTTCTTCTTCTTCTCCTCCTCCTCCTCTTTCTTCTCCTCTTTCATATTATCCTTGCTTTAATTTCCCCAAGAATGACATAATTAGCCCATTTAGCTCCAAAATGCCATAATAACCTCAAAATGGCATAAGAAACTTCGTTAGCTCATGAATATTATATACTTAGCTTGTTTTCCTCTAAATGGGATAATTAGCCCATTTAGGTCCAAAAAGACATAATTAGGTAATTTAGCTCCAAAAATAGGAGAAGACGAGAAGAAATAGGAAAAATGAAAAGAAAGAAAGAAGAAGAAGAAGAAGAAGAAGAAGGAGATGAAGGAGAAGGAGGAGCAGGTGGAGGAGAAGGCCAAGGACCTTCTAGTCCTTCTCCTCCTGCTCCTTCTTCTCCTTCTCCTCCTTCTTCTTGATTTCTTATTCTACTCCTCCTCCTCCTCTTTCCTCTCCTCTTTCATATTATCCTTGCTTTAATTTCCCCAAGAATGACATAATTAGCCCATTTAGCTCCAAAATGCCATAATAACCTCAAAATGCCATAAGAACATTGGTTAGCTCATGAATATTATATACTTAGCTTGTTTTCCTCTAAAATGGGATAATTAGCCCATTTAGCTCCAAAAAGAAAAAATTAGGTAATTTAGCTCCAACAATAGGAGAAGAGGAGAAGAAATAGGAAAAATGAAAAGAAAGAAGAAGAAGAAGAAGAAGAAGAAGAAGAAGAAGAGAAGAAGGAGAAGGAGGAGGAGGAGGAGGAGAAGGCCAAGGACCTCCTAGTCCTTCTCCTCCTCCTCCTCCTTCTCCTCCTTCTCCTCCTTCTTCTTGATTTCTTCTTATTCTCCTCCTACTCCTCTTTCTTCTCCTCTTTCATATTATCCTTACTTTAATTTCCCCAAGAATGACACAATTAGCCCATTTAGCTCCAAAATGCCATAATAACCTCAAAATGGCATAACATCCTTGGTTAGCTCATGAATATTATATTCTTAGCTTGTTTTCCTCTAAAATGGGATAATTAGCCCATTTAGCTCCAAAAAGACATAATTAGGTAATTTAGCTCCAACAAGAGGAGAAGAGGAGAAGAAATAGGAAAATGAAAACAAAGAAGAAGAAGAAGAAGAAGAAGAGAAGAAGGAGAAGGAGGAGGAGGAGGAGAAGGCCAAGGACCTTCTAGTCATTCTCCTTCTCCTCCTTCTCCTCCTTATTCTTGATTTCTTCTTCTTCTCCTCCTCCTCCTCTTTATTATCCTCTTTCATCTTATCCTTGCTTTAATTTCCCCAACAATGACATAATTAGCCCATTTAGCTCCAAAATGCCATAATAACCTCAAAATGGCATAAGAACCTTGATTAGCTCATGAATATTATATACTTAGCTTGTTTTCCTCTAAAATGGGATAATTAGCCCATTTAGCTCCAAAAAGACATATTTAGGTAATTTAGCTCCAACAAGAGGAGAAGAGGAGAATAAATAGGAAAAATGAAAAGAAAGAAGAAGAAGAAGAAGAAGAAGAAGAAGAGAAGAAGGAGAAGGAGGGGGAGGAGGAGAAGGCCAAGGACCTTGTAGTACTTCTCCTCCTCCTCCTTCTCCTCCTTCTTCTTGATTTCTTCTTCTTCTCCTCCTCCTCCTCTTTATTCTCCTCTTTCATATTATCCTTGCTTTAATTTCCACAACAAGGACATAATTAGCCCATTTAGCTCCAAAATGCCATAATAACCTCAAAATGGCATAAGAACCTCGGTTAGCAATTGAATATTATATACTTAGCTTGTTTTCCTCTAAAATGAGATATTTAGCCCATTTAGCTCGAAAAAGACAAAATTAGGTAATTTAGCTCCAACAAGAGGAGAAGAGGAGAAGAAATAGGAAAAATGAAAAGAAAGAAGAAGAAAAAGAAGAAGAAGAAGAAGAAGAAGAAGAGAAGAAGGAGAAGGAGGAGGAGGAGGAGGAGGAGAACGCTAGGGACCTTCTAGTCCTTCTCCTCCTTCTTCTTGATTTCTTATTCTTCTCCTCATCCTCCTCTTTCTTCTCCTCTTTCATATTATCCTTGCTTCAATTTCCCCAACAATGACACAATTAGCCCATTTTGCTCCAAAATGCCATAATGACCTCAAAATGGCATAAGAACCTTGGTTAGCTCATGACTATTATATTCTTAGCTTGTTTTCCTCTAAAATGGGATAATTAGCCCATTTAGCTCCAAAAGGACATAATTAGGTAATTTAGCTCCAACAAGACGAGAAGAGGAGAAGAAATAGGAAAAATGAAAAGAAAGAAGAAGAAGAAGAAGAAGAGAAGAAGGAGAAGGAAGAGGAGGAGGAGGAGAAGGCCAAGGACCTTCTAGTCCTTCTCCTCCTCCTCCTTCTCCTCCTTCTCCTCCTTCTTCTTGATTTCTTGTTCTTCTCCTCCTCCTCCTCTTTCTTCTCCTCTTTCATATTATCCTTGCTTTAATTTCCCCAACAATAACATAATTAGCGCATTTAGCTCCAAAATGCCATAATAAGCTCAAAATGGCATAAGACCCTTGGTTAGCTCATGAATATTATATTCTTAGCTTGTTTTCCTCTAAAATGGTATAATTAGCCCATATAGCTCCAAAAAGACATAATTAGGTAATTTAGCTCCAACAAGAGGAGAATAGGAGAAGAAATAGGAAAAATGAATAGAAAGAAGAAGAAGAAGAGAAGAAGGAGAAGGAGGAGGAGGTGGAGGAGAAGGCCAAGGACCTTCTAGTCCTTCTCCTCCTCCTCCTTCTCCTCCTTCTCCTCCTTCTTCTTGATTTCTTCTTCTTCTCCTCCTCCTCCTCTTTGTTCTCCTATTTCATATTATCCTTGCTTTAATTTCCCCAAGAATGACATAATTAGCCCATTTAGCTCCAAAATGCCATAATAAGCTAAAAATGGCATAAGAACCTTGGTTAGCTCATGAATATTATATTCTTAGCTTGTTTTCCGCTAAAATGGTATAATTAGCCCATATAGCTCCAAAAAGACATAATTAGGTAATTTAGCTCCAACAAGAGGAGAAGAGGAGAAGAAATAGAAAAAATGAAAAGAAAGAAGAAGAAGAATAAGAAGAGAAGAAGGAGAAGGAGGAGGAGGAGTAGGAGAAGGCCAAGGACCTTCTAGTCCTTCTCCTCCTTCTCCTCCTTCTTCTTGATTTCTTCTTCTTCTCCTCCTCCTCCTCTTTCTTCTCCTCTTTCATATTATCCTTGCTTTAATTTCCCAAACAATGACATAATTAACCCATTTAGCTCCAAAATGCCATAATAAGCTAAAAATGGCATAAGAACCTTGGTTAGCTCATGAATATTATATTCTTAGCTTGTTTTCCGCTAAAATGACATAATTAGCCCATATAGCTCTAAAAAGACATAATTAGGTAATTTAGCTCCAACAAGAGGAGAAGAGGAGAAGAAATAGGAAAAATGAAAAGAAAGAAGAAGAAGAAGAAGAAGAAGAAGAAGCGAAGGAGGAGGAGGAGGAGGAGGAGGAGAAGGCCAAGGACCTTCTAGTCCTTCTCCTTCTCCTCCTTCTCCTCCTTCTTCTTGATTTCTTCTTCTTCTCCTCCTCCTCCTCTTTCTTCTCCTCTTTCATATTATCCTTGCTTTAATTTCCCCAACAGTGACATAATTAACCCATTTAGCTCCAAAATGCCATAATAAGCTAAAAATGGCATAAGAACCTTGGTTAGCTCATGAATATTATATTCTTAGCTTTTTTTCCGCTAAAATGACATAATTAGCTCAAAAACATCATATTTTGTTCGTCTTCTGACTTTCTTATTCACATTTTTGCAGATTGGATATACTACATGCATGGAAGCTCGCATTCATGGAGTTGAACAATGTCGATGGATGAACTTTATATGTATATCATCTAGTTTTCATTTGAGTTGATGAACAATGTCGAACTATATGTATATGTATATATGGATAAACAGTGCAATACTTTGTATGTTGGTTCTTTCGATATATGGGGATATACATTGATTTATATGTATATCATATATGTGTGGTGAATTATATATATGTGTTGGCGAGTATATGTGTGGTGAACTATATATCATATTTGTGTGATGAATTATATATATGTGTTGTAAAATATATATATATATATATATATATATATGTGCTGTGAAATAATATAAAACAAAAAACAGGTACTATATGGGCTCTTTGCCGTCTGCTAGCTGATGGCAAAGACGTGTGCCATCAGCTGGCAGACGGCAAAGGTGCCACATGGCACCCAACTATGCATCATGGGGTGTCTATATAGGCTCTTTGCCGTCTGCCTCCAGGGTTGGCAGACGGCAAAGAAGAGGGCACGAAGGAGGGGGGGAGGAGGAGGCAGACGGCAAAGAGTGGGGGGGAGGAGGAAGAGGCAGACGACAAAGAAGAGGGGGGAGGCGGATGGCAAAGAAGAGGGGGGAGGCAGACGACAAAGAAGAGGGGGAGGCAGACGGCAAAGCCTCCGTTAACCCCTAACGGAGGCAACACCTGTCGGCTGCCGTCTCGAGCACTTTGCCGACTACTCCTATGAAAAGCTGACGGCAAAGCTCTTTGTCGTCCTCTTGGCGGAGACAGACGGCAAAGAAGGTACGATGTCGTCGTAGGCTGATGCAGAAATTTTGCCGGCCATGTTAATCTTTGCCGTCTATGGTATTGTCGTTGTCGTCCGTGATATACACTTTGCCGTCTGTGATGGAAGACGACAAAGAAGCTGATTCCTGTAGTGGGAGCCTCAACTAGCAGACTTCAAAGAAGTTGAGGAGGTGGCGGAGTCGGAGAGAACCGAGCCGGCCGGTGAGTTTTTTGCGTCTAGATTGCTTGACTAGACAGACGATGACGAGGTGTCGCCTCCATTGCTCGGTGCAGTCGATGTGGAAGAACTGGAAGAGCTAGAGGAGGTCTCTAGCCCTCCAGTGAGATGGCAATGTTGAGCCGCCTGTGAGCCGGCCGTGGATGGTGAAGGAGCGCGACGAAAAGGCAAGTAGGTCGTTGATAACCCACAAGTATATGGGATCACAACAGTTTTCAAGGGTAGAGTATTCAACCCAAATTTATTGATTCGACTCAAGGGGAAGAGAAACAATATTCTCAAGTATTAACAGCTGAGTTGTCAATTCAGCCACACCTGAAAGATTTAGTGTCTGCAGCAAAGTATCAGTAGCAAGGTAATATGATCGCAGTAGTAGAAACAGTAACAAAAGTAGCAACAGAGTAATAGTAGCAGCAACAACAGCAGTAGCGACAAAGTAACGTAGCAAGGACCAGTAGTAAAAGACTCGTAGGCATTGGATCGGTGATGGATGATTATGCCGGATGTGATTCATCATGTAACAACTATAACACAAAGAGATATGTAACTAGCTCCCGTTCGTCAATCTAATGTAGGCATGTATTCCGTATGTAGTCATACGTGCTTAGGAAAAAGAACTTGCATGACATCTATTGTCCATCCCTCCCATGGCAGCGGGGTCCTAATGGAAACTATGGGATATTAAGGTTCTCCTTTTAATAAAGAACCGGACCAACGCATTAACACTTGGTGAATACATGAACTCCACATACTATGGTCATCTCGGGGAGTGGTTCCGGCTATTGTCACTCAGGGGTTACCGGGTCATAACACATAGTAGGTGACTACAACTTGCAAGATAAGATCTAAAACACACATGTATTGGCGACAACATAATAGGTTCAGATCTGAAATCATGGCACTCGAGCCCTAGTGACCAGCATTAAGCATGGCAAAGTAGTAGCAACATCAATCTCAAAACATAGTGGATACTAGTGATCAATCCCCGTCAAAACTAACTCGATTAGATGATAGATCTCATCCAACTCATCACCGTCCAGCAAGCCTACGATGAAATTACTCACGAATGGTGAAGAACATCATGGAATTGGCGTTGAAGGAAGGTCGATGATGACGATGGCGATGATTTCCCCTCTCCGGAGCCCAGAACGGACTCCAGATATGTCCTCCAGATGAAGAACAGGAGGTGGCGGTGCCTCCGTATCGTAAAACGCGATGAATCCTTCTCCCTGATTATTGTCTGGACGAAACGGACTATATAGAGCTGAGACTGGAGGCGGTGGAGCTTTGTGGGCCCCAAAAGCCTGCCAGGCGCGGCCAGGGGGGCCCGCGCTGGTGGGCTTATGGGCTCACGGCTCCACCTCTCCCACTGATACTTGCGCCATTATTTTTCATTAATTCCAGAAAAAATCTTTGTAAATTTTCAGGTCATTCCGAGAACTTTTATTTCTGCACAAAAACAACACCATGGCAATTCTGCTGAAAACAGCGTTAGTCCGGGTTAGTTCCATTCAAATCATGCAAATTAGCTTCCAAAACAAGGGCAAAAGAGTTCGGAAATGTAGATACGACGGAGACGTATCAACTCCCCCAAGCTTGCTTGTCCTCAAGCAATTCAGTTGACAAACTGAAAGAGACAGAAGAAAAACTTTGACGAACTCTGTTTGATCTTGTTGTTGCAACTCTGTCTAACTCATAACCAGAATTTCAGCAAGATCACAAGCAAACCACATAAGCAAATGACATCTAGGTCTCATGGTAAACTCATATCAATGGCATAATCAGCTAGCAAGCAAATAATAATAGACCTCAAATGTCAACACTTCAATCAAAACAACATGAAGCAGTACGAACAGATGGTATCTCGCTAGCTCTTTCTGAGACCGCAAAACATAAATGCAGAGCACCTTCAAAGACCAAGGGCTGACTAAACATTGTAATTCATTGCAAAGAAGATCCAGTCACAGTCATACTCAACACAGTTAAAAGCAAAGCATAAAAACGACACAGGTGCTCTCTAATTTGTGCTTTTGTAAGAGGAGGATGACTCGACAGGAACATAAATAGACAGGCCCTTCGCAGAGGGAAGCATTGATTTGCAGAGGTGCCAGAGCTCAAGCTTTGAAAACAGAGATAATAATTTTGGGTGGCATGCTTTCATTGTCAACGCAATGACTAAGAGTTATCAACATCTTCCACGCTACACATGCTATAGGCTGTTCCCAAACAGAAAAGTGAAGTTTTGACTCCCCCACCACCAATCAATCACACTCCACCACTAGCCGAATCCTCGGGTGCCGTCCATACCAACGTCAATCCTGGGGGAGTTTTGTTTGCAATTATCTTTTCGATTTGAGCATGGAACTGGGCATTCCAATTACCGGCCCCTTTCTCGTGAATGATAGTGAATAAACACATATCGAGGATAACACGCCTAGCATGGAAGATACTGATAGCCCCCTGTCACCACATGAGCGGTTCCGGCATGCAAAGCAGATTATTTCTTGAAGTATTAGAGAGTGGCACATGCAAATTTACTTGGAACGGCAGGTAGATACCGCATATAGGTAGGTATAGTGCACTCATATGGAACAACTTTGGGTTTATGGGAGTGGATGCACAAGAAGTATTCCCGCTTAGTACAAGTGAAGGCTAGCAAAAGACTGGGAAGCGACCAACTAGAGAGCGACAACAATCATCAAAATGCATTGATACTAACTAACATTAAGTGCAAGCATGAGTAGGACATAAATCACCATGAACATGAATATCATAGAGGCTATGTTGATTTTGTTTCAACTACATGTGTGAACATGCGCCAAGTCAAGCCACTTGATTCTTTCAAAGGAGGATACCATCCTATGATACTACATCATAGTCATCTCAACATTCATGTGGGCATCCAAGACAAACCATTATAAGCTCCTAGCTAAGTAAGCATGGCATCAGAAACTATGATCTCTAAGTTGTCATTGCAAACATGTTCCTCTCACAACAAAGCTGAACTAGGAACAATGAGCTAGTCATATTTATAAAAACAAAATAGATCGAGTTCACACCAGCATTTCCACTCTCATTCACTTAATCATATATCGTCATTATTGCCTTTCACCTGCACGACCGAATGTTGTGAACAATAATAAGAGTGCTTGTGCATTGGACTACGCTGGAATCTGCACGCAAACACAAAGGAGGAGACAAGTAATATGGCTCTTTAACAGATAAACAGATATGCATGCGAGAGCCACTAAATATTGTAACCATGGTCTTCTACCTTGACCCAAAGAAAAAGAAAACTATTTACACGGGAAAGCTCCCAACAAGCAAAAAGAAGAACAAGAAAATCTTTTTGGTTTTTCTCAAACTATACAGACACACGAAAAGAAAACGAGAAAAAGAAAATAAACTAGCATGGATGATACAGTGGCAAAGTGTGAACACCGACGAACAAAGTGAAAGCATAAGCAAGAATGTAAAGTCGGTGAGAAACACGTACTCCCCCAAGGTTAGGCTTTTGGCCAAAGTTGGTCTACTCCCAAGGAGGGAAATAACCAGCTCCGGGGTACTCCGGAGTGGACTGAGGATACCATTGTTGGAATTATGCCCTAGAGGCAATAATAAATATAGTTATTATTATAATTCCTGTATCAAGATAATCGTTTATTATCCATGCTATAATTGTATTGAATGAAGACTTAGATACATGTGTGGATACATAGACAAAACACTGTCCCTAGCAAGCCTCTAGTTGGCTAGCTAGTTGATCAAAGATAGTCAGGGTCTTCTGATTATGAACAAGGTGTTGTTGCTTGATAACTGGATCACGTCATTAGGAGAATCACGTGATGGACTAGACCCAAACTAATAGACGTAGCATATTGATCGTGTCATTTTGTTGCTACTGTTTTCTACGTGTCAAGTATTTGTTCCTATGACCATGAGATCATATAACTCACTGACATCGGAGGAATGCTTTGTGTGTATCAAACATCGCAACGTAACTGGGTAACTACAAAGATGCTCTACAGGTATCTCCGAAGGTGTTCGTTGAGTTAGTATGGATCGAGACTGGGATTTGTCACTCCGTGTGACGGACAGGTATCTCGGGGCCCACTCGGTAATACAACATCACACACAAGCCTTGCAAGCAATGTGACTTAGTGTAAGTTGCGGGATCTTGTATTACGGAACGAGTAAAGAGACTTGCCGGTAAACGAGATTGAAATAGGTATGCGGATACTGGTGATCGAATCTCGGGCAAGTAACATACCGAAGGACAAAGGGAATGACATACGGGATTATATGAATCCTTGGCACTGAGGTTCAAACGATAAGATCTTCGCAGAATATGTGGGATCCAATATGGGCATCCAGGTCCCGCTATTGGATTTTGACCGAGGAGTCACTTGGGTCATGTCTACATAGTTCCCGAACCCGCAGGGTCTGCACACTTAAGGTTCGACGTTGTTTTATGCGTATTTGAGTTATATGGTTGGTTACCGAATGTTGTTCGGAGTCCCGGATGAGATCACGGACGTCACGAGGGTTTCCGGAATGGTCCGGAAATGAAGATTGATATATAGGATGACCTCATTTGATTACCGGATGGTTTTCGGAGTTACCGGGAATGTACCGGGAATGACGAATGGGTTCCGGGTGTTCACCGGGGGGGGGGGGGGCAACCCACCCCGGGGAAGCCCATAGTCCTTGGGGGTGGCGCACCAGCCCTTAGTGGGCTGGTGGGACAGCCCAAGAAGGCCCTATGCGCCATAGGAAGAAAATCAAAGAGAAAAGAAAAAAAAGAGAGGAGGTGGGAAAAAGGGGAAGGACTCCTCCTTCCAAACCTAGTTGGATTCGGTTTGGAAGGGGAGGACTCCCCCCCTTGGCACGGCCGACCCCCTTGAGGGTCCTTGGACCCCAAGGAAAGGCTCCCCCTGTTCCCCCTATATATACGGAGGTTTTAGGGCTGATTTGAGACAACTTTGCCACGGCAGCCCGACCACATATCTCCACGGTTTTACCTCTAGATCGCGTTTCTGCGGAGCTCGGGCGGAGCCCTGCTGATATTAGATCACCACCAACCTCCGTAGCGCCATCACGCTGCCGGAGAACTCATCTACCTCTCCGTCTCTCTTGCTGGATCAATAAGGCCGAGATCATCGTCGAGCTGTACGTGTGCTGAAAGCGGAGGTGTCGTCCGTTCGGCACTAGATCGTGGGATTGATCGCGGGACGGTTCGCGGGGCGGATCGAGGGACGTGAGGACGTTCCACTACATCAACCGCATTCACTAACGCTTCTGCTATGCGATCTACAAGGGTACGTAGATCGAATATCCCCTCTCGTAGATGGACATCACCATGATAGGTCTTCGTGCGCGTAGGAAATTTTTTGTTTCCCATGCGACGTTCCCCAACAGTGGCATCATGAGCTAGGTTCATGCGTAGATGTCTTCTCGAGTAGAACACAAAAGTTTTTGTGGGCGGTGATGTGCGTTTTTCTGCCCTCCTTAGTCTTTTCTTGATTCCGCAGTATTGTTGGATTGAAGCGGCTTGGACCGACATTACTCGTACGCTTACGAGAGACTGGTTTCATCGCTACGAGTAACCCCGTTGCTCAAAGATGACTGGCAAGTGTCAGTTTCTCCAACTTTAGTTGAATCGGATTTGACCGAGGAGGTCCTTGTATAAGGTTAAATAGCAATTCATATATCTCCGTTGTGGTGTTTGCGTAAGTAAGATGCGTTCCTACTAGATACCCATGGTCACCACGTAAAACATGCAACAACAAAATTAGAGGACGTCTAACTTGTTTTTGCAGGGTATGCTTGTGATGTGATATGGCCAACGATGTGATGTGATATATTGGATGTATGAGATGATCATGTTGTAATAGATAATATCGACTTGCACGTCGATGGTACGGCAACCGGCAGGAGCCATAGGGTTGTCTTTAAACTAATGTTTTTGCTTGCAGATGCGTTTACTATTTTGCTAGGATGTAGCTTTAGTAGTAATAGCATGAGTAGCACGACAACCCCGATGGCGACACGTTGATGGAGATCATGGTGTGGCGCTGGTGACAAGAAGATCGTGCCGGTGCTTTGGTGATGGAGATCAAGGAGCACGTGATGATGGCCATATCATGTCACTTATGAATTGAATGTGATGTTAATCCTTTTATGCACCTTATTTTGCTTAGAACGACGGTAGCATTATAAGGTGATCTCTCACTAAAATTTCAAGACGAAATTGTGTTCTCCCCGACTGTGCACCGTTGCTACCGTTCGTCGTTTCGAGACACCACATGATGATCGGGTGTGATAGACTCAACGTTCACATACAACGGGTGCAAAACAGTTGCACACGCGGAACACTCGGGTTAAGCTTGACGAGCCTAGCATGTGCAGACATGGCCTCGGAACACATGAGACCGAAAGGTCGATCATGAATCATATAGATGATATGATTAGCATAGGGATGCTTACCACTGAAACTATACTTAACTCACGTGATGATCGGACTTGAGCTAGTGTAAGTGGATCATGAACCACTCAAATGACTAGAGAGATGTACTTTTTGAGTGGGAGTTTAGCGAGTAATTTGATTAAGTTAAACTCTAATTATCTTGAACATAGTCTAAGTCCACTTTGAATATATTTGTGTTGTAGATCATGGCTCACACGACAGTCACCCTGAATTTTAATACGTTCCTAGAGAAAGCTAAGTTGAAAGATGATGGAAGCAACTTTGTAGACTGGGCTCGTAATCTTAAGCTAATCTTACAAGCTGGGAAGAAGGATTATGTCCTTAATGCTGCACTAGGAGATGAACCACCCGCTACGGCTGACCAGGATGTTAAGAACGCTTGGTTAACACGTAAGGAGGACTACTCAGTAGTTCAATGTGCAGTCTTGTATGGCTTAGAACCGGGACTTCAACATCGCTTTGAGCGTCATGGAGCATTTGAGATGTTCCAGGAGTTGAAGTTCATCTTTCAGAAGAACGCCCGGATCGAGAGGTATGAGACCTCCGATAAATTCTATGCTTGCAAGATGGAGGAGAACTCGTCTGTCAGTGAACACGTGCTCAAAATGTCTGGGTACTCAAACCGTCTAGCTGACCTGGGGATTGAACTCCCGCAAGAGGCTATCACTGACAGAATCCTTCAATCACTGCCGCCAAGCTATAAAGGCTTTGTGTTGAACTACAAATTGCAAGTGATGAACAAGTCACCCGGCGAGTTGTTTGCGATGCTGAAAGTTGCAGAGTCTAAACTCCGTAAAGAGCATCAAGTGTTGATGGTGAATAAGACCACTAGTTTCAAGAGAAACGGCAAAGGCAAGAAGGGTAATTCAAAGAAGAGCGGCAAGCCTGTTGCCAATCCGACGAAGAAACCCAAAGCTGGACCTAAGCCTGAAACAGAGTGTTACTATTGCAAGGGTATGGGTCACTGGAAGCGCAACTGCCCCAAGTATCTGACTGATAAGAAGGCGGCCAAAGAAAAAACAGGTATATTTGATATACATGTTATTGATGTGTACTTAACCGGCTCTCGTAGTAGTGCCTGGGTATTCGATACCGGTTCTGTTGCTCATATTTGCAACTCAAAATAGGAACTGCGGAATAGACGAAGGCTGGCGCAAGATGAAGTGACGATGCGCGTAGGAAATGGTTCCAAGGTTGATGCAATCGCCGTCTGCACAGTTTCACTTCAGTTACCATCAGGATTAGTTATGAACTTGAATCATTGTTATTTAGTGCCTGCGTTGAGCATGAACATTATATCTGGATCTTGTTTATTGCGAGACGGTTACTCTTTTAAGTTAGAGAATAATGGTTGTTCTATTTCTATGAGTAACATCTTTTATGGTCATGCACCCAATGTGAGAGGATTGTTCATAATGAATCTTGATAGTGATACACACATACATAACATTGAGACCAAAAGAGTTAGAGTTAACAATGATAGCGCCATATTTTTATGGCATTGCCGCTTAGGTTATATTGGTGTAAAGCGCATGAAGAAACTCCATGCCGATGGACTTTTGGAGTCACTTGACTTTGATTCACTTGACACGTGCGAACCATGCCTGATGGGAAAGATGACTAAAACTCCGTTCTCCGGAACAATGGAGCGTGCAAGTGACTTGTTGGAAATCATACATACCGATGTGTGCGGTCCGATGAGCGTAGAGGCACGCGGAGGATATCGTTATTTTCTCACCTTCACTGACGATTTGAGTAGATATGGTTATGTCTACTTAATGAAGCACAAGTCTGAAACATTTGAAAAGTTCAAGAAATTTCAGAGTGAAGTTGAAAATCATCATAACAAGAAGATCAAGTTCCTACAGTCTGATCGTGGGGGTGAATATCTGAGTTTCGAGTTTGGTGCTCACTTAAGACAATGTGGAATTGTTTCACAGTTGACACCGCCTCGAACACCACAACGTAATGGTGTGTCCGAACGTCGTAATCATACTTTATTAGAGATGGTGCGATCTATGATGTCTCGTACCGATTTGCCGTTATCGTTTTGGGGTTATGCATTAGAAACAGCTGTATTCACTTTAAATAGGGCACCATCAAAATCCGTTGAGACGACACCATATGAACTGTGGTATGGCAAAAGGCCAAAGTTGTCGTTTCTTAACGTTTGGGGATGTGATGCTTATGTCAAAAAGCTTCAGCCTGAAAAGCTGGAACCCAAAGCGGAAAAGTGCATCTTCATAGGTTACCCAAAAGAGACAGTTGGGTACGCCTTCTATCTCAAATCCAAGGGCAAAGTGTTTGTTGCTAAAAACGGAGCTTTTCTCGAGAAGGAGTTTCTCTCGAGAGAATTGAGTGGGAGGAAGATAGAACTTGATGAGGTTGTCGAACCTCTCATCCCTCTAGATGGTGGCGCAGGGCAAGGGGAAACCTTTGTCATTGCGATGCCGGTTGAGGAGGAAGTTAATGATGATGATCATGAAAGTCCAGTTCAAGTTCCTGTCGAACCATGCAGGTCGACGAGACCACGTGCTGCTCCAGAGTGGTACGGTAATCCCGTCATGTCAATCATGTTGTAAGACAACAATGAACCTGCAAATTATGAAGAAGCAATGGTGGGCCCAGATTCCAACAAATGGCTAGAGGCCATGAAGTCCGAGATAGGATCCTTGTATGAGAACAAAGTATGGACTTTGGAAGTACTACCTGAGGGCCGCAAGGCTATTCAGAACAAATGGATCTTTAAGAAGAAGACGGACGCTGATGGCAATGTGACCGTTTATAAAGCTCGACTTGTGGCAAAGGGTTTTTCACAAGTTCAAGGAGTTTACTACGATGAGACATTCTCACCCGTAGCGATGCTTAAGTCCGTCAGAATCATGTTAGCAATAGCTGCATTTTTCGATTATGAAATCTGGCAGATGGATGTCAAAACGGCGTTCCTTAACGGTTTCCTTAAGGAAGAGTTGTATATGATGCAACCCGAAGGTTTTGTCGATCCTAAGAATGCTAACAAGGTGTGCAAGCTCCAGCGATCCATTTATGGGCTAGTGCAAGCATCTTGGAGTTGGAACAAATGCTTTGATGAGGTGATCAAAGCATTTGGGTTTATACAAGTGGTTGGAGAGTCTTGTATTTACAAGAAAGTGAGTGGGAGCTCTGTGGCGTTTCTAATATTATATGTGGATGACATATTGCTGATTGGAAACAACGTAGAGTTTTTGGAGAGCATAAAGTATTACTTGAATAAAAGTTTCTCTATGAAGGACCTAGGAGAAGCTGCTTACATTCTAGGCATTAAGATCTACAGGGATAGATCGAAACGCCTGATGGGACTTTCACAAAGCACATACCTTGATAAAGTTTTGAAGAGGTTCAAAATGGAACAGTCCAAGAAAGGGTTCTTGCCAGTTTTACAAGGTACGAGATTGAGTAAGACTCAGTGCCGAGCAACTGATGAGGATAGAGAGCATATGAGCACGGTCCCCTATGCTTCAGCCATAGGTTCTATCATGTATGCAATGTTGTGCACTAGACCGGACGTTAGCTTGGCCATAAGTATGGCAGGCAGGTTCCAGAGTAATCCAGGAGTGGATCACTAGACGGCGGTCAAGAATATCCTGAAGTACCTGAAAAGGACTAAGGAGATGTTTCTCGTGTATGGAGGTGACGAAGAGCTCGCCGTAAAGGGTTACGTCGATGCAAGCTTTGACACGGATCCGGACGACTCTAAGTCGCAGACCGGATACGTATTTATTCTTAATGGGGGTGCGGTAAGCTGGTGCAGTTCCAAGCAAAGCATCGTACCAGATTCTACATGTGAAGCGGAGTACATGGCTGCCTCGGAGGCGGCTAAGGAGGGTGTCTGGATGAAGCAGTTCATGACGGATCTTGGAGTAGTGCCAAGCGCACTGAATCCAATAACCTTGTTCTGTGACAACACGGGTGCCATTGCCCTAGCAAAGGAACCACGGTTTCACAAGCAGTCCAGACACATCAAACGACGCTTCAACCTCATCCGCGACTACGTCGAAGGGGAGGACGTAAATATATGCAAAGTGCACACGGATCTGAATGTAGCAGACCCGCTGACTAAACCTCTTCCACGGGCAAAGCATGATCAACACCAGAACTGTATGGGTGCTAGATTTATTACAATGTAATTCGCATGATGATGTGAGGGCTAGATTATTGACTCTAGTGCAAGTGGGAGACTGTTGGAATTATGCCCTAGAGGCAATAATAAATATAGTTATTATTATAATTCCTGTATCAAGATAATCGTTTATTATCCATGCTATAATTGTATTGAATGAAGACTTATATACATGTGTGGATACATAGACAAAACACTGTCCCTAGCAAGCCTCTAGTTGGCTAGCCAGTGGATAAAAGATAGTCAGGGTCTTCTGATTATGAACAAGGTGTTGTTGCTTGATAATTGGATCACGTCACTAGGAGAATCACGTGATGGACTAGACCCAGACTAATAGACGTAGCATATTGATCGTGTCATTTCGTTGCTGGATCAAGAAGGCCGAGATCATCGTCGAGCTGTACGTGTGCTGAACGCGGAGGTGCCGTCCGTTCGGCACTAGATCGTGGGATTGATCGCGGAACGGTTCGCGGGGCGGATCGAGGTACGTGAGGACGTTCCACTACATCAACCGCGTTCACTAACGCTTCTGCTGTGCGATCTACAAGGGTACGTAGATCGAATATCTCCTCTCATAGATGGACATCACCATGATAGGTCTTCGTGCGTGTAGGAAAATTTTTGTTTCCCATGCGACGTTCCCCAACAGCCATTGCTGTGTGAGCTCCTCTGGATCCCACTGATAAACCGACGTCTGGTACTCGACTGGTGGCTCGGGAATGGGCACCTGTGGTTGGGCTAAGCCCCAATATGCGTAGATGTCCGAGGGCATAATAATGTACATGCCTACATGAAGATTGAACAAAGAAGGAGCAGGCAAAGTAATAGTCTCACGAGTACCCTGACTAAATAACAGGTTATAAATCATCCTTCTATTTATATCTCTATCAAGAAAGTCATGGTGAACCATGCTATCGTAATCTAGATATCTCTCGGGAAGAAGAATCTCTTCTTCCTCCTCCAGTCTAATAGGTATCTCAAAGTGTCTAGCAAGACGAGTAGCATAGATACCTCCATAGACAATGCCCTTAGAATGGTTCATGTTCAACCGTTGAGCTACTATAGCGCCCAACCTATAAGTTTTATCATTATAAAGGGCTTCGCGCAAGACCACAAGATCTGGGAACTAAGGGACCCAGCTTTCCCACGGCCAATCAAACATTTTCCCACAAAAAGTGAGAAGTACCGAAGCACGGGAAAATGTATGCTAGCAGCTCTAGCGCAAGACACTCCTCTCTCCTCTCCTACAATAATTGTATTGATGAAATCTTCCAAGTCCCGTGGACGAGGTTCATGAATATCCCCAACGTAAGGTAATTTGCAAAACTGCAAAAATCCTGGAGTGACATGCGCTGGGGATATCATAAAGTTTGAACTCAACAATAGGAGGATTCTTCCTAGGGTAGAAGCTAAAGCTTTGTACGAAGATATTAGTGGGGAGGAGGTATTTTGGACACTTATCTTCAACGAAGGCGGTAAGGCCTGCGTTCTCCAGCAAGTGATAAAAGTCCTCATAAATTCCATAAATTCCAGCGGCGCGTAATAACACATCACTTGGCCACTCGCACGCTCGAACTTCCGCGACTCGAGGGACGAGATACTTGGGCTTCTTCTCATTTCCATCATCCTCATATTTTCCCTTTTCTATCTCTGAAAATTTCTAAATTTTTTAGTGACTCTAAGGAAAAGTGAACAAGGATCAACAAAACTCATAGCAACTACTCCAACAAGTGCCTAGAGGCCATATTACGCATCTAAACTACTTGGGACCAGCTAAAATTAGCATGCAAACCTCAACAACATGGTCACCAAGGCAGCAAAAATACGCTAAGTATAAGGCACTAGAGCAAAACCTAATTGGACCAATATAAGAGTCACTTACCAAGGAGTAATTTCCCCAAAACAGTTCGGAGAATGGTGCTTTGAGCAAAGAGATCGAAAATCCCAGCAAGAGGAGCAAGAACACGGGTTTGAGTTGCGAAAAGATTTTTTCTGGAGGTAGGAGAACCTGATGGGAGCTAGAATGAGTGGAGGGGGTGCACGTGGGCCCCACAAGCCTGGTAGGCGTCGCCAGGGGGGTGCCCGCGCGTCCAGGGCTTGTGGCCCACTGGTGCAGCCCCCAGACTAGCTCTTCGTCTCAGTTTTTTCAAAAATTCCAGAAAAATCATACTTGATTTTCAAGACGTTCAGAGAACTTTTATTTTCGGGGTACTTTTCTACCGGACGCTAAAACGGAAAACAGGGAAAACTAAACTAAATCTATCATTTTTCTTCTATGCAACCAAAGGTGAAAGCTTGGAACAGAGGTTCGTGACTCCTCGATTCATCCATCTCATGGTCTTAGAAAGAAATCTGCTAGTGAGGTTGATCAAGTCTCTTTGACAAACTTTTCGAATCGCAAAAGAGAACGAAGAATTTTAGAATAGTCACTAGGTCACCTCAATGGGGATATGTATGTCCCCAACAAGCAAATCATACTTCATCTTAACATGAGGAATAGGGCATTCAAAGCTCCTAATAAGAATCGATGAAGTTTTTTCGATAGCATTGATGCAATGTACTCGATATTGTTTCTTCGGAAAGTGCACTGTATGCTCATTACCTTTGACATAGAAAGTGGCATTGCCTTTGTTGCAATCTATAACAACCCCTACAGTGTTTAAAAAGGGTCTTCCGAGAATGAACGCCATGGCATCTTCCTCGGGCATATCCAAGATAACAAAGTATGTTAAGATAGTGACATTTGCAACCACAACAGGCACATCCTCGCAAATGCCGATAGGGAAAGCAGTTGATTTGTCGGCCATTTGCAGAGCGATTTCAGTGGGTGTCAACTTATCCAGTTCAACTTACTACCAAGGTCGCATAAAGCAGTTCTCACGTAGTTACCTTTAATGGAGCAAGGTATAGTGGGTACATCGGGATCACCTAGTTTCTTAGGAGTTCCACCCTTGAAGGTATAATTAGCAAGCATGGTGGAAATCTCAACCTCAGGTATCCTCCTCTTATTAGTAAGAATATCCTTCATCTACTTAGCATACGGAGACATTTTGAGCATATCTGTCAAACGCATTTGCAGAAAGACAGGTCTGATCATTTCAACAAAGCGCTCAATATCCTCATCATCCTTTTTCTTGGATGGTTTGGGAGGAAAGGGCATGGGTTTCTGAACCCATGGTTCCCTTCCTTTACCATGCTTCCTAGTAGTGAAGTCATTCTTATCGTATCTTCTATTCTCAGGTTGTGGGTTATCAAGATCAACACGTTCAATCTCCACATCCTTATCATTGCTAGGTTGAGCATCAACATGAACATCACCATCGATATTATCATTCGGCTCATGTTCATCACCAGATTGTGTTTCAGCATCAAAGACAGAGGCATCGTTTGGACTCTCAGGTGTAGCAGCAACAGGGTTGCTAGCATGTAGGTTCCTATCATATTTCTTCATCTTTCTAGGATGACTAGGTGCACCAGTGCTAACTCCTTGAGAATCCTGTTCAATTCTCTTCGGATGACCCTCAGGATACAAAGGTTGGTGAGTCATTCTACCGCCTCTAGTAACGACAATGACAGAATTGTCGTTCAACTCATTGAGAAACTCATTCTGAGCTTTAAGTACTTGTTCTACCTGAGTAGTAACCATAGAGGCATGTTTACTCAGAAGTTTAAGATCATTGACATTTCTGTCCACACAAGCACTTAAATGACTAAGCATACGAGCATCCTATTCCAATTGTCTGCTAACATAATTGATACGTCTCCAACGTATCTATAATTTTTGATGGTTCCATGCTATTATCTTATCAACTTTGGATGTTTTATATGCATGAATATGCTATTTTATATCTTTTATGGGACTAACCTATTAACTGAGTGCCAAGTGCCAGTTTCTGTTTTTTCGTGTTTTTTACCCTTTTTCAGACGGAGTCCAAATGGAATAAAACATTGCGATGATTTTTTTGGACCAAAAGAGACCCCCGAAGCTTTGGAAGAAGGCCAGAAGAGCCACGAGGGAGTCACAAGCCCAGGAGGCGCCCCCACCCCCCCCTAGGCCGCACCTGGCGGGCTTGTGACCTCCTCGTGGGCCCAACCGACGTAATTCCACCAGCATAAATTCCTATAAATTCAGAAACCCCCAGAAAGAAACCTACATCGGGAGTTCCGCCGCCGCAAGCCTCTATAACCACCAAAAACAAATATGGAGCCCTTTCCGGCATGCTGCCAGAGGGGGAATCCATCTTCGGTGGCCATCTTCATCATCCCGACGATCTCCATGACGAGGAGGGAGTAGTCCACCCTCGGGGCTGAGGTTATGTACAAGTAGCTATGTGTTTGATCTCTCTCTCTCGTGTTCTTGAGATGTCTTGATCTCTATGTACCGCGGGCTTTGCTACTATAGTTGGATCTTATGATGTTCTTCCCCCCTCTCCTTCTTGTAATGAATTGAGTTTCCCCTTTGAAGTTATCTTATCGGATTGAGTCTTTGAGAACACTTGATGTATGTCTTGCACGTGTCTATCTGTGGTGATCAACTTGCGGGTTTGTGACATTGGGAACCTATGCATATGGGTTGGCACACGTTTGGATATTCACATGCGTACTCGATGTATGTTTTGGTGATCAACTTGTGGGTTTCGTGACATTGGGAACCTATGCATATAGGTTGGCACACGTTTTGACTCTCCGGTAGAAACTTTGGGGTACTCTTTGAATTTCTATGTGTTTGTTGAATAGATGATTCTGAGATTGTGTGATGCATATCGTATAATCATGCCCACGGATACATGAGGTGACAATGGAGTATCTAGGTGACATTAGGGTCTTGGTTGATATGTATCTTAAGGTGTTATTCTAGTACGAACTCTATGATGGATCGAACGGAAAGAATAGCTTCGTGTTATTTTACTACGGACTCTTGAATAGATCGATCAGAAAGAATAACTTTGTGGTGGTTTTGTACCCGACAATAATATCTTCGTTTGTTCTTCGCTATTAGTGACTTTGGAGTGACTCTTTGTTGCATGTTGAGGGCTAGTTATATGATCCAATTATGTTATCATTGTTGAGAGAACTTCACTAGTGAAAGTATGAACCCTAGGCCTTGTTTCCACGCATTGCAATACCGTTTGTGCTCACTTTTGTTACTAGTTACCTTGCTGTTTTTGTAATTTCAGATTACAAAGACCTATATCTACCATCCTTATTACACTTGTATCACTATCTCTTCGCCGAACTAGTGCACCTATACAACTTACCATTGTATTGGGTGTGTTGGGGACACAAGAGACTCTTTGTTATTTGGTTGCAGGGTTGCTTGAGAGAGACCATCTTCATCCTACGCCTCCCGCGGATTGATAAACCTTAGGTCACCCACTTGAGGGAAAATTGCTACTCTCCTACAAACGTCTGCACTTTGAGGCCCAACAACGTCTACAAAGGGGAAGGTTGCATAGTAGACATCACGCTCTTTTCTAGCACCGTTGTCAGGGAGGCTAGGTAAGCGGCACTCACCTCCCATCAACGAAGCTCTTTTCTGGCGCTGTTGCCGGGGAGGTTAGCGCTTGAAGGTATATCTTTAGATCTTGCAATAGAATATTTTTGTTTCTTGTTCTTTCTCTAGAAAACTACAAAAAAATTGGAATTGAGGATGCCTCATATGCTCCATCTTTTTAATGTCTTTCGTGAGCATGATGGGAAGGAAAATTGTGCTCAAGTGCTGAAAGTAGAATTGCATAGAATTCTTGGCATAAAATATGTGAATGATGAGCATGGTTGCAATGTTGTTAGCATGAATTCTTTGAATACCCGTGATGCTAATGATATGCAAAGCCAAAAGCTTGGGGATGCTATATTTGATGAAGATGATCTTTTTAGTTCTTCCACTTTGAATGATCAAAATCATTTTGATGAAAGCATGCCCCCTATATATGATGATTATTGTGAGGATACTTATGCTATAAAGAAGAGGGATGATAAAACTTGTCATACTCTCGAGAACCCCTTTGCTAAACCTTGCTTTTTCATTGTGGACACAATTTGTAGTGCTCAAGTCTTTTATGATACTCCCACTACTATTCTTGAGAATAGATTTCCTTATGTGGAGAGTAGTAAAATTCCTATGCTTGTAGATCATGAAAATAAATCCTTAGGTGCTGGTTATATTGTTTAACTCATTCATGATGCTACTGAAAATTACTATGAGAGAGGATCATAGGCTTCTACTTATTGCAATAGTATCAACCTTCCTCTCCATGTGTTGAAGTTTTTGAAGCTATGCTTGTTTTGCCTTCCTATGCTAGTTGATTCTTGCTCCAACAAGTTGTTTGTTCACAAAATCCCTATGCATAGGAAGTGGGTTCGACTTAAATGTGCTAGCCATATGCTCCATGATGCTCTCGTTGTGCTTCAATCCTTATCTTTTATGTGAGCATCATTGAAATCATCATGCCTAGCTAAGGGCGTTAAACAATAGCGCTTGTTGGGAGGCAACCCAATGAATTTATTTTTTCTTTTTTTCTTTATGTTTTGTTTTATCCACACCATCATAATTCTGTTATGATTGTGTCTTTTGTGTTTCTTTTTGTGTTGGAGCCAAGTAAAACCTTTATGACTAGTTTGGTGATGGTTGTTTAATCCTGGTGGAAAAAGACAGAAACTTTTTTCTCACGAAATTATTTTTCATTTTTATCCAGAGAGATCTTTGGAGTTGATTCTATTTGCTGCTGATTGATACACAAATTTTCCTAATTTTCATAATGTTTCAGAATTTTTGGAGGTGTAGAAGTATGGTTCTCATTCTGATCATTACAGACTGTTCTGTTTTTGACAGATTCTATTTTCAATACATAGTTTGCTTGTTATGGTGTTTCCATAGATTATTTTGAGTAATATAAATTGTGGAAATAGTAAGATACAGTAGGCATTGTGTGCAAATAATTATGAGTCTTGTTTTGATAGTAATCAAGTGATCGATTTGCTCGTTATCATACTAACCCATCTCACGAAGTTCCGTTAAGTTTTGTGTTGTGAAGTTTTTAAGTTTTTGGTAGAGTTTCGATGGACTATGGAACAAGGAGTGGAAAGAGCCTAAGATTGGGGATGCCCAAGGTATCCCAAGCCGTATTCAAGGATACCAAAAAGCCTAAGCTTGGGGATGCCCCGGGAAGGCATCCCCTCTTTCGTCTTCAATCCATCGGTAACTTTACTTGGGGCTATATTTTTATTCACCACATGATATGTGTTTTGCTTGGAGCGTCATTTTATTTTGTTAGAATAAGGTACTTAGGATCTGAAATTCTTATATGGGATAGTCTCCACATAGCCAAATAGTTTTTCAACTACTCATTGAGGTTCACTTATATCTTTTGGAGTAGTTTGTCTTTTGCTCTAGTGCTTCACTTATATCTTTGAAGAGCATTGCAATGGTTCTATTTTATAGAACTAGTTGAACTCTCGTGCTTCACTTAGATCATTTTGAGAGTCTTAAACAGCATGGTACCTTGGTTAGGTTATGAATCTAGTCTTAATATGATAGGCATCCAAAGAGGATAAAAACCTTCATATTGATGTGCATTGATTTGTAAGAGAAGTTTGATTTCTCTCAATTAGTTTTTAATATATGGATATGGTAATATTAGAGTTATGCTAGTAGGGTGTTGTGAATCTAGAAATACTTGTGTTGAACTTAGTGATTCCAGTAGCATGCGCGTATGGTGAACCGCTATGTTAGGAAGTCGGAGCATAGTTGATTTATTGACTGTCATCCTTTGTGTGGCGGTCGGGATCGCGCGATGGTTAACACCTACCAACCCTTCCCCTAGGAGTATGCATTTAGCACTTTGTTTTGATTACTAACAAAAACTTTCGCAATAAGTATGTGAGTTATTCATGACTAATGTGAGTCCGTGGTATAGATGCACTTTCACCTTTCACCATTGCTAGTCTCTCTAGTGCCGCGCAACTTTCGCCGGTGCACAAACCCACCATATGCCTTCCTCAAAACAGCCACCATACCTACCTATTATGGCATTTTGATAGCCATTCCGAGATATATTGCCATGCAACTCCCACCGTTCCGTCTCATGACTTGGGCCGTCACTTTCATATTTCCATTGCATGAACATAAGATAGCTAGCGAGTCATACGCCAAGCTAGATCGTTGCACATCCGGGTACACTGCCGGAGGCATTTCCTATAGAGTCATCATTGTTCTAGCATTGAGCTTTGAGTAATTAAAGTGTGATGATCATCATTATTATAGCATTGTCCCATGTGAGGAAATTAAAAAAAGAGGCCAAAGTTGCCCACACAAAAAAAAGAGTTATGGAAAGAGGCCAAAGAGCCCAAACAAAAAAAAAGGAGAGAAAAAGAGAGAAGGGACAATGCTACTATCTTTTTCACACTTGTGCTTCATAATAGCACCATGTTCTTCGTGATTGAGAGTCTCTTAATTTTTCACCACCATATGCTAGTGGGAATCTTCATTATATAACTTGGCTTGTATATTCCAATGATGGGCTTCCTCAAAATTGCCCTAGGTCTTTGTGAGCAAGCAATTTGGATGCACGCCCACTAGTTCTCCTTTTGAGCTTTCACATACTTATAGCTCTAAGTGCATCCATTGCATGGTAATCCCTACTCTTGCACATTGATATCTATTAATGGGCATCTCCATAGTCCTTTGATACGCCGACTCAATGTGACCATCTCCTCCTTTTTGTCTCACAACCTCCACCACACTCTATTCCACCTATAGTGCTATATCCATGGCTCACGCTGATGTATTGCGTGAGAGTGGAAAAAGGTTTGAGAAAGTAAGACTGCGAAAACAATTACTTGGCCAATACCGGGGTTGTGCCTGATTTAAATTAGTTGTGTGGGGATGATGGAGCATAGCCAGACTATATGATTTTGTAGGGATAACTTTCTTTGGCCTTGTTATTTCGAAAGTTCATGATTACCTTGGTAGTTTGCTTGAAGTATTATTGTTTTCATGTCAATAGCAAACTATTGTTTTGAATCTTATGGATCTGAACATTCATGTCACATGAAAGAAGCTACAAAGGACAAATATGCTAGGTAGCATTCCATATCAAAAATTCGGTCTTTATCACTTCCCTACTCGAGGATGAGCAGGAGTTAAGCTTGGGGATGCTTGATACGTCTCCAACGTATCTATAATTTTTGATGGTTCCATGTTATTATCTTGTCAACTTTCGATGTTTTATATGCATGAATATGCTATTTTATATCTTTTTTGGGACTAACCTATTAACTCAGTGCCAAGTGCCAGTTTATGTTTTTCCGTGTTTTTGACCCTTTTTCAGACGGAGTCCAAATGGAATAAAACATTGCGATGATTTTTTTGGGACCAAAAGAGACCCCCGAAGCTTTGGAAGAAGGCCAGAAGAGCCACGAGGAGTCACAAGCCCAGGAAGCTTCCCCACCCCCCTAGGGCGCACCTAACGGGATTGTGACCTCCTCGTGGGTCCAACGGACATAATCCCACCGGCATAAATTCCTATAAATTCAGAAACCCCCAAAAAGAAACCTAGATCGGGAGTTCCGCCGCCGCAAGCCTCTGTAGCCACCAAAAACTAATCTGGAGCCCGTTCCGGCATCCTGCCGGAGGGGGAATCCATCTTCGGTGGACATATTCATCATACCGGCGATCTCCATGACGAGGAGGGAGTAGTCCACCCTCGGTGCTGAGGGTATGTACCAGTAGCTATGTGTTTGATCTCTCTCTCTCGTGTTCTTGAGATGTCTTGATCTCGATGTACCGCAGGCTTTGCTACTATAGTTGGATCTTATGATGTTCTTCCCCCTCTCCCTTCTTGTAATGAATTGAGTTTGCCCTTTGAAGTTATCTTATCAGACTGAGTCTTTCAGAACACTTGATGTATGTCTTGCATGTGTCTATCTGTGGTAATCAACTTGCGGGTTTGTGACATTGGGAACCTATGCATATGGGTTGGCACACGTTTGGATATTCATGTGAGTACTCGATCTATGTTTTGGTGATCAACTTGCGGGTTTCATGACATTGGGAACCTATGTGTATGGGTTGGCACACGTTTTGACTCTCCGGTAGAAACTTTGGGGCACTGTTTGAAGTTCTATGTGTTGGTTGAATAGATGATTCTGAGATTGTGTGATGCATATCGTATAATCATGCCCACGGATACTTGAGGTGACAATGGAGTATCTAGGTGACATTAGGGTCTTGGTTTATATGTATCTTAAGATGTTATTCTAGTACGAACTCTATGATGGATCAAACGGAAAGAATAGCTTCGTGTTATTTTACTACGGACTCTTGAATAGCTCGATCAGAAAGAATAACTTTGTGGTGGTTTCGTACCTGACAATAATCTCTTCGTTTGTTCTCCGCTATTAGTGACTTTGGGTGACTATTTCTTGCATGTTGAGGGCTAGTTATATGATCCTATTATGTTATCATTGTTGAGAGAACTTCACTAGTGAATGTATGAACCCTAGGCCTTGTTTCCACACATTGCAATACTGTTCGTGCTCACTTTTGTTACAAGTTACCTTGCTGTTTTTGTAATTTCAGATTACAAAGACCTATATCTACCATCCTTATTACACTTGTATCACTATCTCTTCGCCGAACTAGTGCACCTATACAACTTACCATTGTATTGGGTGTGTTGGGGACACAAGAGACTCTTTGTTATTTGGTTGCAGGGTTGCTTGAGAGAGACCATATTCATCCTACGCCTCCCGCGGATTGATAAACCTTAGGTCACCCACTTGACGTAAAATTGCTACTGTCCTACAAACCTCTGCACTTGGAGGCCCAACAACGTCTACAAGGAGAAGGTTGCGTAGTAGACATCAATAATCATTGAAGATTTGTTGTTTGGCAACAAAGTTATAAAATTCATTCAGGCATAAGCTAGCAGGTTTATCAAAAGGAATATCACTCTCATCAAACCTACGCAGAGAATTTACTTCAACTACCTGTATCGGGTTATCAAGACCATTGATCTCTTCGATAGGTGGTAGGTTTTTGACATCTTCAGATTTAATGCCTTTCTCTCGCATAGATTTCTTAGCTTCTTGCATATCTTCAGGACTGAGGCATAGGATACCTCTTTTCTTCGGAGTTGGCTTAGGAGGTGGTTCGGTAATAGTCCAAGCATTCTCATTGCACAAGATGTTATTCAATAGTATCTCAGCTTGTTCTACAGTTCGTTCCCTAAAAACACAACCGACGCAACTATCTAGGTGGTCTCTAGAAGCATCGGTAAGTCCATGATAGAAGATATCAAGTATTTCATTCTTCTCAAGAGGATGATCAGGCAAAGCATTCAGTAGCTGGATGAGCCTCCCCCAAGCATGTGGGAGACTCTCTTCCTTTGCTTGAGAAAAGTTGTATATTTTCTGCAAGGCAGCTTCCTTCTTATGGGCAGCGAAATATTTCTCAGAGAAGTACTAGACCATATCCTGGGGGCTACGCACACAACCAGGAGCATGAAAAGTGAACCAAGTCTTAGCATCATACTTTAGAGAGAAAGGAAACAGCTTGATGATATAGTAGTGGCTGATCTTTTCCTCACTAGTGAATAGGGTGGCTATATTGTGCAGTTTGGTAAGATGGGCTACAACCGTTTCAGACTCATAACCGGGAAAAGGATCAGATTCGACCAGAGTGATTAACTCAGGGTCGACAGAGAATTCATAATCCTTATCGGTCACAAAGATAGGCGAAGTAGCAAACTTCGGGTCGTATTTCATCCTAGCATTTAGAGATTTTTCTTTCCACTTGAGCAGTAATTTCTCAACATCATAGCTATCCGTACACGCAAGAAAGTCCTCAGCTATCTCTCCCTCCATAACATAACGTTCAGGCATAACATGCAATTCAGGCATAGGAGAGCTTGTTCTAGCAGGCAAAATAGCAGCTTCTACTTCAATAGTATCAGCAGTTTCAGAAGTATCATCACATCTAGCAGCAACTCTAGCAATTTGTCCATCAAGGAATGCACCTAGTGGCAAAGCAGTATCAAGCATAGGATCATCAGGCAAAGCAGTATCAAGCATAGCATCATCATAAGCATCATGGGCAGCATAAGTAGCATCATCAAGCACAGGCGACATATCAAGATTTCAAGCAGGAGGTGATGTCGCAAACTTACTCATAACTGAAGGTGAATCAAGTGCAGAGCTAGATGGGAGTTCCTTACCTCTCCTCATAGTTGAGGGCAAGATTTCAGTTCTTGGATCTTTCGGATTCCTCATAGTGACCAACAAACATCAATCCCAAGTGCCTCAAAGAATATAGCTATGCTTCCCCGGCAACGGCGCCAGAAAAATGTCTTGATAACCCACAAGTATAGGGGATCGCAATAGTTTTCGAGGGTAGAGTATTCAACCCAAATTTATTGATTTGACTCAAGGGGAAGCGAAAGAATATTCTCATGTATTAGCAGCTGAGTTGTCAATTCAGCCAACCTGAAAGATTTAGTGTCTGCATCAAAGTATCAGTAGCAAGGTAATATGATAGCAGCAGTAGCATTAGAGTAACAGTAGCAGCAGCAACAACAGTAGCTGCAAAGTAACGTAGCAAGGACCAGTAGTAAAAGACTCGTAGGCATTGGATCGGTGATGGATGATTTTTCCGGATGTGATTCATCATGTAACGGCTATAACACACAGAGATATGTAACTAGCTCCCATTTGTCAATCTAATGTAGGCATGTATTCCGTATGTAGTCATACGTGCTTAGGGAAAAGAACTTGCATGACATCTATTGTCCATCCCTCCCGTGGCAGCGGGGTCCTAATGGAAACTATGGGATATTAAGGTTCTCCTTTTAATAAAGAACCGGACCAACACACTAACACTTGGAGAATACATGAACTCCTCATACTATGGTCATCTCCGAGAGTGGTTCCGGCTATTGTCACTCCGGGGTTGCCGGGTCATAACACATAGTAGGTGACTACAACTTCCAAGATAGGATATAAAACACACATATATTGGCGACAACATAATAGGTTCACATCTGAAATCATGGCACTCGGGCCCTAGTGACAAGCATAAATATGGCAAAGTAGTAGCAACATCAATCTCAGAACATAGTAGATACCAGGGATCAATCCCCGTCCAAACTAACTCGATTGCATGATAGATCTCATCGAACTCATCACCGTCCAGCAAGCCTACGATGAGATTACTCACGAACGGTGAAGAACATCATGGAATTAGCGATGAAGGAATGTTGATGATGACGATGGCGACGATTTCCCCTCTTCGGAGCCCAGAACGGACTCCAGATCTGTCCTCCAGATGAAGAACAGGAGGTGGTGGCGCGTCCGTATCGTAAAACGCGATGAATCCTTCTCCCTGATGTTTTTCTAGACGAAACAGACTATATAGAGCTGAGATTGGATGCGGTGGAGCTTTGTGGGCCCCACAAGCCTGCCAGGCGCCGCTAGGGGGGGCGTGCCTAGTGGGCTTGTGGGCTCACGGCTCCACCTCTCGCACTAATTCTTTCGCCAGTATTTTTCATTAATTCCAAAAACATTCTCCGTAAATTTTCAGGTCATTCCGAGAACTTCTATTTCTGCATAAAAACAACACCATGGCAATTCTGCTGAAAACAACGTTAGTCCGTGTTAGTTCCATTCAAATCATGCAAATTAGAGTCCAAAACAAGGGCAAAAGAGTTCGGAAAAGTAGATATGATGGAGACGTATCAGCCGCTACCGCCAAGCCGGCCTCCAAACGAACCGCAACAGGGCCTCCGGTTGGAGTCGCGGGGGCGGCTCAAAGAAGCAGCGAGTCGGCTCGACCGTCGTCAGTAGACGACAGTCTCCCGTCGTCATTGGGTAAGTAACCGCCTTCCTCTTTTCTTCACACCATCCTTGATTCTTTTGTAGGGAATCCCTCCTTACCAATTTATGGTAAGCACGGACGCCTAGACGACGGAGGAGGATGATGCTGCCGCTGCAGAGCAGGCTGCCTGGGCCAAGGCTGATGTCGCGAGGAAAGCACTGATCGAGCAGGAAAACCGTCCCTCTGAGGAGGCGGCCCGAAAGGCTACTGCAAGCCGGGACCAACCCGACAAGCGCGCAGCCCGCCCCGCTCAGAAGCCAACCACAAAAGGGAGGCGATCCAAAAAGAAACACGATCCCGCTTCGCGGTTGAATGTGGAGACCCAGACCAGCGATCCGACGCGTGCCGGAGCAAGCGCGCCCGAGCGCGCCAAAGCCGCCAGGCCAGGATCTGCCTCCGCTCTGGTGGATCTTGACACGTCGCTCGACTCGCCTAACGCCGGGACATACGCCGCACCGGAGGCGCCAATGGATGCGCTGGGAGCAGAGATCCCGCCACCGAGCACGGAGACAACCCTTGTGGTGAAGGACAAGACCGTGCGGACCGAGGGTCCACAGTCGCGTCGCCGGACCGAAGCGTCGAAGAAGCCGACCCGAAGTGCGCCACGAGGAGATGGCAGCATGGTCGCGTCCGGCAATGGCCCATCCGCCTGTGGAGCTGACCCCCTCGGCCGGCCCATACAGTCCTGGAGCCCGGCCAGGGAAATCCACGCGACCCTGCCTCTTGACGCCATGCTGAGTGGGGTCCGTGCGCTTGTGCCGGCGTATTCCACAGCCGTACTAAGGTGGCGCAGGCGGCCCTGGTGGCCCAGGAAGACCTGAACCGCCTCGAGGAATGGACCGCTGATACGTCCATTTTGCATCATGCTTTCATGTTAATATTTATCGCTTTATGGACTGTTATTATACTGTGTGGTACCACACTTATGCCTTTTGTTTCTTATTTTCCAACGTTTATTTGAAGAGGGAGAATACCGACAGCTGGAATTCTGGACTGGAAAAGGAGCAAGTCAGAGTCCTCTATTCATCGCAACTCCAAATGCCCAGAAAATCAACGTGGAATTTTTTGGGAATATATAAAAAATACTGGGCGAAAGAAGTGCGAGAGGGAAGCTGCCAGGGGCCCACAAGCCTGGTAGCCGCGGCCTGCAACCCCTGGCCGCGGCTACAGGGCTTGTCGGCACCAATATACCCCACTTGCCCCCCACTTCTGCTATATGAAGGGTTTCGTCCAAAAAAAATCAAGGCGGAGTTTTTTCGAGGAGGCGTCGCCGCCACGAGGCGGAACTTGAGCAAAACCAATCTAGTGCTCCGGCAGGACGATCCTGCCGGGGAAACACCCCTCCCGGAGGGGGAAATCATCGCCATCGTGATCACCAACACTCCTCTCATCGGAGGGGACTTGTCTCCATCAACATCTTCATTAGCACCATCTCATCTCAAAACCCTAGTTCATCACTTGTAACCAATCTCCGTCTCGCGACTCCGATTGGTACTTGTAAGGTTGCTAGTAGTGTTGATTACTCTTTGTAGTTGATGCTAGTTGGATTACTTGGTGGAAGTGGTTATGTTCAGATCCTTGGTGCTACTCATTACCTCTCTGGTCATGAATATGATTATGCTTTGTGAGTAGTTACATTTGTTCCTGAGGATATGGGATAAGTCATGCTAATAGTAGTCATGTGAATTTGGTATTCGTTCGGTAATTTGATATGTTGTATGTTGTTTTTCCTCTAGTGGTGTTATGTGAACGTCGACTACATAACACTTCACCATCATTTGGGCCTAGAGGATGGCATTGGGGAGTAGTAAGTAGATGATGGGTTGCTAGAGTGACAGAAGCTTAAACCCCAGTCTATGTGTTTCTTCGTAAGGGGCTGATTTGGATCCACTAGTATAATGCTATGGTTAGACTTTGTCTTAATTCTTCTTTCCTAGTTGCAGATGCTTGCGAGAGGGGTTAATCATAAGTGGGATGCTTTTCCAAGTAAGGGCAGTACCCAAGCGCCGGTCCACCCACATGTCAAACTATCAAAGTAACGAACGCGAATCATATGAACATGATGAAAACTAGCATGACAGAAATCCCCGTGTGTCCTCGGGAGCCTTTTTCCTCCTATAAGACTTTGTTCAGGCTTGTCCCTTGCTACAAAAGGGATTGGTCCACTTTGCTGCACCGTTTCTACTACTTGTTACTTGTTACTTTCAACTGCTACGTTTCACCTCACTACACCATAATTTGTTACCGCTACTTTCAGTGCTTGCAGTTATTACCTTGCTGAAAACCGTTTATGAGAGCCTTCTGCTCCTCGTTGGTTTCGACACTCTTACTTATTGAAAGGACTATAATTAATCCCCTATACTTGTGGTTCATCAAGACTCTTTTCTGCTGCCACTGTCGGGGAGGGAAGCACCTTTGGTAAGTAGAATTTGGTAAGGAAACATTTATATACTGTGCTGAAATTTATTATCACTTGTCACTATGGAAACTGTTCCTTTGAGGAATTTGTTCGGGGTATCTTCACCACGAACGGAAGAACGAGGAGTTGCTCCTCAACCTAAGGTACGTACTGAAAATATCTTTTATGAAATTCCTTCAGGTATGCTTGAGAAACTGCTGGCTAATCCTTTTACAGGAGATGGATCATCAGATCCAGACTTGCATCTAATATATGTAGATGAAGTTTGTGGTTTATTTAAGCTTGCAGGTTTGCCCGAGGATGAGGTAAAGAAGAAAGTATTTCCTTTATCTTTGAAGGATAAGGCGTTGACATGGTATAGGCTATGTGATGATACTGGATCATGGGACTACAATCGGTTGAAATTGGAATTTCATCAAAAGTTTTATCCTATGCATTTAGTACATCGTGATCGGAATTATATTTATAACTTTTCTCTTTGTGACAGGGAAAGCATAGCTCAAGCTTGGGGGAGGCTTAAATCAATGCTATATTCATGCCCCAATCATGAGCTCTTGAGAGAAATTATCACTCAAAACATTTATGCTCGGCTTTCTCACGAAGATCGTACCATGCTTGACACTTTTTGTACCGGTTCTTTTATGAAGAAGGATATTGACCACAAGTGGAATTTATTGGAAAGAATCAAACGTAACTCTGAAGATTGGGAGCTTGAAGAAGGTAAGGAGTCAGGTATGAATTTCTAGTTTGATTACGTTAAATCTTTTGTTGAAAAAAACACTTCTAGAGATTTTAGCGCTAAGTATGGACTTGACTCTGAGATAGTAGCTTCTCTATGTGAATCTTTTGCTGCTCATATTGATCTTCCCAAAGAGAAGTGGTTTAAGTTTCATCCTCCTATAGAAGTCAACATAGTTAAACCCAATCTAGTTGAAGAGAAAGTCATTGCCTATAATGATCCTATTGTTCTTGTGCCTACACTGAGAAACCACCTTACCCTGCTAGGAAAAAGGATTACTCTAAAGCTCCAACTGTGATACGTAGGGGTTACATTAGACCACTTGCACCCCCTGAGGAAATTAGAGTTGAACCTAGTGCTTCTATTATCAAAGATCTCTTAGCCGAAGACATAGACGGGCATGTTATTAAATTCTGTGAGGACTCCGCTAGAATTGCTAAACCTCACGTGAAAGACAAATACAGACCTGTAGTTGGCCTGCCCGTTGTTTCTGTAAAGACAGGAGATCACTGTTATCATGGTTTATGTGATATGGGTGCTAGTGTTAGTGCAATACCCCGGTCCCTATATGATGAAATCAAAGATGAGATTGCACCTGCTGATTTAGAACCCATTGGTGTCACTATTACGCTAGCTAATAGAGACACTATCTGCCCTGTGGGAATTGTGAGAGACGTAGAAGTCCTGTGTGGTAAGACAAAGTATCCTACTGATTTCCTCATCCTTGCTACTGCACAAGATAGCTTTTGTCCCATCATATTTGGTAGACCCTTTCTCAACACTGTCAATGCTCATATTGATTGCGTTAAACAGACTGTCACTGTTAGTTTCGAGGGTGTGTCTCATGAATTTAACTTCTTCAAGTTTGGACGACAACCCCATGAAAAAGAGTCGTCTGGTAGGGTTGAAATCATTGCTCTTGCCTCTATTGCCATGCCTCCTACGGATCCTTTAGAGCAATATCTGCTTGAGCATGAAAATGATATGCATATGGATGAAAGAGATGAGATAGATAAAATTGTTTTAGAACAATATGCTATTCTTAAGAATAATCTGCGTGTTGAACTGCTTGGGGATCCTCCCCCACCAAAGGGTGATCCTGTGTTCGAGCTTAAACAGTTACCAGATACACTTAAGTATGCCTATCTTGATGAGAAGGAGATATATCCTGTTATTATTAGTGCTCACCTCTCGAATCACGAAGAGAACAAGTTATTAAAAACTTTGAGGAAGCACGGTGCTGCTATTGGATATACTCTTGATGATCTTAAGGGTATTAGTCCCACTCTATGTCAGCACAAGATTAAAACCGATCCTGATCTAAGCCACTTGCTGATCATCAATGGAGGTTAAATCCTACGATGAAAGAGTCGTGAGAAAAGAAATATTAAAGCTTCTAGAAGCAGGAATCATTTACCCTGTTACTCATAGTGATTGGGTAAGTCCAGTAGATTGCGTACCTAAGAAGGGAGGTATCACCGTCGTTCCTAATGATAAGAATGAACTAATCCCCCAGAGGATTATTACTGGCTATAGGATGGTGATAGACTTCCGGAAACTGAACAAGGCAACCAGGAAAGACCATTATCCTTTGCCGTTTATCGACCAAATGCTAGAAAGGCTATGTAAACACACACACTTCTGCTTTCTAGATGGTTATCCAGGTTTCTCGCAAATACCTGTTGCACAATCTGATCAGGAGAAAACCACTTTCACTTGCCCCTTCTGTACCTTTTCTTATAGACGTATGCCTTTTGGCTTATGCAATGCACCTGCCACCTTTCAAAGATTTATGATGGCAATATTCTCTGACTTTTGTGAAAAGATTTTTGAGGTTTTCATGGATGATTTCTCCGTTTACGGTTCTTCCTTTGACGATTGCCTCAGGAACCTTGATCGAGTCTTACAGAGATGTAAAGATACCAACCTCGTCTTGAACTGGGAGAAGTGCCACTTCATGGTTAATGAAGGCATCATCTTAGGACACAAAATCTCTGAGAAAGGCATTGAAGTTGATAAGGCTAAGGTTGATGCAAATGAGAAAATGCCTTGCCCCACAGATATCAGAGGTATACGAAGTTTCCTAGGTCATGCTGGTTTTTATAGAAGTTTCATTAAAGACTTCTGTAAGATTTCTAGGACTCTTACCAACCTCTTGCAGAAGTATGTTCCTTTTGTTTTTGATGAGGATTCTCAGGAAGCTTTCGAAATACTTAAGAAGGCCTTGATGACCGCACCTATTGTTCAACCACCTGATTGGAACTTGCCCTTTGAAATCATGTGCGACGCTAGTGATTATGCTGTTGGTGCTATTCTAGGACAAAGAGTTGACAAGAAGTTGAATGTTATTCACTACGCTAGTAAAACTCTAGACAGTGCCCAAAGAAACTATGCCACTACGTCGAAGGAATTTTTAACAGTCGTGTTTGCATGTGAAAAGTTCAGATCTTATATAGTTGACCCAAAGTCATTATTCACTCTGATCATGCTGCTATTAAGTACCTTATGGAGAAGAAGGATGCTAAGCCTAGGCTAATCAGATGGGTTCTCCTGCTACAGGAATTTGATTTGCACGTTCTTGACCGAAAGGGTCCTGATAACCCTGTAGCAAATAACTTGTCCAGGCTAGAGAATGTCCTTGATGACCCACGACCTATTGATGACAGCTTTCCCGATGAGCAATTGAATGTCATCTGCACTTGACATAGTGCACCGTGGTATGCTGATTACGCAAACTATATCGTAGCCAAATACATACCACCCAGTTTCACCTACCAGCAAAAGAAGAAATTCTTCTTTGATTTGAGACACTACTTTTGGGATGATCCTCACCTTTATAAGGAAGGAGTAGATGGTGTTATTAGACATTGTGTGACTGAACATGAACAGGGACAGATCATGCAGAAGTGTCATTCCGAAGCCTATGGAGGACACCATGCTGGACATAAAACTGCTCATAAGGTATTGCAATCAGCTTTCTATTGGCCCACTCTCTTCAAGGATGCCCTTAAGTTTGTCTTGTCTTGTGACGAATGCCAAAGAATAGGGAACATCAGTAAACGTCAGGAAATGCCTATGAACTATTCACTTGTCATTGAACCATTTGATGTTTGGGGCTTTGATTATATGGGACCCTTCGGGAGTTCCAATGGGTATACTCACATCTTAGTTGCTGTTGATTACGTCACTAAGTGGGTAGAAGCTATACCCACTAGAAATGCTGATCACCACACCTCTATTAAGATGCTTAAAGAAGTCATTTTCCCAAGATTTGGAGTCCCTAGATATCTGATGACAGATGGAGGTTCACACTTCATTCATGGTGTTTTCCGCAAGATGCTCGCTAAGTATGATGTCAACCATAGAGTTGCATCTCCTTATCATCCCTAGTCTAGTGGTCAAGTGGAGTTGAGTAATTGGGAGATCAAATTGATCTTACAAAAGACTGCCAATAGATCTCGAAAGAATTGGTCTAGCAAACTTGACGATGCACTATGGGCTTATAGGACTGCTTATAAGAATCCCATGGGCATGTCGCCGTATAAAATGGTTTACGGTAAGGCCTGTCATTTACCTCTTGAGCTAGAGCACAAAGCTTATTGGGCAATCAAAGAACTCAACTTCGATTTCAAACTTGCTGGTGAGAAGCGGTTGTTTGATATCAGCTCATTAGATGAATGGGGGGCCCAGGCATATGAGAATGCCGAGTTGTTCAAGGAAAAGGTTAAGAGATGGCACGATAAAAGAATACAGAAACGTGAGTTCAATGTAGGTGATTATGTCCTGCTATACAATTCTCGCTTAAGATTCTTCGCAGGAAAGCTTCTATCTAAAAGGGAAGGTCCCTAGATTGTTGAGGAAGTATATCGTTCCGGTGCCATCAAAATCAATAACACGGAAGTAATTTTCCTAGAGTGGTAAATGGTCAAAGAATCAAACATTATATCTCTGGTACTCCCATAAATGTTGAGAGCAATATCATCAATATCATAACTCCAGAGGAGTACATAAGGGATGTTTATCAGCCTGTTTCAGACTCTAAAAACATAGAGGTATGTGTTTCGATAAGTAATTGGACTCCAAAACTTTTCAAGTAGGAAATTTTCTTCGTTTTCGAATTTATGGAAAAAATAGAAAAATAAAAAGCAGTCCGGAGAGCGCACGAGGCGGCCACAAGCTTGGTAGCCGCGGCATCCCCCCTGGCCGCGGCTACAGGGCTTGTGGGCACCTCGTGTGCCTCCTGGACTCCGTTTTCTTGCAAAGCACTCCTTCTGGTCCAGAAAAAATCATTATATATAACCCCGAGGGTTTTGATCTCCGTATCACGTAGTTTTCCTCTGTTTTTCGTTTCGAGCCTGTTTCTGTTGCAGATCTAGATCGTCATGACTTCCCCAAAAGCTCCTAAGGACAAGATCTTCGACAAGGTCATCAATCCATACCTCACGGAAGTGCTGCAACACCCTCAATCTATTGAGATGTGTGAGGGGATGTTGCACATCCGTGATGTTAAGGGGCCTAAGAAGACCGGAAGCGTGGAGACGAGGCTCGAAGCAATGGAGCAACAAGTCTTCAAGTGCCAAGGGATGGTAGAGCGTGGACTCAACGCCAACCACATGATGATCACGGAGTTCACCAACAAGCACAAGATGGATGCCAATGACATTGGGAAGCACCTCTCCAGGCTCTATGACAGGGTTGATCAACTCCACGGCCATATCTATAACCTGCAGAACCAAAACTATGAGTATGAGTATAGATTTAAATCAATACGGTTGGCTGCAGATTTGAGGATTCCGGTGACTCGTTCATCCTACCATGATGGAGCACCTATGCCTTGGATGAAGGAGGATCAAACTCATGTTGCAACTACACCACCATCACCACCAAAGGAAGACAACTAAGCATTGGTATGGGAAACTCCCTTGGCTTGTGCCAAGCTTGGGGGAGTTGCCCTGGTATCGTATCACCTTTATATCTTTTGCTTTTACCTTTGTTTTAGTCCTTTCTTTTTCTGTTTTTACTTTCTTCTCTTAGTGGGATAAGTTTTTAGTGTTTAGTTTGAGTCTTTTGCCTTGTGTATCCCCCGATGTATTCAAGCTTCCGAGCTATATAATAAAGAGTATCTTAGTCAAGGGCATTGTGTTGTGTCGTGATCAAAAGTATGAAAAGAACGATAGCATGAAAGATCATGAGATGATCTTATGGAAAGTGATAGCTTCACATATAACAAGTATGATGATTGAAACTTGTTGAGAATAGACCAACATAGACCCCAGTCATTGTTGCAATTAATAAGAAGTAATGAGGAAAGAGAGGTTCACATATAAATATATCATCTTAGACCCTTTCTAAAATTGTGAGCACTCACCAAACTATTACATTCTTAGAAGTAGATGTTGGACAAGGAAGACAACATAATGAATTGTGTTTGCTTGGTTCCAAACAATGTTATATTTCTAGAGATCCCTTAGCATGTGACGATTCCTTCCACCTCATATTAGCCAAAACTTCCATACTAAGTAGAAATACTACTTGTGCATCCACAAACCTTCAACCCAGTTTTGCCATGAGAGTCCACCATACCTACCTATGGATTGCGTAAGATCCTTCAAGTAAGTTGTCATCGGTGCAAGCAATAAAAAGTTGCTATCTAAAGTATGTATGATTTATTAGTGTGTGGAAAATAAGCTTTGTACGAACCTGTGATGAGGAAGACATAAAAGTGACAGACTGCATAATAAAGTTCTTTATCACAGGGGGCAATATAAAGTGACGTTCCTTTACACTAGCAGGTCGTATATCCAAACCTTAAAAGCGCATGACAACCTCATCTTCCCTCTGCGAAGGGCCTATCTTGTACCTTTACCTTTGTCCTTGTGAAAGTCATGGTGATCAACACCAGTTCCCTATTCCGTCTTCATCTTGGTGAACGTCATATGCTAGGGAAAGATCTATATTCATATATCAACTTGGAGATGAGTACTTATGCTTTATTATTGTTGACTTTACCCTTGAGGTAAATGGTTGGGAGGCAAAATTATAAGCCCCTATATTTCTCTGTGTCCAACTGAAACTTTGATACCCTGAGTACAACGTGAGTTGTAAGAATTGTGGAAAACAAAAGGGATGATTGAGTATGTGGATTTGCTTTACAAGCTCTTATTTGACTCTTTCTGATGTTATGATAAATTGCAATTGCTTCAATGACTATGGACCATTATTGGCTACTTCTCGGTATGGTTTTTGAATCATACTTTGCTTTGTGAAGGAATTGTTACTTTCCCATAAGAATCTTTATGATGTATTGTTGTTCTATGTGTGATCATGATGCCCTCATGTCCGTATTATGTTTTATCGAAACCTTCATCCCTAAATATGTGGACATGTTTATGGATCTTGGTTTTCGCTTGAGGACAAGCAAGGTTTAAGCTTGGGGGAGTTGATATGTCCATTTTGCATCATGCTTTCATGTTGATATTTATCGCTTTATGGACTGTTATTATACTTTGTGGTACCATACTTATGCCTTTTCTCTCTTATTTTGCAAGGTTTATTCGAAGAGGGAGAATACCGGCAGCTGGAATTCTGGACCGGAAAAGGAGCAAGTCTGAGTCCTCTATTCTGCGCAACTCCAAATGCCCTGAAAATCAACATGGAATTTTTTGCGAATTTACAAAAAATACTGGACGAAAGAAGTGCGAGAGGGGAGCTGCCAGGGGCCCACAAGCCTGGTAGCCGCGGCGTGCCCCCCTGGCCGCGGCTACACGGCTTGTGGGCACCCTGGTGGCCCACTGGCCCCCCTCTTGTGCTATATGAAGGGTTTCGTCCGGAAAAAAATCAAGGCGGAGCTTTTTCGAGGAGGCGCCGCCGCCACGAGGCGGAACTTGAGCAGAACCAATCTAGAGCTCCGGCAGGACGATCCTGCCGGGGAAAGGGGGAAATCGTCGCCATCGTCATCATCAACACTCCTCTCACCGGAGGGGACTCGTCTCCATCAACATCTTCATCAGCACCATCTCATCTCCAAACCCTAGTTCATCACTTGTAACCAATCTCCGTCTCGCGACTCCGATTGGTACTTGTATGGTTGCTAGTAGTGCTGATTACTCTTTGTAGTTGATGCTCGTTGGATTACTTGGTGGAAGAGTTTATGTTCAGATAATTGATGCTACTCATTACCTCTCTATTCATGAATATGATTATGCTTTGTGAGTAGTTACTTTTGTTCCTGAGGACATGGGATAAGTCATGCTAATAGTAGTGATGTGAATTTGGTATTCGTTCGGTAATTTGATATGTTGTATGTTGTTTTTCCTCTAGTGGTGTTATGTGAACGTCGACTACATAACATTTCACCATTATTTGGGCCTAGAGGAAGGCATTGGGGAGTAGTAAGTAGATGATGGGTTGCTAGAGTGACAGAAGCTTAAACCCCAGTCTATGCGTTGCTTCGTAAGGGGCTGATTTGGATCCACTAGTTTAATGCTATGGTTAGACTTTGTCTTAATTCTTCTTTCGTAGTTGTGGATGCTTGCGAGAGGGGTTAATCATAAGTGGGATGCTTGTCCAAGTAAGGGCAGTACCCAAGCGCTGGTCCACCCACATGTCAAACTATCAAAGTAACGAACGTGAATCATATGAACATGATGAAAACTAGCATGACAGAAATTCCCGTGTGTCCTCGTGAGCGTCTTTCCTCCTATAAGACTTTGTTCAGGCTTGTCTCTTGCTACAAAAGGGATTGGGCCACTTTGCTGCACCATTGCTACTACATGTTACTTGTTACTTTTCACCTGCTACGTTTCACCTCACTACACCATCACTTGTCACCGCTACTTTCAGTGCTTGCAGTTATTACCTTGCTGAAAACCGTTTATCAGAGCCTTCTGCTCCTCGTTGGGTTCAACACTCTTACTTATCGAAAGGACAATGATTGATCCCCTATACTTGTGGTCATCAACCGCGATATGTTTTTAATTCCCGCACCTTTCTGTCGATATTTTTCTTCTTCTTTCTTTGCTTCAGTGGGGGTGTACCAGCGCACCCACTCGGTGTAGCCCCCGAGAGTCGGGCAGACTGAAAGTTAGTCGGCTCGAGTCTTACTTGCGGCGGCTTGTTTCTTCTTTTACTTTCAGTGGGGGTGCACAAGCACACCCATAGGTGTAGCCTCCGAGAATCTGGTCGGTTGGGAATCCGCCTGGCCGAATCTTATTCTTGATCTGTTTTGTTTCACTTTGCCGCAGGATCTCCACAACTGCCAAGCGCAAGCTCATAACGCGTTGTTGGCCCGATTCCAAGAGGTCGAGAGGCGGACAGGCGACCTTCAAGGCCGGCTGGACCGAGCCGTCACGGAGCACGACGCCTTGCACGGTGAGGAAAGTTGGCTATGTCAGGAGGTGGAGCTTCTCCAGACGGAGAAGAAGGACCACAAGGCGGCCCATTAGACGGAGCTGGAGCAGCTGCGTGCCGCCCATAACGACGCCCTGACGCGAAAGGACGCCTCCCATGCCGTTGATCTGGAGCGTTTGGAGAATCTACGCCTCGATGGAAAGGCGCAGCACGACGCTGTCGTTAAGGACCTGAAGGCCCAACTAGCGAAGGAGGCCGATGCGGCGCAGGCCCTTCGGGGCGAGCGCGCGGTTTGGGACAGCGAGGCTCAAGAGGAGGCATGCAGGTCGACATTCTCCTAAAATGTAAGCCGTCCCTGCCTTGTCTTGTCTTCTTGTTGCTAGCTTCTCTTTTTCTTTTTCTCACACCATGCCCCACCGCTGCTCCCCATAACTCTTCCCACGGACACGGGATGCGGCGGACGCAGCTGTGGAGGCCAATCGCGAAGAGCGACGTGCTGTCGATGTTGAGGTGGATGCCATCGCCGGTTGGACTGTGGCAGAGGTGGTCCTTGGCGCCATGGCCCGCATGCGAGAACTTGCGCAATCGCTGACCCGGCTCCAGGACGCCGGGCTAGAGATGGTGAAGGCCCTTTGGCCAGATGCGGTAGAGTCGGCGTCGATGAGCCGGCTATCCCGATGTCTTGAGGAGGGAAGCTCCCTCTAGACACGTGGCGCGCACTGGCTGCGTGAGCCGGGGCATGCATGGCGCTTCTCCTTGCCAATTCATTGTATAAGAACCTGAACTTGGGCCTACTCGCAGCACAACGCGCCGGCACGGAAGCGGAGCTGGTAGCCGTCAAAGACGAGCTGCAGGTGCGAGCCAGCGACATTGCCTCCTTTGTTGCGTGGAACGAATACTCCTTGGAGTGGGACGCTCAAGGCAGCGTGATCTTGGAGGATCAATTTTAGCTGGCCCTTTACGATGCACACGGTAGCTCAGTCGAGACTGCATTCGAGGATGCCGACTCCAGCGACAATGCTTATGCTGACTCCGCCGAGAAGGGCGGTGTCGAGAGCGCCCGGGCGGATGACGACGCCTCTACCTCACGCGGTGTTGGCGATGCCGGTGCCTCTACCCCAGGTGTCGTTGGCAATGTTGGCACCTCCGCCTCAGGTCTCGCTGGCGACGCTGGAGCCACGGGTGGAGCCGCCAACAACTGAAGCTTTTTTACTTTCTGCACGTGTTTGTTAGTCCAGCAGTTCCACCCACTAGGGGTGTTATGTAATTATGTTTGGCCGTGGGCCTTTACATGTTTTTGAATGTAATATATGTTTGCCTTCTTGAATTGTGCGTGTGAAGCTTCTTCTTGCAGACTCACTTTTCTATTTTTCGTCTCCCCTTGGCTCACATTTGCCCAAAAGCTTTGCCCCTTCTAGCATCTGCCCCGCCAGCCTGACAACCGGGAGCTGGTCTATGAGTGGGGCGAGACTTCTGCCTTCAAAGGTGCCAGCCTTGGACTTCTTGAAGCCGCGAGGATACTTAAAACTTGGCGCGAGTCAGCAGAGGCCGGCTAGAAATGAAGATCGGAAGCGACCCCTTCGTAGTCGAATTTTGCGCATACTTGGCCTTCCGTCCCACGGTCCCGTTAGCCGGACAGTCGGGAGCCGATTTGGAGCTTGAACGGGGTGGTAAGGGTTTCGGCTAGACATACATTTTGTTCGACTACGACTAGGAAGTTAGTTCGGGCTGGCTAGCGAGCCCCCGAGCCCGAGAAGTCGGACCGAAAAGCCCACTCTTGTAATGAGAACTCTTTTTGTGAAATCAAACAGGCATGCCCCAAGTGATGTCTTGGACCACCCATTGCATTGATTGAAATCACAAAAGGGTAAAGGATAAATACGTACGCATTTTTCCTTTCTCTTGTTGTGGTAGTAAAACGGGCGAACCAGTGCCCGTTCCATGGATGCTCCGTTTCCTCGCTGGAGGCGTCTCTCTTGCGCTTCTGCGACTTATGAGCGTCTATTAGATAGTACGCATTGTTGTGCAGCGTCTTGCTGATGATGAAAGGTCCCTCCCATGGGGAAGAGAGCTTGTGCTAGCTGGCTGCTCGTTGGATGATGAAAGTACCAGGTCCCCCTCAGGAAAGGAGAGAGGCCTGATCTTTTTGCTATGGTAGTGTCTCAGCTTCGACTGGTAGATGGCCGTCCGGCTTAGGGCCAGATCCCGTGCCTCCTCTTGTAGATCGATGCCGTCTTCTTTTGCCTCTTGTGCATCCGTCTCTGTGTACAGTGTGACGGGAGGGGAGTCGAACTCGACAACCACGGGGATGATTTCCTCGGACCCGTAGACGAGGAAGAATGGTGTGAAACCGGTAGACCGGTTCGGCGTGGTGCGGAGGCTCCATAGTACAGCCGGCAAGTCTTCGACCCAGCAGCCGGTTGACCTGACGCGTGACACCATGAGTCTTGGCTTGATGTCCGCCAGGATTAGTCTGTCTGCCCTTTCTTCCTGGCCGTTGGACTGCAGGTGCGCCACCGACGCCAGATCAAGTCGGACGCCTTCTTTGGCACAGAAGAACGCCATTGCACCTTCGGCGAAGTTGGTGCTATTGTCGGTGTTGATGCTGTGGGGGACTCTGTAGAGGATGGTGATGTCCTTGACGAACTTGACAAATGTGGGACCGTCAATCTTCTTGATTGACCTAGCCTCAATCCACTTTGTGAACTTGTCGAGGGCTACCAGGAGATGCGTCATGGTGCCTCGAGCGGTCCTGAATGGGCCCACCATATCCATCCCCCAGACGGGGAAGGGCCTTGATAGGGGAATGTTCTTGAGAGCCGAGGCCGGAAAGTGCCTTTACGTGTTGAAGCGTCGGCATCCTTCGCACTTGTCGACCAGGGCTGTGACCTCTTCCAGGGCCATGAGCCAATAGAATCCATGGCGGAACGCCTTGGCCACCAGAGTTCTGGAGGCGGCATGATGCCCGCACTCACCCTGATGTATCTCATTGAGAATTTCTTGCCCTCTCTCTTATTCGACGTAGCGTTGAAATACGCCTGTTACACTCCGTCGAACCAGTTCACGGTTCATGATGACGTAAGACGGAGAACGGTGCCGGATCTGTCGTGATTCTGCCTCGTCTTGAGGGAGCTCGCCACGAAGGAGGAAATCTAGGATGGGGTGTGCCCATGAGGGAGCCGTCATCGGAGCCGACTCCGGCTCGACCCGAAGTTCAGGGGCAGCTAAAGCCCCCGGGTTTGTCGTTGTGGTCCTGGGTTCGAGACCTTCTGTCTCTGGTGCTGTCATGGCCACCGGCATGCCATCTACCTCCATGACGGCCACCCACTGTGTGTTGAGCCGACTTTGTTCGAGGTTTGGCGTAACCGACGGAGTTGCTGGAGCGGACGAAGTTGGAGGAGCCGACAAGGTTGTCGGAGCCGGCTGAGCAAGCGGAGCTGACAGAGTTGATGATTCCGGAAGTTTCTCCGGACCCAGAGTCATTGGGACAGATGGGTCCACACGCATGAAGATTGATGCCGACTCCAGAGACAGCTTGATGGAGGACTTGTGCAGCTCCTGGAGGGAGAAATCGGTCGGGATTGCCTGCCTCGTGGAGCCGATTTTTGCCAGTGTATCTGCCGCCTCGTTGTCTGCCCGGGGGACATAATGGAACTCGCAGCCCTCGAAGGGGCCACTGAGCTACTTGATGAGGAAGCGGTAGCAGGCCATGTTGGCATCCCTGGCATCCCACTCGCGAGAAACATGCTACACATCAAGACCAGAGTCGCCGAAGAAAAGAATCCACCGGATGACGATCTCTCTAGCAAGCTGGAGGCCGCGTGCGAGTGCCTCGTACTCTGCAACGTTGTTGGAGGCGGCGAAATGTATTTGGAGAGCGTACTTGAGCTAGAACCCTTTCGGGGCCGTCAAGACCATGTCGGCTCCTAGTCTGGTTCGCATCTTTGAGCCGTTGAAGTGCATCCGCCAATGCGGTGGCAGGAACTGGGTCTCGACCCAATCGACGAGGAAGTCGGTCACCACCTGGGAGTTGATGGCGGTGCACGGCTCATAGCGGATGTCGTGGTCGGCCATGGCGATAGACCACTTGGCGATCCAGCCCGTGGCATCACGCTTGCCCATGATTTCTGAAAGTAGAGTTGTGCTCACCACCATGATGGCATGCTCCTGGAAGTATTGCTTCAGCTTCTTGGCGGCAAAATACACGCCATAGCATATCTTTTGATAGTGGGGGTAGTTTTGCTTGGAGGCGGACAAGACTTCGCTGAGATAGTAGACAGGGCGCTAAACCAGCAGGACCTTGTCCTCCTCCTTACGCTCCACCACCAAGACGATGCTGACCATGCGTGTGGTTTCCGCAATGTAAATGAGGATGGGCTCCCTCTCTGCCGGCACGACCAAGATTGGCGTGCTGGAGATCACGCGCTTGAGGTCGCGGAAGGCTTCATCCGCTGGATCATTCCACTTGAATTTGGCTGTCTTCGTCATCAGTTGATAGAATGATAGCGCCTTCTCACCCAGCCGGCTGATGAACCGGCTGAGGGATGCCAGGCAGTCGAAAACTTATGAACATCGAGGAGTCGAGCCGGCTTGGCCATGTGCCCGATTCTTGTGATCCTCTCGGGGTTAACTTCGATAGCGCGAGACAACACGAAGAAATGTAGCAGCTTGCCGGCTGGCACTTCAAAGACACACTTCTCTGGATTGAGCCAGATCTTGTACTTGCGTAGGTTGGCGAAGGTCTCCCACAAATCGTCAAGGAGACTGAAATGCTTCTTGGTTTTGATGACGATGTCGTCGACGTAGACATGAATGTTCCTCCCAATTTGTGGTAGGAGGCATTGTTGCATGCAGCGCTGGAAGGTGGAGCCAGCGTTCTTCATACCAAACTTCATCGTCGTGTAGCAGTAGGCTCAAAAGGTGTGATGAAGGAGGTCTTGAGCCAGTCGGTCGGGTCCAGCTTGATCTGGTGGTAGGCATAATAGGCGTCTGAAAGTGCGTTATATCAAATAGAGGGGGGGTGAATAGCAGACTTTTCGAATTTCATCACCGAGGCAATTCCTTTCGAGGAAATTCCTCACTGATGACTAGCTTGCAGCGGAACAACAAAGGATCAGGGGTGCAAAGTATCACTACAACAGTTTTCAAGATGAGGAATATGAAAAGCAGTTTACACAGTACGCAGGCACAGAGTAAGCAGGTGATGATTAACTCGAGTGAAGAATTTGAGGTTGAGGAAATTTAGAGAAAGTCTTCAGCAAATTCTTCGAATAGGGACAATGAAAATCTTCAACATACAATATTGAGGAATTTAAAGAGTTGAAGAAATAGAACCCGTTTCACACTGAAGACAGTTGTTGATGACCGAGTTCCAACTGTTGTGACAGTTGTACATCTGGTTTGGAGCGGCTTGGTATTGAAACCAAGGGACACACAGTCCCTACCGTATTCTTCTTCATCTAAGAACACATAGTCCTCGCCCAACACTCGTGGAAAGTCTTCGAGGCAGACTTCCAAACCCTTACAAACTTGGTCACCCGGCGATCCACAATTGACTGCTGGATTGCTCTATACCATGACGCCTAACCATCTAGAGGATGCACAGTCCTCAAAGGTAAAAAAGGATTCAGTCCCACACATGAACAAATTCTTCAGTGATGCTCAATCACTTGGTTTTTGGTTTGGGTTTGGTGTTTTGGGTATTTCCTCACTTATGATTTACTCTCCAAGACTCTAATGAATTTGGCTTGCTCTAAATGACAAGTGTCAGTTTCTCACGGAGCAGCCAACCAGCTAATGGTTGTGGGGGCGGCTAATTATAGCCTGGGAGCATCCCGACATGATTTGATATTAATGCCCTTAAACAATATGACCGTTGGTGTGGATAAGATCAGTGATGTGGCGCGAATTGTTGTAATGGTCGGGACCCTCAACTGTGAGAGTCCTCATGTCACTGATATGCCTCATTTGAGGCGTTTGGTAGGATTAGGCTTGGGTTGAGCATCATGAGGAAATTCATTCCGAAGTGTTACCTCGACCCCCTTTAATAGTACGGTGTTCCTATGACTCAAGAGTGAAGAAAATGAAACAGAAAGAATAAATCTTCATGCTTCAAAGTCTTCAGATTGATTTTCTTCAGGACACGCCGAATTCCTCATCTTAAATACCTTCATGAGGAAAATAAATTTCATCGCAATTTCTGCACGATTCAATTCTTCAGCTTCAGACCAATTTGTTCAACAGAAGATATACATTTTTAGGGATTGATATTCATTGTATAATTCAAACTCCTCGGCGACTTATAGATCATGTGTACACTTATGAACACATTAGATACTTAACCTATAATTCTTCAAACCACCAAAATCACTCAGGGCACTAGATGCACTTCCAATCTCCACCCTTTTTGGTGGTTGATGACAATTAGGTTAAGTTTTCAACAGGGATAAAAATATGAAGTGTAAATACTCAGTTGAGGAATTTGAAACAAGATACTCACATACTCCCCTTGAAGATGTGCATATTTTGAGGAATTTGGTTTTCACAGCAAATGCACATTGATGATTATATCATGGAGATCTCCCCCTGTATCTTGCAAATCATGCATACATTTGACATATAACATGAAGAATTTGAGAATGCATGATGACAAATGGTATCTGACGAATTTCAGCATGCGTGCATTGAAATTTTGAGGAATAAGCATGCGAAGAAAAACATTTAAAAGCATCAGAGTACCATCAGGCTTAAGTTACAACGGATTACATAGAACACTTCAACGGAGCCAAGAGTTTGTAAGTTAATAAAGTTCATAAGCCCCAATATATATCCCGCGTGAAGATATACTCTCAGATTTCTCCCCCTTTGTCATCAAGTGACGAAAAGGGACAAACTGAGGACTAACGCCCCGCGAAGACTTTCACTTCTTGGCAGTTGAGGAAGACGCGTGAGGATTCTTGGGTGTGGGCTTCCTCCCTTGGCCATTGGTAGTGTCTGCTGGGTCTTCATCAGGTTCTGCAGTGCGGAATGAAGAAAATGAACTATCCTCAAGGTCTGGAACTGGAATTGGCTTGAATTTCTTCTTTGGAGGCCACGACCAGTCAAAGTCCTATGTAAACTCCAATTCATCTAGTTCTACTTGAGTCTTCAAATGAGCCAGTGTGGCCCAGGTGCGATCAAAAACCTCATGAAGATAGCGGTGATTAATCTTCACTGCATTCTGAGTTTGATTGACGGTTTTCACAATGGCACCGAATTGACGTTTGACCCATTTGTGAGTGTGATCGACCTTGTAATCAAGACCGAGGAGTAGCTCTCTGTTCGTCATCACCCTAGGGACAACTGGGCTAGGCGGCTCTTGAGTTTCAGTATCATCCCATGAAGAATATGCATCTGGCTCACGAAACTGGCCATCAAGGGCCCGACTTCCTTCATCGATCACAGACTTTCCTTTTCCTTCAACTTGCTCAAAAGTCTTCTTGTTGACTCTGATGGGAGGCATATATCCAATGTGATTATTGAAATCAGCATGATAGTTGATGCTTGACCTGCATCTAATGAATCTCATGATCCATGGAGCATAAATCTTCAGGTCGAAGGGTGACATAACATTATCAGCCAGAGTCCTCAGGAAGAAGTCGTGAAGGTTTATGGAGATGCCATGGATGATGTTGAAGAGGATATTCTTCATGATGCCTACAACATCTTGTTCATCATCATGGCCCTTGATTGGAGCAATGTCACTGCACAAAATCCTGCAGACAGTCCTAGGTTCATACTTCAAGTCTTGAACCAGAAAAGTCATTCTTGGTGGTTGATCCTTGGACAAAGGCTTCGTTAGGACTTCCATCAGCTTATTGGGCAACTCCCATTCATCATACATCTTCACAGTATGTTCTGAAGGAATTGAAACCGGAAGTACTCGCAGCAACTCATTCGTAGGGGCCTTGTAGTGTGTGTGCTGCGGCATCCATCTCAGCACCAAAGTGTTGATATCTGTTGGATCTCCAGAGATGTGCAAAGTTGCATAGAATTGAAGAACGATGTCACTATTCCAATCACATATATCAGTGCAAAGTGGCAGCAGTCCGGCTTCATGAAGAACGTTGAGGACTAGGGTGAAGCAAGGAATTTCTTCTAACTCAACATGAGGAATATGCATGTGCTGAAATATTTTGTTTCTTCCACAGAGCACAGATGCATAATAGTTGAGCTGAGTCCTTGTCCAAAACTTCATGTGCCTAATGCGAAGCTTGTCATAAGGATTGTCGCTGATGAAATACATGCGTTCTTCATAGAACGCCTCCTTCTGAAACTTTGGCCTCTTTGAAAAAGGCTTATTTTGCATTGGCTGAAGATTTTGCTGCTTCTCTTGAGGAGATATGATCATGGAAGTCTCCGTGTTGACAACCACAATAGCAGTTTCTATATTGGGCGTAGGAGCATTTTCTTCAGCATGTTCCTCAGGTTGAGGAATTTCATCAGCCCGAGCCTCAGGTTGAGGGTTTTGCTCAGGGTGAGAATTTTCTTCAGCCTGAACTTCAGGTCGCGGTCTTGCTCAGGATTAGGATTTTCCTTGGGCTGAGGATCTTCTCCTTGGTTTTTCTCAACTTGAGGAATTTGCTTGGAGGAGGAGCCAAATTCTTCAGCTGTTGCAGCTGATCCTTGAGCAGGTTCTTCAGGAGGAATGAATGTCTCGTGAATATCATCAATTTGAATTTCCTCATTTGTGTGTTCCTCAGACTCAACAGTTTTCATTTCCTCATCAGTCAGATTCTCCTTATTTTCGCTTTCGAAGGGAATCATATTGTAGGATGGAGCTATCTTGAGAGGCATAACATCCAAAGGAGCATTTTCATCAAGAGATTTGAGGCGCTTAGCCTCTCATGATTCTGGTGTTGAAGAAGCCTTTCTTTTCTTTGATTCTTTTTCTGCAGCCCTGGTTTTCTTCACGTCTGATGCAGACGGAGTCGTTTTCTTCACCTTTGTGGATTTTGGTGAAGGTATTTTCTCTTTAGGAGGCGGAGCAGTATCCGTCTTGTCAGTTTCCTCAGCTGAAGCATTTTCTTCGGCTGGAGCAGATTCATCAGCTGGCATAGATGCATCAGCTGGAGCATCCTTAGCTATTTCCTCAATAGTCGGAGCATCAGCACGACTTTCTTGAGGCATTTCCTCAGCAGGGGTTTCTTGGTTTTCCTCTTCCTCTTTGTGCTGAACAAAATAGCTAGGCTCAGACTGCTCAGGCTGCTGTGGTTTTGCTGGAGGAGCAGCCTTCTTGTTGTAATCATTAACTGCATTGGTTGCAAACTTGATGAAATTGGTCTTGAGACTTTGACGATCACATAGTTTGGTATACTTGTCAGTCAAAGTATTAAGTTCTACCTGAGTTGACACAAGAGCATCAGGCGTGAGGCTTAGGAGATTTTGTCTCTGGAATTTCTCCTTCTTCAGCTTTGCAGCCTTTGCTTGTTTGGCTTGCGTCTCCTTCCATTTCGCCGCGTTGACGAATGTGGCCACCACATGGCTGATACCCGGGGGAAGCTTCAAGTCATCAATGGGTGTGTTAGGGTCATCATACCACACATTGATGTAGTCCAAAAGGACTTTTGGGTCCATGGAAAACCAATGGTGCTGCCTGAAGCTTGAGCGACCCATTCCTGCTTGTTTCTGATGATGGCTTGTAGTGTTCGATCATCATATTCATCACTTCCTTCTGATGCAGAAGGGACTTTGATGACTTTGCTTGGGCTGGGTATGTTTCCTCTTCCAGCAGTCATCTTAGTCCTCAAGGGTGTTGGTGAAGACTTTGTCTCCGAGCTCGTGGCAGATGGAACAGAGGAGCTGGAGATAGCAGGTTGTTGCTTGACAATTTGCTTGTGTTCATGCTTTGAAGCCTGTGTGGTTTTTGAGGGTTTTGGTGCAGACGCACGCGCAACCTTCTGAAGCAATTGATCTTTAGGCTTTGAAGCCTTTGATTTCTATGGTACAGGCTTCACTTGAGGAATAGTCGTGCCTGAAGTTTCAGCAGCAGAGCAGGTGGCTTCTGCAGCAGCAACAGATTCTTCACTAATTTCCCTCACTACAGCTTCTGCTTGCTTCTGAAGCTTTGAAAAGTGTTTTTCCTTTTCCTCATGATAATCATCAATAGACTTGACGCTTGAAGGATGTGTATTTTGATGATCCTTGAGAGGAGGCCTTTTGCCAGGTGGCTTAAGGGCGAATTTCTTAGCGTACTTTAGAGTGACGAAGCGATATTCCTTCCACTCCTTAGCCCACCTGCATTCTATCTTTTGGAGCCTGATTTTCCTCTTAGGCATTGGTTCTTGCTCATCTGGTGTGCAATAGTCCAAGTATATATCATCAGGGATATCAATTGCAGTGTTTTGTTCGAGTTTCTTGACACCCTTTTGCTTCCTGTCATCTTCCATTTTCTTCAGCTCAGGCTTTTGCTGAGGAATTTGAGCTCTTGAGGATTCTGATGACACTGGCAGATTTTCTTCAAGAAACACTGCAAATGAGTTAAGTTGATGAGAACCTAGAGATTCATCAGCTGACTTTTTTGTACCTGTGAATAGAGTATAGGTGTGAGGAATTTGGATAGGTCATATGCGTTCTCAGATTTGAAGAAATAGAAATTTTTTAAAGTTGAGGAATTTTACTAGTGGGTTCAGGAATTTGTCCAAGCACTCTGATCTTGGGTTCCAGAGTTGTATAGTTCCGAAAATTTGCACAATTGAGGAATCACGTGAAGAATTTTAGTTGCTTAGTGAAATTCATCAAGTGTTTGAGGAATAAGCAGGGTTTGAGGAATAGAGACTGATATACACTGAGGAAAAACAGATTTCACGAATCTAAGGTAAAATAGTAGATTAAAAGGGACTGTAAAAATAGGATTTTATTTACCCTATATAGAAAGCACGAAGAACATAAGAAGCAATAGTAGATGCTCTTTGATGCGAGTCCACTGCGCCCTAACTTGGCGGCAGAAGACGGCTACAGTGGCGGCGGACGAAGATGTTCCCACTCTGGCGTGAGTTCGGCGACGGAGAGGTTGAGGCAGTGAAGTTTTCCTCGCCGACGACAAAACCTCTAGCATTGGCGCTAGGTCTTTGCTGTAGCAGAGAGAAGGTCGAGAAGGAACGAAGAGTTTTGACCGAAGGGGGGGTAAGGACGTATTTATAGCTGAGGTCAAAACTGTTTGGCCGATTCTTTTGGACCGAACTGCCCTTGCCCTTTCGTCTCCGCGTGACACGTGTATCCAGAGATTAAAGCGCTCGAGATCGTGCTTATCTGATCGTGGGAAGTGGGGTTCAGTTAATGTGTAACAATATAAAAATCATTTTTGAGGATTTGAGTATTTTGTCGCAAAATCATCAGCTGGCAATGACGCAGTGAGGATTTTGAACAAAGATTCAAGTAGAACACATATGAAGAATTGAATAGACTGGTTCAGTAAAGCATAGGGGGGAGTAGGGTCCGATCACATTCACTTAGATGAAATATCCAATTGAAGAAATAACTATAAGTGAATGTTGTTGAGGACTTTGAAATCACAATCTATATATATGACTAGGCAAATGTAAATCATCAAGTGTTTTGAAGATTTTGACTAACTTGATGATTTTGTGACAAAGCATCAGATTGATGAATTTCATCTTTGAAGAAAATCAACTCTGAAGAAAAACATCTTTGAAGAACAACAACTTTGAAGAAAATCAACTTGAGGAAAAACAACTTTGAAGCAATTCAATCTTGAGGAATTTCAAATTTGGTGGTGGCGTGACCCACCGTATAAGAATGATGATTTCAGGCGCCGCGTACAATTGTCGTAGGGCCTTGAGATCCAAATTCTTCATTAATTTCCTCACACTAAGAGTGATGTTCTTCATTGGTTGAAGAAAATCGATTCTTCGTGAGTTGCACATCTAAGTCATCAATTTTGCATAAGTGTTAGGATGTGTGCATGTTTCTACAAAACATTTGAAGATTCTAAGATATTTAGCTCACACCGCAACTTGCAAAACCTTTTCTCATCCAAGGGCTTAGTGAAAATATTTGCTAGTTGATCGTTAGTCTTCACATGGCCGATGAGGATATTGCCCTTGAGGAAATGGTCCCGAAGAAAATGATGAATCTGGATGTGCTTAGTCTCCGAATGTTGTACTGGGTTGTATGCAATCTTGATTGCACTCTCATTGTCGTAGGAGAGAGGCACATTCTTCATGTTGATGCCGTAGTCCTTCAGGTTTTGTTTCATCCATAGCAATTGAGCACAGCATGAACCAACAACAATGTACTCAACCTCGGCAGTGGAGAGAGAAATGCAGTTCTGCTTCTTTGAGGATCAACATACTAATGATCTTCCGAGGAAATGACATGTGCTAGAAGTTGACTTGAGATCCACAGGTCACCAGCATAGTCAGAATCAGAATATCCCACAAGATGAAGATTTGAGCCCTTGGGGTACCATAATCCTAGTGTTGGTGTGTGAGCTAAGTATCGAAGAATATGCTTCACAGCCTTATGGTGTAATTCCTTCGGTTTTGCTTGAAAACGTGCACACATGCAAACACTAAGCATTATATCTGGCATAGATGCACACAAATACAGTAAAGAGCCAATCATGGAGCAATATACCTGTTGATCGTATTCTTTATCATTTGTGTCACTTCAGAGGTGGCCGTTGGTAGCCATGGGAGTCTTGGCGCCTTTGCATTCATGCATGTCGAATTTTCGCAGAACATCCTTGAGGTATATCTCCTGTGATATGAAGAACCCATTGTGTTGTTGACGAGTTTGAAGACCTAAGAAGAATTTCAGCTCCCCCGTCATAGACATCTGATATTCTTCACTCATCATGTAAGCAAATTCATCATTGTATCGTTTGTCAGTACAACCAAATATGATGTCATGGACATATATATGGCACACAAATAGTTCATTATCATAGGATTTTGTGAAAAGAGTTGGATCGAGTGAACCAGGTTTGAAGCCTTTCTTCATGAGGAATTCCTTCAATGTATCATACCATGCCCGAGGGGCTTGCTGGTGGCCATAGAGTGCCTTTTTGAGTGTGAAGACTTTGTCTGGATTCTTCTGATCCTCAAAACCTGGGGGCTGAGCAACATATACTTCTTCCTCAAGCTTACCATTGAGGAATGCACTTTTCACATCCATTTCATATAAGATAATGTTATGATGATTAGCATAAGCAAGTAGTATTTGAATAGCTTCAAGTCTAGCAACAGGTGCAAAAGTCTCATCGAAGTCAATTCCTTCAACCCATGTGTAGCCTTGGGCTACAAGTCTTGCCTTATTCCTCACCACTTGACCATCCTCATCTTGCTTTTTTCGGAAAATCCATTTGGTGCCGATGATATTGTGTTTGCGAGGATCTGGTCGTTTGACGAGCTGCCACACGTCATTCAGCTTGAATTGAAGAAGTTCGTCTTGCATGGCTTGAATCCACTCAGGTTCCACGAAAGCCTCAACAACCTTTGAAGGTTCTGTGATAGACACAAAATAAGAAGGCCCACAAAAGTTAACTAAGTGTGAAGCTTTTGAGCGAGTGAGAGGACCTGGCGCATTGATGTCATCGAGGATTTTGTCAAGTTCTACTTCATTTGTAATCCTCGGATGAGCTGGTTGAGGATTTCGTCTGGGCTGAGGAATTGGTTCTGGAGCAATTTCCTCAGGAGCATCTTCTTGATTTTCATCAGTGCTTCGAATGATTTATTCAACGATTTCCTTAGTAGGAACAATGTCTTCAGTAGCTTTGAGTTTTATTGGTTCCTCAGGAGACAACTTATCTGGATCAGGAGGCAATTGCTCTCTTTGCGAGCCATTAGTTTCATCGAACCGCACATCTATAGTTTCAACAACCTTGTTGTGATAGGTGTTGAAGACTCTGTAGGTGTGCGAGTCCTTTCCGTAACCAAGCATAAAACCCTCATGTGCCTTAGGTGCAAACTTTGAGCTATGGTGAGGATCTCTAATCCTGCATTTTGCACCGAAGACTTTGAAATAACTTACATTGGGTTTCTTGTCAGTGAGGAGTTCATATGTGGTTTTCTTGAGGAATTTTGAAGATATACCCTTCTGATGATATGGCAAGTAGTGTTGATTACTTCAGGCCAGAAACAACGAGGAGTCTGATATTCTTCAAGCATGGTTCATGCCATCTCAACCAGAGTCGTGTTCTTTCTTTCTACGACGCCATTTTGCTGAGGAGTATAAGGAGCAGACAATTCGTGAGTAATACCAAGTTCATAAAGATAATCATCAAGACAAGTGTTTTTGAATTCTGTTCCATTATCACTCTGATGTGTTTGATCTTGACGCCGAAGTTCATTGAGGCCCTTGAGGAAAATCGTTTGAAGACTTCCTGCACTTCAGTTTTATACAAAATGATATGCAACCAGGTGTATATGGAATAATCGTCAACTATGACAAAGCCATATAAAGATGCAGCATTTGTTAGAGTGGAATAATGAGTAGGTCCAAATGAATCCATGTGAAGCAATTCAAACGGACTAGTAGTAGTCATGATAGTCTTCAAGGGATGTTTGGATTTGGTCATTTTTCCAGACTCACAAGCACCACAGAGATGGTCTTTGAGGCATTTGATTGATTCGATGCCAATGATGTTTGGATCTGGTCATTTTTCCAGACTCACAAGCACCGCAGAGATGGTCCTTGAACAATTTTCTTCGCCAGCGTGTGCAGATTCCTCATGCCTGCATGACCAAGTCTTCAATGCCCAGCCACCCTTCTGAGGTTTTTGCTAGTAAGCATGTGGCTGGTTGAGGACCTGTAGAGAAATCAACAATGTACAAATCCCCTCTTCTAACACCTTCAAAGACTTTGGATTTGTCAGATTCCATGATGACAACACATCTATATTTTCCAAAGATAACAACCATATCAAGATCACAAAGCATTGAGACTGGCATGAGGTTAAACCCAAGAGATTCAACAAGCATCCTTTTGTCCATGCGCCTGTCCTTGGAAATAGCCACTTTGCCATGTCCCTATACCTAGCTTTTCCCTTTGTCAGCATAAGTGATTTGCTTCAGGGGTGATGGAGTCAGTGGCTTATTCATCGGCAAGCTTTTGTCACCAGTCATGTGGTGTGTGCACCCACTATCAAGAACCCACTCAGTGCTCTTGGGTTTGTCAGCTTGCAGATGAATTAGTACAACTTAGTGATACGTCTCCATCGTATCTACTTTTCCAAAATCTTTTGCCCTTGTTTTCGACTCTAATTTGCATGATTTGAATGGAACTAACCTGGACTGACGATGTTTTCAGCAGATTTGCCTTGGTGTTATTTTTGTGCAGAAATCAAAGTTCTCCAAACGTCGTGAAAATCTACGGAGATCATTTATGGAAATTATGGAACATATCTGCGCCAAGTTCCACCTGAGGGGGTGGGCCAGTGGGCCACAAGCCCTGGCTCCGCCACCACCCCCCTGGTGGTGGTGGGTAGGCTTGTGGGGCCCAGACGGCTCTACCGCCCCAACCTCAGGTCTATCAGTTCACTTTCGTCCCAGAAAAAATAAAAAGAGAAGTTTTCGTCGCGTTTGCGACAGGGAGGCGACGCCACCACCTGTTCTTCATCTGGAGGGCAGATCTGGAGTCCGTCTTGGGCTTCGGAGAGGGGAAATCGTCGCCATCGTCACCATCAACCTTCTTCCCTCTCCAATTCCATGAAGCTCTTCGTCGTTCGTGAGTAATCTATTCGTAGGCTCATTGGGCGGTGATGAGTAGGATGAGATCTATCATGTAATCGAGTTAGTTTTGATGGGGATTGATCCCTAGTATCCACTATGTTCTGAGATTGATGTTGCTACTACTTTTCCATGCTTAATGCTTGTCACTAGGGCCCGAGTGCCATGATTTCAGATCTGAAATTATTATGTTGTCACCAATATATGTGTATTTTAGATCCGATCTTCCAAGTTGTAGTTACCTACTATGTGTTATGATCCGGCAACCTCGGAGTGACATTAACCGGAACCACTCCCGGTGATGACCATAATTTGAGGAGTTCATGTGTTCAACAAGTGCTAACACGTTGGTCCGGTTCTTTATTAAAAGGAGAACCTTAATATCCCTTATATTCCTTTTTGATCCCGCTGCCACGGGAGGGATGGACAATAGATGTCAACAAGCACGTATGACAACACATGGAATGCATGCCTACATCACATTGACGATGGGAGCTAGCCACATATCTCTCCGTGTTATAACTTTTGCATGATGAATATCATCCAAACAAATCACTGGCCCATTGCCTACGAGTTTGTCCTACTACTGCTGTTACTACTGTTGCTACTGTTGTTACTTGTCTTGCTCTGGTGTTGTTACTACTGTTGCTACTGCTGTTACTTGTCCTGCTCTGCTGCTACTGTTGCTACCACTATCGCTTGCTACTGTTGCTACTTGCTACTGTTGTTCCTTGCCACTGCTATTACTCGTTACACTGTGCTACCTGCTACAATCTTGATTCGCTGGTTGTTGACGGGAACTGACAATTTCCGTCCACGAGGCATCTTGGCGCCATTGATACAATCATTAGGAATAGTTTGTCGTTAACAGATCGTTTCTGACACCATTGTTATCATACTACTTTGCTATTACTACTTTGCTTGCAGATACTAATCTTTTAGGTGTGGTTGAATCTGACGCATTCAGCTGTTAATACTCGAGAGTATTCTCTCACCTCTTGTCTGACTAACCAACAAGTTTGGGTCGAATACTCTACCCTCGAAAACTGTTGTGAACCCACGCGCTGGTGGGTCGTGAACAACATTCTTCTAGTTTCATTGTTGGGGAGTGCTAGTAGCATTCTTCTGGTGCCGTTGCAAGGGAAGGTTTGTTGTCACAAAATCAACATTCGTCTAGCTATTGCCAGAGAGTGCTAGTCATCGATCACTTGATCTATCTATGGCAGGGGGAAAGGGTCTTTCGGACATGCCTAATTCATGCTTGTGTAGTCGATACACATGCTCCCTATATTGTTCTTCTTCAGCACCAGAACTAGGTTGGCCCGACAGTTCGGGTGGAAAACTTCCATGGTGAAGCCGACTGCGAGTAGTTGGGCGATCTCTTCACCGATTGTGCATCGCTTCCCCTCAGCGAAGCGGCGCAAAGTTTGTTTTATCGGCTTTGCGTCTGGCCGCACATGAATCTTGTGCTCGGCTTACTTCCTCGGGACTCCCAGCATGTCCTTTGGGGACCATGCAAACATATCTCAATTCTAACGGAGGAAGTCGACGAGCTCACCTTCCTATTTGGGGCTGAGGTTGGCGCCCATGGTGACGCACTATTTGGGGTCGGAGGGTTGAGTGGCACTTGCTTCGTTTCCTTGGATGGATCGAACGAAGCCTCGCTGGCCGATTGAGACGGGGGAGTGGGCAGTGCCGGCTGCTCGGTGGCCTGAGCCACGAGCTGGTCGAGCTTCCTTTTCTCCTTGGCAATCACGAGTGCTTCGGCCTGTTGGCTGCTGTAGCGCGCTCTTGATAACCGAGAAGTATAGGGGATTGCAACAGTTTTCGAGGGTAGAGTATTCAACCCAAATTTATTGATTCGACTCAAGGGGAAGGAAAGAATATTCTCAAGTATTAGCAGTTGAGTTGTCAATTGAACCACACCTCAAAGATTTAGTATCTGCAGCAAAGTATCAGTAGCAAGGTAGTAAGATAGCAGCAGTAGCAACAGTAACCAGTAGCAGCAATGTGACAGCAGTAGCAGCAAAGTAACAGTAGCAACAACAATAGTAGTAGGAACAAAGTAACATAGCAAGGACCAGTAGTAAAAGACTCATAGGCATTGGATCGGTGATGGATGATTATGCCGGATGTGATTCATCATGCAACATTTATAACACGGAAAGATAAGTAACTAGCTCCAGTTCGTCAATCTAATGTAGGCATGTATTCCATAAGTAGTCATACGTGCTTAGGGACAAGAACTTGCATGACATGTATTGTCCATCCCTCCCGTGGCAGCGGGGTCCTAATGGAAACTACGGGATATTAAGGTTCTCCTTTTAATAAAGAACCGGACTAACGCATTAACACTTGGTGAATACATGAACTCCTCATACTATGGTCATCTCCGGGAGTGATTCCGGCTATTGTCACTCCGGGGTTGCTGGGTCATAACACATAGTAGGTGACTAGAACTTGCAAGATAGGATATAAAACACGCATATATTGGCGACAACATAATAGGTTCAGATCTGAAATCCTGGCACTCGGGCCCTAGTGACAAGCATTAAGCATCGCAAAGTAGTTGCAACATCAATCTCAGAACATAGTGGATACTAGGGACCAATCCCCGTTAAAACTAACTCGATTACATGATAGATCTCATCCAACTCATCACCGTCTAGCAAGCCTACGAAGATATTATTCACGAACGGTGAAGATCATCATGGAATTGGCGATGAAGGGATGTTGATGATGACGATGGCGACGATTTCCCCTCTCCGGAGCCCAGAACGGACTCCAGATCTGCCCTCCAGATGAAGAACAGGAGGTGGTGGCGCCTCCGTATCGTAAAACGCGATGAAATCTTCTCCTTGATTTTTTCCCGGACGAAACGGACTATATAGAGCTGGATTGAGAGGTGATGGAGCTTTGTGGGCCCCACAAGCCTGCTCGGCGTGGCCAGGGGGGGCCCGCGCCTGGTGGGCTTGTGGGCTCATGGTGCCACTCCCTCCGCCGATTCTTGCGCCACTATTTTTCATAAATCCCAGAAAAATTCTCTGTAAATTTTCAGGTCATTCTGAGAACTTTTATTTCTGCGCAAAAACAACACCATGGCAATTCTGTTGAAAATATCATTAGTCCGGGTTAGTTCCATTCAAATCATGCAAATTAGAGTCCAAAACAAGGGCAAAAGAGTTCGGAAAAGTAAATACGACGGAGACGTATCAACTCCCCCAAGCTTAAAGCCTTGCTTGTCCTCAAGCAATTCACTTGACAAACTGAAAGAGACAAAAGAAAAACTTTAACGAACTCTGTTTGATCTTGTTGTTGAAACTATGTCTAACTCATAACCAGAATTTCAGCAAGATCACAAGCAAACTACATAAGAAAATGACATCTAGGTCTCACGGTAAACTCATATCAATGGCATAATCAACTAATGAGAAAATAATAATAAGTCTCAAACGTCAACACTTCAATCAAAACAAAATGAAGCAGTACGAACAGATGGTATCTCGCTAGCTCTTTCTGAGACCACAAAACATAAATGCAGAGCACCTTCAAATACCAAGGGCTGACTAAACATTGTAATTCATGGCAAAGAAGATCCGGTCGCAGTCATACTCAACAGAGTTAAAAGCAAAGCATAAAAATGACACAGGTGCTCTCTAACTGGTGCTTTTATAAGAGGAGGATGACTCGACAGGAACATAAATAGACAGGCCCTTCACAGAGGGAAGAATTGATTTGCAGAGATGACAGAGCTCAAGCTTTGAAAACAAAGATAATAATTGTGGGTGGCATGCTTTCATTGTCAACGCAATGACCAAGAATTCTAACCATCTTCCACGCTACACATGCTATAGGAGGTTCCCAAACAGAAAAGTAAAGTTTTGTGTCCCCCACCACCGATCAATCACACTCCATGGCTAGCCGAATCCTCGGGTACCGTCCATACCAACATCAATCCAGGGGGAGTTTTGTTTGCAATTATGTTTTCGATTTGAGCATGGAACTAGGAATTCCAATTACCGTCCCCTTTCTCGTGAATGATAGTGAATAAACACATATCGAGGATAACATGCCTAGCATGGAAGATACTGATAGCCCCATGTCACTACATGAGGAGTTTGGGCATGCAAAACAGATTATTTGTTGAAGGTTTAGAGAGTGGCACATGCAAATTTACTTGGAACGGCACGTAGATACCACATGTAGGTAGGTATGGTGGACTCATATGGAACAACCTTGGGTTTATGGAAGTGGATGCACAAGCAATATTCCCGCTTAGTACAAGTGAAGGCTAGCAGAAGACTGGGAAGCGACCAACTAGAGGGCGATAACAGTCATCAAAATGCATTGAGATTAACCAAGATTGAGTGCAAGCATGAGTAGGACATAAATCACCATGAACATGAATATCATAGAGGCTATGTGGATTTTGTTTCAACTACATGCGTGAACATGCGCATAGTCAAGCCACTTGAATCATTCAAAGGAGGATACCATCCTATCACACTACATCATAGTCATCTCAAAATTCATGTGGGCATCCAAGACAAACCATTATAAGCTCCTAGCTAAGTAAGCATGGCATCAGCAACTATGATCTCTAAGTTGTCATTGCAAACATGTTCCTCTCACAACAAAGCTGAATCAGGCATGATGAGCTTGTCATATTGACAAGAACAAAATAGATCGAGTTCATACCAGCGTTTCCAGGCTCAGTCACTTCATCATATGTCGTCATCAGTGCCTTTCGCTTGCACGACCGAATGATGTGAACAATAATAAGAGTGTTCGTGCATTGGACTACGATGGAATCTGCAGGCAAACACAAAGGAGAAGACAAAGTAATATGGCTCTTTAACAGATAAACAGATATGCATGCGAGAGCCACTAAACATTGTAACCATGGTTTTCTACCTTGGCCCATAGAAAAAGAAAACTATTTACACGGGAAAGCTCCCAACAAGCAAAAGAAGAAAAGGAAAATCTTTTTGGTTTTATTTCACACTAGATAGACACACGAAATGAAAACGAGAAAAAGAAAATAAACTAGCGTGGATGATAAGTGGCAAAGTGTGAACACCGATGAACAAAGTGAAAGCATAAGCAAGAATGTAAACTCGGTGAGAAACACGTACTCCCCCAAGCTTAGGCTTTTGGCCTAAGGTGGTCTACTCCCAAGGAGGGAAATAACCAGCTCCGGGGTACTCCGGAGTGGACTGAGGATGCTACTATTGTGTGAGCTCCTCTGGCTCCCACTGATAAACTAGCATCTGGTACTCGACTGGTGGCTCGGGCACGGGCACCTGTGGTTGGGCTAGGCCCCAATATGCGTAGATGTGTCAGGGCATAATAATGTACCTACCTTCATGAAGATCGAAAAAAGAAGGAGCAGGCAAAGTAATAGTCTCACGAGTACCCTCACTAAACACCAGGTTATAAATCATCCTTCTATTTATATCTCTATCAGAAAAGTCATGGCGAATCATACTATCGTAATCTGGATATCTCTCGGGAAGAAGAATCTCTTCTTCCTCTTCGAGTCTAATAGGTATCTCAAAGTGTCTAGCAAGACGAGTAGCATAGATACCTCCATAGACAATGCGCTTAGAACGGTTCGTGTTCAACCGTTGAGCTACTATAGCGCCCAACCTATAAGTTTTATCATTATAAAGGGCATCATGCAAGACCAAAAGATCTCGGGAACTAAGTGACCCAGATTTCCCACGGCCAATCAAACATTTTCCCACAAATAGTGAGAACTACCGAAGCACGGGAAAATGTATGCTAGAAGCTCTAGCGCAAGACACTCCTCTCTCCTCTCCTACAAAAATTGTATCGATGAAAGCCTCCATGTCCCGTGGACGAGGTTCATGAATATCCCCAACAAAAGGCAATTTGCAAACATTGCAAAAATCCTGGAGTGACATGCGTTGGGGGATATCATAAAGTTTGAACTCAACCATAGGAGGATTCTTCCTCGGAGAGAAGTTAAAGCTTTGTACGAAGATATTAGTGAGGAGGAGGTATTGCGGACACTTATCTTCAACGAAGGCGGTAAGGCCTGCGTTCTCCACCAAGTGATAAAAGTCCTCATAAAGTCTGGTGGCGCGTAAGAACACATCGCTTGGCCACTCGCATGCTGGAACTTCTGCAACTCGAGGGACCGAATACTTGGGCTTCCTCTCATTTCCATCATCCTTGGGGTCACGGCTTGAAGAGCCTCTTAAGAACCTCCTCATCTTTTCCCTTTTCTATCTCTGAAATTTCTGAAATTTTTAGTGATTCTAAGGAAAACTGAATAAGGCTCAACAAAACTCATAGAAACTACTCCCACAAGTGCCTATAAGCCATATTACGCATCAAAACTACTTGGGACCAGCTAAAATTAGCATGCAAAGCTCAAGAACATGGTCACCAAGGCAGAAAAAATACGCGAAGTATAAGGCAGTAGAGCAAAAACTAATTGGAATAATGGAGGAGTCACTTACCAAGGAGTAATTTCCCCAAAACAGTTCAGAGAATTGTGCTTTGAGCAAAGAGATCGAAAATACCAGCAAGAGCAGCAAGAACACGGGTTTGAGCTGCGAAACAATTCTAGAGATAGGAGAACCAGATGAGGGCAAGAATGAGTGGAGGGGGTGCACTGGGCCCCACAAGCCTGGTTGGCGCGGCCAGGGGGTGCATGTGCCTCCAGGGCTTGTGGCCCACTGGTGCAGCCCCCAGACTAGCTCTTCGTCTCAGTATTTTTCAAAAATTCCAGAAAAAATCATACTTGATTTTCACGGTGTTCGGAGAACTTTTATTTTCGGGGTACTTTTCTACGGGACGCTAAGACATAAAACAGGGAAAACTAAACTAAATCTATCATTTTCCTTCTAAGCAAGCGAAGGTGAAAGCTCAGAACACAGGTTTGTGACTCCTCGATTCATCCATATCATGGTCATCGAAAGGAATCCGTCAATGAGGTTAATCAAGTCTCCTTGACAAACTTTTTCAAATCGCAAAAGAGAACGGAGAATTTTTCAATAGTCACTAGGTCACCTCAATAGGGATGTGTATCTTCCCAACAAGCAAATCATACTTCATCTTAACAGGAGGAATAGGGCATTCAAAGCTCCCAATAAGAATCGATGAAGTTTTTTCAATAGCATTGATGCAATGTACTCGATATTGTTTCTTTGGAAAGTGCACCGTATGCTCATTACCGTTGACATGGAAAGTGATGTTGCCTTTGTTGCAATCTATAACAGCCCCTGTAGTGTTTAAAAAGGGTCTTCCAAGGATGACCGCCATGGCATCGTCCTCGGGAATATCCAAGATTACAAAGTCTGTTAAGATAGTGACATTAGCAACCACAACAGGCACATCCTCGCAAATGCCGATAGGGAAAGCAGTTGATTTGTCGGCCATTTGCAAAGAGATTTCAGTGTGTGTCAACTTATCGAGTTCAAGTCTACGATAAAGAGAGAGAGGCATAACACTAATACCGGCTCCAAGGTCGCATAAATAAGTTCTAACGTAGTTACCTTTAATGGAGCAAGGTATAGTGGGCACACCGGGATCACCTAGTTTCTTAGGAATTCCACCCTTGAAGGTATAATTAGCAAGTATGGTGGAAATCTCAACCTCAAGTATCCTCCTCTTATTAGTCCCAATATCTTTCATGTACTTAGCATATCTGTCAAACGCATTTGCAGAAAGACAGGTCTAATCATTTCAACAAATCACTCAAAATCCTCATCATCCTTTTTCTTGGATGGTTTGGGAGGAAAGGGCATGGTTTTCTGAACCCATGGTTCCCTTTCTTTACCATGCTTCCTAGCAGTGAAGTCATTCTTATCGTATCTTCTATTCTTAGGTTGTGGGTTATCAAGATCAACGGGTTCAATCTCCACATCCTTATCATTGCTAGGTTGAGCATCATCATGAACATCACTATTGATATCATCATTAGGCACATGTTCATCACCAGATTGTGTTTCGGTGTCAGAGATAGAGACATCGTTTGGACTCTCAGGTGTAGCAGCAACAGGGTTGCTAGCGTGCAAATCCCTATCATCTTTCTTCTTCTTTCTAGGATTACTAGGTGTATCAACGCTAACTCCTTGAGAATCCTGTTCAATTCTCTTCGGATGACCCTCAGGATACAAAGGTTCCTAGGTCATTCTACCGCCTCTAGTGACAACTCTGACAGAATTGTCATTCCACTCATGTAGCAAGTCATTCTGAGCTTTAAGTACTTGTTCTACTTGAGTAGTAACCATAGAGGCATGTTTACTCAAAAGCTTAAGATCATTGACATTTTTGTCTACACAAGCACTTAAATGAGTAAGCATACGAGCATTCTGTTCCAATTGTCTGCTAACATAATCATTGAGACTCCGTTGTTTGGCAACAAAGTTATCAAATTCATCCAGGCAGAAGCAAGCAGGTTTATCAGAAGGAATATCACTCTCATCAAACCTACGCAGAGAATTTACTTCTACTACCTGTATCGGGTTATCAAAACCATGGATCTCTTCGATAGGTGGTAGATTTTTGACATCTTCAGATTTAATGCCTTTCTCTCGCATAGATTTCTTAGCTTCTTGCATATCATCAGGACTGAGGAATAGAATACCTCATTTCTTCGGAGTTGGCTTAGGAGGTGGTTCAGGAATAGTCCAAAGATTCTCATTGCACAAGATGTTATTCAATAGTATCTCAGCTTGTTCTACGGTTTGTTCGCTAAAAACACAACCAGCACAACAATCTAGGTGGTCTTTGGAAGCATCGGTAAGTCCATTATAGAAGATATCAAGTATTTCATTCTTCTCAAGAGGGTGATCAGGCAAAGCATTCAGCAGCTGGACGAGCCTCCCCCAAGCTTATGGGAGACTCTCTTCTTCACCTTGAGCAAATTTGTATATTTCCTGCAAGGCAGCTTGCTTCTTATGGTCAGGGAAATATTTTTCAGAGAAGTAGTAGACCATATCCTGGGGGCTATGCACACAACCAGGGTCAAGAGAAGTGAACCAAGTCTTAGCATCATCCTTTAGTGAGAAAGGAAACAGCTTAAGGATATAGTAGTGGCGGATCTTTTCCTCACTCGTGAATAGGGTGGCTATATCGTGCAGTTTGATAAGATGGGCTACAACCGTTTCAGACTCATTACCGTGAAAAGGATCAGATTCGACCAGAGTGATTAACTCAGGGTCGACAGAGAATTCATAATCCTTATCGGTTACAAAAGATAGACGAAGTAGCAAACTTCGGGTCGTATTTCATCCTAGCGTTCAGAGATTTTTCTTACCACTTGAGCAATAGTTTCTCATCATCATAGCTATCCTTACACGCAAGAAAATCCTTAGCTATCTCTCCCTCCATAACATAACGTTTAGACATATCAGGCAAAATAAGTTCTACTTCAATAGTATCAGCAGTTTCAGAAGTATCATCACATCTAGCAGCAACTCTAGCAATTTCTGCATCAAGGAATGCACCTAGTGGCAAAGCATTATTAGGCATAGCATCACCAGGCAAAGCAGTATCAAGCATAGCATCATCATAAGCATCATGGGCAGCAGAAGTAGCATCATCAAGCACAGACGACATATCAAGATTTCTAGCAGGAGGTGATGTCGCAAACTTACTCATAACTGAAGGTGAATCAAGTGCAGAGCTAGATGGCAGTTCCTTACCTGTCCTCGTAGTTGAGGGCAAGACTTTAGTTCTTGGATCTATCGGATTCCTCATAGTGATCAGCAGACGTAAATCCCAAGTGACTCAGAGAATATAGTTGTGCTTCCCCGGCAACGGTGCCAGAAAAAGGTCTTGATAACCCACAAGTATAGGGGATCACAACAGTTTTCGAGGGTAGAGTATTCAACCCAAATTTATTGATTCGACTCAAGGGGAAGCGAAATAATATTCTCAAGTATTAGACATTGAGTTGTCAATTCAACCACACTTGAAAGATTTAGTATCTGTAGCAAAGTATCAGTAGAAAGGTAGTATGATAGCAGCAGTAGCAACAGTAACTAGTAGCAGCAAAGTGACAGCAGTAGGAGCAAAGAAACAGTAGCGTCAGCAACAGTAGTAGCAGCGAAGTAACGTAGCAAGGACCAGTAGTAAAAGACTCGTAGGCATTGGATTGGTGATGGATGATTATGCCGGATGTGATTCATCATGCAACAGTTATAACACGGAGAGATAAGTAACTAGCTCCAGTTCGTCAATCTAATGTAGGCATGTATTCCGTATGTAGTCATACATGCTTAGGGAAAAGAACTTGCATGACATCTATTGTCCATCCCTCCCGTGGTAGCGGGGTCCTAATGGAAACTACGGGATATTAAGGTTCTCCTTTTAATAAAGAGCCGGAGCAATGCATTAACACTTGGTGAATACATGAACTCCTCATACTATGGTCATCTCAGGAAGTGGTTCCGGCTATTGTCTCTCCGGGGTTGCCGGGTCATAACACATAGTAGGTGACTACAACTTGCAAGATAGGATCTAAAACACACATATATTGGCAACAACATAATAGGTTCAGATCTGAAATCATGGCACTCGGGCCGTGGTGACAAGCATTAAGCATGGCAAAGTAGTAGCAACATCAATCTCAGAACATAGTGGATACTAGGGATCAATCCCCGTCAAAACTAACTCGATTACATGATAGATCTCATCCAACTCATCACCGTCCAGCAAGCCTACGATGAGATTACTCACGAATGGCGATGAAGGAAGGTTGATGATGACGATGGCGACGATTTCCCCTCTCGGAGCCCAAAACGGACTCCACATCTGCCCTCCAGATGAAGAACAGGAGGTGGCGGCGCCTCCGTATCGTAAAACGCGATGAACTCTTCTCCTTGAATTTTTTCCGGACGAAACGGACTATATAGAGCTAGATTGAGAGGCGGTGGAGCTTTGTGGGCCCCACAAGCCTGCCAGGAGCGGCCAGGGGGGGCCGCGCCTGGTGGGCTTGTGGGCTCACGGCTCCACTCCCTCCGCTGATTCTTGCGCTAGTATTTTTCATAAATCCCAGAAAAATTCTGTGTAAATTTTCAGGTCATTCCGAGAACTTTTACTTCTGCGCAAAAACAATACCACGGCAATTCTGCTGAAAACAGCGTTAGTCCGGGTTAGTTCCATTCAAATCATGCAAATTGGAGTCCAAAACAAGGGCAAAAGTGTTCGGAAAAGTAGATACGACGGAGACGTATCACGCGCGCACTCGAGCTTCTTCTTGTAGTCGCCGACAACAATGATAATGCCCTTGGGACCCAACATCTTCATCTTGAGGTAGGCCTAATGGGGGATAGCCATGAACTTGGCCAGTGCTGGCCTGCCTAGCAGCGCGTGGTAGGGGCTGTTGAGGTCCACCACCTCGAACCAGACCGGCTCGCGGCGGAATTGAGACTTGTCACCAAAGAGGACGTCCAGCTGGATTTTGTCGATCGTTGAGCAAGACTATCCCAGCACAGTCCTTGTCGGTCGTAGGTCCTTCTCCTTCAGCCCGAGCTTTAGCAAGGTGTCTCGATAAAGGATGCTGATGTTGTTGCCGCCATCGACCAACACCCGTAAGAACCGGCAGGTGAGTCTCTTGGAGGCGAGGGTGAGGTCGAGGACGAGCGTGTATGTGTCGGGGTTTAGCATCACCGCAGGATGGTCCGTCCGGCTCCAAGTAATTGGCTTTTCAGACTAATGCATGTATTGGGGAATTGAAGGAACCGTTGCATTCACCTCATGCTAGCGCTGACGCTGGCTGTGCTTGTCATCGCCCTCGCTTGTGAAGATGACGTAGGCCCCGTCCTACTCGGGGAATTGGTCGTGCAGACGACCATGATTAGGACGCGGCTGAGCACGAGACAGACCCGGCCTGGGAGCTAGACCTCGAGGAGCCGCCCCCGGGGGAGCCGGCAGACCCTCGCCTCGGTCCAGCCGCTGTGAGAAGGTGCTTTGCCGGAGGTGCTTTGCCCGAGTATGCATCTTGCAGGGTGCGTCGAGAATCTGCTCGAAGGTGAGCTTGGGTTGCCATGTGTTCTTGCTGGTTTGCTGTCACTCAGCGCCGGCTTGAGCAGCCGGCTGCTCTTCCTCCATGTTGGCCACCTGCTTTTTCACAGATCGCGGGTCAAGCTGATCTGCCTTGCGGTTGACGTTTTGCCCGCCTCGGTTGTCGCCAGCCGGCTTAGTTGAAGTTGACGGTTGGACGGGCTTCTCCGTCGCGCTGATCTTGATCCTCATTGCAGAGTCGGCAGTGGAGTACTTATATGCCTTGGGCATGAGTGCCGCCAAAGAGGTAGGCTCAGAGCACATGAGCTTGTGCTTGAAAAGGGTGTCGTCTCGACAGCCTTCGTGGAAGTACTGAATGATGTGTACTTCATGCACTCCTTCACACGAGTTGAGCAACTCCGTCCAGCGCGTGACGTTGTCGCGGAGGGGTTCGTCAGGCTGCTGCATGCACATGGCCAGCTCGCGGGGCGTCCAGGGCGCTTGCAGGTGTCGGTGAAGTTGCGGACGAAAGCCTCTTCAAAGTAAACCCAAGAGTTCACACTGCCGGCTCGGACGCTGTTAAGCCAAGTTCTTACCGAGTCGGTCAACAATAGTGGCACGTAGTGCACGGCTACGCACTTGTTGCCCCGAGCGATGCCAACTGCAATGGTGTAGTCGATCAGCCAGTGTGCCGACTTGGCGGAGCCGTTGTATTTTGGAGTGTCGCGGGGGAGGGTGAAGCCGGAAGGGAACGGCTCCCCTCGTATCCGGGGGCCAAAGAACATCCGACCGATTGGACCCTCCTCCAGGAGGGCCGACTACGCTAGAAGGTCGGGGCGGGTGCGAGCATCGTTCTCGATGCGAGGGACGCGAGGGCCGATCCGAGCCGCGAGCTCGGGCCGGATCGGGGGCACGGTCGTGTTGGCCCTTTCCCACTGCTCAGGCGGGGGAACTTCACGGACTGAGCACCCTTCATCTCCAGCCGCCTCGCGGTGGCGGCTAGAAACTACAAGTGGTTCGCTCTGGCATTGGGAACGCCGATCCTGGCCTCCCTGGGCCCTCCGTCCAGAGGTGTGAGGGGCTGAAGAATGTTGAGCTTGCTGACGGCCACTGGGGATGTAGTAACACTCGAGGTCGAAACCTAGAGACACGGAGAAAGCACGAGCATCATCGAGTCGAGCCTGTTGCCCATTGGCAGCGTCGAGGAGGTCCTTGACGTGCTTTTCTTGGCGAGCACACTCCTCACCCTCCAGAGGACCCATTTCTTCAAGGGCCGCCTGGGCGGTCCGCATGTAGGATGTGGGAGTGTCGTAGATGGGAATTTTCCCGCCCAGGATTTCGTCGATAACCCGACCGAGACCGCGGACGTCCCCACATCGGCTGGGTTCTTCAGCGGCTGGGGTGAAGTTGTAGGCGTAGTTTTACTCGCACTACGCCGCCTCCATCCAGCGCTTGGCGAAGGCAAGGGTGGTGCCCTCTGCCAGTAGATGTCTGCGAGCTTCTTCCAGCTCAGCTCTTGCCATTGCTGCATTCGCCGTCGTGGCGATGGGAGTAGTCAGCCTGGCAAGGGTGACATGAAGCGGGTCCGAAGGGCATGGAGGGGGCGCAGCCTCGTCCGTTGCAGCCTTGCCGCGGCCTGAGCTGGTGCTAGTGCCAGCACCCATCACCTCCATGAGATCAAATGTAATGGCAACATTGCGTGGGGCAAGAGACCCTACGAACAATGGTGGATTGCTGCTATCGAGAACATTGCAAGGGTACTCGTCGGGCGCACGTGCATCTTCGAGACTGAGTCTGCTGAAGCGCGCACAGAGAGCGTCGATGTCGATGTCCCTGCCAAGGTGGCGAGGCTCCTCGTCGAGGTGCAGGTTGTCGAAGAGGACGCAGAGGCGAGCGACGTCAAGGGCGACATCGCCGCTTAGCGGCTTGCTGGCGATCTCAATGGCAAAGCCTGTTGGACGGGCTGAGCTGCCGATCAACACCGTGGAAACATCCACAGGGGAAGGCTCCACGGGCGTGTTGATCATTCTGGACGTGAGACATCCGGTAGGGTTGGCGAAGGGTCCCTCCGGGAGCATAACTCCGACTAGTGCCGTGGACGGCCCCAAGGTGGGCGCCAACTGTCGTTATTTTGTTACTACATATGCCGTAGGTAGTCTTATCAAGGGTGGTTGGGACCGAAGGGACACCGGCGGGCTCCGGGAACGGGATTGGTAGCTAGCAATGCAAGACACACGATGTACCCAGGTTCGGGGCTATTTGTGGGAGATAATACCCCTAGTCCTGCGGGAATGGTTGATGAACCAAGATTATTAGAGGAGGAGGAGGAAGGAGGAGCAGCCGGCTCGCAATCTACCTCTCGTACGTGGTATGTGTGGGCGTGAGAATGGCCAACCGTCTACGTGTAGGGGGCGATGGGTTTTATAATGGAACCCACCGGCCTACAAAATGGATACTAGGTACATTATGGGGGACCCGGCTGGTAGCCTCTCAGGCCGACTCGGGGGGCACTGAGGTTTAGTCTTGTCTCTTCAGGGGCCCACCGGCTGCAAGGTCCCATCTAGCCCTGGGACCCGACAGCTAGCCTATGGAATTGGTGTGTGCGCCCCATACAGGGCGCGTGCGGTACGACAGACGTCGTCTTGCGGGATCCGGCGCCGGTCAGCAGTACGGCCACCTCCACTATAGCCACGTCGGGCTAGGTAATGGAGTGAGTTGTGGAACGCGGGTACTGTGCATGGTTGACGGTCGGAGCCGGTGTCGGTCAACGGTACAGTTGCCACCACTCAAGCCATGAGTACGCCTCCATTGTACCCGTGCTGAGGTACCTTCACCTTTAATTGAAGGCCCCCATCACATCCGTAGAATTGTCGCGACACGTGCCCTTCAGCGGGCTGGCGGCTAGCCAGCTTGCCAGAGAGTAGACGGCTATGCTCCTAGCCGGCAAGGACTTCGTAGCCGGCTAGGAGGTGTCGGCAGTTGAGGAAGCTTTCGCTCCTTTCTATACCGAAGTATACAGGAGTAGGCTTGATGAGCCTACCCCGGGGTTATCCCTTAGTCATGATGCATATGTAGTTAGTATTGGTGTAAGTCTTACTGAGTTCCATTGTACTAATATTTGTTTATTTATTTTTTGCATAGGAGAGTTGAATCTCGCTAGTGGGTTTTACGATAAGATCGATGTGGAATCCATAGCTTGGGAATCCCACACATAGGTCTGGTTCCTATGGAGGGTCTTGTAGGTAGGTAGTTTTTCTCGACATTATTACTTTCTACATATATGTACACATACATGATATTCTTCCGCTTGTTGCTTGTATGCCTTTGTGTGTTGGGTCATGTGACCCATGTTTCTAATATCACACTGTGTTGGCTCCTATGAACCATTAAGAAATGCGTTGAGTTATAGAGTTATGTTGTGATGCCATGTTGTACCTACGCATATCGTGTATATTGCGTGTATGTTTGAAATGGATTGGTATATGTGGGATTTGACACCTAGTTGTGTGCCTTTAATATCCCTCTTTACAATGAAATGCCTCTTCGTGCGTCCACTGAGTCATGGTAGCTTGCTACTTATCCGAACACATTGATTGACCGGATGTATCCTTCTTTGTTGATGTGTCTCTCCCTATGGGTAAATGTCACATGGTGTAATGGAATCCATGTAGCTTGCCAAGACTCATCTACACATGCTAATGACCGACACCTGCATTGTCGGGTTATGTATGCATGTTCCTGTAAAATTGTTCCTCTTGGGTATATAAGTAGTCATGTCGATCCAGGTTCCATGACATATGATTGTTAGCGACATACTTATATACGTGAGCCAAAAGGCGCAAACGGTCCCGGTGAAGGTAAGGTCGCAGCCGTGTAGCTTACCATGCATGAGGCTACAAAGTATTATGATGCGTTGCATGCTAGATTCGTATGGCTTAGGATCGGGGTCCCGACATCATTGGTACGAGAGGCTGATTAACTCTAGGATTAACAAACCAAAATGATCTATAGTTATTGATATGTCTCCAACGTGTGTCTAATTTTTTATTGTTCCATGTTGTTATATTATCATATTAAGATACGTTGGGGGTCATAATGCACCAATTTGTATTATTTTTAGCACTAACCTGTTAACCCAGTGCCTAGTGCTAGTTATTGTTTTCTGCGTGTTTTTTGTTTTTCAAGTTTTCGATGCCAAACGAAGTCCAATTGCAACGAAACATTTTTATGATATTTTCTCGACGAAAAGAAGACATGGAAGCTTCGAGAGGAGACCTAGAGCTACACGAGGACCCCACAAGGCACCAGGGTGCGCCCAAGGGGGGCGGCGCACCCTAGTGCCTTGTTGATGTCGTGTGGACCCTCTTGCCCCGTTCTCTCGCCTATAAATTCCTAATATTACAAAAAAACCTAGAGGCATCCTCGAAATACTTTTTACGCTGCCGCAAGTCTTTATTCCACGGTGATCCATTTCGGAGAACCGTTCCGACACTCTACCGGAGGGGGGGTCAATCATGGAGGGCCTCTTCATCAATCTCGGTTCCCTCGTGATGATGTGTGAGTGGTTTTCCTCAGACCTACAGGTCCGTAGTCTGTTCCTACATGGAAATCTCTCTCTCACTCTCTCTTGATCTTCAATACAATGATCATCGCATCTTCGCTTTGATCTATCTGATGTAATTCTTTTGTATGGTGCATCTGTTGGGATCCGATGAATTGTGGGTGTCGGGACCCCGATCCTAAGCCATAGGAATCCAGCCTGTAACACATCGCATCCCTTTGTGGTCTCACGCATGGTTAACTCCACGGCTGCAGCCTTACCTTAGCCGGGACCGTTTGCGTCTTTTGACTCACGAATGCGAAGGTGTCGCTAGCAATCAGATGTCAAAGAACCCGGATCGACATGTCTAGTCATAAACCAAAGTGGCAGTACCGCACAAGGACAGGCATACATGACCCAACAAAGCAGGTGTCGGTCATCAGCGAATGTAGACGAGTCGTAGCAAGCTACAAGGACTCCATTACATCGCGTGACATTTCCCCAAAGGGGACAGACACAGCAGCTAAGAAGGACACATGCCGGTCAACCATTGTGTCCGGAGAAGTAGCGAACTACCAAGGCTCGTTGGATCCCAAAGGGGCATTTCCTTGTAAGGAGTGCTACTAAAGTTCACGACTAAGTAATCGAACCCCATACATATCAAGTACGACACACGTACGCATGGCATACCGATATGTATAGATACATCGATGGCATCACAACATAACCATAAACATACAACCTTTATTTAAGAGGCTCGGAAGAGCCACACACATAATATTACACATTAAGGGTCTCACGACCCATAATAACAGTCAGACAATTACAAGCCAGCGGAAGAGTTATAAACTGTCTGGGTACAGACAGGGCAACTAGAAGGCACATGGCCTGACTATACTACAGAGCCGACGTAGGGCCAGATCGTAGTTGGGACACCAGCTACTCGTCGTCGTCGATGTCTACTAAGAACCCTTCATTAGGGTCATTAGCAACCTCTGCAACATTTATTAAGCAAACATGAGTACAAAGGTACTCAGCAAGACTTTAGGATGACTAACTACTGATGCAAGGTATCAGAAGGTATTGTGGGGTTTCATGCGGAAAGCCAGCATTTGACTCGTGGCTAGACAACTTGCATTTTTAAATAATTTTTACAACTTGATTTCTCGCACACGAGTCCACTAACACCACAACAATAAACTATCGTGGAATCATTCCGTCTCCGTACGGAAATGCCGTCCACGACACTCACGCTTATCTTGGCAATTTTATGAGTAGCCACTGAAGTTATCTATGAACAACATATGTCTCCAAGTAGTCCATATCCGCGGACGCGGCTATTCGAATAGATCATAACCCTACAGGGGTGTACTTCGTCACACACGCTCTCGCCACTGATCGCCATGTGCACGTCATGCACCTCGGCAACCTTCAAGCGGAAGCCCAGCGAGGGAGTCAGCCACGACCGTTAACCACACTAGTACCTAGTCCAGGTTTATCGCCTATCTGAGAGTAACCCGTACGGAAGTCCGGCCGAGGTTTCCGCCACGGCCTCAAACGATGTGCGCAGGGTTCCCAAGCCCACCATCCGGGTGCCACTTGGTACACCGTGCCACTGCCTACCGCATCACGGCCCACCTCTCAGGTCAGCACCATGCAAGGCCTCCAGCATTACTATAAACACCAGAAACTACTTGCAACTCCTGGACCGAGTACTACGCGATTAATAGGCCGAGCGGGGTCATATTTCAGGGCCCAGCATGTGGTAGTATCTAGTCTTGGATTACATACATGGAACTCAGTTCCTAAGGACGGTTCCAATGAAACAACCCGCCATGTACTCCTACACAGCCTTTGACCGGTACCTTTACCAAATCAGGTTCAACACACAACCTTTACTTACCGAACACATTCTCACAATTCTGTTCATCTCCCAGATGACAGACCATACACAACTCTAAGCATAGCATGCATAACAGGATAAGGCACAACATAGCTCAGGCAACTACCAGGTATGCTAGGTTGCAAGGTTCGGCTATTTACTGTGACAAGGTTAGGTCATGCAAAGGAAGTGGGTTCAACTATCGTGGCAAAAGCAGTTGAAGCATTTGATCCTAATGGAATAGATAAGTGCAGGAGCAAGAACATGGGAATTATCGAGATGATCAAAAGGGTTGCTTGCCTTGTTGCTCAGAGGAGGAACGATATCCGTGAGACGGATATTCGGTGGAATCCGGGGTTGCGGAGCCTACCGAAATAAATGGCAACATTCAATAACAATCATATGCAATCAAAATGATGCATGAGCATGGCATGAGAATGCAAGGTGATAAGTTATTATAATCAACATGTATTAGGTTTAGAGTTGATTTGAATCATATTCGGTATCACTTCAAACGGGGTATTCACGGTTACGGATTTAATTGATTCGACCTGATGCTCAGATCAACTTGATGTTAGCTTGCATGAGATGTCATGTTATGGTACTGATTTGTAACTAGGACAGTGTGTGATCATTGCATTCATAATGAAATTTGAATATTTTTCCAAATTCCATTTAAAAGTAATTATAAGAATTGAATTATTCCTTATTCCACATTTTAGGGTTCTCTAACTTTTTCAAACATGGTTGAAAATAGCATAATCAGAATCCTTGAATTTTCTGATACTTTTTCATATATAAATTATTTTCATTGGAGTTACATATTAATTTCTATGATTTTTACAAGTTTTAGCAATTTACTGGAATTATTTCTATACTGGAAATTCTATTTATTGCATCAGGCTGACGTCAGCAGGTCAGCCGACCTGTTTAGGTCAAACCTGACAGGGGGGCCCCACTGGTCAGCCTCTCTGGGACTAATCCCGCGCTGACCAGCCCCTAATTGGGGTTTGACCAGGCGTGGGGCCCTCTGGCAGCGACTGAGGGGAGGGCAATTACGCCCTAATGGTCGGCCACGTCGACGCCCACCGGAGGGTGTTCGCCGGCGACCAAGCCCGCGTCGGAGGGCTCGCCGGAGACGACCTAATCGGCGCTGCACAACACCAATTTGAACGTGGTTTGCAGCTACGGAACGCTGGTGAAGTGGCCGATCTGGCAGGGGCATCAGGGGAGGCTAGGGTCGCCGGGAGAGGCGCCGACGACGAGCCGGAGCGGCGGCCGAAGCTCGGCCTTCTATGAGCGACGGCTCTAGGGCACGGGGAGGGCAGCTGGAGGGCTCATCGCACTCCTGGAGGCTCTAGGAGCTCGAATCCTAGCTTGAGCGCGTGGATCAGACACCACAGCGACGACGACGACATGACCGGTGGCGAGAAGCTCTCGGCCTTGGTGGGGAATGAGGCTACGATGCACGGGAGAGCGTGGGGCGAGAGGGGAAACGACGACGAGCTCACGGCGGTTCCGATGGTGCTGTTGAGGGGCTCGGGGATGCGCCGGAGGGAGCGAATCGACAGGAGAGGTCCGGCGGCCGGAGGTGGAAGACGATGGCGTTGGGGGCGATGCAGAGCTCGGGGAAGCTTTGGCTTGTGCAGAGATGACCAGGGCGACAAGGCGGAGCTAACAGACTACTCGGAGGAGGGTTCCAATGGCTAGAGGTGCTGCGGCTCGAGCTCGAGCTCGGCTCCAATGGCGGCAGCAGGAAGGAGGGCAAGATCCGAGAGGAGGGGAGAGTTAGCGCTGGGAATGGATAGAGGAGGCCTCGGGGAGCTTATCCCCGGCCTTGCCAGCGCGAGGCGGCGGCCAGGCAGGCGCACACGTGCGTGGCCGCGCCGGAGGAGGCGGCGGCCACCTCCTGCTCCCACTGGCGCGAGGGAGGGGACGAGCCAGGGAGATGGGCCAGGCCAGGCAAGGCGACAGGTAAGAGTTTCCTTTTTTTTCTGTTTTGCTAACTATTGTTTTCCTATTTATTTCAGCTCCAAAACAAAAAGTAAAAACTATTTTAGACCTCCTGAAATATTGTTATAATATTCCCAACCATTTCCAAAGTTTTCAACATTTTTGAATATTTATAGTTTCTGATTTCAAATTTAAAATTTGAAACCAGTGGCTTTTTGCATTAATTTAAAATGCTTAAAGTGTCAAGAAAATAGTTTTCTCCAATGCTCATTTACTTTCATGATTTATCAGAAAGTTTGAACATTTCTTGTGGCCATTTTGGGTTCATTGATTTCAACTAGTTTGAGATTTTCTTTATTTAAAGTAGTGGCTAGGGTTTTGAGTTTTTCCTTTGCCACTTTCTTGTTCTTGTTGAAAAATTCTTAGATGCAAATGCAAAGAAGACATGAGCACAAGACTAACTTGCTTAAAGTGTCAGGGATGTGACAACTCATCCCCACTCAAAAGAATCTCGTCTCGAGATTTAGAAGTCGTCGGGAACAACGCAGGATACTCAAGTCGGAGACGATCCTCTCTTTCCCAAGTTGCCTCCTTTTCAGAATGATTTGACCATTGAACTTTAAGAAACTTGAGGTTTCGATGTCGAGTGGTACGCTCAGCTTGATCAAGAATACGCACGGGGTATTCTCGGTATGAAAGGTTATCTTGGAGATCAAGCGTTTCGTGGCCCGCTTCACGGATAGGATCCGAAAAGCAACGCCTGAGTTGCGAGACGTGGAAAACATCATGAACCTTGGAAAGATGCGGAGGAAGTTCCAACTGGTAGGCAAGTTCTCCTCGTTTGGCAAGAATGCGAAAAGGCCCAATGTAACGAGGAGCCAACTTGCCCTTGATACCGAAACGATGGGTACCCTTCAAAGGTGTAACCCGAAGGTAAGCCTTCTCGTCAACTTCAAAGGTCACAGCCTTATGATGACGATCATATTGGCTCTTTTGACGAGACTCGGCTGTTTTCAACTTTTCACAAATAATGCGAACCTGCTCTTCTGCATCCTGGATCATATCCGGGCCAAAGAGTTGCCTCTCTCCGGTTTCTGACCAATTAAGAGGTGTTCGACATCTTCGTCCATAGAGAACTTCAAAAGGGGCTTTGCCCAAACTTGATTGGTAACTATTGTTATAAGCGAATTCGGCGAATGGAAGACACTTCTCCCAATTCATACCGAACGATATAACACAAGCTCGGAGCATATCTTCTAGGATTTGATTCACTCTTTCTACTTGACCACTTGACTGGGGATGGAAAGCAGTGCTAAAAGATAGGTGAGTCCCCATGGCATTCTGAAAACTTTCCCAGAAGCGAGAAGTAAAGATACTCCCACAGTCTGAGTTAATCTCGAGGGGAACACCATGAAGAGACACTATTCGAGAGATATATAATTCTGCTAGCTGGCTAGCTGTTATACTCTCACGAACGGGAAGAAAATGAGCCACTTTGGAAAGACGGTCAATGACTACAAAGATAGCATTATTCCCTTTCTTGGTCTTGGGAAACCCGGTAATGAAATCCATGCTAACGTTATCCCATTTCCATTCAGGAATAGCTAGAGGCTGAAGGGTGCCAGCAGACCTTTGATGTTCTGCCTTAACTCGACAACAAACGTCGCAGTTAGCAACGAACTCAGCAATTTCTCTCTTCATCCTAGTCCACCAGAACCTCTGGCGTAGGTCCTGATACATCTTAGTACTACCGGGATGAATGGTGAGAGGAGAATCATGAGCCTCCTTAAGGATTAACTGCCTTAGATGTGGGTTCTTAGGAACCACTAAACGATTCTGGAAGAAAACAACACCTTGATCGTTCATGGAAAATTCTTTAGCGTTTCCGCTAAAAATATTCTCCTTGATCCGTGATATACCCTTGTCACGCTTTTGGCCAGCTATAATTTTATCCTTAAGAGTAGGCTTCGCCACCAGGGTAGAAAGGAATCCTTGAGAAACAATATGAAGACTCAACTTCCGAAAGTCCTCATGGAGATGTGGTTGACCTTGTTTTAGCATCAAATTGTTACAATAAGATTTACGACTTAGCGCATCGGCCATAACATTGGCCTTCCCCGGGGTGTAAGTTATCCCTAAGTCGTAATCCGAGATCAACTCAACCCACCGTCTTTGCCTGAGATTCAAATCCGGCTGGGTGAAGATATACTTCAGACTTTGGTGATCAGTGAATATTTCGCAACGATTACCCAGAAGGTAATGTCGCCAGGTTTTTAGTGCATGGACCACAGCTGCAAGCTCAAGGTCATGTGTGGGATAATTATCCTCATGTGGACGCAACTGTCGAGATGCATATGCGATCACATGACGATCTTGCATGAGAATGCAACCTAATCCTTGTCACGAGGCGTCGCAGTAGATAACAAAGTCCTTATAGAAATCTGGTGGTAGCAACACAGGTGCGGAAGTCAGGCGTCTTTTCAGTTCCTGAAAACTATGCTCACACTGTGGTGTCCACTCGAACATTTTATCTTTCTTGAGGAGTTCAGTTAGAGGCTTTGCAACCTTGGAGAAATTCTCGACGAAGCGGCGACAATAGCTCGCTAGACCAAGAAAACTCCTAACTTGCTTAACCGATTTAGGTTGAGTCCAATCAAGGACAGCTTGAACTCTCTCGGGATTGACAGCAGTACCCTTACCAGAGATTACGTGGCCTAGATAGGTCACTTCTGGTAACTAGAATTCACATTTTGAAAATTTGGCATAAAGGCGATGCTCTCGAAGTTTCATCAATACCAGCCTTAGATGCTCGGCATGTTCTTGGTCATTCTTTGAGTAGATGAGAATATCATCGAGGTATACTACGACGAATTTATCCAAATACTCCATGAAGATTGAATTCATCAGCCGAGAGAAGCTGGCTGGGGCATTGGTTAAACCGAAGGACATAACGGTGTACTCATATGGGCCATAACGAGTAAGAAAAGCCGTTTTTGGAATGTCCCCGTTCTTGATCTTGATTTGATGGTATCCCAACCTCAAATCCATTTTGGAGAAGACTGAGGATCCAGCGAGCTGATCGTACAAGTCGTTGATCCTGGGGAGCGGATACTTGTTCTTAATGGTGACCAGATTAACTGGTCGATAATCTACAACCATCCGATCCGTTCCGTCTCTCTTCTTGACGAAGAGGACGGGGCAAGCCCAAGGAGAAGAACTAGGACGAATGAAACCCTTGTTCAAGGCCTCATCTAATTGCTTCTTAAGTTCGGCTAGCTCCAGGGGTGCCATCTTATAAGGTCTTCTGGCTATTGGGACAGTTCCCGGAACAAGATCAATTACAAACTCTACATCTCTGTCAGGTGGGATTCCTGGCAGTTCCTCTGGAAAAACATCCGGGAAGTCACGGACTACCGGAATGTCTTCAAGTTCCGGAAGAGGGTTGGCATTTAGAGAATAGAGTTGGCATTTGGCAACTCAAGTAGAGACATTTACTATCTCACCCGAGGGATGGGTAAGTTGGACATTTCTAGAATGAGTATCAATCTTGGCATAGTGAGCTGACATCCAGTCCATGCCCAAGATGATATTAATATCCGAAGATTTCAAGGCTATCAATGAGGCTAGAAAAACTAGCCTATCTACTACAATTTCATTGTCATAGGTTATCCTAGAGGTTTGCCATTTACTACCAGGGGTTTGGACAACCAATGGGATTGGCATATCACAAAATGACATGTTATGCAACTGTGCATAACTTTCTGAAATGAAGGAATGAGAAGACCCAGTGTCAAAGAGAACGGACGCTGGGTGATGATTAACAAGAAGCGTACCCAGCATGACGTCGGGATCCTCTACAGCTTCTTCTGCTGACACATAGTTCACACGGCCACGTGCAGGAGTTGGCTTCACATAAAAAGCTTTGCCCGACTTGGCTTGCCCGACGGACTTTCCGGGTTGCTTGGCATCCACATTCTGAGGACACTCACGGGAATAGTGCCTTGGTTCTCCACACTTGTAGCATATCACCTGGTTGGCACGTGGTGCAGCATTGCTAGCTGAACCACCATAAGCTTTTGCTGGAGGGTTGGCCTGATTCGTCTGAGGCGCCACGTAAGATGGCCTCGGAGTGTATCTTGGTGGCAGAGAACTGTTTGGAACCCACAACCTACGTTTTGGGAACGCGGAACCAGAAGACGAGCCAAAGTCACGGGAATGCTTCCTTGTGGCTTCGAAGTCAGTATGACCAGTCTCGGCACTGATCGCTTTGTTGACTAGGGCTTGAAAACTTGCACACTCATGGAGGCGCAGATCACGACGGAGCTCAGGGCTCAGACCCTTACGAAACCTTGCTTGCTTCTTGGCGTCAGTAGACACCTCCTCTGTTGCATAGCGGGCGAGGTTACCGAACTCGCGGCTATAGGCATCCACAGACAACTTGCCCTGAGTGAAGGCACAGAACTCCTCTCTCTTTCTGTCCATCCGGCCCTCTGGAATATGGTGCAGACAAAATCCTGCACTGAAGTCTGCCCATGTGGCCACTGGTTCAGCGGGACGCATAGCTTCAAAATTCTCCCACCACAGATTGGCGGGTCCTTCCAGGAAATACGCCGCAAAGGTCACCTTGTCGGCCTCAGACACATTCGCAGAGCGAATCTTGCGTGAGATGCTGCACAGCCAGTCATCAGCGTCGAGGGGATCGACGGAATGATGAAACTTTGGAGGATTCAGCTTCACAAAGTCATTGAGGGACACTGCAGCATTCCTAGGCTGTCGAGTCGTATTCTGCTCAATACGCTCTAGCAGTCGGTTGGTCTCCCTTTTATTTCTTTCTGCCTCAAGCATCACTTCTACCAGAGAAGGTGGGTGAGGCAAGTCTTCCTGCGACGCTTGACTACCCTCACCTTGCTCATGAGCAGGGGCACGGTTCAACCTGGTGAACACCATCCTGACAAACAAACTCATAGCTTAGACCAATATCATATCAATACTAGCTATGGATTAAGAATGTACTGAACACACGGAATGCGGAAATGAATATCCGAACAGCATGGTAACAAGCAACTGCTATATATACACCATGGTTCATACACACCCTTACATAGTTCAGTACAACCTTAACCGAAGAGCAAACTACTGAAATTATGAAACTACTCATCAAAGGCTTACAAGCTTCCTATACATTATTTATCTAGGCCTCCGGAATTCATTTCACATCACATGCATACTTCACAAGTCACGCAAGTCTGTGAACGTACGGCTACTACCATACTATCCTTCCGCTCATAGCTCAGGTATCCCCATAGAACATTTCATAGAGATTCCTCCATGACCTGGAAGCTCAACCTGCGGATTAGGAAACACTCTAGCCTGAGATCCATGGGATCCATAAGTACACGGATGTGGCCTTGGTCCCCTGACTGGTGGTAAGAGGGGTCCCCGAAGAGGTGTGACTCCTCCTATAGCTGGCCAGTCAACGTGGGCCGGAAGATGGGTCCTAACAGGGTTCAGCATCTCCATCTCTCCATACCCTGTCTGGACTACCGGTGCCAGCTGCGTCAAAGCTGTCCACAGATGGGCACGGGTAGCATAAAGCTCCATGCGGAGAGCACGAGCATCCCTGTCTCTGTTCTCTAGCATCTCAACAGTGGACTGCAGTAGTGGATCCTCCATAGAAGAATCAAAATAGACTCCACTGAGGTATCCCTCTTCACCAGGCTGAGAGGCCGGAACATTGCAGAACTCTGAATTCTGCAGCAGTGCATGTCTCGCTCTCATAATGGTCAGCATTGAGTAGGCAGCATCATGTACTGCCATGTCAACAGTGACCCCCAACCCATAGGACCAATGGATTGGCTTCTCCGCTCCAGGGTAGTCTGGAAATACCCTAACAGTGCATATGTACTGGCTCTGGTTGAAGTCTCGGTACTGTTCCTCCACTGTGTACTCGGGGTACCAGCGGTAACCGCACACCGACATCACCCTGACCAGCATGGCCGTATGACCCGGCACATCAATGCACCTGATCAGACGTACCACCTGACGAGAAGGACGGCCAGGCATCTGTAATTAGAGAGTAATGCAAAAGCATTAGAGCTCCGATTGAAAAATTGGGCAGCATAACGGCTGTAAATGCTCAAAACAAATTTTGAGACAACCCAAAAATGGAATAGCGTAACCACTCAACTATCAAGTTCAACTCTCTAATCATCAAACTTACTTCCTGCTTCCTAGGAATAAAAGAAACCCAATATCTCTCGACCCGTAGTCCTATAATCTACCGATCAGAAACACGAGCCTAGGAGAAGATGAGTAACCTAGTCCTTAATTCCCGCAGAAAAGACGAGGATGACCAGAATAGAATATCTTGAGAAGAGAACAAGAGTCTTACGTTCCCTTCCACAAACAATTCCCTTATATATAACTAAAGAAATTCTAGACTCAACTTCGACCAGTTTGGCTTAGTAATCCTACAGTCAGTCAGGCTCTGATACCAACGCTGTCGGGACCCCGATCCTAAGCCATAGGAATCCAGCCTGTAACACATCGCATCCCTTTGTGGTCTCACGCACGGTTAACTCCACGGCTGCAGCCTTGCCTTAGCCGGGACCATTTGCGTCTTTTGATTCACGTATGCGAAGGTGTCGCTAGCAATCCAATGTCAAAGATCCCGGATCGACATGTCTAGTCATAAACCAAAGTGGCAGTACCGCACAAGGACAGGCATACATGACCCAACAAAGCAGGTGTCGGTCATCAGCGAATGTAGACGAGTCGTAGCAAGCTACAAGGACTCCATTACATCGCGTGACATTTCCCCAAAGGGGACATACACGGCAGCTAAGAAGGACACATGCCGGTCAACCATTGTGTCCGGAGCAGTAGCGGACTACCAAGGCTCGTTGGATCACAAAGGGGCATTTCCATGTAAGGAGTGCTACTAAAGTTCACGACTAAGTAATCGAACCCATACATATCAAGTACGATACACGTACGCATAGCATACCGATATGTATAGATACATCGATGGCATCACAACATAACCATAAACATACAACCTTTATTTAAGAGGCTCGGAAGAGCCACACACATAATATTACACATTAAGGGTCTCACGACCCATAATAGCAGTCATACAATTACAAGCGGAAGAGTTATAAACTGTCTGGGTACAGACAGGGCAACTAGAAGGCACATGGCCTGACTATACTACAGAGCCGACGTAGGGCCAGATCGTAGCTGGGACACCAGCTACTCGTCGTCGTCGATGTCTACAAAGAACCCTCCATTAGGGTCATTAGCAACCTGTGCAACATTGATTAAGCAAACATGAGTATGAAGGTACTCAGCAAGACTTTAGGATGACTAAGTACTCATGCAAGGTATCAAAAGGTATTGTGGGGTTTCATGCGGAAAGCCAACATTTGACTCGTGGCTAGACAACTTGCATTTTTAAATAATTTTGACAACTTGATTTCTCGCACACGAGTCCACTAATACCACAACAATACACTATCGTGGAATCATTCCGTCTCCGTATGGAAATGCCGTCCGCGACACTCACGCTTATCTTGTCAATTTTATGAGTAGCCATTGAAGTTATCTATGAACAACATATGTCTCCAAGTAGTCCAAATCCGCGGACGCGGCTATTCGAATAGATCATAACCCTGCAGGGGTGTACTTCGTCACACACGCTCTCGCCACTTATCGCCATGTGCACGTCATGCACCTCGACAACCTTCAAGCGGAAGCCCAGCGAGGGAGTCGGCCACGACCGTTAACCACACTAGTACCTAGTCCAGGTTTATCGCCTATCTGAGAGTAACCCGTACGGAAGTCCGGCCGAGGTTTCTGCCACGGCCTCAAACGATGTGCGCAGGGTTCCCAAGCCCACCATCCGGGTGCCACTTGGTACACCGTGCCACTGCCTACCGCATCATGGCCCACCTCTGAGGTCAGCACCATGCACGGCCTCCAGCATTACTATAAACACCAGAAACTACTTGCATCTCCTGGACCGAGTACTACGCGATTAATAGGCCGAGCGGGGTCATATTTCAGGGCCCAGCATGTGTTAGTATCTAGTCTTGGATTACATACACGGAACTCAGTTCCTAAGGACGGTTCCAATGAAACAACCCGCCATGTACTCCTACACAGCCTTTCACCGCTACCTTTACCAAATCAGGTTCAACACAGAACCTTTACTTACCGAACACATTCTCACAATTCTGTTCATCTCCCAGATGACAGACCATACACAACTCTAAGCATAGCATGCATAGCAGGATAAGGCACAACATAGCTCAGGCAACTACCAGGTATGCTAGGTTGCAAGGTTCGGCTATTTACTGTGACAAGGTTAGGTCATGCAAAGGAAGTGGGTTCAACTATCGTGGCAAAAGCAGTTGAAGCATTTGATCCTAATGCAATAGATAAGTGCAGGACCAAGAACATGGGAATTATCGGGATGATCAAAAGGGTTGCTTGCCTTGTTTCTCAGAGGAGGAACCATATCCGTGAGACGGATATTCGGTGGAATCCGGGGTTGCGGAGCCTACCGAAATAAATGGCAACATTCAATAACAATCATATGCAATCAAAATGATGCATGAGCATGGCATGAGAATGCAAGGTGATAAGTTATTATAATCAACATGTATTAGGTTTAGAGTTGATTTGAATCATATTCGGTATTAGTTCAAACGGGGTATTCACGGTTACCGATTTAATTCATTCGACCTAATGCTCAGATCAACTTGATGTTAGCTTGCATGAGATGTCATGTTATGGTACTGATTTGTAACTAGGACAGTGTGTGATCATTGCATTCATAATGAAATTTGAATATTTTTCCAAATTCCATTTGAAAGTAATTATAAGAATTGAATTATTCCTTATTCCACATTTTAGGGTTCTGTAACTTTTTCAAACATGGTTGAAAATAGCATAATCAGAATCCTTGAATTTTTCTGATACTTTTTCATATATAACTTATTTTCATTGGAGTTACAGATTAATTTCTATGATTTTTACAAGTTTTAGCAATTTACTGGAATTATTTCTATACTAGAAATTCTATTTATTGCATCAGGCTGACTTCAGCAGGTCAGCCGACCTGTTCAGGTCAAACCTGACAGGGGGGCCCCACTGGTCAGCCTCTCTGGGACTAATCCCGTGCTGACCAGCCCCTAATTGGGGTTTGACCAGGCGTGGGGCCCTTTGGCAGCGACTGAGGGGAGGGCAATTACGCCCTAATGGTCGGCCACGTCGACACCCACCGGAGGGTGGTCGCCGGCGACCAAGCCCGCGGCGGAGGGCTCGCCGGAGACGACCTAATCGGCGCTGCACAACACCAATTTGAACGCGGTTTGCAGCTACGGAACGCTGGTGAAGTGGCCGATCTGGCAGGGGCATCAGGGGAGGCTAGGGTCGCCGGGAGAGGCGCCGGCGACGAGCCGGAGCGGCGGCTGAAGCTCGGCCTTCTACGAGCGATGGCTCTAGGGCACGGGGAGGGCAGCTGGAGGGCTCATCGCACTCCTGGAGGCTCCAGGAGCTCGAATCCTAGCTCGAGCGCGTGGATCAGACACCACAGCGACGGCGACGACATGACCGGCGGCAAGAAGCTCTCGGCCTTGGTGGGGAATGAGGCTACGATGCACGGGAGAGCGTGGGGCAAGAGGGGAAACGACGACGAGCTCACGGCGGTTCCGACGGTGCTGTTGAGGGGCTCGGGGATGCGCCGGAGGGAGTGAATCGACGGAAGAGGTCCGGCGGCCGGAGGTGGAAGACGATGGCGTTGGGGGCGATGCAGAGCTCGGGGAAGCTTCGGCTTCTGCTGAGATGACCAGGGCGACGAGGCGGTTCTAACAGACTACTCGGAGGAAGGTTCCCATGGCTAGAGGTGCTGCGGCTCGAGCTCGAGCTCGGCTCCAATGGCGGCAGCAAGAAGGATGGCAGGATCCGAGAGGAGGGAGAGAGTTAGCGCTGGGAATGGATAGAGGAGGCATCGGGGAGCTTATCCCCGGCCTTGCCAGCGCGAGGCGGCGGCCAGGCAGGCGCACAGGTGCGTGGCCGCGCCGGAGGAGGCGGTGGCCACCTCCTGCTCCTACTGGCGCGAGGGAGGGGATGAGCCAGGGAGATGGGCCGGGCTAGGCTAGGCGACACGTAAGAGTTTCCCATTTTTTTCTGTTTTGCTAACTATTGTTTTGCTATTTATTTCAGCTCCAAAACAAAAAGTAAAAACTATTTTAGACCTCGTGAAATATTGTTATAATATTCCCAACCATTTCCAAAGTTTTCAACATTTTTGAAAATTTATAGTTTCTGATTTAAAATTTAAAATTTGAAACCAGTGGGTTTTTGCATTAATTTAAAATGCTTAAAGTGTCAAGAAAATAGTTTTCTCCAATGCTCATTTACTTTCATGATTTATCAGAAAGTTTGAACATTTCTTGAGGCCATTTTGGGTTCATTGATTTCAACTAGTTTGAGATTTTCTTTATTTAAAGTAGTGGCTAGGGTTTTGAGTTTTTCCTTTGCCACTTTCTTGTTCTTGTTGAAAAATTCTTAGATGCAAATGCAAAGAAGACATGAGCACAAGACTAACTTTCTTAAAGTGTTAGGGATGTGACAGTGGGTTTATGTTGAGATTACCCATGAAAAGTATTTCAGTCTTGTTGCAATTATTATTGCTCATATTTGCATGATCATCATAGCTTTATAAATCTATCCGATCTATTCAACTGCTTTGGCCAAGTAGTTTGATATTTTGTAGATGTGCGTTGTAGTGGGTTCAATTTGTCAAATTTATATATCCGAGTGATAGAAGGGAACAAGTCTCATATTTCTGTTGTTGCCACTAAGGATAAAACAATGTGGTTTATTCATATTGATTGAGTTCACTTTGTCTACATGATGTCATCGTTCTCCAAGCATTACTTCCTTTGTCATGAACTAAATACATAGAGAGGCAAGCATAGAAGCACAATTGAAGTGAAGTAATAGTACTAGGTGCACGCATGAGTTGTCCTATTTTCTTATGGGCGTGATACCTATATACACATGATCATTGCCATGAAAACTGCATAACTATCCGCATTTCTATCAATTTCCCAATAGTAATTTGATTAGCCACCATATGTCGCTTCCATGAGACATGCCACTAGAGAACACTATGGGCCCCTGGTCTATTTACTTATATATTCAGAAAACTTATATGTTCCTCGCGGCCTTCTTTTATCTTTTATTTTATTTACTATTCTCGACAGTTATCTAGGCAACTCACTTTGTTGCAAATAACAAGAACATGGGGATTGACAACCATCTTCCCTGCGTTGGGTGCAACTTGTTTGCTCTTTTGTGTGCAGCCACTTAGGACAGTTTAGGATTGATATTCCTATTGGTTCGATAAACCATGATTTCTTAATCGAGGGAAATACTTACCTACATTGTGCTGCGATAAGCCGTTCCTCTTCATGGAAAACCCAACGCAGATGACAGGCATCACTTATATAACGGATTTGATTGTGGAAGGGACTTAAGACTCTTTTTTATCCTTTCCCATATCATTATGATTCTGAGTTACCCTCTTCTTTTCTCCTTGTTAGTATAGAGAATCTTGAGATTGTGATGTTGAGTATCATGCTATCCAAATCTTATGCAGGATGCCACATATTCTACGTAATTTCAGACAATATATTGTTTGATTTTTCCTAGGATTTCAATGGAAATTTAATACTTTTGCATTCCTTCCTCCCTATCCTTGATGCCATCCTTCACTAACATTAGTTTCTAATTCTCAGGATGTCACACGGTACCTGAGTTGCCACTGCTTATAATCAGGGCAAGAGAAATGGTACAAGAGACGCCGAGGATCTGCAAGATCCGCATTCATTGGCACAGTTTATGCTAGAGGTTGAGAGGAACAAGCGTGAGTACAACCGCCTGTTGGCACGTATTGAGGAGAAAACCGCACACCAAGGTAACGAACCGATTTCCATTAATGACTTCAACAAGCTATGCACACAAACCTACCATTACTCCATTGAGCCACTCGATGCCGATGACCGGTTCCGTGGTATCACATGTAAGCTATGTCTACTAGAGTAGCCGAAGCTAACAAGGTTACCATTGCTGCATACCATCTACAAGGGCCTACTAGTTTATAGTGGGAAAACTATGAGGTTATGCATCCAGGTGGCCATATTACTTCTTGGAAAAAATTCTCACGGGCTTTTCACGAGCACCACATCCCTAGGGTCTTATTTACCGCACGACGGAGGAGTTTTATAACCTCACCTAGGGTACAATGACTGTTTATGCTTACAGTCAAGAGTTTGGGAACCTTGCCCATTATTACATGGAAGAAGTGTCTACTAATGTCAAGAAGCAAGCTAGTTTCAGGAAGGGTCTCAACACAAAGTTGCTTTCTGAGCTTCACTTGCATGATTGTGCTACCTTTCAATTTTGGTGAACAAGGCCATCAATGCAGAGACAACTCAGACAACTTATGAATAGTCTCAGAAGAACACCTCTCACAATGGTTTTTCTTTTGGCTATGGATCTCACAGGCGCCGAATTTGGGTTCTGAACTCGTCACTTATACCCAGATATGCACCAAGGCCATCTTATGTGGTGCCTCGCCCACTTCAGCCATATGCTCCACCCAAGCCTATTGGTGGACCATCTGTCAATGGGCTCCCACGTTCTACCCAAGCGATTTGTTACAAGTATGGAGAGGCACGCCACATCGCTCGTAACTGCACTCATGTTAGTATTACTAAACCCTAGTTTGGTATGTCTGTTGGCTGTGGTAAGCCATTGGTCAAGACGATCCATGCCAAGCCAACCATAACTTAAAGTGCATGTGTGAACCATGTCTCGGCTCAAGAAGGTCAAGATGGTCATGATGTCATCGTCATTGGTACGCTCCTTGTCAATTGTCATCCAGCATCGGTTTTGTTCGATACTCGAGGATATCACTCCTTCATCTCTAAAGGCTATGCTCGTTTGCATGACATGTCATTTTGTGACATGCCAACTTCACTTGAAATTCAAATTCCAGCGTCTAGATGGCAAACCTCAAGGATAAGTTAGGTCAATGCAATTCTTGTTACAGACTTGTATTCCTTGTTTCTCTAATAGCTAAGAAGTCTTCAGAAATTAACATCATCTTGGGTATGGACTGGATGACAACTCATCATGCCAACACTGATTGCTTCACTAGGACTGTTCAACTTACACACCCATCTCGCAAGACAATCAATGTCTCAACTTGAGTTGCACAACGTTAACTCTATGCACTCAATGCCAACCCTCTTCCATATCTTGAAGATATTACGGTAGTCTTAAACATTCGGGATGTGATACCAAAAGTACTGCGAGGCATTCCACATGACATGGATGTAGAGTTTGTGATAGACCTTATCCCAAGAACTTTCCTCGTTTTAATAAAACCTTGGCACCCATAGAGCTAGCCGAACTTTAAAAACAACTCAATGAGTCCTTGCAAAAGGAATTCATCCATCCTAGTTCTTCTCCATGGGATTGTCTCATCCTCTTCATCAAGAGGAACAATGGAACGAATAAGATGGTTGTAGATTATTGACCCATCAATCTGGAAACAATAAAGTACAAATATCCTCTCCCGAGGATCAACGACCTGTATGATTAGCTCGTTGGATCCTCAGTCTTTTCCATGGTGTATTTGAGGTTACGTTACCATCAAATCAAAATCAAGAATGGGGACATTCCTAAGACGACTTTTGCCACTCGTTATGGCCAATATGAGTACACTGGCATGTCCTTCGGTTTAAGCAATGCCGGAGCAACCTTCTCTCGCTTAATGAATTTGATCTTCATGGAGTACTTGGGTAAATTCATCGTGGTTTACCTCGACGATATACTCGTTTACTAGAAGAATGAAGAAGAACATGTCGAGCATCTAAGGATGGCATTGGCGAAACTTTGAGAGGATCGCATTTATGCCAAAATTTATAAATGTGCATTGTGGTTGCTAGAATTGACCTATATAGGCCACGTAATCTCTAAGATAGGTATTTTTTGTAGGGACCCTGACTAATAAGTCATCATCACAAAATGTACGTGAACAGTGATCCCATATATCTATTCTCACTGAACACACAGAAACTGAATAACAAGTGTCTTACATCGAATACGTACCATTTTGCTCAAATATGGCTTTTCTGGCCAAGTCTTCGCGTATTTGCAGTGAAAAGCTTCAACGATAATGTGGACCCAAGCCATCTACATTAAACCTACATGTATTCTGATTGGGAAGTGTCCTAGCTCGTACATACGTCACCAAGGTACTCTTCACCATATTCTTGCTCTTTCATGCCTGGCCAATAAAATAACTAGTGCCAAGTCAATGAGTACTTTAAATGTACTCAGAATGAACCCTTGTTTTAGAACAAGGTATAACAATGCATGATATAGCACCAAGCTAGTAATTTGAAGAAAGCTAATTTTTAGTGAAATAACATGTTCAATCAATTTGTAAATGCATGCATCATGGGGTTGCAGATGTCCATATGAACAGTTAGAGATATCAATATAAGCACGGGTTGAACATCTCATATTGAACATCATGTAAACACATCTGACTTAGATCAAGTATCATCTTTATCACTTACACACACACACACACAAAGTTTGGAAACCATGGACATAGCCCAAGAGCGGTCAACCAACTATCCTTAACCGTGGACATGGCTATTCGAATAGTTCTACACTTTGTAGAAGTTGCACACTTTACCTAGAAGACTGGGGGAGCTTCCGTGGAATCCATGACTCGTGGCATTCTTGATACTCGAGGTAAGCACCCGAACAATCTCTTTCCCCTAGCGACACTAAACAAAAAGTCCACTTGATTTGTATGCAACGCTCATGTGCTTGGTGTTTGTAAAAACAGCCCATGGTCGCCCTACCTGGCACAACCCTATATCGAAAGAGTAACTATGGCTCTCTCTCCACTAGTAATGCAGGCTCTGTGCTAGCATTGACAAAGGTAATCAACAAGGCCCCGCCCCATAAGGGGTATCATGGTCGGACATGTAAATTTCGAGTAACATTCACAACTTAAACCAGTCCGTTTTTGAGAACAAGATACCCACTTGCCTCAGTACACCGCTTCCTTCTCAAGTAGTTACCTAGATCAGCACCATCTCCCTCGGACATTAGTGGTACCCGACAGGGTTTTCGTGAAGTCTTTGAAATCATTTTGTTTCTGACACTATGCATATTCCCATCCCACTTGCGTAGCAGATACTTAGCATCCTATCTACATCCCACCCGCATAACCCTCATAAGAAGGTAGGTTCATGCTGAGTGCAAGTATCAACGCGGAAAGTAACGGAGGTAACCTACCATGGTGTTGACCAATTCATCATCATTTAATGCAATGGAATAAAGTGCTATATTTCATGCATAAAGTGGTTTCACAGACATGGTCAAAGGGATGCTTGCCTGGCTCAGCAAAGTCTTCGTAGTCTTCACAACCTTCTAGTCCAACTCCTAGCACTCCGTCTACTTCGTCAACTACCGTCAGAAACTACCATAATAAGCAACACAACAAGAAGGGAAATAAAGAGTTCTATAATAGGAAGTTTATTTTATTGGACACCTCTACTCACAAGAAAAATACCTAAAGTGGTACTACTTGATTTTCATCAAAATGATATTTTAAAGCTGGAAGTGGAGGGATTAATGATTTTATAAGATGATTGGAAGTGGAGGGATTAATGATATTTGAAAGGTGGAAGTCTATAGGAAATGTTTTAACAAAAATGAGTGAGTGCACTCATCAAATAGGGCATGATTTTAGAAGATTTTAGAAAGTGGCTTCACTCGATTTGGAGTTGGGGTGAATTGCCTATGAGTTTTGTAATGTGGAATAAATTAAAAAGGGAGATATTTATTATATCTAACAGAAACAATGCATGATAAAAATGTTAACCATGCCTAGATAAATAGAGTATGATTTTTGGAATCTAGGGAAATATGAATCATCCCCTTTGGAGTTAATTTGAATCCCCGATGGGTTTAAAGTGTGGGGTTTCCATAGTTCAAATTTAAATTTAAACTTGAACAATACAAAAAAAGTTACAGGAAAAAAGGTGTAGGATATCTTTTTGGATACAACACGATTTTAGAAGCACCTAGGATTTTGAATCACCAGATTTGGAGTTATAATGGATTTTCTAGTATAATTTGTTCTTATAGGAAAAGAAACAGAAAATTGATTCGCAGTGCACTAGGCCCGGCTCTGCCGCACAACCTCGCCATCGAAGGGACACACCGATGGCTCACACGAGGAAATACACGTTCCCCGAGTGAAGCTTGTTTCCACTTATGGCCTGGGATCAACCCATTGGGTCGCTAGCAGGTGGGACTGACCGGGCTCTCTGTCTCTCTCTATCTATATATCTATCTATCTATCTATCTATCTATCTATCTATCTCTCTCTCTCTCTCCCGCCCCCTTCTTCTTGCCCCCGACAGGAGGCAGAGGAGGGTGCCAGTCGCCGTGGTTGTGGTCGTTCCACCACACCATGCGTCGAGCGAGCGGCTTGGGCGGACGCCCCGCTTCACGTCACGCTTGAGGGTGGCTGCATCCGTCGTAGAGATCATCGAAAATGAGGAGCTCGACGGGAGGGTGAATGGCGGTGTCAGCTGTTGCTGGAGAGCACGACATGACCGAGTAGATGGAGCTCTGGGGTGCCAGAGGGGATGGAATAGCCACATGGGGCTTTGTGGGCGTGGAAGTCGGAGTACGGGAGAGCTTGCCTGCTCAAATTTGAGCGAGGCCAGGGCAGCGCCCTAGCAGCCATGGGAGCAGGAGGAGGGTATGGGAGGGCGAGCTTATAGGCAGGGTGACCATAGGGAGCATTAGGTGCGCCTCGGATGCTCTCAGCATGGAGAGCACGCATACCACTGCCATCTTGGAGGCTTGCGAGCATCGGGAGGGGTTTCGAAGGCCGAGGGGGATCCCCTCGTGCGAAAGGTCAAGTGGTAGAGCACCGTTGTTGCGGGTCAATGGCGTGGTCACCATGCTACAATGCGTCACCATGCTACAATGCGTCCAAAGCATCCGTGTGGTCGGAAAAAGTTGTCTAGCATGTGAGGCACGGGTGCTTGAGTGCTGTGGTGAAGTCTTTTAGGAAATGATGCTCGTTGGTAATCGTTTTTACTCAGGTTAAGTTTGCAGCAACAAACTTGGGAGCTATTTCAAGGGCTTTTACTGAAGAGAAAAAGAGGTAAAAAGGTTGTTTGGTGGTCTTAGGCATGGAAGGAGGAGGTTCACACAAAATTTTAGCTCACAGAGATAAGAGTATCTAGCACTTGTAGTTCAAGGCTACATTTGCTGCCAAATCTTACATGAGTATGCCATCTTGGGTTTAGACTGATACATTAGTATGCAAATGAGGTTGTGGTTAAGTTTGGGGGCATTCACAAGTACAAAATGGAAGGAGAGGGAAGGAGAGGCATGCCAATGCTGCCCAAATAGTAAAACGGAGGGATTTTACTCACCAATTATTTCTCCCGGGCAAAGAGAGAGTTACTCGAGGTAGAAGTGGCCTAGCACATTCTGTGGTAAAAAGTTGGAGGAAAGGGGAATCTTTTTGGGTCAACTTTGCTCAGTCACAAGCTTATGCTTAAGGGGTTTGATGGTGTCCTAGAGCATCTATGTGTATCCAATGGCCGTGAGAATTACCACGGGTAAATGGTAAGACCAGTTGGTCCTCATCACCAATTTTGAGATTATTTGATGAAAGTTGACAATGCAAACTTTAGAAACCCTAGAAATGGACAGAAGTGGATTTCCTTAGATCTAGTCATGCAAATCTAATCTCCCTAATGCACCACTTGGTGTGGTGGCATTATTTGGGGATTAGAGCATGCCTAAAAAGTTTTGGGGATTTGGAAAAGTGGATTTCCTTAGATCTAGTCATGCAAATCTAATCTCCCTAATGCACCACTTCGTGTGGTGGCATTATTTGGGGATTTGGACAAGTGGATCTATTCTCCTTGATGCACCACTTGGTTTGGATGCATTATTAGAGGATTATAACATGTCCACAAGGGTTGGAAATAATTGGGGTCACTTGGAAATTTAAAGTTTCTCAAGTTTGGATCTCGACAAAGAGGGTTTTCGCATATGTTGGTGAATGAAAATAGTTTGGATTTGGATGAAACTTGTCAAGATCATCACATATGGCATGTGTGACTTGCCTAAAGATTCCTGAAATTATTTGAAAATATTTATTATAGAAATATTCCAAATACTTGAAATAGACACAAAAGTTTTTTGAGGGTTTTGTCTAGTATTTTGAACATGACCATGTGTTGAAACTCTTATATATGGAAAGTATATGTAAAGTGAGTTTCCCTAAATTTTCTCAAATATTTTTGAAACATTAAAATAATTTTCACCTATAAAAGACCATTTCTGGCCTAAAAAGGTGATTAAATGAAATACAAAAATAACTTTCAAAATTATAATTTTGTGGTTTTGGGAATTCTTTTTATAATAGGGTGCAAATAAAATATTTGCGGCAAAACATCCTCCCTAAGTTGAGGACTTGTCATACAAACCTCAGTTCAGGGGTTTTTGAAAATCCTAATTAAATAAAATCTTTTTGGCCAAAATAATATTTTGTAAAAATAGTTTGAGGTCCTATACACATGGCATGGTCAGTGGGCAAAGATTGGTATCAAGGAGATGAGTCTAGAGAGAAGGAGGATTTTTGTGATTTAAACACAATCAAGCAAGGAAGAAAACAACAATCAAATCAAGCATCACAAGCACACACAAAAGTTTTTGTTAGCCCTAATTTTTTAGCTATGTTAACTTACTAAGATAAGGAAAAACACAGAGTCTCACATGTTGTTTATCTCGAGAGAGTTCAAGATGTTCTTGATTGGACTCAACCTGAATCTGTTAAGCAAGTTAGGAGTTTTATTGATTTAGCGAGCTACTATCGCTGCTTCTTCGAGAACTTGTCCAAGATCCCCAAGCCCCTAACTAAAGTCCTCAATAAATATAAAAAGTTCGAGTGGACCCCACATTGTGAGCATAGTTTCCACGAGCTAAAAAGGCGCTTGAGTTTTTCTCCCGTATTGGTGCCACCATATTTTTATAAGGACTTCGTTATCTATTGCGACACCTCGAGACAAGGATTAGGTTGCATACTCATGCATGATCATCATGTAATTGCCTACTCATCTCAACAATTGCATCCACATGAGCATAATTATCCAACCCATGATCTAGAGCTTGTAGTTGTAGTCCATGCACTTTAGACATGGTGACATTACATTCTTGGTAATCGTTGCAATATTTACACGAATCATCAAAGTCTAAAATATATCTTCACCCAACCAGATTTGAATCTCAAGCAATTTGAAGGGTCGATTTGATTATTGATTATGAATTAGGAATAACTTACACCCTAGGGAAAGACAATGTCATGGCTGATGCACTTAGTCGTAAGTCTTATTGTAACAACCTTATGTTACAAAAAATTCAACCACTTATCCGTGAGGAATTTCGTAATCTTAACCTTCACGTTGTTCCTCAAGGATTCCTTTCTATCTTGGTGGCGCAACCTACTCTTAGGGATCAAAACATATCTGCCCAGAAGCGTGATAAGGGTGTATCGTACATCAGGTGAAACATCACTAGCGGCAACACTAAATGTTTTTCCATGGATGATCAAGGTTTTGTTTCCTTTAAGAATTCCCTGGTGGTTCCTAAGAGCCAACATCTATGGTAGTTGATCCTTAAGGAGGATCATGATTATCCTCTCGCAATTTATCCCGGTAGTACTAAGATATATCAAGACTTACGCCAGAGTTTCTCATGGACTAGAATGAAGAGAGAAATCGCCGAGTTCATTCCTAACTGTGACATTTGTTGTCGCATTAAGGCAGAGCATCAGAGTCCTCCTAGCACCCTTAGTCCCTTATATATTCCCAAATGCAAATGGTATAAAGTTGGTATGGGTTTCATCCCAAACTTTCCCAGGACCAAGAAAGGGAATGATGCTATCTTCGTTGTAATTGATCGCCTCTCCAAAGTAGCTCATTTCCTTCGTGTTCGAGCAAGTATTACTGCTAGTCAGCTGGCAAACTTTTATATCTATTGAATAGTTTCTCTTCATGGTTTTCGATGGGAGTTCAATTTTGATCGTGGTAGTCTTTTCACCTCTCAATTTTGGGAAATGTCCAAAATGCTATGGGAACCCATCTCTCCTTTAGCACCGCTTTCCACCCTCAGTCAAGTGGTCACGTTGTATGGGTCAATCAAATTCTTGAAAATATGCTCAAAGCCTGTGTTCTCTTATTCGAAATCGATTGGGAGAAATGACTTCCATTTGTTGAATTTTCTTATAAGTATAGCTTGCAATCTAGTGTGGGCAAATCTCCTTTCGAAGTTCTTTACGGACAAAGATGTCAAACACCTTTGAACTGGTTAGAAACCGGCAAAAGAATGATGAGATATGATATGGGATGTAGAAGAGAATGTTCACATTACTCGTGGGATTTTAAAGATATCCCAATCTTGTCAAAGGAGATAGGATGATCATCATAATAAGGCTATAAATTTTGAAGTTCATAAGAAGGCTTACCTTCGGGTCACTCCTTTGAAGTGGACTCATCGATTTGGTGTCAAAGGAAAATTGGCTCCTCGTTAAATTGGTCCTTTTCACATTCTTGCAAAACGACGAGAGGTTTCCTACCAGTTTGAACACCTTTGCCATATGTTGGCTGGCCGCCCCACTGTTAGCACTGAAAGTCATGGTAATGATCGTGTTTTCCTTGTGCGGAACCATAGCGGACGGCAAAGATTTTTGCCATCCGCATTCCTGGACTAGATGATGACAAATGTGCTCGACATCAAAGTATAGCTATTAGCCCCGTTAGGTGGCTAACGACACACTTTGATGTCCGCCTACAGAAGGTAAACATAGAGGTACCTCTATGGTTGACCATGTGATGTCAGCAGGCCTGTCCTGCATGTCACTTCTGATTCCTCTTTGTCATTTGTTGTGCTTGGTGTTTTTGTCTGCCAGCGGAAGGCAGAATGACCGAATGGGTCAGACATGGTGCTCCCAGGTTGCGCAAGTTACTGCCATTTTGCACCTTTGTCGTTCGCTGGTAGACGACAAAGTTCTTGCAATACAACTTTTCAATCTATTTTCTGTTATTTCTCTGCATTTTCACAACACATACGATATATGTAGTAACAAGCTTAAGCATAGGCCATGTATTCCAACAATACAAATCAAGCTGAAGAATAGGCCATGTATTCTAACAATACAAATCAAGCTGAAGCATAGGCCATATATAGTAACCAGCTAAAGCATAGGCCATATATAGTAACAAGCTAGAGTTTCACACTATTCATCCATATATACAAATCAAATTTCACATTGTTCATCAATACAAATCAAAACAAAAACTAAACACCAGCAGTCCATCAATGCCAGCTTCCATGAGGTGAATCAAATCTGCAAAATAGGAATAAGAAAGTTAGAAAAAGAAGAAGAAGAAGACTAGAAGATTAAGGTGACTAGAAGTAGAAGAAGAAGCAGAAGAAGAAGAAGAAGAAGAAGAAGAAGAAGAGAAGAAAAACAATAAGAAAGAAATAAGAAGAATAAATAAGAAGAATAAGAATAAGGAGTAGAAGATGGAGTAAAAGAAAGAAGAGAAAAAGGAAAAATAAGAATATTTTTTTTCTTCTTCTCGCTTTTTCTCATCTTTCTTCTTCTCTTCTATCTTTTTATCCTTTTTCATTCTCATTCTTCTTCTTTTGTTCTTTCTTTTTCTTCTATTTTTCTTATATTCTTTCTTTTACTTCTCTTCTTTGTTTTACTTCTTCTTATTCCTTATTTCTATCATTTGAGCGCTTACTTAGGTAGTTATGCCATTTTAGAGCTACCTAAGCTTATTGTGAAAATTTGGAGGAAAAGAAGGTAAGTCTAGATCATTTTTGTGCTAACTTACGTTACTATATACGTCCTTATTGAAATAACTTAGCTTATTATGTCATTTTGGAGGAAACTAAGTGAAGTATATGCCATTTATGAGCTAACCAAGGTTATTATGCTATTTTTGACATAACTAAGCTAATTATGAAATACATTTTGCAAATATGCGCTAGAGGCAATAATAAGATGGTTATTATTATATTTCCTTGTTCATGATAATCGTTTATTTTCCACGCTGGAATTGTACTGATTGGAAACTCAAAAACATGTGTGGGTACATAGACAACACTTTGTCCCTAGTGAGCCTCTAATGGACTAGCTCGTTGATCAAAGACAGTCAAGGTTTCCTCGCCATAGACATGAGTTGTGATTTCATAACGGGATCACATTATTAGGAGAATGATGTGATGGACAAGACCCAAACTATGAATGTAGCATATGACTGTGTCAGTTTATTGCTATTGTTTTCTGCATGTCAAGTATTTGTTCCAATGACCATGAGATCATGCAAATCACTGACACCGGAGGACTAGCTTGTGTGTATCACACATTGCAACAAAACTGGTGACTATAAAGATGCTCTAGAGGTATCCCCAAGGGTGTCTGTTGAGTTAGCATGGATCAAGACTTGGATTTGTTACTCCGTGTGACAGAGATGTGTCTCAGGGCCCACTTGTTAATACAACATCTTAATGATCTTGAAAGCAACGTGAATAAAGAGTTAGCCATGGGATCTTGTATTACGGAACGAGTAAAGAGACTTTCCGGTAACGAGATTAAACTAGGTATGGAGATGTCGATGATTGAATCTCGGGCAAGTAACATATTGATCAACAAAGGGAACTACCTACGGGATTAATTGAATCCTTGACATCGAGGTTCGACAGATAAATATCTTCATAGAACATGTAGGAACCAATATGAACATGTAGGTCCTGCTATTGGTTATTGGCCGTGCAGGTGTCTCGGTCATGTCTACATAGTTCTCGAACCCGCATGGTCTACACACTTAACGTTTGATGACGATATAAGTATAGTCGAGTTATCATGTTGGTGATCTAAGGTTGTTCGAAGTACAGGATGAGATCCCGAACGTGACGAGGAACTCTAGAATGGTCTAGAGGAGAAGATTGATATATAGGACGTAGGGCATCAAAGTCCGGAAGTGTTCTGGGGTTAACGGGGATTCGACGCAATACCGAAAGGGGTTTTGGGGGGGCCGGCAAGTGCTGGGGGCTCATGGGCAAAGGAGAGGGGACGTACCAGCCCACTAGGGGATTGGGCGCCTCCCAAACCCATCCCACTTTCGCTAGGAGGGGGCCACACCACCTAGTGCCATCGGCCACCCTAAACTTGGGTGGCAAGGCACCTTGGGGGGCCACCTAAACCCTTGTCGCCATACCCTTGGCCGCCGGCCCCTAGGCGAAGCCCTAGGGAGCCCTCCCCTCCTCCCTTCCCCCAATATATAGAGAGGAATATGGAGGTCAGCCATACTACAACGTGCTATGATGCTCCTCCTACTCTCCCTCGTAGTTCTTCTCCTTTCATAATCGCACGGTGAAGCCCTACTGAGTGTTCACCACCACCACCTCACCACGCCGTCGTGTTGTCGAAGAACTCGGGCTACAACTTCACCATCGCTCACTAGATCGAGGAGGTGAACGTGTCATCAAGCCGTACGTTGAACACAGAGGAGCCGTCCGTTCGGCACTTGATCGGGAGTTCACGGGACCGATCATGATTGGATCACAAAGACATTCCACTACATCAACAACAATTCTTAACGCTTCCAATTAGTTGTCTACAAGGGTATGTAGATGCAATCTCTCCTCTCGTAGATATTCATATCCTAGATTGATCTTGGTGAGCTTAGGAAAAATTGTGTTTCCCATGCAATATTCCCCACCAGTGGCATTATGATCTAAGTATTTGCGTATATGACATCATGAGTAAAACACAAAGGAGTTTGTGGACATTGATATTCAGATTGCTTCCTTCCTTAGACTTTTCTTGATTCAGTGTTATTGCTGGATGAAGTGGCCCAGACCAACCTTACATGTCCACGTACATGAGACCGGTTCCATCGACTGACATGTGACTTTGTTGCATAAGATGGCGGGTGGGTGTCTGTCTCTCCCACCGTAGTTGAATCAGATTCGAACGAAGGTGGTCCTTGTAGAAGGTTAAACAACAACTTGTATATCACCATTATTGTTTTGCATAGGTAAGAATTGTTCTTGATAAATACCCATAGCCGCCACGTAAAACTTGAAACAACAAATTAGAGGACGACTAACTTGTTTTGGCAAGGTATGTTGTGATATGATATGGCCAAAGACATGATGAAATATATTTGATGTATGAGATGATCATGTTTTTCATATTTTTTAACTACTTGCATGTCGATGCATACGGAAACAGGCAGGACCATAGGGTAGTCTTTAAATATTGTATGACATGTGTGTCAATCATTAAGTGCTATCTAATGCTTTACTTTATCGCTAAACGGTAGCAATAGTAGTAGAAGCATGGTTTTCCTGACAACCCTGGTGGCAACACAATGATGGAGATCATGATGATAGAGATCATGGTGTCATGCCGGTGACGATGGAGATCATGCCGGTGCTTTGAAGATGGAGATCAAAGCACAAGTTCATGGCCATATCATGTCACTTATGATTTGCATGTGATGTTAATCCTTTTATGCATCTTATTTTGCTTAGGATGATGGTAACATTATAGGGTGATCCCTCACTAAAATATCAAGATAAAATTGTGTTCTCCCCGACTGTGCACCATTGCGAAAGTTTGTCGTTTCGAAGCACCATGTGATGATTAGGTGTGATAGACTCTACGTTCACATACAACGGGTGCAAGCCAGTTTTGCAGATGCAGAACACTCGGGTTAAACTTGACGAGCCTAGCATGTATATACATGGCATCGGAACAGAGGATAATGAAAGGTTGAACATGAGTCATATACTAGATATGATTAACATGGAGATTATCACCATTGAAACCACCTCATCTCAAGTGATGATCAGACTTGGCTTGCTTATTTTGGATCATGTAGCGCTCGGATGGCCGGAGGGATGACAATTTTAGTGGGAGTTTTAAGTAACATGATTAACTAAACTAATTATATCAAACAATAGTCTATGTAACCTTTGCAAAATTACCCATAAATTTCAATGCGTTCCTAGAGAAAGCCAAGTTTAAAGATGATGGAATTAACTTTGTAGACTCGGCCCGTAATCTGAGGATTGTCCTCATGGTTTTCCAAAAGGCTTATGTCCTTGAGGACAGCTCGGAGTGGCACCCTCTCTAGAGTTGTTTGCAGACGTTGCGAACGCCTGGCAGGAGCGTTGTGATGACTACTCCATAGTTTAGTGTGTTGTGTAGTATGGCTTAAAACCTGGATTTCAAGGACGTTTCAAATGTCATGGAGCATATGATATGTTCCAGGAGTTGAAGTTTATTTTTGACAATAATGCCCGGATCGAGTGTTATGGCACCTCCGATAAGTTATATGCTTTCAAGATGGAGGAGAACGGGTGTGTCAGTGAGCACATACTCAGTATGTCTAGGTATTCGAACCGTGTGGCTGAGTTGGGAATTGCTCTCCCACGAGAGGCGATCACTCACAGAGTTCTTCAATCACTAGCACCTAGCTATAAAAGTTTTGTGTTGAACTATAACAATGCAAGGGATGAAAAATTAGTCGCCGAGCTGTTTGCGATGCTAAAAGCCGCTGAGTTAGAAATCTATAAGGAGCATCAAGTGTTGATGGTCAATAAAACCACTAGTTTCAAGAAGAATGGCAAGGGAAAGAAGGGTAACTCCAAGAAGAGTGGCAAAGTAGTCGCTCCTCCCGTGTAGAAACCCAAGGATGGACCCAAGCGAGAAACTGAGTGCTTTCACTTCAAGAGAACTGGCCACTCGAAGTGGAACTGCCCCAAGTATCTGGTCGACAAGAAGTTGGCCAACACGAAACAAGGTATATATGATATACATGTTATTTATGTGTACCTTACCAACTCTCCTTGTAGTGCTTCGGTATTTCCTACCAATTCGGTTGCTCACATTTGCAACTCAAAGCAGGAACTATGGAATAGACGGAGGCTGGCGAAGGATGAAGTGATGATGCTCGTGCGACATGGTTCCAAGGTTGATGTGATTGCCGTTGGAACGCTCGCTCCTTGATTACCATCAGGATTAGTGATGAACCTGAATAATTGTTATATAGTACATGCGTTCAGGATGAACATTATATCTAGGTCTTGTTTGATGTGACACGGTTACTCATTTAAATCAGACAATAATGGTTGTTCTATTTATATGGCTATTATATTTTATGGTAATGCACCTAATGTGAGGGGTTTATTCTTATTGAATCTCCATAGTGATGACACACATGTTCATAATAGTGATGCCAAAAGATGTAGAGTTCGTAATGATAATACCAGTTTCTTGTGGCACTGTCGCTTAGGTCATATTGGTGTAAAACACCTCAAGAAACTCCATGTTGATAGACTTTTGGAGTCACTTGATTCAGAATCACTTGACACATGTGAACCATGTATCATGGGCAAGATGACTAAGACCACGTTCTATGGAACAATGGAACGGGCAAGTGGCTTATTGGATATTATACATGCTAATGTGTGTGGTCCGATGAGCATGGAGGCACGTGGTGGATATCGTTACTTCCTCACCTTCATCGATGAATGAAGTAGATATGGGTATATTTAATTAATGAAACACAAGTATGAAACATTTGAAAAGTTCAAGCAATTTTAAAGTGAAGTTTAGAATCATCGTAACAAGAAGATTAAATTCCTACGATCTGGTCGAGGAGGAGAATATCTGAGTTATGAGTTTGGCAATCACCTAAAACAATGTGGAATTGTTTGACAGATGACGCCACTTGCAATACCACAGCATAACGGTGTGTCCGAACATCATAATCGAACCTTATTAGATATGGTCCGTTCTATGATGTCTCTTGCCGATTTGTCACTATCGTTTTGGGGTTATGCATTAGAGACAAATGCATTCACTATAAATAGGGCACCATCTAAATCCGTTGAGACGACGTCGTATGAACTGTGGGGTGGCAGAAAACCAAAGTTGTTGTTTCTTAAAGTTTGGGGATGTGATGCTTATGTCAAAAATCTTGAGCCTGCAAAGCTTGAACCCAAAGAGGAGAAATGCGTCTTCATAGGATACCCAAAAGAGACAGTTGGGTTTACCTTCTATCTCATATCTGAAGGCAAAGTATTTGTCGCTCAAAACGACTCATTTCTCGAGAAAGATAGAACTTGATGAGGTTGTTGAACTTCTACTTCAATGGCAGAGTGGCGCAACACGTAAAGTTGTTTCCGTGGAACCCACATTAGTTCAAGAGGAAGTTAATGATGATGATCAGGAAGATTTGGATCAAGTTACTATCGAACCTCGTAGGTCAACAAGGACACACACTAGTCCTGAGTGGTATGATAACCCTATCTTAGAGGTCATGTTGTTGGACAACGATGAACCTATGAGCTATGGAGGAGCAATGGTGGGCCTAGATTCCAACAAATGGTTACAGGCCATGAAATCCAAGATAGACTCCATGTATGAAAACAAAGTATGTACTTTGGAAGTATTACCTCAAGGTCGAAAGGTCATTCAGAATAAATGGATCTTTAAGAAAAAGACAGATGTGGATGGTAAAAAGATTCCAAAGTTCATGTTTCGAGTTGAAAATGTGAGCAACAGAATCAGTATCAAATACCCAGGCACTACTACAAGAGTTGGTGAGGTACACATCAATAACATATATATCAAATATATCTTGTTTGGAGTTGGCCGCCTTCTTATCGGCCAGGTACTCGGGGAAATTTTGCTTCCAGTGACCAGTCCCGTTGCAATAATAACATTCATTTTCCGGCTTTGGTCTAGCCTTGGGTTTCTTTGTCGGAGGGACAACAACCTTTCCACTCTTCTTGGAGTTACCCTTCTTGCCGTTGCAGTTTTTCTTGAAACTAGTGGTCTTATTGACAATCAACACTTGATATTCTTTCTGGATTTCTGACTCAGCGAGTTTCAGCATCGCAAACAGCTCGGCGAGTAACTTATTCATCACTTGCATGTTATAGTTCAACACGAAGCTCTTGTAGCTAGGTGGCAGTGACGGAAGAACTCTATTAGTGATAGCCTTCTGCAGGAGAGCAATCCCCAGCTCAGCTAGACGGTTAGTGTACCCAGACATTCTGAGTGTGCTCACTGTCAGACCCGTTCTCCTCCATTTTGCAAGCATAGAACTTATCAGAGATGTCATACCTCTCGATCCGGGCATTCCTCTCAAATATAAACTTCAATTCCTGGAACATCTCATATGCTCCATGAAGTTCAAAATGTCTTTGAAGTCCCAGTTCTGAGCTATACAAAACTACACATTGGACTAATGAGTAGTCATCCTTACGCGATTGCCAAGCGTTCATAATGTCTTGGGTTGCTCTTTCGGGTGGTGCATCACCTAGCGCTGCATCAAGGACATATTGCTTCTAGGCGGGTGTGGGAATAAGCCTCATATTACGGGCCCAGTCAACAAAGTTGCTTCCATCATCTTTCAGCTTAGCTTTCTCGACGAACGCATTAAAATTCAGGTTTGCTACTACGCGAGCCATTGATCTACAACATAAAATTTTGCAAAGATTACTTAGATTATCTTCAAGTTAATTGAGTTTAGCTAATCATATTGCTAATAAAGTCCCACTCAAATCGACATCCCTCTAGTCATGTGAGTGTCACATGATCCAAATTCACTAAGTCAAGTCCAATCATCACATCAGTTGAGTTTAGTTTCAATGGTGAACATCTCCATGTTGATCATATCAACTATATGATTCATGCTCGACCTTTCGATCTCTTGAGTTACGAGGCCATGTCTGTACATGCTAGGCTCATCAAGTTTAACCCGAGTGTTCTGCATGTGCAACTATTTTGCACCCGTTGTATGTGAATGTAGACTCTATCACACCGATCGTCATGTGGTGTCTCGAAACGACGAACTGTCGCAATGGTGCACACTCGGGGACAACACAATTTTATCTTGAAATTTTAGTGAGATACCACCTTATAAAGCTACCATCATCCTAAGAAAAATAAGGTGCATAAAAGGATTAACATCACATGCAAATCATAAGTGACATGATATGGCCATGAACCTGTGCTTCTTGATCTGCATCACTAAAGCAATGACATGATCTCCATTGTCACTGGTGCCACACCATGATCTCCATCATCATGCTGCCATCGAGGTTGTCGTGCTAACTATGATGTTACTACTCAAGGTACTACTAGACATAAAGCAAAGCATCACCAAGCGCAAAATAATTAGAGACAACCCTATGGCTCATGCCAGTTGCCGTAGAATCGACGTGCAAGTCGATATTTTAACTATTAGAACATGATTATCTCATACATCCAATATATCATATCATGTCTTTGGCCATATCACATCACATGCATACCTTGCAAAAACAAGTTAGATGTCCTCCAGTTTGTTGTTGTAAATTTTACGTGGCTGCTATGGATATCTAGTATGATCGCATCTTACTTACGCAAAGCCACGACGGTGATATGAAAATTCCTATTTAACCTACTCCAAGGACCGCCTAGGTCAAATCCGATTCAACTAAAGTTGAAGAAACAGACACCCGCCAGTCATCTTTATGCAACAAGTTGCATGTTAGTCGATGAAACCGGTCTCGCGTAAGCGTACGAGTAATGTTGGTCCGGGCCGCTTCAATCCAAGAATACCGCTAAATAAAGAAAAGACTAAGGAGGGCAGGAAATTTAACATCAATGCCCATAAACTCTTCTGTGTTCTACTCGAGATATCATGTACGCATGAACCTAGCTGTGATACCATTGTTGGGGAAGGTAGCTGTCACATCCCTGACACCTTAATCAAGTTAGCTTTGTGCTTATGTTTTCTTTGCATTGCATCTAGGAAATTTTCAACAAGAACAAAGCAAGTGGTACAGGAAAATTCTAAAACCCTAGCCACTTCTCATAATAAAGGAAAATTCAAACTAGTTAAAATCAGTGAACCCAAAATGGCCTCAAGAAAAGTTCAATCTTTCTGATAATTCATGGAAGTAAATAAGCAATGAAGAAAACCATTTTCTTGATACTTTAAGCATTTTAAATAAATGCAAAAAGCTACTGGTTTCAAGCTTAAAATTTGAAATCAGAAACTTTAAGTTTTCAAAAATGTTGAAAACTCCAGGAAAGGTTGGAAATATTGCAACAAATATTCTGGGGTGTTTAAAATAGCTTTTACAAACTATTTGGGAGCTGAAATAAATAGTAAATCAATTAGTTAGCAGAACAGAAACAAAACAGGAAAGAAATAAAGGAAGAAACTACCTGACGCCCACCTCAGCCCAGGCCCAGTAGCGTTGTCGTCTTCCTCCTCGCCAGTAGGAGCAGGAGGTGGCCGCCACGTCGCCGCGCGCCTCCACGCACCTCTCTGCCTACCTGGCCGCCGCTTTGCCCTGGTAAGCACGGGGATAACCTCCCCGAGCACGTAGCTATCCATTCCCGTGCTCATTCTTCCCCCTCTCCTCTCGGTTCTCCCGATCCCCTCTGCCGCCATTGACAGGAGCTCGAGCTCGAGCTGCCCGTGCCCCTAGCCATAGGAACTTCCTCCCGAGTGTGCCGTTAGCTCCGCCTCGACGAGCTGGTCCTCCCTGCAGAAGTTGAAGCCTCCCCGAGCCCTGCAACGCCTACGACACCGTCGTCTTCAACCTTCGGCCGCCGGCGAGCTCTGCTCGATTCGTCGCTCTCAGTGCTTCCCTGAGCCGTCTAAGCCCTCCTCTGCACTCCTCGTGAGCTTTCCCCTAAGATCTCCGTGTCGATCCCCTTCTCTAGGCCTAGTTCCACCGGAGCCCGAGAAGGACCGCCGCTGCAGCTCTTCGCCGGTAGCCCTCCGGTGAAGGGTTCGTCCGTCTGAGGCCACCAGCAGCCTCAGGACATCACGTAGATGCTTTAGGAACCCAGCCCCGCGCGTTTTGACCCTGTAATCGATGGCTTCGACGATGGCCGAACTTGGTCGCCGCTAAGCTCGTCGCCGGCGTTGATTCCGGCCACCCCAGCCCCTGGGGTTTGTCCCATTGTGCGCGCCGTCGAGTGGCCGTTCTCCCCGTGGTCTCTGCCGTGAGTTTCGCCGTCGGAGGCGAGTTTCTGAAGCCCTCCACGGTACTGGTGGTCGCCAGAGGCTCCCCGCCGGCGAGGACGACCTCGCCGCCGGTGGATCTCAGCTGGCCTGAGCCACTGACGTGTGGGGCCAGCCTCTGGATAATCTCGAATAATAAAAACAAAACCAACTAATTTAATAAGTCACTGACATGTGGGTCCAGTGAGATTAATTAGCTAATTAAGATTAATTCTAATCTAAAACAGACCAGAGTCACTGACCAGTGGGTCCCACTGGTCAGGTTTGACTTTCAACGGCCAGTTGGACCTGCTGATGTCATGCTGATGCAATAAAGAGTTTTCTGATTTAAAAGAATTCCACAAAAATGTTAAAACTTCTAAAATTCATAGAAATTAATCTGTAACTCCAATGAAAATAATTTATATATGAAAATGTATCAGAAAAATTCAAGGAATCTGAATATGACATTTTCAAACATGCTTGAAAATGTTACAGAACCCAAACATGTAGATTAATGAATAAGTTAATTCTTATAAATACTTTGTAAATGGAATTTGGGAAAATATTTGAATTTCACTTTAAATGACATGATCAAACACTGCCCTAATTACAAACCAACAACCTAACATGTCATCCCATGCATGTTAAAAGCAAGTTGATTTGAGCATCAGGTCGAATCAATTAAAATGGTACACGAGCATACCTCGTTTGAAGTGATATTTGAATCTGATTCAAATCAACTTCAAACCTAATACATGTTAGCTATAATAGTATATTACCTTGCATCCTCATGCCATGCTCATGCATCATCTTGATTGCATATGTTTGATATTGATTGTTGTCATTCCTTTCGGTAGGCTCCGCTCCCCCGGATTCCACGGAATATCCGTCTGACGGATATTGTCACTCCTCTCAGCAACAAGGTACCGGTGAAAGGCTGTGTAGGAGTACATGGCGGGCTGTTTCATTAGAACCATCCTTAGGAACCGAGTTTCATGTATGTAATCCAAGACTAGATACTACCACACGTTGGGATACTTAATTGACCCTCTCGACTTATTAATCGCTTAGTACTCGGTCCAGGAGTTGCAAGTAGTTTCTGGTGTTTATAGTCATGCTGGAGGCCGTTCATAGTGCTGACCTGAGAGATGGGCTGTGATGCGGTAGGCAGTGGCACGGTGTACCAAGTGGCACCCGGATAGTGGGCTTGGGAACCCTACGCACATCGATTGAGGCCGTGGCGGAAACCTCGGCCGGACTTCCGTACGGGTTACTCTCAGATAGGCGATAAGCATGGACTAGGTACTAGTGTGATTAACGGTCGTGGCCGACTCCCTCGCTGGGCTTCCGCTTGAAGGTTGCCGAGGTGAATGACGTGCACATGGCGATAAGTGGCGGGACCTTGTGTGACGAAGTACACGCCTGCAGGGTTATGATCTATTCGAATAGCCGCGTCCGCGGATATGGACTACTTGGAGACATATGTTGTTCATAGATAACTTCAATGGCTACTCATAAAATTGTCAAGATAAGCGTGAGTGTCGCGGACGGCATTTCCGTATGGAGACGGAATGATTCCACGATGGTGTATTGTTGTGGTGTTAGTGGACTCGTGTGCGAGAAATCAAGTTGTCAAAATTATTTAAAAATGCAAGTTGTCTAGCCACGAGTCAAATGCTGGCTTTCCGCATGAAACCCCACCATACCTTATTGATACATTGCATGAGTAGTTAATTATCCTAAAGTCTTGCTGAGTACCTCCGTACTCATATTTTCTTAATAAATGTTGCAGAGGTTTCTAATGACCCTAATGGAGGGTTCTTCATAGACATCGACGACGACGAGTAGCTGGTGTCCCAGCTACGATCTGGCCCTAGGTTGGGTCTGTAGTATAGTCAGGCCATGTGCCTTCTAGTTGCACCTGTCTGTACTCAGACAGTTTTAAACACTTCCCCTAGCTTGTAACTGAATGACTGCTATTATGGGTCGTGAGACCCTTACTGTGTAATATTGTGTGTGTGGCTCTTGTGAGCCTCTTAAATAAAGCTTGTATGTTTATGGTTATGTTGTGATGCCATCGATGTATCTATACATATCGGTATGCCATGCGTACGTATGTCGTACTTGATATGTATGGGGTTCGATTACCTAGCCGTGAACTTTAGTAGCACTCCTTACAGGGAATTGCCCCTTTGTGATCCAACGAGCCATGGTAGCTCGCTACTGCTCCGGACACATTGGTTGACCGGCATGTGTCCTTCTTAGCGGTTGTGTGTGTCCCCTTGGGGAAATGTCACGTGATGTAATGGAGTCCTTGTAGCTTGCTACGACTCGTCTGCGCTCGCTGGTGACCGACACCTGCTTTGTTGGGTCATGTATGCATGTCCTTGTGCGGTACTGCCACTTTGGTTTATGACTAGACTTGTCGATCCGGGTTCTTTAACATTGGACTGCTAGCGACACAAATGCATACGTGAGTCAAAAGGCGCAAACGGTCCCGGCTAAGGTAAGGCTGCAGCCGTGGAGTTAACCGTGCGTGAGACCGCAAAGGGATGCGATGTGTTACATGCTGGATTCCTATGGCTTAGGATCGGGGTCCCGACAGCGTTGGTATCACAGCCTGACTGACTGTAGGACTACTAAGCCAAACTTGTCGAAGTTGAGTCTAGAATTGCTTTAGTTACATATAAGGGAATTGTTTGCGGAAGGGAACGTAAGACTCTTGTTCTCTTCTCAAGTTATTCTATTCTGGTCATCCTCGTCTTTTCTGCGGGAATTAAGGACTAGGTTACTCATCTTCTTCTAGGCTCGTGTTTCTGATCGGTAGATTATAGGACTGCGGGTCAAGAGATATTTGGGTTTCTTTCATTCCTAGGAAAAAGGAAGTAAGTTTGTTTTTGAGCATTTACAGAGCTCAAAATTTGGGTTGTCTCAAAATTTGTTTTTGAGCATTTACAGACATTATGCTGCCCAATTTTGCATTCGGAGCTCTAATGCTTTTGCATTACTCTCTATTTACAGATGCCTGGTTGTCCTTCTCGTCAGGTGGTACGTCTAACCAGGTGCATTGATGTGCCGGGTCATACGGCCATGCTGGTCAGGGTGATGTCGGTGTGCGGTTACCGCTGGTACCCTGAGTACACAATGGAGGAACAGTACCGAGACTTCAACCAAAGCCAGTATATCTGCACTGTTAGGGTATTTCCAGACTACCCTAGAGCTGAGGAGCCAACCCATTGGTCCTATGGGTTGTGAGTCACTGTTGACATGGCAGTACAAGATGCTTCCTATTCAATGCTGACCATTATGAGAGCGAGACATGCACTGCTGCAGAATTCAGAGTTCTGCTATGTTCCGGCCTCTCAGCCTGGTGAAGAGGGATACCTCAGTGGAGTCTATTTTGATTCTTCTATGGAGGATCCACTACTGCAGTCCACTGTTGAGATGCTAGAGAACAGAGACAGGGATGCTCGTGCTCTCCGCATGGAGCTTTATGCTACCCGTGCCCGTCTGTGGACAGCTTTGACGCAGCTGGCACCGGTAGTCCAGACAGGGTACGAAGATATGGAGATGCTGAACCCTGTTAGGACCCATCTTCCGGCCCACGTTGACTGGCCAGCTATAGGAGAAGTCACCCCTCTTCGGGGACCACTCTTACCACCAGTCAGGGGACCAAGGCCACATCCGTGTACTTATGGATCCCATGGATCTCAGGCTAGAGTGTTTCCTAATCCGCAGGTTGAGCTTCCAGGTCATGGAGGAATCTCTATGAAATGTTCTATGGGGATACCTGAGCTATGAGCGGAAGGATAGTATGGTAGTAGCCGTACGTTCACAGACTTGCGTGACTTGTGAAGTATGCATGTGATGTGAAATGAATTCCGGAGGCCTAGATAAATAATGTATAGGAAGCTTGTAAGCCTCTGATGAGTAGTTTCATAATTTCAGTAGTTTTCTCTTCGGTTAAGGTTGTACTGAACTATGTAAGGGTGTGTATGAACCATGGTGTATATATAGCAGTTGCTTGTTACCATGCTGTTCGGATATTCATTTCCGCATTCCGTGTGTTCAGTACATTCTTAATCCATAGCTAGTATTGATATGATATTGGTCTAAGTTGTGAGTTTGTTTGTCAGGATGGTGTTCACCAGGTTGAACCATGCCCCTTCTCATGAGCAAGGCGAGGGTAGTCAAGCGTCGCAGGAAGACCTGCCTCACCCGCCCTCTCTGGCGGAAATTATGCTTGAGGCAGAGAGAAACAAAAGGGAGACCAACCGATTGTTAGAGCGTATTGAGCAGAATACGGCTCGTCAGCCTAGGAATGTTGCAGTGTCCCTCAACGACTTTGTGAAGATGAATCCTCCAAAGTTTCATCATTCCGTCGATCCCCACGACGCTGATGACTGGCTGTGCAGCATCTCACACAAGATTCGCTCTGCGAATGTTTCTGAGGCCGATAAGGTGACCTTTGCGGCGTATTTCCTGGAAGGACCCGCCAATCTGTGGTGGGAGAACTTTGAAGCTATGCGTCCTGCTGAACCAGCAGCCACATGGGCAGACTCCAATGCAGCTTTTCGTCTCCACCATCTTCCAGAGGGCCTGATGGACAGAAAGAGAGAGGAGTTTTGTGCCTTCACTCAGGGCAAGTTGACCGTGGATGCCTATAGCCACGAGTTCGGTAACCTCGCCCGCTATGCAACAGAGGAGGTGTCTACTGACGACAAGAAGCAAGCAAGATTCCGTAAGGATCTGAGCCCTGAGCTTCGTCGTGATCTGCGCCTCCACGAGTGTGCAAGCTTTCAAGCCCTGGTCAACAAGGCGATCAGTGCCGAGACTGGTCATTCTGATTTTGAAGCCACAAGGAAGCACTCCCGTGACTTTGGCTCGTCTTCTGGTTCCACGTTCCCAAAACGTAGGCTGTGGGTTCCGAACAGTTCCCTGCCGCCAAGATACACTCCGAGGCCATCCCGCGTGGCGCCTCAGACGAATCAGACCAACCATCCAGCAAAAACTTATGGTGGTCCAGCTAGCAATGCTGCACCACATGCCAACCAAGTGATATGCGACAAGTGTGAAGAACCAGGGCACTACTCCCGTGAGTGTCCTCAAAATGTGGGTGCCAAGCAACCCGGAAAGTCCATCGGGCAAGGCAAGTCGGGCAAAGTTTACTATGTGAAGCCAACTCCTGCACGTGGCCGTGTGAACTATGTGTAAGCAGAAGAAGCTGCAGAGGATCCCGACGTCATGCTGGGTACGCTTCTTGTTAATCATCACCCATCGTCTGTTCTCTTTGACACTGGGTCTTCTCATTCCTTCATTTCATAAAGTTATGCACAGTTGCATAACATGTCTTTTTGTGATATGCCAATTCCATTGGTTGTCCAAACTCCTGGTAGTAAATGGAAAACTTCTAGGATAACCTATGACAATGAAATTCTAGTAGACAGGCTAGATTTTCTAGCCTCATTGATAGCCTTGAAATCTTCGGATATTAATATCATCTTGGGTATGGACTGGATGTCAGCTCACTATGCCAAGATTGATACTCATTCTAGAAATGTCCAGCTTACCCATCCCTCGGGTGAGATAGTAAATGTCTCTACTCGACTTGCCAAATGCCAACTCTATTCCTGAAATGCCAACCCTCTTCCGGAACTTGAAGACATTCCGGTAGTCCGTGACTTTCCGGATGTCTTTCCTGAGGAACTGCCAGGAATTCCACCTGACAGAGATGTAGAGTTTGTGATAGATCTTGTTTCGGGAACTGTCCCAATAGCCAGAAGACCATATAAGATGGCACCCCTGGAGCTAGCCGAACTTAAGAAGCAACTAGATGAGGCCTTGAATAAAAGTTTCATTCGTCCTAGCTCTTCTCCTTGGGCTTGCCCCGTCCTCTTCGTCAAGAAGAAAGACGGAACGGATCGGATGGTTGTAGATTACCGACCAGTTAATCTGGTGACCATAAAGAACAAGTATCCGCTTCCCAGGATCAACGACCTGTACGATCAGCTCGCTGGGTCCTCAGTCTTCTCCAAAATGGATTTGAGGTTGGGATACCATCAAATCAAGATCAAGAACGGGGACATTCCAAAAACGGCTTTTGTTACTCGTTATGGCCAATACGAGTACACTGTCATGTCCTTCGGTTTAACCAATGCCCCAGCCACCTTCTCTCGTTTGATGAATTCAATCTTCATGGAGTATTTGGATAAATTCGTCGTGGTATACCTCGATGATATTCTCATCTACTCGAAGAACGAACAAGAACATGCCGAGCATCTAAGGCTGGTATTGATGAAACTTTGAGAGCATCGCCTTTATGCCAAGTTCTTAAAATGTGAATTTTGGTTACCGGAAGTGACCTATCTAGGTCACGTAATCTCTGATAAGGGTATTGCTGTCAATCCCGAGAGAGTTCAAGCTGTCCTTGATTGGACTCAACCTGAATCGGTGAAGCAAGTTAGGAGTTTTCTTGGTCTAGCGAGCTATTGTCACCGCTTTGTCGAGAATTTCTCCAAGGTTGCAAAGCCTCTAACTGAACTCCTCAAGAAGGATAAAAAGTTCGAGTGGACACCACAGTGTGAGCATAGTTTTCAGGAACTGAAAAGACACCTAACTTCCGCACCTGTGTTGCTACCACCAGATTTTTCTAAGGACTTTGTTATCTATTGCGACGCCTCGCGACAAGGATTAGGTTGCATTCTCATGCAAGATCGTCATGTGATCGCATACACATCTCGACAGTTGCGTCCACATGAGGACAATTATCCCACACATGACCTTGAGCTTGCATCCGTGGTCCATGCACTAAAAACCTGGCGACATTACCTTTTGGGTAATCGTTGCGAAATATTCACTGATCACCAAAGTCTCAAATATATCTTCACCCAGCCAGATTTGAATCTTAGGCAAAGACGGTGGGTTGAGTTGATCTCGGATTATGACTTAGGGATAACTTACACCCCGGCGAAGGCCAATGTTATGGCCGATGCACTAAGTCGTAAATCTTATTGTAACAATTTGATGCTACAACAAGGTCAACCACATCTCTATGAGGAATTTCGGAAGTTGAATCTTCATATTGTTCCTCAAGGATTCCTTTCTACCCTGGTGGCGAAGCCTACTCTTAGGGATCAAATCATAGCCGTGCAGGCTTTTGATAAGGGTATATCCCGGATCAAGGAGAATATTGCTAGCGGTAACGCTAGGGATTTCTCCATCAATGAGAAAGGTGTTGTGTTCTTTCAGAACCGTTTAGTGGTTCCCAAGAGCAAACGTCTATGGCAATTGATCCTTAAGGAGGCTCATGATTCTCCTCTCACCATTCATCCCGGTAGTACTAAGATGTATCAGGACCTACGCCAAAGGTTCTGGTGGACTAGGATGAAGAGAGAAATTGCTGAGTTCGTTGCTAACTGCGACGTTTGTCGTCGAGCTAAGGCAGAACATCAAAGGCCTACTGGCACCCTTCAACCTCTAGCTATTCCTGAATGGAAATGGGATAAAGTTAGTATGGATTTCATTACCGGATTTCCCATTACCAAGAAAGGAAATAATGCTATCTTTGTGGTCATTGACCGTCTTTCCAAAGTGGCTCATTTTCTTCCCGTTCGTGAGAGTATCACAGCTAGCCAGCTAGCAGAGTTATATATCTCTCGAATAGTGTCTCTTCATGGTGTTCCCCTGGAGATTAACTCGGACGGTGGGAGTATCTTTACTTCTCTCTTCTGGGAAAGTTTTCAGAATGCCATGTGGACTCACTTGTCTTTTAGCACAGCTTTCCATCCCCAATCAAGTGGTCAAGTAGAAAGAGTGAATCAAATCCTAGAAGATATGCTCCGAGCTTGTGTTATATCATTCGGTATGAATTGGGAGAAGTGCCTTCCATTCGCCGAATTCGCTTATAACAATAGTTATCAATCAAGCTTGGGCAAAGCTCCTTTTGAAGTTCCCTATAGACGAAGATGTCGAACACCTCTTAATTGGTCAGAAACCGGAGACAGGCAACTCTTTGGCCCGGATATGATCCTGGATGCAGAAGAGCAGGTTCGCATTATTCGTGAAAAGTTGAAAACAGCCCAGTCTCGTCAAAAGAGCCAATATGATCGTCATCATAAGGTTGTGACCTTTGAAGTTGACGAGAAGGCTTACCTTCGGGTTACACCTTTGAAGGGTACCCATCGATTCGGTATCAAGGGCGAGTTGGCTCCTCGTTACATTGGTCCTTTTCGCATTCTTGACAAACAAGGAGAAGTTGCCTACCAGTTGGAACTTCCTCCGCATCTTTCCAAGGTTCATGATGTCTTCCACGTCTCGCAACTCACGCGTTGCTTTCCTGATCCTATCCGTGAAGTGGACCACGAAACGCTTGATCTCCAAGATAACCTTTGATACCGAGAGTACCACGTGCGTATTCTTGATCAAGCTGAGCGTACCACTCAACGTCGAAACCTCAAGTTTCTTAAAGTTCAATGGTCAAATCATTCTGAAAAGGAGGCAACTTGGGAAAGAGAGGATCGCCTCCGACTTGAGTATCCTGCGTTATTTCCGACGACTTCTAAATCTCGGGACGAGATTCTTTTGAGTGGGGGTGAGTTGTCACATCCCTGACACCTTAATCAAGTTAGCTTTGTGCTCATGTTTTATTTGCATTGCATCTAGGAAATTTTCAACAAGAACAAAGCAAGTGGTGAAGGAAAATTCTAAAACCCTAGCCACTTCTAAAAATAAAGGAAAATTCAAACTAGTTAAAATCAATGAACCCAAAATGGCCTCAAGAAAAGTTCAATCTTTCTGATAATTCATGGAAGTAAATAAGCAATGAAGAAAACAATTTTCTTGATACTTTAAGCATTTTAAATAAATGCAAAAGGCTACTGGTTTCAAGTTTAAAATTTGAAATCAGAAACTTTAAGTTTTCAAAAATGTTGAAAAACTCCAGGAAATGTTGGAAATATTCCAACAAATATTCTGGGGTGTTTAAAATAGCTTTTACAAACTATTTGGGAGCTGAAATAAATAGTAAATCAATTAGTTAGCAGAACAGAAACAAAACAGGAAAAAAATAGAGGAAGAAACTACTTGACGCTCACCTCAGCCCAGGCCCAGTAGCGTTGCCATATTCCTCCTCGCCAGTAGGAGCAGGAGGTGGCCGCCGCGTCGCCGCGCGCCTCCACGCACCTCTCTGCCTGCCTGGCCGCCACTTCGCGCTGGCAAGCACGGGGATAACCTCCCCGAGCACGTAGCTATCCATTCCCGTGCTCATTCTTCCCCCTCTCTTCTCGGTTCTCCCGATCCCCTCTGCCGCCATTGACAGGAGCTCGAGCTCGAGCTGCCCATGCCCCTAGCCATAGGAACTTCCTCCCGAGTGTGTCGTTAGCTCCGCCTCGACGAGCTGGTCCTCCCCGCAGAAGCTGAAGCCTCCCCGAGCCCTGCAACGCCTACGGCACCGTCGTCTTCAACCTTCGGCCGCCAAGCTCGTCGCCGGCGTTGATTCCGGCCCGGTGAAGGGTTGGTCCGTCTGAGGCCACCAGCAGCCTCAGGACATCAAGTAGATGCTTTAGGAACCCAGCCCCGCGCGTTTTGACCCTGTAATCGATGGCTTCGACGATGGCCGAACTTGGTCGCCACCAAGCTCGTCGCCGGCGTTGATTCCGGCCACCCCAGCCCCTGGGGTTTGTCCCATCGTGCGCGCCGTCGAGTGGCCGTTCTCCCCGTCGTCTCTGCCGTGAGTTTGGCCGTCGGAGGCAAGTTTCCGAAGCCCTCCATCGTACTGGTGGTCGCCGGAGGCTCCCCGCCGGCGAGGACGACCTCGCCGCCGGTGGATCTCATCTGGCCTGAGTCACTGACGTGTGGGGCCAGCCTCTGGATAATCTGGAATAATAAAAATAAAACCAAATAACTTAATAAGTCACTAACATGTGGGTCCGGTGAGATTAATTAGCTAATTAAGATTAATTCTAATCTAAAACAGACTAGAGACACTGACGAGTGTGTCCCACTGGTCAGGTTTGACTTTCAACGGCTAGTTGGACCTGCTGATGTCATGCTGATGCAATAAAGAGTTTTCTGATTTAAAAGAATTCCAGAAAAATGTTAAAACTTCTAAAATTCATAGAAATTAATCTGTAACTCCAATGAAAATAATTTATATATGAAAAAGTATCAGAAAATATCAAGGAATCTGGATATGTCATTTTGAAACATGTTTGAAAATGTTACAGAACCCAAACATGTAGATTAATGAATAAGTTAATTCTTATAAATACTTTGTAAATGGAATTTGGGAAAATATTTAAATTTCACTTTAAATGACATGATCAAACACTGTCCTAATTAAAAACTAGCAACCTAACATGTCATCCCATGCATGTTAAAAGCAAGTTGATCTGAGCATCAGGTCGAATCAATTAAAATGGTATCCGAGCATACCTCGTTTGAAGTGATATTTGAATTTGATTCAAATCAACTTCAAACCTAGTACATGTTAGCTATAATAGTATATTACCTTGCATCCTCATGCCATGCTCATGCATCATCTTGATTGCATATGTTTGATATTGATTGTTGTCATTCCATTCGGTAGGCTCCGCTCCCCCGGATTCCACCGAATATCCGTCTGACGGATATTGTCACTCCTCTGAGCAACAAGGCAAGCAACCATTTTGATCATCCCGATAAATACCATGTTCTTGCTCCTGCACTTACTTATTGCATTAGGATCAAATGCTTCAAATGCTTTTGCCACGTTAGTTGAACCCACTTCCTTTGCATGACCTATCCTTGTCACAGTAAATACTTGAACCCTGCAACCTAGCATACCTGGTAGTTGCTTGAGCCATGATGCGCCTTATCCTGCTATGCATGCTATGCTTAGAGTTGCATATGGTCTGTCATCTGGGAGATGAACAGAATTGTGAGAATGTGTTCGGTAAGCAAAGGTCGTGTGTTGAACCTGATTTGGTAAAGGTACCGGTGAAAGGTTGTGTAGGAGTACATGGCGGGTTGTTTCATTGGAACCGTCCTTAGGAACTGAGTTCCGTGTATGTAATCCAAGACTAGATACTACCACACGCTGGGATACTTAATTGACCCTCTCGACTTATTAATCGCTTAGTACTCCGTCCAGGAGTTGCAAGTAGTTTTTGGTGTTTATAGTCATGCTGGAGGCCGTGCATGGTGCTGACCTAAGAGGTGGGCTGTGATGCAGTAGGCAGTGGCACGGTGTACCAAGTGGCACCCAGATGGTGGGCTTGGGAACCCTGCGCACATCGTTTGAGGCCGTGGCGGAAACCTCGGCCGGACTTCCATACGGGTTATTCTCAGATAGGCGATAAACCTGGACTAGGTACTAGTGTGGTTAACTGTCGTGGCCGACTCCCTCGCTGGGCTTCCTCTTGAAGGTTGCCGAGGTGCATGACGTGCACATGGAGATAAGTGGCGAGAGCGGGTGTGACGAAGTACACCCCTGCAGGGTTACGATCTATTCGAATAGCCGCGTCCGCGGATATGGACTACTTGGAGACATATGTTGTTCATAGATAACTTCAATGGCTACTCATAAAATTGTCAAGATAAGCGTGAGTGTCGCGGACGGCATTTCCGTATGGAGACGGAATGATTCCACGATGGTGTATTGTTGTGGTGTTAGTGGACTCGTGTGCGAGAAATCAAGTTGTCAAAATTATTTAAAAATGCAAGTTGTCTAGCCACGAGTCAAATGTTGGCTTTCCACATGAAACCCCACCATACCTTATTGATACACTGCATGAGTAGTTAATTATCCTAAAGTCTTGCTGAGTACCTCCGTACTCATGTTTGCTTAATAAATGTTGCAGAGGTTGCTAATGACCCTAATGGAGGGTTCTTCATAGACATCGACGACGACGAGTAGCTGGTGTCCCAGCTACGATCTGGCCCTAGGTTGGGTCTGTAGTATAGTCAGGCCATGTGCCTTCTAGTTGCACCTGTCTGTACTCAGACAGTTTTAAACACTTCCGCTGGCTTGTAACTGAATGACTGCTATTATGGGTCATGAGACCATTACTGTGTAATATTATGTGTGTGGCTCTGCTGAGCCTCTTAAGTAAAGCTTGTATGTTGATGGTTATGTTGTGATGCCATTGATGTATCTATACATATCGGTATGCCATGCGTACGTGTGTCGTACTTGATATGTATGGGGTTCGATTACCTAGCCGTGAACTTTAGTAGCACTCCTTACAGGGAATTGCCCCTTTGTGATCCAACGAGCCATGGTAGCTCGCTACTGCTCCGGACACATTGGTTGACCGGCATGTGTCCTTCTTAGCTGATATGTCTGCCCCCTTGGGGAAATGTCACGCAATGTAATGGAGTCCTTGTAGCTTGCTACGACTCGTCTACACTCGCTGATGACCGACACCTGCTTTGTTGGGTCATGTATGCGTGTCCTTGTGCGGTACTTCCACTTTGGTTTATGACTATACTTGTCGATCCGGGTTCTTTGACATTGGACTGCTAGGGACACAAATGCATACGTGAGTCAAAAGGCGCAAACGGTCCCGGCTAAGGTAAGGCTGCAACCGTGGAGTTAACCGTGCGTGAGACCGCAAAGGGATGCGATGTGTTACACGCTGGATTCCTATTGCTTAGGATCGTGGTCCCGACAGTAGCATGGGAAAAATAATAATTCCTACGCACATGCGAAAACTATCATGGTGATCATCATCTACGAGAGGGGAGATTGGATCCACATAACCTTGTAGATTGCTAAGCGGGAAGCGTTAAGAAACGCGGTTGATGTAGTCGAACGTCTTCACGATCCGAATCGCAAGCGTCCCACGAACTCCATCCCAATATAGTACCGAACGGATGGCACCTCCGCATTCAGCACACGTACAACTCAATGACGATCTCCAAGTTCTTGATCCAGCAAGAGAGACAAAGAGGTAGCTAAATTCTTCGGCAGCATGACGGCATGGCGGTGATGGGGGTGGAGCTACTCTAGTAGAGCTTCGTCGTGTCGTACTGAACTAGCTATGGGGTGTCATGAAGTGGTGGAGGGAGAGAGGGCTGCACTATGGCTTGGGGTGCCAAAAGCCTCTCTCACCACCACTATATATAGGTGGGACGGAGGGGTGGCGCCCTGGGGAAAAAACTCCTTTGGTCGGTCGGCGCAAGAGGAGAGGACACAACTTGGAAGGAGGAGTCCTCCTTCCCCAATTCGGGTTTGGCCTCCTCTCCTTTCCATTCTCCTTCTTTCGGCCGAAGTGGTCTTCTTGGGCTGGACAATATCCCACTAAAGGCTGGAGTGCCACCCTTGGGCCTCGTTGGTTCTCTCCCGGGTGGGTGGCCCCTCCAGGTGGAACTCTGGAACCCATTCTTCACTCCCGGTACTTTACGGGTAATGCCCAAAAACCTTCCGGAAGAAAAATGGATACTTCCTATATATTAATCTTCATCTACGGACCATTCCAGAAACCCTCGTGATGTCTAGGATCTCATCCGGGACTCCGAATGACATTCGGTTACCAACATCAATAATTCAACTATACCGAAAAGTCATCGAACCTTAAGTGTGCAGACCCTGCGGGTTCGAGAACTATGTAGACATGATCGAGATACTCTCCGGTCAATATCCAATATCAGGAACTAGATGCCCATATTTGATCCTACATATTCTACAAAGATCTTACCCGTTGAACCTCTATGTCAAGGATTTAGTTAATCCCGTATATCATTCCCTTTGTCCTTCGGTATGTTACTTGCTCGAGATTCGATCGTCGGTACCTCCATGCCTAATTCAATCTCGTTACTGGCAAGTCTCTTTACTCATTCCATAATACAGAATCCAGTGGCTAACTTTTTAGTCATATTGCTTGCAAGGATTTTTTGTGATGTTGTATTACCAAGTGGGCCCCGAGATACCTATCTATCATACGGAGTGACAAATCCCAGTCTTGATCTATGCTAACTCAACGGACACCTTCAGAGATACATGTAGAGCACCTTTATAGTCACCGAGTTACGTTCGATGTTTGATACACACAAGGCATTCCTCCGGTGTTAGTGAGTTACATGATCTCATGGTCATAGGACTTATACTTGAGATGGAGAAAACAATAGCAACAAAATGACACGATCACATGCTATGTTTATAGTTTGGCTCTTGTCCATCACATCATTCTCCTAATGATGTGATCCCATTATCAGGTGACAACACTTGTCTATGGCTAGGAAACCTCAACCATCTTTGATTAGAGAGCTAGTCAACTAGAGGCACACTAGGGACATTGTGTTGTCTATATATCCACACATGTATTTGTGTTTCCATTCAATACAATTATAGCATGGATAATAATCGATTATCTAGAAACTGGAAATATAATAATAACTATTTTATTATTGCCTCTAGGGCATATTTCCAACACACACACACACCAGCCAATGAATAGTGCATATGCCGGCAAGTCATGCATCGAGTACATGTAGCAGACATGCATTTTGAATTTTCCTTTTCTAGCGGCGTTGTATGTCTTGAGCCCATTATCCCAAGCTTCTTGCAATTCATCCTTAAGAGGTTGCATGTACAAATTCTTATTCTTTCGATAATAGTTGGGCCTTGGAATTATCAACGTTTGGAAAATGTTCTTTCTTTGCATAATTTGTCCGGGGGGGGGGGGGGGCAGATTGACGGGAATGACAAGTACATGCCAACAATTGTATTGGGTTTCCATCATACCAAACAGATCGAACCCATCCATGCCGATTCAAACTCAAGGACGCCTTGGATCTGCCGCTTTATTCTCGTGTAATGCATCGAAGTGCTTCGACGCAAACGCATCCGATGTGTGTACTAACATGTCATCTATATCCAGTTCGGTTCTTTTGTCCAGTTTGTGCCAGTTCATCCGTCTGACTATCTCTTCGACCATGATAAGACGTTGAAGTATTGGTATGATTGGCATATAGCGAAGAACATTAACGGGGATTTTGGTGTGCCTCTTCTCACCCATATTGTTGTCTACCACAACATACCTAGAAGAGTTGCAAATCGGACAATAGTTCAAGCCCATATACATAAGCCTAAGTAAGGCACGTCCTTTCTCACACGCATCTATCTTCTCATAGGGTATCTTAAGTACATGGAGGATTTTTTTCCGACAAGTGTAGGTTTTCATGCATTACATGACCTTTGGGTAGAAAGCGTCCAAATAGTGTCATCGTTACGTCGTGACATTCTCTTCCCAAATTAAATTGAGCCTTTATAACCATTACTTGTGCGATGGCATCCAACTGGAAAAGCTCAGTGTGCTCCTAGAGGGGACGTTTTGAAGACTCCAAGATTTCATTGAAGGCCTTTGCATATTCATCCATCTCATTGTCCAAATCCCGAACATCATCCAAATCATGCACCATGTCTTCAATCCCAGTACCATGCTCATCGGTATGATGACGAACCACCACAACTCTCGTACATTGGGAAGACTCACCATGAAATGTCCGCACCGTATATTCAGATGTAAAACCCCACTTCTATAGGTGTTTACCAATTTCACCCTTTGTCCTCTTTGAAAAGTTGTCGCACTTAGGACAGGGGCACCATATTTTTCTATGGCCATATGCAAATGCGACTTTCACAAACCACTTGGTATTTTTAACCGTTCATTAGTCATGTATTTCTGACTAGTGTGACGTGTGTACATCGACGCATAATCACCCATGTCGCTACTTGCACTGACAATACGTGCACCAAATTCATATTCATCAAGTTATATATAATGTAATTAAGACTATATACATAACTAATTATTGTTGTCATATTATTTGTGGAACATTTTATTTTTATCGCACAGAAGCGAAACGTGCATTCATGGATTGAATCCTATCTATAATAGGTAAAGATGGGTCCTAATCCCACCTGGGTACGTGTAGATTTGGTTCGTTCCCCGTGCTCTACTCATGTCCGAGGAAACATTTCGGCATCACCTCCCCGCTATTCTCCACATACACGTCTAGGAACAAGCCGAAATAATGTGTACCTGGAGAACAACGGGTGGTGCTAACGAAATTTTGATTCATACCGGAGTAGAGCACAGGAAACGAAACCCAATATACACATACTCGAGTTGCCCATGGATAAGGTGGACAATTTTAAAGGATGACGGTTACAAATATGCAAAGACATGCATATTTATAGATGCCACCCTTTCAAACGGGAGACACCTAGGTTATGAGACTTGACATGAAAATAAAATGTAATGGCATTTGCATGACGATCGGAACAAATCAACTAGGGTAGGGTCGGGGAGGAGATGATACTAGTGCTCACCACTAGACCATGTAGGGGAGGTGGCCTAACGACAATGGGACCGATAGTGCTGGTGGAGGTGAAGAGAAGATCCCTCGCACATAAAAAGCACAAGCATAACGCCACAACCAACATAAGCTCGACAAAACAATCTAATCAACAACATCTATCCTAACGAAAGAAATAAAGACACTTTAAAAAAGAATGACTAGCTTAAGAGGAAACAACTCCATCAGGAGGACGGGCCTGGTGATGGAGCCAAGGCGAGACGAGCAGGAACCAGCCCCCCCCCAACCGTCGACCGATACTCCAAAACAGTGTGCACTATTAGAGATAAATCACATGTCTAGGCATAGTTTGGCCCGCTGATATCAGCGTGTATTAAAATTAAAAAGGATTGAAAATCTCATAATAAAAGCCCACTAGCATCTAGATTAGCAAAGAAGCCCCAATCTTATACCTTGGAGCAGTGTAACTGCTCTCTCTAGTGCATCATTAGGTCTACTACGTACATTGGTTAAATTAGATGCCACCGCTGCAGCCGGCGTGTGCCCATATGCCTACAATCTCTCGACTCTGCCGCTCACGTTGTTATTCATACAACAAGTCAGCGACACAACTTACATAATTGCTTCAGCTAACAAACTAGCGGATAAACACTATTCTCATCTCTCTCAATTCTCATCTCAGTGTTGAAATTATACATCATATTTTATTTTCTTTATTTTGTGATTTGAGATGCTACCAAGAAGTAATATCTTGTATGTTGAAATTAAACACCATATTTTATTTGCTTTGTTTTTTTGATTTGGGATGCTATAAAAATCATATTTTGTATATGTCATAAAATTATCGTAATGAGAATTATCATGTACGGTTTCCTATTTGTGATGAAAATTTTTCCTATTTTGACATTGTAAAGTATAGTTAATTTCTGAAACTAAATTTCCTCAACTATGAACATAATAGGCGCTGCTAAACACGATTAATATTAATTTGTTTTCTAAGACGGTTACTTATAAAACTGAAAATTCTTCAACTACGAAGAAAAAAAATGATGCTAAACAACACTAAAAGTAATTCATTTTCTCACATGATTTCTTAGGATTCTTGACATACTCAAATTGGTAATGAGACCATTCTGCAAGGTATCAACCTTGTTGTTTATAATTATGTTTTCCATTGGATTTTTTCTAACTACTTGGCTTGGACCCCCTTATACCTAAATCCTGGCTCCGCCCCTGTTCTAATTTCTAAAACTAAATTTCCTCAACTATTAACAAAAGGCTCATCGAATCCAATGGCTGAGAGAGAGAGAGAGAGTGATTGAGAGAGTGAGTGTGTGTGTCTGTGAGAGATAGAGAGAGATTAGGGGGAGGGAACCTTGACAGGTTCGGAGCATAGAAACCTCGTGGTAGGCCAAGAACGATAGTAGCGGCAACCAGGCCCTCCTCTCCTGGTGTCTGAGCAGGTGGGGAGATGCTTTCGCCCTCACGCACCTCTATTGCTGGTCCGTACGCACCGTGGCTGTCGTGTTGGATTTGGCCGCCCTTGACCCGCTGCTCGATTTGTGGCTTCCGATAGGGAGATAGAGGGAGAGGCTAGGGACGTCGATGATGGGCGAAGAGCGGAGGACGCAGGATGGATGGCAGCGCAAAGTGGTGATGTCGCTGGCGTAGGCGGCGGGTGATTTGGTGTAGAGGAGCAACGATGAAGAATAAAGTGGTGCATGGGTTTGTTTCTTTGTAAACTTGAAAAAGTTTGCCATTCGCAAGCGGGTGACATATGGAACGTCCGGTTGACCTAACCAACGTTGTGCTCCAGTGGGGCTCAGGTCCATTTTTTCCGTGTGCTAGAATGGAGTGATCGTTTCCATTTGACCTAACTAGCATGGTGCAATAGTGGGGCCAGGTCCATTATTTGTCGTGTGCTATTCGGCTCTTTGTTGTCTACTAGAAGACAATAGAGAATGTACTAATGACCAAAACCATCTTTTCTAGGAGACCTTTCTTTGTCGTGTGCTTTTTGGAAGCGGACGGCAAAAACCATCCGTGACGTCCGCTAGGAGACAACAAAGAATGGACTGATGGTAAATTCTCTAATTCTTGTAGTAACCCCCCGCACCTTTCCAAGGTTAATGATGTCTTTCAAGTTTCTCAACTTAGGCATTCCTTCACGGACACTATCCACAAAGTAGTCCATGAAACACTTGATCTCCAAGATAACCTCACCTATCGAGAGTACCCTATTCGTATTCTTGATCAACCAGAACGTACCACTCGGCGTCAAAACATAAAGTTTGTGAAGGTTATGTGGTCACATCATTCCGAGAATGAAGCTACGTTAGAACAAGAAGATCGTCTTCGACTTGAGTACCCCGCCCTCTTCCCGATGGACCCTAAATCTTGGAATGATATTCTTTTGAGTGGGGGAGATTTGGTACATCCCTAGTTTTTGTATGCACGAGCCTAGCATTTCATGTGTTGCATCAGGTTTAAATTTTTTTTGAAATTGAAATGGGGATGATCAAACCCTAGCAATATGAATTTCAAATAGGTTCAACTACAAATATTTTCAATGAACCCAAATTGGTCTTCTAAAATATTCGTCATTTCTGGAAAAATGTGGTAACATCAACCAGAGGTTATGCATATTTTTCCATGTCACTTTTGGTTGCTGAATGAAATCAATAAGTATTTGAATTGGAGTTATAAAATTCTATAAATATATTTAGTAACTCCAATAATTCTCAAACAATTTGTGGGGATGTGGAACAGTCCATTTACGTTCCATAATATTCTTTAGAAGCAATTAAATTGATTTGGTTGTAAACCAAATTATAACAAACTACAGAAAATAGATATGAGAAAGAACTAAAAAAAGGAAGGAAACCCACCTGGCCTAACTTACCTGGTCGGCCCATCTTGCTCGTGCGAGCCATCTCCTACCTCCGCCAAAACGCATAAGTGAAGGAAGTCATGGCGTGCGTGCGGGAGGGCCAAGCTAGTAGACTTCCTGGCCTCCCCTGGACAGCGAGACGCCGAGGATGTGATAGCCCAAGACCGACGCTCCAGAAGATTACCCTTTTATTCCGCTCTCGTCGTGTGATTCGTCTGGTGGTCACATAAATCATCGCATCACGCGCATCATCTGCATTGCATCGGCACTCCATTGCCGACAGTTTGCAAAACGTGCATCCATTATTAGTTGTCGGGTTCTCTCCGTTCTTGCCATTAACCGTATCGAGACCAACCACACACGCACACGTCCACGGAACCGTTAAAAATATGGTTTTTAAAACTGTGTACAAAATACTCTCGGTTTGGATTGAAACTTGGCGTGCGGTCTTATTTTAATGTAGGTAGGCTGCCTGCCAAATTTCATCGCAATCAGAGTTCGTTTGATACCCGTAGCATTTATTATATAGCGGTACTATAGCGGGTTTATTTGTCGGGCGTTCGGTGTTTTAAAAACTATGTTGTCATGTGCTCGTTTTCCCTCTCATCTCCGCTTAGACCCCTCTAAACAGCCCACCATATCCATCCTAGCCAACCCCGTGACTGGAGACGTCCGATCGAGTTCGAACGCTCCGAAAACAGGCAAAAACCCCAAACCTATCCCCCAAATCAATCCCTACCTATTTATGCCATCAACCCCTGCCAAAAACGAAACCCTAACCCCAGCCTCAAAATCTGCGTCGCAGCTCCTCCACCCACTGGGCCCGCCCGAGCCCGGGTCAGGCCCACGAAGCCCGTCTGGCCAGCTCTTTTCGAGCCAGCCAGAGCCCCAGCTCGCCCGGCTCCTCCTGAGCCTTCTGAGCTCCCCCGCTGCCAGATCTCCATCGCATCGCCCCAGGCAGTATCGGAGCAAGCGCTAGCCCACCGTCGTTGCTCCGCTCTAGAAGGTCGCCGTCGCCATCCGCCAGCACGAGCAACTGAGCCCGGGCCCCGAGCTGCCCGACCAGCTCCGCCCCGCACCGTCGCCTGCCCAGCTCCTCCTCCTCACCCCGCGGCCATGTTGCCCTGCCGCCGGCCAACTGGTGCTCCCAGACTCTGGAACCGCCACCCCCGCTCACCTCCCGCTGCGCCGGTCACCGGAACTCAGCCAACCCCATGAGGAGATCGAGCAGGAGTCTCGGTTTGCCTGATCCCGACGCGTTAATATTGTTATTATTACAAAGTTAACGCGTGGGGTCATTTTGAAGATGCTATATGTCGTTTCTGGCCTCATTTAAAATGCCTAAATAGGCATATTATTTTGTTCTTTACCCCTTGCCATGTCTAACACTATTTAACATTGTCGTGTACCTAAACGGGAGTAAACTAAATAATTAAACGTGAAGTTCCGTCAATATGCAACTCGTTGCATATTTAGCTTCACTTAATGTGTAGCATTTGACTGTGTGAATTTCCATGCCGAGCCTTGCATGATTTAACCGAGCATGCATCATATGTGTTGTGCATCATGTCGTGCATGTGCTATGGTGAATATCATGTGTTGATTCTTGTTTCCATTTGCTTCGTCTCGATAGATTTCCTCAAGAGTGTAGAAACGTGAGGATCCGTTCGACTACGTCGGTTCGTCTGCTTCATGAAGTCGTTCTTCTTCCAATTGGGATCTCAGGCAAGATGATTGTTTCCCTTGATACCATTACTATCATTACCATGCTATTTGTTTCGTTTCTATCCCAATGTCTCGATGCCTACCACCTATTAAATATCAGCCTCCTAACATTGCCATGAAAACCTTCAACCATCTACAACCTAGCAAACCACTGATTGGCTATGTTACCGCTTGCTTAACCATTGGATAGCGTTGCGAGTTGCAGGTCCAGTTGCTTTGATGTGCGAACATGGGTTCCTTGTTATATCACCATACTATTGCTAGTTAATTTAATGCACCTATATACTTGGTAAAAGGTGGAAGGCTTGGCTTTCTAGCGTGGTGTCTTGTTCCACCTTTGTCGCCCTAGTTTCGGCTAGCGGTGTTATGTTCCATAAATGAGAGCTCCTAACATGCTTGGGGTTGTTATGGGGACCCCCTAGATTCTCATTTTGGGCTAAAGCTCGTCTGGGAAGGCCCAACATTGGTACTATATTTGCCGAACATAATAAGACTGATATTAATTAACGCATAGGGAGTTAGCACTACCCGAGGAGTAATTCAACATAATACAAGGGGGCCAGTGCTGTTAGTATTGGTCCCAAACAGAGCCACTTCCGGGGAAACTCGGGGGATGTCTATCCGGCCACTGTACATAGTGCTGATTTGTCGTGTCCTGAGAACGAGATACGCGGCTCCTATCGAGATCATCGACACGCCGGGCAGCCTTGCTGCACTTGTTTTACCTTTCTCGAGCAAGTTGTGCGAGGGATTCTGAGGATGATTTGGGTTATCTTGAGGTTGAGGTTTTCCAATAGGAACCCGACGAGATCACGGGTTTCCCTGATAAGGTCATTCCGTCGCAGCATGTGGTAGTTTGTGATGGACTAGTTGGAGCACCCCTACAGGGTTAAATCTTTTGGAAAGCCGTGCCCGCGGTTATGTGGCAATGTGGAAACTTTGTTTAACATCCGATTCTAGATAATTTGTAGTAAGATTAATTAAAACATGTCCACTGAGTGTGTAACCATGACTGTCTCTTTTGTGAGCTCCTTCTCCGACCGAGGACACGTGGGGTTATGTCTAATGTAAGTAGGTGTTTAGGATCATTCATTTGATCATTGGTAGCTCATGCCCGTTGTGCGCAGATCATCCCCCTCTTATTCTTGTACTCGTATGTTAGCCACCTCAAATAAATGCTTAGTCGCTTGTTGCAGCGTCACCACTTAACCATACCTCACCCATTAAGATTTGCTAGTCTTGATACCTTTGGAAATGAGATTGCTGGGACCGTGTGGCTCACAGATTACTACAACACCAGTTGCGGGTACAAGTAAAGCGTTACTTTGACGTGAGCGTGTTGATTGTGCATTTGGAGTTTCTTCTTCTTCTTCATCGATCTAGCATGGGTTCCAGGCCGGCAGCCTGGGATAGCAAGGATGGAATCGTTATTTTATCGTTTGTTTTCATCCGTAGTCGGACCCTGCTCTTCTTCATGATGATTGTATGTATTGTACTGATGTGACTCTGATGTAGCTTGTGGAAAGTGTAAGCTAACTCTTTATAATCATCTTTTCCATACATGTACGTGTAACGATATCCATTCTTGCGAAACGACGAGATGCGTTTCTATCCCTGTCTAGGCCCTCGCGCCAAAATAAGGATAGGACTGCATCTTGGGCGTTTTAGCTTGCGGGAGCCGTCCTCATCCAGCTGACATCCTTACTCCCTCCTCACTCTCTCCCTTGCATGCCCATCCTATGGACGAGCCGCTGTGAGTACGCCATTGCCGCTTGCGTAGCCACCAACCCCCTCTCGCGTTACTGACTTGTCAAAACTCTTAGCCACACTGTGGCACACCTACTCTCTAAACGATGCGAGCTCGAACACACAAGATCAATGACATTAACCCGTCTTCCTCCTCGGCACCCACTGCTCACCGCAATCAATTTGCAGGAATACTGACATCCCCAAGAACGACGTTCATTCTAGAAGACTCAACTTGAGCTTCTGCTTCCTCCTATGCCTCTTTCTCCCTCGAACTTGAGCCCAACCGTCGCTGCCATGGAAGCCAAGGAGCACCATCACTCGGGCTCATCGTCGACGTTCATTCTAGAAGACTGTTTGGTCACACCGATGAGTCCAATGGCCTCGTGTGCACGCGTAGACCACATAGGTGTCATCGGTTGTTGGAATCGCTCGTTGTAGCATCGTTCCCATCTCTGTCGACCTATAGCCTCTGCAATACCGCAAACCAGAGTCGATTCATGTCACCTCCGGCGAGGCCACTTGTGCTAGCTGACATGGGAGACCTCCAGCTACACTTAGATTACTTCGGCCACCCATTTGGTCATTAGAGGAGCATTTTCGACGCCCTCCGTCATGCCTGCCGTCGCTGATGGTTTAAATCCATCGTAACCACCGGTCAGGGCTAACTTAATGACCCTGTGGGTCACTAACGTGTGGCCCAAGCACCACTAATTTATGGATTAACCTAATCCTAACTCAATGACATGTGGGTCCTGACCATCAAGTTAGCCGTGGGCTGGCGCCTTTGACTCGGTGATGTCATGCTGCCCCTTTGATGATATAGTAATAATTTCTGGACTTTAAATAAATCTATTTGATTTATTTATCTTTTGAAAAATGCCTAAAGTTCCAAAACTCTTAGAAAATGAACCGTAACCCCAAATGAAATAAATTATATATGAAAATGATAAAAAGTCCAATCTTTCCATATGTATCCTGCACATGCATGTGTGCACAACTCTAAGTTGTTGGACAGGACAATTTGAATAAAGGGCATTTGAAATGCCTTACGTGAAGCTTCAATTTGAAACTAAGGTTCAATTCAACATCACTAAAACCTATTACTAAGTGCATTAACTCAAATCGCAGCATATTGCCGTGTCACATTCATACATCATTTTGTCACATTTGTTGTGTATTTATTGTTCCTTATTGGGTGATGTTCTCGGCAACAGGTTATGTTCTTGAGGATACACTTGAGTATCCATCGGAGGAGCAGTAATTCATTTTCATCTGCCATGCAAGCAAACCCCCTTGAGCGATCCGATATCATCCCACTCTCTTGCTATTTCTCTTTGTAATTGCATTTGTACAACAACGTTTCAAGTATCATATGTGTTGTGGTAGTTGAAGTCATTCCTTCGCATGACCTGTCATTGTCACAGTAAATAGCTAAAACCTTCCTAGCATGATTAGGAGTTGCTTGAGCCATGTTGTGACCAGTCGTCCATGTCATGCTTGCTATGCTTAGAGTCGTGTAGGTCTGATCCATCTTGGTGATGGTTTGGAATGAATATGATCATGTCCTAATGATGAGAGCTAAGTGTGTGAACCAGGTTTGTTAAAGCTAGCGATGAGATGACATGTAGGAGTACCTGGTGGGTTGTCTAATTGACAATATCCTTAAGAACTAAGACTAGCTATTACCACACAGTGGCCCTGAAATATGACCCCGCTCGACTCATCAATCGCCTTAAGCTCTATCCAGGAGTTGCAACTAGGTTCTAGTGTTTGTAGCTCCTGTTAGTAGTCCACCAAGTAGCACCCGATACACTTGGTCTCGGGACAAACTAGGAATCATGGCCAAGTGTACCAAGTGTAGTACCATCCCACGAGGTGGTCTTGGTAACCTTGTACACATCGTTTGGGGCCGTAATGGAAATTTCGGCCGTACTTCCCTTGTGTGTTTAGCCTTAGATAGATGATAGACCTGGACTACATTCTCGTGTGGATAACGCTCATGGTCGACACCCACGTTGGCTTTTGCTTGAAGTCTTCCAAGTACATGCCGTGTACACGCGCTAAGTGGTGGACACATGTGTGAATAAATACACCCCTGTAGGGTAAATTATCTATTCGAATAGCCACGTTCATGGATAAGGACTACTTGGAAGCTTATGTGGTACAAAGACAACTTAAATGGGTAGTCTAAAATGCGCAATATAAGTGTGAGTGCTATGGACAACCTTCTCGTAGAGAGGCACGAGAGGATCCATAGTGGTGTATTGATATGGTAAATATGTGGACTCGTGTGTGCTTTCTCACCACAACGAAAATATTCGTAGTACGGGATAGCCACTGAGTCAAAACTGGCTTGCTGCATTTAATACCGCAACCCTGTTTTTTGATACTAAGGCATATGTAGTTAGTCTTGATGTAAGTCTTGCTGAGTACCGTTGTACTCGCGGTTACTTAATTTATGTTTTGTAGAGGAGAGTTCAGTCTCGCTAGTGGGTTCTACGATAAGATCGATGTTGACTGGGTAGCTTGGGAATCCCACACAGAGGTCTGGCTCCTGTGGAGGGTCTTGTAGAGAGAGAGGCTATCTCAGCCTTTTTACTTTCTAGACGTTTGTACCCACGCATGATGTGCTTCTTCTTGTTTCTTGTATGACTTTGGGTGTTGGGTCATGTCACCCATGTTTGTAATATCACACTATGTTGGCTCTTATGAACTATTAAGAAATGCTTTGAGTCATAGAGTTATGTAGTGATGCCATGTTGTATCTACGCATTGCGTATTGCGTGTATGTTTGAAATGCATTGGTGTGTGTGGGATTAGACACCTAGTTGTGTGCCTTTAGTAGCCCTCTTTACGAGGAAATGCCTCTTTTTGCTAACACTGAGCCATGGTAGCTGCCTACTGCTCCAAACACATTGATTGACCGGCATGCATCCTCTTTTGCTGATGTGTCCATCCCTACGGGTAATTGTCACGTGATGTAAGGGAGTCCATGTAGCTTTGTATGACTCATCTACACACGTTTATCACCGACACCTGCATTGTTGAGTTATGTATGCAAGTTCATGTACAATTGTGCCACTTGGGTCTATAACAAGTCATGTCGATCCGGGTTCTGTGACATATGATTGCTAGAGACATACTCATATACGTGAGCCAAAAGGCAGAAATGGTCCAGGCTAGGGTAAGGTGGCAACCGTGGAGCTTAACTTGTGTGTGGCCACAGAGTGATATGATGTGTTACATGCTAGATTCGTATGGCTTAGGATCGGGGTCCCGATATCACTGTTATGAGATCCTATGTGACTCTGGGATTACCAATCCAAACTAGTCGATAGTCAGTATAGCAACTCTTTAGTTATATAAGGGAATTAATTCTGGAGGGAACGTAAGACTCTTTTTACTCCTTTCCCATGTCATTCTGATTCTTAGTTACCCTCTTCTTTTCTAAGGGGATTAAGAACTAGGCTTCTTACCTATCTATGAAGATCTTGAGTTACTATTCCATAGACTTATAGGAATGGTTGGTATGAATTGCATTCCGATCCTCAAGTAGTTTCAGTGTAGCTTGTTAGCATGGAGAATCTTGAGATTGTGATGTTGAGTATCATGCTATCCAAATCTTATGCAGGTTGCCTCATATTCTATGTAATTACATACATTATGTTATCCGATTTTCCCTAGGATTTCTTTGGAAATTTAATACTTTTGCATTCCTTCCTACCCTTGGTTAACCTTAGTTTATGATCCTCACGATGTCACACGGTACCCGAGCTACCACTGCTCGTAAGCAGGGCAAGAGAAGTGGTAACAGAGATGCTGAGGATAGTCCCGATCCACATTCATTGGCACAGATTATGCTTGAGGTTCAGAGAAACAAGCGTTAGTCCAACCGCCCATTGTCACGTATTGAGGAGAAAACCGTACACCAGCGTAATGAGTCAGTGACCATCAATGATTTCATCAAGATGTAGCCACCAACCTACCTTCACTCCATTGAGCCACTCGATGCCGATGACTAGCTCTGTAGTATCGCATGTAAGCTACATTTTGTCAGTGTAGCCAAAGCTGACAAGATCACCATTGTAGCATACCATCTAGAATGTCCTGCTAGTATATGGTGGGAAAACTATGAGGCTATACGTCTAGATAGCCATATTACTTCTTGGATAGGTTTATCAGAGGTTTTTCACAAGCACCACATCCCCTGGGTCTTATTGAACCCACAATGGAGGAGTTGTTTAACCTCACCCAGCGTATGATGACTGTTGATGCTTATAGGTAAGAGTTTGGGAACCTTGCCCGTTATTCCATGGATGATGTGTCTAGTGATGCTAAGAAGCAAGCTAATTTAAGGAAGGGTCACATACCAAAGTTGCCTCATGCGCTTAACTTGCATGATTGCGCTACCTTTGATGTTTTGGAGAACAAGGCCATTGATGACCCACAAGTTTAGGGGATCATTTGTAGCCTTTTTTGATAATTAAGAGTGTCGAACCCAACGAGGAGCTAAAGGTAGAATTAATATTCTCTCAAGCTCTATCGACCACCGCTACAATTCTATGCGTGCAAACACTTACTTTACCTAGAACAAGTATGAAACTATTTTGTGGAAATATAAAGAGCAAGTAAATAAAAGTTTGGGGTTGTTTAGTAGAAAGCTTTTTGTGTAAAGCAAGAAAAAGATTGTCCATATGCAATTGAATATAATATGATGGATACTTATTATGTGCAATGAGGAAGAGGCGTACTCTAACAAAGTTTCCATACTTGGATGATATGCACTTATGATTGGACCTCTAGCAAGCGTTCGCAACTACTAGAAATCATTAAGGTAAGCCCAACCATAACATTAAACATCAAGGCGTCTTTACTCCCATACACCCAATATAAGCGAATCATGAACATATTGCAAACCCTCCAGCGTGTATCCTTCATGTGTGCGCATCACGGAAGGCACCTTAGGAGAGCACCATATAAACACACAACATATATCAATAACATCATATCACAATTAACCCGTAGTACAAAAGGGATCTACTCAAACATCATATGATAGCCACATATCATTGGGAAATAGTATGTAGTGTTGAGCACCATGCTTAAGTAGAGAGTTACAGCGAGAAAATAGGTGTTACATTGCTGCATAGAGGGGGAGAGTTAGCATTGACGGCGGCAAGATTGATGATGTAGACCGTCGTCACGCTCCTTGCCCCAGCGGCACTCAGGCGCCACGAGGTGAGAGGGGAGAGATTCCCCATCCTTATTCTTACTCCTTTGCCTCCCCCTAGATCGGAGGATAGTTCCCCCTCTATTCCATGGCCTCATGGTGGCGGAGGGGTAGGAGCCCCTCCGATATTGGATCTCCCTCTCTATTCTCTTCTATTTCGCGTTCCTATTTTCTGGCTCTTCAGCATTTCTTAAATTCCTGGAGATCTCTAATTCCAAGGGGATTTTTATCCATAAATTAGCTTTCTTGCACCCAAAGAAGATGCCCAACCAACCAAAGTGGTGCCCACAATACACCACCCAGGCCAGGGGGCCCAGGCATGCCCTGTTGTCTAGTGGAGGATGTGGGCCTCCGTTTGCGCTAATTCCGCCTCGCAAAAATCACATATATTCCAAAATATGTATCCGTAAATTTTTGTTGCTTTTCGACTTGGTTTGATATGGATATTGTACTGAGCAAAAAACATGCAACAAAGAGGAACTTGCAATTGGCACTTGATCAATGTGTTAGTCCAATAAACCACATAACATGTTGCCAAAAATATGTGAAAGTTCTATAATATTGGCATGGAACAATAAAAAATTATAGGATACGTATCAGCCATCAATGCAGAGACAACTCAGACAACTTATGAAGAGTCTCACAAGAAAACACATGGCAATGGTTCTTCTTCTAACTATGGATGTCAGAAGCACCGGATTTGGGTTCTGAACTCGCCACATCCACGTGGATATGCACGGAGGCCATCTTATGTGGCGCCTGGCCTAGTTCATCCATATGCTCCACCCAAGCCTATTGGTGGACCGTGTGTCAATGTGGTCACATGTTCTTCCCAAGTGATTTGTTACACGTGTGGAGAGCCAGGCCACATAACTCGTAACTACAATCGGGTCAGTATTTCTCAACCTTAGTCTGGGAAGTTTGTTGGCCGTGGTAAGCCATCAGTCAAGATGATCTATGCCAAGCCAACAATTACTGAACGTGGATGTGTGAACCATGTCTCGGTAGAAGAAGGTCAAGATGATCCTAACATCATCATTGGTAGGCTCCTTGTCAATTGTCATATAGCATCAGTTTTGTTCGATACTGGAGCATCTCCCTCCTTCATCTCTAAAGCTTGTGCTCGTTTGCATGACATGTCATTTTGGGACATGCCAACTCCACTAGAAATTTAAACTCCATGATCTAGATGGCAAACCTTGAGGATAAATTATGTCAATGAAATTCTTGTTGAAAAGCTTGTGTTCCTTGCATCTCTTGGGTATGGACTCAATGACAGCTCATCATGCCAAGATTGATTAGTTCACTAGGATTGTTTAGCTTACATACCCATCTTGTAAGACAATCAATGTCTCAACTCGAGTTGCACAAAGTCAACTCTATGCACTCAATGCTAGCCCACTTCCACATCTTGAAGATATCCCGGTAATCTAAGACTTTCTGGATTTTATCCCAAATGAACTACGAGGGATTCCACCTGATAGGGATGTAGAGTTTGTGATAGACCTTATCCGAGGAACTATCACAATTTTAAGAAGGCCTTATAATAGGGCAATCATAGAGGTAGCCAAACCTAAGAAATAACTCGATGAGTCCTTGCAAAAGGGTTTCATCTGTCCTAGTTCATCTCCATGGGCTTGTCCCATCTTCTTCGTCAAGAAGAAGGATGGAACGGATCAGATGGTTGTAGATTATCGACCCCTTAATCTGGTCACAATAAAGTACAAGTATCAACTCCCCGGGATCAATGACATGTAACATTAGCTCACTGGATCCTCACACTTTTCCAAGATGGATTTGAGGTTAGGCTACCATCAAATCAAAATCAAGAACAGGTACATTCCTAAGGCGGCTTTTGTCACTCGTTTTGGACAATACTAGTACACCGTCATGTCCTTCGGTTTAACCAATGCTCCAACCACCTTCTCTCGCTTAATGATTTTGATCTACATGGAGAAATTGGATAAATTCGTCATGGTTTACCTCGATGATATACTCATTCACTCGACAAATGAAGAAGCACATGACGAGCATCTAAGGATGGTATTGATGAAACTTTTAGAGCATCACCTTTATGCCAAAATTTCTAAATGTGAATTCTGGTTGCTAAATTGACATATCTAGTCCACGTCATCTCTCGGAAAGGTAATATTCTCAATCCTGATATATATGTGGATGTTCGTGATTGGACACAACATGAATCGGATAAGCAAGTTAACGGTCTTGTTGGTTTAGCGAGCCACTATCGCCGCTTCATTGAGAACTTTTCCAAGATTGCTAAGCCCCTAACTGAACTACACAAGAAAGATAAAAAGTCCAAGTGGACACCACAATGCGAGCACAATTTCCAGGAGCTAAGAAGATGCTTGACATCTGCTTCCCAATTGGTACCACCATATTTTTATAAGGACTTTGTTATCTATTGCGATGCCTTCCGACAAAGATTAGGACAATTATCCAACATGAGGATAATTATCCAACACATGATCTAGAGGTTGTAGCTATAGTCCATGCACTTCATACATGGTGACATTACACTTTTGGTAATCGTTGCAAGATTTATATGGATCACAAAAGTCTGAAATACATCTTCACCCTACTATATTGGAATCTCAGGCAAATACGCTGGGTCTAGTTGATTACTATGAGGACCTCGATCCTAAGTCTTAAGAACATAGTGTGTAACACAACACATCACTTTGTGCCCTCACGCGTGGCCACCTTACCTGGATCGGGACCGTTTGTGTATTTTGGCTCATGTATGTGTATATATCACCAGCTGTCGGTACACTAAAGAGTGGTGTCTCTAGTGCCCCAGACTTGTGCACGGGCGGAAAGAGCCCCTAGCGGTACTGCAAGGCAGAATCCACACAAGAAGCACCCCCAAGGGATCCAAGGCCCCGGCAAGCCTGCCTTGCCAGGAAGACACCCAAGGCCACGTCCGTCTAATGGACGTGATGAACGCACCTAGCACAAGGCCCCGGCGAGCCTCCCTCGTCGGGAAGAGAGGGAAGCCCCCGGCAAGCTTCCTTGCCGGGACAAAGCGCCAAGGTCCCAGCAAGCATCCTTGCCGGGATGACGTGGCAAGGCACTCAAGGGTGACCCCCCTTGCCACAGTGCCACCGCCCCCCAAGTTCCAGCGCATTCTGCATGCGATAGCGGGGCGTCCATGTGTCGAAACACCTAGACACATGTCTTCACCAACACTTAGCTGACATGGAAAAGACGTGCATTTAATGCACCTGACAGCGGTAGATAGATAAGCACCGCTGTAGGTTCACTGTAACATCTCGTGAACCTACCATCGAGCACTGTAGGTGACACCTTTGCCTATAAAAGGAGAACCTTAGCTCATTCACAAGGGGTTAGACTCTCTGGAGATTGGCCAAGAAGACGGTTATCATCACTGTAACGAACCACGAAATAACGCTTAAATATGATCACAAGAGCAGGATGTAGGGTTTTACGCGTAAGCGGCCCGAACATGGGTAAAAAGGCTTGCCCGGTGTTGATCGCTAGGTCTACTCTTGACGTTTGTTTTCCCCTCCCTACGATCACAAGGGTATCACGTTGATCCCCATAGGTGTCGACCTAGCATCACCGACATCTTTGGCGCGCCGGGTAGGGGGGAGAGATGCGTGAATCGGAGCAGGCTCAACGCCGGCTCTATCGAAGTTTGGGTGCTATGCCACGTTCCTCCAAAAACGGAGTACCGTGGCGGGTGCCCTATTCCGCTATGGCTTCCCAAGGCGTGCGCAAGCGCGTTACTACACGTGTGCGTGGGGCAGGGAGGCGGAGCCTCCAAGAGCAGCATCGTCAGGCCGATGCGTCGCTCGGGGGGCCAATGCGTAGCTGTCGAGGGCGTGCGTGGGCGCTTCACAGAGGCACTAGCGCATACTCCGGTGGACGCACCTCCGCAGAGCGATGCATAGTCGTTTTGGATGTGCCACACGGTCCCTAAGCCCCAGCGTGCACTCCAGTGCGAATGTTGCGCCCGTAAGAGCCTTGCATCGTCACCCAAAGACGCGCTCGGGGGCTCCGCAAGCACGGCCTAGCAAGAGAAAAGCAAAGGGGTTGCACCCTGGCTCGCTCTTTCTCCAAGCGACTGTCAAAGACCGTCGGCAAGAAGTCCTTGTCGGAGGAAAGATCACTAGGAGTGCTGATTCCCTCCTCCCCGAGGGCTCCTACGCCTCGCAACTGCGTTGCGGACAGATAAGTTGTTAAGTTTGAGATTCAGATTTGAAGTAGTTAGATCCTTTGCTTTTTCCCTTCGAAAATTTCCAATCTTTGTGTGAGGAGTTTGCGCGTACTAGGACCTTCCCAAAGCTCGGTGCACCTTGTCTTGGTTTCGAACTCGTTCAAAAGACCTGAATGGCCACAGAGCGCCTTCAAATAGTTGTGAACCTGATCAAGAGAGAAAGCGGCTACGTAGCACCCGATTTCGTCTCAAGCTGCGCTTGGCGATTTCCATGGTTGCACCGAACGCGACAAGGAGTCTTGCCGGTAGTCGCCGGCAAGCTCCCAGCTATGCAAGGACAAATCATACAAAGACCGGAATCGAAAAAGGTAAAAACAGTGTTTTCATTCATCTGTTTGGGATTTTCTCAAACATGTCACATCGATGATATGATCTACTCTAACCTAGAACTTCTGTCCTTGGCGAGGAACTATGCTCGCCGGACTGGAGCTCGGAAGACGAGGAGCGGCCCTCCGCATGATCCAGGCTGGTTCCCCTAGAACCAGCATTGCGCGGAGGAGAACGACGCCCGAAGAGATGGAGGAGCAGAAGTACGGGCGCTGACGGGAAGATGAGGCAGCTCCGGTCGGTCCGGCGCGGGAAAGTGCGAGCGGCATACTGACGGCGATGGTACAACCAGCGGTTAGCCCGAAGGTAGGCCCACTCATGCAGACAATGACTGCGGGGAACCTGACTTGCTTCCCTGTCGTCATCGCCTGTCCCTTCCTCACTATTCCCACGCGAGGAAGACCTTTCAGTCCCACTCGACCTTTCTTCGCAACAGCTGAGACGCGCACCCGAGCTCCCATATATCTTGACGGAGAGCGTGTTCTCCACCACCTTCTTGAAGCGGAGAAGATGCCTTCCCAAAGGCTATGGGTGCGGCCGAAGCTTTTCCACCCGCAGCCGAGAAACAGGGTCCGAGGCCCAGTGTGCTCCGCAACCACCAGCACGGCACCATTGCCACAGCCGTGCATGCGGAGCCACAGGGTCGGCCCCCCTCTCCTTCCATTGCCTCGGCGAAGACACTAGGGAGTCACGGGCAGGACCGGATGGGCCCTCGCAGTTGTACAAGGAACTCCATCGGGTTCCTTCCGACATGGGCCGCCACAGGAGCCACCCCCGGGGAAGGCGGAGGCGTTGGAGTAGCGCTCCGCCTCGACCTTCATAGCGACCTCGGCCCCTCGCCCTTCCACCACCATGGGCGTTTGGGCCGCCTTCTGCCGCGGCACCCTCAGAAGCTGTGGCATGATCTGAATGGGATTCCCTTGCTACCTTCACGGCAGATGGTGGCCGACACCGTCCCCTGACCATGTTAGGGGCAAGCGCCACCAGCACAGAGAAGAAGATTCAGAAGGCCAAGATCGGGGAGTTCGTTGATTCACAGGGAGTTGAGTGAGCAAAACCCCTCGCAAACCCCTCCCAATTTATAGGATGGGGCGCGGGGGCTAGCCTCCCTTACTACAGAAGCCACCACCTTCTACGACCAATCGCTCGAGCTCACGGGAAAACAGAGAACCGCTGTAATGCGCCAATGCATGCATGGGCGGGCCCAGCCACTACCATGCCTTTCAAGGCCTCGAATGCCACCTGTCCATCAATGATTGCGCATGCCAAGCGCATGGCAGAGGCGTTTCAGCAGGCGAAGAGGCCAATCCGCGTACGACCTCGCACTTCGCGCATCCGATGCACGGCGTGGGGAAAGACAACCGTCATTAAATCCAACTGCGATGGCCCGTACACCTCTTTGGGCCTGGCCCAACAACACTCCGCGCACGCGTGTGGCCGAGGCCCGGGGGCTCCTATCGATGCACTAAAGACTGGGGTCTCTAGTGCCCCAGACTTGAGCACGGGCACAAAGAGCCCCTGACGGTAGGGCGCGGCAGAATCCAGACAAGAAGCACCCCCAAGGGATCCAAGGCCCCGGCAAGCCTGCCTTGCCGGGAAGACACCCAAGGCCACGTCCGTCTAATGGACGTGATGAACACACCTAGCACAAGGCCCCGGCGAGCCTCCCTCGCCGGGAAGACAAACGAAGCTCCCAGCAACCTTCCTTGCCGGGACGAGGCGCCAAGGCCCCGGTAAGCATCCTAGTTCCACAGAGGGCGACCGCCCTTGCTACAGTGCCACAGCCACCCGAGTTCCAGCGCATTCTGCATGCGCCAACGGGGCGTCCAGGTGTCGAAACACCTGGACACATGTCTTCACCAGCACTTAGCTGACATGGACAAGACGTGCATTTAGTGCACCTGATAAAGGTAGATATCTAAGCACCGCTGTAGGTTCACTGTAACATCTCGTGAACCTACCATTGAGCACCGTAGGTGACCCCTTTGCCTATAAAAGGAGGCCCTTAGCTCATTCACAAGGGGTTAGACTCTGTGGAGATTGGCCAAGAAGACGGTTATCAGCATTGTAACAAACAACAAAAGAACGCTTAAATATGATCAGACGAGCAGGACGTTGGGTTTTACGCATAAGCGGCCCGAACCTGGGTAAAAAGGCTTGCCGGGTGTTGATCGTTAGGTCTGCTCTTGACGTTACTTTTCCCCTCCCTACAATCAGAAGGGTATCACGTTGATCCCCGTAGGTTTTGACCTAGCATTGCCGACACCAGCATTCGAACGACAGAGAACCTGGTTCGATATGACTAGTCATAAACCCAAGTGGTACGTTCGTATATGGATAGGCATATATAACCCGGCAAAGCAGGTGTCGGTCAACAACGTGTGTAGACGTGTCGTAGCAAGCTACAAGGACTCTATTACACCGCGTGACATTTTCCTGAGGGATAGACACAACAGCAAAGAAGGATACATGCCTGTCAATCAACGTGTCCGTAGCAGTAGAAAGCTACCAAGGCTCGGTGGAAGCACAAAGAGGTATTTCCTCGTAAATAGTACTACTAAAGGCGCAGAACTAGGTGTCGAATCCCACACATACCAATGCGTTTCGGACTTACACACAATATGCACGCTATGTGTAGATACAACATGGAATCACAACATAACTCTAAAACACATTATATATTTAGAAGGCTCCGAAGAGCCAACGTAGTATAATGTTCCAAACCAGAGGGGGTCACATGACCCAACATTTAGATCATAGAAACATCAAGCGGAAGTAACATGTCTAGTTACAGACATCCACTAAAAGCGGATGGAAGAGCCTGAAAAGCTACAATGACCCTACCATAGGAGCCCGACCACTATCTCGGTTCCCAAGGTATTTCATCGATGTTAACATCAAGGGGTAAATGGGGAGCCACATAGGATGGTTTGGTACATATCTTGGAGGAAGAGCAGCATTTGGGATCCATATCCTGCGCCTTTGGGTTATAAAAATTGAAGATGATCCAACATCACGGTTGTGCTTGCAAGATTCCTCGTAGGTCATTTTGCTCGTTTCTGCTTGGATGGCTTTGTTCACAAGAACCTCAAAACTGATGAACTCATGCAGATTGAGATCATGACGAAGCTCTAGATTAAGACCTTTCCTAAACCTTTCTCGCTTCTTGGCATCTGCGGATACTTTTTCTGGTGCATAATGCGTGAGGCGTCCAAACTCACGACTATAAGCATCCACATCGATCTTGCCTTGAGTCAAATTGCAAAACTCCTCTTTCTTCCGATCTATCATGGCCTGCGGAATATGATGCTCACAAAAAACTTCATAGAACTCCTTCCATGATATAACTTGGCATGCAGGACGCATGTCCTCAAAGTTCTCCCACCATAGGCTAGCAGAACCTTCAAGGTGATATGTGGCATATGTAACCTTGTCTCCTTCAGCCACGTTTGCATAAGGCAGCTTGTTGTTGATACTTTGGAGCCAATCATCTACATCTAGTGGCTCAATGGAGTGGTGGAAGGTGGGCGGATTCAATTTGATGAAGTCTCTGATGGATACTAACTCATTGCGCTGATGGGTTGTAATCAGCTCGATGTGCTCCAACAAATGGTTTGTGGCACGCTTGTTCCTCTCAATTTCTAGCATAACCTGTGCCAACAAAGGCGGATCAAGAGGATCTTCTTTATCCCTACCATCTCCATGGTTCCGTCCACGACTAGCAGAATTCCGGATTACTCACGACATCCTGAAGGAAACAACCAGGGTTCAGAAACTAGGAAGAACACTAAAGCACCACAATCCTAGGGAAAATCGGACATCATAACGGTTGTACCGTCATAAAATATGATGCAACGTGCAAAAGATTTGAGCAACATAATAACTCAACATCATGGGTTCAAGGTGCAGCAAGAACATAGGCATCACTTGTCACAATTCTGATGGAACTTGATTGACACACACAAACCATCCTATAAGTCCATGGTCTAGTAACTCATCATCCTAGCAGATAGGTAAGAAACCAAGTCCTTAATCCCCGTAGAAGAGAAGAGGGTGACTCGGAATAGAGTGACTCAAGGAAAGGAGTAAAAAGAATCTTACGTTCCCTTCCACAATCAATTCCCTTATATAGCTAAAGCATTACTAGACTCAACATCGCCGAGTTTGGCTTGGTAATCCTAAAGGTAGTCAAGCTCTGATACCAACATGACCTCAAACGATGTGAGCAGGGCCCCAAGCCGGTTCCGATTGGGCTAACCAATATTTTCATAGATTAGTTGAAACATTTTTTGGATCATTTTGAAACAATTTTTATATTGCCTTTTGACAAAAACTTGAATTGTGAGGCTTGATCACTTCCTCATTTCAATTTCAAAAGAAAAATAAATAAAAATGCATGCATGAATGCTTTGCAAACAAAGGTTAAAACTAGGGATGTGACAATTACGGATTACTATTAGGAATAACTTACACCCCGGGTAAAGCCAATGTCATGGCTGATGCACTTAGTCATAAGTCTTGTTGTAACAACCTTATGTTACAACAAAGTCAACCACTTCTCCATGAGGAATTTCGTAAGCTTGGCCTTCACATTGTTCCTCAAGGATGCCTTTGTACCTAGGTGGCAAAACCTACTCTTAGGTTCAAGTCATATCTGCCCAGAAGCGTGATAAGGTTGTATCCAAGATCAGGTTAAACATCGCTAGCGGAACACTAAGTGATTTTCTATTTATGAACAAGGTGTTGTGTTCTTTCAGAATTGCTTGGTGGTTCCTAAGAGCCAACATCTATGGTAGTTGATCCTTAAGGAGGATCGGAATCTCCTCTCACAGATCATCCCAGTAGCACTAAGATATATCAGGACTTACACCAGAGGTTATGATGGACTAGGATGAATAGAGAAATCACCGAGTTCATTGCTAATTGTGATGTTTGTTGTCACCTTAAGGCACAACACCAGAGGCCTACTTGCACCCTTCAACCCTTAGCTATTTCTAAATGGAAATGGGATAAAGTTGGTATATATTTCATCACCAGCTTTCCCAGGACCAAGAAATGGATAAATGCTATCTCTGTTCGAGAGAGTATAACTGCTAGTCAGCTGGCAGACTTATATACCTCTCGAATAGTTTCTCTTCATGGTGTTCCATCGGATATCAATTATGACTATGGAAGTCTTTTCACCTCTTGATTTTGGGAAAGTTTCTAGAATGCTATGGGAACCCATATGTCCTTTAGCACCACTTTCTATCCTTAGTCAAGTGGTCAGGTTGAAAGGGTCATTCAGATTGTTGAAGATATGGTCAAAGCCCGTGTTATCTCATTTGGAATGGATTGGGAGAAATGCCTTACATTTACCGAATTTTCTTCCAACAACAGTTTCCAATCTAGTATGGGCAAAGCTCCTTTCGAAGTTCTTTATGGACAAAGATGTAAAACGCCTTTGAACTAGTCAGAAACTGGTGAAAGACAATTCTTTGGATTAGATATGTTCGAGGAGGTAGAACAGGATGTTCACATTATTCGTGAGAATTTAAAGATAGCCTAGTCTTGTCAAAAGATCCAATATGATCGTCATAATAACTCTATAACTTTTGAAGTTAACAAGAAGGCTTACCTTAGGGTTACTCCTATGAAGAGGACCCATTGATTCGCTATCGAAGTCAAATTGGCTCAGCGTTACATTGGTCCTTTTCACATTTTTGTAAAACGAGGAGAGGTTTCCCACCAGTTTGAACTACACCCGCATCTTCCCAAGGTTCATGATGTATTCCATGTTTCTCAACTCACGTGTTGCTTGTCGGATCCTATCCACGAAGTACACCATGAAGCGCTTGATCTCCAAGATAACCTCAGCTATCAAGAGTACCCTTTTCATATTCTTTATCTATTAGAACGTACCACCCGATGTCAGACTATCAAGTTTCTCAAGGTTCAGTGGTCACATCATTCTGAGTATGAAGCTACATGGGACCGAGAATATCGTCTTCGACTTGAGTACTCTGCCCTCTTCCCACTAACCCTTGAATCTCGGGACGAGATTCTTTTGAGTGGGGGTGAGTTGTCACATCCCTAGTTTTAGTATGCACTAGGCTCATGTTTAAATTTTCTTTGAAATTGAAATGGGGACAATCATACCCTAGCACTTTGAAATTCAAATAGGTTCAATCAGAAATATTTGCAATGAACCCAAATTGGCCTTCTAAAATGTTCATCATTTGTGGAAAAATGTTGTAACATGAATCAGGGGTGATGCATATTTTTCCATGTCACGTTTGGTTGCTAAATTAAATAATCAGGTATTTCAATTGGAGTTATATAATTCTATAAATATATATAATAGCTCCAATAATACTAAAACACTTTGTGGGGCTCTGGAGTAGTTCATTTAGGTTCCACAATATTTTTCACAAACAACTAGAAGGATTTGCTTGAAAACACAATTAAAACAAACTACAGAAAATAGAAAATAGAAATAATTAAATAAAGGAAGGAAAGCTATACATGGCCCGACTTACCTGGCCGGCCCATCTGGCCCGTGCGAGTCATCTCTTACCTCTGCTAGAAGGTAGTGGAGAAGGAGGGCACGACGTGCGCATGAGAGCCCCACACCAGTAACCTACCTGGCCTCCCCTCGCTAGTGAGATGCCACAAAAATGAAGCTGACATCCTCACTCTCCCCCTCGCTCTCTTCCTCGCATGCCCATGCCATGGCCAAGCCGCCATGAGTACGATGTTGCTGCTTGCCTCTCAAACTTGTTAAGAAGATCAGGCACACCACAGCACGGCTACTCGCCGAAGGACGCAAACTCGGACGCACTGCATCAACGACATCGACCTGCCTTCCTCCTGACTACCCGCTGCTCGTCGTAGTCGATTTGCAGCAACAATGACATCCCCACGCACATCGTCCATTCTAGAGGACTCAACATGAGTTCCGCATACTCATATTCCTCTTTCTCCATCAATTACGGGCCCCAACCGCCGTTGCCATGGAAGCCGAGGAGCATCATCACTCGGTCGAATTGCTAGGTTCACTCCGATGACAATTGGGTCACACCACCGTGTCCAACTGCCTCGTGCACATGTGTAGACCATGTAGGTGCCATCGGTTCTTCAAGCTGCTCGTCGTAGCATCATTCCCGTCTTCGCCGAGTTGCGACCACTGCAAAACTACACACCACCGTCGATTCAGGTCACCTCCAGCGAGGCCACTTGCTCCAGTCGATGTGGGAGACCTCTAGCTTTGTGTAAATGGCCTTGGCTGCCCATTTGGTCTCCGGAGGAGCGTTTCTGATGCTCTCTGTCGTGCCTTCCATTGCTGGCGACTAATCTCTGTCCTAACCACCAGTTAGAGCTAACTTAATGAACCTCTAGGTCACTAATGTGTGGGCCTAGGCCCCACTAATTTATGGATGAACCTAATCCTAACTCCTAATTAGCAATGACTCACTCACATGTGGGTCCCACCCATCAGGTTTTCCCTTAGCTAGCGCCTTTGACTCATTGACGTCATGCTCACCCTTTGATGACGCAATAATAACGTCCGAATTTTAAATAAAAATAAATGATCTATTTATTATCAAAAAATTCATAAACTTCTAAAATTCAATTGAAAATCAACTATAACCCCAATTTAAATTAATTATATATGAAAATGATTAAAAACCAATCTTTCCATGTGTATCATTCCCATGTATGTTTGAATAACTTTAAGTTGGTGGATAGGAAAAATTGAATAAGGGGCATTTGTAATGCCTTTTGTGAAGCTTGAATTTGAAACTAGGCTTCAATTCAAATTCATTTACACTCATTACTAAGTGCATTAGCTCAAATCACAACATATTGCCATGTCACATTCATGCATCATTTCGTTGCATTTGGTGTGTATTGATTGTTTCCCCTTTGGTGATGTTCTCCGCTACATGTTCTGCTCGTGAGGATACGCTTGAGTATCCACCAAAGGAGCAATAATCCATTGTCAATCTTCTAGGCAAGAAAACCCCCTAGAGAATTCTGATATAATACCACTCTCTTGCTATTGTTCTTTGTTATTGCATTAGGAGAACAACGTTTCAAGTGTCATTTATGTTTTGGTAGTTGAATCCATTCCTTTGCATGACCTGTCATTGTCACAATGAATAGCTAAAACCTTCCTAGCATAATTAGGAGTTGCTTGATCCATGTTGTGACCAATCACCAATGTCATGCTTGCTGTGCTTAGAGTCGTGTAAGGTCTGATCGATCTGGGTCATGGTTTGGAATGAATGTGATCATGTCCAAATGATGAGAGCTAAGTGTGTGAACCCGATTTGATAAAGGTGGCGATGAGAGGGAATGCAAGAGTAGATGGTGGGTTGTCTCATTGAGACCGCCCTTAAGAACTAAGTTTTGTGTATGTTAGCAAAGACTAGCTACAAGCACCCATTGGGCCATGAAATATGACCCTGCTCAACTCATTAATCGCCTTGATCTCTGTCGAGGAGTTCCAATTTGTTTCTGGTGTTTGTAGGTCATGTTAGTAGTCTACCAAGTGGCACCCATTATATGTGGGCTTGGGATAGACTAGGCACCATGCCCCGGTGTACCAATTATAGTTCAATCCGACGAGGTGGGATTGGGAAACCTGCAAACATCGTTTGGAGATGTAATGGAAACTTTGGCTGGACTTCCCTTGCAGGTTCAGCCTCCAATAGGTGAAAGACCTCGAGTAGAGTCTCATGTGGTTAATGGTCATCGTCTACACCCACACTGGCTTTCGCTTGAAATTTTCCGAGTACATGTCGCATACAAACACTAAGTGGTGGACACATGTATGAAGAAGTACGCCCTTGTAAGGTAAATTATTTATTCGAATAGCCGCATCCACGGATAAGGACTACTTGCAAGCTTATATAGTATGTACTCTAAAATGCGCAAGATTAGTGTGAGTGCTATGGATGGCCTTCTTGTAGGGACATATGATAGGATCCATAGTGGTGTATTGATATAATGAATTTGGGGACTCATATGCTCTTTCTCACCTCAATGAAAATACTGGTAGTACGAGATAGCCAATGAGTCAAAGTTTGCTTGATGCATTAACCCACACAACCCACTTTGTTGATACTGATGCATATGTAGTTAGTTCTGATGTAATTCTTGATGAGTATCATTGTACTCACGGCTGCTTAAGTAATGTTTTGTAGAGGAAATTTCAGTCTCTCTAGTGGGTTGTATGATAATATTGATGTTGACTTGGTAGATTGGGCATCCAAGACAAAGGTCTAGCTTGTATGGAGGGTCAGTAGATAGATAGGCTTTCTCAGCCTTTTTTACTTTCTCGATGTCTGTACCCAAACATGATATGCTTCCGCTTGTTGCTTGTATGACTTTGTGTGTTGCATCATGATACTCGTGATGTGCATTGGAATTTCCATGAAGAGGAACGGGTTATCACAACACAAAGTGGGTAAGTATGTCCCTCAGTTATGAAACCAAGGTTTATCAAACTAATAGGAATATGAACCACAACCGTCTTGAGCGGCTGCACAGAAAAGAACAAACAACTTGCACCCAACGTGGGCAAGAGGGTTGTCAATCCTCTTGTTTTTTTATTTACAAGCAAGTGAGGCGTGTAGATAATTGTAGATAGCAAGATAAAATAAAACAAGTAAATAACAGCAATTTAATGAATGTTTTATCAATATGATATGAATAGACCTAGGGGCATAGCTTTCCCAAATGGCATCTCTCATGAAAAATAGCATACGGTGTGTAAACACATTACTGTTGGGGAATTGACAAAAAGTGCACAGTTATGTGATATTCATGACAATTATCACGTATATATATGCATCACATCCATAAAGAAATTGGTCGACTCCTTCCTGCACCTATTAGTATTACTCTACTCATCAACCGCTATCCAACATGGATCTAGAGTATAAAGTAAAACAGAGCAATGCATGGAGACCGATAACATGATGTAGACAAAGTAAACTCGCGCAATATGAATAAACCCCAGTATTTTATCCTTAGTAGAATGAACACAAAGACACATCTTGTCCCCTTCTGTCACTGGGATATAGAAATTCGTGAAGTTGAACCTACCACAATGCACCTCTCTCACCAAAGAAATATAGATCTAGTTAGCCAAACTATTCCAATAGATCGGAGAGAATTACGAAGCTATCATAATCATCCACCTAAGAATCATATAAGTATTCATAGGTGACTTAAATATTTATCTTGAATAATCTGAACATAAAACCACAATCCCTCAGATCAAAACAAACGCACCGCACAAAAGGTTTACATCATATGGATCAAAGAGAAGATGCAATGATCATTCTATTGAAGATCAAAGAGCGAGAGAGAGAGAGAGAGATTGCCATCTAGGTACTGACTATGGACTTGTACGTCTGTGGTGAGCTACTCACACATCATCGTGACGACATCAAGGTTGACAAAGAGGCCGTCCGTGATTGATCCACCCTCGGAGGGGGGGGGTCCGGAACGATGCTCCAGATGGCCTACCTTCAGAACAGAGACTTGAGGTGGCGTAAAAAGTGTTTTGGGACTCCCTCTAGTATTTTTAGGGTGGATGAGAATTCATAAGCCAAAGAACGGAGTTGGGAGGGCCATGAGGGGGGCACAAGCCATTAGGGCACCCCACCAGGTAGCACCCTAGTGGCCGCCATCCTTCTTCCAATACTCGTTGGTCTTATTTTGGTCTAGAAAAAATAACCAAAAAGTTTAGGGCAATTGGACTTCGTTTGGTATGGAAAACCCGAAAAGTTTAAAACACACAAAAAACAGCAACACGCACTAGGCACTCTGTCAATAGGTTAGTACTGAAAAAATATATAAATTTGTAAAAAAACCAAAAATTATTCTAGAATGATAATATATTTGAATGGATAGAATGATAATATATTTGAATGGACTATAAAAAAATTATAGATACGATGGAGATGTATCAAGCATCCCCAAGCTTAATTTATGCTCGTCCTCGAGAAAGTAAATGATAAAAGCGTGATTTTTTATGTGACATGCTATCCATGATGTAACCTTATGCATGTATGGTCATTGAGAAACAATGAATTAACAAATGTTAACATAGCAATACTTATGGGTATAAGCAGCAAATCAATAACCTTTCAAAGTATACGATCCTGAAAGATTGTTTACCCCCATCCATATTTATTATATTAGCAAGGCATGGCTCCCTCTTCACCACATTAATACAAATGTGAAGGACCACAATATCCATTTCAAGAAACTGGATCGTACTTTTTCAATATGCATCAACTTTTTATTCTTCACGTGATACATGAGCGTGAACTAATGGACATAGCATAAAGGTGGAATAGAATATGGTGGTTGGTTTCAAAGGGGTAAAAGTGGAGAAGATAGTCTCACGTCAACTAGGCGTACGAATGAGCTATGGAGATGCGTGTCGATTGAAATCGATGCAAGGAGTAGGGATTGCCATCCAAATGATGGACAAGAGCTATAATTGTATGAAAGCTCCACTGAAGCTAAGTTTGGTGTGCATCCAACTTGATTGCTCATGAAGACCTTGGGCATTTGAGGAAGCCCGTCATCGGAATTTACAAGCAAAGTTTATAAAAAAGTGATTACCACTAGCATATGAATGATATAACATGAGACTCTCTATATGAAGAACAAGGTGCCACTTTGAGACACAAGTGTGGTAAAGCATAGCGGCAAAGGTCCTTCTCTCCTTTTATCTCATTTTATTTTTATTATGGTGGGATCATTTGGCCTCCCCCATTTTTATTTCCTCACTGGGACAATGCTCTAATAATGATGATCATCACATTTTTATTTACTTCAAACTCAACATGATAACTGATAGGACGATATGACTCTGAATGAATGCCTCTGGCAATGTGCCAGGATGTGCAAAGATCTAGCATGACATGTATCAAAAATATGATGAACTGTGGCTTTGACACAAATACTATGTTAGCTCTATATGATCATGTAAAGCAATATGGTGATGAATGAACTAGTCATTTGAAGTGACAATGACATTTAGATGTCAATATATCTCGGAATGGTTATGGAAATGACATGATAGGTAGGTATGGTGGATGTTTTGAGGAGGATATAAAAGGGTTTATGTGCAACAAAGCGTATCATGTCACGGGGTTTGGATGAACCGTCGAATGTTGCACCGATCCTCATGGTGAGAACGGGCGATCCACGGTACCGAAGAGGCTAGCAAATAAGAGGAGGTGAGAATGTGTATGTCTGTGGTGTCACATTAGTCATGAAGAAATCATATACTTACTAAAAATTTTTACTAGTTTTATCACAAATCAAAGTACTACTCGCATGCCCCGAGGGAGATGGTTGGTATGATTTAACCATCACGCGACTCCGACTCAAAACAACACAAGGATTTCAACGAGTAATATAAATTCTCGCACGTCATCACCATGTATTTTTGATTTTTTAGATGAACAAGAAGTTTAACATCTATTAATATCGACACCTATCAAAATTAATGATAATGCACTCACACCTTTTCCATATCACCACATCATTATCATTAACCCACACTTTCTCTATATATGCTACATGATGGTTTTTATCATCACTCATTCGATACTCATTATATTTCGTCTAGTATTATTACCCATGCAATTATAGTAACTATTTGTCCAGCTCTCAAAAAATATAAGGGAAGATCAAGAAAATAATATTTCTATAAAATCTACATGCCATCGTGCTTAACAAGATATAAGTGAAGTACTAGAGCAACTCATAAGCTCAAAATATATAAGTGAAGCACACAGGGTATTCTAACAAATCATGATGATTTGGTATATATCCCAAATAGGTGTGTCCAGAAAACAATGATAGTGGCAAACTGAAAGTAAAATCAAACAAAAGATAATGACGCTCCAAGAAAAATTCATATCATGTGATGAATAAAAATATAGCTCCAAGTAACAAACCGACGGATTGAGATGAAAAGAGCGGATGCCTTCCGAGGCATCCCCAAGCTTAGACGCTTGAGTATTCTTATAATATTACCTTGGGGTGCCTTGGACATCACCAATATTAAGCTTTGTGTGCTCCTCAATCCTTTGTCCATCGGGACAAAACCCAAAACTTGAAAAGTTCAATCACATAGAACTCAAGAAAACATCATGATATCTGTAAGTATAACGAACATGTAAAATACTTTTAGGTGCTATTACAAATTGATTATTATTTTATTTTAGAATATTTATCTTAACTCCTCCATGGTTGTACCCACCGATAGAATGCATAGCATCATCAAAGCAAGCAAACTACACATGCGAAAACAGAATCTGACTCAAACACAACAATCTGTAGTAATCAGTAATGAACCTATACTTATGTAATTCCAAAAATTCGGAAGTATTTGGAACGAATTTGGAATTTGTATAGAAATACTGTGTAAAAAGTGCAGCTTAAGAATACGTTCCAGTAAAATCAGAGAAATTCTACACACAATGTTAAAGTGTGTGTTTTTTGCATCGTATCATTTATACTCATCATGCAAATCATCCAAAAGGTTTCGCTTGGCATGAACACTAACTAAAACATAAAAACACAACCATTATAGAGGAAATAATCATTTTATCACACACTAATAGAAAGGAAATGATAATTATTGGGTTGCCTCCCAACAAGCTCTTTCTTTATAGCTATTAAGATAGGCTTGAAATTTCAATGATGCTCACGTGAAATGCGAGAACTGAATCACAATTAGAGCATCATAAAACATGTGACAAGAACATTTATGTTTAAAAAACTTACTATCCGTAGGTATTTTCTAATCAAATGATTTATCAAGACAAGAAGTGTTTAGCATAAGCAAGTAGGAAGAATGAAGCATTAACAATTTGAATATCAATAGAGGTAAGTGAGTAAAATGAAATTTCTATAACCATGTCTGCCTCTCTCGTAATGATTACACGTAGGATCATATTAAAACTCAACAATATAGAAATCATGCTTTTCATTCAAGGAACTATCATGAATCACTTTATAAATTTCACAATTTTTTGGATTCATGATTTTCAAGCGAGACCTCGTAAAGATAATCTAGAGCACTCTCACTAGCAATTGTTTCAACATAAATGGGTCTTTTGAAAATATTAGCTAGTGGGTGAGGATCCATTTATCTTTATTTTTGCATTTTACTTTCTATTGTAGTGTGACAAATATAAAGATAGCATAGCTAGGCAATTAAACTAGAGAGCAAAGATGCAAACTAGTGACAAGCTAAGAAAGCAAAGGTAAATATTTTGTACGTTATTTTTATGAGAAAAACAAAATATACCATCAAATAAAAAGTGGAACAAGTGAATGAAATTTTTCGCGGAGTTACTTGGTAGTTGCTGATGATATTCTACGGCAATGGCGCCAGAAATCCTTCGTGATACTCGTGATCTGCGTTGGGTTTTCCGTGAAGAGGAACATTTATCACAGCACAAAGTGGGTAAGTATTTCCCATAGTTATGTCACACCCTGTTTTCCACCCCAAGTTTTCTGTATTGCAAAAATCAGAGCTTGTTAAAACATTTCCAAATAATGTTGTGAGTGCAATGTCAACCCTTGTCTGAGTGTATGCTTGCTGGTTTGATGACTCAACCCATGAAAAACTTATTATTTTGCTCTCATCAAAAACCCTTTTTCCTTTACATCAAGATCACCTTCATCATGTTGGGATACACTACTAGCTCATGAAGCCAAGTGGCACTTTCAACTAAAGTTGGTGATCTGATCCTAATATCATTTTCATTCATTAAAAACACTATTTAGTGATTTAAAATATTATTTTTCTATTTTATATCTATGTCTATTCTAAGGCCAGTAATGATATTTCCACAAGGAAAATTACTTTCCTGCCTTAGGAAATTCTGAGTAAATTCATGGAAGCTCAGAAGGACATATATTTTCCATACATAAGATTTCAACCCTATTTTATATTAATATTATTTGAGTAAAACCCTGAAAACCATTTCAGTCTGTTTTAGCTTTTTGAGATGTTTCCAAAGGAAAGTATCTCAGTAAATTCCCATAAAATTACAGGAGCCCTCCCAAACCATATTAGGTGCTCACCTAAAATCTCACCTTGATCCAAGGTGGGTAAGTGCACTTAGAGAGCCCAAAACCCTCTTTGTCCAGAGTAGAGTTGGAACAACTCTACATTGGAAAGTTTCTCCAGTAGAGCTGAAACTTTGCAGAGGTGTTTAACACCCCAAATGAGGACTACACACCAAAAATGGGATTTGTGAGACTCTGTTTGACCACACTTCCTTTGTAAGGGACAGTACTGGGCACTTTGAGACATTTTCAAGTTTGCAAAGCCAAACTTGTTCAATGGAGCTCATATTTGGTGGAACCCCATGTTTTTACCCCAAGACCAAACCTGTTAAGTTTCATTTCCAGTGGTGGAGTGGAAGCACCCCAAGTCACTGTCGAACACCTACTGGCAGGAAGGTAAAAACCTTCCTAGCCACTGTTTTACCCAATGTCAAGGCCCCAAACTTGGTGGGTTAGAGCACCAGAACACCCTGAGCACCCAGTCAACCAGCCCCACCCCAATTCCAAGCACAAGTGACAAGAACTACTATTTGAGCTGCAGGACAGTACTGGCAACACTAGTGTTCCTTGCTCCCTTGACCAGCTCGAGATCCCACTAAACCACAACGGCTAGGCACACTCCCAGCAACACTCAGGACATGGAGGACACGTCCCAAGTGCCCCTGAGCGAGCCAGCATGCCGTGGCATGCCAAAACTGCGCTCTGGGCGCGCTACAGAGAGACACCCGCAAGGGGCCGACGATCCGGCCGGTCCCAGCCACCCCAGTTGTGTCCAAGAACTCCCCCGACAACCCCTCAGTGCAAAGCTACCCCAGGGACCCTCTCCCCCTCGCGCAAGAGCTCAGCCAACGCGTGCCCGTGCGCGCCCGACGCGGCCGAGCATGCACGGTCGCTGCAGCTCGTCCCCACTCACTTTCCCTCTGTGGCCGTTGCATCAGGAGGCCCTAAACCACGTCCCGAACCCGTGGTTTCGCGGCCAGCGCCTCACTGTGCTTGCACGTGTGCCACGGTGATTCACGGGCGTGCCCGAGTCGGGTCACCGTCGTTGGCCTATAAATAGACCCCCCCCCCCCCCCGGCACTCCAGCACCCTCCAAGCAGCTTCAACACAAATAGTAGACACTCCCTAGCCGCCCAATCGAGCTCGCAGAGCCCCGGTGCTCGAGATCGACCGAGGCCCCTCCGCCTCGGAGCTCCGGTCGATCTCCGGCTACACGTCGGCTGCTGCGCTGCCCGACCTCTCATTACACTCCCCTCGACACCAGGAACGTTTCCCCTAACTCTTCCGAGCAAATCCATACCTCTAGCCCCTAGTTCAACGTGAACCCGAAACCCTTCTGCCATGAGCACCTCGTCGCCGGCGACCCAGACCACCTCCGGTGACATCCCGACCACGAGCTGGTAGGCGGAGGCACGAGGAACCCGTTCCCATTCCTAGCTAGGCCTGAGGACAATGGCAGCCTCGCCGGCGTCCATCTCCACCACCCTGGCCAAAGGTAGGAGAAGGACCCGACAGGTGGAGCCCACCTGTCGGTGTCCTGGGGCAGCCAGCGCACGCAGCCGCTAACGCTGACCCCAGGGGCCCGCAGGTCAGGTTTGAACCTGGCCCGCGCGTGCCTGGTGGCCAGGCCTGCTGGCCGGTCCGGCTGGATCTGTTTCCCTGGCCTTTTTCTTTTGTTTTAATCCAGCAAACTAAATGATTTTTATCAAAAGATTTAGCCACTAGAAAAATATAATTCTGCCACCAGTATTTTTCTAAAAATGAGTAGTATTTGATTCTGTAATAGTTGACATTTATCAATAACAGAAACTATTTTGGTATAATAAAATGATATTAAAAAGCACTTGTTTGCTTCTGTTTGCTTTTAAATAAATATGCTTAGCTAATAAAACAGTACGGAACATTTTTCAAATAATAACCTGAAATTATTCAAGCCTTCCAACATTTTTTAAAATCACTTTGTGAACTGTTTTAGTAAAATCTAGTATTTATTTATTCCTTTCTCGACAGTAGAGTTACCGAGTGACGGAGGATCCGGAGCGGAAGACCTCGGAGACCCCGGATACCTAGCTGACCAAGGCAAGCAGCCCTTTGACCATGACTTCAGTAAATAAAATGATGCATGCTAGAACAGCAAGTATTTTCCGTTTCGTGTGATCACGATGCCGGTTCATCATTGATGTGATGGTACCGAAGGCTTCTTCGAAGCACTTGCATTTATAGTAGTGACATTCACATGGCTCCTCGGAGCACAAATATGATGAGCTTGATCCTACGATCTACGAGGATCATGCTACTGTCATGTTGATTAGTAGAGTATAATCACTTCATTGAGCTTGACCCTACACCGTGAGGGTCATGATATTTTCATGTTGACAAGTAATGTTAAGGCATATCATCTCAAGCATAATGATACGTTAAATAAAGAGTTTATGAAAACCCCGTCAGGTGCCACTAATGCCCGAGGGTGATGATGAGTTGGTGATCACTTTTGGTGAAGTGATGCACCGCTGATTTTGGTGTGAGTATGGTTTCGGAAATGGATTAGATTTATGATGTGTCGACCGTCCCAACCTTACCCAGTACGACCACGATACCCCTTTATGGGACGGGGCTTTGTTGATTACTCTGGTCGGTGCTAGCAAAGAGCCACATTACTAGTAGCGGGAGTGATCGGTGTCACTCTCATGATGGGGTCGTGCCAGGTAGGACGACTATGCCATTATTATGAGTTCCAGGCACACCGTTGGTCCCTGCATGGTTATTACAGTCCAGAGTCGATGCTCGTAAGACATACAACATGTGGGCTGGGTACCAATCGAGTGGATCTCTTTGTCTAGTATCGTCAGGGGAAAGATGATGATCGGATACTTACCTCGGGTATATGTGATATACCGCGAGTCGTGGATGACACAGAAGTATTCCATTTCTCGTGGGTCCAGCGTACTACCTCTGCAGAGTGTAAACTATTCGAATAGCCGTGTCCACGGTCAAGGACAGTTGGGTGGTGCTGCTTAAACTACGTCCTGAGTTTCCTCGTAAACCAAGTGTGTGTGTGTGGTGTTTAAAAGGTGTCGTTATAATCATGATAATCACAATAGTATGATCAAGTTTGGTGACTTGACATATAGGGTAAACCCGGATGGTTTAGCCCTCATTAATACCTTGAGATTAGGACAAGTCCGATGACTTGGCATTTAGGGTGAACCCGGTGTGTTCAACCCTTTAAGGATATGACAATATATGTAACCGGATATTCACAAGCAATTCTTTAACCTGATGCATATACATGATCATACCACCTCATCGCATTCCACTCAAGATAACTGTCACTGTTATTCATTACCATTTATGTCATGGGCTGTTTGCGAGTACAATCAAAGTACTCATTGGCTTGCCACTGGTTATGTTATTGACCAGACATGGAAGGACCGGAGTTTGGCAATGAGTACACCGTCAGAGACGGACCTGCGATCTAGGACGCTTCCGAGTCAGAATGCCTGTCGGTGTAGGCTTGATGGCATGGGCACCGCTTAGCCCTTACGAGTTTCCGCTACTCGATGTATCCCTTCATTTGGCTTTAGGCCTTGCTCTTGAACCCGACCTTCTGGTCATTTGATGTAATAATTTGGTACTTGGATGTTAGACTCTATTATTAAGTATCTGTGTTCAGTGAACATTGATCCTTGGGGTCACTGGGCACGGCGAACTCGACTTGCTAGTCGGGGTACCCACAGAACTGGTATCAGAGCCATCCAGACTATAGGAATCCTTAGATAGCATGGAAGTTAACCAAGAACGTTAGGACGCCAGCCTTGCAAAAGACTCTTGCACAAACAACTTCCTGACTTCTCTCCTATGCCTTGTAGATGGCTGTTGTACCTGAGACACTTCTGGAGACCGGCTTTCCACTACTTCTGGTGGATTGTCTCGAGAAGTGCCACGTACGATGCACGCCCATCTTCCTCTACCACGAGCATTGGGTCAACACCGACACCAAGGTATATCACGTGGATGTGATAGTGAAGGCTAATGACTCCCCGTCTAGTTGGTTCTTTGAAGGACCATAGATGGGAGAGCTGATGTTGGCAGTGGAGACGGCTGCACGAGAGGCGCTCGTGCAACTCCGCAGCATCCTCCCTGAGATGGCTAATGAGCCTATCACTCGTCATCTACCTTTCATTAAGGAAGGAGTGGATGGGAGTTGGACACTCACCCCCACCACAGAGGATGGGATGCCACTGAGGTTTCACAGATACTTCAGTCTCTCGTTAGACACCCTGACACACTTCCTGGTTAAGGAATCAGTCAAGCTTCGCCAAGAGCTGCACCTAGTCAAAGGCCTGCTCCACACTGAGAAGATGCAGAATCGCAAAGTAAAGAAGGCAAGCGCACTTGAAGGGAGGGCAGCTGTTGCCACTAGGCGTGGTGTGTTACCCATCCAGGCAGTCCCTCTTCAGAGTCGTCGCCTGACAGCGGAAGAGTACACTGAGATCTTCGCCGCCTCGCCCAAGAGACGCCGAGACGTGCGGATTCTTTCTTCCACTCCTATAAAGGAAGAGGATGTTGATGAAGATGAGGATCCTGTTGAGTCCGCCTTTGAGACCGAGTAGTCCGCCGCGTAGGTTTTAGCGTAGGCAATCGGAGTACCCGAGTATAGGGTATCCTTGTATCCGTTTTTAAATTGTGTATGTGTGCTCGATGTAAGTCACTTATTGCCTTGGGCAGTCTGTAAGTGACTACGTCACCTCGTTGTCATGAATGCAATTTCCAGTTTGTCAAAAACTTTGGTTTTAAAAACTTGGCTCATGCACGTATAGGACCCCCTCTTACTAGGAGCAAATCCTTGTACTCCCGAGCAAGGTGGCATTTTGACCTGTCTATTTCTATGACAGGATGGTGAACGCAACCCGCAACAGCACCTTCGGCAACCCCGGCGCCGGCTCTTCACGGACGCCGCAGGGAACCGAAGGAGAAGCTCACGCTGGAGGTCACCACGAGCAGCCTAGAGACCTTCCGCCACCACCTCCTCCTGAGAACTTGATGATGGCTCAGTTCCTTCAAGGTCTTCGAGAGGAGCGTCAAGCCAGCAATGCCGCTATCCAGCAGCTGACCCAAGTCCTGGTGGACAACCCGCCGCAAAATGAGTATGGCGGTGGTCGCTCTACTCTTTCTGAGTTCATGCGGACTACGCCCCCCATTTTCACGGAGTGGACTGAACCCCTGGACGCCGATGACTGGATTCGCACCGTTGAAGACCTCCTTGCGCTGGTCAAGTGCACCGATGATCATGAGAAGGTCCTTTATGCTTCTCACTGTCTTGGAGACACCGCCAGGGCATGGTGGGATGGATTCCAGATCATGCGGGCAGGGCAAGTCATCACATGGGAGATGTTCAAGGAAGGATTTCGCGTGCTCACATTCCGCCTGGACTGATGACCATTAAGAAGCGTGAATTCCGAGCCTTAAGGCAGGGCAGTGGAACTGTTAAGCAGTACCTGCAGAAGTTTAATCTCTTGTCAAGGTACGCACCTGAAGATGTTAACACTGAAGCCGCTAAGGTGGAACGCTTCATGGAAGGGTTACAGCAGTCCCTGCAATACCAGCTGGTGGTTTGCGACTGCCAGACCTTCGGTGAGTTCGTTAACAAAGCGCTTATGCTAGAAGACAAGCGTCGTGCAATGGACGACACCCGCAAGCGCAAGCTGATAGGCAGTGGAGGACCCGGTAATGCAAGACCAAGACCGTGGCAGTCAGCACCTGCAAGACCCAACTTTCAGCAGCAACAGTACTAGTACCCGGTGTTCCGCCAGAATTATCAGCCTCAGCAGCAAGTCAAGCGAGTAGTCAAACCGCCGAACAACGGTGGAGTCAAGACCAACCCTCCAGGGAAAGTACCTGCTTTGGGTGTGGTCAGACTGGGCACTATTCCAGGCAGTGCCCCAACAAGAAGCCCGACGCACCGCGTCCCAATGCACCCAACCCCGGTCAAGATGCACCAGGGAGGAACCAGGCCCCCCGCAACCAACAGTTCAATGGTAGGGGCCGGATCAATCACATCACTTCAGAAGAAGCACAGGAAGACCCGGACTGCATTCTGGGTACGTTCCTCGTCAACTCAACTCCAGCAACAGTGTTGTTTGATTGTGGTGCTTCGCATTCTTTTGTTACTCAAGGGTTTGCGGAGAAATGCGGTTTAAAACCCACTTTACTCCGCGGACAGATGGCAATTCAAACCCCAGGAGTAGTATTAAGAACCAACCTAGGGTGTAGAAGGGTCGAGATAGTTATTAATGGGACGAGTTTCTTGGCATACCTGATCGTGCTTAAATCACAAGGTGTGGAAGTAATCCTCGGTATGGATTGGTTGGCCAAACACCAGAGTCTTTTGGACTGTGCCAACAGAGCCATCACCATGATAAGCACCCAAGGGGTCAAGGTCAAGTTCGTCTACGAACCAGTATCGGCTCACGCACCTCGAGTCAACAGTCTCTCCGAGGTAGAGCTTGATCGAGTGCCTATAGTCTGTGAATACACGGACGTCTTTCCTGACGAGCTACCCGGAATGCCTCCTGACCGAGACATTGAGTTCATCATTGAGCTTATGCCCGGATCGAGGCCTATTTATAAAAAGCCTTACAGGATGGGTTCCGAGGATTTCGCAGAGCTGAAGAAACAGCTGGATGAGCAACTCAGGAAAGGGTTCATTCGTCCGAGTGCGTCACCTTGGGGATCACCTGTTCTGTTTGTTTCAAAGAAGGATGGTACCATTCGACTCTGCGTCGACTACCGTTCCCTTAGTGAAGTAACAATTAAGAACAAGTACCCGCTCCCCAAGATCGAAGACCTGTTTGACCAGTTAAACGGGGCCAGGGTATTTTCCAAGATCGATCTCCGATCAGGATACTACCAGTTGAAGATCCGACCAGAAGATAAACCCAAGACTGCATTCGTGACCCGGTACGGTCTGTATGAATGCACGGTCATGCCCTTCGGTTTGACAAATGCCCCAGCCTACTTCATGTACCTCGTGAACAAGGTCTTCGTGGAATATTTGGACAAGTTTGTCGTCGTGTTCATCGATGACATACTAATATTCTCCAAGTCCGAAGAAGAGCATGAGCAACACCAGAGGCTAGTTCTGGGAAAGCTTCGAGAGCACCAACTTTACGCCAAATTCAGCAAGTGTTAGTTCTGGCTGAACGAAGTTGGATTTCTGGGTCATACCCTGACGGCACGCGGTTTAGCCGTGGATCAGTCCAAGATTTCTACAGTAACCAACTAGGAATCACCCAAGGACGTGAAGGATGTCAGGAGTTTCCTCGGGCTCGCGGGATACTATCGCAAGTTTGTCGAGGGATTCTCCAGCATCGCTCGACCTATGACTCAGCTCTTGAAGAAAGGCCGAAAGTTCGAGTGGACACCGGCGTGTGAAGCAAGCTTCCAGGAGTGGAAGAAGAGGCTAACTACCGCCCCGGTATTGGCTACCCCAGACATGAACAAGGAATTCGTGATATATTGTGATGCCTCGGGAACCGGGCTCGGTGGAGTCCTGATGCAAGATGGCAGGGTCGTGGCGTACTTGTCACGGCAACTGCGACCGCATGAGGAGAACTACACCACCCATGATCTCGAGCTAGCAGCGGTAGTGCATGCTCTGAAGACGTGGGGACATTACCTTCTGGGAAAGCGATGCGAGATATATACAGACCACAAAAGTCTGAAGTATATCTTCACCTAGAGATAGCTGAACATGAGACAGCGGAGATGGCTTGAGTTAATCAAGGATTACGACCTTAGCATTCAGTACCATCCCGGCAAGGCGAACGTGGTAGCCGATGCCCTGAGCCGGAAGGCAGGCTCCTTGAACGCCGCGCTCAAGGAAAGGTTACCCGCCTTGTATGAAGAGATGGAGGGCTTAGGACTTGAGATAGTCGAACCGGGGTACCTAGCCAACCTCGAAGTCAATCCTACTATGGCAGGCGACATCAAGGAAGCCCAGAAGGGGCACAAGAGTATCGAAGGCCTCAAGAGGAAGGTGCGAGAAGGCAAAGCCCCAGGATTCTCGATTGATGAGCAAGGAGTATTGTGGTACGGGAAGCGCTTATGCGTACCCAACAAGGCCGAACTTAAGGAGTTGATCCTGCAAGAGGCACATGACACACCGTACTCTATCCATCCAGGTGGTACCAAGATGTACCAAGACATCCGAGAACGATTCTGGTGGCATGGCATGAAGAGGGAAATTGGCTCCTATGTCGCTAAATGCGATGTATGTCAGCGAGTCAAGGTTGAACACCAACGACCCGCTGGATTGCTACAACCTCTTCAAGTGCCAGAATGGAAGTGGGATATAGTCGGCATGGACTTCATCACCGGGTTGCCCCGGTCGAATAAGGGTCATAACTCCATTTGGGTGATAGTTGATCATTTGACCAAGGTGGCCCATTTCATCCCCGTGAACACCACTTACGACGGCAGCGAGCTGGCCAGTCTGTACATTTATCCAGTGGTGAGTCTCCATGGAGTCCCCAAAGAGATTGTGTCCGACCGCGGCACGCAGTTCACCTCAAGATTCTGGAAGAAGTTTCAAGAAGCTCTCGGAACCAAACTCTCCTTCAGTACGGCTTTCCACCCGTAGACGGGCGGACAGACCGAGAGGGTAAATTAGATACTTTAGGACATGCTCCGTGCTTGTGTTTTGGCCCATGGTGCCAAGTGGGAAGACTGCCTACCATTTGCTGAGTTCTCTTACAACAACAGCTACCAGTCCAGTCTTCAAATGGCCCCATTCGAAGCATTATATGGGCGGAAATGCCGCACCCCGCTCAATTGGCCCGAAACCGGTGAAGGGCTAGTTTTCGGGCCAGAAGCACTCCAGGAAGCAGGGGACAAGATTCAGCTTATCCGAGAGAACTTGGAGGCAGCTAAGTCAAGGCAGAAGAGCTATGCAGACCCTCGCCGTAGAAACGTGGAGTTTGTTCCCGGAGACCAAGTGTACTTGCGAGTCACGCCTCTCAAGGGGACCAAGCATTTCCATGTCAAGGGGAAGCTAGCTCCAAGGTTCATTGGACCCTTCAAGATCACGACAAGGCGCGGGGAAGTAGCTTATCAGTTGGAGCTACCTCCTGAACTTTCAGGTGTGCACAACGTGTTTCACGTGTCACAGCTCAGGAAGTGTTTGCAAGTGCCGAACCGTCCCGATCTTTAGAAGGACATTGATCATCAAGCTATTGACCTTCAACCAGATCTTACCTACCGCGAGGGACCGATCCTCATTTTGGACGAAGCAGAGCGTTGCACCAGAAGCCGCACCATCAAATTTTCAAGGTTCAGTGGAGCAACCATACCGAAGCAGAAGCCACGTGGGAGCGTGAAGACTATCTCCGATCAGAATTTCCCGAGCTGTTTAACGCCTAGCTTAGGAATCTCGGGGACAAGATTCTTGTAAGGGGGATAGGTCTCTCACACCCTGTTTTCCATCCCAAGTTTTCTGTATTGCAAAAATCAGAGCTTGTTAAAACTTTTCCAAATAATGTTGTGAGTGCAATGTCAACCCTTGTCTGAGTGTATGCTTGCTTGTTTGATGACTCAACCCATGAAAAACTTATTATTTTGCTCTCATCAAAAACCCTTTTTCCTTTACATCAAGATCACCTTCATCATGTTGGGATACACTACTAGCTCATGAAGCCAAGTGGCACATTCAACTAATGTTGGTGATCTGATCCTAATATCATTTTCATTCATTAAAAACAATATTTAGTGATTTAAAATTTATTTTTCTATTTTATATCTATGTCTATTTCTAAGGCCAGTAATGATATTTCCACAAGGAAAATTACTTTCCTGCTTTAGGAAATTCTGAGTAAATTCATGGAAGCTGAGAAGGACATATATTTTCCATACATAAGATTTTCAACCCTATTTTATATTAATATTATTTAGGTAAAACCCTGAAAACCATTTCTATCTGTTTTAGCTTTTTGAGATGTTTCCAAAGGAAAGTATCTCAGTAAATTCCCATAAAATTACACGAGCCCTCCCAAACCATATTAGGTGCTCACCTAAAATATCACCTTGATCCAAGGTGGGTAAGTGCACTTAGAGAGCCCAAAACCCTCTCTGTCCAGAGTAGAGTTGGAACAACTCTACATTGGAAAGTTTCTCCAATAGAGCTGAAACTTTGCAGAGGTGTTTAACACCCCAAATGAGGACTACACACCAAAAATGGGATTTGTGAGACTCTGTTTGACCACACTTCCTTTGTAAGGGACAGTACTGGTCACTTTGAGACATTTTCAAGTTTGCAAAGCCAAACTTGTCCAATGGAGCTCATATTTGGTCGAACCCCATGTTTTTACCCCAAGACCAAACCTGTTAAGTTTCATTTACAGTGGTGGAGTGGAAGCACCCCAAGTCATTGTCGAACACCTACTGACACGAAGGTAAAAACCTTCCTAGCCACTGTTTTACCCAATGTCAAGGCCCCAAACTTGGTGGGTAAGAGCACCAGAACACCCTGAGCATCCAGTCAACCAGCCCCTCGCCAATTCCAAGCACAAGTGACAAGAAATCCAATTTGAGCTGCAGGACAGTACTGGCAACACTAGTGTTCCTTGGTCCCTTGACCAGCTCGAGCTCCCACTAAACCACAATGACTAGGCACACTCCCAGCAACACTCCGGACATGGAGGACACGTCCCAAGTGCCCCAGAGCGAGCCAGCATGCCGTGGCATGCCAAAACTGCGCTCTGGGCGCGCTGCAGAGAGCCACCCGCAAGGGGCCGACGCTCCGGCCGGTCCTGGCCTCCCCAGTTGTGTCCAAGCACTCCCCCGACAGCCCCTCGGTGCAAAGCTACCCTAGGGACCCTCTCCCCCTCGCGCAAGAGCTCAAGCGATGTGTTCCCGTGCGCGCCCGACGCGGCCGAGCATGCACGGTCGCTGCAGCTCGTCCCCACTCACTTTCCCTCTGCGGCCGTTGCATCAGGAGGCCCTAAACCACGTCCCGAACCCGTGGTTTCGCGGCCAGCGCCTCGCTGTGCTTGCACGCGTGCCACGGTGAGTCACCTGCGTGCCCGAGTCGGGTCACCGTCGTTGGCCAATAAATAGACCACCCCGGCACTCCAGCACCCTCCAAGTAGCTTCAGCACAACCAGTAGACACTCCCTAGCCGCCCAATCGAGCTCGCAGAGCCCCGGTGCTCGAGATCGACCGAGGCCCCTCCGCCTCGGAGCTCCGGTCGATCTCCGGCTACACGTCGGCTCCTGCGCTGCCCGACATCTCATTACACTCCCCTCGACACCAGCAACGTTTCCCCTAACTGTCCCGAGCAAATCCATACCTCTAGCCCCTAGTTCAACACGAACCCGAAACCCTTCTGCCACAAGCACCTCGTCGCCGGCGACCCAGGCCACCTCCGGTGACATCCCGGCCACGAGCAGGTAGGCGGAGGCACGAGGAACCCGTTCCCATTCCTAGCTAGGCCTGAGAACAACGGCAGCCTCGCCGGCATCCATCTCCACCTCCCTGGCCAGAGGTAGGAGAAGGACCCGACAGGTGGAGCCCACCTGTCGGTGTCCTGGGGCAGCCAGTGCGCGCAGCCGCTGACGCTGACCCCAGGGGCCCGTAGGTCAGGTTTGAACCTGGCCCGCGCGCGCCTGGTGGCCAGGCCTGCTGGCTGGGCCGGCTGGATCTGTTTACCTGGCCTTTTCTTTTTTTTAATCCAGCAAACTAAATGATTTTTATGAAAATATTTAGCCAGTAGAAAAATATAATTCTTCCACCAGTATTTTTCTAAAAATGAGTAGTATTTGATTCTGTAATAGTTGACATTTATCAATAACAGAAACTATTTTGGTATAATAAAATGATATTAAAAAGCACTTGTTTGCTTCTGTTTGCTTTTAAATAAATATGCTTAGCTAATAAAACAGTAGGGAACATTTTTCAAAATAATAACTTGAATTTATTCAAGCCTTGCAACATTTTTTAAAAGCACTTTGTGAACTGTTTTAGTAAAAGCTAGTATTTATTTATTCCTTTCTCGACGGTAGAGTTACCGAGTGATGGAGGATCCGGAGCGGAAGACCTCGAAGACCCCGGATACCTAGCCGACCAAGGCAAGCAACCCTTTGACCATGACTTAAGTAAATAAAATGATGCATGCTAGAACAGCAAGTATTTTCCGTTGCATGTGATCATGATGCCGGTTCATCAATGATGTGATGGTACTGAAGGCTTCTTCGAAGCACTTGCATTTATAGTAGTGATATTCACATGGCTCCTCGAAGCACAAATATGATGAGCTTGATCCTACCATCTACGAGGATCATGCTACTGTCATGTTGACTAGTAGAGTATAATCACTGCATTGAGCTTGACCCTACCCCGTGAGGCTCATGATATTTTCATGTTGACAAATAATGTTACGGCATATCATCTCAAGCATAATGATGAGTTAAATAAAAGAGTTTATGAAAACTCCATCGGGTGGCACTAATGCCCGAGGGTGATGATGAGTTGGTGGTCACTTTTGGTGAAGTGATGCACCCGTGATTTTGGTGTGAGAATGGTTTCGGAAATGGATTAGATTTATGATGTGTCGACCGTCCCAACCTTACCGAGTACGACCACGATACCCCTTTATGGGACGGGGCTTTGTTGATTACTCTGGTCGGTGCTAGCAAAGAGCCACATTACTAGTTGCAGGAGTGATCGGTGTCACTCTTGTGATGGGGTCGTGCCAGGTAGGAAAACTATGCCATTATTATGAGTTCCAGGCACACCATTCGTCCCTGCAAGGTTGTTACTTTCCAGAGTCGGTGCTCGTAAGACGTACAACATGTGGGCTGGGTACCAATCGAGTGGATCTCTTTGTCTAGTATAGTCAGGGAAAGATGATGATCGGATACTTACCTCGGGTATATGTGATATACCGCGAGTCGTGGATGACACGGAAGTATTCCATTTCTCGTGGGTCCAGCGCACTACCTCTGCAGAGTGTAAACTATTCGAATAGCCATGTCCACGGTCAAGGACAGTTGGGTGGTGCTGCTTGAACTACGTCATGAGTTTTCGCATAAACCAAGTGTGTGTGTGTGTGGTGTTAAAAAGGTGTCATTATAATCATGATAATCACAATAATATGATCAAGTTCGGTGACTTGACATATAGGGTAAACCCGGATGGTTTAGCCCTCATTAATACCTTGAGATTATGACAAGTCCGATGACTTGGCATTTAGGGTGAACCGGTGTGTTCAACCCTTTACGGATATGACAATATCTGTAACCTGATATTCACAAGCAATTCTTTAATACATGATCATACCACCTCATCGCATTCCACTCAAGATAACTGTCACTGTTATTCATTACCATTTATGTCATGGGCTGTTTGCGAGTACATTCAAAGTACTCATTGGCTTGCCATTGGTTATGTTATTGACCAGACATGGAAGGACCGGAGTTTGGCGATGAGTACGCCGTCGGAGACGGACGCTTCCGAGTCAGAATGCCTGTCGGTGTAGGCTTGATGGCATGGGCACCGCTTAGCCCTTACGAGTTTCCGCTACTCGATGTATCCCTTCATTTGGCTTTAGGCCTTGCTCTTGAACCCGACCTTCTGGTCATTTGATGTAATAATTTGGTACTTGGATGTTAGACTCTATTATTAAGTATCTGTGTTCAGTGAACATTGATCCTTGGGGTCACTGGGCACGGCGAACTCGACTTGCTAGTCGGGGTCCCCACAAGTTATGAAACCAAGGTTTATCAAGCCAATAGGAATATCAACCACAACCGTATTCAGCGGCCGCACACAAAAGAACAAACAACTTGCACATAACGTGGGCAAGAGGGTTGTCAATCCTCTTGTCTTGTTATTTGCAAGCAAGTGAGGTGTCTAGATAATTGTAGATAGCAAGATAGAATAAAAACAAGTAAATAACAGCAAGGTAATAAAGGTTTCATCAATTTGTTGTGAATATACACGGGGGCCATAGCTTTCCCTTATGGCATCTCTCATTAAAAATAACAAATGGTAGGTAAACAAATTACTGTTGGGCAATTCACAGAAAAGCGGATAGTTATGCGATATTCATGGCAATGATCACATGTATATATGCATCACATCCATAAAAAATAGGACGACTCCTTCCTTCACCTATTACTATTACTCCACTCCTCGACCGCTATCCACCATGCATCTAGATTATTAAGAAAAATAGAGTAATGCATGGAGAACGATGACATGATGTAGACAAAGTAAACTCAAGCAATATGAATAAACCCCATCATTTTATCCTTAGTAGCACCAAAACAAAGACGCGTCTTGTCCCCTTCTGTCACTGGGATATAAAATTCGCCAGGTTGAACCTACCACAACGCCCCTCTCTCACCGAAGAATTATCGATCTAGTTGGCCAAACTATTTCAAGTATAATAATCATGAACATAATAATCATATGACTATTCATAGGTGAATCGAATATTTATAATGAACAATCTGAACAAACATCCACAATTCATTGGATCCAAACAAATGCACTACACAAAAGGATTACATCATACGGATCAAAGCGAAGATGCAATGATAATTGTTTCGAAGATCAAAGAGAGGGAGATTGCCATCTATGTACTCACTATGGACATGTAGGTCTATGGTGAACTACTCACACATCATCCTGAGGACAACAAGGTTGATGAAGAGTCCCTCTGTGATTGATCCGCCCTCCGACAGGGTGCCACAACGGAGCTCCATATGGCCTCCCGTTGGAACAAGGACTTGTGAAGGTGCAAAAAGTGTTTCGTGACTCCCTTTGCTCTTTTTAGGGCACATGAGAATTTATAAGCCAAAGAACTGAGTCGGGAGGGCCACGAGGGAGGCACAAGCCATCAAGGTGCATCCCACCCCCCACGACCTCACGTGATGCCTCCAAACTTCTTTCGATGCTTGTTGGTGTACCTTTGGTCAAGAAAAAAACACCAAAACATTTCAGGGCAATTGTATTTCGTTTGGTATGGAAAATCTGGTATGAAAAACGTCGTCATCATCAACCATCCTCCATCGCCAATTCCATGATGCTCTCCATCGTTCGTGAGTAATCTCATCGTAGGCTTGTTGGACGGTGATGGGTTGGATGAAATCTATCATGTAATCGAGTTAGTCCTGATGGGCTTTGATCCCTAGTATCCACTATGTTGTAAGATTGATGTTGCTAATACTTTCCTATGCTTAATGCTTGTCACTAGGGCCCGACTGCCATGATTTCAGATCTGAACCTATTATGTTTTCATCAATATATGTGTGTTCTTGATCCTATCTTGCAAGTTGTAGTCACCTACTATGTGTTATGACCCGGCAACCGCGAAGTGACAATAGCCGCAACCACTACCGGAGACGACCATAGTATGAGGTATTCATGTATTCACTATGTGCTAACGCTTTGTTCCGGTTCTCTATTAAAAGGAGACCTTAATATCCCTTAGTTTCCATTAGGACCTGATACATCTCCGTCGTATCTACTTTTTCGAACTCTTTTTCCCTTGTTTTGGACTCTAATTTGCATGATTTGAATGGAACTAACCCGGACTAACGCTGTTTTTAGTAGAATTGCCATGGTATTGTTTTTGCGTAGAAATAAAAGTTCTCGGAATGACCTGAAAATTATGGAGAATTTTTCTAGAATTTATCAAAAATACTGGCGCAAGAATCAGCGGAGGGAGTGGAGCTGTGAGCCCACAATCCCACCAGGCGCGGACCCCCCTGGCCGCGCCTGGCAGGCTTGTGGGGCCCACAACGCTCCACCGCCTCCAATCTCAGCTCTATTTAGTCCGTCTCGCCCGGAAAAAAATCAAGGAGAAGAGTTCATCGCGTTTTACGATACGGAGGCACCGCCACCTCCTGTTCTTCATCTGGAGGGCAGATCTGGGGTCTGTTCTGGGCTCGGGAGAGGGGAAATCGTCGCCATCGTCATCATCAACCTTCCTTCATCACCAATTCCATGATGCTCTTCACCGTTCGTGAGTAATCTCATTGTAGGCTTGCTGGACGGTGATGGGTTGGATGAGATCTATCATGTAATCGAGTTAGTTTTGACGGGGATTGATCCCTAGTATCCACTATGTTTTGAGATTGATGTTGCTACTACTTTGCCATGCTTAATGCTTGTCACTAGGGTCCGAGTGCCATGATTTCAGATCTGAACCTATTATGTTGTCGCCAATATACGTGTGTTCTTGATCCTATCTTGCAAGTTTGAGTCACCTACTATGTGTTATGACCCAACAACCCCGGAGTGACAATAGCCGGAACCACTCCCGGAGATGACCATAGTATGAGGAGTTCATGTGTTCACCAAGTGTTAATGCGTTGGTCCGGTTCTTTATTAAAAGGAGGACCTTAATATCCCGTAGTTTCCATAGGACCCCGCTGCCACGGGAGGGAAGGAAAATAGATGTCATGCAAGTTCTTTTCCCTAAGCATGTATGACTACATACGGAATGCATGCCTACATTAGATTGACAAACTAGAGCTAGTTACTTATCTCTCCGTGTTATAACTGTTGCATGATGAATAGCATCCGGCATAATTATCCATCACTGATCCAATGCCCATGAGTCTTTTCCTACTAGTCCTTGCTACGTTACTTTGCTGCTACAGATGTTACTTTGCTCCTACAGGTTACTATTGCTACTGCTGCTATCACCCAACTTTGCTACTGATACTTTGCTGCAGATACTAAATCTTTCAGGTGTGGTTGAATTGACAACTCAACTGCTAATACTTGAGAATATTCTTTGGCTTCCCCTTGAGTCGAATCAATAAATTTGGGTTGAATACTCTACCCTCGAAAACTGTTGTGATCCCCTATACTTGTGGTTTATCACGACTATTTTCTGGCGCCGTTGCCGGGGAAGCACAACTATATTCTCTGACTCACTTGGGATCTACGTCTGTTGATCACTATGAGGAATCTGATAGATCTAAGAAATAATGTCTTGACCTCCACTACAAGGACAGGTTAGGAACTTCCATCTAGCTCTACACTTGATTCACCTTCAGTTATGAGTGAGTTTGCGACACCACCTCCTGCTAGAAATCTTGATATCTCGCATGTGCTTGATGATGCTACTTCTGCTGCCCATGATGCTTATGATGATGCTATGCTTGATACTGCTTTACCTGATGATTCTATGCTTGATACTACTTTGCCACTAGGTGCATTCCTTGATGCACAAATTTCTAGAGTTGGTGCTAGATGTGATGATACTTCTGAAACTACTGATACTATTGAAGTAGAACCTGCTATTTTGCCTGCTAGAACTAGCTCTCCTAGACATGAATGGCCTGATATGCCTGAGTGTTATGTTATGGAGGGAGAGATAGATCAAGACTTTCTTGCTTGTAAGGATAGCTATGATGTTGAGAAACTACTGCTCAAGTGGAAACAAAAATCTTTGAACGCTAGGATGAAATACGACCCGAAGTTTGCTACTTCGCCTATCTTTGTGACCGATAATGATTATGAATTCTCTGTCGACCCTGAGTTAATCACTCTGGTCGAATCTAATCCTTTTCACGGTTATGAGTCTGAAACGGTTGTAGCCCATCTTACCAAACTGCACAATATAGCCACCCTATTCACTAGTGAGGAAAAGATCCGCCACTACTATATCCTCAAGTTGTTTCCTTTCTCGCTAAAGGATGATGCTAAGACTTGATTCACTTGTCTTGCTCCTGGTTGTGTGCATAGCCCCCAGGATATGGTCTACTACTTCTCTGAAAAATATTTCCATGCCCATACGAAGCAAGCTGCCTTGCAGGAAATATACAACTTTTCTCAAGCTGAAGAAGAGAGTCTCCCACAAGCTTGGGGGAGGCTCGTCCAGCTACTGAATGCTTTTCCTGATTGCCCTCTTGAGAAGAATGAAATACTTGATATCTTCTATAATGGACTTACCGATGCTTCTAGACACCACCTAGATAGTAGTGCCGGTAGTGTTTTTAGGGAATGAACCGTAGAACAAGCTCAGAAACTATTGAATAACATCCTGTGGAATGAGAATGCTTGGACTATTCCCGAACCACCTCCTAAGACAACTCCGAAGAAAAGATGTATTCTATTCCTCAGTCCTGAAGATATGCAAGAAGCTAAGAAATCTATGCGAGAGAAAGGCATTAAATCTGAAGATCTCAAAATTCTACCACCTATCGAAGAGATCCATGGTCTTGATAACCCGATACAGGTAGTAGAAGTAAATTCTCTGCGTAGGTTTGATGAGAGTGATATTCCTTTTGATAAACCTGCTAGCTTATGCGTGGATGAATTTGATAACTTTGTTGCCAAACAACAGAGTTTCAATGATTATGTTAGCAGACAATTGGAACAAAATGCTCGTATGCTTAGTCATTTAAGTGCTTGTGTGGACAGAAACGTCAATGATCTTAAGCTCCTGAGTAAACATGCCTCTATGGTTACTACCCAGGTAAAACAAGTACTTAAGGCTCAAAATGAGTTTCTCAATGTGTTGAATGACAATTCTGTCAAAGTCGTCACTAGAGGCGGTAGAATGACTCAAGAACCTTTGTATCCTGAGGGTCATCCTAAGAGAATTGAACAAGATTCTCAATGAGTTAGCACTGATGCACCTAGTCATCCTAGGAAGAAGAACAAAGATGGTAGGAACTTGCACACTAGAAACCCAGATGTTGTTACCCCTGAGAGTCCAAACGATGTCTCTGTCTCTGACACCGAAACACAATCTGGTGATGAACATGAGCCTAATGATGATATCAATAGTGATGTTCATGATGATGCTCAACCTAGTAATGATAAGGATGTGGAGATTGAACTTGTTGATCTTGATAACCCACAACCTAAGGCTAGGAGATACGATAAGAATGACTTTGCTGCTAGGAAGCATGGTAAAGAAAGGGAAACATGGGTTCAGAAACCCATGCCCTTTCCTGCCAAACCATCCAAGAAAAACGATGATGATGGTTTTGAGCGCTTTGTTGAAATGATTAGACCTGTATTTCTGCAAATGTGTTTGACAGATATTCTCAAAATGTCACCGTATGGTAAGTACATGAAGGATATTGTGAGTAATAAGAGGAGGATACCTAAGGTTGAGATTTCCACCATGCTTGCTAATTATACCTTCAAGGGTGGAACTCATAAGAAACTAGGTGATCCTGGAGTGCCCACTATACCATGCTCCATTAAAGGCAACTACGTTAGAACTGCTTTATGCGACCTTGGAGCCGGTGTCAGTGTTATGCCTCTCTCTCTTTATCGTAGACTTGAACTGGATAAGTTGACACCCACTAAATTCCTCTGCAAATGGCCGACAAATCAACTGCTTTCCCTATCGGCATTTGCGAGGATGTGCGTGTTGTGGTTGCTAATGTCACTATCTTAACAGACTTTGTTATTCTGGATATTCCTGAGGAAGATGCCTTGGCTGTCATCCTCGGAAGACCCTTTCTAAACACTGCAGGGGCTGTTATAGATTGCAACAAAGGCAATGTCACTTTCCATGTCAACGGTAATGAGAATACGGTGCACTTTCCGAAGAAACAATATTGAGTACATTGCATCAGTGCTATCGAAAAGACTTCATCGATTCTTATTGGGAGCTTTGAATGCCCTATTCCTCCTGTTAAGATAAAGTATGATTTGCTTGTTGGGGAGATTCAGATCCCCATTGAGTTAACCTAGTGACTATTCGAAAAATTTCCGTCTTCTTTTGCGATTCGAAAAGGTTTTTAAAGGAGACTTGATCAACCTCATTGACAGGATTTCTTTCGATGACCATGAGATGGATGAATCGAGGAGTCACAAACCTCTGTTCCAAGTTTTCACCTTCGGTTGCTTAGAAGAAAAATGATAGATTTAGTTTAGTTTTCCCTGTTTTATGTTTTAGCGTCCCGTAGAAAAGTACACCGAAAATAAAAGTTCGCCGAACGTCGTGAAAATCAAGTATGATTCTTTCTGGAATTTTTGAAAAATACTAAGACGAAGAGCTAGTCTGGGGGTTGCACCAGTGGGCCACAAGCCCTGGAGGCGCGGGCACCCCCCTGGCCGCGCCTACCAGGATTGTGGGTCCCACATGCACCTCCTCCACTCATTCTAGCTCCCATCTGCTTCTCCTACCTACAAAAAAAATCGTTTCACAGCTCAAACCCGTGTTCTTGCTCTTCTTGCTGGGATTTTCGATCTCCTTGCTCAGAGCACCATTCTCCGAACTGTTTTGAGGAAATTGCTCCTTAGTAAGTGACTCCTCCATTGGTCCAATTAGTTTTTGGTATAGTGCCTTATACTTCGCGTATTTTTGCTGCCTCGGTGACCATGTTCTTGAGCTTGGCATGCTAATTTTAGCTGGTCCCAAGTAGTTTTGATGCGTAATGTGGCCATTAGGCACTGGTGGGAGTAGTTGCTACGAGTTTCGTTGAGCCTTTATCACTTTCCCTTAGAGTCACTAAAAATTTCAGAAATTTTCAGAGATAGAAAAGGAAAAAGATGAGGAGGTTCTTAAGAGACTCTTCAAGCCGTGACCCCAAGGATGATGGAAGTGAGAAGAAGCCCAAGTATCCGGTCCCTCGAGTTGCAGAAGTTCGAGCGTGCGAGTGGCCAAGCGATGCGTTCTTACGCACCGCCGGACTTTATGAGGACTTTTACTACTTGGTGGAGAATGCAGGCCTTACCGCCTTCGTTGAAGATAAGTGTCCGCAATACCTCTTCCTCACTAATATCTTCGTACAAAGCTTTAACTTCAATTCGAGGAAGAATCCTCCTATGGTTGAGTTCAACCTTTATGATATCCCCCAACGCATGTCACTCCAGAATTTTTGCAATGTTTGCAAATTACCTTACGTTGGGGATATTCATGAACCTCGTCCATGGGACTTGGAAGCTTTCATCGATACTATTGTTGTAGGAGAGGAGAGAGGATGTCTTGCGCTAGAGCTGCTAGCATACATTTCCCCGTGCTTCGGTACTTCTCATTATTTGTGGGCAAATGTTTGATTGGTCGTGGGAATTCTGGGTCACTTAGTTCCCCAGATCTTGTAGTCTTGCGCGAAGCCCTTTATAATGATAAAACTTATAGCTTGGGCACTATAGCAGCTCAACGGTTGAACACGAACCGTTCTAAAGGCGTTGTCTATGGAGGTATCTACGCTACTCGTCTTGCTAGATACTTTGAGATACCTATTAGACTGGACGAGGAAGAAGAGGTTATTCTTCCTGAGAGATATCTAGATTATGATAGCATGGTTTGCCATGACTTTCTTGATAGAGATATAAATGGAAGGATGATTTATAACCTGGTATTTAGTCAGGGTACTCGTGATACTATTTACTTTGCCTGCTCCTTCTTTGTTCAATCTTCATGCAGGCAGGTACATTATTATGCCCTCGGACATCTACGCATATTGGGGCTTAGCCCAATCACAGGTGCCCGTGCCCGAGCCACCAGTCAAGTACCACACGCCAGTTTATCAGTGGGAGCCATAGGAGCTCACATAGCAGTGGCATCCTTAGTCCACTCCGGAGTACCCCAGAGCTGGTTATTTCCCTCGTTAGGAGTAGACCAACTTAGGCCAAAAGCCTAAGCTTGGGGGAGTACGTGTTTCTCACGGACCTTATATTCTTGCTTATGCTTTCACTTTGTTAGTCGGTGTTTACACTTTGACACTGTATCATCCATGCTAGTTTATTTATTTTTCTTGTTTTCTTTTCGTGTGTCTGTCTAGTTTGAGAAAACCCAAAAAGATTTTCTTGTTCTTCTTTTGATTGTTGGGAGCTTTCCCATGTAAATAGTTTCTTTTTCTTTGGGTCAAGGTAGAAGACCATGGTTACAATGTTTAGTGGCTCTCGCACGCATATCTGTTTATCTGTTAAAAAGCCATATTACTTTGTCTTCTCCGTTGTGTTTGCTTGCAGATTCCAGCTTAGTCCAATGCACTAGCACTCTTATTATTGTTCACATAATTCGGTCGTGCAAGTGAAAGGCAATAATGACGATATATGATGAAGTGACTGAGGCTGGAAAAGCTGGTATGAACTCGATCTATTTTGTTTTTGTAAATATGACTAGCTCATCGTTCCTGATTCAGCTTTGTTGTGAGAGAAACATGTTTGCAATGGCAACTTAGAGATCATAGTTTATGATGCCATGCTTAATTAGCTAGGAGCTTATAATGGTTTGTCTTGGATGCCAACATGAATTTTGAGATGACTATGATGTAGTATGATAGGATGGTATCCTCCTTTGAATGATTCAAGTGGCTTCACTTAGCGCATGTTCACGCATGTAGTTGAAACAAAATCAACATTGCCTCAATGTTAGTTAACCTCAATGCATTTTGATGATTGTTGTCGCTCTCTAGTTGGTCGCTTCCCAGTCTTTTGCTAGCCTTCACTTGTACTAAGCGAGAATACTGCTTGTGCATCCACTTCCATAAACCCAAAGTTGTTCCATATGAGTCCACCATACCTACCTATATGCGGTATCTACGTGCCGTTCCATGTAAAATTTCATGTGCCACTCTCTAAATCTTCAAGAAATAATCTGTTTTGCTTGCCCGAACAGCTCATGTGGTGACAGGGGGCTATTAGTATCTTCCATGCTAGGCATGTTATCCCCGATATGTGTTTATTCACTATCATTCACGAGAAAGGTGCCGATAATTGGAATGCCCAGTTCCATGCTCAAATCAAAAAGATAATTGCAAATAAAACTTCCCGTGGACTGATGTTGGTATGGACGGCACCCGAGGGTTCGGCTAGTCGTGGAGTGTGATTGATTGGTGGTGGGGGAGTCAAAACTTTACTTTTCTGTTTGGGAACCGCCTATAGCATGTGTAGCGTGGAAGATGGTGAGAACTCTTAGTCATTGTGTTGACAATGAAAGCATGCCACCCAAAATTATTATCTCTATTTTCAAAGCTTGAGCTCTCGCACCTCTGCAAATCAATGCTTCCCTCTGCGAAGGGCCTGTCTATTTATGTTCCTATTGAGTCATCCTCTTCTTATAAAAGCACCAACTAGAGAGCACCTCTGTCATTTTTATGCTTACCTTTTAACTGTGATTGAGTATGACTATGACTAGATCTTCTTTGCCTTGAATTACAATGTTTAGTCAGCCCTTGGTCATTGAAGGTGCTCTGCATTTATGTTTTGCGGTCTCAAAAAGAGCTAGTGAGATACCATCTGTTCGTACTGCTTCATGTTGTTTTGATTGAAGTGTTGACTTTTGAGGCTTATTATTATTTTCTCGCTAGTTGATTATGCCATTGATATGAGTTTACCGTGAGACCTAGAGACATCATTTGCTCATGTGGTTTGCTTGTGATCTTACTGAAATTCTAGTTATGAGTTAGACATAGTTGCATCAACAAGATCAAACAGAGTTCGTAAAAGTTTTTCTTTTGTCTCTTTCAGTTTGTCAATTGAATAGCTTGAGGACAAGCAAGGCTTTAAGCTTTGGGGAGTTGATACGTCTCCGTCGTATCTACTTTTCCGAACTCTTTTGCCCTTGTTTTGAACTCTAATTTGCATGATTTGAATGGAACTAACCCGGACTAACGCTGTTTTCAACAGAATTGCCATGCTGTTGTTTTTGCGCAGAAATAAAAGTTCTCGGAATGACCTGAAAATTTACGGAGAATTTTTCTGGAATTTATGAAAAATACTGGCGCAAGAATCACCAGAGGGAGTGGAGCTCTGAGCCCACAAGCCCACCAGGCGCGGGCCCCCGTAGCCGCGCCTGGCAGGCTTGTGGGGCCCACAACGCTCCACTGCCTCCAATCTCAGCTCTATTTAGTTCGTCTCACCTGGAAAAAATCAAGGAGATGAGTTGATCGCGTTTTAAGATACGGAGGCGCCGCCACCTCTTGTTCTTCATCTCGAGGGCACAGCTAGAGTCCGTTATGGGCTCCGGAGAGGGGAAATCGTCGCCATCGTCATCATCAACCTTCCTTCATCGCCAATTACATGATGGTCTTCACCATTCGTGAGTAATCTCATCGTAGGCTTGCTGGACGGTGATGGGTTGGATGGTATCTATCATGTAATCGAGTTAGTTTTGACGGGGACTGATCCCTAGTATCCACTATGTTTTGAGATTGATGTTGCTACTACTTTGCCATGCTTAATGCTTGTCACTAGGGCCCGAGTGCAATGATTTCAGATCTGAACCTATTATGTTGTTGCCAGTATATGTGTGTTCTTGATCCTACCTTGCAAGTTGTAGTCACCTACTATGTGTTATGACTCGGCAACCCCGGAGTGACAATAGCCGGAACCACTCCCGGAGATGACCATAGTATGAGGAGTTCATGTATTCACCAAGTGTTAATGCGTTGGTCCGGTTCTTTATTAAAAGGAGAACCTTAATATCCCGTAGTTTCCATTAGGACCCCACTGCCACGGGAGGGATGGACAATAGATGGCATGCAAGTTCTTTTCCCTAAGCATGTATGACTACATACGGAATACATGCCTACATTAGATTGATGAACTGGAGCTAGTTACGTATCTCTCCGTGTTATAACTGTTGCATGATGAATAACATCCGACATAATTATCCATCACCAATCCAATGCCTACGAGTCTTTTCCTACTTGTCCTTGCTACGTTACTTTCCTGCTACTGTTGTTACTATGCTGCTACTGGTTACTGTTGCTACTGCTGCTATCACCCTACTTTGCTACTAATACTTCACTGCAGATACTAAATCTTTTAGGTGTGTTTGAATTGACAACTCAACTGCTAATACTTGAGAATATTCTTTGGATTCCCCTTGAGTCGAATCAATAAATTTGGGTTGAATACTCTACCCTCGAAAACTGTTGCGATCCCCTATACTTGTGGGTTATCAGGACCCCGCTGCCACGGGCGGGTTGGACAAAAGATGTCTTGCAAGTTCTTTTCCATAAGTACGTATGACTAAATACGGAATACATGCCTACATTACATTGACGAACTGGAGCTAGTTGCATATCACCCTATGTTATAACTGTTACATGATGAATGCCATCCGACATAACTATCCATCACCGATCCAATGCCTACGAGCTTTTCCTATACTGGTCCTTGCTAAGTTACTTTACCGCTACTGCTGTCACAATTGCTATAAAAATTACTACTGCTACTGTTACCGCCGCTACCATTACTATCATACTACTTTGCAACTAAAACTTTGTTGCAGATACTAAGTCTCTCAGGTGTGGTTGAATTGACAACTCAACTGCCAATACTCGAGAGTATTCTTTCGCTCCCCTTTTTTCGAATCAATAAATTTGGTTTGAATACTCTACCCTCGAAAACTGTTGCGATCCCCTAAACTTGTGGGTTATCAAGACCTTTTTATGGCGTCGTTGCCGGGGAGCATAGCTCGTTTCTCACTTGGGATTTTTATCTGTTGATCACTATGAGGAATCCGAGAGATCCAAAAACTAAAGTCTTGCCCTCAACTATGAGGGCACGTAAGGAACTGCCATCTAGATCTGCACTTGATTCACCTTCTGTTATGAGTAAATTTGCGACACCGCCACCTACTAGTAATTCATATATGTCGCATGTGCTTGATGATGCTACTTCTGCTATCCACTGCTGAATCTGATGATACTTGTGCAACTGATGAAATTATTGAAGTTGAACCTGCTTCGACACCTGTTCGACCTAGCTCTCCTAGATATGAATTGCCTAATATACCTAAGGGTTATGTTATGGAGGGAGAGATAGCTGAAGACTTTCTTGCTTGTAAGGATAGCTATGATCCTAAGTTTGCTACTTCACCCATCTTTGTTACTGATAAGGGTTATGAATTCTCTGTCGATCCTGAGTTAATCACTTTGGTTGAATCTGGTCCTTTTCATGGTTATGAATCTGAAACTATTGTAGCACATCTTACTAAACTGAATGATATAGCCACACTCTTCACTAATGAGGAAAAAATTCGCTATTACCATATCCTTAAGTTGTTTCCTTTCTCACTAACGGGTGATGCTAAAACTTGGTCTACTTCTCTTGCTCCTGGTTGTGTGCGTAGTCCCCATGATATGATATACTACTTCTGTGAGAAATATTTTCCTGCCTATAAGAAACAAGCTGCCTTGCAGGATATATATAACTTTGTGCAAATTGAAGAAGAGAGTCTCCCACAAGCTTAGGGGAGGCTTGTCCAGTTACTTAATGCTTTGCCTGATCACCCTCTTAAGAAAAATGAAATACTTGATATCTTTTGTAATGGACTAACTGATGCTTCTAGGGACCACCTAGATAGTTGTGTTGGTTGTGTTTTCAGGGAACGAACTGTGGAACAAGCTGAAATTCTATTAAATAATATCTTGAGCAACGATAATGCTTGGACTATTCCCGAACCACCTCCGAAGCCAACTCCGTAGAAAAGAGGTATTCTATTCCTCAGTCCTGAAGATATGCAAGAAGCCAAGAAATCTATGCAAGAGAAAGGTATTAAATGTGAAGATGTTAAGAATCTACCACCTATTGAAGAAATACATGGTCTTGATAACCCGACACAGGTAGTAGAGGTAAATTCTCTTCGTAGATTCAATGAGAGTGATATTCCTTATGATAAACCTGCTAGCTTATGCTTAGATGAATTTGATAACTTTGTTGCCAAACAACAAAGTTTTAATGATTATGTTAGCAGACAACTGAAACAAAATACTCGTATGATTAATCATATATGTGCTTGTGTGGATAGAAATGTTAATGATCTTAAGCTTATTGGTAAACATGCTTCTATGGTCACTACTCAAGTAGAACAAGTACTTAAGGCTCAAAATGATTTGCTTAATGAATTGAATGATAATTCTGTTAGAGTTGTTACTAGAGGTGGTAGCATGACTCAGGAACCTTTGTATCCTGAGGGCCATCCTAAGAGAATTGAACAATATTCTCAAGGAGTTAATACCGATGCACCTAGTCATCCTGGTAATAGGAAGAAAAAGAAAGACGATAGGGACTTGCATGCTAGTTTGTTGTTACACGTGAGAATCCAAATGATGTTTCTATTTATGATGCCGAAACACAATCTGGTGATGAACATGAGCCTAGTGATAATGTTGATAATGGTGTTCATGTTGATGCTCAACCTAGTAATGATAATGATGTGGACATTGAACTTGTTGTTGATCTTGATAACCCACAACCTAAGAACAAGAGATATGATAAGAATGATTTTATTGCTAGGAAGCATGGTAAAGAAAGAGAACCATTGGTTCAGAAACCCATGCCTTTTCCTCCCAAACCATCCAAGAAAAAGGATGATGAGGATTTTGAGCGCTTTGTTGAAATGATTAGACCTATCTTTTTGCAAATGTGTTTGAACAATATGCTTAAAATGTCTCCTTATGCTAAGTACATGAAAGATATTGTGACTAATAAAAGAAAGATACCTAATGTTGAGATTTCGACCATGCTTGCTAATTACACTTTTAAGGGTGGGACTCCTAAGAAACTAGGTGATCCCGGAGTGCCCACTATACCTTGCTCCATTAAAGGAAATTATGTTAGAACTCCTTTATGTGATCTTGGAGCCGGTGGTAGTGTTATGTCTCTCTCTTTATATCGTAGACTTGAATTGGATAGGTTGACACCTACTGAAATTTCTTTGCGAATGGCCGACAAATCAACTGCTTTACCTATCGGCATTTGCGAGGATGTGCCTGTTGTGGTTGCGAACGTTACTATCTTAACGGACTTTATTATTCTTGATATTTCCGAGGATGATGCCATGGCGGTCATCCTTGGAAGACCCTTTTTAAACACTGCAGGGGCTGTTATTGATTGCAACAAAGGCAATCTCACTTTCCATGTTAATGATAATGAGCACACGGTACACTTTCCGAAGAAACAATATCGAGTTCATTGCATTAACGCTATTGAAAAATCATCATCAATTATTATTGGAAGCTTTGAATTCCCTATACCTATTGTCAAGATGAAATATGATATACTTGTTGTTGGGGATATTCATATCCCCGTTGAGGTAACCTAGTGATTATTCGAAAATTCTCCAGTTTTATGTGATTCCAAAAAAGTTTGTCAAGGAGACTTGATCAACCTCATTGACGGATTTCTTTTGATGACCATGAGATGGATGAATCTAGAAGTCACAACCTCCTGTTCGCAACTTTTACTTTCTAATATTTAGTAGAAAAATAATAAATATAGCATTGTTTCCTTGTTTTTTGCATTATCCTTTCAATAAAAAATGACCTGAAAATAAATGTTCTCCAAATGCCCTGAAATTCAAGTATGATTTTTTCTGGAATATTTAAGAATTTCTAAGATAGATAACTAGTCAGGGGGATGCACCAGGGGGCCACGAGGCCAGGAGGCGCGCCCACCCCCCTCGGCGCACCTGGCAGGCTCGTGGGTCCCACGTGGCCCCACTCTACTTATTCCACCACCCATCTCCTTCGTCTACCTCCAGAAAAAATCATTCCACAGCTCAAACCCGTGTTTTTGCTTAGTTTGCTGCATTTTTTGATCTCCTTGTGCAAAGCCCCATTCACCAAACTATTTTGGGGAATTGTTCCTTGGTATGTGACTCCTCCATTGGTCCAATTAGTTTTTGTTCTAGTGCTTTATTCAATGCATATTATTGCTGCCTTGGTGACCCTGTTCTTGAGCTTTGCATGTTAATTTTAGTTGGTCCCAAGTAGTTTTGATGCATGATATGGCCTCTAGGCACTTGTAGGAGTAGTTGCTATGAGTTTCATTAAGCTTTGTTCACTTTTATTTTGAGTCACTAAAAATTTCAGAATTATTTCAGAAAAAGGAAGATGTCCAGGAAGAATTATCATGGTGGTTCCTCAAGCAAAAGGGGTCCCCGTCTCGCGATTCGGTAGCCCGATCCTTATCAGCCGTGGAACGCACCGGTGCAACCATGTGAATGGCCTTCCGATGAATTCATGATTGATGCAGGTTTCAAGGACAATTTTGATACATTTTTTCGCAACGCCGGGCACAACGAATTCATCTCCAATAAATGTGAATAGTATACTACACTCACTACCTCTTTTGTTCTTAGATTCAAATTTTCAGTTCGCCGTGACACATCCATACTGTTTGATCTTTATGACAAATCGTATACTATGGATTTAGAGGATTGCAATAGAATATGCAAGATACCTGATTGGGGTAGTCCCAATGACCCTCCTAAGTCTTCGGTTAGAGATTTTATTTCTAGTATAATTGTTGGAGAAACTAGAGATATTACGTAGGCTACCATTCATTTTCCTGCCTTACATTATTTTGCCCTCTTCGTAGGTAGATGCATTAACGGCAAGCATGACCATTGTCACCTCTACGCACCTGACCTTAGTATTCTTAAGAGCGCAGTAACGGGTGATAGAAGTTTCAACATGGGAGCTATAATTACTAGGAGGCTAAATAATAATGCTAATGATGGGGATTTCCTGGGTGGGATCTATGCCACTTGCATAGAAAATTCTCTTGGAATACCCATCCACACAGGAGATCCCCCGCTCCACACAGCTTTCCTTGATCGCGCCGCTATGATACGTTATAAGTTCCTTGAGAGGGATAATGAATCCCTCCTATACCGGTTAATATTTAATTGACAACGTGTTTTCCATAATACCCTTCCTGCTCCTGCCTTCTTTGACTTTCAGGGAAAACGGAGATATTACATAACCAGAGGAGAGGAAGAGGAGTATGAGAGCGAGGTGAAGGCTGCTCGCCTCCGTGAGGCAGCTATTCAGGCGGTAGCTGCTGCGTCCCAGTACAACCCCCATTATGATTTTGGATATCGCCCGGACCAGCCGTGGAACTAGACCACTTTAGCCAAAAGCCTAAGCTTGGGGGAGTACGTGTTTCTCACCGACTTTATATTCATGCTCACACATTCACTTTGATAGTCGGTGTTCACACTTTTCCATTGTGTCATCCATGATAGTTTACTTCTTTTTCTTGCATTCTTCTCGTGTGTTTGTTTAAAAATTAGAAAAACAAAAAAATAGTTTTAAGTTTACTTTCCAGCATGCTTAGTGGTAATTAAAAAGAAAACCCCAAAAGATTTCCCGTTCTTCTTTTGCTTGTTGGGAGCTTTCCCGTGTAAATAGTTTTCTTTTTCTTTGGGTCAAGGTAAAAGACCATGATTAAATGATTAGTGACTCTCATATGCATTATTGTTTATCTATCAGAGAGGAAATATTACTTTGTCTTCTCCTCTGAGTTTGCTTGCAGATTCCAGCTTAGTCCAATGCACGAACACTCGTATTATTATTCACATCATTCGCTCGTGCAAGTGAAAGGCAATAATGACGATATATGATGAAGTGACTGAGCCTGGAAAAGATGGTATGACCCGACCTATTTTGTTTTTGTAAATATGACTAGCTCATCGTTCCTAATTCATCATTGTTATGAGTGAAACATGTTTGCAATGACAACTTAGAGATCATAGTTTCTGATGCCATGCTTAATTAGCTAGGAGCTTATAATGGTTTGTCTTGGATGCCAACATGAATTTCAAAATGATTATGATGTAGTATGATAGGATGGTATCCTCCTTTGAATGATTCAAGTGGCTTGACTTGGCACATGTTCACGCATGTAGTTGAAACAAAATCAACATAGCCTCTACGGTATTCATGTTTATGGTGATTTATATCCTACTCATGCTTGCACCCAACATTGGTTAATTTCAATGCATATTGATAACTGTTGTCGCTCTCTAGTTGGTCGCTTCCCAGTCTTTTGCTAGCCTTCACTTGTACTATGCGGGAATACTGCTTGTGCATCCACTTCCATAAACCCAAAGTTGTTCCATATGAGTCCACCATACCTACCTATATGCAGTATCTACCTGCCGTTCCAAGTAAATTTGCATGTGCCACTCTCTAAATCTTCAAATAATAATCTGTTTTGTATGCCCGAACCGCTCATGTGGTGACAAGGGGCGGTCAGTATCTTCCATGCTAGGTGTGTTATCCTCGATACATGTTTATTGACTATCACTCACGAGAAAGGGGATGGTAATCCGAATGCCAAGTTCCATGCTCAAATCAAATCGAAAATATAACTGCAAACAAAACTCCCCCTGGATTGTTGTTGGTATTGACGGCACCAGAGGATTCGGCTAGTTGTGGAGTGTGATTGATCGGTGGTGGGGGAGTCAAAACTTTACTATTCTATTTGGGAACCGCATATAATATGTGTAGCATGGAAGATGCTGAAAGCTTTTGGTCATCGTTTTGACAATGAAAGCATGCCACCCAAAATTATTTATCTCTGCTTTAAAATCTTGAGCTCTGGCACCTCTGCAAATCAATGCTTCCCTCTGCGAAGGGCCTATCTATTTACAATATTGTCGAGTCATCCTCTTCTTATAAAAGGAACCAATTAGAGAGCACCTCCGTCATTTTTATGCTTTGCTATTAATTGATATTGACTATGACTGTGACTGGATCTTCTTTGCCATGAAAAAGCTAGCGAGATACCATATGTTCATATTGTATCATGATTGTTTTGATTGAAGTGTTGACATTTGAAACTTATAATTATTGCTCACTAGTTCATTATGCCATTGATATGAGTACACCATGATACCTAATGTTATTGCTTATGTGGTTAGCTTATGATCTTGTTAAAAATCTAAATATGAGTTAGGCATAATTTGAACAACAAGATCAAACAGAGTTCGTAAAAGTTTTTCTTTTGTATCTTTTAGTTTGTCAACTGAATTGCTTGAGGACAAGCAAGGCTTTAAGCTTGGGGAGTTTATACGTCTCCATCGTGTCTACTTTTCCAAACTCTTTGGCCCTTGCTTTGGACTCTAATTTGCATGATTTGAATGGAACTAACCCAGACTGACGTTGTTTTCATCAGAATTGCCATGGTGTTGTTTTTGTGCAGAAATAAAAGTTCTCGGAATGACTTGGAAACTTACGAGGATTTTTTGTGGAATATATAAAAAAATACTGGCGCAAGAATTACCCGAAGACACGGAGCTAGGGGCCCACGAGCCCAGGAGGCGCCACCCCTAGGGCGCGCGTGGCAGGCTCGTGGGGCCCATGTGGCTCCGCAGCCTTCAACTCCAACTCTATATAGTCTCTCTCTCCCAGAAAAAACCAAGAGAGAAGAGTTCATCGCGTTTCATGATATGGCACCGCCGCCACCGCCTGTTCTTCCTCGGGAGGGCAGATCTGGAGTCCGTTCTGGGCTACGGAGGGTGGAAATCGAGACCGTCGTCATCATCAACCATCCTCCATCGCCAATTCCGTGATGCTCTCCATCGTTCGTGAGTAATCTAATCATAGGCTTGCTGGATGGTGATGGGTTGGATGAGATCTATCATGTAATCGAGTTAGTTTTGATGGGGTTTGATCCCTAGTATCCACTATGTTCTAAGATTGATTTTGCTACTACTTTGCTATGCTTAATGCTTGTCAGTAGGGCCCGAGTGCCATGATTTCAGACCTGAACCTATTATGTTTTCATTAATATATGTGTGTTCTTCATCCTATCTTGCAAGTTGTAATCACCTACTATGTGTTATGTCCCGGCAACCCCGGAGTGACAATAGCCTGAACCACTCCCGGAAATGACCATAGTATGAGGAGTTCATATATTCACTATGTGCTAATGCTTTGTTCCGGTTCTCTATTAAAAGGAGACCTTAATATCCCTTAGTTTCCATTAGGACCCCGCTGCCACGGGAGGGATGGACAAAAGATGTCATGCAAGTTCTTTTCTATAAGCACGTATGACTAAATACGGAATACATGCCTACATTACATTGACGAACTTGAGCTAGTTGAATGCCATCCGACATAATTATCCATCACCGATCCAATGCCTACGAGCTTTTCCTATACTGGTCCTTGCTAAGTTACTTTACCGCTACTGCTGTCACAATTGCTATACAAATTACTACTACTACTGTTATCGCCGCTACCATTACTATCGTACTACTTTGCTACTAAAACTTTGCTGCAGATACTAAGTCTTTCAGGTGTGGTCGAATTGACAACTCAACTGCCAATACTCGAAAGTATTCTTTGGCTCCCCTTGTGTCGAATCAGTAAATTTGGGTTGAATACTCTACCCTCGAAAACTATTGCGATCCCCTATACTTGTGGGTTATCACCACACGACGCCCATCTACCCAAGTTCAGGGCCCTCCGATTAGGTAAAACCCCTAGTGCTGCTTGTGTGACTATCTGAGATCACAATACAAATGGTGCTCCTTGAGATATTCGTGAGGAGAGGGACAGAGTTGTTGCTGCCGGCCAAGCTGCCTCGGTGGCCTGTTTGTCTTTCTCTACGTGTGTCGCTAGTGAAAATTATCAAGCCTCCCCCTCTCTCTGGGGCTGAGGTTAGGCTTTACAGTGTAGCGTGCGGTATAGAATGGTGGGGGTAAAACAGGAGGTGGGACCCGGCTGCCAGCCTGTCCGGCTGGCTGCACGGACTGCCAGCTCACGGGTTTTTTCCAGTCCAGGGCCCACTGGTCGTACGTCTCAGCGCTAACGCGCCGGTCGTCACAGAGTAGGTAGCGGAAAGCGTGGCGACACAACTATCTCGCCCGGTCAGCCTCGACGGTGCCCGGGGTCCTGCATCCTCACTGGCCCCTACATCATTGTGCCCGTGGCCACGCTGAGCTTGTCACCACGTACAACTGCCACGAGCGCCTCTACGTCATGCGTCGGGTGTTGTCACCGTACGGGGGTACGGTTGGATGGGACGGGAGTCGGCCGTCCGATGGGCCAACCTGTCGAGGCGAATGCCGCTAGTCGGCCCTGTGCACATTAGCCAGACGGGCCATTGCTGCTAGCTGGCCCGAGGGATCCAGTCGGCCCCAAATATCTTAGAGATGGGTTCTCTCCGCTTGACTATACCCACGGGTAGTATCCCCGTCAGTAGCACCCGAAACCATTGGGGTTCATAGGCCTCCGGACAAGGGAAGCCAATGGTCCCCCTCCCCCGCGCGCCTGAAGTTTGTTGTTGAAGTTGATGCACCCGCTGGAGCCGGCGGGCGGAGACACACGTCTTTTGGTCGGCTGGGGCGACAGCCGACCACGGCCTAGTCAGATGTCGTGATGCCTCGGGTCCCGCGGCGATGCTCCGGGCTTGGTGCTGGCTCGTGTTGGGGAACGTCGCAAGGGAAACAAAAATTTTCCTACGCGCACGAAGACCTATCATGGTGATGTCCATCTACGAGAGGGGATGAGTGATCTACGTACCCTTGTAGATCGTACAGCAGAAGCGTTAGTGAACGCGGTTGATGTAGTGGAACGTCCTCACGTCCCTCGATCCGCCCCGCGAACAATCCCGCGATCAGTCCCACGATCTAGTACCGAACAGACGGCACCTCCGCGTTCAGCACACGTACAACTCGACGATGATCTCGGCCTTCTTGATCCAGCAAGAGAGACGGAGAGGTAGAAGAGTTCTCCGGCAGCGTGACGGCGCTCCGGAGGTTGGTGATGATCTTGTCTCAGCAGGGCTCCGCCCGAGCTCCGCAGAAACGCGATCTAGAGGAAAAACTATGGAGGTATGTGGTCGGGCAGCCGTGAGAAAGTCGTCTCAAATCAGCCCTAATACCTTAGTATATATAGGAGGGAGGGGGAGGGAAGAGGCAGCCTCAAACCCTCAAGGTTTGGCCGAAATTGGAGGTGGAGGAGTCCTACTCCAATCCTACTTGGAGTAGGATTCCACCTTCCCACTTGGAAACTCTTTCCACCTTGTGTTTTTTCCTTCTCAAACCTTATGGGCCTTAGTGGGAACTTATTCCAGCCCACTAGGGGCTAGTTTATCTCTTCCCATAGCCCATGAGACCCCTTGGGGCGTGACACCCCTCCCGATGGTCCCCGGCACCCCTCCCGGCACTCCCGGTACACTACCGATGAGCCCGAAACTTTTCCGGTAATGCACGAAAACCTTCCGGTAACCAAATGAGGTCATCCTATATATCAATCTTCGTTTCCGGACCATTTCGGAAACCCTCGTGACGTCCGTGATCTCATCCGGGACTCCGAACAACATTCGGTAACCAACCATATAACTCAAATACGCATAAAACAACGTCGAACCTTAAGTGTGCAGACCCTGCGGGTTCGAGAACTATGTAGACATGACCCGAGAGACTCCTCGGTCAAATATCCAATAGCGGGACCTGGATGCCCATATTGGATCCCACATATTCTACGAAGATCTTATCGTTTGAACCTCAGTGCCAAGGATTCGTATAATCCCGTATGTCATTCCCTTTGTCCTTCGGTATGTTACTTGCCCGAGATTCGATCGTCAGTATCCGCATACCTATTTCAATCTCGTTTACCGGCAAGTCTCTTTACTCGTTCCGTAATACAAGATCCCGCAACTTACATTAAGTTACAATGCTTGCAAGGCTTGTGTGTGATGTTGTATTACCGAGTGGGCCCCGAGATACCTCTCCGTCACACGGAGTGACAATCCCAGTCTTGATCCATACTAACTCAACGAACACCTTCGGAGATACCTGTAGAGCATCTTTATAGTCACCCAGTTACGTTGCGACGTTTGATACACACAAAGTATTCCTCCGGTGTTAGTAAGTTATATGATCTCATGGTCATAGGAATAAATACTTGACACGCAGAAAACAGTAGCAACAAAATGACACGATCAACATGCTACGTCTATTAGTTTGGGTCTAGTCCATCACGTGATTCTCCCAATGACGTGATCCCGTTATCAAGTGACAACACTTGCCTATGGCCAGGAAACCTTGACCATCTTTGATCAACAAGCTAGTCAACTAGAGGCTTACTAGGGACAGTGTTTTGTCTATGTATCCACACAAGTATTGTGTTTCCAATCAATACAATTATAGCATGGATAATAAACGATTATCATGAACTAAGAAATATAATAATAACTAATTTATTATTGCCTCTAGGGCATATTTCCAACAGTGTCCCACTTGCACTAGAGTCAATAATCTAGTTCACATCACCATGTGATTCCAACGAATCCAACACCCATATAGTTATGGGGTCTGATCACGTCTTGCTCGTGAGAGAGGTTTTAGTCAACGGTTCTGAAACTTTCAGATCCGTGCGTCCTTTACAAATCTTTATGTCATCTTATAGATGCTGCTACTACGTGCTATTCGGAAATGCTCCAAATATCTACTCTACTATACGAATCCGTTTCACTACTCATAGTTATTCGGATTAGTGTCAAAGCTTGCATCGACGTAACCTTTTACGACAAACTCTTTAACCACCTCCATAATCGAGAAAAATCCCTTAGTCCATTTGTTACTAAGGATAAATTTTGACCGCTGCTAGTGATTCAATCATGGATCACTCTCTGTACCTTTCAACATATTTTGAGTCAAGGCACATATCAGGTGCGGTACACAGCATGGCATACTTTAGATTCTACGGCTAAGGCATAGAAGATGACCTTCGTCTATTCTCTTTATTCTGCCGTGGTCGGGTTTTGAGTCTTACTCAAATTCACACCTTACAACGCAACCAAGAACTCCTTCTTTGCTGATCTATTTTGAACTCCTTCAAAAACTTGTCAAGGCATGCATCTTGTTGAAACTTCCATTAAGCGCTTTCGATCTATCTCCATAGATCTTTGATGCTCAACATTCAAGTAGCTCAATCCAGGTATTCCTTTGAAAACTCCTTTCAAACAACCTTGTATGCTTTACAGAAATTCTACATTACTTCTGATCCACAATATGTCAACCACATATACTTATCAGAAATTCTATAGTGCTCCCACTCACTTCTTTGGAAATACAAGTTTCTCATAAACCTTGTACACACCCAAAAACTTTGATCATCTCATCAAAGTGTATATTCCAACTCCGAGATGCTTGCACCAGTCCATTGAAGGATCACTGGAGCTTGCATACTTGCTAGTATCTTTAGGATCGACAAAACCTTCTTGTTGTATCACATACAATGTTTGCTCAAGGAAACCGTCGAGAAACAATGTTTTGACATCCTACGTGCAATATTTCATAAATAATGCATCAACAACTAACATAATTCTAACAGACCTTTAGCATCGCTACGAGTGAGAAAGTCTCATCATAGTCAACTGTTTGATCTTGTCGAAAACATCTTTGCGACAAGTCGAGCTTTTCTTAATAGTGACTTATCACCATCATCGTCTGTCTTCTTTTAAAGATCCATCTTTACTCAATAGTCTTATGACCATCAAGTAGTTCTTTTCAAAGTCTACACTTTGGTTTCATACATGGATCCTCTCTCGGATTTCATGGCTTCCAGCCATTTGTCGGAATCTGGGCCCACCATTGCTTTCTCCATAACTCGTAGGTTCACTGTTGCTCAACAACATGACCTCCAAGACAGGGTTACCGTACTACTCTGCAGCAGTACGCGACCTTGTCGACCTACGAGGTTTGTAGTAACTTGATTCGAAGCTCAATGATCACCATCATCAGCTTCCACTTCAATTGGTGTAGGCGCCACAGGAACAACTTCCTATGCCCTGCTACACACTGGTTGAAGTGATGGTTCAATAACCTCATCAAGTTCTACTACCCTCCCACTCAATTCTTTCGAGAGAAACCTTTCCTCGAGAAAGGATCCGTTTCTAGAAACAAACACTTTGCTTTTGGATCTGAGATAGGAGATGTACCCAACTGTTTTGGATATCCTATGAAGATGCATTTATCCGCTTTGGGTTCGAGCTTATCAGGCTGAAACTTTTTCACATAAGTGTCGAAGCCCCAAACTTTCAAGAAACGACAGTTTAGATTTCTCTAAACCTCAGTCTATACTGTGTCATCTCAACGGAAATACGCGGTGCCCTATTTAAAGTGAATGCGGTTGTCTCTAATGCATAACCCATAAACGATAATGGTAATTCGATAAGAGACATCACAGCATGCACCATACTAAATAGTGCGTGGCTATGACGTTCAGACACATCATCACACTATGATGTTCCAGGTGGCATGAACTGTGAAACAATTTCCACATTGTCTTAACTGTGTACCAAAAACTCGCAACTCAGATATTCATTTCTATGATCATATCGTAGACAGTTCATCCTCTCGTTACGACGAACTTCACTCTAAAACGGAATTGAACTTTTTCAGTATTTCAGACTTGTGATTCATTAAGTAAATACTCATGTATCTACTCAAGTCGTCAGTGAAGTAAGAACATAATGATATCCACTGCGTGCCTCAGCACTCATTGGACTGCATACATCAAAAATGTATCACTTCCGACAAGTTACTATCTTGTTTCATCTCAATGAAAACAAGGCCTTGCTCATGTGGTATGATTTGCATGTCACTAGTGATTCGCAATCAGGTGAGTAAAGATCCATCAGCATGGACCCTCTTCATGCAATTTATACTAACATGACTCAAGCGGCAGTGCCACAAGTAAGTGGTACTATCATCATTAACTCGTATCTTTTGGCACCAATGTGTAATACTACAATCGAGATTCAATAAACCATTGAAGGTGATTATTCAAGCAAATAGAGTAACCATTATTCTCTTTGAATGAATAATCGTATTGCAATAAACACGATCCAATCATGTTCATGCCTAACGCAAGCACCAAATAACAATTATATAGGTTCAACACCAATCCCGATGGTAGAGGGAGCGTGCGACGTTTGATCATATCAACCTTGGAAACACTTCCAACACGTATCGTCACCTCGCCTTTAGCTAGTCTCCGTTTATGTCGTAGCTTTTATTTCGCGTTACTAATCACTTAGCAACCGAACCGGTATCCAATACCCTTGTGCTACTAGGAGTACTAGTAAAGTACACATCAACATTATGTATATCAAATATACTTCTCTCGACTTTTGCCAGCCTTCTTATCTACCAAGTATCTAGAGTTGCTCCGCCTCAGTGACTGTTCCCCTTATTACAGAAGCACTTAGTCTCGGGTTTGGGTTTGGGTCTCTTCATTAGCGCAGCAACTGTTTTGCCGTTTCACGAAGTATCCCTTCTAGCCCTCGCCTTTCTTGAAACTTAGTGGTTTTCCAAACCATCAACTATTGATGCTCCTTCTTGATTTCTACTTTCGCAGTGTCAAACGTCGCGAATCGCTCAAGGATCATTGTATCTATCCTTGATATGTTATAGTTCATCACGAAGCTCTCAAAGCTTGGTGGCAGTGACTTTTGGAGAACCATTACTATCTCATCTGGAAGATTAACTCCCACTTGATTCAAGCGATTGTCGTACTCAGACAATCTGAGCACACGCTCAACGATTGAGCCTTTCTCCTTTTCTTTGTGGACAAAGAATCTTGTCGGAGGTCTCGTACCTCTTAACAAGGGCACAAGCATGAAATCACAATTTCATCTCTTTAGAACATCACTTATGTTCCGTGACGTTTAAAACGTTTTCGGTGCCTTGCTTCTAAGCCATTAAGTACTTTGCACTGAACTATCGTGTAGTCATCAGAAACGTGTATGTCGGATGTTCACAGCATCCACAGACGACGCTCGAGGTGCAGCACACCGAGTGGTGCATTAAGGACATAAGCCTTCTGCGCAGCAACGAGGACAATCCTCGGTTTTACAGACTCAGTCTGCAAAGTTTGCTACTATCAATTTTCAACTAAATTTTCTCTAGGAACATAAAAAAACAGTAGAGCTATAGCGCAAGCTACATCGTAATTCGCAAAGACCATTAGACTATGTTCATGACAATTAGTTCAATTAATCATATTACTTAAGAACTCCCACTCAAAAGTACATCTCTCTAGTCATTTGAGTGGTACATGATCCAAATCCACTATCTCAAGTCCGATCATCACGTGAGTCGAGAATAGTTTCAGTGGTAAGCATCCCTATGCTAATCATATCAACTATACGATTCATGCTCGACCTTTCGGTCTCATGTGTTCCGAGGCCATGTCTGCACATGCTAGGCTCGTCAAGCTTAACCCGAGTGTTCTGCGTGTGCAACTGTTTTGCACCCGTTGTATGTGAACGTTGAGTCTATCACACCCGATCATCACGTGGTGTCTCGAAACGAAGAACTGTCGCAACGGTGCACAGTCGGGGAGAACACAACTTCGTCTTGAAATTTTAGTGAGAGATCACCTCATAATGCTACCGTCGTTCTAAGCAAAATAAGGTGCATAAAAGGATTAACATCACATGCAATTCATAAGTGACATGATATGGCCATCATCACGTGCTTCTTGATCTCCATCACCAAAGCACCGGCAGGATCTTCTTGTCACCGGCGCCACACCATGATCATCCATCAACGTCTTGCCATTGGGGTTGTCGTGCTACTTATGCTATTACTACTAAAGCTACATCCTAGCAAAATAGTAAACGCATCTGCAAGCACAAACGTTAGTATAAAGACAACCCTATGGCTCCTGCCGGTTGCCGTACCATCGACATGCAAGTCGATATTTCTATTACAACATGATCATCTCATACATCCAATATATCACATCACATCGTTGGCCATATCACATCACAATCATACCCTGCAAAAACAAGTTAGACGTCCTCTAATTTTGTTGTTGCATGTTTTACGTGGTGACCGAGGGTATCTAGTAGGATCGCATCTTACTTACGCAAACACCACAACGGAGATATATGAGTTGCTATTTAACCTCATCCAAGGACCTCCTCGGTCAAATCCGATTCAACTAAAGTTGGAGAAACAGTCACTTGCCAGTCATCTTTGAGCAAAGGGGGTTACTCGTAACGATGAAACCAGTCTCTCGTAAGCGTACGAGTAATGTCGGTCCAAGCCGCTTCAATCCAACAATACCGCGGAATCAAGAAAAGACTAAGGAGGGCAGCAAAACGCACATCACCGCCCACAAAAACTTTTGTGTTCTACTCGAGAAGACATCTACACATGAACCTAGCTCATGATGCCACTGTTGGGGAACGTCGCAAGGGAAACAAAAATTTTCCTACGCGCACGAAGACCTATCATGGTGATGTCCATCTACGAGAGGGGATGAGTGATCTACGTACCCTTGTAGATCGTACAGCAGAAGCGTTAGTGAACGCGGTTGATGTAGTGGAACGTCCTCACGTCCCTCGATCCGCCCCGCGAACAATCCCGCGATCAGTCCCACGATCTAGTACCGAACAGACGGCACCTCCGCGTTCAGCACACGTACAACTCGACGATGATCTCGGCCTTCTTGATCCAGCAAGAGAGACGGAGAGGTAGAAGAGTTCTCCGGCAGCGTGACGGCGCTCCGGAGGTTGGTGATGATCTTGTCTCAGCAGGGCTCCGCCCGAGCTCCGCAGAAACGCGATCTAGAGGAAAAACTATGGAGGTATGTGGTCGGGCAGCCGTGAGAAAGTCGTCTCAAATCAGCCCTAATACCTTAGTATATATAGGAGGGAGGGGGAGGGAAGAGGCAGCCTCAAACCCTCAAGGTTTGGCCGAAATTGGAGGTGGAGGAGTCCTACTCCAATCCTACTTGGAGTAGGATTCCACCTTCCCACTTGGAAACTCTTTCCACCTTGTGTTTTTTCCTTCTCAAACCTTATGGGCCTTAGTGGGAACTTATTCCAGCCCACTAGGGGCTAGTTTATCTCTTCCCATAGCCCATGAGACCCCTTGGGGCGTGACACCCCTCCCGATGGTCCCCGGCACCCCTCCCGGCACTCCCGGTACACTACCGATGAGCCCGAAACTTTTCCGGTAATGCACGAAAACCTTCCGGTAACCAAATGAGGTCATCCTATATATCAATCTTCGTTTCCGGACCATTCCGGAAACCCTCGTGACGTCCGTGATCTCATCCGGGACTCCGAACAACATTCGGTAACCAACCATATAACTCAAATACGCATAAAACAACGTCGAACCTTAAGTGTGCAGACCCTGCGGGTTCGAGAACTATGTAGACATGACCCGAGAGACTCCTCGGTCAATATCCAATAGCGGGACCTGGATGCCCATATTGGATCCCACATATTCTACGAAGATCTTATCGTTTGAACCTCAGTGCCAAGGATTCGTATAATCCCGTATGTCATTCCCTTTGTCCTTCGGTATGTTACTTGCCCGAGATTCGATCGTCAGTATCCGCATACCTATTTCAATCTCGTTTACCGGCAAGTCTCTTTACTCGTTCCGTAATACAAGATCCCGCAACTTACATTAAGTTACAATGCTTGCAAGGCTTGTGTGTGATGTTGTATTACCGAGTGGGCCCCGAGATACCTCTCCGTCACACGGAGTGACAAATCCCAGTCTTGATCCATACTAACTCAACGAACACCTTCGGAGATACCTGTAGAGCATCTTTATAGTCACCCAGTTACGTTGCAACGTTTGATACACACAAAGTATTCCTCCGGTGTTAGTAAGTTATATGATCTCATGGTCATAGGAATAAATACTTGACACGCAGAAAACAGTAGCAACAAAATGACACGATCAACATGCTACGTCTATTAGTTTGGGTCTAGTCCATCACGTGATTCTCCCAATGACGTGATCCCGTTATCAAGTGACAACACTTGCCTATGGCCAGGAAACCTTGACCATCTTTGATCAACAAGCTAGTCAACTAGAGGCTTACTAGGGACAGTGTTTTGTCTATGTATCCACACAAGTATTGTGTTTCCAATCAATACAATTATAGCATGGATAATAAACGATTATCATGAACTAAGAAATATAATAATAACTAATTTATTATTGCCTCTAGGGCATATTTCCAACAGTCTCCCACTTGCACTAGAGTCAATAATCTAGTTCACATCACCATGTGATTCCAACGAATCCAACACCCATATAGTTATGGTGTCTGATCACGTCTTGCTCGTGAGAGAGGTTTTAGTCAACGGTTCTGAAACTTTCAGATCCGTGCGTCCTTTACAAATCTTTATGTCATCTTATAGATGCTGCTACTACGTGCTATTCGGAAATGCTCCAAATATCTACTCTACTATACGAATCCGTTTCACTACTCATAGTTATTCGGATTAGTGTCAAAGCTTGCATCGACGTAACCTTTTACGACAAACTCTTTAACCACCTCCATAATCGAGAAAAATCCCTTAGTCCATTTGTTACTAAGGATAAATTTTGACCGCTGCTAGTGATTCAATCATGGATCACTCTCTGTACCTTTCAACATATTTTGAGTCAAGGCACATATCAGGTGCGGTACACAGCATGGCATACTTTAGATTCTACGGCTAAGGCATAGAAGATGACCTTCGTCTATTCTCTTTATTCTGCCGTGGTCGGGTTTTGAGTCTTACTCAAATTCACACCTTACAACGCAACCAAGAACTCCTTCTTTGCTGATCTATTTTGAACTCCTTCAAAAACTTGTCAAGGCATGCATCTTGTTGAAACTTCCATTAAGCGCTTTCGATCTATCTCCATAGATCTTTGATGCTCAACATTCAAGTAGCTCAATCCAGGTATTCCTTTGAAAACTCCTTTCAAACAACCTTGTATGCTTTACAGAAATTCTACATTACTTCTGATCCACAATATGTCAACCACATATACTTATCAGAAATTCTATAGTGCTCCCACTCACTTCTTTGGAAATACAAGTTTCTCATAAACCTTGTACACACCCAAAAACTTTGATCATCTCATCAAAGTGTATATTCCAACTCCGAGATGCTTGCACCAGTCCATTGAAGGATCACTGGAGCTTGCATACTTGCTAGTATCTTTAGGATCGACAAAACCTTCTTGTTGTATCACATACAATGTTTGCTCAAGGAAACCGTCGAGAAACAATGTTTTGACATCCTACGTGCAATATTTCATAAATAATGCATCAACAACTAACATAATTCTAACAGACCTTTAGCATCGCTACGAGTGAGAAAGTCTCATCATAGTCAACTGTTTGATCTTGTCGAAAACATCTTTGCGACAAGTCGAGCTTTTCTTAATAGTGACTTATCACCATCATCGTCTGTCTTCTTTTAAAGATCCATCTTTACTCAATAGTCTTATGACCATCAAGTAGTTCTTTTCAAAGTCTACACTTTGGTTTCATACATGGATCCTCTCTCGGATTTCATGGCTTCCAGCCATTTGTCGGAATCTGGGCCCACCATTGCTTTCTCCATAACTCGTAGGTTCACTGTTGCTCAACAACATGACCTCCAAGACAGGGTTACCGTACTACTCTGCAGCAGTACGCGACCTTGTCGACCTACGAGGTTTGTAGTAACTTGATTCGAAGCTCAATGATCACCATCATCAGCTTCCACTTCAATTGGTGTAGGCGCCACAGGAACAACTTCCTATGCCCTGCTACACACTGGTTGAAGTGATGGTTCAATAACCTCATCAAGTTCTACTACCCTCCCACTCAATTCTTTCGAGAGAAACCTTTCCTCGAGAAAGGATCCGTTTCTAGAAACAAACACTTTGCTTTTGGATCTGAGATAGGAGATGTACCCAACTGTTTTGGATATCCTATGAAGATGCATTTATCCGCTTTGGGTTCGAGCTTATCAGGCTGAAACTTTTTCACATAAGTGTCGAAGCCCCAAACTTTCAAGAAACGACAGTTTAGATTTCTCTAAACCTCAGTCTATACTGTGTCATCTCAACGGAAATACGCGGTGCCCTATTTAAAGTGAATGCGGTTGTCTCTAATGCATAACCCATAAACGATAATGGTAATTCGATAAGAGACATCACAGCATGCACCATACTAAATAGTGCGTGGCTATGACGTTCAGACACATCATCACACTATGATGTTCCAGGTGGCATGAACTGTGAAACAATTTCCACATTGTCTTAACTGTGTACCAAAAACTCGCAACTCAGATATTCATTTCTATGATCATATCGCGTAGCACCTCCCTGCGGTTGATCTGCTGGGGAGACGTGTTTCCCATCTCTTCTTCTCTACACCGTTTCCGACAAATGGCGAGATGGCCGGGCGACCCGCCGGTCCATGGGCAGGCTCCATCATGACCAATGAGCACATCGCCTACCTCCAGCGGATGCGGAAGCACCCATCCACAGAGCACGTCGAGGCGCATGCGCCTGGCGATGAGCGCGTGCCAAAGCCCCATGCCGGTGAGCGTGTCGTTTTCGTCACGCACTTCCTTGTCAGCTTCAAACTACTGGCGAGCCGCTTTCTCCGGTAGTTATACGGGCACGAGATGCACCATCTTGGGCCTAACTCCGTGCTATACTTCACATGCTTTGCCACCCTGTGCAAGGCGTACTTGGGCTTCTTGCCCTTTCCCTCTTTCTTCCGCTTCTTCCAGTTTCGCGCCCAGGCGCACGACAACATGTTGTACTCCTGCGGTGACGCGGTTGTGTATACGCGGCACAATGGGCCATTTACGAAGATGAAGTGGATCGAGTCATTCAAGAAATGGCAATGCACCTTCTTCTACGTCCGCGGCATCGTCCTAGGGTGGGACTGGGTTGACCTCCCACCATTTGTCAACTCGCCGCCGACAGGAGAACTAGAGCCTCAAAGTGCGCAACGACTAGCTCATGGTGATCGCGGGCTGGTTACACGAGCTTAAGGGTTTTCAGGGGCTGATGCCCCCTGATCTGGTGGCGGCCTTCATTTCCCGCCGAGTGCTGCCGCTGTAGGCACGGATGCACCAGATGTCTGACATGAGCAGCCGCAAAGACCCATGCCGGCTCTCAATGGCGGAACTGCCGCCGAGCCAGGTCGCCGCGAGGCTGAACACCATCACCAGCTTCTGGCTGGACGAGGAGGAGTGGAGGTTTGGCATGGAGCCGTTTCACCGTGGCAACCGTGAGCAGGCAGTGAGTTTTCGTCCAACTAATGCCATCCTTTCTCTTTATCTTTCTTTCGGTATCTCATGCGCGGCCTCGCCTTTCCTTGGCGTTTTGCTCGGCAGAACACGATGGATGGTCCGAACCCGAAGAACTTCGATCCGGTCTGTGCGGATTCCGACTCCGATGACTATGAGTCGAATGGTGGTGGCCCCGCGGGCACTTGAGTTGGTGGAGGAGGATGAGGAGGAGGAGGAGAAGGAGTCGGCCGACAGCGCGGCCGGAGGGGTGGGGTCGTCAAACAATTCCTTCCCCGACGGGTCCGTGAAGGATTGGACCGACGACGACAAAGACGATGATGTGCTGGTACTAGACGCACCGCCAGCTATGATGGGGCTGCCTCGGGTCCGCCGTCGGGGGAGGAGCGTGAAGCTTCTGGCTAGGGGTCGGCTGACTGCCAGCCAGCCGGCTTATTGCAAGAAGGTGGAGGAACGTCGTAGGGTCCGGTCGGTGGTGCTGTCGTCGCGCGCCTCTCTGCCGGTACGGAGGAGGGTTAGGCGGGGTGACCACGATATTGCCCTAGCTTTGGGGTAAGATTCCTTGGAGGCTCGTGACTCTTTCTTTTCTTACTTTCTCTGGCGCGTGGCATTGAGCTCGTTCTCTCTTGTGACAACGAGGTCAGGCGTCGGTCCTTGGGGCCGAGATTGTCCTGCCGCTTTCTGCGGAGCACACAGCGATTGCGTCCCTCGAGAGGGAGTGCACCATCCAGCTTCGTGCAGCCAAGGCAAATGACACGTCCGTTGCGTTGGCTGGCTCGACTGGCCCCTTGGCCGGGGCGACGAGCGGCACCACGATGTTGATGGCCCCTATGGCTCCTGCTGTGGGGGCCTCGCCATCGCGCATGGAGGTGCATCAAGAGCTGGCCCTGGAGGTGGAAGCGACGCCGTCTGTGGAGTCAGCGACCCAGGAGGCTGAGGAAGGAGCTACAGGCCGAATAGGCGGCCGTGGTGCAGTTGAAGGCGGAGCGGCTTGCCGGAGCGCTCCAGGATGAGACAGTAGCCAAGGAGGCTGCATTGCAGACGTCAGTCATTAGCGAGGAGGCAGCAGCGACTCTTCGGGCCGACATTCCTTGGCTCGGGGAGTACGTGCACCAGGCGGCGGCGCTCAAGGCGAAGGCGGAGCGAGAGGCGGTCGCGGAAATTGAGATTTTCCACGAGGTGGCCGACATATTCACTATTAAGTGTCGTTGTTCTTGTTTGTTGTGTCTCACCAGCTCTTCTTCTTATCATCTTTCTTCCGGTCAGCTCGCTTCCAAGAAGCACACATGCGGGTGGAGCGGAACGTGGAGGCCCATCGGAGGGAGCTGCGCCGGGAGGGTTGCGAGCCGGACACCAATGTCGGCTGGTTGATGGAGGAGGTGGACCACGCCTGCGAGACCCGGGTGGATTTCCTGTGGGTCCTCTATGATCGGCTTTAGACGGCCATCTTGAACGTCGTTACATCACTTTGGCCTCGCCGGGCGGCGGGGATTCTCGTCAGCCTGGTCGCGGGATGGCTTGAACATGTCGTGGAGCGCTTCGATGCGTGGAGGGCATCGTCGACATGGGGTGGTTCCTGGGTAGCGCTGACCTTTGTCCTCTCCTGGTACTCAGGTATTGACCTGCACCAGCTGACCACCATGCAAGCGGCATCGCAGGTGGATCTGACATAGTGTAACAAGGCCATCGGCATTCGTGCCAACGAGCTTGCCAGCTACGCGTCGCTGGACACGTACTACCTCGAGGTGGGTTAGGACGGCGCGCCCGTCGCAAAGGACGAGTTCAGCGTTTCTATTGCCGCTAGCGACGAGGAGCTTGCATCCTGCTCGGGGGATCCTGAAGACGATGATGAGGCTGGCGAGGCAACCGCCGGGGGTGCAGACGCATCTTCCCTACAAGGGACGGTGCCGCCTACTGGTGGCGTCGAGGAGGATCAAATGACGTCGTCGACTAGAGACGTCAAGATGCCGCCGACTGGCCGTGCCGAGATCAGCCGGCACGCGCCGCCGGACCCTGACGCTTAGATGAGCCCGATGGCCTCGCTGGCTGGGATGGGGAGGCGGCACTGTTGGTCGCCCGTGGCTTTTATCTTCCTACTTTTTCTTCCCCACAGTTTTGTTATGGAGAACTCCACCCACTCGAGGTGTAAATTTATTGTAATGCACAGCCTTGCTACGCTATCTTTTAATTTTGCACTGCAATTTTATTTCAACTGGGTTGCTGCTTGTCGATTCGTTCGGTACTTTTCCTTGCATTAGTCGTTTTCACATGTGCCCCGCTCCTTTGCATTTTTCCTATCAGCCAACCGGCTTGCATACTGTGGCCGAGCGAGGAGTGGGCTATCAAAGGCGGAGTGTTGGTACTTTTAGCTTTAGCAAGTTGGGTTTCTGAATGAACCGAGTAGCATGGACGGACCCAGCCGACCCCTTGTCGATATTTCCCAAGTGCTCCGCCCCTTTTCCTGTGCGCCCGCCAGGCGGACGGCAAGATTGGGGTCTATAGACGGCAAGGATTAGGCCGACGGGCAGAAGGTATGGTACTTTGCCGAGCCGGGGTGGGAGTTGGGTGTCCGGCAGTCCCCCAGCCCGTTGGGCCGATCCGGGGGCGGCCGGAAAAAGAAAATAATTGAACCATAGGTAGGATGGAAAAGGTAGTCCCCGAGTCCTGCTCTTGGGTGCCGGTTGTTCATTGATTTGCTTTAAAATAAGAAAGATAGATACATACACTTGTTTAACTATAAAACGGGCGTAGGAGTTCCGCGTTCCATGGTCGCTCCGTTTTGGAACCGGAGGCGTCCTTCTTGTTCTTTCTTGCCTTCTGCGAATCGATTAGATAGTAGGCGTTATTGCTCAGAGCTTTGATGATGATGAAGGGGCGCTCCCATGGGGCGGATAGCTTGTGCTGGTCGGCTGTTCGTTGGATCAGCCGTAGCACTAGATCGCCTTCTTGGAACGCTAATGGCTTGACCCTCCGGTTGTGGTAGTGGCACAGGCCCTGCTAGTAGATCGTTGTTCCGGAGGAGGTCGACGCCATCTTCTGTGGCTTCTTTGGCATTAGCCTCGGTGTATAGGCTGACCCGGTGGGAGACGAACTCTACATCGTCGGGGATGATTACCTTGGCCCCATACACAAGAAAGAATGGGGTGAAACCGGTCGACCGGTTGGGCGTGGTTCGCACACTCCACAGCACAACCGACACTTCCTCGACCGAGACCCCGGCCGAGCGCTCAAGCAGCTCGACCAGCCTGGGTTTTAGGCCAGCCAGGATGAGGCCGTTTGCCCATTCTATCTGGCCGTTTGACTGCTGGTGGGCCACGGATGGGACGTTGAGCCGGTTTCCCTACTCGCTATACTAACGGGTGAGTACGCCCTTGGCGAAGTTGGTGTCGTTGTCGAGGATGATGTTGTTAGGGAGGTCGTAGACGACGGTAATGTCCTTGATGAACGTGATGGCCTTCGGGCCGTCAAGCTTCTTGATTGGCCTGGACTCGATCCATTTTGTGAACTTGTGGACGACTGCGAGGAGATGCGTCACACCACCTTGGGAAATTTTGAACGGTCCCACCATGTCCAAGCCCCACAAGGTGATACGCAATGTGAGGGGGGTGGTTTGTAGGGCCGTTGTCGGCTGGTGGTTGCGCGCTTTGAAGAGTTGGGAGCTGTTGCACTTGTCGACCGGGCAGACAGCCAGCAGAACCCGTGGTGGAACACCTTGGCCACCAGGGAGCGTGAGGCAACATGATGTCCGCACTCGCCCTGGTGGATGTCAAGGAGCATCTCGTGGCCCTTGTCCGCATCGATGCAAAGCTGGAATACCCCACAAACATTGTCCTTGACGAGCCCGTTGTTGATGATGGTGTAGGCGGTGAAGGGCTTTTGGATTTGTCGGGCTTCGACTTTGTTGGCTAGCAGGGTGCCATTCTTGATGTTTTTGAGGAAAGGTTGTTCCCAGGACGGGGATGTGACCACCGTTAGCTTAGCCACCACTACTGGGTTTGTTGGGTGGGGGCGTTGGGCGGCTTGCCAGCTACCGCAACCCCAGTGTCGAGCAGGAGGGACACTGCAGGAGGGCCAGCAGACCCCGGGCCGGCTGGAGGAGTCGGCGGTCCGGCTGGAGCCACAACCGGGAGTGTGGTGGCAGTCCCCTAGTCGGTCGAGGCAGTTCCCGAGTCGGTGTCGGTAGCCTCGAGAATGGCGAAGCAGTCACCAGATTTGTCAGGATGAAGATGGACACACACTCTGGAGACGACGTGCAGGTGCTCCAAGGATACGCCGGCCGGGATGGGCTGTCGGGTGGAGCCGATTTTCGCTAGTGTATCAGTGGCCTTGTTGTCGGCTCGAAGGATGTCGTGGCAGTCGCAGCTCTCGAAATCGTCGGTCAACTGTTGGACCAGAAAACAGTAGCTGGCCATGTTTGCATGTGTGGCGTCCATTCGCTAGTAACTTGCTGCACCACCAGGTTGGAGTCGCCGGAGGAGAGGATGCGTCGGACGCTGATTTCCCTGTTCAACCGGAGGCCGTGGGTGAGCGCTTCGTACTCCAAAGTGGATTTGCAGGATGTATTGCAGCCGGTCCCCCTTGGGGAAGGAGAGAATGATGCCGGCTCCGAGGCCGGTGCGCATCTTGGAGGCGTCGAAGTGCATGCGCCAATGGGTGGAGTAGGGAGACGGTAGTAGGTACTCCGTTTCTGCCCTGTCGACGAGGAAGTCCGCCAGGGCTTGAGCCTTAACGGCGATGCGAGACTCTTAGGCAATGTGGTGGTTAGCCAGCTTGAGGGCCCACTTGGCAATTCGGCCGTCCGCGTCCCGGTTTCCCATATTCTCCCCAAGGGGAGCGGTGCTCACCACCGTAATCGAGTGCTCCTGGAAGTAGGGGTTGAGCTTCCGAGCTGCCAGGAACATGTTGTAGCACATCTTCTCGTAGTGCAGGTATTTTTGCTTGGACACAGACAACACCTTGCTCGCATAGTAGACGGTCGTTGGACTGGCTGGGCCTGGTACGGCTCCGAGCGCTTGACGGCCATGACGATGCTGACTATGCGGCTGGTCACCGCGATGTAGAGCAGCATTGGCTCTTTGTGTGCCGGTGCGGCCAGCACGGGCGCGGTGGTCAGTGCACGCTTTAGGTCGCGCAGGGCCTCATTCGCTTCATCGCTCCAAACAAAGCCGTCTACCTTATTCAGCAAGCGGTAGAGTGGGAACACCTTTTCTCCTAGCCGGTTAATGAAGTGGTTGAGCGAAGCGAGGCAGCCAATTGTCTTTTGGACACCAGCCAGGTTGGTCGGCCGGGCCATACCCTCGACGGCCCGAATCTTCTCCAGGATGGCCTCGATTCCTCGCTCGGAAACAAGGAAACGGAGGAGCTGGCCGGATGGGACGCTGAACACGCACTTTTCCGGGTTCACACGGATCTCGAACTCGCACAAGTTGGCGAACATCTCTTTGAGATTGTCCAGGAGGGTGAGGCATTCTTTGGTTTTGACCACAACATCGTCCAGGTAAACGTGTACATTCCAACCAAGATGCGTGTAGAGGCATCGCTGCATGGAGCGCTGGAACGTGGCGCTGGCATTTTTCAGCCCGAACTCCATCATGATATAGCATAACGCCTTGAAGGTTGTTATGAAAGTTGTATTCATCGGTCGGCTGGATTGAACTTGATCTAGTGATAGCCCGAATAGGAATCCAAGAAGGACAATAGCTCTCAGTCAGTCGTCGATTCGATCACTTGATTAATACGGCGCAGAGCGAATGGATCCTTGGGGCATGCCTTGTTTAAGCTTGTGTAGTCGATACACATGCGCCAAGTATTATTCTTCTTCTGCACCAGGATTGGTTTCACCAACTAGTTTGGGTGGAAGACTTCCATGATGAAGCCGGCTGCTAGCAGCCGAGTGATTTCTTCACCAACGTTCTTCCGCTTCTCCTCGGAAAAGGAGAAGCGGCATATCGGTTGCTTGAGCAGCTCCTCGTTCTGTCGGGCCTGTAGGAAGTGCTCGGCAAACTTTCCCGGGACTCTTGGCATGTCCTTCGGGGTCCATGCAAAGATATCCCGATTCTCATGGAGGAAGTCGACGAGCTCGCTTTCCTATTTGTCACTTAGGTCGCCCCCACCATGACGTACTTGCCAGTGGGGTCAGCTGGGTCCAGGGGGACCCTCTTGTCGGCGGCCGGCTCAAGCTGGGCCTTCGCAGTTGGCTGCTACAGCTTGGGCTCGGTCAGGGCCACCATCTCGCGGGCGAGAGCCACGGGCTGGTCGATCTGTTGTCGTTCCTCAGCGGTGATGAGGGACTCGGCCAGCTTGGAGCCGGCGAGAGCGCACTCGAACTATTTCCTGTAGTTGCCGGCAATGGTGATGATTCCATGCACACCCGATAGCTTCATCTTTAGTAAGGGGTAGTGCGGGACCACCATGAACTTGGCCAGGGTCGATCGGCCCAAGATGGCTTGGTAGGAGCTCGAGAGGTTGACGACCTCGAACCAGATCGGCTCGCGGCGGAAATTATTTGGTGAGCCGAACAACACGTCCAACCAGACCTTGCAGATTGGGGATCAAGAGTGGTCAGTGATGATGCCGTGGAACACTCTCCGGGTTGGCTGGACCTCAGATTCCAGAATGCCGAGCTTCTCCATTGTGTCGCGGTAGAGGATGTTGATGATGCTACTACCATCGACGAGCACCCACGTAAACCGGCAAGTGCTACGTCGGGAAATGAAGGTGGGGTCGAGAACCAACACGTAGCCGCCAGGTGTCGGCATCACAGTAAGTGATCCATGCAGCCCCAATTGATCGGCTTGTCCGACGAGTGCATGTACTGGGGGACCGACGGGACCGTGGTGTTGACCTCCAGCGCAAGCTTGCGCTGGCTATGCTTGTCGTCGTCCTCAGTGGTGAAGATGACGTAGGTCGCGTCCTGCTTGGGGTAGTCGTCGCGGGCACAACCGGCTCCCAACGCGGGAGCTGGCAGCGGCGACAGCTATGGCGCAGATGGTAGAGCGTCCCCCGTGCAATCTTAGTGAACCAGTTGCACTGGTGGGTTGTTTGTGTTGCTGGCTTGCCATGCAGTGGAATTTGAACGGCACATTGAGCATGGCGTGGAAGGTGTACTTGGCTTGCCAAGGTTGTTTGCCTTCATTGGTGCGCTGGCGTCGGCTAGATCCTTGGCCGTCGGCCATCCGGCCGTCCTCGACGGCCGCGACTTGCCAGGCGTCCGGCTGGTTGGCTTTGCGCTTGCCCTATCCAGCTGGGATTTTCTGACTACAGGGACGGCAGCCGGCTTGTCCACGGTTGGCTTGGCGGCCGTGTCGACGAGTACCGGGAGCTTCATTGAAGACTCGGCCACATCATACTCATCAACCACGGCCATCAGTTTCGCCAGGGTCGACGGCTCCCGGCGCATGAGCTTGCTCTGGAGGAGGGTGTCGTCTCGGCAGCCGTCGATGAAGTATTGGATGCCCTTGGACCTCATGGACGCCCTTGCGGGAGTTGCGGAGTTCGGTCTACCGCATGATGTAGTCGCGGAGTAGCTCGGTCTGGACCTGTACGCACAGGGCGAGTTGTTGTGGCCGACCGGGGCGCTTGTACATGATGGTGCAGTTGCGCACGAACACCTCCTAGAAATCCAGCCAGCCAGCCGGCAGGCTGTTGATCCAGGTTCGGGCCGAGCCGAGCAACACGAGGTGCCCGTAGCATAATGCTACACATTTTTTGCTGCTCGCGATGCCAACAGCGGTGGTGTAGTCCGTGAACCAACCCTCGGGCTTGGTTGAGCCGTTGTACTTGGAGGTGTCGCGCGCCAAGGTGAAGCCCTTGGGGAACAGCTCCTTTAGAATGCGAGGCTCAAAACACGGCGGGCCAGCAGTGCTCTCTTCCTCGGTGGCTCGGGATTTTGCGAGGTGCTCCAAGCGAAAACGAGTGTCTTGGTCGTCCAGCTGACGTGTGCCGACGAGCCCAGACACTATTCGACGAGGAGGCGGCGACGCAACCATGTGGTCGCGTGATAACCCACAAGTATAGGGGATCGCAAGAGTTTCCGAGGGTAGAGTATTCAACCCAAATTTATTGATTCAACTCAAGGGGAAGTGAAAGAATATTCTCAAGTATTAGCAGTTGAGTTGTCAATTCAACCACACCTAAAAGATTTAGTGTCTGCAGCAAAGTATCAGTAGCACAGTAGTATGATAGGAGCAGTAGCAACAGTAACCAGTAGCAGCAAAGTAACAGCAGTAGCAACAGAGTAACAGCAGCAGCAGTGACAGTAGTAGCGGCAAAGTAACGTAGCAAGGACCAGTAGTAAAAGACTCGTAGGCATTGGATCGGCGATGGATGATTATGCCGGATGTGATTCATCATGTAACAGCTATAACACGGAGAGATATGTAACTAGCTCCCGTTCGTCAATCTAATGTAGGCATGTATTTCGTATGTAGTCATACGTGCGTAGGGAAAAGAACTTGCATGACCTCTATTGTCCATCCCTCCTGTGCCAGCGGGGTCCTAATGGAAACTACGGGATATTAAGGTTCTCCTTTTAATAAAGAACCAGACGAACGCATTAACACTTGGTGAATACATGAACTCCTCATACTATGGTCATCTCCGGGAGTGGTTCCGGCTATTGTCACTCCGGGGTTGCCGGGTCATAACACGTAGTAGGTGACCACAACTTGCAAGATAGGATCTAAAACACACATATATTGGCGACAACATAATAGGTTCAGATCTGAAATTATGGCACTCAGGACCTAGTGACAAGCATTAAGCATGGCAAAGTAGTAGCAACATCAATCTCAGAACATAGTGGATACTAGGGACCAATCCCCGTCAAAACTAACTCGATTACATCATAGATCTCTTCCAACTCATCACCGTCCAGCAAGCCTACAATGAGATTACTCACGAACGGTGAAGAGCATCATGGAATTGGCGAGGGAGGAAGGTTGATGATGACGATGGTGACGATTTCCCCTCTCCGGAGCCCAGAACGGACTCCAGATCTGCCCTCCATATGAAGAACACGAGGTGGTGGCGCCTCCGTATCGTAAAACGCGATGAATCCTTCTCTCTGATTTTTTTTCCAGGCGAAATGGAATATATAGAGCTGAGATTGGAGGCGGTGGAGCCTTGTGGGCCCCACAAGCCTGCCAGGCACGGCCAGGGTGGGTGGCCCCGCCTGGTGGGCTTGTGGCCCACTGGCTCACCTCCTCTGGTGGATCGTCGTGCAGGTATTTTTCATTAATTCCCGAAAAATTCTCCGTAAATTTTCAGGTCATTCTGAGAACTTCTATTTCTGCACAAAAACAACACCATGGCAATTCTGCTGAAAACAGGGTTAGTCCGGGTTAGTTCCATTCAAATCATGCAAATTAGAGTCCAAAACTAGGGCAAAAGAGTTGGGAAAAGTAGATACGACGGAGACATATCAACTCCCCCAACCTTAAAGCCTTGCTTGTCCTCAAGCAATTCAGTTGACAAAATGAAAGACACAGAAGAAAAACTTTGACGAACTCTGTTTGATCTTGTTGTTGCAACTATGTCTAACTCATAACCAGAATTTTAGCAAGATCACAAGCAAACCACATAAGCAAATGACATCTAGGTCTCATGGTAAACTCATATCAATGGCATAATCAACTAGCGAGCAAATAATAATAAGCCTCAAATGTCAACACTTCAATCAAAACAACAAGAAGCAGTACGAATAGGTGGTATCTCGCTAGCTCTTTCTGAGACCGCAAAACATAAATGCAGAGCACCTTCAAGGACCAAGGGCTGACTAAGCATTGTAATTCATGGCAAAGAAGATCCTGTCACAGTCATACTCAACACAGCTAAAAGCAAAGCATAAAAACGACAGAGGTGCTCTCTAATTGGTGCTTTTATAAGAAGAGGATGACTCAACAGGAACATAAATAGACAGGCCCTTCGCAGAGGGAAGCATTGATTTGCAAAGGTGCGAGAGCTCAAGCTTTGGAAATAGAGATAATAATTTTGGGTGGCATGCTTTTATTGTGAACGCAATTACTAAGAGTTCTCAACATCTTCCACGCTACACATGCTATAGGCGGTTCCCAAACAGAAAAGTAAAGTTTTTACTCCCCCACCACCAATCAATCACACTCCACGGCTAGCCAAATCCTCGGGTACCGTCCATACCAACATCAATCCTGGGGGAGTTTTGTTTGCAATTATCTTTTCGATTTGAGCATGGAATTGGGAATTCCAATTACCGGCCCCTTTCTTGTGAATGATGGTGAATAAACACATATCAAGGATAACACGCCTAGCATGGAAGATACTGATATCCCCGTGTCACCACATGAGCGGTTCGGGCACGCAAAACAGATTATTTCTTGAAGGTTTAGAGAGTGGCACATGCAAACTTACTTGGAACGGCAAGTAGATTCCGGCAAATAGGTAGGTGTGGTGGACTCATATGGAACAACTTTGGTTTTATGGGAGTGGATGCACAAGTAGTATTCCCGCTTAGTACAAGTGAAGGCTAGCAAAACACTGGGAAGCGACCAACTAGAGAGCGACAACAGTCATCAAAATGCATTGAGATTAACTAACATTGAGTGCAAGCATGAGTAGGACATAAATCACCATGAACATGAATATCATACAGGCTATGTTGATTTTTTTTCAACTACATGCGTGAACATGTGCCAAGTCAAGCCACTTGAATCATTCAAAGGAGGATACCATGCTATCACACTACATCATAGTCATCTCAACATTCATGTGGGCATCCAAGACAAACCATTATAAAATCCTAGCTAAGTAAGCATGGCATCAACAACTATGATCTCTAAGTTGTCATTGCAAACATGTTTCTCTCACAACAAAGCTAAATAAGGCATGATGAGCTAGTCATATTTACAAAAACAAAATAGATGGAGTTCATACCAGCTTTTCCAGGGTCAGTCACTTCATCATATGTCGTCATTATTTCCTTTCACTTGCACGACCGAATGATGTGAACAATAAAAAGAGTGCTCGTGCATTGGACTATGCTGGAATCTGCAGGCAGACACAAAGGAGAAGACAAAGTAATATGGCTCTTTAACAGCTAAACAGGTATGCATGCGAGAACCACTAAACATTGTAACCATGGTCTTCTACCTTGACCCAAAGAAAAAGAAAACTATTTACACGGGAAAGCTCCCAAGAAGCAAAAGAAGAAAAAGAAAATCTTTTTGGGTTTTCTCAAACTAGACCGACACACGAAAAGAAAACGAGAAACAGAAAATAAACTAGCATGGATGATACAGTGGGAAAGTGTGAACACCGACGAACAAAGTGAAAGAATAAGCAAGAATGTAAAGTTGGTGAGGAACACGTATTCCCCAAAGCTTAGGCTTTTGTCCTAAGTTGGTCTATTCCCAAGGAGGGAAATAACCAGCTCGAGGGTACTCCGTAGTGGACTGAGGATGCCAGTGCTGTGTGAGCTCCTCTGGCTCCCACTGATAAACTGGCATGTGGTACGCAACTGGTGGCTCGGGCATGGGCACCTGTGGTTGGGCCAAGCTCCAATATGCGTAGATGTCCGAGGGCATAATAATGTACCTGCCTGCATGAAGCTTGAACAAAGAAGGAGCAGGAAAAGTAATAATCTCACGAGTACCCTAACTAAATACCAGGTTATAAATCATCCTTCTATTTATGTCTCTATCAATAAAGGCATGGCGAACCATGCTATCATAATCTAGATATCTCTCAGGAAGAAGAATCTCTTCTTCCTCCTCTAGTCTAATAGGTATCTCAAAGTGTCTAGCAAGACGAGTAGCATAGATACCTCCATAGACAATGACCTTAGAACGGTTCGTGTTCAATCGTTGAGCTACTATAGTGCCCAAGCTATAAGTTTTATCATTATAAAGGGCTTCGCACAAGACCGCAAGATCTGGGGAACTAAGTGACCTAGCTTTCCCACGGCCAATCAAACGTTTTCCCAAAAAAAGTGAGAAGTACCGAAGCATGGGAAATGTATGCTAGCAGCTCTAGCGCAAGACACTCCTCTCTCCTCTCCTACAACAATTGTATCGATGAAAGCTTCCAAGTCCCTTGGACGAGGTTCATGAATATCCCCAATGTAAGGTAATTTGCAGACATTGCTAAAATCCTGGAGTGACATGCGCTGGGAGATATCATAAAGTTTAAACTCAACCATAGGAGGATTCTTCCTCAGATAGAAGTTAAATCTTTGTACGAAGTTATTAGTGAGCAGGAGGTATTGCAGAAACTTATCTTCAACGAAGGCGATAAGGCCTGCGTTTTCCACCAAGTGATAAAAGTCCTCATAAAGTCCAGCGGCGCGTAAGAACATGTAGCTTGGCCACTCACATACTCGACCTTCTGCGACTCGAGGGACCATATACTTGGGCTTCTTCTCACTTCCATCATCCTTGGGGTCACATCTTGAAGAGCCTCTTAAGAACCTCCTCGTCTTTTCCCTTTTCTATCTCTGAAAATTTCTGAAATTTTTAGTGACTCTAAGGAAAAGTGAATAAGGCTCAACGAAACTCATAGCAACTACTCCCATAAGCGCCTAGAGGCCATATTACGCATCAAATCTACTTGGGACCAGCTATTATTAGCATGCAAAGCTCAAGAACATGGTCACCAAGGTAGCAAAAATACGCGAAGTATAAGGCACTAGAGCAAAAACTAATTGGACCATTGGAGGAGTCACTTACCAAGGAGTAATTTCCCCAAAACAGTTCGGAGAACGGTGATTTGAGCAAAGAGATCGAAAATCCCAACAAGAGGAGAAAGAACACGGGTTTGAGCTGCGAAACGATTTTTTCTAGAGGTAGGAGAAGCAGATGAGAGCTAGAATGAGTGGAGGGGGTGCACGTGGGCCCCACAAGCCTGGGTGGCGCGGCCAGGGGGGTGCCCGCGCCTCAAGGGCTTGTGGCCCACTCGTGCCGCCCCCAGACAAGCTCTTTGTCTTAGAATTTTTCAAAAAATCCAGAAAAAACCATACTTGATTTTCAGGACATTCGGAGAACTTTTATTTTCGGGGTACTTTTCTGCAGGATGCTAAAACAGAAAACAGGGAAAACTAAACTAAACCTATCATTTTTCTTCTAAGCAACCGAAGGTGAAAGTTTGGAACAGAGGTTCGTGACTCCTCAATTCATCCATCTCATGGTATTCAAAAGAAATCCGTCAGTGAGGTTGATCAAGTCTCTTTGACAAACTTTTTCGAACCGCAAAAGAGAACGGAGAATTTTTGAATAGTCACTAGGTCAACTCAATGGGGATGTGTATATCCCCAACAATCAAATCATACTTCATCTTGACACGAGGAATAGGGCATTCAAAGCTCCCAATAAGAATCGATGAAGTTTTTTCGATAGCATTGATGCAATGTACTCGATATTGTTTCTTCGCAAAGTGCACCATATGCTCATCACTATTGACACGGAAAGTGACATTGCCTTTGTTGCAATCTATAACAGCCCCTGCAGTGTTTAAAAAGGGTCTTCCGAGGATGACCGCCATGGCATCGTCCTCGGGAATGTCCAAGATAACAAAGTCTGTTAAGATAGTGATATTAGCAACCACAACAGGCACATCCTCACAAATGCCGATAGGGAACGCAGTTGATTTGTCGGCCATTTGCAGAGAGATTTTAGTGAGTGTCAACTTATCCAGTTCAAGTCTACGATAAAGAGAGAGAGGCATAACACTAACACCGGCTCCAATGTCGCATAAAGCAGTTCTAACGTAGTTGCCTTTAATGGAGCAAGGTATAGTGGGCACACCGGGATCACCTAGTTTCTTAGGAGTTCCACCCTTGAAGGTATAATTAGCAAGCATGGTGGAAATCTCAACCTCAGGTATCCTCCTCTTATTACTCACAATATCCTTCATGTACTTAGCATATGGAGACATCTTGAGCACATCCGTCAAACGCATTTGCAGAAAGACAGGTCTAATCATTTCAACAAATCGCTCAAAATCCTCATCATCCTTTTTCTTGGATGGTTTGGGAGGAAAGGGCATGGGTTTCTAAACCCATGGTTCCCTTTCTTTACCATGCTTCCTAGCAGCGAAGTCATTCTTATCGTATCCCTTAGTCCTAGGCTATGGGTTATCAAGATCAGCAGGTACAATCTCCACATCCTTTTCATTGCTAGGTTGAGCATCTTCATGAACATCACTCTTGATATTATAATTAGGCTCATGTTCATCACCGGATTGTGTTTCAGCATCACAGACAGAGACATCGTTTGGACTCTCAGGTGTAGCTGCAACAGGGTTGCTAGTGTGCAAGTTCCTATCATCTGTCTTCTTCTTTCTAGGATGACTAGGTGCATAAGTGTTAACTCCTTGAGAATATTGTTCAATTCTCCTAGGATGACCCTCAGGATACAAAGGTTCCTGAGTCATTCTACCGCCTGTAGTGACCACTCTGACAAAATTGTCATTCAACTCGTTAATCAAGTCATTCTGAGCTTGAAGTACTTCTTCTACTTGAGCAGTAACCATAGAGGCATGTTTACTCACAAAATTAAGACCATTGACATATCTGTCCACACAAGCACTTAAATGCCTAAGCATACGAGCATTCTGTTCCAATTGTCTGCTAACATAATCATTGAAGCTTTGTTGTTTGGCAACAAAGTTATCAAATTCATCAAGGCATAGGCTAGCAGGTTTATCAAAAGGAATATCACTCTCATCAAACCTACGCAGAGAATTTACTTCTACTACCTGTATCGGGTTATCGAGACCATGGATCTCTTTGATAGGTGGTAGATTTTTGACATCTTCAGATTTGATGCCTTTCTCTCGCATAGATTTCTTAGCTTCTTGCATATCTTCAAGACTGAGGAATAGAATACCTCTTTTCTTCGGAGTTGGCTTAGGAGGTGGTTCGGGAATAGTCCAAGCATTCTCATTGCACATGATGTTATTCAATATAATCTCAGCTTGTTCTACGGTTCGTTCCCTGAAAACACAACCAGCACAACTATCTATTTAGTCTTTGGAAGCATCGGTAAGTCCATTATAGACGATATCAAGTATTTCATTCTTCTCAAGAGGGTGATCAGGCAAAGCATTCAGCAGCTCGACGAGCCTCCCCCAAGCTTGTGGGAGACTCTCTTCTTCAGCTTGAGCAAAGTTGTATATTTCCTGCAAGGAAGCTTGCTTCTTATGGGCAGGGAAATATTTTTCAGAGAAGTAGTAGACCATATGATGGGGGCTACGCACACAACCAGGAGCAAACGAAGTGAACCAGGTCTTAGCATCATCCTTTAGCGAGAAAGGAAACAGCTTGAGGATATAGTAGTAGCGGATCTTTTCCTCACTAGTGAATAGGGTGGCTATATCATGCAGTTTGGTAAGATGGGATAGAACCGTTTCAGACTCATAACCGTGAAAAGGATCAGATTCGACCAGAGTGATTAACTCAGGGTCGACAGAGAATTCATAATCCTTATTGGTCACAAAGATAGGCGAAGTAGCAAACTTCGGGTCATATTTCATCCTAGCGTTCAGAGATTTTTCTTTCCACTTGTGCAGTAATTTCTCAACATCATAGCTATCCTTACACGCAAGAAAGTCCTCAGCTATCTCTCCCTCCATAACATAACTTCAAGCATAACACGCAAAGTAGGTTCTACTTCAATATTATCAGCAGTTTCAGAAGTATCATCACATCTAACAGCAACTCTAGCAATTTGTGCATCAAGGAATGCACCAAGTGGCAAAGCAGTATCAAGCATAGCATCATCAGATATAGTATCAAGCATAGCATCATCAGGCAAAGCAGTATCAAGCATAGCATCATCAGGCAAAGCAGTATCAAGCATAGCATCATCATAAGCATCATGGGCAGAAGAAGTAGCATCATCAAGCACAGGCGACATATCGAGATTTCTAGCAGGAGGTGATGTCTCAAACTTACTCATAACTGAAGGTGAATCAAGTGCAGAGCTAGATGGCAGTTCCTTAACCGTCCTCGTAGTTGAGGGCAAGACTTTAGTTCTTGGATCTATCGGATTCCTCATAGTGACCAGCAGACGTCAATCCCAAGTGACTCAGAGAATATAAATGTGCTTCCCCGGCAACGGCGCCAGACAAAGGTCTTGATAACCCAGAAGTATAGGGGATCGCAACAGTTTTAGAGGGTAGAGTATTCAACCCAAATTTATTGATTCGACTCAAGGGGAAGCGAAAGAATATTCTCAATTATTAGCAGCTGAGTTGTCAATTCAACCACACCTAAAAGATTTAGTGTCTGCAGCAATGTATCAGTAGCAAAGTAGTATGATAGCAGCAGTAGCAACAGTAACCAGTAGCAGCAAAGTACCAACAGTAGCAACAGAGTAACAACAGCAGCAGTGACAGCAGTAGCGGAAAAGTAACGTAGCAAGGATCACTAGTAAAATACTCGTAGGCATTGGATCGGTGATGGATGATTATGCCGGATGTGATTCATCATGTAACAGCTATAACATGGAGAGATATGTAACTAGCTGCCGTTCGTCAATCTAATGTAGGCATGTATTCCGTATGTAGTCATACGTGCTTAGGGAAAAGGACTTGCATGACATGTATTGTCCATACCTCCCGTGGCAGCGGGGTCCTAATGGAAACTACAGGATATTAAGGTTCTCTTTTTAATAAAGAACCAGACCAACACATTAACACTTGGTGAATACATGAACTCCACATACTATGGTCATCTCCGGGAGTGGTTCCGGCTATTGTCACTCCAGGGTTGCCGGGTCATAACACATAGTAGGTGACTACAACTTGCAAGATAGGGTCTAAAACACACATATATTTGCGACAACATAATAGGTTCAGATCTGAAATCATGGTACTCGGGCCCTAGTGACAAGCATTAAGCATGGCAAAGTAGTAGCAACATCAATCTCAGAACATAGTGGATACTAGGGATCAAACCCCATCAAAACTAACTCGATTACATGACAGATCTCATCCAACTCATCACCGTCCAGCAAGCCTACGATGAGATTACTCACGAATGGTGAAGAGCATCATGGAATTGGCGAGGGAGGAAGGTTGATGATGACGATGGCGACGATTGCCCCTCTCCGGAGCCCAGAACGGACTCCATATGTGCCCTCCAGATGAAGAACGGGAGGTGGCGGCGCCTCCGTATCGTAAAACGCGATGAATCCTTCTCTTTGATTTTTTTCCAGGCGAAACGGAATATATAGAGCTGAGATTGGAGGTGGTTAGCCTCGTGGGCCCCACAAGCCTGCCAGGCACGGCCAGGGGGGTGGCCGCGCCTGGTGGGCTTGTGGCACACTGGCTCACCTCCTCTGGTGGATCTTTGCACAGGTATTTTTCATTAATTCCAGAAAAATCCTTTGTAAATTTTCAGGTCATTCCGAGAACTTTTGTTTCTGCACAAAAACAACACCATGGCAATTCTGCTGAAAACAGCGTTAGTCCGGGTTAGTTCCATTCAAATCATGCAAATTAGAGTCCAAAACAAGGGCAAAAGAGTTCGGAAAAGTAGATACGACGGAGACGTATCATCGCGCTCCTTGCGCTAGCTGCTTCGCGCCGACTGGCGGTTTCCCTGGCCAGCCGGCTCCCTTACACGGCTGTTTACAATCGACGGGCTGCGGTCTCATCGGTCATGGCTTCTCGTGTGTCGTCTGTCACGGCGATGGTGGGCGTCGGCAGGCGAATATGCCTGGTTCGTTTCCCGTCAGCCACTCACGGGCCGGCGAGGGCCATCATAGGTCCTCGAGCGGGAGCCATCTGGGTCACGGTGCCACTGAGCCGGCTGGCCCTGATGCGTGTTGGCAACCTCCACGAGGATGCGGGCGCGCTCTTGTTGTGCGTCGCGTGTCGGCCCCTCGAGCCCCTCCGGTCTACTAAGGGCGGCATGCGCATCTCGCATGTTCTTGACGGGGTGCTGTATACGTGACGACCGGCGGCCAGCTCCTGACCGACGGCAGCGCCACATCGCCGCTCATCCGCCAGCCAGCTCGGCCTAGGAGCAGATGGCATGAGGTCGTGGGCCACGTTGAACTAGCACCGAGTGGCCTCTAACTCACGCTGGGTAGCCTCCAGCGCCTCTGCCTCACGTAGCAGCTATCGGTGGTGGCTGTTCAGCTCTTTGGTGGCGACCGTGGGGTCGCCCGTCGCAGGGATGGGAGCGTAGAGCGTGTCCACCGCCACGCAAAGCAGGGTCCAGTATCTGGACGCACCGCCTAGCGATATGGCGGTAAGCACCTCCACACAGTCGCAAAGGTCGTCGATGTCGTTCGAGAGGTTGTTGTCGCCGAATGGCGGCAACTCATCGCAGTTGAGTACCTCGGCAGGGTACTTGTCGGCGACAACCAGGGCGTAGACGCGGTGCAAGCCGAAGGAGATGATGGGCCATCGACGGGGAAGTCCACGTCCTCGAGACTGTGGGCATTGTCTTTGACGCGGTCGAGCATGCCGTAGCGCACGACTAGGTCGTGCGCCACACGCTCGCTAGAAGGGGTGAAGGGTCCCGCCGAAACGTTACTCTAACCGACATCGCTCCCGGTCCCATGATGGGCGCCAACTGTTGTGGTATTTCCGTGGCACATGCCAGGGGGTGGCTTAGATCATGATTTGGGACCGATGGGCGTCGGCGGCGTCCCGGAACGGGTGTAGGCGCAATACACATGAAGCCGATCTACCCAGGTTCACGGGACTCCGATGAGGTAAAACTCCTATTCCTACCTGTGTCACTACCTGAGATCACAATAACAATGGTGCTCCTTGAGTTGTTCATGAGGAGGGGGCGAAGCTCTTGCTGCTGGTCTCGCTGCCTGGGTGGTGTGTGTCTTTATCTACGTGTGTCATGTGTGAAAACTATCCAGCCTCCCCCCCTCTCTCTGGGGCTTAGGTGAGGTTTATAGTGCAACGTAAGGTATACCATGGTGGGGGTAAAACAGGAGGTGGGATACGGCTGCAAGCCTCTCAGGTTAGCCGCAGGGCCCACAGGCTGTCAGGTCTTGTCCCACGCTGGGCCTGCCAACCGTGCGTCTGAGCGGCTACTGCGTCGTTCCTTAGGGAGTAGGTAGAGGCGAGCGTGGCTACTCGACCGTTTCACTCGGTCAGCCTCGGTGGTGACCGGGGTCGTGTAGTCTCACTTACCCCTACATTATTGCGCCCATCGCCACGCCGAGCTTGTCAGCCTGTACTGCTGCCACGAGTGCCTCTGCGTCATCAGTCGGGTCTTGTCACTTACGGGGATACGGTTGGATGGGACTGGAGCCGGCCGTCCGGCTGGCGATGGGCCAGTCGACCTTGTGTGCGTCGGCTAGACGGGTCGGTGCTATCCCACAAACAACAGTGCCAGAAATTGACACGTTGACGGAGGCTGGGCTTGCGTTGGTTTTTCCCTTGAAGAGGAAAGGGTGATGTAGCACAGGAGCAGTAAGTATTTCCCTCAGTTTGAGAACCAACGTATCGATCCAGAAGGAGGGTCTCGTCAAGTCCAGAGTACATGCGCAAACACAAACAAGCTTGCACCCAACGCTTCAAAGGGGTCGTCAATCCCTTCAAAATTGTTTGCACAGTGAGATCTGAAGGCGGAAAGTGCAACAAAGTAAAAATTGTAAGGCTGAAAATATGGTGTGGACTAGACCCTGGGGGCCATAGTGTTCACTAGAGGCTTCTATCAAAATAGCAAGTATTACGGTGGGTGAATAAATTACTGTCGAGCAATTGGTAGAACCGGGCAAAGTCATGACGATATCTAAGGCAATGATCATACATATAGGCATCACGTCCGAGACAAGTAGACCGATACTTTGTGCATCTACTACTATTACTCCACACATCGACCGCTATCCAGCATGCATCTACTGTATTGAGTTCATGACGAACAGAGTAACGCCTTAAGCAAGATGACATGATGCATAGGGATAATCTCAAACCAATGATGAAAACCCCATCTTTTTACCCTTGATGGCAACAACATGATGTGTGCCTCGCTACCCCATCTGTCACTGGGTGAGGTCAACGCACGGTATGAACCCAAAACCAAGCACTTCTCCCATTGCAAGCATCATAGATCTAGTTGGCCAGACAAAACCCACAACTCGAAGAGAATTACAAGGATATGAAATCATGCATAAGAGAGATCAGAAGAAACTCAAATAAGATTCATAGATAATATGATCATAAATCCACAATTCGTCGGATCTCGACAAACACACCGCAAAAGAAGATTACATCGGATAGATCTCCATGAAGATCATGGAGAACTTTGTATTGAAGATCCAAGAGGGAGAAGAAGCCATCTAGTTACTAGCTATGGACCCATAGGTCTATGGTGAACTACTCACGCGTCATCGGAGAGGTCATGGTGTTGATGAAGAAGCCTTCCGTGTTCGAATCCCCCCTCCGGCAGGACACCAGTACGTGCCCAGATGGGATCTTGCGGAGACAGAAGCTTGCGGCGGTGGAAAAGTGCTTTCGATAATCCCCTGATTTTTTGGGAGTTTTAGGGAATATGTAGGCGCAATCCCTAGGTCAGAGGGCGCCCAGGGGGGCCACAAGCCTATGGGCCGCAGCCTACCCCCTGGCCGCGGGGTAGGGGCTTGTGGGGCCCCTGAGGCTCCCTTGCCTTGGCTCCCAAGCTTCCGGATCTTCTTCCGTTCCAGAAAAAATCTTTTCGGGGATTTTCTTTCGTTTGGACTCCGTTTCAAAATCTCGTCTGAAAGGGGTCAAAAACATGGAAAAAACAGGAACTGGCACTTGGCACTGAATTAATAAGTTAGTTCCAAAAAATATATAAAAGGCATGCAAAACATCCAAAGTTTGACAAGATAATAGCATGAAACCATCAAAAATTATAGATAGGTTGGAGACGTATCAGTCGGCTATCGCCAACCGGCCCGGGGGAGCGAGTCGGTCCCAAATGTCTTGTCTATAGGTTCTCTCCGCTTGAGTATACATAGGGGTAGTATCCCCATCAGTATGTGTGGGATTCGACACCTAGTTGTGTGCCTTTAGTAATCCTGTTTAGAGGGAAATTCCTCTTTGTGCTTCCACTGAGCCATTTTGACGGTACGCTAATCATACACGCAAATGTGTATGTCCAAGATTAGGGACTCACAGGAAGATCTCGCAGCAGAACTCTAGACACAAATTAAAGTCATACAAGCTTCATATTACAAGACACAGGCCTCGAGGGCTCGAACACATAAGCTCGGATACAAACGAGTCAATGGAAGAAGACAATATTTGAGTATAGATATAAGTAAACATGTTTTTCCTTAAGAAGGCTAGCATGAACATAACGTTAGATGAAAAGGGCAAGACCTCCTGCCTGGGAGCCTCCTAACTAACCCTCGCCATCAGCGGGGTCCATGGAGTAGTAGGCTCCATCTGGGTAGTAGTATTCGTTGGCCGGATTATCCATCTCCTGGGCTCCATCATCTGGTCACGAAAACTCGTATCAAGAGGAAAATGGGGAGCAAAGAAACGGTGAGTGCTCATTCAAAGTAATCACAAGACTGACATCAGAACTATTCTAAGTATGCACGAGTATCAAAGGAATGGGGCTATATTGATACGTATCCAATGTATCTACTTTTACTAATGCTTTTCCTCTTGTTTTGGACTCTAACTTGCATAATTTGAATGAAACTAACGCCGGACTGACGCTGTTTTCAGCAGAACTACCATGGTATTATTTTTGTGAATAAATAAAAGTTCTCGGAATGGAACGCAACTTTGCGAGGATTTGTATATCAATAAAGATAATTTCTAGAGCCAAGAGCCACCTGAGGGGGGCACCTGGGTGGGCACAACCCACAAAGGTGCGCCTGCCCCCCAACGCGCCCCGATGGGTTGTCCCCGCCTGGTGGCCCCTATGACCCTGAAACCGATGCTATAAAATCACATTATTCTAGAAAAAATCAGAGAGAAATTATTATCGTGTTTCATGAGGAGAAACCACCGCCGTCTCCTGTTCTTCATTGGGAGGCCAGATCTGGAGTCTGTTTGGGGCTGCGGTGAAGGGAATCTTCGATCTACGTCATCACCAACACATCTCGATCGCCAATTCCATGATGCTCCCCATCGGGAGTGAGTAATTCCTTCGTAGGCTCGCTGGTCGGTGAGGACTTGGATGAGATTCATCATGTAATCGAGTTAGTTTTGTTAGGGCCTGATCCCTAGTATCCACTATGTTCTGAGATTGATGTTGCTATGAATTTACCATGCTTAATGCTTGTCACTTTGGGCCTGGGGTGCCATGATTTCAGACCTGGACCGTTTATGTTATCACCATTATATCCATGTTCTAGATCCGATCTTGCAAGTTATAGTTACCTACTACGTGTTATGATCTCGCAACCCCGGAGTGACAATAGTCGCGACCACTCCCGATGATGACCGTAGACTGAGGAGTTCATGTATTCATCGTGTGTTAATGCTTTGTTCCGGTTCGCTATTAAAAGGAGGCCTTAATATCCCTTAGTTTCCAATAGGACCCCGCTGCCACGGGGGGTAGGACAAAAGATGTCATGCAATTTCTTTCCATAAGCACGTATGACTATTTACGGAATACGTGCCTACATTATATTTATGAACTAGGGCTAGTGTCGTGTCGCCCTAGGTTATAACTGTCTCATGATGAATATCATCCAACGAGTCGCCGATCCAATGCCTACGAATTTACCTTATATTGTTCTTGCTAAGTTACTACTGTTGCTACTTCTATCGTTACTGCTACAAAATCACCACTATCACTGTTACCGTTATTATTGCTGCTGCTACTATCATCAAAACTATCATATTACTGTGCTACTAATCACATTGCTGCATATAATTAATCTCCAGGTGTGTTTGAATTGACAACTCAGCTACTCATACCTTCAGATATTCTTTGGATCCCCTTGTGTGGAATCTTTAAATTTGGGTTGAATACTCTACCCTCAAAAACTGTTGCGATCCCCTATACTTGTGGGTTATCAAGACCTTTCTCTGGCGCCGTTGTAGGGGAGCATAGAAATATTTGTCGAGTCACTTGGGATTACTGTCATATTATCACTATGAAGAATCTGAAGGATGCTAAGACTAAGATTTTTCCGTCTAAGACGAGGGGAGGTAACGAACTACCATCCAGGTCTGCTTTAGATTCACCTTCTGTTATAAGTAAACTTGCAACACCACAACATGCTATTAATTCTCATATGTCGCAAGTTATTGATGATGTTAGTTCTGCTATGAATACTACTCATGATGATGCTAGTACCTTGCTTAATGATGATGTGCCACTAGGTGAATTTCTTGATGAACAAATTGCTAGAGTAAGACATCATGATATTGTTCAATCTGATGATGAACTTGAAACTGAGAATCTTGAAACTCCTACTAGAACTAGTCCGCCTAGATATGAATTGCCAAACGTACCGAAAGGTTATACTATGAGTGAGGAGGCAACTAGAGATATTCGTGCTTGTAAGGATAGATATGATCTAGAGAAATTATTATGCAAGTATAAGGAAAAATCTCTGAATGCTAATGAAATGTGAACCTCAGTTTGCTACTTCACATATCTTTATTGATGATAAGGATTATGAATTCTCTGTCGACCCAGAGTCAATCACTTTTTGCTCGTGATGAGAAGATTCGCTATTACTATATTCTCAAGTTATTTATGTTCTCATTAAAGAGTGATGATAAAGCTTGGTACAATACTCTTGCTCCTGATTGTGTGCGTAATCCCAAGGATATGATTTATTACTTCTCTGAGAAATATTTCCCTGCTCATAAGAAACAACCTGCCTTGCAGGAAATATTTAACTTTGTGAAATTGAAGAAGAGAGTCTCCCACAAGCTTGGGGGAGGCTTCTCCAATTGCTTAATGCTTTGCTTCAAAATCCTCTTAAGAAAAATAAAATACTTGATATCTTCTATAATTTACTAACCGATGCTTCTAGGGATTTCCTAGATAGTTGTGATGGTTGTGTTTTTAGGGAACGAACTATTGGGCAAGCTGAAGAATTATGGAATGACATATTGAAAAATTATGATGATTGGACTCCTCCTGAAACACCTATTAAACCCACTCCAAAGAACAGGGATATATTATATGTGAGTTCTAAAGATATGCAAGAGGCAAAGAAATCTATGAAGGAAAAAGGTATTAAAGCCGAGGATGTTAAAATTTTACCACCTATCGAAGAAATACATGGGCTTGAAGCACCACCAACACCTAAGGTGGTAGAGGTAAAATCTTTAATGAATTTCAATGATAGTGTGATCCTCGTAATAAACATCCTAGTCAATGCCTTCATGAGTTTGATAATTACATTAAAAAGCAAGATCACTTCAATGCAAATGTTATGAAACAATTGAAATACAACTCTGATATGATTGCTCCCTTAAGTGACTTGTTAATTAGGATCTCAAATGATGTTAGAGGTGTAGGAAAGTATGCCTCTATGGTTCAAACTCAATTAGAACAAGTTGTTGAATCTCAAAGGGAGTTATTTGATGAAATGAACAATAATATAAGTGACTTTGCTATTAGAGTAACCACTAGAGGAGGTAAAATGACTCAGGAACCACTCTTTCCTGAGGGACACCCAAAGAGAATTGAACAAGACTCTGAAAGAAATAACATGCGCCAAGTCTTTCTAAAAAGAAAAAGAAGAAAAAGAAAAAGAATAGGACTTTGCCTGCCTCTAGTGAACCTGAAATAGAAAAAACATCCTAATAATGATAATGAAGTTTCTATCTCTGATGCTGAAACTCAATCTGGTAATGAACACTCACCTTCTGATAATGAAAAATATAATGTTGAGGTTCATGAAGACACTCAAACAAATGATAAAGAACTAGATAAAGATGTTGAGATAGAACCAGCTGTTGATCTTGATAACCCACAAACTAACAATAAAAGATATGATAAAAGAGACTTTGTGGCTAGAAAACATGGAAAGGAAGGAGAACCATGTGTTCAAAAGCCTATGCCCTTTACATCAAATCAACTAAAAAGAAAGATGATGAAGACTTTCAACGCTTTGCTGAAATCTAAGGCCAGTCTTTTTGCGAACTCGCTTGACTGATATCTTAAAAATGCCTCCTTATGCAAAGTATATGAAAGACATCATCACCAATAAGAGAAAAATACCGGAAGCTCAAATCTCCATCATTCTTGCTAATTATACTTTTAAAGATCGAGTACCTAAAAAACTTGGAGATCCGGGAATACCAACTATGCCTTGCTCCATTAAAAGAAATTATGTGAAAATTGTTTTATGTGATTTGGGAGCTGGTGTTCGTGTTATGCCTTTCTCTTTATATAAAAGACTTGATTTGAATAAACTCACACCTACTGAAATATCTTTGCAAATGGTTGACAAATCAACTGCCATACCTATCGGTATTTGTGAGGATGTGCATGTTGTTGTTGCTAATGTTACTATTTAGACTGACTTTGTTATACTTGAGATGCCCGAGGATGACAACATGTCGATTATCCTTGGTAGACCCTTCTTGAATACTGCAGGGGCTGTTATTATTTGCAATAAAAGCAAGGTCACTTTTCATATCGATGGTAATGAGCATACGATGCACTTTCCGAAGAAACAATTCCAAGTGAATGGTATTAATGTTATTGAAAAATCTCCGACAATCAATATTGGAAGTTTTCAACTACCTATACATGTTGTTAAAAAGAAATATGAAATGTTTATTGTGGAGGACATTCATATCCCCATTGAGGTAACTTAGTGATTTACGAAAGTTCTTCGGTTTCATATTAATCGAAAGTGGTTGTTAATAAGACTTGATCAACCTTATTAATGGATCATTTTTAGACGTATTAAGTTGATGAATTTAGTGAGCACTACCTTCTGTCCCTACCTTTTGTTTTCTGTTTTTCTTAGTTAAATAAAATAAAATACCATGATTTGTCTGTTTTGTGAGTTTTCCGTTCAATAAAAAATGTCCCAACAATAAAAGTCCTCAAAATGCCCTGAAAATTTAACACGAATTATTTCTGAATATTTCTGAATTTCTGTGCAAATAATATTAGAGGGAGGTACACGAGGTGGGCACAACCCACCTGGGCACGCCAGGACCCCCAGGCGCGCCCTGGTGGGTTGTGGTCCCCATGTGGGCCCCCACACTTACTTCTTCTTCCCACATCACTCCATTCTCCCAAACAAATCACTATCACTCTCTCTCTCTCGTGTTCTTGCTCCTGAAATCGTGGATTACGATCTCTTTGCTAGAAGCTCCGTTTCCGAAACTTTTTCGGGGATTTGTTGCGTGGTATATGACTCCTCCATGTGTCCAATTAGTTTTTGTGATAGTGGTTTATATTTGGAATAATTAGCTACTCTTGGTGCTGATGTAGATGAGCTTGCAAGTTGAATTCTTAGAGTTCTAAGTAGTTTGAATGGTTGCTATGGCCTCTATACATCCCTATGAATAGTTGCTATCATTTTTGTGAAGTTTTGTTGAGAAACATTTTATGGACTAAAAATTTCAGAATTTGGTTCATAGGAAAAAGATGAGTTTCTTTAGGAAGGTTGCTTCCAGGAAGAACTCCAAGGGGGTTATAGGGGAGTCATCTGACAATGATCTCCATACCCGGTGGTTAGCGGAACTACGGCCGTGCGAGTGGCCGCATAATGCGTTCATGGAAGGGGATGGAATCCTTCAAGAGTTCACACAATGTGCTGCTAATGTCGGCCTAACCGACTTCATTGTAGCTGAATGCGAATAGGGTGGATACAGGATTATGCTTCAGGACATTATCGCTTACTGGAACAACTTGGCTGCGGCACAAGAGGAGCTTCGGCAATGGGACCCTATGGTGCCTGCTCCCCAGCACTTCAACATTGGACCTCATGGCTTCTACGACTGGTGATTACCAAGTTAGGCCAAAAGCCTAAGCTTGGGGGAGTACGTATTCCCACTGATATTACATTCATCTTCACACATTTCATCCCACTTGTTGGTGTCCACACTTTTTCATTGTATCATCCATGTTTAATTTATTTTCTTGCTTTCTTATTGTGTGTTTGAAAAACTTTGAGAAAATCCAAAAATATGTTTCTTGCTTCTTTTTGACTTTTTCTTTGTAGTTTAAATTGTTGTAGCACTAAAAAGAAAACACAAAAAAAATTCCTTGTTTTTCTTTTACTTGTTGGGAGCTTCCCGTGTAAATAGTTTTTTTCTCGTTTTTGCTTTTCTCTTTTCATTTGCTCGTTTGCGAAAAAACAAAAAATCCAAAAATATTTTCGTGTGTTTCTCTGAATTTCTTTTCTTTTTATTGAGTCATACCGAGGAGAAGACCACGATGAAAATATTGAGTGGCTCTCATTTGCATCATTATTGATATGATAAAGAGCCCTTATTACCTTGTCTTCTCCTCTTGAATAAAATGTTTGCAGATTCAATCTTAGTCCACGGCACTCTTACACTATTATTATTTTCAAATCCTTCGGTTGTGCAAGTGAAAGGCAATAATGATGATATTAGATGAACTGACCGTGGCAGAGAGAAACGGGTATGAACTCGAATTGTTCTGCTTTTGTAAATATGTTTAACCTAGTATCCATGATTCAGTCTATTATGATCAAACATGTTTGCAATGAGAATTAGAGATTATAGTTCCTCATGCCATGCATAAGTAGCTAGGAGTGAATAATGACTTATCTTGGATATCAACACTGCGTTAAATGATTGTGATGTAGTATGACGATATGGTATCCTCCTCTGAATGTTCGAGTGGCTTGACTTGGCACATGTTCATGCATGTAGTTGAAACAAAACCAACATAGCCTCTATGATATTTATGTTCATGGTGTTCATATCCTACTCATCCTAGTATCCAATGTTACTTATGCATAATGCATGTTGATGACCGTTGTTGCTCTCTAGCTGGCCGCTTCTCAACCTATTTGCTAGCCTTTGCCTGTACTAAGCGGGAGCTCTGCTTGTACATCAAAAACCTGAAACCCAAGTTATTCTAGATGAGTCCACCATACCTACCTATATGTGGTATTACCCTGTCGTCATAAGTAAATTTGCATCTGCCATCTCTAAAAACTTCAAATAAATATCCTTTTTGTGTGCGTGGATCATTCATGGAACGACGGGAGGTAGTCGGTATCTTCCATGCTAAGCGGGGTATTCTCAGGTCGAGTGTTTATACACTCGCCATCACACGAGAAAAGGCAGGTAATAGGGATGCGCAGTCCCAAACTGTAAAAAGAATTGAACTCTCAAATAATCAAAAAAAACTCCCAATGGAGTCATAACCTTTACCTTTCCGCTTGGGAACCGCCACTAGCATGCTTAGCATGGGAGATATTGATAACTGATGGTCGTGAAGTAAATGAGAAGGGTGCATGTCTCAAAATTTCATTTACCTCTGTTTTAAAAACTTGAGCTCTGGCACCTCTACAAATCACTGCTTCCCTGTGCGAAGGGACTATCTATTTACTTTTATGTTGTGTCATCAACTTCTAAAATAAGCGCCAGAGCCTGAGAGAACTGATGTCATGCTGATGCATTATGTGTAGCTAATGTTGGGTGCATCATGACTGGATCTTTTCTACCATGAATTACAATGTTTAGTCGTTGCTTGAACTTTGGGGTGCTCTTCGTTTATGTTTCGCGGTCTCGGAAAGGGCTAGCGAGATACCACTATTGTCATATTGTATCATGGTTGTTTTGATAACGTGTTGTTGTTTGAGATATCTTATTATTGCTCTCTAGTTGATTATGTCATTGATACGAGTTAATATAATTTTTAAGAGTTATTGTCGACATGGTTAGTTATAATCTTTGCTGAAAACATGGGCGTTGTCTAAGCTTATTTACGAAACAAGAGCAAAAGAGTTCGTAAACGTTTTTCTTTTTCACTTTCAGTTTATCAACTGAATTGCTTGAGGACAAGCAAAGGCTTAAGCTTGGGGGAGTTGATATGTCTCCAAATTATCCACTTTTCTGAACGCTTTTCCTCTTGTTTTGGACTCTAATTTGCACAATTTGAATGAAACTAACCCCGGACTGACGTTGTTTTCAGCAGAACTACCATGGTGTTGTTTTTGTGCAGAAATAAAAGTTCTTGGAGTGGAATGAAACTTTGCGAGGATTTTTTATATCAATAGAGAGAATTTCTGGAGCCAAGAGCCACCTGAGAGGGGCAGCTGGGTGGGCACAACACACCAGGGCGCGCCTGCCCGCCCCCCCCCCCCCCCCCAGCGCGCCCCGGTGGGTTGTCCCCACCTAGTGGCCCCTATGACCCTGAAACCGACACTATAAAATCACATTATTCCATAATAAAATCACAGAGAAATTAATATTGTGTTTCATGAGACAGAGCCGCCGCCGTCTCTTGTTCTTCATCGGGAGGCCAGATCTGGATTCTGTTTGGGGCTCTAGAGAGGGGGATCTTCGATCTTCGTCATCACCAACACATCTCCATCGCTAATTCCATGATGCTCCCCAATGGGGGTGAGTAATTCGTTTGTAGGCTCGCTGGTCAGTGAGGAGTTGGATGAGATTCATCATGTAATCAAGTTAGTTATGTTAGAGCCTGATCCCTAGTATCCACTATGGTTTGAGATTGATGTTGCTATGACTTTTCCATGCTTAATGCTTGTCACTTCGGGCCCGGGTGCCATGATTTCAGATCTGAACCGTTTATGTTATCACCATTATATCCATGTCCTAGATCCGATCTTGCAAGTTATAGTCACCTACTACGTGTTATGATCCGGCAACCGCGGAGTGACAATAGTCGGGGCCACTCCCGGTGATGACCGTAGTTTGAGGAGTTCATGTATTCATTGTGTGTGAATGCTTTGTTCCGGTTTTCTATTAAAAGGAGGCCTTAATATCCCTTAGTTTCCAATAGGACCCCGCTTCCACGGGAGGGTAGGACAAAAGATGTCATGCAAGTTCTTTCCATAAGCACGTATGACTATTTACGGAATACATGCCTACATTATATTTATGAACTAGAGCTAGTGTCGTATCGCCCTAGGTTATAACTATCTCATGATGAATATCATGCAATGTGTCACCGATCCAATGCCTACGAATTTACCTTAGATTATTCTTGCTAAGTTACTATTGTTGCTACTGTTATTGTTACTGCTACAAAATCACTTCTATCACTGTTACCGTTATTATTGCTGCTACTACTATCATCAAAACTATGATATTATTATGCTACTAATCACTTTGCTGCAGATAATTAATCTCTAGGTGTGGTTGAATTGACAACTCAGCTACTAATGCCTTCAGATATTCTTTGTCTCCCCTTGTGTCGACTCTATAAATTTGGGTTGAATACTCTACCCTCGAAAACTGTTGCGATCCCCTATACTTGTGGGTTATCATATAACTTTCAACTGAACTGCAGAAAGGCCAGAATAGAGGAAGAAGACCTAGTATTATTGAATACAAGCATATTCAGGGTCTTGCAGCATTAGAAGAGTGTAGATCAGTAACTGATATGTAATAATTATGTTGCCGCAAAATTATTTGAAAATGTCGAGAGATCCTTCCTCGACTCCCTTCGAGAAAGCAATTTCGGAGCCAACATTTTCAATTTAAGTCACACTTCTAGTTGTATTAGATCAGGACACAACTCTGAGCATCCATTACCATGGACACGGCTATTCTAATAGATATACTTCCCTACAGGAGCGCACAAACTTACCTAACATGCTCGAATAACTCTAGCCGGACATACTTTCGTGGGTCATGCCCTGCCTTGGCTGATCGACACGTCGTAGTACTACCTAGGCTCAATAGGGAGGCCACATGCTTGTCTACATCCTAATCACAAAGGGGTCATGGGACAATCTCTCTTCACAATCCTGCGCATTGCGAGGATGGCTTGTGTCAGTCCTGGCACCTCTTTATACAAAGACGGTGCTTACGTAGCCCCCCGGGCGCATGCCGCTCACTGTGACATCTGAAGAGCTTTCAACCGAATGTACGGTGCAGAGTGCCCACACTATTCATCTATGGTGGTTAGTGTGAAACAGGCTAGAGGCCTTGTCAGATCACATATCTAAACACATTATTATTTTGTTAACTGCGGTGACGATCAATGATCCATGATATGTGGTCGTGTCGCCTCATCTCGAGGACTTGTAGCAAGGGCCAAGAATGCCCGGCCACACCTCATCACATTCACACGGGTATCTAACACTCCTTAATTGTGGCAACGATCAATGATCCATGATTTGTGGCCCAGTCGCCCCGTCTCGAGGACTTGTGGCAAGGGCCAAGAATGCCCGGCCATGCCTTGTCACAATCACATGGAAATCCACCCGCTCCAGACATCTCCTCATGTTCAAGTAGTAAAGTTAAAGTAATAGTGTGTCTATAACATCATAGGAATCCGAGGTTTCACCCTCTATGGATTCCAATCATTGTAGCCGTCAAGATGAGCAAGGTGGAATCACCATCTATGGTTCAGGCTTGAGCGGTTGGATGACAGAGTCGTTATCCGAAGTGGTGAAGGAGGGGGCAGCAGCGGGTGGAGCACGACTCGGCGTGCGCGGGCAGCGAGTAGGGCGCGGATGGACGCAGTGACCGCGACAGGGCGAGTAGGGTGCGGCTAGGCCGAAGCGCACAATAGCAACAACGCTGCATGCGAGCCATAACAGCGATGGAACATCACAAGTGAGCAGCAGTGGCAGCAAGCAACAAGCGTCATCAGCATCACTAGCTGGAGGTAGCGGAGACAGCAACAGCGAGCAGCGTAGGAGCAACAGCTCGGCATGACAACTGCGCACGCAGGAACCGTGGGGCAGAGCACGGTAGTGGGCGTGGGGTTGCGTGGGCGCGGGGCGAGGGCGCATCAAGGGGTGTGGGCAAGAGTGTGCATGTGTGCGGGCGAGAGTGCACAAGGGTGCGCGAGAGCGCGACCTTTCGCATGGGGTGGCGGCGAGCTCAGCCGGAGCTGGTGATGAATGGGGACAACGGCCACGGGGATGGAGGTGAAGGGAAACGGGGAGAGGGAGGAGAGGCGAGCCAGGCCTCATCAACATTGCCGAGGAGAGGGGTTGGAGAGGCTCGGTGTAGCCTGTCAAGGATGAGGCCGGAGACGATGGCGACGGGTGGTTCGACGACGGGGCGGGCGGCTCCGTAAGGGGGAAAGAACGGGGGCACGATAGGGGGGACGGGAGGGTTAGGGTCCCACCAGCGATTTATAGGAGGGGGAAATCAATGGATAGCCGCCATGCTGCCCTCGTCGGTCGTGGCCATGGCCGGATGGCCACCACGCCCCCTATGTTCATTTAGCGGGAGGAGGGGGATGAGAGAGGTGCGTTGGGTCGGACAGGGGTAAGGGGGCCCAGGTGGAATAGGGGAGGCTTTTATGATATATTTAGTTATTGTTTTATGTTTTATTAGATAGTTCTCATTTGTAATATTTTAACACTATTTGACTTAGGCAAAAATATGTGACATGTCCCATAATTCATATTGTATTATTAAGCAGGGCCAAAAACGTTTGGTGGTGTCTAAAACTATTTTGGGAATTTTCATAATTCAAAAGTCATTTAATTAATTGATTTGGCATGTGTTTTAATTTTTTTAGAGGCACTAAAATACGTCGTAAGATGTTGGTTCAAATTTTATAAATGTTTAAGGATTATTTGTAACCCAAACATGATTTTTTGTTTTCACATTTGCCAAAATATTTAAAGCAATTATTATTTGAGTTTTGAAATTCAAAAGAAATTTTAAATGAGATATGATTCCATTTATGATCGAACATTGTTTAACAAAAATGGATAAGCTTAACCTTGTGAGCATTGTAGCTTACTTACATGCATCACTGTAGCAATTAAACCTCTCTTGCTCACTTCGGAAATGAAGTGTTCAATTTCAAACAAAGGGGACGAGAAAATCTAAAAGATGGTTGGCATAGGATTTTAAATGCTCAAAATAGATCAATTCATAAGAAATCCACTACTACTTTTCGTCGCAATTATTATGTGGGTGTGACAACTTGGTATAGGTTTGTCCTTGACACCATCACCGGTGGTAATTTCTTGTTGTATCACACTTTGGATGCTTATATTGCTATTGAAAATCTTTTGGGATCACCTCCCACTATTGTTAATGGAACTATTTTGACCTTGGAAGATGTAATATGTTGGCTTGACGCTATTAAAAAAGAAATTTATACTAATGAACAAATTAAGGAGTTAAACAAAAAGCTTCATAATCATATTACTCAATTTGGTTCATGGGTAGGAATGACTTTGAAAACTTTGAAGGAGAAAGATACTATTATTAATGAGAGAGTAGAACAAAGTATGAATAGGATTGATAAAATTGAGGACATTATTGATAAAATAGGTTCCACTTTCACACCCTCCAAAATTAATGCTAGTGACTCTTGTAGTAAAAGTCCCAAATTTATGTATGTTCCTAAGGACATTAGCACTCCTTCTACAAAAAGGGACGAAGATCTTAAAGGATTAGTGCGCATCCCAACTTTGTAAACCTCATAGAAGATCCTATTTTCAAGTCTCCTATGGTTTCCGTTACTCGTGGATGTGTTATTAAGGAGCTTGATGTCAAATATGAAAACACTTGATTATACGCGTTATGCCAAGCTAAGGGCATAAAACAATAGTAATTGTTCGGAGGCAACCCAATAGTTTATTTATTTTTTCCTTTTACTTTCTTATTAGGTATGATGAAATGATTATTGCCTCTATAATGATTCTTTTTACATATTTTAATTAGTGTTTGCGTCAAGTCAAACCTTTGGGATGACTTGTATGATAAGTATAATTGATACGGTGCAAAAACAGAAACTTTGATGTCCAATGCAGAATTTCTTTGATTTTACTCGTACATCTTTTTAAGATAAATTTTTTACAAATTATTCCTGCACAAATTCCTCAGGTCTTCCAAAATTCTTGGAATTCTTCAAATTACAGAATATAGGTTTATTACAGATTACTACAGACTTTTCTGTTTTAGACAGATTCTGTTTTTTTTTGCTTGCATAGTTTGCTTGTTTGGATGATGTTACGGATAGTATCGGGGGTATAAGCCATGGAGATGTTATAATATAGTACCTATTATGCTGAAATGGAATAAGAGTCAATTTACAACAGTACCTAAGTATTTGTTATGTTGCTTATACTAACGGATCTCATTAAGTTTTGTTGAGTTTTGTGTGATTGAAGTTTTTAAGTTTTGGGTGTTATCGCGATGGACAAGAGAATAAGGAGAAGCAAGAGCCTAAGCTTGGGGATTACAAAGGCACCCCAAGGTAATTTTATAGGAAAAATCAAGTGGTAAGCTTGGGGATGTAGTGGAAGGCATCCCCTCTTTCGTCTCAATCCATCGGTATGTCACGTGAAGCTACATTTTTATTCATAACATGATATGAGTTCTCTTGGAGCGTCGTTTTCTTTAGTTTTATTTTCATTTTTTGTTTGCCGGAATCATATTTTTTTGGACACACCAACTTGAGACAGATACACATCTATCATGATTTGTTAGAATACTTTTTGTGCTTCATTTATATCTTTTGATTTAAACAATTGCTCTAGTAGTGCACTTATATCTTTTTGAGCTCAATGGCGTGTAGATTTTATAGAAATATTTGAACTCTTGTTCTTCACTTATATTTGTTTGAGAGTTAATAAATAGTAGTGGCAATTTAAGTTAGTCCAAAAACAGTAAGTATGTAATGGATGATAATCAAAACCAACGTGTAGCACATAAAGAGAAATTGTGGGTTAATGATATTGATGTGGTAATATGAAAATTGTGTGAGTGCATCATTGTTGATTTATAGAAGTACAGATATTAAGAGGTGTTAATTCCTTGTTTATATGAATATAGAAACGACGTGGCGGGGATGTGTGATAATTTCTATTGCTCGATGAAATCCTCGTGTTCTTTCGAGTTGGAGTCACGCGATGGTTAACTCCTCCCAACACTCTCCCTCAAGGCATGCGACTAGTGCTTTGATTTGTGATGAACCTAATAAAACTTTGTAATAGGTATATGAGTTCTTCATGACTACTGTGAAACCATGAACATACGCAATCTCGCTGATGCCGACAAATATAGGGGATCAATCGTAGTCCTTTTAATAGTAAGAGAGTTTCGAACCCAACGAGGAGTAGAAGGAAATGACGAGAGGTTTTTAGCAAGGTAATTTCTACAAGCACTAAAATAGAAGTAAAAAGTTTTTTGATAGCAAGATAACTGTAACAAGTATTGAGTACGAATAGTAACAATAGGTGCAGTAAGATAGCCTAATCCTTTTGTGGCAAATCATAGGCCGAACGATTTTTTACAATAGGCAAAGAATTTTTGAGGGAACACGGGAATTTCATCTAGTCACTTCCATCATGTCGGGTTAATTTATGTTCAGTACTTTCAAAATTGTATATGTGGGTGGACCGGTGCTCGGGTCCTATTCTTACTTGAACAAGATCCCACTTATGATCAACCCTCCCACAAGCATCCGCAACTACGAGAAAAGCATTAAACATAGGGATCCAAATTTGCTCCTTACCGGATAGCGCATAAACTGGGGTTTAAGTTTCTGTCACTCTTGTAACCCACCATCTAATTACTACTCCACAATGCATTCCCTTAGGCCCAAAGATGGTGAAGATTTATATAGTCGATGTTGACATGACACCACTAAGGGAATCACAACATTCACATCATCAAAATATGGTACGAATATCAACTTCACATGACAACTTGCAACATGACTTCTCCCATGGCCTCAAGGACAAAAGTAACTACTCACAAGTGATAAACATGCTCATGATCAGAGAGGTATTACATCACATATTGGATCTGAACATATGATCTTCCACCAAATAAACCATGAAGCATCAACTAAAATATGTAATCAACACTACAAGTCACACTCCAGACACTAATCTAAGGTTTCGAAACAAGATTGAGCGTAAGAGAGGAACTAGGGCTTTGAGATAAGATGTTGTTGTTGAAGATGTTGATGAATATTGGCCTCCCCAAGATGAGAGGGTTTTTGGTGATGACTATGGCTTTGATTTCCCCCTCCGGGAGGGAAGTTCCTTCGGCGGAATCGCTCAGCTGGAGGGCAAAAGTGTTGCTGCCCACGTTCCACCTCAAAAAGTTGGCGCTTCATCCCGAAAGTCCTCTCCTCATTTGTTTTGGGTCAAAAGAGAATTTATATGAGAAGATGGTTGCGAGAGGTGGGCCAAGGTGCCCACTACCCACTAGGCCAGGCCAGGGGGGCGCACACGCTCGTGCCTAGTGGGCACCTGGTAGCCTGAAAGCATAATTGCTCCGAGGGTGGTTTTGATAATTGATCACAACATATGCATCATTGGACTAAGATGTTTTCCAAGTATATTTCAGAAAATTTCAGAAGATGCTATGGATAAAGGTTTATGTGGAGATGCCCTGTGATGCAAGGAAGGAATAAGATTGTCTCAAGCTTCAAGCCAGAAGACTCTTAATTGTATATTTGTGAGAAATCACTTTTGAGTCCATAGGAAAGCCAATAACAGTAAAAGGGGGTGAGGAAGTAAAATGAACTGATTGCTCAAGTGCTCAAAGTTAGCCACCAAAATACTTAGCCATTTTTTCCACATGACCATTCTGTCCAATTCCACATACTCAAATTCGGTGTCACCAACTTTCATATTTCAGACCCACCGAGTTTGACCTGAGATGAAACCCTAGCCATGCCCACCAAATCTATGTAACCGAATCCATATTGGTGCTACCGAGTTTAGTGTGACCAACATTTTGTTGCCTCGGTACACAAATATAGAATTTCCGACTTTGAGTATCGGTGCCACCGAGTTTGCTTATCTCACCGTTAGCCACCTTTTCGGTGCCACCGAGTTGTGTATATCGGTCCCACCGAGATTCAAAAGTTACTGCCTTTGTGTGAATCAGTACCACCGAGTTTATGACTTGAGTGTCACTGAGTTTGCCACTTTAGGTGTAACGGTTGGATTTTGTGTGGTGCCTATATATACCCCTTCAACCACCTCTCATTCATCGGAGAAGCACTTAGAACACACTCTTCATTGCCAGATTCATTTTCTAAGAGAGAACCACCTACTCATGTGTTGAGACCAAGATATTCTGATCCAACCATCTGAAACTTGATCTATAGCCTCTCCAAACTGCTTTACACCAAATCAATCTCTCCTACCCATGCCTATTCTGTGAGAGAGTGATTTTTGTGTTGAGGTGACTGTCTTTAGAAGCACAAGAGCAAGGATTTCATTGATCTACCACATCTATTACATTTTGGAGGGTTGTGCCTCCTAGATTGGTTAGGTGTCGCTTGGGAGCCTCCTACTTCGTGTTGTGGAGTTGAACCAAGAGATTTGTAAGGGCAAGGAGATCGCCTACTTCGTGAAGATCTACGGTGAGTAATGCTAGTCCTTCATGGGCAGAAGGTGTGGTGGAATAGACAAGGCCACTTCTTCATGGACCCCTTGTGGGTGGAGCCCTGTGTGGACTCCCACAGGCGTTACCCTCTGTGGGTTGATGCCTCCACTAACATGGACGTACGATAGTGCCACCTATCAGAACCATGTCAAAAATCGTGGTGTCAACCTCATGAGTTTGATCTACCAACCTTACTCCTTTACTTTACACTTGCATGTTTTACTTTCCGCTGCTATACTCTTAGAACTACATGTGTAGGGTGTACTTGACTTGCTATAACTACCAAAGCTGCCTCTCAACTAAAGTAGGGAAAATGCAAAATTTTATCTTGTCAATTAGTCTAATCACCCCCCCCTCTAGACATACTTTCAACTTAAGATGTTGCAGCTCAATCTCAAGCATGCGACATCATCTTATACTGTCTATGCCCCAAAGAATACAACAAAATCAGCCTTCTTGAGAATGCAAAAGAAATTTGCGATACTTTGATCGATATGCACGAAGGTACTGATTTTGTCATAGAATCTAACCTGGATGTGCTTCAAAGTCATCGTCAAGAAGATATTTAGAGCTCTTGATGGAAAGTATGACAGAGTGTGCACATTGATCCGGATGATGCCAAACTACAAAGATCTCAAGCAACTGAAGTCATTGGTACGATTGTTGCTCATGAGATGTCACTTAAGGACAAATATGAGCTGCACAACAAGTCAAGCTGTGATTACAAATCTTCATGTGATGATCCCGCTACTTCAAAGGACAATCTCTTCACTGATGAAGAGATAAGCCTCATGGTCAAAAAATTGAACAAGTTCTACAAGAGTAGAGGCAAAGAGAGAAGCTCAAGCTCAAGACATGATGAGAAGCGTTTGTCCAGTCGTGACCGAAAATGCTACAATTGTGGGAAGCCCGGACACTACTCCAATGAGTGCTAAGCTCCCTACAAACAAAGGGAAGAGTCACGTCGAAGACGAATCTCAAGATATGAGTCACCTCATACAGAGAGAAGGAGTAGAGAAGATCATTCTGAAAGAAGACACTCACGGAGAGGCAAGGAATCGGAGAAGAAGGACAAATACACCAAGAGCAGCTCAAGAAGAATTCATCAAGCTCATGTTGGTTAATGGGTTTCTGGCTCCGAGTATGACAACCATTCCGAGAGAAGCTATCACTCCAACTCCGACTATAGCCAAGATGAAGGTGTTGCCGACATTGCACTTGTTTCCTCCAACTACTACGACCTATTTGATTCATCAAATGAGGGGTTCGTAAACTGCTTCATGGCTAAAGGCCCCAAGGTATCACACCCCGAGTATCTTGATTATAATAGTGATGAGGATGACTTGTTAGGAGAAGATGACTTTCTCTTTGATAAAACTAGTGATTGCAATGAAAATGAACTTGCTAATTATCATGCTAGTCAAGAGAAATTGAGTGATGATGATAAGAAATAAATTGAATGACTAACTCATGAATTAAAAACTCTTAAGTTAGCTCATGAGACTACTCTATAAGATCATAGAGAGCTTGCAATAATCCATTAGAAGCTACGCTTCGAGAAGCTCAATTTGGAGCAAGAGCATGAGTTCCTAAAAGCGATCAATGATGATCTTCAAAAGAAGAGTTCTTATTATCTAGCCAAACGATTACTCGTGACTAATTTTATTCCACCAGTTATACCTAGGAACACTAGTAACAAAGGCAAGAAAGTTTCTTCATCTAGTAACAACAATGCTAAAGCTAAATCTAATAATGTTGTTGCTACTAGCTCTCTTGATTCCACGAATAATTCTCTTAGCCATGTTACCCTTGAGGAAGAAAGCGATTTATGGAAAGGGATTATAGAGAGAGGTGTCTTCAAGAGTCTTGCCGAAAGTAAGCAATTTTAGGAAATTGTGCGCAAGCAAGGAGGACATCTAAAGAAACAAGGTGTGGGCTATTTCAACGTCAATGGAGATGATTGGGAAGGAGGTCCTTACCCCATTTCTAAGTTTGTTTCCCAAGAGGAGAAGTATGATCCTACTCCTCCCGAAGGAACAAGCTCACAAGATGGCCTTCTACCACAAGACCACAAGGGCAAGGGAAAGCTTCAAGATGACATTGAATTATCTGAAGAAGAACCCCAAGTCTAGGTCAAGTGGATTCCCAAGGACACTACTAGGTCTACCTCATCTAGTGCTACAACAACTCCAAGGATTCCCATCAAGTTGATGTGGATTCCCAAGAGGAATAACTAGAAAGTTCTTGACGGGTGACTCCGCCAATGAAATTCACTCTTATTCATTTTGGCAAGAACTATACGCAATCAACCTCAACCATATACATGAGCTCAAGGAGCCACACATTCCTTCAAAGGTAAGAAAGGAAAAAGGTAATTAATGCATTTTTGGACATCATCCCATGTGTGTTCCACTCCATGTCCATAGATATTCTTACATATGTTCATTTTGCTTTGGGACTAACCCATGTAGGTGAGAAGAGTAAGAAACAGCAAGGATTCCTGCCAACTCAAGATGATCTTCATCAACATTGAGCATCCACCACTACTTCACCTACTTGAAGTCTTCTACGTAAAACCCAAGGTTAGTTTATCCCTCTTAGGGGGGATGTCATATCAAGGGAGGTCTTTACTCTAAATCTTGTGTATAAGCATCTCCTAAGGATATGAACAGATTAATATCTATGTAAAAGTGCTAACCCAACTTGTGCTTAACAATGAGTATGACCTATTGCTGCGGCAACAAAAGTCCTTCCCTGGCGCTTAGGAATTCTTCTTGTTACTTCTCTGATTTGTGTTGGTTTTTCCCTTGAAGAGGAAAGGGTGATGCAGCACAAGAGCAGTAAGCATTTCCCTCAGTTTGAGAACCAAGGTATCAATCCAGAAGGAGGGCCTCGTCAAGTCCAAAGTACCTACGCAAACACAAACAAGCTTGCACCCAATGCTTCAAAGGGGTTGTCAATTCCTTCAAGATTGTTTACAAATTGAGATCTGAAGGCGGAAAGTGCAACGAAGTAAAAAGTGTAAGGCTGGAAATATGGTGTGGAGTAGACCCTGGGGGGCATAGTGTTCACTAGAGGCTTCTCTCATAATAGGAAATATCACGGTGGGTGAACAAATTATTGTCGAGCAATTGATAGAACCGCGCAAAGTCATGATAATATCTAAGGCAATGATCTAGCATATAGGCATCACGTCTGAGACAAGTAGACCGATACTTTCTGCATCTACTACTATTACTCCACACATCGATCGCTATCCAGCATGCATCTAGTGTATTGAGTTCATGACGAACAAAGTAACGCTTTAAGCAAGATTACATGATGTAAAGGGATAATCTCAAACCAATGATGAAAACCCCATCTTTTTACCCTTGATGGCAACAACACGATACGTGCCTCGCTACCCCTTCTGTCACTGGGTGAGGTCACCGCATGGTATGAACCCAAAACCAAGCACTTCTCCCATTGCAAGAATCATAGATCTAGTTGGCCAAACAAAACCCACAACTTGAAGAGAATTGCAAGGATATGAAATCATGCATAAGAGAGATCAGAAGAAACTCAAATAAGATTCATAGATAATCTGATCATAAATCCACAATTCATCGGATCTCGACAAACACACCGCAAAAGAAGATCTCCATGAAGATCATGGAGAACTTTGTATTGAAGATCCAAGAGAGAGAAGAAGCCATCGAGTTACTAGTTATGGACCCGTAGGTCTATGGTGAACTACTCACACATCATCGGAGATGTCGTGGTTTTGTCACGGCAGATGTCCTCGTGAAAGGACTTAGTACTGTAGCCATCGCACCTTGGTGGCGACTCAAAGGGGTTAAGCAGGAGAAACACGGCGATTTACCCAGGTTCGGCCCCTCATGAGGAAGTAACAGCCTACGTCCTGCTTTGAGTTGTATTGATGTGGTTTCGATTACAAGGAGGGCGTAACTCGCCAAACCTAGCAATCGATGATTTCTAACCTGCCCTCTGCTTCCCTGGGACTCGCCTTTATATACAGGTCGAATCCCTAGTGTTTACAAGGGTACTTTCCTTCCTACAAATCGTGACTTCTACGATCTCCAAGTCGCCATCTTCCAAACCTTGGAGACCTTCCGGAAATTGTAAACCGCCACACAACTTTCGGCCTCACCAGGCCAAGGCCCGAACCACGCTCCGATGAATCACCTGATTCGGTGACCCGGCCCAACTAAGGCGGGTTATTAACAGGTAATATCCCCAACATTATGCCCCAGATTGACTTGAATTCTCTTCACGCCAATATTCTTTCTCAGTTAAAGGCGATTCATCCTTTATCCTTCTTTATACATCAGAAACTTTAACCCGTCATCTGTCGTGGAAGATCTTTAAATCGCCAAACCATTTCTCGTTGGCATCTTCTTGTCCCTTGAATTTCAGGAAGACTGACGTAATCCTAACGGATCCTTTGGTATTGTTATCCCAAAAATTTTGGAGCACCATTATAGCGATTCTTTTTATCCATCGGCGGTTCCCGCTCAGGTGCCTTGATTCCAGCACCTGCGTCGTTAAATAGGTGGGGGGGGACAGGACTGGCGCTTCCCACCTACCAGTCTCGTCAATCTCCTCCCCATTATCACAGCGAGGAAAACATACTGCCTTCCGAGGGCTCCGCCGCCGACCGCAGTTCCCGTTGTCGCCCGAAAGCTTTGGCGCCGCCCACAGATCTTTGTCGTCGTCAAGATCCGTACCGCGGCCGAGCTGCTCGTCGCCATCGACCATCTCACCGCCGTCGACCACCTCGTTGTTGCTAGGCACTCCGTTGCCGTCGGAGATCTCCGCGCCCGACCAAGATCTTCGTGCTCCTCAGAAAGCTTCCATCGTCGTCGACCACTTCCGACCGAACTCATCAGGTTAGGTCACCGCTCATTTAAGAACAGATCCCCATCCCTGTTCGAAGTTTCATCATCGCCATGTTCTTGATGCCTTCGCGAATATCTGTTACCTGTCCTTGACTGATTAGCATTAATGACGACGAGATAGCTAACGTTTTTAATACCTTCACGTATCCTCCCTTGATTCGCGTGTTTAGAGCAATATTTCATCAAACGAACAACATCATCTTATCCTGGTAGTAAGTTGCCGTATCCAGTCATTTTCCTCATGTATTTTCGGCTGTATAGTAGATCCATAATTTACTGCTCATCGCGTAAAAGTTGTTTGTAGTCTGCCCACTTCACCATTTTGAACAAATGTCTCCAATGCTTTAAGACACAACTCTCGTGAGTAGCCAAACTTCGTAAGTCGCCAAAGCAACCCGACCCGGATCTTTATATGGCGGGTCAAGATTTTTCCTCAGTCCATGAACAAACTACTTGGCGAGTCAAATGAACTTATTTCACCTCTTACGGTAGATGTTCAAGCGTGTAAATTCACCCGTACTTTACTCCTTTGTAGCATGGGCACCGTCTTCAAAAGTGACTGGCTCCCTACCAAAGTCGAGATACCATACTAGTAGATTATGTGAAAACGGGCAATTTGGACCCTCAGGACGTTATCGGTTGGTGTACCGGGTTCGGAGAGGATCTCCCCAACCCCAAAGAAGGGGAGATAGTCGTTTTCGTCGAACACCTTGAGCGAGGTTTCAAGCCGCCCGGATCAAAGTTCCTTAGAGACGCCATGGCTTTCATGAACGTCTGCCTCCAGGATCTGGGACCTATGCCAGTTCCAAGTGTTCTGTGAGGCTTACCTACGGATGGAACCCTCAGTTCCCCTATTCTGGTACTTTTTCCACTTAAATCGCCAAACGGAATTTCACAATGGCCCCAGCCTGGAACTTGGCGGTGTAAATGTTCAGCGCCGCAGGGATAGCCCGTTTCCCTCACTCGCCATGCCAAGCCATCCCAAAGGACGGGGCGAGTCTTCGTTCTATTGTCAAGAGACCTCGCCTGCAGGCGAAAACAAGCTTCTGGGTTATAGGAAAGATCGCCTTCCAACGAATTTCAAGCTTCCGGACAAGCTCACCGAAGAGGAGGAATCAGATTTTATCCCAGTATTGTCCAAGTTAAGATCTTTGACAAACAACAGCCTTACTGGGGTCGACTTGATCCCCTGCTGGGTCGAATGGCGCATCCTCCCTTTGAGTCGCCCGGACGGGCTAATGTGCGAATTTGATGGCACCTTAGATCATCCTCAATGTTATTTCCATACGGCTTTAACAGAAAATGATATTGTCACCATCATCAAGAAGCTGACCGGCGAGCCTGCGGGAAAATACGGCCAAATCGGCCTCAAACCCTTCTGCAAAATTAATCTGGCGCCCAAGGTAAGCAATTTTAACCCGCCTTTTGTTTTTACTTCTTATGTTTCATTCGAATTGTGGCCTTTTATAACATATGCCATTCCAGAAAGGTGATAAATTTTGGTCCAAGAAACCCAAAAGGCCAGCCATGAAGCAAGCTAAGCCGCCCCCAAAGAAAACCAAGGGCAAGGGCAAAGCTGCTCTGGCCGAGCCATCCGAAGCCGATGAATCTCAAGTCGGCGACGCACCGTCAGAGGTAAAAACCTATCCTCTTTTCACTCGCCATCCGCTACTGTTAACTTTGTATTTATGTCTCTGCCTCTCCTGAATAGAATGAAAACAACGGAAGCCGGGAGGATTCTGTAGAGGTAATTTCTGTTTCCTCCGATTCATCTCCTTCTCCACCTAAGCCGGCCAGGCGAATTTGTGGGAAAGTTCCCTTCTCACATCGAAATGCTTGTTTGGACCCAAATTTTATACTGAAGAAAGCACAACATACTTCAAATCGGAAGACCCGAAGTCATTCCGGTGATCTAGTGTCCGGCTTACCAGCAAAGAACAAGAGGAAACCAAATGAGGTACCCATGAACAACACTTCTTCATGTTTCTTTGGATCACATCTGTAACCCGCCTATATCTTTGACGTAAAATTCTTGCAGAATTCTCCTCCTACATCTGGCGACTCAGTAATGTCGACACTTCCGCCAATGATTCGAGTCCCTGGGTAAGTCCTTTGATAATTTTACTTTGAATCTGAGGGTGATAAATTTTCAGTCCTTTAATGCGCCTCTCCCCTCTTTTAGGACACATGCGAAGAAGAGGAAGACCAGCGGGTCAACTCCTATCATAATTCCAGAGCCCATCAAAGAGTCAGCGCCGATCCAAGATAAGCCGGATCAAGACGAGCCTGAGAATCAAATGGATCTTCCTAGCTCGCCCAAGGAAACAATGGATGCCCCTAAGCCACCAAGTCCATTGACAACAACAGAAGACCCGGATGCTGTAATTATCACTGGTACCAGCTTCTCTAAACCGGCCACAACGGTTTTGTCAAAGCATGTGCCATCATCCTCTCAAACCATTCCTGAGTCTGGACTCTCCAAGGCTAAGCTTTCTGAATATGAACATCTGGAATTCAAAGAACTCTGCTCTGGTTTTGCAAGTCGCCTGGAGGCGAGTTATGAGATGGAGAAAAGCCTGCTCCGAATGCTAAAAAATAAACATGAGGTAAGCTTTGTTATATATCATATTATTCCCATTAACCCCCAAGGGTCGGGTCATCAGTAAAAAAGATGAGCCGAGTCTTGATAACTTAGAAAATTTTCGACCAGTAACCCCCAAGGGTCGGGTCATCAGTAAAAAGATGAGCCGGGTCTTGATAACTTAGAAAAACTTTCGACCAGTAACCCCCAAGGGCCGGGTCATCAGTAAAAAGATGAGCCGGGTCTTGATAACTTAGAAAAACTTTCGACCAGTAACCCCTAAGGGCCGGGTCATCATTAAAAAGATGAGCCGGGTCTTGATAACTTATAAAAACTTTCGAGCAGTAACCCCCAAGGGCCGGGTCATCAGTAAAAAGATAAGTCGGGTCTTGATAACTTAGAAAAACTTTCAACCAGTAACCCTCAAGGGTCGGTTCATCAGTAAAAAGATGAGCCGGGTCTTGATGCTGTATAATTTTATCTGGAAAAAAAATTATACATTAGCCCCCAAGTGTGAGGGATATTGCTTGCAATAGTTCTCAGACTTGCCCCTTATCATGTACTTCAACAGGAAACTCTTATTCAGACTGAATCAGCACTTGGCGATTTAAAGAAAAACTTATCTGATCAGCTAGATGCCCGAACCAAGTCGGAGGAGAAGTATCGATTGGTCTTAGCTGAGATGGAAAAACTAAAAGCCGATTTAAAAAGGGCTCAAGCTGACCAAGATGCTGCAACAAAAAAAGCAGAGAAAGTTGAAGCCAAGTTGGCTACTGTGCAACAAGAGCTATCTGGCTTGAAACGTCATATCTCAAACATGGCGCAAGCCGTCTTTGGTAAAATACTCAAAACTTTGATCTTTTTTTAAACCAATAACTCTTATCCTGAGTCGCTGATTATCATTACCCCTTGCACAGGTCCAAGAGCCGCCAATCTTCAGGATTATTGCGTGTTGATGCTGAAGGCGATTTACACGCTGACAGAGTAATTGTATACCGGCAGCGTACTAACTGTTAAAGCAGTGATGGGCGCCAAGGAGCCTATAACCTCCATAAAGAAGATGCTTGGCTGCCTATCCACGCTTCCTCCCCAGATTGGCGAGTTGACACGATCAGCCGACCGGAAGGGAGTGCTGACTACATTAAGTCACTACTTAGCGTATGCTCCAGAGATCAACCCGGAAGAAGTAGCAGCGGGCTTTCCTCAGCTCAAGGATGACGGGTCTGAATTCGTCGAAGAGGACTATCAGCGTGTCGTCAAGGACTCCCGGCTGGCGGCGACTCAACTTGCTGCAAGCCTGGACTTATCAAAGTATCGGGCTGCTTATGATAGCCAGAACAAGAAGGTCAACCCGCCAACCTTTGTGACGACCAGCTTAACTCCACGGCGACCCAAGAACCCTTTTGACTTGGACGCAGATCTTTCATCAATCCTGACCGATGAGGATGACTTCGCGGCTCTGGCCAAGTGTAACTGGGTACTGGGCGACTTGCAAATTGAGATCGGCCAAAGCTCGCAGCAAAACGATCCACGGGCGCCAGCAGAATAAACTTCATTGATTTGGCCCTAAGAGCCATGTAATAGGTTTCCTTTAGGAATCGGTAGTGCTTTTCTGATACTTTCGAAAAGAATCCTTATGTCTCCCTTAAGGCGATTTGAAATACTGGATCCACCGTTTGAAAATTCTTTATAATGCTTAATCCGCCATGGATGAATTGATTTTGATCATCAACCTGTTTTAAGCTTGAAAAACATATGTGAAATCAAATAAATAATAAATGATAACAAATATTTTCAAGATGAATCAGGAAAAAGGTTTGGAAAACCTTGTGGCAGTGCCAGTAAGGAAAATAAAAAATAGCAATTTCGTCGGCTCATAAGGTCGCGAAAGGATGGGGCGAGTCAGAAAACTCAAGCGCCACCCTAGATGATGGTTTCGTCGGCTCATAAGGTCGCGATAGGATGGGGCGAGTCAGAAAGCTCAAGCGCGCACCCTAATTGATAGTTTCGTCGGCTCATAAGGTCGCGACAGGATGGGGCGAGTCAGAAAGCTCAAGCACACACCCTAAATGATGGTTTCGTCGGCTCATAAGGTCGCGACAGTATGGGGCGAGTCAGAAAGCTCAAGCACACAACCTAAATGATGGTTTCGTCGGCTCATAAGGTCACGACAGGATGGGGCGAGTCAGAAAGCTCAAGCAGACACCCTAAATGATGGTTTCGTCGGCTCATAAGGTCGCGTCAGGATGGGGCGAGTCAGAAAGCTCAAGTGCCACCCTAAGATGATGGTTTTGTCGGCTCATAAGGTCGCGACAGGATGGGGCGAGTCAGAAAGCTCAAGCGCGCAACCTGAATGATGGTTTCGTCGGCTCATAAGGTCGCGACAGGATGAGGCGAGTCAGAAAGCTCAAGCGCACACCCTAGATGATGGTTTCGTCGGCTCATAAGGTCGCGACAGGATGGGGCGAGTCAAAAAACTCAAACGCCACCCTAAGATGATGGTTTCGTCGGCTCATAAGGTCGTGACAGGATGGGGCGAGTCAGAAAGCTGAAGCGCGCACCCTAAATGATATTTTCGTCGGCTCATAAGGTCGCGGCAGGATGAGGCGAGTCAGAAAGCTCAAGCGCACACCCTAGATGATGGTTTCGTCGGCTCATAAGGTCGCGACAGGATGGGGCGAGTCAGAAAGATCAAGCGCCACCCTAAGCTGATGGTTTCATCGGCTCATAAGGTCGCGACAGGATGGGGCGAGTCAGAAAGCTCAAGCGCCACCCTAAGATGATGGTTTCGTCGGCTCATAAGGTCGCGACGGGATGGGGCGAGTCAGAAAGCTCGAGCGCCACCCTAAGATGATAATTCTGTCGGCTCATAAGGTCGCAACAGGATGACAAAATTGATCTCAATGAGGAAGCCCCCAAGTCGGGAAGCATTTTAATTTTATTACTTCATAATGAAACTGAAAAACGTACAAAATGTAGAGCTTAAGAGCTCAAGTGTAATAAGGCCGCAAGTGGGCAATATTCTAGGGGCGAGTTGACTCAGCCTCCGTGGTTGGCCGGTTAGGCCGAAGATCCACCAGATAATAAGAGCCGCTGCGAAGATTCTTGCTGACGACGAACGGTCCTTCCCATGGTGGTGACAACTTATGCATGCCAGCACGATCTTGTATCAACCGAAGAACTAAGTCGCCTTCCTGAAAGGTCCGGCTCTTAACCGGGCGGTTGTGATAACGCCGTAGATCCTGCTGATAGATGGCCGAACGGGCTGCAGCCAAGTCACGTGCCTCCTCTAAGGCGTCCAAGGAGTCTTGACGTGCCAGCTCATTGTCTTGCTCCACATATGCGGCGAATCTAGGGGAGTCATGCCTTATGTCAGTAGGAAGAACGGCTTCTGCTCCATAGACCAAAAAGAAAGGGGTGAAACCCGTGGACCGGTTCGGGATGGTCCGGATACTCCACAGCACTGAAGGAAATTCTTCGACCCTAAATCCTGGGGTTTTCTCCAGGGGAACCATGAGTCGGGGCTTAATTCCTCGTAAAACCTCCTGATTCGCCCGTTCCGCCTGCCCATTAGATTGTGGGTGAGCGACCGCAGAAACATCAAGCCGGATATGTTCTCGACGGCAAAACTCCTGCATCGCCCCTTGGGACAGGTTAGTACCATTATCAGTAATGATACTGTGTGGATATCCAAACCGGAAGATCAGCTTCTTCAAGAACTTGACCGCTGTCTCCGCATCGCAAGTTCCAATAGATTCCGCCTCAACCCACTTGGTAAACTTATCAACCGCCACCAGCAAATGGGTTTTCTTGTTGGACGACATTTTAAAGGGGCCGACCATGTCTAACCCCGAGACGGCAAAAGGCCAAGTGACGGGAATCATTCTTAATTCTTGAGCCGGCACATGAGCCTGTCGTCCATAACGCTGGCATCCCTCGCACCGACGAACTATATCTTCTTCATCTACATGAGCCATCAACCAAAATAAACCATGACGGAATGCTTTTGACACCAAAAAGCGTGATCCAACATGATGCCCACAGTCTCCGGAATGAATGTCATTTAAGATTATGCATCCTTCTTCGGAGGAAACGCATCATTGAAAAACTCCAGAGGCGCTCCGCATATATAACTCGCCATTGATGATCACCATGGATTTGCTGCGCCGAACGATTTGACGGGCCGAAACTTCGTCTGTTGGTAACTCGCCTCGGGCAAGATAAGCCAGATAGGGAAGAACCCAATCCGGCGTGACGTGGAGAGCCACCATGAGCTGAGACTCAGGATCTGGTATTGCCAACTCCTCCTCCGATGGTAAAATCACGGATGGTTTATGCAAAATATCCTGAAAAACATTGGGAGGAACTGGCTTTCGCTGGGAACCAAGTCGTGAAAGGGCGTCAGCCGCCTCGTTGAGGCGCCAATCAATGTGGTCAACCTGATAACCATGAAAATGACCTGCCACGTCAGACACAGCTCATCTGTAAGCCGCCATCATGGGGTCCCGTGAATCCCAGGTACCCGAAACTTGCTGCGCCACCAAATCAGAGTCCCCAAAACACCTAACTCGCGTTAGATTCATCTCCTTGGCGAGTCGCAAGACGTGAAGCAAAGCTTCATATTCCGCAGCATTGTTAGTGCACGGAAACATGAGTCGGAGAACATAACAGAATTTATCTCCTTGGGGGGATACCAATACCACACCAACCCCCGAGCCTTCCAGCTGTCAAGATCCATCAAAATAAATCGTCCAGTAAGTAAGATCAGGCCTGTCTTTCGGAGCCTGCAACTCCGTCCAGTCATTGACGAAATCAACTAAGGCCTGAGACTTGATGGCTGTGCGGGGGGTGTACTGCACGTGATGCGGCCCAAGTTCAATCGCCCACTTGGCAATCCACCCTGTTGCCTCCCGATTCTGGATGATGTCCCCAAGGTTGGCAGAGCTAACCACTGTGATAGGGTGTTCTTGGAAATAATGCTTAATTTTCCGACTTGCCATAAACACCCCGTACACTAACTTCTGCCAATGTGGGTAACGTTGCTTGGAAAGGGTTAGCACTTCGCTGATAAATACACCGGGTGTTGCACTGGGTACTCCTTCCCTTTCTCCTTTCTTTCAACGACCACTGCCACACTTACTGCTTTGGAATTTTCCGCAACATACAGAAGCATGGGCTCTTTTTCAGTCGGGGCGGCTAGGACCGGCGGGTTAACCAGTTGTCGTTTCAAGGCTTCAAGCGCTTCGTCCGCCTCATTTGTCCAAACAAACTGGTCAGATTTCTTTAGTAACTGATAAAGGGGAATCGCCTTTTCACCCAGGCGACTTACGAAGCGACTTAGAGCCGTAATGCGACCCGCTAGTCTTTGAACTTGGTTAACGTTTGCCGGCTTTCCAAGGGATGTAACTGCTTCGATTTTGTCCGGGTTAGCTTCAATAACACGCTCAGACACCAGGAAGCCCAACAATTTCCGTGCAAGAACACCAAAAACAAACTTGGTGGGATTCAGCTTCATCTGATATACCCGCAGATTATCGAAAGTTTCCTTGAGATCCTCTAGTAGCGTGTCCCCCTGGCAAGTTTAGATCACAATATCATCGACATAGGCGTGGACATTGCGACCGATTTGGGTGTGAAGGCAATTCTGGATGCAGCGCTGATAAGTCGCCCCCGCACTCTTGAGTCCAAAAGGCATGGACACATAGAAAAAAGCCCCAAAGGGGGCTATAAAAGTTGTTTTCTCTTGATCCTCCACGGCCATCTTGATCTCGTGATATCCTGAGTAGGCGTCCAAAAAGCACAATCGTTCGCACCCCGCCACCGAGTCAATGATCTGGTCGATGCGGGGAAGAGCGAAAGGATCTTTCGGACAAGCTCTGTTGAGGTCCGTGTAATCAATGCACATACGGAAGGTACCGTTCTTCTTGAGTACCAAAACCGGGTTAGCCAGCCATTTGGGGTGGAAAACTTCCACGATGAATCCGGCGGCTAAGAGACGGGCGACCTCTTCCCCGATCGCCTTGCCTCGCTCCTCGTTAAACCTGCGAAGATACTGCTGGATGGGTTTTGCCTTTGGGTCAACATTAAGATGGTGCTCAACGAATTCTCTCGGCACACCAGGCATGTCAGAAGGTTTCCATGCGAAGATGTCCCGATTCTCACGGATGAATTCGATGAGCGCGCTTTCCTATTTGGGATCCAGACCCGTCCCGATGGTGAACTGCTTGGATGAATCGCCGGGAACAAAATCGATTGTTTTAGTGTCATCCGTTGGTTTGAACTTGAGGGGCGACTCAGCATCTGTCGTTGGCTTCTTTAGAGGTGACATGTCCGCCGGGTCGATATTGGCCCGATGGTGTTTGAGCTCCTCTGCAGCGCAGGCGACTTCCATATAAGCCGCGTCCCCTTCTTCACATTCCTTTGCAATTCTTCTATCCCCATCAACCGTGATGGGTCCCTTAGGACCGGGCATCTTGAGCTTAAGGTAAACATAGCACGGGTGAGCCATGAAACGGGCATAAGCCGGCCGCCCAAATAACGCATGGTAGGGGCTTTTCAATTTGACCACCTCGAATATTACTGACTCGGGCCTGTAATTCTACGCCGTTCCAAACGCCACTGTGAGTCTGACTCGGCCTATGGGGTACGCCGACTTGCTCGGGACAATTCCGTGGAATACCGTGGTTGAAGGCATCAGGTCCTTTTCCAATAGGTTCATCCTTTGGAAGGTGTCAAAATACAAGATATTAATGCTGCTGCCACCATCCATTAGCACTTTGGACAGGGTGTAGCCCCCAACTTGGGGAGCCACGACCAACGCTAAATCGCGAGGATTGTCAACTCTTGGCGGGTGATCCTCCCTACTCCATGATATGATCTGTTCAGACCAGTGCAGGTACCTGGGAAGCGCCGGCTCAGCCACACTGTACGCCCGGTGACTCACCTTCTTATCACGTCTGCAAGCATTGGTGGTGAAAACGTGATACTGCCCATTGCTTAACTGTTTGGGATTGTTGCGGAAACCTCCGTTGTCATCCTGACCCTGTGGAGCCCCCTGTGGGGGCGGCTGCTGAAAGGCTCCTGGCGGGTTATACCGCCGCTGGTGGTGCACCGGATACTGGCCGCTGCTTGGCTGCGGGCCTCCCTGAGCCCCATGTTCGGGAAAACCGCCAAAGGGGTTCTGTCGTTGGTTGGGTGCAGCAAACTGCTCCTGCCGTTCGTCCGGGTCATCGTTTTGGCTTTTCTTGATCGCCTCCGCCCGAAACTCCTGCATTACGAAATAGTTCTCCCAGGAGTGAGTCCCCGGACCGTCTGTCGTGGCATGGTGCGAGCAAGGGCCCTTGAGTAACTCTTCATAGTTACGCGGCCTCTTCCCACTAAATCCCCTGTTTTTCTTCTGGCGTTGGTTGCCACTTTTGGTGTTGGTGTTGGCGACTAAGTCCGAGGGTTCCTCTTGCTGCCTTCGCTTGCCATTGGCTCCTTGATTGTGGCGGTTACGTCCCTGGAATCGGGTATGATTTTTGGATGACTCGCCTTTCTTGGGCGAATTAGCTTTACCGTCCTCACCGGGATCTTTGGTGTCATCCGCTTCAGCATACCTAGTGAGGGTGTCCATCAGCTCTCCCATGTCTTGTACCTTTCGCTTGAGTCGCCCCAATTTCTGTACCAAGGGTTCATAATGGCAATTCTGCTCGAGGATCAACACAGCCTGAGCCGCCGTAATACCATCTGACGAATGGATAATCTCCGCAACCCGTCGTGACCAATGGTGGGCCGACTCATCAGGGCGATGAACGCAATGCTGCAGATCGACGATCGTCATTGGTCGTTTGAGGTTCCTCGGAAGTTTTTGATGAATCACTCTTTCAACTCGGCCCAGGTCTGGATGGATTTGGGAGGTAAGTTTTTCAACCAAGTATGTGCTGACCCCTCGAGCATCATCGTGAAGTATCTGACGCAAACTGCCTCGTTCACGTCGAGCATGTCCATGGCGATTTCATAACTCTCGACCCACGATGCCGGCTCAAGGTCCGGGGTGTAGTTAGGCACCTTTCTTGGTACCTTAAAATCTTTGGGCATTCTTTTGTTGCGAAGGGCGGGGGCCAAACAGGGCACCCCCACTCGCCCACCGCTCCCGACGAGAGGGGTCGGGGTGATTTGGATGTCCGGGAGATCCCGGCCCGGCGGGTTCTGATGATCAGGCGGGTTGTCCTGAGGGACGGGTCGCGGCCCGCTGCTTACGGCGGGCGGATCCTCTGGCCGGCTCCTCGTGTAACTCGCCTGGGGAGTGGAATGCAGCCTATCTAGGCTATGTGAGAACTTGGCGTTTTGAACCACCGCCGTCTTCAACATCTCAATGGCGTTCCTTACTTCTATCTCGGCAGGGGTGTTGCCGTGAATCGGAAGAGATTCCAGATGGCGAGTTGCAGCAAGGACGTTGTACGCCGGGTTGGAAAAGTGGCCTTGAGGCGTCTGGAATCGGGGGATGCGATCCTCAACTGTCTGAACCGGCGGGTTAGGCGGTTGACCCGGTCCTCCCCCTCGGGCGGCTCCCGCCCCAGGGGTTTATGGAGTGTCGAACTGGCGGGTCGGGTTGAGATCATGGGGCAGGTGACCTTGGTGTCTCCGTTGATGGACGGCGTCGGATGCGCGTTGGTGTCTTTCGAGCCGCCAGTTGTCAGTATTTAAGCGAATCCTTTCGGCCGCAATTTGAGCTTGTCGAGTCTCGATCCTGGCGGACTCCACCTCGGCATCCGATGAGCCTTTGCCACTGCCTCTCTGAGTTTCGCCAGCTCCGCGTTTATCTCCTCCTGTTTTTCTGGTGTGAGGGGGGTCGCCATCAGCCTTGTGATTTCCGCCGCTAATTCCACCAGGACAGCGGCCGGGCTTCTAGACGTCTCGCCGGTTCCATCACCTCCTGTAGGGTTTTGCGAGGGTCGATTCGCCCCCGCCATATAGATGGCGATCTGGCAGCGGGTTCGGTCAAGGACTTCGGGGTCCATGGCCAGCGACAAGCCCCCAAGACAATCCCCATGTAGAGACCGGATTGAATCTGAATCGCCCATGGATGATTCATCATCAGTGTTGACTGGTGTAGTTTCCTGGGTCGCCGAGCGTTCTGGCTCCTCCGATCCCTGTGTGAACCCAACAAAGACCGGCGAGTCAGGTTTGGCGTCACTACTGGGCGGACGTACCTGGCCGGCTCGACGATGTCAGTGGAGATGTCCGGCTCAGGCACGGATGATTCGATCATGCCGATGAACATGTTGATCTTGCCGAAGGGGACCCTGTAACCAGATTCGATCGAATCCGCCTCGGGCCCCATTGCTGGCTGTCGATGTAGGTCTTCTCGCGGCGGCTCTGGGTCATGAGCCCCGTCGCGTAACTCCCAAACCCTGGTAGGGCTCCCTTTGAGAACTCCACTCCACCGTGCGTAGGCCCCACGGTGGGCGCCAACTGTCGTGGTTTTGTCACAGCAGATGTCCTCTTGAAAGGACTTAGTACTGGAGCCATCGCACCATGGTGACGACTCAAAGGGGTTAAGCAGGAGAAACACGGTGATTTACCCAGGTTCGGCCCCTCGTGAGAGGTAACAGCCTACGTCCTACTTTGAGTTGTATTGATGTGGTTTCGATTACAAGGAGGGCGTAACTCGCCAAACCTAGCAATCGATGATTTCTAACCTGCCCTCTGCTTCCCTGGGACTCGCCTTTATATACAGGTCGAATCCCTAGGGTTTACAAGGGTACTTTCCTTCCTACAAATCGTGACTTCTACAATCTCCAAGTCGCCATCTTCCAAAGCTTGGAGACCTTCCGGAAATTGTAAACCGCCACACAACTTTCGGCCTCACCAGGCCAAGGCCCGAACCACGCTCCGATGAATCGCCTGATTCGGTGACCCGGCCCAACTAGGGCGGGTTATTAACAGGTAATATCCCCAACAGGAGAGGTCATGGTGTTGATGAAGAAGCCCTCCGTATCCGAATCCCCCTCCGGCAGGGCACCAGGACGTGCCCCAGATGGGATCTTGCGGAGACAGAAGCTTGCGGCGGCGGAAAGGTAATTGTGATCATCTCTCGATTTTTTTTGGGAATATATAGGTGCAAGATCTAGGTCAGGGGACCTCCAGGGGGGCCACTAGCCTGGATGGCGCCCCCCTGGCCGTGGGGTGGGGGCTTCTGGGGCCCCTGGGGATCTTCTAGCTTGGCTCCCAAGTTCTCCGATCTTCTTCCATTCTAGAAAAAATCTTTTCGGGGACTTTCTTCCCTTTGGACTCCGTTTAAAAATCTCCTCTGAAAGGGGTCAAAAACATGGGAAAAAAACAAGAACTGGCACTTGGCACTGAGTTAATAAGTTAGTCTCAGAAAATAAATAAAAAGCATGCAAAACATCCAAAGTTTGACAAGATAATAGCATGAAACCATCAAAAATTATAGATACGTTGGAGACGTATCAAGCATCCCCAAGCTTAACTCCTGCTCGTCCTCGAGTAGGGAAGTGATAAAGAATGAATTTTTGATGTGGAATGCTACCTAGCATAGTTGTCCTTTGCAACTTCTTTCACGTGGTATGAATGTTCCGATCCGTAGGATTCAAAACTATAGTTTGCTATTCACATGAAAACAATAATACTTCAAGAAAACTAGCAAAGTAATCATGACCTTTCAAAATAACAAGGCCAAAGAAACTTATCCCTACAAAATCATGTAGTCTGGCAATGCTCCATCATCCTCACACAACTAATGTAAATCATGCACAACCCCGGAATTGGCCAAGTAATTGTTTTCGCACTCTTACTTTCCCAAACCTTTTATAACTATCATGCAATACATGAGCGCGAGCCATGGATATAGCACTATAGGTGGAATAGAGTGTGGTGGTGGTTGTGAGACAAAAAGGAGGAGATGGTCACACTGACTCGGCGTATCAATAGGCTATGAAGATGCCCATTAATAGATATCAATGTGAATGAGTAGGGATTGCCATACAATAGATGCACTAGAGCTATAAGTATGTGAAAGCTCAAGAGGAAAACTAGTGGGTGTGCATCCAACGTGCTTGCTCACGAAGACCTAGGTCAATGTTGAGGAAGCCCATCATTGGAATATACAAGCCAAGTTATAAAAAGAAGATTCCCACTAGCATATGGTAGTGACAAAGCAAGAAGCTCTCAATCATGAAGAACATGGTGCTAATCATGAAGCACAAGTGTGGAAAAAGATAGTAGCATTGTCCCTTCTCTCTTTCTCTCTCATTTCCTTTTTTTATTTGGGCTCTTAGGCCTTTTTTTCTTTTCTCTCCTTTTTTTTGTTTTTGGGCTCTTTGGCCTCTTTTTTTATTTATTTCCTCACATGGGACAATGCTCAAATAATGATGATCATCACACTTTTATTTACTCACAGCTCAAAGATCACAATGATGAGGACTCCATAGAAAATGCCTCCGGCAGTGTACCGGGATGTACAACGATCTAGTATGATCATGCAATGGCAATATGAGAGTGACGACACAAGTCATGAAACGGAACGGTGGGAGTTGCATGGCAATATATCTCGGAATGGCTTTGAAAATGCCATAGTAGGTAGGTATGGTGGCTGTTTTGAGGAAGGAATTTGGTGGGTTTGTGCACGAGCGAGAATTGCGGGACACTGGAGAGGCTAGCAATGGTGGAAGGTGAAAGTGCATCTATACCATGGTCTCACATTAGTCATAAAGAACTAACGTACTTATTGCGAAAGTTTTCATTAGTAATCGGAACAAAGTGCTAAACGCATACTCCGAGGGGAAGGGTTGGTAGGTGTAAACCATCGCGCGATCCCGACCTCAACACAAAGGATGACAATCAATAGATCAATTATGCTCCGACTTCCTAACATAGCGGTTCACCATACGTGCATGCTATGGGAATCACTAACTCCAACACAAGTATCTCTAGATTCACAACACCCTACTAACATAACTCACAATATTACCGAATCCACGTCTCAAAACTAATTGAGAGGAATCAAAACTTCTCTTTCTATTCAATGCACATGATGGAGGTTTTTGCATACTCTTCGGGTACCTAGCACATTTGGGACTACTTTCATAGCATAAGCCAACTACCAAATCAGGCACCGCCGTGCTCTAAAGATATAAGTTAAGCACGAGAGCAAAAGTATCTAGCTCAAAAGATATAAGTGAAGCACTATGAGCATTCTAGCAAAATCACGATGAGTGCATGTGTCTCTCTCTCAAAAAGATGTGCAGCAAGGATGATTGTGACACAAAAAAAGGCTCATAATATACAATACGCTCCAAGCAAAACACATATCATGTGGTGAATAAAAATATAGCTCCAAGTAATGTTACCGATGGATTGAAGACGAAAGAGGGGATGCCTTCCCGGGGCATCCCCAAGCTTAGGCTTTTTGGTGTCCTTGAATTTGGCTTGGGATGCCTTGGGCATCCCCAAGCTTGAGATCTTTCCACTTCTTATCTCTTTGTCCATGAGAACGTCACCCACAACTTGAAAACTTCACAACACAAAACTTAAACAAAAACTTGTGATAACATTAGTACAAGAAAACAAACTACCACTTCTTTTGATACTATAGAAAACTTGAATACCATCTATATTGATGATGGGCTACTGTATTCTCACTTTTCCATGGCTAGTATCCCCCGATACTAACCATAGTTTCATCAAAACAAGCAACCAACTCAACAAAAACAGAATCTGTCAAAAACAGACCAGTCTGTAGCAATCTGTATACTTCGTATACTTCTGCTACCTCAAAAAATATGAACAATTAAGAATGTCTGGGGAAAAAGCATATCAATCAGCAGCAAAAAGAATCAACTCAAAAGCTCTTTCTAAATAAAAATGAAAAATCATCTCGTGAGCAAAAAGTTTCTGTCTTTTTCCAGCAGGATCAAACAACCATTACCAAGACTAGTCATAAAGGTTTTGCTTGGCTCAAACACAAAAAGAAACACAAAAAACACAATCACAAACGAATTGTTAAAGTGTGGACGCAACAAAACAGAAAGAAAAAGATAAATTCATTGGGTTGCCTCCCAACAAGCGCTATTGTTTAACGCCCTTAGCTAGGCATAGGAGCGATAGAATCACGTATCGTCGTCTTTGGTGCTCAAACCATAAGTAGCCCTCATCATGGATTCATAAGGCAATCTTATTTTCTTTCTAGGAAAGTGTTACATGCCCTTCCTTAAAGGAAATTGAAATCCAATATTCCGTTCCTTCATATCGATGATAGCACCCATAGTCCTTAGGAAAGGTCTACCAAGAATAATAGGGCATGTAGGATTGCAATCAATGTCAAGCACAATGAAATCCATGGGTACATAGTTCCTATTTGCAATAATAAGAACATCACTGATCCTTCCCATGGGTTTCTTGATAGTAGAATCAGCAAGATGCAAATTAAGAGAACACCCTTCAATTTCATTAAAACCTAGAACATCACATAAAGACTTTCGAATCGCAGAAACACTAGCACCCAAATCACACAAAGCATTGCACTCATAGTTTTTGATTTTGATTTTGATGGTAGGTTCCCACTCATCATGAAGCTTTCTAGGGATAGCTACTTCCAATTCAAGTTTCTCTTCAAGAGCTTTTATCATACCTTCGACGATATCATCGGTAAAGGCTTTGTTTTGGCTATAAGTGTGTGGAGAGTTCAACATGGATTGCATCAAAGAAATGCATTCAATCAAGGAGCAACTATCATAATTCAATTCCTTGAAATCCACGGTAGTAATTTCAATACTACTCAAAGTTTTAACGTCTTCTACTCCACTTTTAATGCTTTTAGCATCAAGATAGATGGACTCCGAATCCTTGGGGCACTTTTCAACCAAAGTGGATTCATATCCAGCCCCATAATCATTAGGTTTGACACAAGAAAACAAAGATTCAATGGGAGTCACACCAAGCACTTTAAGATCTTCGTGATTCTCATCACGAGAACATGCCTTTTTAAGCCATTGATGTCTAGCACGAATTTGGCGGTTCTTTCTTGGCTCTCAATCATGTAAACACGCATAGCTTTCAAAGTTTCATCCATGTTGATTTTGGGAGGAGCACATCTAACTTTGAAAGCATCAACATCATAAGAAATCCTATCAACGCTCTTAGCCAAATCGTCAATTTTGAGTAGTTTTTCCTCTATGGCCGCATTGAAAATCTTTTGAGAGTTGATGAAGTCTTTGATATTACTCTCTAGATCAGAGGGTAATCTATTGTAATTTCCATGGGTATTGTTGTAGGAGTTGCCAAAGATATTAGAGGAGTTACCAGGAAAAGGCCTAGGAACATAGTTTCCTCTAAAAGTGTTGTTGTTGCCAAAGTTATTCCTACCAACAAAATTAACGTCCAAGCTAGCGTTGCTACTCTCAATCAAAGAAGACAAAGGCATATCATTAGGATCCAAAGGAGCACTTCTACTAGAAACCAAATTCATTAACCCGTCCATCTTTGCACTCAACGAATTAATTTCTTCTATAGCGTGTACCTTCTTACTAGTAGGTGACCTTTCAGTGTGCCATTGAGAGTAGTTTGTCATGATGTTGTCTAAGAGCTTTGTGGCTTCTCCTAACGTAATTTCCATGAACGTTCCACCCGAGGCGGAATCCAAGATATTTCTAAAACCGAAATTCAAGCCAGCGAAAAAGATTTGAATAATCATCCAAAGACTCAAACCATGAGCGGGACAATTTCTAATCATTAATTTCATTCTCTCCCAAGCTTGTGCAACATATTAATGATCAAGTTGCTTGAAATTCATGATATCATTATGGAGAGAGATGATCTTAGCCGGCGGAAAATACTTGGATATATAAGCATCTTTGCACTTATCCCAAGAATCGATACTATTTTTGGGCAAAGAAGAAAACCAAGTTTTTGCGCGATCTCGCAACGAGAAAGGAAAAAAGCTTCAATTTAATCACGTCATTACCCACATCTTTTTTCTTTTGCATATCGCAAAGCTCAATGAAGGTATTGAGATGGGATGCGGCATCTTCACTAGGAAGGCCAGAGAATTGCTCTTTCATAACAAGATTCAGCAAAGCGGCATTGATTTCGTATGACTCCGCACTAGTGGTGGGAGCAATCGGAGTACTAATAAAATCATTATTATTAGTATTCGAGAAGTCACAAAGTTTGGTGTTTTCATTCATGGTGACTTCAGCAAGCAAGCAAGCGCACAAGCAAACAAAAGCGGGCGAGAAAAAGGGCGAACGAAAAGGCGAACGAAAAAGGCAAATTGGTGAAGTGGGGGAGAAGAAAACGAGAGGCAATTGGCAAACAAAGTAAATGCAAGAGATGAGTTTGCGACACCTACTTGGATGAGTTCTTGACTTGATCTTCCTCCCCGGCAACGGCGCCAGAAATTCTTCTACTATGGCAACAAAAGTCCTTCCCTGGAGCTTAGGAATTCTTCTTATTACTTCTCTGATTTGCGTTGGTTTTTCCCTTGAAGAGGAAAGGGTGATGTAGCACAGGAGCAGTAAGTATTTCCCTCAGTTTGAGAACCAAGGCATCAATCTAGAAGGAGGGCCTCGTAAAGTCTAAAGTACCTGCGCAAACACAAACAAGCTTGCACCCAACGCCTCAAAGGGGTTGTCAATCCCTTCAAGATTGTTTGCAAAGTGAGATCTGAAGGCGGAAAGTGCAACAAAGTAAAAAGTGTAAGGCTAGAAATATGGTGTGGAGTAGACCCTGGGGGCCATAGTGTTCACTAGAGGCTTCTCTCATAATAGCAAATATCACGGTGGGTGAACAAATTACTGTCAAGCAATTGATAGAATCGCGCAAAGTCATGATGATATCTAAGGCAATGATCTAGCATATAGGCATCACGTCCAAGACAAGTAGACCAATACTTTCTGCATCTACTACTATTACTCCACACATCGACCGATATCCAGCATGCATCTAGTGTATTGAGTTCATGACGAACAGAGTAACGCTTTACGCAAGATGACATGATGTAGAGGGATAATCTCAAACCAATGATGAAAACCCCATCTTTTTACCCTTGATGGCAACAACACGATACGTGCCTCGCTACCCCTTCTGTCACTGGGTGAGGTCACCGCATGGTATGAACCCAAAACGAAGCACTTCTCCCATTGCAAGAATCATAGATCTAGTTGGCCAAACAACACCCACAACTCGAAGAGAATTACAAGTATATGAAATCATGCATAAGAGAGATGAGAAGAAACTCAAATAAGATTCATAGATAATATGATCATAAATCCACAATTCATCGGATCTCGACAAACACACCGCAAAAGAAGATTACATTGGATAGATCTCCATGAAGATCATGGAGAACTTTGTATTGAAGATCCAAGAGAGAGAAGAAGCCATCTAGTTACTAGCTATGGACCCGTAGGTCTATGGTGAAATACTCACGCATCATCGGAGAGGTCATGGTGTTGATGAAGAAGCCCTCCGTATCTGAATCCCCCCTCCGGCAGGGCACCAGGACGTGCCCCAGATGGGATCTTGCAGTGACAGAAGCTTGCGGCGGCGGAAAAGTAATTGCGATCGTCTCTTGATTTTTTTGGGAATATTTGGGTGATATATAGGCGTAAGATCTAGGTCAGGGGGCCCACAAGCCTGGATGGTGCCCCCCTGGCCGCGGGGTGGGGGCTTGTGGGGCCCCTGGGGCTCTTCTGGCTTGGCTCCCAAGTTCTCTGATCTTCTTCCATTCGAGAAAAAATCTTTTTGGGGATTTTCTTCCATTTGGACTCCGTTTCAAAATCTCCTCCAAAATGGGTCAAAAACATGGAAAAAAACAAGAACTGGCACTTGGCACTAGTTAATAAGTTAGTCCCAGAAAATAAATAAAAAGCATGCAAAACATCCAAAGTTTGACAAGATAATAGCATGAAACCATCAAAAATTATAGATACGTTGGAGACGTATCACCTATGATCAAGTATTATTACTTGGCTCCTAAGTCACTATACTCATATATAGATGACTTTGTCATCGCCCAAGTGCTTGATAGCTGCTAGGATGTTTGTGCATGTTCACCGTATTTTATCTATCATTCTTATTATGTGAGCATGTCGGTCTGCCTGTGTTTTATCATTCGAGGACATCCAATTGTTGTTATTTGTCTCTTGATTTATCTTTTGCCAATTGGATGGACAAGAATGCCTAGGACCCTTCTCTAGCTATCTATGCTATCTCATCTCAAGTTATATTCATGCTTCATCAAAAAACTTGAACAAGCACTTGTCGATCCCTCTGTGTGAAGGTGCACTCGGAGTTTCGTATCGTCAAAGGTCAACTTCCAAAACCTCTTTCAAAATCACGGTGAGACCAACTCCACAAACTCGGTTCCACCGAACTTCCAAAGTTGATCTCATTTTTCAATCTTGGTACCACAGAAATCAATAACTCGGTTCTACCGAGTTTCCCTATCAACTGATAGTAGAGGAACTCGGTGACACTGATTTTGTAATCTCGGTGACACCGGCAGCGAATGACTATATATTCTAGTGGAGGATTTCTTTGAATTCCGATCATCAAAAACCTTTCGCCTCAAAACCCTAGGCTGCCCCGAAGACCCCGAGCGCCTCCGCCATTGGGAAACATCGCCGTCGACTGAATCTTCGTCGTCGTCGCCGCCGTCGTAGCCGGGCCACCACCAAGTTAAGGTACGGACCCGATCTCCTTTTGTGTTCCAATGTCCAACTCCTATGCACTGGGAAAGTTTATCTACAAGCCACCATGTGCAAACCCTTCCCTTCCACCAGAGTATCTCGTAGCATAGAGGAAGATTAAATTTTGGATCTCATCTGCAGCAGCATGCAACTAGGTGAGACCGAGTTTGCAAAATCGGTTCCACCAATTTTCCTTTTAGGGGTCATGAGAAGCAACTCGGTGAGGCCGAGCAGATCTTTTTGGTCCCACGGAAACAGACTCCCAAGTTTCTGTTAAGCGAGTAAGCCTTCTCGGTGACTCCAAAAATGCCAACTCGATGCCACCGATTTACATTGTGCAGAAGATCATACCCTAAGTTTCAGCCTTCAAATTTTGAAAAATCCTTGTGTGTTTTGTGATGCTCAACCCTTCTGCCTTTCCTATATCTACTTCACAGGCTTGTTGGTTTGCTGTTGAGTTTCTTCTTGTCTGCCAAGATGTCTGGATTTGAAGATAGCCAGAAATATTTCACATAGCAAAGTGTTGAGACGGACTCAGGCATAGCCCTGAGAAGACTGGCTCGCACCCTGGATCTTACAGCTCCCATGGCTTTCCCAAGGCACCCACCATGCACAGGAAGAAACTGAAATCAGATGAAGAAGACTCAGACTTTGTGCGAGAGGAAACTTCAGCTCCTCCAAAGGCTCCTAAGAAGATTGTTAGGAAATAGTACGCAGCCCCTGCTGATCTTAGAGATACTGAATCTGCAAGGTAGAGCACAACACTCTCCACTGATAAACTTGCCAAGAAGGTTGGTGTGAATAGAGCCAAGAAGAGAGTAGTTCATGTTATTGGGAGATAGACTTCTATGTATGAGGACCGTGAAGATGATGTTGGTGAAGATGAGATCCCAGTTCCTCTTAAGAAGAAGAAGCTCATGCCTGATGCCACCCAGGAAATGTGCTCTTAAGCCTCCTTCCAAGGCAAAGAAGGTTGTACCTCATAGAATGACTACAAAGGATATTCCTGCTGCTGCCAAGGAAAAAGGCACTGCTTCTAGTGCCTTTGTTGCAGAGGAGGAAGAGAATGAGAATGCACCTATTCTCATGAATCTCTGACCAAATCTGCCAGTACACAATGCTTCTCACCTAGTAGAAGAAGATATGAGGAAGAGTAAAGATGCAGGTTTGAGGAAATGGAGAGCTACAGATCCATATGCCATAAGGAGAAATACTGATTTTGATCCAAGGTTTCACACCAAGGAACAACAATATTTCTTTGGACTGTCCTGTATGACAAGAGTCCAGCTGTTAGTGATATGAGATATGTTGAGTGGGCTTACATCAAATAAAATGGAATTCTATTTCCCTATGTGCAAGAAAAATTCAGGCTAGTGGACATTGAAGACTTTGTTGGTAAAGAGATGACCCCATGTAGTGATGTGTTGATCATGCAATTTTACTAAACAGTTCATTTCTATGGAGATGGTTCTTTGGTCTAGATGACTGATGGTCACAAATATGATTCTACGATTGATGAGTGGGCCAGTATCATTGGTTCCCCCAAGCATAAAGAGAGTGATGTGGATGTGTATCCTGAAGTAAAGATGAGCCACAACACCATGGCCAATATGTACAAACCAATTCCTCACAAGTATTTGGCTAGTAACAAGATGGGATCAGTATGCTTCTTGCAAGCAGGAATACCCACAACTAACACCATTCCGAGACACACCAAGATGCCCAAATCAGGTGATGATAGGATGATTCGAGGACACCCCATCAATCTGCTGCACCATTTGGACCCTCACACTTGATTCAGAGTGCTAGACTTAATAGTAGAGAATATCCACATGAGTGTTGCTGATCATAAAAGATCTCGTGGATATAACCCTTACATTCAGATGATTATCAATGCCAAGCTAGGAAAGCATTCATATCTCCTTGATCATCCCCATCTACCCCTTCAACCGGATATTGAAGACAATGTTGTGGTGATGGATGAAAATGATCCCAGCTCAGCTGCAACAAGAATGGCAGCAGAGGCAGCAGAAGCTGAGGCTGCTAGAAATGAGCCACCACCAGTTCCACAGCTAAGAACTCAAGCTAAGAAAATGGCATTTCTAGTTAGCTCTGTCCAAGGTATGGAGAAGAACATACAAGAGATACTGCAAAGTAAGAAAAGCCTTGAGAGAGTCGTGGAAACAAAGTTTCATGACATGGATGTGAAGGTAATGGAGTTGACCACTATAGTCAAACAAGTTCAACATGAACTTCACTCAGTGGAAATACCACACTCAGATGATGAGGATGAAGATGACGATGATGAAGAGTCACCTCCTCTCACCACCACACGTTTCAGCACCCAACCTAGATCAATTGTTGTTCCTACTGAGTAGACAAGTCAGACTTCTTTAGCTCAAGCATCACCACCTTCAGCACCAGCTCCAGTATCCACTCCTCCAGCTCTAGGACACTCAACAGATGCCTTCATGGACGCTCTTCAGTCGACATCGTCATTAGCTTCCCAGAGAAACGAGTAGTTCTATACCTTTTGAACTTTTTGGTAACTTGTTGCCAAAGGGGGAGAAATGTATAGATCATACACTTCGAGAGAGAAAGAGAGAGAGAGAGAGAGAGAGAGAGAGAGAGAGAGATTTTGACTTTATTTGCTCTCATTTGGTTTTAATACTTTGGTCTTTTGGATGACTTTATCCCGTTATTTGTGTTTGATCATACACTTTGCTTGCTTGATTCTTCATTATTATCCTTTTAGCTATCTATGTGATGATCATTCACTTATGTTCTTGGTGTCATGTGCATTACTATTCATTCTTATCTTATTTGCGCACTACCAAGATGTACATGACATGGAAGACTTACCCATGATCCTAATCGATTGTGCATTTGCATTCAAACAAAAAAATTCAATAATGCACAAATTTAGCGGGAGCTCTCGCTTTTCACATACTTCTCAAAGCGTCGATGCTAATCATTGATTATAACTTTTGTCGATCTTTGATCTATATGTTATCATCAATTACCCAAAAGGGGGAGATTGAAAGCACAATTTCTCCCTAGGGTGGTTTTGATAATTGATCACAACATATGCATCATTGGACTAATATGTTTTCCAAGTATATTTGAGAAAAGTTCAAAAGATGCTATGGCTAAAGGCTTATGTTGAGATGCCCCTTGATGCAAGAAAGGAATAAGATTGGCTCAAGCTTCAAGCTAGAAGACTCTTCATTTTATATTTGTGAGTAATCACTTTTGAGTCCATAGGAAATCCAATACTATTAAAAGGGGGTGAGGTAGTAAAATGAACTGATTGCTCAAGTGCTCAAAGTTAGCCACCAAAATACTCCATGATTTTTCCCACATAACCATTCTGTCCAATTCCACATACTCAAACTCGATGTCAACAACTTTCATATTTCGGACCCACCGAGTTTGACCTCAGACAGAAACCCTATCCTTTCCCACCAAATCGGTGCAACCAAATCCATATCGATGCTACCGAGTTCACTGTGACCAACCTTGTGTTGCCTCGTTACACAAAATCAGAATTTCCGAGCTTGAGTATCGGTGCCACCGAGCTTGGTCATCTGACTGTTAGCCACCTTTTTGGTGCCACCGAGTTGTGTATATCGGTCCCATCGAGATTCAAAAGTTATTAGCTTTGTGTGAATCAGTACCACCAAGTTTATGACTTTGGTGTCACCGAGTTTGTCACTTTAGGTGTAACGGTTGGATTTTGTATGCTGCCTATACCCCTTCACCCACCTCTCATTCGTGGTAGAAGCACTCAAAACACACTCTACATTGCTAGATTCATTTTCTGAGACAAAACCACCTAGTCATGTGTTGAGACCAAGATATTACAATCCAACCATTTGTAACTTGATCTCTAGCCTCCCCAAACTGCTTTCCACCAAATCAATATCTTCTACCCATTCCCATTCTGTGAGAGAGTGATTTTGTGTTGAGGATACTATCTTTATAAGCACAAGAGCAAGGAGTTCATTGATCTACCACATCTATTACCGTTTGGAGGGTGGTGCCTCCTAGATTGGTTACGTGTCGCTTGGGAGCTCCTACTTCGTGTTGTGGAGTTGAACCAAGATGTTTGTAAGGGCAAGAAGATCGCCTACTTTGTGAACATCTACTGTGAGTAAGGCTAGTCCTTAGTGGGTGGAAGTCATGATGGAGTAGACGAGGACGCTTCTTCATGGACCCCTTGTGGATGGAGACCTACGTGGACTCACGTAGCTGTTACCCTCCGTGGGTTCAAGTCTCAACTAACATGGACGTACAATAGCCCACCTATTGGAACCATGCCAAAAATTGACGTCTCAACCTCATGTGTTCGATCTCCCTACCTTACTCATTTACTTTACACTTGCATGTTTTACTTTTTGCTGCCATACTCTTAGAAATGCATGTGTGGGGTGTACTTGGCTTGCTATAACTGCCAAAGTTGCCTCTCAACTAAAATTGGGAAAAGGCAAAATTTTATCTTGTCAAGTAGTCTAATCACCCACCATGTAGACATACTTTTGATCCTACATAGCCCCCCTCTGGTACTTCTTCCCTCCCATATTTTTATTTATTCCAAAATAAATCGCTGTCAAGTTTCAGCCCATTTGGAGATGTCCATAATAGGTATCTTTGACGTAGCTTTCTCAAGTCCAGAATTCTCCCTCTTTATGGAAACCTTGCATATTGTGAGAGAAAAGGCATTATTATGACTCCACCAAGTGGTATAATGCATAAAATAACTAAAAATAATAGTAACAAAACATGATGCAAAATGGACGTATCAACTCCCCCAACCTTAGACCTCGCTTGCCCTTAAGCGAGAGCCGAGAACGAAAATGATGACCACATGCTTTGAGAGAGAGGTGTCGTTAAAAACAAAATACGGACATAGTAGCAGCATGCTCATTATTATAAAAACAAATAAATTTTATGAATTAATTCATCATAACATTTTCAACATATAACTTTCATGATAAGAACTTTTCATAAACAAGTAACGATTCATCACATCATCGAAGTATGATGCATAAACTCTGTTGAAAACTAACAATCTATGTTTTTAGTCGAGTTTGCAACAAAATTCATCAAATTTGAAGGAAGGGTCACATATGGGAGATTTTAAGCAAGTCTACATGCTCAACCATCATTTAGTCTTCTATGATTGCTAACACTCATCGCAACATATGAACAAAAGGTTTCAACTGAACACATGGAAATATAGGGGCTTAAAGTATCGCCTCCCAACGTATTCACCTCAAGGGTGATGTCAACAGTAATAACTGATGTCCATTCACATTCAACTGGAGATGAATGCTTAGATATTTTCCCACCACATGATGCTTGCAAAGGACAAAATAAAAAGGAGGAGAGAAGAATAATTTGACACTTGCATAAAAGTAAAAGATAGGCCCTTCGCGGAGGGAAGCACGGGTCCTCGTGCACTTTTTGGTTGTATGCCAAATCTCTTAGTGCAAACGAACATTATGTTATATTTCCCCTTGTGATGGCAACCTTTATTATGCGGTTCATTGCTTTTATTATCAGCATCACAAGTTTGTACAACGCTTAATTCCCCTTACACTAAATGTTCAAACATGTTTAGCTGCAATTTTTATTGCTTTCTGCACCGATGACAACTTACTTGAATGATCTTACTCAATCCATAGGTAGGTATGGTGGACTCCTAAAACATGGATTTGAGTTTAAGATTTTGGCTGCACTAGTAGTATCTCTACTTAGTGCGCAATTTTGGCTAGCAAACTTATTAGGCAAGCACCACATGTTAGAGGATCTATAACAATATAACTTCTATGTGAATGTGAAAAAACATAAATCATTACGTTGTCTTCCTTGTCCAATGTCAATAGTTTTGGCATCCTATAATTAATGGGGGATCATAATCATAAAATATGTCAAGGATAGTGTATTTGCACGTAAATCTTTTCTTCCCTAGTTAATTCGTTCATGTGTTGCATTACCAACCAATTCTATGTTTGTCAAACTTCAACAAATTTTACTACTTATACTTTTCCTTATGTGGTGTCACTACTTACTATAAGATTAGCATATGATATTTTTCATCATTTTACTTTACTTTGATTGCAACAATAAAGTAAAGAAGCAAAACTCAAACTAAAATTTATCATATAACTCTCACTCAATTACATAGATAGATAGATAGATCACGAAACTAGCACTTGAAAAGATGGATCGAACTAAACTTTTATTTGACTGAATCACGAAATAGCTAAATATCAAATTGAGAGGCATAAAGATAATAAGAGTGATGGTGATACGGTATCGGGGCACCTCCTCCAAGCTTGGCACAAGCCAAAGGGTGTGCCCATACTCGTGTACCCAAATCTCATTCTTTGGTGATGAACATGGAGGTGATGATGGTGTAGATGATGAAGTAGAAGCAAACTTGTCCTCCGGCTTCCATGGCAGTGTCTCACCATTATAAGAGGAGGCACAAGTCCCTAGTGTCCTGAAACACACAACAAAATTGCTTCATACTCAAAGATTTGCTTTGGAAGATCGAAGATTTGTCCTTGGAGAAATTTGATTTGCTCATTGAGGTTGAAGATGATATTCTTCAAGGACCTGCCATCCACCTTTTGATCATGGGCGAAATACCTAATCATGGAGTGCTTGGCACTGAGTCCACGCTCCACCATGCCTTGGCACCTGAAGATATCCTGCTCTACCTCCTCGGGACTAGCTTCCATGATTCCGGTGCTCTTGGGCCCTTGAACATCCCGGATGTGAAGCACCCCTGCAGGCATCTCAATGGTTTGAGGGTGCTTCATCACCTCCGGCAAGTAGGGGTTGATGACCCTCTCGAAGAACTTCTCCTTGGAGGAGCTTGATGAAGCCTTGGTGATCTAGATCTATCAGGAAACAGCATGAAACATGAATAGGGGATTTCTCCATGGTATTGGGGTCAAATCATTGGGAGATACATAAAGAGAATTTTATACAAGGAATTACGTGTCCCATAAGAAAATGGCGCCAAGAAGGTGGCCCAGGGGCCTACTAGACACCAGGCCGCACTAGGGGGGTTGGCGCGCCCTGGTGCCTAGTGGGTACGTGGGTTGCCTTCCCGTGTGTTTATCAATTTCCTTTTTTTCTAAAATTCCAAAACTGATAGAAAATATTTTTGTTGATTTTTCTGAATCTGTTTACTTACCGTATCACATACCTATTCCTTTCAAGGGTTCTCGAGTGTTCTGGAAGGTCTCCTTAATGTGCTCCTCCGGTATCATGGATTGGATAATATTTGTGTCAACATTAATTGGTGTACATGAAATATAGTGCTTTATTATTTGTCCATTGACCACCTTCGGGTTAGTGGCTTCGCGATTATTGATCTTAATAGCTTCAGACCGATAAACTTCTTCAATGATATATAGTCCTTCCCATTTGGAGAGAAGTTTTCCTATAAAAAAATCTAAGACGAGAAGTGTACAATAGAACATGTTCACCAACTTTCAATTCTCGTTTTTGGATTCTTTTGTCAAGCCATCTTTTAAATTTTTCTTTCAATAGTTTGGCAGTTTCATAAGCTTGTGTTCTCCATTCATCTAATGAGCTCATATCAAATAACCTCTCTGTTGGAAATATGCCCTAGAGGCAATAATAAGGTTATTATTATATTTCCTTGTTCATGATAACCGTTTATTATCCATGCTAGAATTGTATTGATTGGAAACTCAAATACATGTGTGGATACATAGACAACGCACTATCCTTAGTGAGCCTTTAGTTGACTAGCTCCTTTATCAAAGATGGTGAAGGTTTCCTGGCCATAGACAAGTGTTGTCACTTGATAACGGGATCACATCATTAGGAGAATGATGTGATGGACAAGACCCAAACTATGAACGTAGCATATGATCGTGTCAGTTTATTGCTATTGTTTTCTGCATGTCAATGTATCTGTTCCTATGACCATGAGATCATGCAACTCTCGGACACTAGAGGAATACCTTGTGTCTATCAAACGTCGCAACCTAATTGGGTGACTATAAAGGTGCTCTATAGGTATCTCCGAAGGTGTCTATTGGGTTGGCATGAATCGAGACTGGGATTTGTCACTCCATATGACAGAGAGGTATCTCGGGGCCCACTCGGTAATACAACATCACAATAAGCCTTGCAAGCAATGTGACTAAGGAGTTAGTTACGGGATCTTGTATTATGGAACGAGTAAAGAGACTTCCGGTAATGACATTGAACTAGGTATGGAGATACCGACGATTGAATCTCGGGCAAGTAACATACTGAAGGACAAAGGGAACGTCATACGAGATTAACTGAATCCTTGACATAGAGGTTCAACCAATAAAGATGTTCATAGAATATGTAGGATCCAATATGGGCATCCAGGTCCCCATATTGGTTATTGACCGGAGAGTGTCTTGGGTCATGTCTGCATAGTTCTCGAACCTGCAGGGTCTGCACACTTAAGGTTCGGTGATGTTTAGGTATTATTGAGTTATGTGTGTTTGGTAACCGAAAGTTGTTTGGAGTCACGGATGACATCCCGGATGTCCTGAGGAGCTCCAAAATGGTCCGGAGGTAAATATTGATATATAAGAAAGTTGCATTTGGCTTCTAGAAAGTTTTCGAGCATTACCGCTAAAGTATCGGGAGTGACGAATGGGTTCCGCGGTTTTACAGGGAGAGGCCACCCTCCCGGGAGAGAACCTAATAGGCCTAAAGGTGGTGCACCAGCCCTTAGTGGGCTGGTGCGGCCAGCACAATAAGGCTATTTCACCCAAGGAGCAAAAGTAGGAAAAATAGAAAAAGGGAAGGAGGAGACAAGATGGAATCCTACTAGGAGTAGGATTGGAGGTGGACTCCTCCACCTCCTCTCCACTTCGGCCGAACCCTTAGGGGTTTTTGTGGCTGCCTCCTCCCCTCCCTCCCTCCTATATATACTAGAGGATTTGACGGCAGCCCTAACCCTAATAATCCACGGTTGTCCTCTCTCTCTAGATCGTTTTCTCCTCTAGATTAGTTCTAGAGAGCTTGGAAAAGCCGTGTTGGGTTAGTTCACCATCACCACCCCCACGCCGTCGTGCTGGAGAACTCATCTACCTTTCCACCCCTTCTGCTGGATCAAGAAGGCGGTGATCGTCATCGAGCTATACGTGTGTTGAACATCCGTTCAGCACTAGATCGGGATGGATCGTGATGGGATCGTGGGACGGATCGTGATGAGATCGCGGGACGGGCTGCAATTTGGATCCCTAAGATGTTCCACTACATCAACTATGTTATATATGCTTCCACTTAGCGATCTACAAAGGTATGTAGATGCACTCTCCCCTCTCGTAGATGGTCATCACCATGGATAGATCCTATGTGCGCTTAGGAAATTTCTTGTTTCCGATGCGACGTTCCCCAACACTATTTTCACCAGCAACTTTGAAATCATAGTTGAGTTATTTAATTACCTAATAATCTTTATGTTCTAACTCAAGAGGTAAATGGCATGCTTTCCCATAAACCATTTGATAAGGAGACATACCCATATGATTTTTATAAGTTGTTCTGTAGGCCCACAATGGATCATCTAATTTCTTAGACCAATTCCTTCGGGACCTATTGATAGTATTTTTCAATATTAAATTTATTTATCTATTGGTTAATTCTAATTTACCACTAGATTAAGGATGATAGGGATACGCAATTCTATGGTTAATATCATATCTAGCAAGAAACTTATGAAAAGCACCATGAATAAAATATGAACCACCATGTGTCATTAAGTATCTAGGGACTCTAAAATGTCGGAAAATACCTTCCTTGAGCATTTTAATAGAGGTCTTATGATCAGCACTATTGGTTTAAATATCTTCTACCTATTTAGTGACATAATCAACAGCAACCAAAATATGTGTATACCCATTAGATGAAGGAAAAGTTCCCACATAACCAAATCCACAAACATCAAATGGTTCAATAATAAGTGAATAATTCATAGGCATTTCCTCAAGTCTACTAATGTTACCAATTCTTTAACATCCATCACAAGGGAGGGCAAACTTATGAGCATCTTTTAAACGAGAAGGCCAATAAAATCCAGACTGTAATACCTTGTGTGCAGTTCAATCTCCCGCATGGTGTCCTCCATAAGCCTCGAAGTGAAACTTCCGAAGGATTTGTCCCTGTTCATGCTTAGGTATACAGCATCTAATAATACCATCTACTACCTCTTTATAAAATGTGGGTCATCCCAAAAGTACTATCTCAAATCAAAGAAGATTTTTTTTCTTTTGCTCATAGGTGAAACTAGGTGGTATGTATTTAGCAACAATCTAATTAGCATAATTAGAAAACTATGGTGTGTTATGAGAAACATTGACCATAGCTAGTTGTTCATCACAGAAGCTATCATCAATAGGTAGTGGGTCATCAAGAGCATTTTCTAACCTAGATAAGTTATCAGCTACGAGGTTCTCAGCTCCTTTCCTATCAATGATATGCAAATCAGATTCTTGTAGCAAAATAACCGACCTAATAAGTCTAGGCTTAGCATCATTATTTTCCATAAGATATTTAATAGCAGCATGATTAGTGTGAACAGTTACTTTACATTCAAGTGTGTAAGATCTAAATTTATCACAAGCAAATACATCTGCTAAGAATTATTTTTCAGTGGTAGCATAATTTCTCTCAGCATTGTCTAGAGTTTTACTAGCATACTCGACAACATTTAATTTCTTGTCAACTCTTTGCCCTAGAACAACACCAACAACATGATCTCTATCATCACACATAGTTTCAAAAGGCAAGTTCCAATCAGGTGGTTGAACAATAGCGGCAAAAGTTAAGGCTTTCTTAAGTGTTTCAAAGGCTTCTACACAATCATCATGAAAATGAAAGGAACATCCTTTTTTAATAAATTAGTAAGAGGCCTAGAAATTTTTTGTAAGTCTTTAATAAACCTCCTATAGAAACCAACATGACCAAGGAAACCTCCTATAGAACATCCTTTATTTTCTAGAATTTGTTCTATGGAAGGTAAGGTATAATGATCTTTCTAGTATCTTTATTTAATTTTCTAAAATCCATTACCATTCTGTAGACAGTCACAATTCTTTGTGGAATGGGTTCATTTTAATTATTAAGAACAACAGTACTACCTCCTTTCTTAGGAACAAAATGAATGGGAGTTACCCATCTACTATCAGCTATGGGATAAATTCTATCTACTTCCAGAAGCTTTAATATTTCTTTTCTTACCACTTCTTTCATTTTGGGATTCGGTCTTCGTTGGTGATGAACAACGGGTTTAGCATATGGTTCCATAATAATCTTGTGCTAACACAGAGTTGGACTACTGTCCTTAAGATCATCAAGAGTATACCCAATAGCATCTAGATGCTTCCTTCAAGTCTTTAAGAACCTTTATTCTTAATGTTGTGTAAGGTTAGCACTAATAATAACATGATATATATTCTTTTCATCAATATAAGCATATTTCAAAGTGTCAGGTAATTGCTTGAATTCAGACACAGGATCAACCTTGGGTGGAGGAGGACCTCCTAGAGTTTCAATAGGAAGGTTGTGTTTAAGGAGAGGCTTTTGCTAAAAGAACATTTTATCTATTTCTTATATTTCACGCATATGCATATCATTTTCATGGTCTAGCAAATATTGTTCAACGGATCAGTAGCAGGAATGGCAATAGAAGTAAGACCAATTACTTCATGTTTACTAGGCAATTATTTATCATGGGGTTGCTTACCGAACTTGGGGAAATGAAACTCATGAGACATACCACCAAAGTTAACACTGACAGTTTCCTTTTTGCAATCTATTTGAGCATTGAAAGTGTTCAAGAAGGGTCTACCAAATATTATGGGACAAAAATCATCTTGTGGTGAGCCAAGTACTAGAAAATTAGTGGTGTATTTTACTTTTCCACACAATACATCAATATCTCTAACAATCCCAAGTAGCGTGACGGTGTCTCTATTAGTAATTTTAATAGTAACATTTGTGTCTTCTATTTCAGCGGGTGCTATCTCATGCATAATTTCTTGATATAAGGTAAAAGGAATAGAACTAACACTAGCACCCATATCACATAAACCACGATAGCAATGATCTCCTATTTTGATTGAAGTGACACCGTGCCAACAACGGGTCCTTTTTTATCTTTGGTATCGGGTTTGGCAATTCTAGGAGCTTCATGACAGAAATAAATAACATGCCCATCAATATTATCGACCAAGAAACCTTTAATCATAGCAGTACTAGGTTCTACCTTGATTTGTTGAGAGGGTTTGGTTGTTCTAACATAACTTTTGTTAACCACGATCAAAGCTTTAGCATGTTCCTTTATCCTAACAAGGAAAGGTGGTTTCCCAATATAAGCAGTAGGCACAACTGGGTCAACATTGTAAATGATAGTCTCATCCTCAACTTTAGTTGGTTCTTCAACTTTTTCTTTAATTGGTGGATGGTATTTAAACCATTTCAATTTAGGGAGATCAACATGAGTACCAAAGGTTTCACATAATGAGGCTACTATCTCACAATCAAGTCCATATTTAGTGCTAAAATCATTGAAAGCATCGGTATTCATAAAAGATTTAAGAAAATCAAATTTAAGTTTTATACCAAACTCCTTACCTTCATCGAGTTCCCAATCTTCAGAGTTGCATTTAATTCTTTCCAAAAGATCCCACCTGAATTCAATAGTTTTCTTCATAAAAGAACCAAAACGAGAAGTATCGAGCATGGTTTGATCATTACGAGAAAGCCGAGCATAAAAATTCTGAATAATAATTTCCCTCGGGAGCTCATGATTGCTACATTAATATAACATTGACTTCATCCTACCCCAAGCTAGAGATATACTTTATCCTTCACAAGGCCAACAATTATAGATAAAATACTGATCACGATGAATAAGATGCATAGGATATATTTTCTGGGGAAACTCCAATAGCAATCGTTTCCATTTCCAAGATTATGTATCATCACATGGACTATACCATATCAATGCTTTATCCCCCAATGATAAAGGGAAAACATTCTTCTTGAGTTCATCTCTGCATAAACATGCAAGCTTAAATAATCCATAAACTTCATCCACATAGATTAGGTGCATATTAGGATGTTTTGTCCCATCTCCTACATAAGGATTAGCTAGCAGTTTCTCTATCCTACGTGAAGAAATTTCATAATAAACATTTTCAGTAGGTTCAGAAGGTTGAGGGATAACTCTTGGTGTTTCCGGTCGATGTGAAGATACCCCTAACAAACCCCACAAAGGATTACTTTCCATAGTAACAAGTAATAGTAATTTAAGCACGTAATATAAATTTTTCCTTACCAAACTCCGCTTACCAAGGCGCTTCACTCCCCGAAAACAACTCTAGAAAAGAGTCTTGATGACCCACAACAATAGGGATCAAAGGTAGTCCTTTCAATAAGTAAGAGTGTCGAACCCAACGAATAGCAGAAGGAAACGACAAGTGGTTTTCAGCAAGGTAATTTCTGCAAGCACGGAAATAGCGGTAAAAATTTGTTTGATAGCAAGATAATTGTAACTAGTAACGAGTAGCAATAGTAACAATAGGTGCAGAAAGGTAGCCGAATTCCTTTGTGTAAAAGGACAGACTGGAACGGTTTCTTATAATAGGCAAAGAGTTCGTGAGGGCGCACTAGAATTTCATCTAGTCACTTTCGTCATGTCGGGTTAATTCGCGTTTAGTACTTTGAGAATTTATATGTGGGTGGACCGGTTCTCGGGTGATGTTATTACTTGAAGAAGCCTCCCACTTATTATTAACACTCCTGCAAGAATCCACAACTACGAGAAAAGTTTTAAGAATAAATTCGAACCATAACATTAAACATAGTGATCCAAATCAGCCCCTTACGAAATAGCGCATAAACTGGGGTTTAAGTTTCTATCACTCTTGCAACCCACCATCTAATTTCTACTCTGCAATGCATTCCCTTAGGACCAAACATGGTGAAGTGTTAATTCGCCGACGTTCACATAAGACCACTAAGGGAATCACAACATTCACATCATCAAAATATCAAACGAATATCAACTTCACATGACTACTTGCAACATGAATTCTCCCATGGCCTCAAGAACAAAAGTAACTCCTCACAAGTGATAAACATGCTCATGATCATAGATGTATTCAATAGCACATTAGATCTGAACAAATGATCTTCCACCAAATAAACCATGAAGCATCAACTACAAGATGTAATCAACTCTAATAGTCACGCGCCAAGTACCAATGTGAGGTTCCTGTACAAGACTGAGCACAAGAGATGAACTAGGGTTTTGAGATGAGATGGTGTTGTTGATGTTGATTAAGGTTGGCCTCCCCAAGATGGGAGGGTTGTTGGTGATGACGATGGATTCTATTTCCCCCTCTGAGAGGGAACTTCCACCATCGAAATCACTCCACCGAAGGGAAAAAGTGCTCCTGCCCGGGTTCCGGCTCGAGACGGCAGCGCTTCGTCCCAAAAGTCCTCTCCTGATTTTTTCCAGGTCAATAGAGAATTTATACGAGAAGATGGTCGCCGGAGGTGGGGCGGGGGGGCCACTTGTTGGAAATATGCCCTAGAGGCAATAATAAATTAGTTATTATTATATTTCTTTGTTCATGATAATCGTTTATTATCCATGATATAATTGTATTGATTGGAAACACAATACTTGTGTGAATACATAGACAAAATATTGTCCCTGGTAAGCCTCTAGTTGACATGCTCATTGATCAAAGATGGTCAAGGTTTCCTGACCATAGGCAAGTGTTGTTACTTGATAACAGGATCACATCATTAGGAGAATCATGTGATGGACTAGACCCAAACTAATGAACATAGCATGTTGATCGTGTCATTTTGTTGCTACTGTTTTTCTGCGTGTCAAGTATTTATTCCTATGACCATGAGATCATATAACTCACTGGCACCGAAGGAATACCTTGTGTGTATCAAACGTCACAACATAACTGGGTGACTATAAAGATGCTCTACAGGTATCTCCGAAGGTGTCCGTTGAGTTATTATGGATCAAGACTGGGATTTGTCACTCCGTGTGACGGAGAGGTATCTCGGGGCCCACTCGGTAATACAACATCACACACAAGCCTTGCAAGCAATGTCACTTAGTGTATGTCACGGGATCATGTATTACAGAACGAGTAAAGAGACTTGCCGATAAATGAGATTGAAATAGGTATGCGGATACCGACGATCGTATCTCGGGCAAGTAACATACCGAAGGACAAAGGGAATGACATACAGGATTATATGAATCCTTGACACTGAGGTTCAACCGATAATATCTTCGGAGAATATGTAGGATACAATATGGGCATCCAGGTCCCGCTATTGGATATTGACCGAGGAGTCTCTAGGGTCATGTCTACATAGTTCTCGAACCAGCAAGGTCTGCACACTTAAGGTTCGGCGATGTTTTATGTGTATTTGAGTTATATGGTTGGTTACCGAATGTTGTTCGGAGTCCCGGATGAGATCACGGACGTCATGAGGGTTTCCGGAATGGTTCGGAGACAAAGATTGATACATAGGATGACCTCATTTGATTACCGTAAAGTTTTCAGCATTACCGGGAATGTATCGGGAGTGACGAATGGGTTCCGGGTGTTCACCGGGGGGGCAGCCCACCCGGGGGAAGCCCGTAGGCCTTAGGGGTGCCGCACCAGCCCTTAGTGGGCTGGTGGCACAGCCCAAGAGGCCCTATGCGCAGGAAATAAAGAAATCAAAGAGAAAGAAAAAAAGGGGAAGTGGGAAGGAAGGGAAGGACTCCACCTTCCAATCCTAGTTGGACTAGGATTGGAGGTGGACTCCTACACCCCCTTCGGCCGACCCCTTGAGGCTCCCTTGAGCATCAAGGCAGGTCCCTCCCCCTCCCTCCTATATATACTGAGGTATTAGGGCTGATTTGAGACAACTTTGCCACGGCAGCCCGACCACATACCTCCACGGTTTTTCCTCTAGATCGTATTTCTGCGGAGCTCGGGCGGAGCCCTGCTGAGATAGATCACCACCAACCTCCGGAGCGCCGTAACGCTGCCGGAGAACTCATCTACCTCTCTGTCTCTCTTTCTGGATCAAGAAGGCCGAGATCATCGTCGAGTTGTACGTGTGCTGAACGCGGAGGTGCCATCCGTTCGACACTAGATCGGAGCGGATCGTGGGATGGATCGCGGGACGGTTCGTGGGACGGTTCGCGTGGCGGATCGAGGCACGTGAGGACATTCCACTACATCAACTTCGTTTCTTAACGCTTCCTGTTGTGCGATCTACAAGGGTACGTAGATCGGAAATCCCCTCTCGTAGATGGACATCACCATGATAGGTCCTCGTGTGCGTAGGAATTTTTTTGTTTCCCTTGCGTCGTTCCCCAACAGTGGCATCATGAGCTAGGTTCATGCGTAGATGTTATCTCGAGTAGAACACAAAAGTTTTTGTGGGTGGTGATGTGCGATTTGTTGCCCTCCTTAGTATTTTCATGATTCCGCAGTATTGTTGGATCGAAGCGGCTCGGACCGACATTACTCGTACGCTTATGAGTGACTGGTTTCATCGCTACGAGCAACCCCGTTGCTCAAAGATGACTAGCGAGTGTCAGTTTCTCCAACTTTAGTTGAATCGGATTTGACCGAGGAGGTTCTTGGAGAGAGGTTAAATAGAAATTCATACATCTCCGTTGTGGTGTTTGCGTAAGTAAGATGCGATCCTACTAGATACCCATGGCAACCACGTAAAACATGCAACAACAATTAGAGGACGTCTAACTTGTTTTTGCAGGGTATGCTTGTGATGTGATATGGCCTACGACGTGATGTGATATATTGGATGTATGAGATGATCATGTTGTAATAGTTAATATCGACTTGCACGTCGATGCTACGGCAACCGGCAGGAGCCATAGGGTTGTCTTTAAACTAACGTTTGTGTTTGCACATGCGTTTACTATATTGCTAGGACGTAGCTTTAGTAGTAATAGCATAGCATACATGACAACCTCGATGGCGGCACGATGATGGAGATCATGATGATGGGGATCATGGTGTGGCGTCGGTGACAAGAAGATCATACGGGCACTTTGGTGATGGAGATCAAGGAGCACTTGATGATGGCCATATCATGTCACTTGTGAATTGCATGTACTACTTTGTGCATCTACTACTATTACTCCATACGTTGACCGCCATCCAGCATGCATCTAGTGTATTAAGTTCAAAAGAACAGAGTAACTCCTTAAGCAAGATGACATGATGTAGATGGACAATCTCAAATCTATGATGGAAGCCCATCTTGTTACCCTTGATGGCAACAACACGATGCGTGCCTTGTTGCCCCTTTTGTCACTCGGAAAAGTCACCGCACGGTATGAACCCAAAACCAAGCACTTCTCCCATTGCAAGAATCATAGATCTAGTTGGCCAAACAAAACCCAAGACTCAGAGAGACTTACAAGGATATCAAATCATGCATATAAGAAATCAGCAAAGACTCAAATATAATTCATAGATAATCTGATCACAAATTCACAATTCATCGGATCTCAACAAACACACCGCCAAAGAGGATTACATCGGATAGATCTCCATGAAGATCATGGAGACTTTGTATTGAAGATCCAAGAGAGAGAAGAAGCCATCTAGCTACTAACTATGGACCCGTAGGTCTAAAGTGGACTACTCACGAGTCATTGGAGAGGCGACGATGTTGATGTAGAAGCCCTCCAACTCCAAAGTCCCCTCTGGTAGGGAACCGGGAAGGGTCTCCAGATGAGATCTTGTGGAAACGGAAACTTGCGGCGGCGGAAAAGTGTTTTCGTGGATGCCCTGATTTTTTCTGCGATTTTAGGGAATTTATAGGCCAAAGAGCTAGGGCAAGGGAGCGCGAGGGAGGCCACAAGCCTGGTTGCCGCGGGCCCCCCTGGCCGCGGCAACAAGGCTTGCGGGCTCCCTGTGGGCCCCCTGTCTTGGCCCTCAAGTCCCCCGATCTTCTTCTGTTCTGGAAAATTTTTATTTCGGGGATTTTATTCTGTTTGGACTCCGTTCCAAAATCAGATCTGAAAAGAGTCAAAAACACAGAAAAAAAAAGGAACTGGCGCTTGGCACTGAATTTATAAGTTAGCCCCAAAAAAGATATAAAAGGTATATAAAACAACCAAAGTTGACAAGATAACAGCGTGAAATCATCAAAAAGTATAGATACGTTTGAGACGTATCAATCATCCCCAAGCTTAACTCCTGCTCGTCCTCGAGTAGGGAAGTGATAAAGAATGAATTTTTGATGCTTTCATGCTACCTAGCATAGATGTCCTTTGTAACTCCTCTTATGTGACGTGAATGTTCAGATCCATTAGATTCAAAACAATAGTTTGCTATTGGTGTGGAGACAATAATACTTCAAGCAAACTAGCAAGGTAATCATGAACTTTCAAAATAACAAGGCCCAAAGAAAGTTATCCCTACAAAATCATATAGTCTAGCTATGCTCTATCATCCTTGCACAACGAATTTAAATCATGCACAACCCCGGTATTGGCCAAGTAATTGTTTTCACACCTTTACTTTCTCAAACTTTTTCAACTCTCATGCAATACATGAGCGTGAGCCATGGTTTTTAGCACTAAAAGTGGAATGAAGTGTGGTGGAGGTTGCAAGGCAAACAAGGAGAAGATGGTCACATTGACTAGGCATATCGATGAGCTGTGGAGATGCTCATCAATAGATATCAACGTGAATGAGTAGGGATTGCCATACAAATGATGCACTAGAGCTAAGAGAATGTGAAAGCTCTTAAAGAAAACTAGTGGGTGTGCATCCAACTTGCTTTCTCATGAAGACCTAAGGCATTTTTGAGGAAGCTTATCATTGGAATATACAAGCCAAGTTATATAATGAAAATTTCCCACTAGCTATATGGTGGTGACAAAACGAGAGACTCTCAATCATGAAGATCATGGTGCTTAATAAGCACAAGTGTGGAAAGATAGTAGCATTGTCCCTTCTCTCTTTTTCTCTCATTTTTTTGGTGGGCTCTTTAGCCTCTCTTTTTTGTGGGCATCTTTGGCCTCTTTTTGTAAATGGGCTTCGTTGGCCTCTTTTATTTCCTTACATGGGACAATGCTCCATCAATGATGATCATCACACTTACAACTCAAAACTTAGAGCAATGATGACTCTATACGGAATGCCTTCGGTAGTGTACCGTGACAATGATCTAGCATGGCATAGACATCAATGGAAACATCATGCTAGCTATCTTACGATCATGAAATGGCAATGTAGAAGTGGTGGCACATGTCATGGTGGTAGTTGCATGGCAATATGTCTCGGAATGGCTTTGAAAAAGCCATAGTAGGTAGGTATGGTGGCTGTTTTGAGGGAGGCTAATGGTGGGTTTTGTGCACCGGCGAAAGTTGCACGGCACTAAAGAAGATAGTGATGGTGGAAGGTGAAAGTGCATCTAAACCATGGATTCAACATTAGTCATGAAGAACTCATATACTTGTTCGAAAATTTTAGTAGTAATCGAAACAAAGCATTCAACGGATACTCCTAGGGGAAGGGTTGGTAGGTATAAACCATCGCGCGATCCCGACCGCCACAGAAAGGATGACAATCAATAGACTAATCATGCCCAGACTTCATCACATAGTGGCTCACCATACGTGCATGCTACGGGAATGACTAACTTCAAAACAAGTATTTCTAGATCCACAACACCTTACTAGTCTGACTTCAATATTACCACAACTCAAAACTAATTGAGATGAATCAAACTTCTCTAACTATTCAATGTACATGAAGGTGGAAGTTTTCATATCCCTTCGGATAACTACCCCTTTTGAGACTACTTTCATAGCATAGATCAACTACCAAGCCACGTGCTTATGTGCTCTAAAAGATATAAGTGAAGCACACAGAGCAAAAATCAACTAGCTCAAAAGATATAAGTGAAGCACATGTGAGCTGAATTGTCTAACCAAAGGATATAAGTGAAGCTCGACAAAATCACGGTGAGTGCATTTCTCTCTCTATAGGTGTGCAGCAAGGAAGATTGTGACACAACAAAAATAAAAGACTCCTACGATACAAGACGCTCCAATAAAAACACATAACATGTGGTGAATAAAAGTATAGCCCCAAGTAACGTTACCGATGGATTGAAGACGAAAGAGGGGATGCCTTTTCGGGGCATCCCCAAGCTTAGGCTTTTCCGGCATCCTTGAATCAACTTGGGGTGTCTTGGGCATCCCCAAGCTTGAGCTCTTGCCACTCTTTATCTCTTTGTCCATAAGAACTTCACCCAAAACTTGAAAACTTCATAACACGAAACTTAAACAGAAACTCGTGATAACATTAGTATAAGAAAGCAAACCACCACTTTCTTATGTACTATAGCAAACTTAAATTCTACTTATGTTGATGTTGGGTTACTGTATTTTCAATCTTCCATGGATAATACCCCCCGATACTATCCATAGTTTCATCAAAATAAGCAACCAACTCAACAAAAACAGAATATGTTAACAGCAGACCAATCTGTAGCAATCTGTATACTTCGTATACTTCTGGTACTTCAAAACTTCTGAACAATTACGACAGTATGAAGAATTTGCGTAACAATCAGAAGCAAAAAGAATCAACTCAAAAGCCCTTACAGAAGAAAAAAAATGTAAATTCTTTTCGTGAGCAGAAAGTTTCTGTCTTTTCCAGCATGACCAAACGATCATCCCCAAGACTAATCATAACGGTTTTACTTGGCACAAACACAAAACAAACACAAAAAACACAATCATAACAGAATTATGAAAGTGTGGAAAACACAAAACAGAAATAAAAAGGATAGATTCGTTGGGTTGCCTCCCAACAAGCGCTATTGTTTAACGCCCTTAGCTAGGCAAAAGGTGATGGAATCACGTATAGTCATCTTTGGTGCTCAAATCGTAAGTAGCCCTCATCATAGATTCATAAGGCAATCTTATTTTCTTTCTAGGAAAATGCTCCATGCCCTTCTTTAGAGGAAATTGAAATCTAACATTCCCTTCCTTCATATCGATGATAGCACCAATAGTCCTTCGGAAAGGTCTACCAAGAATAATGGGACATGAAGGATTGCAATCTTTGTCAAGTTAAATGAAATCCAAAGGTACATAGTTCTTATTTGCAACAATAAGAACATCATCGATCCTTCCCATGGGTTTCTTGACGGTAGAATCCGCAAGATGCAAATTAAGAGAACACTCTTCAATCTCATGAAAACCAAGAATATCACATAAAGACTTTGGAATCGCGGAAACACTAGCACCCAAATCACACAAAGCATTGCATTCATAGTTTTTGATTTTGATTTTGATAGTAGGTTCCCACTCATCATGAAGTTTTCTAGGTATAGAGACTTCCAATTCGAGTTTCTCTTCAAGAGATTTCATCATAGCATCTATGATATGTGCGGTAAAGGCTTTGCTTTGGCTATAAGCATGTGGAGAGTTTGCAATGGATTGCATCAAAGAAATGCATTCAAACAAGGAGCAACTATCATAATTGAATTCCTTGAAATCCAAAGTGGGAGTTTCATTACTACCCAATATTTTGATATCTTCTACTCCACTCTCCACACCTTTATCATCAAGATAGGTGGACTCCGAATCATTGGGAATTTTTCAACCAAAGTGGATTCATATCCAGCCCCTTCATCAATAGGTTTAACACGCGAAAACAAAGATTCAACAGGAGTCACACCAAGCATTTCAAGATCTTCGTGATTTGCATCACTAGAACGCACCCTTTTAAACCATTCATGCCTAGCACGAATTTGGGCGGTTCTTTATTTGCTCTCATTCATGGAGACACGCATAGCTTTTAAAGTTTCATCCAATTTGACCGTGGGAGGAGCACATCTAACTTTCAAAGCATCAATATCACAAGACATCCTATCAACGCTCTTAGCCAAATCGTCTATTTTGAGTAGTTTTTCCTCTATGGACGCATTGAAAATCTTTTGAGAGTTGATGAACTCTTTGATATTACTCTCTAAATAAGAGGGTAATTTGTTGTGATTACCATAAGTGTTGTTGTAGGAATTGCCATAATTGTTAGAGGAGTTACTAGGAAAAGGCCTAGGAACATAGTTTCCTCTAAAAGCATTGTTGTTGCCAAAATTGTTCCTACCAACAAAACTAACATCCAAACTAGCGTTGATACTCTCAATCAAGGAAGATAGTGGCATGTCATTAGGATCTAAAGGAGCATTTCTACTAGCAACAAAATTCATCAACTCGTCCATCTTAGCACTAAGCGAGTTAATTTCTTCTATAGGGTGTACCTTTTTGCTAGCAGGTGACCTTTCAGTATGCCACTGAGAGTAGTTGGTCATGATATTTTCTAGGAGATTTCCATGAACGTTCCACCTGAGGCGGAGTCCAAGATATTGCGAGAAGCAAAATTCAAACCAGCGTAAAAGATTTGTATAATCATCCACAAACTCAAGCCATGAGCGGGACAATTTCTAATCATTAACTTCATCCTCTCCCAAGATTGTGCAACGTGTTCATGATCAAGTTGCTTGAAATTCATGATATCGTTACGTAGAGAGATAATCTTAGCCGGCGGAAAATACTTGGATATGTAAGCATCTTTGCACTTATCCCAAGAATCGATACTATTTTTAGGCAAAGAAGAAAACCAAGTCTTTGCGCGGTCTTGCAACGAGAAAGGAAAAGGCTTCAACTTAACAACATCATTATCCACATCTCTTTTATTTTGCATATCGCAAAGTTCAATGAAGGTATTGAGATGGGATGCGGCATCTTCACTAGGAAGGCCAGAAAATTGCTCTTTCATAACAAGATTCAGCAAGGCAGCGTTGATTTCATATGATTCCGCACTAGTGGCGGGAGCAATCGGAGTACTAATAAAATCATTATTACTGGTACTCGAGAAGTCGCAAAGTTTGGTGTTTTCAGCCATGAAGACTTCAATAAACCAACAAGAACACAAGCAAGCAAGAAAACTGGCAAAGGAAAATAGCAAAAGGCAAAAGAAAACGGCAAAGGAGAAAGGAAAAAAGACAAATGAAAACGGCAAGGGAGAAAGGCAAAAGAAAAGGGCAAATGTGAAGTGGGGGAGAGGAAAACGAGAGGCAACTGGCAAAAAAGGTAACTGCAAAAGATGAGTTTGTGACACCTACTTGGATAAATCTTGACTTGATCACTCCTCCCCGGCAACGGCGCCAGAAATAGACGTGTTGACGGGAGATTATTCTTGTCTTGATCTTCCTCGGCAAGCGATCCTCCTCCCCAGCAATGGCGCTAGAAATCCTTCTCCTACTATGACAACAGACCTTCCCTGGCAACGGCGCCAGGAATCCTGCTGCTACGGGCTACGCTATAGGGACTTCTTTGGCAAATATGCAAAAGATTTCCCCGCGGCCTTGGAGCCTTGCGTTGGTGTTCCCTTGAAGAGGAAAGGGTGATGTAGCACAGCGGCGGTAAGTATTTCCCTTAGTTTGAGAACCAAGGTATCGATCCAGTGGGAGGATCGCGTCAAGCCACAAGTACCTGCACAAACACAAAGAGCTTGCACCCAACGCTATGAAGGGGTTATCAATCCCTTATAGATTGTTTGCAAAGTGAGAACTGAAAGCAAAGAGTAAACAAAGCAAAGTAAAAGTGAAAGTGGAGACAATAGTTGTGAATAGACCCGGGGGCTGTAGTGTTCACTAGTGGCTTCTCTCATGAAAGCAAGTAGACGGTGGGTGAACGAGTTACTATCGAGCAATTGATAGAACCGCGCAAAGTCGTGACGTTATCTATGGCATGATTATATCTATAGGCATCACGTCCAAAACAAGTAGACCGATACTTTCTGCATCTATTACTATTACTCCACATGTCGACCGCCATCCAGCATGCATCTAGTGTATTAAGTTCAAAAGAATAGAGTAACGCCTTAAGCAAGATGACATGATGTAGATGGACAATCTCAAATCTATGATGAAAGCCCATCTTGTTACCCTTGATGCAACAACACGATGCGTGCCTTGCTGCCCCTTGTGTCACTGGGAAAGGTCGCTGCACGGTATGAACCCAAAACCAAGCACTTCTCACATTGCAAGAATCATAGATCTAGTTGGCCAAACAAAACCCAAGACTCGGAGAGACTTACAAGGATATCAAATCATGCATATAAGAAATCAGCAAAGACTCAAATATAATTCATAGATAATCTTATCACAAATCCATAATTCATCGGATCTCGACAAACACACCGCCAAAGAGGATTACATCGGATAGATCTCCATGAAGATCATGGAGAACTTTGTATTGAAGATCCAAGAGAGAGAAGAAGCCATCTAGCTACTAACTAAGGACCCGTAGGTCTGAAGTGGACTACTCACGAGTCATTGGAGAGCGCGATGATGTTGATGAAGAAGCCCTCCAACTCCAAAGTCCCCTCCGACAGGGCACCGGGAAGGGTCTCCAGATGAGATCTTGTGGAAACGGAAGCTTGCGGCGGCGGAAAAGTGTTTTCGTGGATGCCCTAATTTTTTCTGCGATTTTATGGAATTTATAGGCCAAAGAGCTAGGGTAGGGGAGCGCTAGGGAGGCCACAAGCCTAGTTGTCGTGGGCCCCCTGGCCGCGGCAATAGGGTTTGTGGGCTCCCTGTGGGCCCCATGCCTTGGCCCTCAAGTCCCCCAATCTTCTTCTGTTCTGGAAAAATTTATTTCGGGGATTTTATTCCGTTTGGACTCCGTTCCAAAATCATATCTGAAAAGAGTTAGAAACACAGAAATAAACAGGAACTCGCACTTGGCACTGGATTAATAAGTTAGTCCCAAAATAGATATAAAAGGTATATAAAACATCCAAAGTTGACAAGATAACAACGTGAAACCATAAAAAATTATAGATACGTTTGAGACGTATCAGTCGTCTCCTATACCTTAGCCGTAGACTCTAAAGTATGCCATGCTGAGTACCACACCTGATGTGTGCCTTGCTACAAGTTTGTTAAGAGGTACACAGAGTGATCCAGGAATGAATCATTGATCAGCGGTCAAAGTTATCCTTAGTAACTAATGGACTAAGGAATTTTTTCTCGATTATGGAGGTGGTTAAAGAGTTTGTCGTAAAGGGTTACGTCGATGCAAGCTTTGACACTAATCCGAATAACTATGAGTAGTGAAACGGATTCGTATGGTAGAGTAGATATTTGGAATATTTCCGAATAGCACATAGTAGCAGCATATATAAGATGACATAAAGATTTGTAAAGCTCACTCGGATCTGAAAGGGTTCAGAACCGTCGACTAAAACCTCTCTCACAAGCAAGACGTGATCAAACCCCACAACTGTAAGGGTGTTGGATTCGTTAGAATCACATAGTGATGTAGACTAGATTACTGACTCTAGTGCAAGTGGAAGACTGTTGGAAATATTCCCTAGAGGCAATAATAAATTAGTTATTATTATATTTCTTTGTTCATGATAATCGTTTATTATCCATGCTATAATTGTATTGATTGGAAACACAATACTTGTGTGGATACATAGACAAAACACTGTCCCTAGTAAGCCTCTAGTTGACGAGCTCGTTGATCAAAGATGGTCAAGGTTTCCTGACCATAGGAAAGTGTTGTTACTTGATAACGGGATCACATCATTAGGAGAATCATGTGATGGACTAGACCCAAACTAATGAACGTAGCATGTTGATCGTGTCATTTTGTTGCTACTGTTTTTCTGCGTGTCAAGTATTTATTCCTATGACCATGAGATCATATAACTCACTAGCGCCGGAGGAATACCTTATGTGTATCAAATGTCACAACATAACTGGGTGACTATAAAGATGCTCTACAGGTATCTTCGAAGGTGTCCGTTGAGTTAGTATGGACCAAGACTGGGATTTGTCACTCCGTGTGACGGAGAGGTATCTCGGGGCCCACTCGGTAATACAACATCACACACAAGCCTTGAAAGCAATGTGACTTAGGGTATGTCACAGGATCTTGTATTACGGAACAAGTAAAGAGACTTGCCGGTAAACGAGATTGAAATAGGTATGCGGATACCGACGATCGAATCTCGGACAAGTAACATACCGAAGGACAAAGGGAATGACATACGGGATTATATGAATCCTTGACACTGAGGTTCAACCGATAAGATCTTCGGGGATATGTAGGATCCAATATGGGCATCCAGGTCCCGCTATTGGATATTGACCGAGGAGTCTCTCTGGTCATGTCTACATAGTTCTCGAACCCGCAGGGTCTGCACACTTAAGGTTCGGCGATGTATTATGCGTATTTGAGTTATATGGTTGGTTACCGAATGTTGTTCGGAGTCCCGGATGAGATCACGGACGCCATGAGGGTTTCCGGAATGGTCCGGAGACGAAGATTGATATATGGATGACCTCATTTGATTACCGGAAAGTTTTCGAGATTACCGGGAATGTACCGGGAGTGACGAATGGGTTCCGGATGTTCACCGGGGGGGCAGCCCACCCGGGGGAAGCCCATAGGCCTTAGGGGGTGCCACACCAGACCTTAGTGGGCTCGTGGGACAGCCCAAGAGGCCCTATACGTAGGAGATAAAGAAATCAAAGAGAAAAAAAGGGGGAGGTGGGAAGGAAGGGAAGGACTCCACCTTCCAATCCTAGTTGGACTAGGATTGGAGGTGGACTCCTCCACCCCCTTAGGCCGACCCCTTGAGGCTCCCTTGAGCCTCAAGGCAGGTCCCTCCCCCTCCCTCCTATATATACTGAGGCATTAGGGCTGATTTGAGACAACTTTGCCACGGCAGCCCGACCACATACCTCCATGGTTTTTCCTCTAGATCGTATTTCTGCGGAGCTCGGGCGGAGCCCTGCTGAGATAGATCACCACCAACCTCCGAAGCGCCGTCACGCTGCCGGAGAACTCATCTACCTCTCCGTCTCTCTTGTTGGATTAAGAAGGCCAAGATCATCGTCGAGCTGTACGTGTGCTGAACGCGGAGGTGTCGTCCGTTCGGCACTAGATCGGAGCGGATCGTGGGACAGATCGCGGGACGGTTCGTGGGACGGTTCGCGGGGCGGATCGAGGGACGTGAGGACGTTCCACTACATCAACCGCGTTTCTTAACGCTTCCTGCTGTGCAATCTACAAGGGTACGTAGATCAAAAATCCCCTCTCGTAGATGGATATCACCATGATAGGTCTTCGTGCGCGTAGGAAATTTTTTATTTCCCTTGCGACGTTCGCCAACACCACTACCCACTAGGCCATGCCAGGGGAGCTGGCATGCCCTGGTGCCTAGTGGGCACATGGTAGCCCCCCTCTCGTACTTATTACCTCCAGTATTTTTTATTTATTCCAAAATAAATCTTCATGAAGTTTCAACCAATTTGTAGATGTGTAGATATGTATCTTTCGCGTAGCTTTTTCAGGTCCGGAATTCCATTTGCTGGCATTCTCCCTCTTGATGTAAACCTTGCATATTGTGAGAGAAAAGGCATTAGAATTACTCCACGAAGTTATATATTGCATACAAACACTAAAAATAACAGTGACAAAACATGAGTCAAAATGGACGTACCACTCACCTGCTCATATTTTGTTAGCCTCTTCGGTACCGTGCATTGCCAATTCTCACCTCAAGGATCAGTGCAAATTTCGTCGGTGCATCCAAACCTCGTGCCATTATATGCTCTGTCACACATAGACCTTTTGATCTTACTCAAAACAGACACCATACCTATCTATCATGGCATTTCCATAGCCATTCCGAGATATATTTCCATGCAAATTTCACTATTACATCACATGACTAGTTCATTCATCATCATATTGCTTTGCATGATCATCTAGAGCTGACATAGAATTTGTGGCAAAGCCAGCAGCCATTACATTGGTGAATACATGCCAGGCAAGATCATTGCACATCTTGGTACACCGAGAGAGGCATTCATATTGAGTCATATCAAGCTTTCATGAGTTGTAAGTAAATAAAAGTTTATGATCATCATTATTAGAGGATTGTCCAAGTGAGGAAACGTGATGGAGACTATAAGTCAAGTTAAAGAATCACTTTTGAAGAACAGGTTACAGATATCAATATATCTGCCGAAGGCTGAACCATCCGGGTTCACCCTATATGCCAAGTCACCGAACTTGTTCATATCATTTCTTCCATAATAACTCCATGTAACACATACAAACACACTTGGTTTATGCGGAAACAACTGGATGTAGTTTAAGAAGGATTACCCAACTGTCCTTGACCGTGGACACGGCTATTCGAATAGTTTTACGCTCTGCACATGTAGTACGCTGGACCCACGAGATCCGGGAAACTTCCGTGTCATCCACGGCTCGCAGTATATAACATACCCGAGGTAAGTACCCGATCAATGCCTTTCCCCTGACGATACTAGACAAAGAGGTCCACTCGATTGGTACCCATCCCACATGATGTACGTCTTACGAGCACCGACTCTAGACAGCATCAACCATGCTGGGACCAACGGTGTGCCTGGAACACATAAAAATGGCATAGTCGCCCTACCTGGCACGACCCCATCACGAGAGTGACCACACATCACTCCCGCCACTAGTAATGTCGCTCTTTTCTAGCATCGACTAGAGTAATCAACACAACCCCGTCCCATAAGGGGTAACGTGGTCGTACATGTAAGGTTTGGACGATCGACACATCATAAATCTAATCCCATTTCCGAAACCATACTCACACAAATACCCGATGCACCACTTCACCAAAAGTGGCCACCTAACTCAACCTCACCCTCGGGCATTAGTGCCACCCGACGGGGTTTTCATAAATCTTTGACTTATACCAACAACATGGTCATGCTATTTACTCTAGAATTACTTGCCAACATGATACTAGCATGATCCTCATAGGTGGTAAGATCAAGCTTAATGCATGTGCTTCGGGGGAGCCATCGGTAACATCACATCAATGATTTACCGGCACTTATGATCATATGCAACGGGAACATTTGCTACACTAGCATGCAATATAACATATGCTCAGTCATGGTCAAAGGGTTGCTTGCCTTGGTCAGGTAGGTATCCGGAGTCTTCGAGGTCTTCCGCTCGGATTCCCTCGTCACACGGATTTTCTATCGTCGTCAAAAGAATAAATAAGAAGTAACTCACTCAAAAACAGATCACAAAGTCATTTTAGAAATGTTGATTATTATTGATAAATCTAAGTTGTTATTTTTTAAAATATTTGCCTCTATTCCTAATGAAGGAACATTTTTAAAATCAACTAAACAGAAGCAAAATTATTCCAACTTAATCCTTTTTATTATTGTAAAACAGAATAGTTGCTGGAAAATTCAACCAATGGTCTTGTTAAATACTACATATTTTTAGAAGAATATCACTGGAAAAATTATATTTTTACACTAGTTAAATATTTTTCTAAAAATATTTGAAAAATCATTTTTAAAATAAAAGAAAATGGGCAACGGTTCCTGGCCTGGCTCGGCGTGGAACTGGGCCGGCCCAAAGGCCAGCCGACAGTCTGCCCAGGCGCCCGCGCCGTCAGGTTTGAACCTGACGTGCGGGCAGCGAAGGAGAGGGAGGTGGGCCACCGACAGGTGGGGCACACCGATCGGGGTCGTCTCCTACCTCTGGCGAGAGAGGAGGAGGAGCACGCCCGCGAGGCTGTCGACGTTCTCAAGCCGCAACGAGGACAGAAATGGGTTCGGCTCGTCGCCGCCTACCTGCAGGTGGTCGGAACAACGACGGAGAGGCACGGGTTCGCCGGTGACGAGGAGGCCGCAGCGGAGGAGTTTTGGGACGTGGTCGAGAGGGTAGCTAGGGGCACGGAAATGCTTGGGAAAGTTGGGGGAAAGCTTCCTGAGGTCGAGGGGATCATTTTGGTGGGTCGAGGAACGCAGGAGCCGTTGTGTAGCCGTAGATCGACCGAAGCTCCGAGGCGGAGGGGCCTCGGTCGATATCGAGCACCGGGGCTCTGCTAGCTTTCTGGGGTGGCTAGGGAGGTGCTAGTGGTCGTGGCGAAGTTGTCTAAGGGGTGCTGGAGCGAGGGGGAGGGCTATAAATAGGCTCGCGAAGGTGAGCCAATTCGGGAGCGCCGGTGACTCACCATGGCGCGCATGGGGGTGCAGAGAAGAGTTGGGGTCGAAACCACGGTCTCAGGACGTGGTTTTGGACTGCCAGAACCATCTGCAACACAGGGAGAGAGACATGAGTCGAGCATCAGTGGCCGCGGAACTTTGGCCGATACTGGTGCGCGCGGGCACGCATCGCACGAGCTCTAACACGGGAGAGGAGGGGCCCTGATGGTCGCTCAATGCAGAGGGGTTGTCGGGGAAGAGGTTGGACACCTCGGGGGAGGCTGGAAATGGCCGAGGGTGTCGCCCCCACCTCGATGGCTTCCTGTAGCGCGCCCAGAGCGCAGTTTTGGCATGCCACGGAATGCTGGTGCGCTCTGAGGTGCTTTGGACGTGTCTAGCATGTCCTGGCACTGGCTGGGAGTGAGACTAGCCGTTGGGGTCCCGTGGGAGCTTCGGCTGGTCAAGGGAGACAAGGAATATAGGTGTTGTCAGCTTTGAGCTGAAGCTTAGATTGGGGATTTTGGCATTTCTACTTTGAACCGGAAAGGGGCCAGTTGACTGGGGTTGGGCATTGATACTGGCCACCTAATCTGAGAGTTTGGAGCAAAGGGGTTGGGTTTAGTTGTGGCTAAGAGGGCTTTTACCCATTTGTTAGAAGGTGCTCGACAGTGGTTTGGGGTAGTTGCACCCCACCACTGGTGCTGCAACTTAATAGGTTTGGGTTTGTTGCTAAAACATGGGGTTTCACCAAGTTTGAGCTCCATTGGACAAGTTTAGCTTTGTAAACTTGAAAACACCACCATTTGACAAGATTCGTCCCTTCCAAAGAGAGTGTAGGCAAACTAAGTCCCACAAATCCCATTTTTGGTGTGGAACCCTCATTTGAGGTATTAGGCACTCCTCCAAAGTTTCATCTTCATTGGACAAACTTTGCTATGTAGAGTTGCTCTAACTTCAATCTGGACAGAAGGGGTTTTATAGTTATTTGGGACCCTTAATCACCTTGGATCAAGGTGAAACTTTGCGTGGACAACAAATATGGCTTAGGGATACTACTGAAATTTTCTAGGATTTTATTGAGAATATTTCCTTTGGTAATATTTCAAAAGGTCAAAACAGACAGAAATGGTTTTCAGTGGTTTACTCAAATAATTATAATGTAAAAAGGGGTTTAAAATCTTATATATGGAAAATATATGTCCTTGTGATCATCTCCAAATTTAATCAGTTTTTCTAAGACAGAAAAGTATTTTTTTTCATGTAGAAATACCATTTCTGGCCTCAGAAATGGACATGCAATTAAATTAGAAAAATAATTCATAAAATAATTATTTTGTGGTTTTGGAGCACTAAAATAAAGTCAAAATCAGATCACCAACTTTGGATAGAAAGTCAAGAAAAAGTAGGGTTTTACCTTGATCAGAAACAAGAAAAAGGTCTTTGGAATAATTCAATATTGTGAAATGGGATTTTTATCATCACATGATCAAACACACAAGCATACAACGAAAAACATGGCACCCACAACATAAGTTTTGAAAAAGTTTTAACAAGCTCTGATTTTTGCATTACAGAGAAAGTGGTAGAGAAAACAGAGCGTGACACGGACTTTGCTACAATCCTTTAGCAAACTTGTGACTCAAAGTGGTACCATGTTCCGCATTTAGAAAGTCTCATGATATGTCACTTTCATATGCTAGTGAGAATCATATTATCACTAATATAAACTTGGTGTAAGGGAATATTTCTACCCCAATAATGTTGGTGATTGATGAGAATATATTTGCGGTATAATAGCGTGCGATAAGCCTTTCAAGTACTTCCTCGGTTTGCACAAAGACGATTCTTGCCCCTCGGTGTTTTGATGTGAAGACGGTTTTCTTTCTTACGCTTCGTTGTCGGTGGACTTGAGTCGTAAAAAAAGTCGTACTATTAAGAGGGGGCCCGCTTTGAAAAAATCTTGGTGAAATCATCACGTACACTTTCCTCTCACCCCCTTTTCCGCTTCGATGGAGCTCTCTACCCTACCAACCCCCTCCCCCAAATTTCCAAGCGATAGTACCTCTACCAGGAGTGGTACTATCTCTTATGACCGGTAATTCCACCCGGGCCCGTGGTAGTACCGGTGGCCCATGGTAGTACCGCTCGGAGCGGTAGTGCTTTGTTGGTACCGCTGGCCTGTACCGCTGCTCGCAAGTGCAAACACTTTTGTGGTCGAATTTTGTGGTAGTACTACTAGTTGCTCTACCTCGGCTCTGGCTCGGCCTCCCTCTGGCTGAGCGGTAGTACCACTCCCCTAAGCGGTAGTACCGCTCCCTTGAGCGGTACTACCTCTTATCATCGGTAGTACTGCTCTCCCAGGAGCGGTAGTACCGCTCCGGCTCCCAGGAGCGGTTCACATCAAGAGACGGGAATTCTTTTTTATTTTTTCCTTTTTTACCTTTTCTCTTCCATACTGATTCAATTTTTTTTAATTTTTTTGTTTACCTTTTCTCTTCTATCAGGCTGGTTCACATCAAGAGACAGGAAATTTTTTTTCCCTTTTTCTTTTTTTGTTTACCTTTTCTCTTCCATAATGATTCAAATCAAGAGACAAAGATAGGAATCGGGAGAAGATGAAATTGACTATTTGTAGAAGAGGCCAATTTTCTATGATGGGATGCATCGTATACCAGTAAACTAGACTGCGAACAAAAAAGATTGCTCCGATGGCCTCTAGATTAGTTCATCTTCATTTCTTCCACTCACGTACGATAGTGTGCATTTCGATGTGTAGCCTAAATAAACATCTTTGGCTACTTAAGTGTGTTTGCATTCATTTGTGATTCTCAGTTCATTAATAATATACGTTCACAAGACATAAATTTGAATTGTTTGGAATACATGTACTCAATATTCTTCCATGCTTTTATTTCTTGATTTGTTCATGAAATATACATCGAGTTCACAAGACATAAATTTGAATTGTTTGGAATGCATGTACTCAATATTCTTCCATGCTTTTATTTCTTGATTTGTTCATGAAATATACATTGAATTAGTGTATACTCCCTCTGTGTAACTAAGCATACAGAACATATTGAACGTTTTGCTTAAAGAGAGAAAGAGAGACTTTAAAACTGAACACATTTAAACACATTATCGTTGTGTGAGTACTGAGGCCACTGTCGGCAACATAAATATGATTCCATGTGAAACTAAAAGACGTGGGCCTGTTAAGGTCTTGAGTCGTGGTTATTTGGTTATTGGATTAAAAGCGTGTGTTATTTTCTTTCCCGTTGCAATGCACGGGCTTTTTTCTAGTATAAACTAACAGAATCATGGACAGTGATCCATTTGGAAAGGAAAAAAAAGGGAACATGTGGTGATGTGGCCTAACACGAGCTGGTAATCTTTTTACCATCACAGGACTCTGCAGGAGAGAGCAGAGAGAGGTGGCTGGATGAGGGAATTGGGAATGGATAGATCGATCGAGGCGTGTAATCATTGTGTCGCGCCGCGCCGCGTCGTGCCAGGCTGCCAGCTTTTTGCCGCTTCGCATTCAGTACTCTGTGTTCTGACGGGCTCTGATCATCTCGATCGCTGCCTGCCTGCAATTCATGCAGCAGAAACATGCCTTTCTCTCTGCACTCTGCTGGAGGTCCCGCTGCTTTCTTTTCGGGCCGTGCTCTCTGCATTCTGTTGGAGGTCAGAGTAATTCCAAGCGCGACGCGCGATTCTGTATGCGTCCGCTCTCTTTCGTAAATACTACTAGCAGGCATAGGCGCGGCACGCCGTGCCCGTGAGAGAGCCCGTGTGAGCATTTGGTGTTATGAAATGGAATAGAGATTAGGAAGAAATTTGGGAGCAGTAACTTTTATTTATCGAGCGGTTTCACATAATATACATATAACATTTTTCATAATACACAACTGAAACCATGCTGATTAGAATTCAGAATCTGAATTGCACACCCTAGTGACATTGTTGACCTGTACAACGTCTGAAAACATTTCATTAGTTGTATGAGTATACAGAAAAGTCCGAATATGTACAACATAGGAAAAAACAGTTCAATTTTGTATACCTCATCAGTTGTTGTTTCAATGCTTCATTTTCATAACGATTGTGGTCACCAGATAGCGGAGTTGCAACTGGATTGTTTTCAACCATTCCGTCTCTGGTGTTGGCGTTGAAGTATAAGATTGTGCAGTATTTGTCATTAATGGTTGATTGACCATTTGAAGTGGAGCCAATGGTACATGCTCTGTTAATTGTACCTGGAAATATTAGAAGTTGGCATCCAGAGAGATCTGCTGTTCGGTGTAATTGTGTATATAATTTCTTTGCCAGGAAGTCTTTGTAGTTGTGGAGGTAGTCAGTCCGTCGTTTGGCAAGAGCAGCAACGCAGTTTGTAGTTTTCCTAGTGATTAGATCACGTTGTGCTCCAAAGAAAGCAAACTCTATTAGACAACAGTTTTTTGAGCAAGCACTGTTCTCTAGGACTGGTCCATTATTTTGTACTTCCTCCGTCTCCTCAAAATAAGGGCATCCTCAATGGTTGTAAGATAGTTATTAGTAATTTTAACACATAGAATTTAATGATGTGTCACGCAATAAATGAGAAAATAGAACAAGGTTGTATGTAAATTAACCAACACCCTTGCACAAGCTCCAATGTAGAATGAGAGAGCATCTTATTTATTACCTCACATCTTATTAGGCAAACTAGATACAACCTATTGGAGTAGTTGTATATTAAGGTGTTGGCTGATGACATGATATATTTTACCAACAAGCTAACCAACAAACTGTTGAAGATGCCCTAAGTGACTAAAAAATGAATCAACTTTGTAGTAAAGTTAGTATAAAACTAAATCATTTTTAAGTCACTTAATTTGAGACGGAGGGAGTATTTTTCTCTAGCCCTATAAATTTTGAAGTACCAATTATAACGTTTCCTCAGTGATCTTGTTATTGTAACTCTTTATTCTTATTTTTGGGATCGATCCTTCTATTGTTCCGCCCAGAAAATAATAATCAAGCATGTCAGCTATGCAGCAGCCCTCAACAACTATCCAACGGACAGCAACGACGTAAAAGCAAAAAAAAAAAAAAAAAAAAACATCCACACTTACGAACCAGACATCCAGTGTTATGGGACAAAAACAAATAGCAGTTTTTCAGGCATCCCAGCGCTGCGTAGCAAAAACAAACAGCAGCTTTTCAGCCCATTTTCAGTCATTAGAAAATACAAAGAGCAGTTTTTCAGTCCACTAAAAATACGAACAGCAGCATTGAATACATACTGAACAAAACAACGTTGCGAAGAAGCATTTTTACTGCTGAAATAAGCTACAGAGATAGGTAGTTTTGCAGAGAAGCTTGTTTCCTGAAGCATTAGCAACTTTCATGTCATACTTCTGTTCAGATTTATGCGAATATAAGCTAAAGTTTTAGACAAAGAATGAACCAAACATTGCAGGGAAGCAGCTCAGGAACAAAACAACTGACTCTGCCAACATTCTGCAAGCTAATTCTGAAGGGGTGATCTACTGCTCTTTACTTGTCTCTCGCTTTAAATATATGGCAGCGCTGAATTGTAAACACCACCTATCACGGAATTTATTTTAAACTTGGCCATTTTGTCCTTAGTATTGATCCCTCTGCTGTACCTCCCGACCCAAATAAAAGAGATTTAAAGTATACTGATGGATAAAATAAACAGTGAGATAGGAAAACTGGTACTATCCTTACTTTGTGGTCAACCATGTACTGGAATCGGGCACTCCAATGTTCCCATATCCTTTTGATCTGGACAGTAACCTTGAAGTCGACTGTATCATTCTCCAAATTTCTTAGCAGTGGACCTTCCATAGGAGACAGTTTGATACTAACAGGCTGCGTTATGCAATAGCAGCAATTATAATTAAAATGGTACTGAAAATTAGACCAGTGTAACAAATCAGTGGCAGTTGATATCTAACTGATAAAAACAAAGAAGTAGATATCAATGAAGTTTGTTCATTCATTCCAAAAAAAAGGGGGAAAGGAAGGAGTACTAATCGAGCTGAGGTGTGTGTTTGTAATATGTGCTAAGTAATCTTCCCCATGTATCTAATTTTCTTAAGCAGGAGAATTGACTTTGGTTCTTCATCTTGTCCTCTAGGCGTCTTCTACTATTTAGTAGTACTACTGATCTACCTCCCTGGTGTCTCTATTTCTTAAACTCAAGAATTTACTTTCCTTGTTTATCTAGATCTTCTTTTTGTGAGAGATTATCTAGTTACTGGTTAGCAACCAATATTTCGCAACCGGCATGTGTTTACTGGTTCTCGTTCAAAAAGAAAACATGTGTTTTCTGTTTCTTTATTTGTTTTAGCTAGCAATGAAATGAGGAAATTTGTCCTCTCTATTGACTTGCAAGTTACACCTTATTTTTAGAAGAGATTGGATCCCTACTCCTTAATTTTTCTTGACCAAATTAGGGAAACAATCTCGAGTGAAGGCTGCTCCTTGTCTAATTTCTCTGCAACTAGGAAGATATTGAGAGATATAATCAAATCAGTGCAACACACATAATAGAAATGCTCCTTAATCTGAGAAAGAGAAAGAGAGAGAGAGGGGGGGGAGGGAGGGGGAGAGAGATATTAAATCAGTACCTATGGTGGTCTTAACTCTTAAGATTAGCGAAACTCCTGTATTTGCCGGAGGCAGGAGAACTGTAGGGGTGCAGCTGCTGACGGGGACGTGGTGAGGTGGACACGAGGGAGAGAGGCTGGATACTGAAAGAGTCTGGAGTAGAGGAACTGAAGGCTGACGGCGGAGAGCAGCATCGGACGGCAGGTGCAGCCGGCGAGGGACCTGAGCGTGCAGTGGGCGGCGAAGAAGAATCGGGAAGAGGCGAGCGAGGCCCAGCCATAGATGTTCGGCCCCAGCGGCAAATCTCTCTCAAAAAAAGTTAAGAAAAACATGCAGCTTAGCAGGTATATACGCGTGTCAACCGAAGGAATAAAATACGTGCCAATCCATGAGAGCTCTCGCTCAACACTGGAAACGCACCACACGAGGGCCTGCTTAGAGCATCTCGAGTAGAATCCCCAACCCTTAAATCTAAAACCAATTTTAAGGATTGAGAATTGCTCATTTTTGATACTTTAAGAATTGAAAAACAGGGGCAAAGACTATAACCCTCAAACCCAACCCTTATAACGGAATATATAAGGGTTGGGTTTGAGGGTTTAGTCTTTGCCCCAACCCCAACCCTTAAAACTATCATTTGGCATTGCATAATTTTCACTAGAAAAACATAATAAAGCTTCAAATAAAAACGAAAATAAAGATCATTGATGCATGGTTTAATAGTTTTTACATCACACAATCATCATCTTCCCCCTCTCATCAGCACCATCACCAAAAAGTTACACTTGACGCCATTTCCTAGACCACTTCCACGTCCATCAAGCACCTCCATTGTCGCCGGTGGTGGAGTCATCCACACCGCCATCGCCACCACCGCTCATCGGAGTGTCACCTCGAAGAGTAGAGGATGTACCACGGAATATCCTCTTCCTCTCTGCGATGTCCTCCTTGTAGTCCTTCCACCATTGCAATTGTTCTTGATCCATGTCCTTCTTGGACATCATCATGTGCTCCTTCTCTTTCACCATGAGTTCTTTTCATACCTTTGCCTCTTTCACCTTGATCATCCTCTCCTCCAAGTCGGCCTTGCGCTTTGCTTCTTCACGTTTTGCTTCAACTTGTGCAAGCTTGACCTCTTTCTTCTTCTCGATGATAAGAATCTTCGTCTTCAATGTCTTCCTTGCCAATTCCTCTCTTGCCTTCATCATATGCTCCATCTTCTCCCTTAGGCTTGATGCCTCTCCTTCCATCTTCACCCTTTGCTTGCCCTTCTTGGTTCCCTCGGGCTTGCCCAAGTTCCTCTCCTTCTCCTCATCTTCACTATCATCCATCCTAAATATTGCCGACTTCTTGGGTGCGGTCTCTTGATCCCTCAACTTCCACTTGTCAAAGGTTTGAAGAATTGTTCAAGCATGCTTAAATGGGAAAGGCTTGCCCTTGGAAGCGGCCATCTCCTTGTACCTCATGCCGGCCGCCGCTTGGCCCCGACGTGGGTCGCCGCCACCACGTCGGCCACGGTGGCCGGGGCGGGGGCGGGCGGGGCGGTGGTGGGGGCGGGCGCGGCGGGTGCGGCGGCGGCCGGGGCGGGCGCGGGGGTAGGCGCGGCGGCCGGGGCGGGCGGGGCGGCTGGCCCGGCGGCAGGCGAGGGCGCGGCGGCGGCCGAACGCGGGAGGAGCTGGGAGGCGGGGCAGTTTTTCCCTCCCGCGCGATGTGTGAAGTGGAGTGCGGGTTGGGGGGAGTTTTCCCTCCCAACCCTCACTTCTACAGGCTGGGAAGGGGTTTGAGGGTTGGACCTCTAAATTTTTTTACGGGTTTAAGGGTTTAAGGGTTCTAGTCTACGCCGTTTTTCCGATGAAAACTATAGAAAAACGGTTATTTTTAAGGGTTTGAGAGTTTGAGGGCTCTACTAGAGATGCTCTTAGCAACTATAATAAGGAGGGTTGGTGAAGGCGGATGGAGAAGGATGCGGCGGTTGCGACATGAGAGTACATAATTTAGGGAAAGATGTATATGTTAGAATAATCCGAGGCTTTCCGTCGATCTACCGAGGATCAAGCAATCACACAAGCACGACACCCCGATTTGTTAACGAGGTTCACCGATATGGCTACATCCCCGGGGCCTCACTACGGGCACTCCTCCCCGTGACACCGTCACAATACCGCACCTCGGCCGCCCGGGTGCCGGCACACGTCGCCGGCTCCCCCGCGTACCCGTGCTATTTTGTTGGCATAGGTGGCATAGGTTACATCGTATGTCTACTCCCGTTATATACGAGAGCCCTAGGATAGAAGTGTCCTATGAGGACACAACTCCATATCCTGTTTAAACACAACACTACTCAGAGTCCAACTATAACCTACCTTGTACACCATATTCGACACGACTCTAACAAACTCCACCTTGGCGAATATTCTCCACCACCTTGAGTTCATCCATGCGTCAAACTTCCATGTACATTGGACTTGAGATACGCCATGAGCACTACTGCTACTTCTAGACTCCATGTGACTCCACCTGCAACTGTAGTCCCTTCTCGTCTTCTTCACAGTCAACCCTCGAGCAAAGTTAAGTTCCTCATTACTCTACTTTGTGCTCTCAACTTCCGGAGTATCCATTCAACGCCATCACACACTGATCATTGACCTGTGTGAAAGTGAACAACCCACAAATTGAATGCCACAAATAAGAGTTACCTGAACTCAACATCCTTGCTCTTTCTTGACCGTCCGTATGAAACTTGAAGGAATTTCAACGTCGCCTTGTGTCACCCTGAGTCTAATTCGTAGCTATCTCACCCTTTTTCCGGATAGTCTCTGACATGTCCCACAGCTATAACACTCCGCCTCCTTCTGTACTTGTCATACACACTTTGCCATGTGCACTAAACCCTACAGAATATACGGCCATGTACTCTCTCCGCTTATGAAAATTCAGACTTCCCTTCACTTTCTCAGATTCTCCATTGTCAACTCCCGTCCAACAAACCGACACCGATAGACCCAACCACCAACTTGAATCCGATACTCGCCAACACTGCTTCAGCACCCATTTCACAATTTGTGTGACCACATGTATGACAACCAGTGCATTGGTCTGTCGCTGTGTCCCATGCTTACCGCACGCCTCGCCGCTATCACCGCGTCGAGCCTCTGCAGTCCTGGTCGAGTCTCCAAGGTCGCGAACCCACACCACTCAACCCCCACTGCAGAGAACCACCGATCATCACCGACCGATGCCGAGTGTCACGTCTCCATCAGACCACTGGTACCTAGTCCGATCCACGTGTCTCTCACTATCCCACTGAAATAGGCTTCGACTCTCCATGCATTTACGTCGTAGCCCATCCATCAATACAAAGTGAAGTCTTCCACTAGACTCCAGCTCCACCTTCGAAATGACTCCATGTAGCTGGCCATGCTACCCCGCGCCTCCTTGACTTCAAGCTCTCATGTGTACATCGCCTTGAATCAATCCTGCGCCATAGTCCGTCGAAGCCGCACAAGCCCTCAGGCCTGCACCACGTGTTTCCACGCCCCAAAAATCGGCCACCATCAGCATCACGCTCTTATGTCGTCGTCGCTGAAATCACCGCCGTCTTCTGGTTTGACCGACATTCCCGTCGATCCGTCAAACAGTCTAGTTCAATCCAGGCGAAAATTATCCGACTGGAACCATGCCCCACCTTGCGTCGTGTCCGTCCGCACTCCGTGCATTGTTGGACGCCATGTGTATGCATGATCCCATCACGACGCGCTCCCGACTCCTTTAAGTCTTATACACGACGTCGTCCTCGCCACGCGCACCACAAACCCTTACGCTATCATCCCTATACACAACACGTGTATGCAAAAAATAAAACCGAAATCCACCACATAAGCCTTCCCGTGTGCACTTATCCATGAAGATCAAAAGATCTAAAATCTCCAACTCCATCATGTGCTCTCATAGGTTGTAGGTCCATTAGGCTTCCTATTTCCTCCCAGTGACTAGCTTTAGCCTGTTACTATGTAGCTTCCCTTTTTTTCCATCAAACAAATCACGAACAATGCATACACAGCTCTCCACGTCCCAGCTCAGCTCACTCTCCCTTGGCCTGTCAGCGTTGCCCCATGGACCAGCCTATGCCCGCCTTTGGAACATGCAGGCCCATCCTGGGGTTCAGCGACCCTGCCTCTGTGCCTCGACCTACGCGCCACCCGGCCACGCGTTCGGACTCACGCGATGTGTCGCATCCGATCTATCCTGCCGCTGCCAGGTCGCCAGTCGCCATGCGCACGAACCTGCTGCACGCCTCTTGGTCCATGCGTGGCACGGTTTGCAGCCGCCATCGATTTACTCCGATCCGCTGCCGTCGTACCTGCCGAACAGTTCCGCTGCTTCTTCCGGTCTTCAGCTGCTGCACGCCGCCGCATGCCCTGAGCCGATCTGATCCGCAAGGATCTACCTCCAGCGTACGCACACAAGCCGATGACCCTGCCCGCTCCGGATTGCTTCTTGTACTCGCCGACATGTGCTGCTTTAGAAAATTCCATTGATCGTCTTGGCTTTCTCGTCGACTATCACGACATCGCTCCCGATCGCCCGACACACCGTGGATCAAACTGATTTCTTTCGCAACATTTGACATCATCACCTCTAGATCAACGACCACAACTTCAAATCGAACCTTACTCATGATACCACTTGTTAGAATAATCCGATGCTTTCCGTCGATCTACCGAGGACCAAGAAATCACACAAGCACGACACCCAGATTTGTTAACGAGGTTCACCGAAATGGCTACATCACCGAGGCCTGACTACGAGCGCTCCTCCCCGTGACACCGTCACAATACCGCACCTCGGTCGCCCGGGCGCCGGCACACGTCGCCGGCTCCCCCGCGTACCCGTGCTATTATGTTGGCATAGGTTACATCGTATGTCTACTCCCGTTATATATGAGAGGCCTAGGATAGAAGTGTCCTATGAGGACACGACTCCATATCCTGTTTAAACACAATACTACTCAGAGTCCAACTGTAACCTACCTTGTACACCATATTCGACACAACTCTAACAATATACCTATTGACCGAGAACAAAATTTATATAGTGGTTCATTGACATGCTTCAGTTAGACTCTAAATATTCCTACGCAATTCATCTGGGACACATGTAGGCCAAGTAAAAAGATCGATGTGCAGAAATAAAGAGATCAGCCATGTCTTGAAAGAAACATCACAATAGAAATAACCAGAAGAGACCACGAGGCTTAAAAGTTGACACGTGGTAAACCATGCAATCAAAGTGGGAGCAAATATGTCACACGTAGTCAAAACTAAGTAAAAAGGGAGCATGCCCAGAAATACTTCTTCCCACGCGTCAGGCTATAGAAAATCATTTTTTATAGTTATAGTAAAAGAAAAACAATCCATGTCACATGCAGGCCCGGCCCCGAGGGGGGCGAACGGCGGCCGCCCCGGGCCCCCATATATAAGGGGCCCTCATAGCAGATGTGTGCGAGGGTGAAGTATCTCAATCCCAACTGCCATCGAAGACGCCATTAAAATCTAAGGGACCTTCATAGCAGGTGTGTGCGAGGAGGAAGAAGACTGAAACATTTTCTTTAGCGATGTGGGTAACTGGGCTTTGGGCCTCTTTTTCTTCTTCTTAACGCTGGTTGATGGTTAAGTGGTGGTGGCCATATTAGTGAGGTTGGGCAGGAATTCTTCTCTAATTTTTAAATATAATTGTTTGTTTTTAAGATGGAATTAATGATAAAGTGAGATACTTGTGTGCTTATCCGTTGTCATTTGGAGTACCGTAAATGCCTAACCGGGATAAGAGTGGCATCCATGGCCAGATGGCCTAAAACAAGTTTGGCTTGGCGATAATAAAGCAGTCCTTGACATCACAACTTTGTATTAATATAATAATTCATTTATTTTTGAAGCTTGATTACAAGTTCCAAATTGATGACCATCATTTTTTATAATCCATTTTCGTTTAAATATATTGGCATAGGCAGATCATAGTGCACATCTAGCAAATTTAGCATTTTATGCCATATTTTTTTTCTCTCCATCCTACCGGTTACACCACACTAAAGCTTTAAGTTTTCGCCCTCACCTTGCAAGCACAGTTTAGCTTGTTGTATGTTAAAAGCAGTTTCGTTTATCTCGTATGTGATCGCCGTTTGTCTGGCTTGCTGCGACCAACACTTGATCGCCGTTTGTCTGGCTTGCTACGACCAACACTTGATCTTCGAATACGCCTCATCATCGCATCTCAGAGCACACTGAGAAGCAAGTCGCCGAGAGGAGACTGCACCGTGCCTAACAACTACTTCGGCAACACATTTTTAGAGACGATATGTGTCCCTTTTTCTGATAACATCTTCATTAACTTTGTATATAAATACATTATCATTTTTTAAATTTTAAAATACTTGTGTTTACTTTTCGCCCCGGGCCCCCAAAATCCCAGGACCGGCCCCCTGGTCACATGCACTATGTACTATGCACTACCCATCTCTCACATCAATACTACCAGACAAATTTCAGTGTTAATTGATCAAAGCAGTTTAGATGGAAGGCAACGATCAGAGGGAGAGTAACATCCGAGGCACACGTGTCGGTTTTACAGCTATGGTAAAAAAGTTCAAAAAACTAGAAAAATGGAATCCTTGCGGGCTTACTATTCTTAGTATATATCAGCCGAGCGTCCAATGCATCAACCTATTTTTCATCCATACGGTAGACTTACAACTATTTTTTAATCTCTTTAACAAATATTATAAATGTTTTAGATTAATAAATGTTTAATACAAAACATTACATAGTTCAAGGATTACAAAAATACTTCATAGTTAGTACATTTAAAAGGAAAGGTTGCCAATATATATGTCCTGATTATCAACATGAGATCACATATACTCAACCAAATCATTTTGCAGCTGCGTGTAAGTACTTTAATCACGCATCTTATGATAAACTCAACGAAATGTGTAAATGCTACCTCTTCTTCATGCTCACGCACAACATTGTCATCCGGAAACTCAAACCCTTGATTAGAGAGACGTTTCAGACGTTCATCCTCTTTGATCATATTGTGCATGATCACACAAACTGTTATCACCTCCCATATTTTTTTCGTGCTCCATGTTCTAGCAAGACATTGAACGATGCCCCATCGAGATTGAAGAACGCCAAAGGCATGTCCTATATCTTTTTTAACACTCTCTTGCTCTTGGGAAAATCTTTTTCTTTTCTCTCCTATGTGATTGAGGATTGTCTTCACAAGAGTATACCACTGTGGATAGATACCGTCAGCTAGATAGTATCCATTGGTGTATTGGTGGCCATTGATCTCAACATTGACCTCCCGGAAATTGCCTTCTGCCATCCTAGCAAACACCGGAGAGCGTTGAACCACATTGATATTGTTGTGAGATACGGACATGCCGAAGAAAGCATGCCAAAGAAAGCATGCCAAATCCAGAGATCTTGGGAAGCCACGACCTCAAGTTTGAAAGTGCAAGCTTGGACATGGCCCTTGATGGGGTTGTACATTAGGGGTAGGCCTACGCACCTGCCACCTTAGGCCTACCTAGGACCCCTTACGGACACCAGTGTCCTTAAAGTCACCGGTACAGCCTCGACCTCACTCGATTCAGCAACCGTTAATCGGCCTGCCTGGAGTCACTCTGACCACCTTGTGTTAGTCGGACGCATCCTGGCACAAGGACCACGACAAGGTGAAGGCACCGAAGAGGCTGCAACGGCTAAGAACTGAATCCATCACATCAAGTGCTGTGAAGAGTCACGTTACCAGTAACGCCGAGGGTTAAAGTTGCCGTTTCTAGTAACTTCCCTCTTTATTAACATTAATTTCCTTGTAATGAAGCTCGGTCCATCATGGTTGCAACTATATAAGCCATTCCCGGGCTCCAGCTCAAGGGATCGCCACTTTGTAATCTTTGGCACCCCCATAACAAAACATCAGCCTGAGGGCTCTAGACGTAGGGTTGTTACCACTTGCGAGTGGGGCCTGAACTTGTCAATCCGAGTGCATCTGTTGCGCCTAGTTAGACTTCGCCCCTTCATTCGTACCCCTAGGAACTATTGTCAGGGTCTTTCCCACGACAGTTAGAGCCCACTGTGGGGTTGCCCGTCTAGCAAATCCAGCGCAGTTGGAGATTTATCACATTTTCGTCAACATGATGACACTCGGCGAAGAGATCCTCTTCAGTTCCCTCAGATTCATCGTCGATGACTCAACGTGGTGCTACTTCTCAAACAACAGCACCAGAAATTGACACGTTGACGGAGACTTGCTTGCCTTGGTTTTTCCCTTGAAGAGGATGTTGGGTAACGTAGCATAAATTCAAAATTTTCCTACGCATATTCAGCTCTTCCTATGGAGAGACCAGCAATGAGAGAGGGGTAAGAGCATCTTCATACCTTTGAAGATCGCTAAGCGGAAGCGTTGCTAGAACGCGGTTGATGGAGTCGTACTCGCAGTGATTCCGATCTAGTGCCGAACTACGACACCTCCGCGTTCAACACACGTGCAGCCCGGTGACGTCTCCCGCACCTTGATCCAGCAAGGAGGAGGGAGAGGTTGGGGAAGAACTCCAGCAGCACGACGTCGTGGTGTCGATGGAGAGACTGTTGGAAATATGCCCTAGAGGCAATAATAAATTAGTTATTATTATATTTCTTAGTTCATGATAATCGTTTATTATCCATGCTATAATTGTATTGATTGGAAACACAATACTTGTGTGGATACATAGACAAAACACTGTCCCTAGTAAGCCTCTAGTTGACTAGCTCGTTGATCAAAGATGGTCAAGGTTTCCTGGCCATAGGCAAGTGTTGTCACTTGATAACAGGATCACATCATTAGGAGAATAATGTGATGGACTAGACCCAAACTAATAGACGTAGCATGTTGATCGTGTCATTTTGTTGCTACTGTTTTCTGCGTGTCAAGTATTTGTTCCTATGACCATGAGATCATATAAGTCACATACACCGGAGGAATGCTTTGTGTGTATCAAACGTCGCAACGTAATTGGGTGACTATAAAGATGCTCTACATGTGTCTCCAAAGGTGTTCGTTGAGTTAGTATGGATCGAGACTGGGATTTGTCACTCCGTGTGACGGAGAGGTATCTCGGGGCCCACTCGGTAATACAACATCACACACAAGCCTTGCAAGCAATGTGACTTAGTGTAAGTTACGGGATCTTGTATTACGGAACGAGTAAAGAGACTTGCCGGTAAACGAGATTGAAATAGGTATACGGATACTGACGATCGAATCTCGGGCAAGTAACATACCGAAGGACAAAGGGAATGACATACGGGATTATATGAATCCTTGGCACTGAGGTTCAAACGATAAGATCTTCGTAGAATATGTAGGATCCAATATGGGCATCCAGGTCCCGCTATTGGATATTGACCGAGGAGTCTCTCGGGTCATGTCTACATAGTTCTCGAACCCGCAGGGTCTGCACACTTAAGGTTCGACGTTGTTTTATGCGTATTTGAGTTATATGGTTGGTTACCGAATGTTGTTCGGAGTCCCGGATGAGATCACGGACGTCACGAGGGTTTCCGGAATGGTCCGGAAACGAAGATTGATATATAGGATGACCTCGTTTGGTTACCGGAAGGTTTTCGTGCATTACCGGAAAAGTTTCGGGCTCATCGGTAGTGTACCGGGAGTGCCGGGAGGGGTGCCGGGGACCATCAGGAGGGGTGTCACGCCCCAAGGGGTCTCATGGGCTATGGGAAGAGATAAACCAGCCCCTAGTGGGCTGGAATAAGTTCCCACTAAGGCCCATAAGGTTTGAGAAGGAAAAAACACAAGGTGGAAAGAGTTTCCAAGTGGGAAGGTGGAATCCTACTCCAAGTAGGATTGGAGTAGGACTCCTCCACCTCCAATTTCGGCCAAACCTTTAGGTTTTTAGGCTGCCTCCTCCCCTCCCTCCCACCTATATATACGGAGGTTTTAGGGCTGATTTGAGACGACTTTTCCACGGCAGCCCGACCACATACCTCCACGGTTTTTCCTCTAGATCGCGTTTCTGCGGAGCTCGGGCGGAGCCCTGCTGAGACAAGGTCATCACCAACCTCCAGAGCGCCGTCACGCTGCCGGAGAACTCTTCTACCTCTCCGTCTCTCTTGCTGGATCAAGAAGGCCGAGATCATCGTCGAGCTGTACGTGTGCTGAACGCGGAGGTGCCGTCCGTTCGGTACTAGATCGTGGGACTGATCGCGGGATTGTTCGCGGGGCGGATCGTGGGTCGTGAGGACGTTCCACTACATCAACCGCGTTCACTAACGCTTCTGATGTACGGTCTACAAGGGTACGTAGATCACTCATCCCCTCTCGTAGATGGACATCACCATGATAGGTCTTCGTGCGCGTAGGAAATTTTTTGTTTCCCATGCGACGTTCCCCAACAGTGGCATCATGAGCTAGGTTCATGCGTAGATGTCTTCTCGAGTAGAACACAAAAGTTTTTGTGGGCGGTGATGTGCGTTTTGCTGCCCTCCTTAGTCTTTTCTTGATTCCGCGGTATTGTTGGATTGAAGCGGCTTGGACCGACATTACTCGTACGCTTACGAGAGACTGGTTTCATCGTTACGAGTAACTCCGTTGCTCAAAGATGACTGGCAAGTGTCGGTTTCTCCAACTTTAGTTGAATCGGATTTGACCGAGGAGGTCCTTGGATGAGGTTAAATAGCAATTCATATATCTCCGTTGTGGTGTTTGCGTAAGTAAGATGTGATCCTACTAGATACCCATGGTCACCACGTAAAACATGCAACAACAAAATTAGAGGACGTCTAACTTGTTTTTGCAGGGTATGCTTGTGATGTGATATGGCCAACGATGTGATGTGATATATTGGATGTATGAGATGATCATGTTGTAATAGTTAATATCGACTTGCACGTCGATGGTACGGCAACCGGGAGGAGCCATAGGGTTGTCTTTATAACTAACGTTTGTGCTTGCAGATGCGTTTACTATTTTGCTAGGATGTAGCTTTAGTAGTAATAGCATGAGTAGCACGACAACCCCGATGGCGACACGTTGATGGAGATCATGATGATGGAGATCATGGTGTGACGCCGGTGACAAGAAGATCGTGCCGGTGCTTTGGTGATGGAGATCAAGAAGCACGTGATGATGGCCATATCATGTCACTTATGAATTGCATGTGATGTTAATCCTTTTATGCACCTTATTTTGCTTAGAACGACGGTAGCATTATGAGGTGATCTCTCACTAAAATTTCAAGACGAAATTGTGTTCTCCCCGACTGTGCACCGTTGCTACAGTTCGTCGTTTCGAGACACCACGTGATGATCGGGTGTGATAGACTCAACGTTCACATACAACGGGTGCAAAACAGTTGCGCACGCGGAACACTCGGGTTAAGCTTGACGAGCCTAGCATGTGCAGACATGGCCTCGGAACACATGAGACCGAAAGGTCGAGCATGAATCGTATAGTTGATATGATTAGAATAGAGATGCTTACCACTGAAACTATTCTCGACTCACGTGATGATCGGACTTGAGATAGTGGATTTGGATCATGTACCACTCAAATGACTAGAGAGATGTACTTTTTGAGTGGGAGTTCTTAAGTAATATGATTAATTGAACTAATTGTCATGAACATAGTCTAATGGTCTTTGCGAATTACGATGTAGCTTGCGCTATAGCTCTACTGTTTTTATATGTTCCTAGAGAAAATTTAGTTGAAAATTGATAGTAGCAAAACTTTGCAGACTGGGTCTGTAAAACCGAGGATTGTCCTCGTTGTTGCGCAGAAGGATTATGTCCTTAATGCACCACTTGGTGTGCTGCACCTCGAGCGTCGTCTGTGGATGCTATGAACATCCGACATACACGTTTCTGATGACTACACGATAGTTCAGTGCAAAATACTTAATGGCTTAGAAGCAAGGCGCCGAAAACGTTGTAAAACGTCACGGAACATAAGTGATGTTCTATAGAGATGAAATTGTGATTTCATGCTTGTGCCCTTGTTAAGAGGTATGAGACCTCCGACAAGATTCTTTGTCCACAAAGTAAAGGAGAAAGGCTCAATCGTTGAGCGTGTGCTCAGATTGTCTGAGTACGACAATCGCTTGAATCAAGTGGGAGTTAATCTTCCAGATGAGAGAGTGATAGTTCTCCAAAGTCACTACCACCAAGCTGTGAGAGCTTCGTGATGAACTATAACATATCAAGGATACATACAATGATCCTTGAGCGATTTGCGATGTTTGACACTGCGAAAGTAGAAATCAAGAAGGAGCGTCAATAGTTGATGGTTTGTAAAACCACTAAGTTTCAAGAAAGGCAAGGGCTAGAAGGGATACTTCGTGAAACGACAAAACAGTTGCTGCACCAATGAAGAGACCCAAGATTAAACCCAAACCCGAGACTAAGTGCTTCTGTAATGAGGGGAACAGTCACTGAGGCGGAGCAACTCTAGATACTTGGTAGATAAGAAGGCTGGCAGAAGTCGAAAGAAGTGTATTTGATATACATGATGTTGATGTGTACTTTACTAGTACTCCTAGTAGCATGAGGGTATTGGATACCGGTTCGGTTGCTAAGTGATTAGTAACACGAAATGAAAGCTGCGGCATAAACGGAGACTAGCTAAAGGCGAGGTGACGATACGTGTTGGAAGTGTTTCCAAGGTTGATATGATCAAACGTCGCACGCTCCCTCTACCATCGGGATTGGTGTTAAACCTAAATAATTGTTATTTGGTGCTTGCGTTAAGCATGAACATGATTGGATCGTGTTTATTGCAATACGATTATTTATTTAAGGAGAATAATGGTTACTCTATTTTCTTGAATATTCACCTTCAATGGTTTATTGAATCTCGATCGTAGTGTTACACATGTTCATGATATTGGTGCCAAAAGATACGAGTTAATGATGATAGTACCACTTACTTGTGGCACTGCCACTTGAGTCATGTTAGTATAAATTGCATGAAGAGGCTCCATGCCAATGGATCTTTGTACTCACCTGATTTCGAATCACTAGTGACATGCAAATCATACCACATGAGCAAGGCCTTGTTTTCATTGAGATGAAATAAGATAGTAACTTGTTGGAAGTGATACATTTTGATGTATGCAGTCCAATGGGTGCTGAGGCACGTAGTGGATATCATTATGTTCTTACTTCACTGACGATTTGAGTAGATACAAGAGTATTTACTTATTGAATCACAAGTCTGAAATGTTGAAAAGTTCAATTCCGTTTCAGAGTGAAGTTCGTCGTAACAAGAGGATAAACTGTCTATGATATGATCATAGAAATGAATATCTGAGTTACGAGTTTTGGTACGCAGTTAAGACAATGTGGAAATTGTTTCGCAGTTCATGCCACCTGGAACATCATAGTGTGATGATGTGTCTGAACGTCATAGCCACGCACTATTTGGTATGGTGCATACTATGATGTCTCTTATCGAATTACCACTATCGTTTATGGGTTATTCATTAGAGACAACCGCACTCACTTTAAATAGGGCACCGCGTATTTCCATTGAGATGACACAATATAGACTGAGGTTTAGAGAAATCTAAATTGTCGTTTCTTGAAAGTTTGGGGCTTCGACACTTATGTGAAAAAGTTTCAGTCTGATAAGCTCGAACCCAAAGCGGATAAATGCATCTTCATAGGATATCCAAAACAGTTGGGTACATCTCCTATCTCAGATCCGAAAGCAAAGTGTTTGTTTCTAGAAACGGATCCTTTCTAGAGGAAAGGTTTCTCTCGAAAGAATTGAGTGGGAGGGTAGTAGAACTTGATGAGGTTATTGAACCATCACTTCAACCAGTGTGTAGCAGGGCGCAGGAAGTTGTTCCTGTGGCGCCTACACCAATTGAAGTGGAAGCTGATGATGGTGATCATCAAGCATCAGACAAGTTACTACAAGCCTCGTAGGTTGACAAGGTCGCATACTACTACAGAGTGGTACGGTAACCCTGTCTTGGAGGTCATGTTGTTGAGCAACAGTGAACCTACGAGTTATGGAGAAAGCGATGGTGTACCCAGATTCCGACAAATGGCTGGAAGCCATGAAATCCAAGAGAGGATCCATGTATGAAAACAAAGTATAGACTTTGAAAGAACTACTTGATGGTCATAAGACTATTGAGTAAAGATGGATCTTTAAAAGAAGACAGACGATGATGGTGATAAGTCACTATTAAGAAAAGCTCGACTTGTCGCAAAGATGTTTTCGACAAGATCAAACAGTTGACTATGATGAGACTTTCTCACTCGTAGCGATGCTAAAGGTCTGTTAGAATTATGTTAGTTGTTGATGCATTATTTATGAAATATTGCACGTAGGATGTCAAAACATTGTTTTCTCGACGGTTTCCTTGAGCAAACATTGTATGTGATAGAACCAGAAGGTTTTGTCGATCCTAAAGATACTAGCAAGTATGCAAGCTCCAGTGATCCTTCAATGGACTGGTGCAAGCATCTCGGAGTTGGAATATACACTTTGATGAGTTGATCAAAGATTTTGGTTTGTACAAGGTTTATGAGAAACTTGTATTTCCAAAGAAGTGAGTAGGAGCACTATAGAATTTCTGATAAGTATATGTGGTTGACATATTGTGGATCAGAAGTAATGTAGAATTTCTGTAAAACATACAAGGTTGTTTGAAAGGAGTTTTCAAAGGAATACCTGGATTGAGCTACTTGAACGTTGAGCATCAAAGATCTATGGAGATAGATCGAAAGCGCTCAATGGAAGTTTCAACAAGATGCATGCCTTGACAAGTTTTTGAAGGAGTTCAAAATAGATCAGCAAAGAAGGAGTTCTTGGTTGCGTTTTGAGGTGTGAATTTGAGTAAGACTCAAAATCCGACCCCGGCAGAATAAAGAGAATAGACGAAGGTCGTCTTCTATGCCTTAGCCGTAGAATCTAAAGTATGCCATGCTGTGTACCGCACCTGATGTGTGCCTTGACTCAAAGTATGTTGAGAGGTACACAGAGTGATCCATGATTGAATCACTAGCAGCGGTCAAAATTTATCCTTAGTAACTAATGGACTAAGGAATTTTTCTCGATTATGGAGGTGGTTAAAGAGTTCGTCGTAAAGGGTTACGTCGATGCAAGCTTTGACACTAATCCGAATAACTATGAGTAGTGAAACGGATTCGTATAGTAGAGTAGATATTTGGAGCATTTCCGAATAGCACGTAGTAGCAGCATCTATAAGATGACATAAATATTTGTAAAGAACGCACGGATCTGAAAGTTTCAGAACCGTTGACTAAAACCTCCCTCACGAGCAAGACCTGATCAGACCCCATAACTATATGGGTGTTGGATTCGTTGGAATCACATGGTGATGTGAACTAGATTATTGACTCTGGTGCAAGTGGGAGACTGTTGGAAATATGCCCTAGAGGCAATAATAAATTAGTTATTATTATATTTCTTAGTTCATGATAATCGTTTATTATCCATGCTATAATTGTATTGATTGGAAACACAATACTTGTGTGGATACATAGACAAAACACTGTCCCTAGTAAGCCTCTAGTTGACTAGCTCGTTGATCAAAGATGGTCAAGGTTTCCTGGCCATAGGCAAGTGTTGTCACTTGATAACGGGATCACATCATTAGGAGAATAATGTGATGGACTAGACCCAAACTAATAGACGTAGCATGTTGATCGTGTCATTTTGTTGCTACTGTTTTCTGCGTGTCAAGTATTTGTTCCTATGACCATGAGATCATATAACTCACATACACCGGAGGAATGCTTTGTGTGTATCAAACGTCGCAACGTAACTGGGTGACTATAAAGATGCTCTACAGGTGTCTCCAAAGGTGTTAGTTGAGTTAGTATGGATCGAGACTGGGATTTGTCACTCCGTGTGACGGAGAGGTATCTCGGGGCCCACTCGGTAATACAACATTACACACAAGCCTTGCAAGCAATGTGACTTAGTGTAAGTTACGGGATCTTGTATTACGGAACGATTAAAGAGACTTGCCGGTAAACGAGATTGAAATAGGTATACGGATACTGACGATCGAATCTCGGGGAAGTAACATACCGAAGGACAAAGGGAATGACATACGGGATTATATGAATCCTTGGCACTGAGGTTCAAACGATAAGATATTCGTAGAATATGTAGGATCCAATATGGGCATCCAGGTCCCGCTATTGGATATTGACTGAGGAGTCTCTCGGGTCATGTCTACATAGTTCTCGAACCCGCAGGGTCTGCACACTTAAGGTTCGACGTTGTTTTATGCGTATTTGAGTTATATGGTTGGTTACCGAATGTTGTTCGGAGTCCCGGATGAGATCACGGACGTCACGAGGGTTTCCGGAATAGTCCGGAAACGAAGATTGATATATAGGATGACCTCATTTGGTTACCGGAAGGTTTTCGTGCATTACCGGAAAAGTTTCGGGCTCATCGGTAGTGTACCGGGAGTGCCGGGAGGGGTGCCGGGGACCATCGGGAGGGGTGTCACGCCCCAAGGGGTCTCATGGGCTATGGGAAGAGATAAACCAGCCCCTAGTGGGCTGGAATAAGTTCCCACTAAGGCCCATAAGGTTTGAGAAGGAAAAAACACAAGGTGGAAAGAGTTTCCAAGTGGGAAGGTGGAATCCTACTCCAAGTAGGATTGGAGTAGGACTCCTCCACCTCCAATTTCGGCCAAACCTTTAGGTTTTGAGGCTGCCTCCTCCCCTCCCTCCCACCTATATATACGGAGGTTTTAGGGCTGATTTGAGACGACTTTTCCACGGCAGCCAGACCACATACCTCCACGGTTTTTCCTCTAGATCGCGTTTCTGCGGAGCTCGGGCGGAGCCCTGCTGAGACAAGGTCATCACCAACCTCCGGAGCGCCGTCACACTGCCGGAGAACTCTTCTACCTCTCCGTCTCTCTTGCTGGATCAAGAAGGCCGAGATCATCGTCGAGCTGTACGTGTGCTGAACACGGAGGTGCCGTCCGTTCGGTACTAGATCGTGGGACTGATCGCGGGATTGTTCGCGGGGCGGATCATGGGACGTGAGGACGTTCCACTACATCAACCGCGTTCACTAACGCTTCTGCTGTACGGTCTACAAGGGTACGTAGATCACTCATCCCCTCTCGTAGATGGACATCACCATGATAGGTCTTCGTGCGCGTAGGAAAATTTTTGTTTCCCATGCGACGTTCCCCAACAGAGACGAGGTCTCCCGGCAGGGCTTCGCCATGCACCGGCAGAGAGGAGGAGAAAGAAGGGCAGGGCTGCGCCGAGGGAGAGGGAGAAGTTTGTCTCCCAAGGGACAAAACCCCTCTCTATTTATAGGAGGAGGGGGAGGGGCTGCGCCACCCCTAGGGTCCCTCCCTAGGTGGTGCGGCCGCCACCAGATGGGAAAGGAGGCGGCGGCTAGGGTGGGAGGGGGTGGCGCACCACCTGGTGGGCCTAAGGCCCACTTGTGCCTAGGGTTAGCCCCCCTTTCCCTCTCCCCTGCGCATTGGGCTGAGTGGGGAGGCGCACCAGCCCACCTAGGGGCTGGTTCCCTCCCCCACTTGGCCCACCTTACCTCCCGGGGTCGTTGCCCCCTTCGGTGGACCCCGGGGCCACCTCCGGTGGTCCCGGTGGTCCCGGTACGTTACCGGTGATGCCCGAAACACTTTCGGTGTCTGAAACCATCCGTCATATATATCAATCTTTACCTCCGGACCATTCCGGAGCTCCTCGTGACGTCCGGGATCTCATCCGGGACTCCGAACAACTTTCGGTAACCTCATATAACAATTCCCTACAACTCTAGCGTCACCGAACCTTAAGTGTGTAGACCCTACGGGTTCGGGAGACAGGCAGACATGACCGAGACAGCTCTCTGGCCAATAACCATCAGCGGGGTCTGTATACCCATGGTGGCTCCCACTTGCTCCACGATGATCTCATCGGATGAACCACGATGTCAAGGATTCAATCAATCCCGTATACGATTCCCTTTGTCTGTCAGTATAGAACTTGCCCGAGATTCGATCGTCGGTATGCCTATACCTTGTTCAATCTCATTACCGGTAAGTCTCTTTACTCGTTCCGTAGCACGTCATCGTGTGACTAACTCCTTAGTCACATTGAGCTCATGATGATGTTCTACCGAGTGGGCCCAGAGATACCTCTCCGTCACACGGAGTGACAAATCCCGATCTCGATTCGTACCAACCCAACAGACACTTTCGGAGGTACCCGTAGTGCACCTTTATAGTCACCCAGTTACGTTGTGACGTTTGATACACCCAAAGCACTCCTACGGTATCCGGGAGTTGCACAATCTCACGGTCGAAGGAAAAGATACTTGACATTAGAAAAGCTTTAGCATACGAACAATACGATCTAGTGCTATGCTTAGGATTGGGTCTTGTCCATCACATCATTCTCCTAATGATGTGATCCCGTTATCAATGACATCTAATGCCCATGATTAGGAAACCATGATCATCTATTGACTAACGAGCTAGCCAACTAGAGGCTTGCTAGGGACACTTTGTGATCTATTTATTCACACATGTATTATTGTTTCCTGTTAATACAATTATAGCATGAACAATAGACGATTATCATGAACAAGGAAATATGATAATAACCATTTTATTATTGCCTCTAGGGCATATTTCCAATAGTCTCCCACTTGCACTAGAGTCAATAATCTAGTTACATTGTGATGTATCGAACACCCATAGCATTATGGTGTTCATCATGTTTTGCTCGTGGAAGAGGTTTAGTCAACGGGTCTGCAATATTCAGATACGTGTGTACTTTACAAATATCTATCACTCCACTCTGGACATGGTCCTGGATGGAGTTGTAGCGGCGTTTGATGTGCTTCGTCTTCCGGTGAAACCTGGGCTCCTTGGCTATGGCAATGGCTCCAGTGTTATCACAGAAGAGTGTCATTAGACCCGACGCGCTTGGAACCACTCCAAGGTCGGTGATGAGCTCCTTCATCCAAATTCCTTCATGAGCTGCTTCTGAAGCAGCTATGTACTCCACTTCACATGTAGATGCTGCCACGACTTCTTGCTTGCTGCTGCACCAGCTCACTGCCCCACCATTCAACACATATACGTATCCGGTCTGTGACTTAGAGTCATCCGGATCTGTGTCGAAGCTAGCGTCGACGTAACCCTTTACGACGAGCTCTTCGTCACCTCCATAAACGAGAAACATTTCCTTAGTCCTTTTCAGGTACTTAAGGATATTCTTGACCGCTGTCCAGTGTTCCATACCGGGATCACTTTGGTACCTCCCTACCAAGATTATGGCAAGGTTTATATAAGGTCTGGTACACAGCATGGCATACATTAGAGAGCCCACGGCTGATGCGTAGGGGACATAACTCATCTTCTCTCTATCTGCTGCCGTGGTCGGCGACTGAGTCTTAATCTCATACCTTGCAAAACTGGCAAGAACCCTTTCTTTGAGTTTTCCATATTGAACTTCTTCAATATCTTGTCAACGTATGTACTTTGCGAAAGACCTATGAGGCGTCTCGATCTATCTCTATAGATCTTGATGCCTAATATGTATGCAACTTCTCCAAGGTCCTTCATTGAAAAACTCTTGTTCAAATAGGCCTTTATGCTCTCCAACATCTCTATATTATTCCCCATCAATAATATGTCATCCACATACAGTATGAGGAAAGCTACAGAGCTCCCACTCACTTTCTTGTACAGACAGGCTTCTCCATAAACCGGTATGAACCCAAACGCTTTAATCACCTCATTAAAGCGAATGTTCCAACTCCGAGATGCTTGCACCAGCCCATAGATGGAGCGCTGGAGCTTGCACACTTTGTTAGGACCCTTAGGGTCGACAAAACCTTCTGGTTGCATCATATACAACTCTTCCTTAAGGTTCCCGTTAAGGAACGCTGTTTTGAAGTCCATTTGCCAAATTTCATAATCATAAAAGGCGGCAAGTGCTAACATGATTCAGACTGATTTCAGCTTCGCTACGGGAGAGAAAGTCTCTTCGTAGTCAACTCCTTGAATTTTTCAAAAACCCTTTGCGACAAGTCGAGCTTTGTAAACGGTTACATTACCGTTTGCATCAGTCTTCTTCTTGAAGATCCATTTATTTTCTATGGCTCGCCGGTCATCGGGCAAGTCCACCAAAGTCCATACTTTGTTCTCATACATGGATCCTATCTCGGATTTCATAGCCTCAAGCCATTTGTTGGAATCCGGGCCCGCCATTGCTTATTCATAGTTCGAAGGTTCACCGTTGTCTAACAACATGATTTCCATCACAGGGTTGCCGTACCACTCTGGTGCGGAGCGTGCCCTTGTGGACCTTCGCGGTTCAGTAGTAACTTGATCCGAAGCTTCATGATCATCATCATTAACTTCCTCTTCAGTCGGTGTAGGCGCCACAGCGACAACTTCCCGCGTCGCGCTACTATCCTGTTCGAGAGGGGGTGTAATTACCTCATCAAGTTCTACCTTCCTCCCACTTACATCTTTCGAGAGAAACTCTTTCTCTAGAAAGGATCCGTTCTTGGCAACAAAGGTTTTACCTTCGGATCTAAGATATAAGGTATACCCAATAGTTTCCTTAGGGTATCCTATGAATACACATTTCTCCGCTTTGGGTTCGAGCTTTTCTAGTTGAAGTTTCTTCACATAAGCATCGCAGCCCCAAACTTTAAGAAACGACAACTTAGGTTTCTTGCCAAACCATAGTTCATACGGTGTCGTCTCAACGGATTTAGACGGTGCCCTATTTAAAGTGAATGCTGCAGTTTCTAATGCGTATCCCCAAAATGATAGCGGCAAGTCGGTAAGAGACATCATAGATCGCACCATATCTAATAAAGTGCGATTACGACGTTCAGACACTCCATTGCGTTGCGGTGTGCCAGGTGGCGTCAGTTGTGAAACAATTCCACACTTCCTTAGGTGTGTGCCAAACTCGTGACTCAAATATTCTCCTCCACGATCAGATCGTAGACACTTCATTTTTCTGTCACGTTGATTCTCGACCTCACTCTGAAGTTCCTTGAACTTTTCAAATGTCTCAGACTTGTGCTTCATCAAGTAGATATACCCATACCTACTCAAATCGTCGGTGAGAGTGAGAACATAACGATAGCCACCACGAGCTTCAACGTTCATTGGACCACACACATCAGTATGTATTATTTCTAATAAGTCGGTTGCTCTCTCCATTTTACCTGAGAATGGAGTCTTAGTCATCCTGCCCATGAGGCACGGTTCACATGTGTCAAATGATTCAAAGTCAAGAGACTCTAATAGTCCATCAGTATGGAGCTTCTTCATGCGCTTAACGCCAATATGACCTAGGCGGCAGTGCCACAAGAATGTGGGACTATCATTATCAACTTTACATCTTTTGGTACTCACACTATGAATATGTGTAACATCATTATCGAGATTCATCAAGAATAAACCATTCACCAGCGGAGCATGACCATAAAACATATCACTCATATAAATAGAACAACCATTATTCTCTGACTTAAATGAGTAGCCGTCTCGCATTAAGCAAGATCCTGATACAATGTTCATGCTTAAAGCTGGTACTAAATAACAATTATTAAGGTTTAAGACTAATCCTGATGGTAGATGTAGAGGTAACGTGCCGACGGCGATCACATCGACCTTTGAACCATTCCCGACGCGCATCGTCACCTCGTCCTTGGCCAGTCTCCGCTTATTCCGCAGTTCCTGCTTTGAGTTGCAAATGTGAGCAACAACACCGGTATCAAATACCCAGGAGCTACCACGAGCGCTGGTAAGGTACACATCAATAACATGTATATCACATATACCTTTAACGTTGCCGACCTTCTTGTCCGCTAAGTATTTGGGGCAGTTCCGCTTCCAGTGACCCTTTCCCTTAGAATAGAAGCACTCAGTCTCAGGCTTGGGTCCATTCTTTTTCTTCTTCCCGGCATCTGGCTTACCGGGCGCGGCAACAACTTTTCCGTCTTTCTTGAAGTTCTTCTTACCCTTGCCCTTCTTGAAACTAGTGGTCTTGTTGACCATCAACATGTTGGGGAACGTCGCATGGGAAACAAAAATTTTCCTACGCGCACGAAGACCTATCATGGTGATGTCCATCTACGAGAGGGGATGAGTGATCTACGTACCCTTGTAGATCGTACAACAGAAGCGTTAGAGAACGCGGTCGATGTAGTGGAACGTCCTCACGTCCCTCGATCCGCCCAACGAACAATCCCGCGATCAGTCCCACGATCTAGTACCGAACGGACGGCACCTCCGCGTTCAGCACACGTACAGCTCGACGATGATCTTGGCCTTCTTGATCCAGCAAGAGAGACGGAGAGGTAGAAGAGTTCTCCGGCAGCGTGACGGCGCTCCGGAGGTTGGTGATGATCTTGTCTCAGCAGGGCTCCGCCCGAGCTCCGCAGAAACGCGATCTAGAGGAAAAACTATGGAGGTATGTGGTCGGGCAACCGTGAGAAAGTCGTCTCAAATCTGCCCTAAAAGCTCCATATATATAGGAGGAGGGAGGGGGACTTTGCCTTGGGGTCCAAGGGACCCTCAAGGGGTCCGCCGAGCCAAGGGGGGAGGACTCCCCCCCCCCAAACCGAGTTGGACTTGGTTTGGTGGGAGGAGTCCCCCTCCCTTCCCACTTCCTCCCTCTTTTTTTTTTCTTTTCCTTTGATTTCCTTTTCTTGGCGCATAGGCCCCCTTGGGGCTGTCCCACCAGCCCACTAAGGGCTGCTGTGTCTCCCCAAAGCCTATGGGCTTCCCCGGGGTGGGTTGCCCCCCCCGGTGAACTCCCGGAACCCATTCGTCATTCCCGGTAACTCCGAAAACCTTCCGGTAATCAAACGAGATCATCCTATATATCAATCTTTGTTTCCGGACCATTCCGGAAACCCTCGTGATGTCCGTGATCTCATCCGGGACTCCGAACAACATTCGGTAACCAACCATATAACTCAAATACGCATAAAACAACGTCGAACCTTAAGTGTGCAGACCCTGCGGGTTCGAGAACTATGTAGACATGACCCGAGAGACTCCTCGGTCAATATCCAATAGCGGGAGCTGGATGCCCATATTGGATCCTACATATTCTACGAAGATCTTATCGTTTGAACCTCAGTGCCAAGGATTCGTATAATCCCGTATGTCATTCCCTTTGTCCTTCGGTATGTTACTTGCCCGAGATTCGATCGTCAGTATCCGCATACCTATTTCAATCTCGTTTACCGGCAAGTCTCTTTACTCGTTCCGTAATACAAGATCCCGCAACTTACACTAAGTTACATTGCTTGCAAGGCTTGTGTGTGATGTTGTATTACCGAGTGGGCCCCGAGATACCTCTCCGTCACACGGAGTGACAAATCCCAGTCTTGATCCATACTAACTCAACTAACACCTTCGGAGATACCTGTAGAGCATCTTTATAGTCACCCAGTTACGTTGCGACGTTTGATACACACAAAGCATTCCTCCGGTGTAAGTGAGTTATATGATCTCATGGTCATAGGAATAAATACTTGACACGCAGAAAACAGTAGCAACAAAATGACACGATCAACATGCTACGTCTATTAGTTTGGGTCTAGTCCATCACGTGATTCTCCCAATGACGTGATCCAGTTATCAAGCAACAACACCTTGTTCATAATCAGAAGACACTGACTATCATCGATCAACTGGCTAGCCAACTAGAGGCATGCTAGGGACGGTGTTTTGTCTATGTATCCACACATTTAAATGAGTCTTCATTCAATACAATTATAGCATGGATAATAAACTATTATCTTGATACAGGAATTATAATAATAACTATACATTTATTATTGCCTCTAGGGCATAATTCCAACAGTCTCCCACTTGCACTAGAGTCAATAATCTAGCCCTCACATCACCATGTGAATTACATTGTAATAAATCTAACACCCATACAGTTCTGGTGTCGATCATGTTTTGGCCGTGGAAGAGGTTTAGTCAGAGGGTCTGC